>NC_083112.1:35202287-36467832 GCF_949774975.1 Lagenorhynchus albirostris | reverse complement strand
TTTCCTGCTCCTGCATTGCCCCCTGCTGGGATGCTCCATCACCTGCAGCTGTGCCTCCTGTTCCTCCAGCTGCTGCTTAATCTAGGCTACCTGAAGCTGATTGGCCAGGTCACCCTGTGCTCAGAGGGTGTTGACCTAGATGTCATACTTGGCCTTCTTCAGCTAGTTGTCCCTCTGCAACTTGGCCATCTCAATCTCACGCAAATACTGAGCAGACACATTTTTCTGCCTGGTTTGGCCTTTGGACCCCAGTATCTCTTCACCTCCCTTCCTCAATCTGAGCATCTTTCTGGACTTGAGTTGTTCGAGTTTTCACTGAGGAGTGCAAATATCTGATCATCATGAATGTCCTTCAGGGTGTAGCTAACCACACTGATAAGTCTTACAGAATTCACAAAAAAAAATGGTTGTTGTTATTACAATAAAAAATTTTAAATCTTATTCTTCTCATTAAAAGGTCTGTGTTCCAGTGAATAAATCCCCCTTTAAACATGTTTCTTAGTTTTTCTATTACCCTGAAACTGAAACAACTTAATTTAACTGATTTCAAATTTTTCCATTCATATGTTTTTCTTTTTAATTCAGTCAAGGTGATTTTTGTATGATAGTTCAGCATATTACTGTTTAATTTAGTGAACTGAATACTCTTTATACTTCTTTTGGGGTGTTCAATTATGTTATTATATTTTGGACATTCTGTGTGATAGATAAACAGCCACATTTTTAGTCTTCTTTATTTCAATTTAGTGTATGGGAAAAACCTTCCCCAATAACACGATCAGCTCTTCATTTTCTCTCTACATCTTGATATAAAATAACCACACATTCCAGAATGAAGAGCCTCCTGTTCCTCCTCTCTGCACTCATCTTGTACAGAGAAAAGCTATAATTTCTGACAATGTATAATAGTAGATTTGAAGGGGCCAGGATAGGTCATTAATTGATAACTACAATGAGCTTTTGTACATAAGTAACACAACTTGATAAAAATGTGGGAGTGAACTACTCCGAACTAGAACACAGAAGTCCAAAAGTACATGAAATTAGTCAATGAGAAAGAAAGAGTATTCTTTTAAGTTTATTGATCTCATATGTAGAGGCTACACTATATATCTTAGAAATAGTACTTCAGAAGTAATTAATATAAAATATTGTTCTCTTGCTCATAATTATTTTTGAGGTTTAGAAATTTTTCCTTGGAACAATAAGTGGTGAGATGTCAACAGATACATTTTCTATGCAACATTTTTATCCACTAACTATATCAGAAATACATAATTTATATATATATATATATATATTACAGTATCTGCTGAAGTGGCCTATATTACTAAAACAAACAGACAAAAACCATGAGTAAGTTCTACAAGTCTAGAATGAAATACTAAGATGTAATATGTAATTGACTTTCCTATACATATATTTACTAATGGAACAATTTTTGGTAATTAATTAAAATGATGAAAGCCCTTAAGGGCATTTATTTAAATCAAGAAATTTAAAGTGTATTACTGTATTATGATTTCTCTGGTCTCTGTTATATGAATGTCTATAGATTAAATAACCTGACCATTTAATAAGTATTATTTTGCCTTTTTAGTGACACGTAAAATAGCCACATGTGCTATTTGCTAACACAGAGATGACGCTAATCTGAATAAGTACCCACAAAGATAGCCAGGAACAGAATTCAGGCAAACAAAATTTATCTCCCTATGATAATAATTATGCTATCATAATTTGGAATAGCCCAAGGCCACTTTTTGATAACATGCTGAAATAATTCACTTAAGAATTTCCAAATTAGCCTACAAATCAACTTTTAACAAAAAACCTGCCATCATAATGGATCAGATAATAGCCCACACTGGGACTTTTGTATGCCCCACTTTCAGTCAGAACACATGGATTAAACTTTTCCTGTTGCAAGGAAGATGCTGTGAATTTAATTAAGGACCAGGGTATTACAACACAGCAATGTGTTTCAATTCTAATCTAATATGATTTACTTCCAAGAAAAGCTGGACATTTGGTCTAGTGGTTGATTAGATTGGATCAAGTGGGAAGGTATTTTAATTACTCATTGTTTGATTTGCCTCCTTTCTTGGTGGTCAAAAAGGAATAACTATAATATTAATGATAATAAGTAATAATAATACAATATGGCTACCTTAGAAAAAATAATTTAGAATGTATTTCAATATTGTTCTTATGTTTTACACAGTGAGAAACTAAAAATAAAATGCATTAGAGACAATGATATTTGAAATAAATAAGAAAAAATAAGAATATATCATTATCTCTTATTAAGAATCAAATGCTAGAATTAAGATAATTAGAATATAAACCTTTATATTTAATAAGACTTTCAGGTAAAATATTCCTGTGAATAATGTTTTCTAATTGAAATAATGTGTATAATATATATTATTATTAGGGAAATCTATATTTACAATCACATAAGATAAAAAAATTTATTGCCATTCTTTGAATAGCAGCTACTCAGGTTTTTTTTTAAATCTAAACACTTTGCTGTTACATATTTTCATCAGAAAAAAAAACTACAGAAAAAAACTAAAAAACAAAAACCAAAGTACATGCACAAAAAAGCCCACCTCAGTTGTTTACTTTTATTATGCACCATGCATTGCGTCATTAATAACCATCTAATGCTTGGCCGGGCAGCCAGGTTGGTCAAAAATTTAAACATATACTTTCAGTATGTGGATGCTTTTAGACTCAGTGAAAGACACATTTTTTTACAAGAATGATTTAATGGGAAAATAAGATTTCTGTGTCCACTTTTTTCCTATTTTTTTTCCAATTTAACATGTGTATCTATAACCTATACAGTTTATGTTGTTACATATTTATTTTATACATAAGTATGCTATTGAGCTCTAACAAGAGATTCTAATGACTTCTAATTTCCTCTACATGAAAAAAGTCTAATAAACTACGCTTTGAAATATTTCCCAGTTTCGTGAAATAAAGTTTCTGAAAGCCAATCAGTGCTTCTACCTAAAATAACTAGAAAAGCCAACAAAATACACATTTTACCTGTTTGAAGGAGACAGAAAGCTAACAGTGCAGATCAAAATGAGAGGTGCAAAGGCATAGAGCAGGAGAAATCTTGGAATAGTGACCTGGGTGCTATAGCTGCTTCTACTCTAAGAGAATTTCCTAATTCTGATTAAAGCAGGAGGTTGAAGATCCAGATCATAGCCCAGAGAGTAGTACTGTGACTGGACAAAGATGCCACAAGAATTTCTGGTGAAGATGGGGATTTCAAAGACATAACTACTTTTCTCTTAATACATTTGCTAAAGCCTAAAGTTGCTTGAAATCATGACTAAAATCATTAGCAAAATGTCACTGACAAGCAAACAGGATATTTTTGAAAGCTTCATTAGGCATATACTAGAGTTAAAAAAACCACTAGAGCAATGGTCCACAAAATATGAGGATTATAGTTGAAAACCCTGGAAACCCAAAGACAAATCAAAGGTAAACCTAGATTTATAAGGATTGCAATCCAGACTCAATTCAAGACAGCCCATAATTAATGAGACTAGTAACCACTCTACTTTCCTAAAAGAAGGAAATGTTAATAATTTCCAAAGGAAGATAACAGTATCTGAAAAGATACAGAAACAACATGGACAATTTGACTGGAAATGAAAGACAAAAAAAATAGAATTATACCCACAGATGATTCAAGTATTGAGGTTACCTAACAAGGACCTAGAATAATTCTGATTAATATGTTCTAGAATATATAAAAATATGAAAAATGGAAAAATGCATAGAGAATTTAACAGGAATCTATAAAGTGAATTTTTAAAAATCTAGATGTTCTAGAACATACAAAATCCAGAATTCTAAAATGAATTTAATAGTAGACTATATACAGCAAAAAATAGAGAGACAGAGTGAATTGTAAGATAAGTCAATTGAAAGTGTCCAAATGGAAGCACAGAAAATAGAAAAAGAAAGAGAGACAGAGACCATTTTTTTGCAGAATATAATCTACTACTCTTCAGCTAAATTTCTGTTAACAGGTGTTTTATTTCCTCATCCAACTCTCAATTTAACTGATACTTGGGGGTAATAAGGCATCTCCTAGATCTGTACAACAGTTTTGTTTTTTGTCCAATTGCCTCCAGTGGAATGACTATATTAATATAAAGACATAACCCCATGAATTGCTTTGAGGCACAGTACTTTGTTCTAAACGCTTACTTCTTTTGTTAGGTGTTATTTTGATCAGAGGATAAGCAGCACCTGATGTAGAGCTGTATTTTCTCAGGATCCATTTGCAGCCACTTCAGGCTACTGTTAACTATTTCCTGATTCATCTTTACATCATTTCTTTATTATTTCTGAACAGCATTTTACTGCATCAGCATCTTTAGTTGTGGCCAAGCCCACAAACATATAGCCCAAGAACCACTGTGCCTTCTCATTTCATATATCCAAATAGCGACCTCCAAGGATCAGTAGGAAATCCACCTTTGAATTCTAAACCCCAACTGAATAAGCAACAGTTTTTTTTTTTCTTTCCTGGGGTTGGAAGAAGCTACATGATCAAATTTAATTCCCCTCACATATTCTGCACAGTAATTTCTGTGATTGGATTCCCTTTGGAGTGTTGTTTTAATTTATCCAACTAAGGAGGGTTCATTTGCTTGGCCATAAGAAAGAATTCTTTGGTCATGTCACATGCTCTTAAATATTCAAATATCACCTCCTGGGGACAAGATTTAAGTTTTCCTGTAAAGCCACATATACTTCCTTAATTCTGCCTATTCAAAGTCTTATTCTTCATCTTCTGTAGTCAAATGGTGGTAAATTACCAATTTAAATATGGAAATGAGATTTGGAAGCTTCCATTGTAAAACTATCTTGCTTTGTTTAATAAACATAAGTTTTAGACCATTCCGCCAGCAAGATAATGAAGTTCTCTGAGGTTCTATTGGTTCCAAAAGGCAAGCTACAACCACCTCATGGATAAAATATGTCCCGCTAAAATCATCATTAATGACATATTTGTATATTAATATAATATATCCCTAATTGTGTTGCTTGCACTGCAATTGTCTGCAAGTCTCTCAAAAACCCTTTTTTGCTCTGAAACTTTCACAGATTCAGATTTCTTTCTGGTAACTTTTGTATAGATGTTAATAAGATCCTCATGTGATATATATGTGTCTACCAAAATCCAAAAAGTCTCCTAGAGTGTTGTAGCACTTTATTGTTAGAAGAATGAAGTAAAAGAGTTTGTACACTGTACTGTTTATGGAATGTCTTCTGTGACCCATGCTCAAGCTATTCCTAATAATTTAACAAATTGATCTTGTCCTGTATTTTAGACGGTATAATTAACCATTAGTCATGTATCCCACTGCATATTGTACATATGTTATAACAATTAGTCATATACTTTATTCTATTTCCCAAAATTTCTTGGCTATCTTTTCTGAAAAAGGTAATGTTATATTATAATCAATGTAGTGAATAAACTTACTTTTGATGGCAATCAAGTCTATACCTCATTTCATCAGGTCATTAACAGTATACTGGAAAATTCAGACACCCTATGAGATGAGCAGTGAATAATCTCCTCCGATGTTTCCACCAAAAATCAATCAATCAATCGAGAGATAAAGTAAAAAAGTAATGAAAGAAAGAAAGAAAGAGAGAGAGGGGGACAGACAGGACAAAGCAAGAAAAGAAAGGAAAAAAATTAAAAGGAATATGTGCTTGGCTTTCTTCAAAATTGAGATAGAACATAAAAGGAAACCTTAGCCAACTCTACAACATCCTAACAGTCAATTTTACAATTTAGCTTGTCATCATAGCAGGCAGCAGATGCTATTAGAGAAACTATGTAATTCAAGTCATAAGAGTGAGCATTTACTTTTCAGGAACTATCTAGTTTTCATAGAGGGCAGTGGGAACTCTTGTAAGTGGAGATATTTTGAATCTAGTATGCCTACTTCTGCTATTCTTCTTTGAATACAAAATTTCTGCTTTCAAAAATTCCAAAAAGTTTTTATTTAGCACAATAATAAAACAAAGTTTAGACTTGCCCAATATCCAACTATAAGTATTCAATGATGATTTATTGCATTTATGGTCTCATTCATTCCAATTATGTCTTCTGGTACTGGTGACGTTACCACACCATGGTACAGGATAATCTATATTTTCACCATAACATTGGTAATGGCTGCCATAGTATGAATTTACATTCCAGGTTTCAGTTCTAACCATCTGATCATATCCCCTTGTCTTCCAGTATATGGTGTATCAATATCTATTCCCACAAAAAGTTTTCTTCTCTACCCAGCCTGTTTAACTTTAATTATAGTGTACAATCTTGGAGCCCTTGTTGGAGATTTAATGAAATTATATTGATCCTCAAATCATATAATTTATCCTCTATTACTACCACATTGAAAGATTAAGTTTCTTCAGTACCCTGTTCTGATATCTTGGTGTGGTGTGTGTGTGTGTGTGTGTGTGTGTGTGTGTGTGTGTGTGTGTGTTTCTCCTTTAATGTGCTTGAATTTAAACGTATCTGAGATGAGATAAAGGGAACATATTTGGCAGGTTCTTTTAGCTGCTGTGTTGCCTGCCAGGGGTTGGTTTTTCTCCATCCAGATGGCAATAATGTGCCACTAGCTTTTTGTAGCAATCACATCAATCTCCTCCTTTTTAATTATTTCATTATTGATTAAATATATATTGCCCCTCAATTTAGCATTCTTATTTCCATTATCGTTATTTTTGCAGCAACCATTCTCCTTTTAAATGACTGAAACATCATTAATACCCTTAAAGACCATGTTTTCATAGTAAATAGCAGGTTGGCCCAGGTTCTAGTATGGTCCCTTGCTCTCTTAAAAGGAGAGTTGAATAAAGGTCCATGCATGGGGTGATGGCTACTGATACCATAGCTTCTACCACTGGTTAAATCAGAGGCATATCATTTGTCTTGCCTCATTACTCATCACTGCACATTCCATCTTATGTAATTGGTAGCCACAACTGCGTTACTATTGTAACAAATTACCAAAACTTAGTGTCTTAAAAATATGCTTATTATCTTACAGTTTTGAAGTCAGAAAAGCAAAATGGGGCTTATTTGGCCAAATTCAAGATATCAGTAGAGCTATACAGTAAGTCCCCTACATACGAACGTTCAAGTTGTGAACTTGCAAAGATGTGAACATGCGTTCATATGTCCAACCACATAAGTTAGTTCACATGTCTGGTGTACTTGTCACGTGTGTGCATCCTGTACAAGTCATTGTGCTTTTGTGTACTTTACTGTACTGTATAGAGTACAGTAATACAGTATCTTTATTTCAAGCCCAGGAAGTCTGGAAGCAGGCATAAAAGCAGCGGTGATATAGCTGATACTGCTAAGAAGCGCCAAGTAGTGATGATGGAAACAAAAGTGAAAATAATTGAGAAAGTGGAGCCATGCAAAAAGATAGCTTGCCCTCTGTCTCCTGTTGCTGACGATCCTTCAGCTCTACTATCTCCCACCTCCTCTCCCTCCTCCAGTCAGTAACTCTTCTCTCCTGCTCACTCGATGCCAATCCCTGTATGCCAGTTGTTGTACTGTACTACTGTATTTTTCAAGGTACTGTACTGTAAGATTATAAATGTTTTCTTTATTTTTTGCATTTGTTTTTTATGTATTATTTGTGTGAAAAGTATTATAAACCTATTACAGTACAGTACTATTTAGCCAATTATTTTAGTTGGATACCTAGGCTAACTTTGCTGGACTTACGAACTTACAAACGTGCTCTCGGAATGGAACTCATTCGTATGTAGGGGACTTACTGTATTCCTTCAGGAAGATCTAGGGGAGAATCTATTTACTTCCTTTTTCTAGCACTGGAAGCTGCCTGCATTCCTTAGCTCATGGCCACTTCACTCCAATTGACAGCTTCTTATATCATCATATTTCTTTCTCTGATTCTTATCCCCCCACCTTCCTCTAATAAAAACCCTTGTGATGACATTATTTCCACTCAGATAATTCAGGAAAATCTCAAGGTTCTTAACTTAATCTGCAGATGCTTTTGCCATACAAGGTAACATATCCACAGATATAGGAAACTATAGAAAAGGCATCTTGTGGGGGAGGAATGTTATTCTTCTTGTCACAGTTTCAAATATGTCTCAACATTCTCTTTGTTTGATTTTGTTTACTTTGCCTTCCATGTCAGTGGATGTATTACCACTTAAGAGATTGGCAACACCAAAAAATAATATCTCAGAGCCATTTTCTACTTTCTATGCCCCCCTTTATTTACAACCTACCTGCAATGCCCATTCTGCTTTTTAAGGAGCAGTGGTCATAGGTTTGGATGGGCAGATTCATGAGAGTAAA
This sequence comes from Lagenorhynchus albirostris, assembly GCF_949774975.1. NCBI lineage: Eukaryota > Metazoa > Chordata > Mammalia > Artiodactyla > Delphinidae > Lagenorhynchus > Lagenorhynchus albirostris. The sequence goes on along the minus strand of NC_083112.1, from coordinate 36,459,419 downwards.
TAGGCTTCTCTCCATATCAAGTGTACTTAGCTAAAAGCTAAGAGTATCAATATTCTCTGAGGGTGAGGTAACCAACATAGAATAGATAAAGTCTAAGACCTATAGTCACTATTTCCGAAGGTCCAGATATCCTACAGTCTAGATGTGTGTAATTATGAGAGATTAACATAACTTGAGGAAGAGGTCTGCTCAAAGAAGCCATGGTTTCCTTTCAGTGATTTTCCTTAGCAGCTCACATTATTCCCTCAAGGCTATGTTACTAGCTAGGTGCAAAATTCTCAAGGGATACATAATAATGTCCATTTTCTAGTGCAGCTGCATCTAACCATATCCAGTTATTCATTACTTGATAAACAACATTGACATTGAGATACAGATGCTAATTCAGTACATAGCCCTGGGCTGGATTCTCATTTATCATTGAGCCAATACAATCAAATTCCTAATAGTTCCCTGAGGTGATGTTTTAAGGTAGATTTAATCAAGAATTGACTCCTCAGGTACCCTTGATGCTGGAGTAAAGACTACCAAAACAGTTATGCCTTTCCCTTCTAGTATCTTTCAGCAGATTTTGGAAACGTGTGTTCATTATCATTTTAAATATTGGCTTTCTGTATTCTCTCTCCTCACATTCTTGAATTTCAATTACCCATGTTTTAGACTTTCACTGATTTCCACAATTCTCTAGTGTCCTCTCTCTTCTCTCTCCCATCTTACATGTTTTACATTAAAAAAAATTTTAAATATTTTATTGAAGTTAGTTGATTACAATGTTGTGTTAGTTTCTGCTGTACAGCAAGGTGATTCAGATATAGATATATATTTATTTATTTATTTATTGTTTTTCATATTCTTTTCCATTATGGTTTATCACAAGATATTGAATATAGTTCCCTGTGCTACACAGTAGGACCCTGTTGTTTATCTATCCTATATATACTAGTTTGGATCTGCTAAGCCCAAACTCCCACTCCATCCTTCCCCCACAACCCCTTATAAGTTCTACTTTTGCTGTTACTGACACTCCTTTCATTGAGAGGTGGGGTCTATATCCCCCTCAGCTGAATCTGAGGTTGACCTTGTGGATTGCTTAGCACAGCAGTCCCCATCTTTTTTGGCACCAGGGACCGGTTTTGTGGAAGACAATTTTTCCACGGACTGGGGACAGGTGTTTCAGGTGGTAATGCTAGCGATGGGGCGGATGGTTCAGGCGGTAACGGGAGCGATGGGGGGAATGGTTCAGGTGGTAATGGCAGCGATGGGGAAGAGCAGATGAAACTTCGCTTGCTCACCCACTTGCTGCTCCTCTCCTGCTGTGTGGCCTGGCTCCTAACAGGCCGTTGACCACTACTTGTCTTCAGCCCTGGTGGTTGGTGACCAACCTGGTTTAGACCCTTGGAGTATGGCCAAAGGGATACTCTGTGGCTTTTGAGGACAAATCGTAAAAAGTACATAGATTCTACCTTCCTCACTCTAAAGATATTTGTCCTGGGAACCCAACCACCATCCTATGAGGAAGACAACTTGGGGAATCTACATGTATAGGCCCAGGTGGTAAGTTAACAAGGTCCTTCCCACTGTCAGCCAGAATCTTCCTTCAAACATGTGACTTAGAGAGCCTTCAGATTATTTCAGCCTCCAGTCTTGGAGTCTTCCCTCTCAGGCCTCAGATTTAATGGAGCAGTGATAAATGATCTCCATTATGGCCTTTCTGAATTCTTAACCAGTGTTATTCAGGTGCATAATAGATAATGGTTTTATGCTGAAATTTGCTCACAATCTTGAGGTAAACTTTGAAGTAATTTGCTACACAGCCATAGTAACTAGAATAGGAGATGGTAAGAGAATGAAGGGCTGGCTGCCTCATCTGGGTGAATGTGTACTTCATCTGAATGTGAGTGAATAGCAAATTCTTTGAAAAGGTGTCATAAGTGTTGGTGGGAGTGGGGGCCTGTGTTGGGGGAATCATGGGATGATAAAATTTTCTCTGTCTCCTACATCATAAAATGTTTGCCATTACCTTGACAGATACAATTACACCAGGAGAGGGACTGCACTTATTAACCAGCAGAAGAAGACTTTTTCTCAGGACACTATTTTAATTTCTCAGAATAAAACAAGAGTAAGCTGAAGAGTGACCTTTCTTCAGAGCTTAAATTAGAATTGATGATACGTGCACCCAACTTCCTAGTGGTAAAGGCAATCACATTATATTTTAATTTCCTAATACTACTCCTTCCAGAGGCAAAACCAAAAAGAAAACTCTGGTAGGTCTATTCCTGAAACTTGCCCTGTGGATAGCCAGTACAGATGGCTTAATCAGAGACTCTCATTCAGAACGCCAAGTCTGTATAATGATAGGTAAAAAATAGAAAATTAGGGGAAGTTGTCACAGAAAGTACGGAAGCCCATAAATGGAGAATGATGCTGAGAAATATACCATCACTCTCTTCAAAGAGCTCATATAAGAATAAGAGAATATTCAGAGTTGTTTCTCTCAGTTTTGATGCCAATTCATGGCCAGTTCTCAAAGACACCCCTGATTTGTTATCCTTTTAGAAGAATTGAATGGATTCAAGTTATGAAATTTACCCAACAAGTATACTTTGATGATCTGAAGGAAAGACATCAATCTGTGTCCAGCGATATTCCGCTTGAATATAGCAGTGTAGAAATTTTCACTTAGGTTACATTTTTATTATTTTTATAATATTGGTTCTTATTCAGCCTGGAGATAAATTTTCCCTCTAAGCTTGACTGGATTTACTCCGACTGGTAGATGACATCTGATGCATGTGTTGCTGTGAATCAGAATGACATTCTGTTCAGACAATTTTATAGGTATGAAGGACAACACATTTTCTGGGGGACATAATTCTAATAGGCAAATACATTATACTTAAATTGCTTCAATGCCACAAGTATTCAATGGACACAGAACTTGTAGAGGCTTAATCAACACAGGCCCTGATACATAAGAGGGCCTTACGGATCTTGGGAATTAGGCTGAATATGTGGATCCGAAGGACAATTTATTATCTAGAGGTTTGAACACAATGAAGAGGACAAGGTAAGTCCAGGAAGGAGACCTTAATGTCAGTCACTTCTAGAAAATTGAACATGTTTGGTAGTTAACCTAGTAAGCTGATAAAGCTAAATGCAACTATTTCAAATTTAATAAGACATTAATCTTATTGAAAATCTTGGAGAGGGTGTATATCTTCATTAAAAAATATTTTTTTAACAAGCATGTTAACTTTAAAAGATATGGCTGGGAGGGCTGAAGGCTCAGGATAATGAGGTCAATGTTGGGGAATCCTATGGTCTTATCTATCATTAGATAATGCAAAATCATCACTACCATTGTTTTATTTACTGCTACATCTTCTTGGTCACTGTGCCTGGAACTTCTATTTTCTCTGGTAAAATTATTTGGAACAGTCAGATTAAGGAACAACATGTTGACTCCATTTAATGTAGGTGGGTGACTTTGGAAACATACATCAAAGGAAATATTGTCTTTGTAGCTTGGTTATAGTTATATCCCAGATAAGATGGAACTTAGAATTTACAAAGCAGTGATCTCTAAGGTTTAAAGTTAGGAAAAATAGAGTATATGGCAAAGAATATTTTTGCTTAGTTTTTTCTCCAAGAAGAAATAAAACAATGACATTAATAGTAAATAATATGTGGTATGTTAATCATTATATTCATACTTATTCAACAGCTCTATAGGGTAACAAAATTATTTATTGTCCAAATGTATAGTCAAATAAGAATATAAGTCTAGAGAAAATGATCCTCCAGAAAAACATATATTTTAAATAATTCACTTAAAATTCAAACTGATATATTATATCCAGAGACTAATAATAGAAGGAGGAAGAAATAAATTTAGCTTTGGGAAAGTAACATACAGTTAAGTGCTTCTATCAACATCTGTAGAAATTTGCAAATAATAGTAGGTAAAATTTTATGAAAAATAGACCAGCTAGTAAAAGAATATCAGAAATCTCATCAGGGATATCTTTAATGTGTTTGAGGCTAAAATTCTAATTTTGTAGACTTTTTTTCCTTTAAGCATTGTTTTTAACTGTCTGGATAAGCTATAGCAAGGATAGCAAGGATTGGGGTGGAGGTAAACTGGAAAAAATGGATTAAAAGAAGGTTCTAAGATCTTTATTCTAGTTTCAGATGCGAGAAGATTTTGTCCATGTTTGTATACATTGTATAACCTTTACTCATGGAATTACTCAGTGTTGACCTAAATCTACTTTATCCAAGACAAGGGAAACTCTGAACAAAGACTGTATGCAAATCCAACCATTGTTAATTCCTTGTTGATATTATTTATTGAGTAATGAGTAACTGGGAAGGATGAGATACAGCTTGCCTGGGGAAAGGAAGAAAGTCACAGTTCCCTGAGTGGGCTATGTGACTAAGCCAAAAGAGCTTTTGTTTAAACATACACTCTGTGCCGTTATCATACACGAAATTACTAAAATAATTTGTTAATATCATCAACATCCAGTTCATAATCACAGCTCTTATTATATAAAAAATTGTATGTCTGAATTAGGATACCAGAAAGAAGTCTACATATTAAAATTAAATGATATATATATATAATCATTTTTATTTTCTAATAATCCCTCTTCTTTTATTTTCCAAAGCTATTAATTGTTGAATAATCAGGCCATTGATATTGTAAAATTCCCCACTTTATTAATAATAGGCCAATTAAAAAGTAAAATGTTTTTTTGAAAGATGTAAACATCCATTATACAATGTATATCTAATGATGTCACAGAGCTTTAAAATACTAAAATTATAAAAAAGAATCTACTGAATTTTAGTACAGAATATTTTATAAAGTAGCAATAATGTACTAATAGCCTCTGAGGTGTGTATCAAGGAGCAAAAAGAAGCTCACATGTAAAACTAAGCTACTGAGATTCAACTATTTGCAGTTATTGTAATTACCCAACCAAATAAGAAATAATTGTCAACACTGCCAAAATTTAAAAATATTATATGAATTAATAAGGGAAACATATTACTATCATTCACAAAGAAAGGATTATTAGTTACTTTTACTGTACAAATTCTGTTTAAATTCAATATAAAAATCAGATGAAAGCAGAGAAATTAGAAGATTTCACATAACATTGGAGGTAATATTTAGAAGATCTGTAGAATTCTAATTATGACAATATAAAATGTCAGCTTCATGCTAAATATTTATATAAATTAGGGGTCCTTCAAGTGTTCTGAAAATATTGAACTTTTCCTTGTATAAAGAAGTAGAAATATTTTAAGAATATAGCTTAGTACCTAACTATTTTATGGACTTTAAATACGGTAGCCATATATTTTATTGTCCAAATCGAGATAAACTATCATTTTATAAAGTTTTATAAGATGACCATATGGTTTGTTATCTAATGATTGATTGTGGAAGGGGATATTCCCTTAGATTTAAGACAAAACTATAAATTATATTCTTAATTTGTTTTTAGTCTTTTAAATTGAGCTAAATTTTCACATTCCTAAATTTTAACAAGAACAATTCAGTGACACTTAATACACTCAAAATGGTGTGTAACTACCATTTCTACCTAATCCCAAAACAGTTTTATCATCTCAAAAGAAAATCTTATACCCATTAAGCATTTGATCACAAGCCCCTTCCTCCAGCCCCCAGATGTCACCATTTGACCATGTGGAAATAGTATGAATTCTTGTAGAAATTATTTCCTAACATAGGAAATGTTTGAAAGAATATTATACATTTAAAATAATTATATGATAACAAGGAAAATAAGAATTTTGCAAACTGTGTAAAAGATACCACACAATGATATGCATTATGATGCTTAACAAGGTGAGAAAACTCTAAGAATTTTGCCTCAGTTTTATAAAAATGCACCATTAGGTGATAAATGATTTAGGTAAGCATCCACATTAACATATTTGTTATAAAATTATTAATTGGAATATATATGTATATCTATAAATATGCTATAATTTACCAATTGTTTTCATTAATATTCTCTTACTTTATGTCCACAGTAATCATCTGTGGTAGTTGTGACACTTTCATTTTTGATATCAAAAGTATATTGGGGGACATATCCAAGGACACACATATAGGGGGTGGTGAAATAGGGACTAAATTCTAGATATCCTGCCTTAAATTTAGTGACCTTTGACTATAGTATATTATACTTGGTATGTGCATATGTAGTATATACTTGTGTGTGTTTTCCAGCAGTTTAAACTGGAAAGTCAAGCTTTATATGCATATTGATGCATATGAAATATGCAAATAACTACAACAAATGCATCAGTACAGGGAGCTCCCTAAGTTATCACCTCACCACTTTGTGAAATACTTGAAAAAAAATGAAAATCTGGGTTATTATTTTGTGTCACAGTGTTATATTTAAGTGTTTCCTTTAAAAATCATATGGAACTTCTGAAAAATAAATTTGAAAAGATTTAACGCTTAGTGGGTATGAAATTTTTAGAATTTATTTCTTAAACATATAATCCAGTAAAAAACATGTCCTTAGAGAAATGACCTTAGGATGGCCAAAGTCCAAAGCAAGAATAGTATATGTGGATGGGCACTGGAGTGGAATAACCTGGGAAACTGAAAAAATTTTGGGACTCAACAGAGTCATCTATACTTGTCATAATCAATTCCTCTTATTAATTTCATCTCTAAATCTTCTCTCATTCAGATTTCACAATAATACCATTGAAATTGCAACTCTAAAAATCACAAAAGATCTCCATGTTGCTAAGTCCAATAATCAGTTTTAGCCCTTGTGTCCTCATCTTGATTTAACTATTAGCCATATATGAACAGGGTGGCCAGAAGGGTCTTTTTAGAAAACTTAATTATATAATGTAACTTATTGCTTAATTTCTTGCAATGGCTTTACATTTTACTGAGAGTAGTAAACAAAACCATATTAGGCCCTACATAATTTAGCCCATGTTTACCATTCTGGTCTCATTTCCTAATACTTTCTTCCCTTGTTCACTCAATTCCAGACACAGTACACTCTGTTTTACCTTGAATGGAGCAGGCATACCCTATAAAAAGTGTTGAACTTGGTGAACCCTTAGTCTGGAACACATTTCCCGTATGTATCTGCATGGCTGATCTCTCACTTCCTTCAGTCTTTGCTGGGTTTTAATATTCTCTACAGGACCTTCCCTCCCCAGTCACAGAATTTAAAAGGACACTGTTTCTTAACCATCAATATTATGTATTACCTTTTTCAGATGAGTTTTTTTCCATGGTACTTGTCACCACCTAACATTTTCTGCATTTTACTCACTTGTGTATTGTCTGTCTGTCTCTGCTAGAATGTGATCATCATGAAAACAAGAATAAGTCTTCAATATGCAGTGCTCTACCCCAGAACTTGTAACTATTTTGACATATAATATGCATCAATTTATGTTAATTAAATAATGAATAAACTGGGCCTGTGCATAAGGAGTGAAGAAAGAAAGAAAACAACATAAAAGTCATCTGCTACAATCATAATCTTGTCTAGAATTGATCCATTGTTCAATGAGAATATTTAATATCTTCTTTTGAATTAATTGCCTAAAAATATAACTAAAAAGTAGTGAATGTTCTTACATGAAAGTGTCTCATAATAAATCATAAAGTTGTTTTAAACAATGACAATGTCAGTAGAAAATCATTAACTTTACTAATGAAAAAATGTAAAACTAGTTTGAATGATTCAGCTTATTTCTTAAGTCTCACAATTTCATAGACATCATGCAGCACAATGTTAAATAAAGAGTAATAACACTTCCACTATATCAAAATAAAAGCAGTAATAATCACAAATATAGAATTTTGGACAATGGCATAAATATATGATTATGGCATTGTCTTCCCTCCTGTTATCTTCTCACACAAAGCTTTAAAAACATATAAAGCTTAAGAGAATTTTTAATATTTTCATTATTCCTATGAAGTCATTTTCAATAATTGACATATAATCAGACTATTATGAATTAATTTTAAATGCATAACTTTTTGTGGGTGAAGTCCTGAGGGTCACATTATCTGGGTGGTCATTTTTGTTACAGTGTAAACTTTCATTTCTTTACTGAATACTTGCATATTACAGGAACTCCTCTGGGTGTTATATACATAACTATATATAGTTATGTTTGCTTTTTTTTTTTTTTTGCCAGTCTAAAATTTACAAAGTACTAGAGAAAATAAATTAATGAAGAATAAATATGCAATTATTAGTTGAGACAAAATACACAGAGTGTTATAAAAGAGAAATATGCAGTGATCAAATTATAATTAGTAAGTGAAGAAGGCCTGTCTGTGGCACTCACATATAAGATAAGACCTAAAGGATGAGCCTAATTAGGATGATAAGATATGAAGTGTGTGTAATGCAGGCACAGAATGCCAAATATTTGAAAATAGATTGTCAACAATGATCTTAATGTTTTGGAAAAAATAAAATAGGCCTGAATGAATAAATGGAACTATGTGTATGAACAAATGCATATAAAAGAAGAGTTTGGAGAGGTGGGTAAGTTCTAGATTATGTGAAGTATTATAAGTAGGGACGTGAAAAAACTTATCATTAAAACCCACAGCAATGTTGAAAACATAATTAATCACCCTAAATAAATATGCTTGAATCATAAATGTAAACCAAGATTGATCAGGTTAAATAAGAGGTCATTATTTAAATTTTAATTTTTAAAGCAGAAAATTTCTTTTTAGGCTTATATTTAAGGTTTTAGGTTAACTATAGAGACCTAACATCACATGAATAAAAATATGTCAGCAGACCAGAAGCAAAAATGTAGGAGGCAGAAAAGTTAAGTGGTCTCAGGAAGAATGTAAAAAAAGACAATGACACTTAGGTAATATGAATAGGGCATGCCAGTGGCACAAAAACAGACTGTGATGAGAAGTCATCTATACTTCAAATGAGAAGTATAGAAATTATATTTATATATAATTATTTATATTTTATATTTATATTCAATGAAATTCCTTTCTCATTATGTCACCACCACCTTCCCTTTCAGATTTTAAGCAAGCAAACCCATGCATTAGATGGAGGATGGGAAACTTGAGCAACCTTGAAAATCTTGAATACAAAGATCACAAGACTGTAATAACAGTAGTGTTAAATGTCTTGCAAATTTTAAATCTAGATATACTGAAATAAAAATAATAAAATCTTTCAAAATATTCTAACATTCCTAGAAATTTCCACAAAATGTTAACGTTCTTATGGCATAAATGCATTATAACATGGCAAACATCCAGAAAATAAATATGAAATCATTAAAATAATAATCCCAACAAAAAACTGTCAAAACATATTAACTCATTTGTATTGCTTGTAAGCAAGTATGAATTATCCGGCTTTCAACTAGTACCAACATGAGTCTATCAGACAGTTTTGTTAAGGAAATACAAAATCACCCAAATGTAGTATCACCAAAAAGGAAATCGATAAATGACTACAAAACTTTTGGAAGGACTGAGGAGTGGGTTCTTGCTAAGCTTTCAGGAATGATATAAGAACAATGCAGAACTGAACCAGTAGGAAACAATTACCTCTGAAGACATAAATGAAACTAAGAGTTCAAGAATACTCACCTTCTTGCTCTCCTCTACCTGACTTGATGTTGTGATGTAAAATAGTTATCACAAAGCTGGAATAAGGGTGAAATTCAACTGCTGCTAACAGGACTTCACCTCAACAGCTTGTGGGCTGAAGAATAAACAATGGATTCATGTTCCTGAAAGATCTGGGCATGGCTTCCCCGGTGAAAAATGTTTATGTGCTTACTAAATTGATTTACTTGTTAAAAGGTCTATTAAGATAAACTCCAATTGATCATGGGCATATCAACCTTTTTATATATTGCTGGATTTGATTTAACCAATATTTATTATGACTTTTTGAGTCTATGTTCGTGAAAGATATTTGTGTGTTTGTGTGTGCCTCTGTGTGTGAGCGTGTGTGTGTTTCTTGTAATGTCAGTATCCCATTTTTGTATTTGATAACACTTCTTTCCTGTGGTAAACTGTTAAGAACCACTTCTTCTGTTTTCTGAAAGTATGTGTATATATTACAGTGGTGTTATTTATTATTAAAGAGTTTGGGGCTTCCCTGGTGGCGCAGTGGTTGAGAGTCCGCCTGCCGATGCAGGGGACACGGGTTCGTGCCCCGGTCTGGGAAGATCCCACATGCCGTGGAGCGGCTGAGCCCGTGAGCCATGGCCGCTGAGCCTGCGCGTCCGGAGCCTGCGCGTCCGGAGCCTGTGCTCCGCAACGGAAGTTTGATAGAGTTTTTCCAGTGAAATCATTCATGCCTCAAGATTTATTTGGGGAAAAGATTTTTAATCAAAAATTATTTTCTAATTGTAAATAATGCTGTTTGGATTTTTATTTCTTCTTTCTGTTTTGGTAAGGCAAATTATTTTATAATAGTTTCCACTTAATTTTTAAAGTTTATGTTGTTAGGCAATGTAATATTAATTTTTCTTTTTCCTGCGTTTTCTGAATTAGTATTGCTCGGGGTATAGTCTATCAATTTTATTAATATTTTTAAAGACCAAACTTTTGACTTTAACTTTCTGAAATATTTGTCCTTGTTCTATATGACTGCTTTTTTTCTCTTATCACTCCCTTCTTTTCACTTTCTGTAGCTTTAATATGCTCTTTTATTTTCCTAGTGTATTAATTTTGAGGCTTAGAAAAATGATGTTATATAGTTCTTATTTCTAATGTGGACATTTAAAGCTATAAATTTCCATCTAAGCACTGCACTGTCTTCATCCCACACATGTTAATATGTTGTGGGTTTATTAATATTCGGTTTGAAATATCTTTCAAGTTCTTTGACTTCTGGGTTCTTAGAAGTATCATGCTTAATTTTCAAATATTTGATAATTTTCTAGGTGTATGCTTTTTGTTGATTATAATTTAATGTAATTATAATAAGAGAACATATTTGGTATATTTATAACCCTCTGAAATTTATTGTGGGTGTCTTATGGACCAAAATTTGTGTTTTACCTTGGTAAACATACTTTGCACACTTCAAGTAATGTGTATTCTTGTGTTGTTAGGTGTGTTAAATATATATCAATGATTGGATTTGATTGATAGTATTGTCCAAATATTTAACATCTTTAATGATTTTCTGTCTGCGGTTTTCTTAATTACTGGAGGAGTATTCAAACATTGATAGGATTTATATGGGCTTTCACCATGTTATTATTTCAATGTTTCTGTATGTTTAAAATACTTTGTAATGAAATATCTGAGTAAAAAGGAAGACTTCAGTTCTAAAAATGTTTAACTTTGTTAATGTACAACTTCATTGAGCACTGACCTCTTTTAAAACAGCAAAATGATTTTTAAAATAAACAAAACCAGCAGCATATACCAAAAAAAGATAAAGCCAAAAAAGAAAAGTAAAACATTGGGCTGGTGGTATCTGGGGTATCTTCAAATCATTAGCAGGAGATCACCAACAGATGATTTGGAGATGACTTCTAAGATAATTCTGTGAAACCTCTGTAATAGCACTACACAATAATAAATTATTTAATGATGGAAATGTTCTATATGCTACCAAATATGTTAGCCATCAGCTACATGTGACTATGTAATGTAGCTGGTAGAGCTCAAGAACTGAATTTTTAATTTGACTTCATTTAATTAATTGATATTTAAACTTAAATAACCACAAGTGGCTAATGGTTATCTTATTTGACAGAAGAGTTCTATAGCTTTTATTAACTTTCTGTTTAAAACAAACGCACAAAATAATAGAAGTAATTTAGATATTTTATTGGCTAGCTATTCCTTTGTATTTAAGTAATGAACAGGTGATCACAGAAGCACAATCTGGTTATTTTTTGTATGTCTGTTTATGTATTTGCATATACACCTTATGAATATATATACATGTGCATTCACTTTATATAGAGAATGAAATCCATAGCTCTATTCATAGTGAGCAATTTTTTAAAATCATTACTATTTATGAATTTCAATTATTCCACATATATTAGCTGAAGTAAAAATTTGTAAGTAATGTGTTTACTTCAAAACATTATCATTTACATGTCTATTACAACGATGAGAAACATTGTTTCTTCTAATTGTCTAAAGCTCTCAAATAGGCTTAAATCTTATCTGATAAAGATTAAAAAATAAAACCTATGTAATTGATTTACATAATTTAATATGTGATTTTCAATGGGAAATGTGCATATGGGTGAATATTTGAGCCCCCATTACTAAGACACCATCTTGAACACCATTAACTGCAACGTTAAATTTTCATTAACGTGTTTAGAGTTTGAAGAACATGAGTATAGCATTTAATAGATTTTTATATAAAAAATAATAAAAATTTGTAACCTGTATAATATATTGGAATACAAATAGAGATTTAAAATGGTGAAATTATGTGACTATCAACTAATTTTCCCTATCTTTCTGAGTAAAAAAAATGATTATACTTGAAATATTTTTATAGCTAAAATTGCGGGGAATAATAGTATTTTAAGATGGTGAATCAATATATTCTTTCTGAAAAAAAATTATAATTAACTTTGTTTTGTAAATCGCAACACCTTAATACCTCAAAGTGCTTTCTTTTTTTGAAGAGAGAGTATTTAATAATGTGTTCAGATTTTTCATCAATTTTTTTATACATAAGAAAAGATTTCTAGAAATTAATGAACTGTAAACTACAGGGCCCTTCACAGCATGAGCCACTTCTAAGCTCTGTACAGAATTTTGTATTAGAAATTCGATATTCCTTTTCTTAAATAGGACATGCAGATACTATAAGCTCCAGTTCCAAAAACACTAGTATAGAAACTGAGGAATAAATGATTAATAGCTCACCTTTCTTAAGAACTGGAAAAAGATGTCTGAAATATCCACTATCAGTTCTCATCATCAGGTTCAAAGACATCCAATTGGTTTGTTTAATTTAAAGCAACAGTCGCATTACTTTTGTTTAATTATAAAGATTGATAACTAGAGATAAAGATTTAAATATAAAGGTGAGATATTACCTTCTTCTCCAGACCTCTCCTTTTCCCCATCCTGTTTTTTTTTTTTTTCTTCTGGTGGAAATTTCAGGCTAGCACAAAAACACTCTGACATTTGTTAGGAAGAACACTGGCAAGGTGAAATTGATTTGTCATTTCTTCTTAGAAGATAATCAATAGCTTATGAGAATTCTACGCTTGTAGTTCTATAGAAAAATCAATTTCAGATATAAATCACTGAACATTACAAATAAAGATATTACCATCCCAAAATGAAACACTATCATTACCAAATTTAAATTTAAAAGTTCAAATATGTTAAATGTTGCAATGATTTTGCAAATAGTGTATTCTTTTAGTATTGAAAATTGTATGGCTGGTTAGTTTTTGCATGCCTGTTTATGTATTTGCATATACACCTTATGAATATATATACATGTGCATTTACTTTATATAGAGAATGAAACCCATAGCTCTATTCATTGTGAGCAATTTTATAAAGTGTACTAGCTGGACAAGTAGATTAGTAAGGAGGAAAATAAAAGGGAAATGCAGAATCTACTGAAGATTTTTTTTTTGTATAGAGTTAGGAATAAAATGTGTATAATTTGAAAAATGTATCTGCGATTTATCTGTTAAATTCAAATGATTCAGCTAAATGAGAGAAACTCTTATTTTGAAAATGCACTGTGGTAACTGGAGTTCACTGATGTGTATTTTCAATTGAAGGTGGTAGATGTACACTGGTCATTATGACTTTCATCTCAGAAGCATTTTAGTCTAATGTTTGTAAAGCCAAAGAAATATTGCACATTTTGTACCTTTCAAGTATTGCACTGTGGATAGTAGGTCACTCACAACAGCACTTTTAATTTGACAGGGGATTACAAAAACATTTGGTGCTCTTTAACTGTTGTCACAGCCATCTATTACATTAAGAACAAGCTGATTTTAATATTAGTCAAATTAAAAAGCATTGTGTCATGCTAACCTTGGGCATTCATTTACATAATTGGCTCTCTGCTTGCTGTGTATTATGTGACACCCTCATTTGATTACTGTTCATTTTTCTGAAACTCTGAAGCAACATCTAACGTAAACTGCATATTAATATTTCATTTTCATCAGGCCTTACTTTATATAGTCAAGCTGCAGCAGATGCTACCTTTTAAGCTTGTTATAAGTCACTAGTTCCAGAGTTTTCAAGGAGACAAAATTTAAGTCATTGTTCCACAGTAGAACAATAAACTCCACAAGTTTAATTTAAGCAGGTAAAGGATTTTCTTGCTGGAGTTGGCCTTCAGGAAATTTCTGAAGCTTGGATAAGAAAAAATGTAATGTTTATTGGTGCCTATTTAGTCAACCAAAAAATGAAATGAAATCTTAGAGCCTTATAAAAAACGTTTAATCATTTTCTTAGATCCACAGGTTATCTGTGGCTCTGCTGGGTTAAGTGCCAGGTTACAGGTCAGGTTCAAGTCCACTCTACCTCTCTCTCACTCTAGGATCCAGATTGATAAAGTTAGTTCTTAGGCATGTTCTCCTCATGGAGGGCAGACATGTAAGAGTGGAAGCCAAACTTCTCGCACATTTAAAGCCTCTACTCAAAACATAATTATCATTGCCATTCACATCCATTGACAAAATACTCATGATCAGGATGGACATCAATGGTCCAACAAAATGTAGAATTTTCATTGACAATAGAAGATATAACCTATCCCAATCCTTCAAGAAAAAGATCCAATATATTAGGTAATCCGTACATGGAGTGTTACTTGATTCTCATAGCAACCTTGTTAGGCAGACTTTTTGTTTCTTTTGTGGATTATGAAAGCAAAGCACACCAATGTTAAGAGAGGACATTTATAAGGTTGAGCTGTTTACTGAGCCAGGAATGGAATGTAGAGCTATTTAATCCAAAAGCTCTTTAGGAATATATCCCAGATAGGCTTTCTTCCATCTACTCTACTCAGTACATCTCCATCTCTAATTTTATGAACTCAACTTTTAAAGATTGAAACTCTACAAAAAAAATCATCTGTCTTTTTGGCAGGGGTTGGGGGGGTTATTTCCTTTCTTTTGTTTCCACAACCTAGCACACATCTTTCTCCACCATAGAAATTTATGTTCCTGAATATGTTTATGGTAGCATCTTGTTAATTTAGGTCCAGGAGAACTCAAAAATGTAGCCTGAAGTTTTGCTCTCCTATACTGTCTCTGCATAACTAATTTGGGATATAGACCTAAAAAGAGAAAAGAAGAAAACACTATAGCAAGTCTATGTGAAAGAGATGTGGAATAAAATGAGGATTTCCTACAACATTCAAATGTCAAATTGTCTATAAATCTATTTGTCAAATAACAGGTCCCAAGATCAGCAACAAAGGATTGTAATGCTTATACATTTGTTTGATTTACATATGCCAAGAGAAAGTCATTTATCTTGGGCAATGGCTGAGAAGCTCTTGGTAGACAGGAAGCTCAGTGTAGGAGAACCCCTAATTCTACGAACCTGCTAGAGAATAAAAGCTTCAGTTCTGTATATATGTCTTGAATTCTCATTGTCCAACCTAAACCCCACTTTTTAAATCCTTGATTACACTGACAAATTATATTCTGCAGAAATTTGGAGAATGAAAACATATATGCACCTGAGCTCGTGTATATATGTAACAACATCATTTTAATATGTGTTTTTTCATATATTATCTCCACAAAAAAATCTTCCTTTCCATTCTCACAATATGTTTTCCCAGAAATCCATGGATGAAAAGATGATATAGCAGTGCTAAATAATTCTAAATAAATTCAGAAAGAGCTGTAAAAACATGTATGACTCATCTGGATTAAAAAATGGATGAGTTTGAATAGATTACTACACCTATGAATATAAATACTTAGAAATTTTCTTCAATATGTTTATTTGTGTTTTAGATGATATACTGTGATTTACCACAAAATACAAGTGTTTTAAATAAGTTATATTCTGTGGTATGATTAACAGAAACTGATTCTGGAAGATAAAGCAGAAAAGGTGTAAAATGTTAATCTCAGAATTGTGGAGAATGCTAGAGGACTAGGTTTGAGCCTAAGCTTCCACAACTTCTCTGAAAAAACAACAACAGCGATAGAGATCTGGTCTGAAAAGAAAACAGTTGCTGCCAGCAAGAAACGCTAGATGATGCTGTCTACCACTTATATTTCTGCAGTCAAAATCCAACCTGTAAGTCACCACTACTGCCACTGGAACAGCACTAATTATCTTCTCTTTATTTTTTACTAACCCGAATTCAACAAAGAAACTGAAACATATGTCCCTGGTGCCAGAGAAGCAGAGCTAGTTGATACCCCCATTTCTAGCTCCTCTCGGTAGTGGAGACCAAGCACCAGTTTAAAATGTATGTAACATTTTAAAAATTAATTTTATTGGAGTATTGTTGATTTACAATGTTGTGTTAGTTTCAGGTGTGCAGCATAGTGATACAGTTATACATATATGTGTATTCATTCTTTTTCAGGTTCTTTTCCCATATAGGTTATTACAGAATATTGAGTAGAGTTCCCTGTGCTATACAGTAGGTCACCGTTAGTTATCTATTTTATATATAGTAGTGTGTGTATGTTAATCCCAAACTCCTAATTTATTTCCCCCCAATATTTTCCCTTTGGTAACCATAAGTTTGTTTTCAAAATCTATAAGTCTGTTTCTGTTCTCTAAATAAATAATCATTTTTTTAAATTAGATTCCACATATGAGTGATATCATATGTTATTTGTCTTTCTCTGTCTGACTTACTTAACTTAGTATGATAATCTCTAGGTCCATCCATGTTGCTGCAAATGGCATTATTTCATTCTTTTTTATGGCTGAGTAATAGTTCATTGTCTATATGTACCACATCTTCTTTATCCTTTCCTCTGTAGATGGAGGTTTAGGTTGCTTCCATGTCTTGGCTATTGTAAATAGTACTGCAATGAATATTGGGGTGCAGTTATATTTCTGAATTATGGTTTTCTCTGGATATATGCCCAGGAGTGGGATTGCTGGATCATATGGTAGCTCTATTTTTACTTTTTTTAAGGAACCTCCATGCTGTTCTCCATAATGGCTGTACCAATTTACATTCCCACCAACTGTGTAAGAGTGTTCCCTTTTCTCCACACCCTCTCCAACATTTATTGTTTGATGGTAGCCATTCTGTCCAGTGTGAGGTGATACCTCATTGCAGTTTTGATTTGCCTTTAAAAATGATGAATATAGTTAATCATGCTGCATTGCACAGTTGAAAAATGCTAAGAGAGTCAACCTTCAAAGTTCTCACCACAAGAAAAAATCTGTATCATCTGTGAAGATGGAAGGATGGTAAGGAGACTTATTGTGATCTTTTTTGCAACATATACAAATACCCATTAATTATATTATATATCTGAAACTAATATAATGTTATGTGTTAATTATACTTAAATAAAAAATTGGTACTGAGTAAAAAAAATAATAATAAAGATGGATGTATCATAACAAAATGGTCAAATAATAACAAAAATGGGTTACAGTAGTGTAGGTAAAGTTATTCATCATTGACCTGTAATTTTTAAAGAAAATTACCTGCATGAATTAAAAGACTAAAAGCAAGTGCATACAGTTTATTTTAACCCAATTATAATTTTTACATTATTTGTGGCTCTTACCTATTAATGCAGTTTCTCGGCATACAAGGTACTTAAGTATACCATATGAATAACACATATGAAATATACTTCACTGGATGCAATTAAATCTGCCGCATATTAACAGCCTTAGGGAAGTTTGCCATATATGTGCAGAAAAGTGTTTTGTAGTCTTATGAAAGATATAGCATGCATGTGCCTGCACTGATATCTTCACTCATATTTAAAAGTGCTGATCTATGGAATGGAGACCAAAGTGTCTATGTGTAAATATCAAGCAGAATACCATATTATTTAAAACAAAACTTGTGCTATTGATAAAATAATGTAACACTGGAATTTGAAATTTAGTGTGAAATCAAGTGTATTATAACTCAATATTGTCAGTGTTTGCATAGCTAAAATGGTAAACCTTACTACATTTCTCCTTGTAAAAATATATAATCAATTCTTTTATTTAATTTTCTTTGTTAAGCAACAATAATCAAATGCCAGTGTACATGTCTCCTGTGTTTATGTATTGTGGTCAATAAATTTTATAATTTTGTGTTTCCTTAAGGATGAAGAACCGGTTTTCCACAAGCTATATCAAAGAAGGTCACCAATGGTAATGTAGCTTTTTATGCTATGTAATATTCTGGGTATTTCATTCACAATTTCTTTGACATCAGTGAAATCATAAGTCAATGTATTTACAGTTCTGATAAAATATGAAGACTTATTTATGTTTTTAAACTTAAATTTAGTTGTTATACTTCTGAATTTTAGCATAGTTATCACAGAAATGCACCAGTGATATTGAATAAATAATTCAATTTACTAAATTCATCCACAATAATTCAATATTATTTATGCTAGGAGAGAAGGAAAAATTCAAAAGAATAAAATAAAACTGGTAGGATAAAAAAACTTCTTGGAAAAAAGTCTTGTAAATTTATTAGCTATATTATTTATTAGCTAAATTTATTAGCTATATATGAATAGAAAGTAAATTACCCTTCCATACCAAAATTAAGGAATATTTAGATTATGCAAATACTTACATTTTATAGTTGAACATCTTGTTGGGGTGATTATTTGCCTAACAAACATCAATTCTCCTCTCTTCCTTAATCAGAACCTTGATTTTATGCAAAGCAAAAACAGCCTCAAATAAAATATGCTTTCTTATTCTCCTTTGAAGATAGATGTCATCAAGATGATAAATTCTAGCAAGAGAATATAAAAATAATTTGATTACTGAGTTTTTAGGAAAGTTTCTTTAAACAGAACTGACCATTTCAAATCATGAAGTGATGCTAAAGATTGAAGCCATTTCTATGGATGGTTGATATCAAATAGAAGATTGGGTTGCTGTGATGTGCCTACCTCAAGTCTCTTTCAAAGAGAGAAATAAACCACTACTTTGTTTAAGTTTTTAATTCCAGACAGGGTTTCCAGAAACCAAAAAGATTCCAAGTCTTGAGATGCACACTAGAGAATCATCAATTACATAGATTCACTTACCTTTATTTTTTAATTTAAAAATATCTCAAAAAAAATCTCATACAACAGTTTTATTGCTTTAAAATACCATTCATACGACCTCTATAAAAATCATCTTAATAATTGGAATTTTATTTTTTTAATTTTTTAAAAATTTCAATTAAAACAATAGAGAGTCCCAAATTAAATCCATGCATGTATGGTCAATTAATTTTTGACAAAGGAGCCAGGAATATACAATGGAAAAAGGATAGTCTCTTCAGTAAATGGTGTTAGGAAAACGTTTTCCTTAGTTAATTATAGTTTTGTTTTTTTTTTTAACATCTGTATTGGGGTATAATTGCTTTACAATGGTGTGTTAGTTTCTGCTTTATAACAAAGTGAATCAGTTATACATATACATATGTTCCCATTTCTCTTCCCTCTTGCGTCTCCCTCCCTCCCACCCTCCCTATCCCACCCCTCCAGGCGGTCACAAAGCACCGAGCTGATCTCCCTGTGCTATGCGGCTGCTTCCCACTAGCTATCTACCTTACGTTTGGTAGTGTATATATGTCCATGCCTCTCTCTCACTTTGTCACATCTCACCCTTCCCCCTCCCCATATCCTCAAGTCTGTTCTCTAGGTCTGTGTCTTTATTCCTGTCTTACCCCTAGGTTCTTCATGACATTTTTTTTTCTCTTAAATTCCATATATATGTATTAGCATATGGTATTTGTCTTTCTCTTTCTGAATTACTTCACTCTGTATGACAGACTCTAGGTCTATCCACCTCATTATAGTTTTACTCATTTTACTAGTTATCCTTTTAACACTTTTAGATAACATTTTATACACTGTTGTCTTTTCCAGAAAGCAGAATTGTATAGACTAAAAAAATTGTCTCTTGCTTTCCAGCTTTTGGCTACATTTCTGTCAATGCAGTCCTCTCCACGCAAAAATCTCCATCCTGCTCAAGTTTTCCCTCTCCTACTCCTCATAGCTTGGAAGGTAGGAGTCAAGATGTTATTAGTTTTTTATTTCCCTACGTTCTACTTACACCTTTAAGCCCAACTTGAATTGCCCTAATTTAAGTGTGCAATCTGTTTGCTGTTGGGAACTCAGACAAGATACTCAAGGTTTAAAGCAACGGCTGCATATTCAAAAACCTGGTGGAGACAAGCAATTGAACATGTAATAAATTTGATAAAAGATTGCTAATATTTTTACTTAGAAAAACATCTGCCTCATCAGGGCACCTGCAATGTCTTCAGGCAATATACTTCCCACTTGTGGCTCATAGTCTAAAGGAATGGTTTCTTTTATATTACAAATTGTAGTTACAAACACAGCAGAGGTTCATCTCCTATATTCCTATAGGATTTTGTACTTTACATCTTACTATATTTTATAGAAGCACCTGCTATATTCCTACATCTCTCCAAAGACTATGAGCACCTGGAGAGACAATGGTCTTACCTATCTCTGAATTCAAAGACAGTGTTTGGATCCATGTAACCACTAAACAAAATACTTACTGACTTTCACTGATAATGATTTTGTATAGGAAGCTGTCGTATAGGGGCTGAATATGCATCTGAGGACAAAGGATCCTGGAGAATTCTTGCAGGCAGAAATTCCACATATTTCCCTTCTGTTATGAGTACACGCTCAGCATTCTACATAGAACAGGCTGTGTGAAGCTGTAGTTTATTTACTTTCTCATAGAAATGAACAAATTGATCTGCACACATTGTATATTCCTTGAGTAAATGTGGGCTTATTTATAGAGTATTTGAGTTGTGAATTTAAATCTTATTTTTAATATTATTTCTGACAGTTTATAATCATCTCAATTGAGAAATTAAGAACAAGTTTCTATTACCTGCCTTAGTCTCATTCATCAGAATAAACTTGTGTGATGTTGTAAATATTTAGTCTATGTTACACAAAGACATCTAGATATTGTGGAGGTTATGATGATTTTCAAAGGAATTTAATCCTAAAGTAGTTAATAAAATCACTAATGAAAAATGCTAAAGATCATTTAAAAATGAAACACTAAAGAGAAAATTAATAGATCTTTAGCCTTTTTACAATATGTTTTATCCATTAAAAATTGATATTTGAAAGATTTTTCAGGGATCTTGTAACTTTCAACTATTGATAGAAATCCATGATAATGAATAAAGATAAAATGAGTATGTAACTCTATAAAGCACAATAATTTCCACAAGCAAATTATTTGGTTTTGCATTCCTATAAATGCCCTCGCATCAAGATACCAACAAACAGTCATGAATAACTAAGTGTTCAGAAAAGAAAATAGAAAAGAAGTCTATTAAAAGCAGATAGCATAAAAATAACGCAACCAGGAAACATCTTATCAGCAACTAGCATATGTGTGCCACCAGGGAGGCCTTTTCTTTCACTTAATACAACAATCTCATCAGTCATGAACACAAAACCCAATTCTTGCAGTAGACAATCTTTGCTTCTCTAAGAGTTAGATTATGCAGTTATACTAATGTTTTGTTAACTCCCCACTGCATGAGTCATAGCACCTGTATATTCAGGCTTAAGGAAATTCTTGGCTTTTAAAAATCTTGCACCCAGCTAATATAGCACAGATGGTCTTATCCCTGAGCTATGAAAATTAAAAATAAAATGCATCAGAGAATTAACTAAAATTATTTTCTACCTCTATTGTTTTTTTAAACAGTTGAATATTAAATCATTAAAATGCCAACAAGACTAGACAGCAAGATACTGTAACTCATTACATTCTAACTCCCTTTTAGGTCATTTTTTAAAACATAGAACTGCTTGAAAGTTGAAGAAGTTTTCTGTTCCTGTGGTCAAAAATTTCTAAGTGCATGCAATATTTAGTTAGACAAATTAACATTCTAGCATTTAGTTGAATTGTTAACATATTTAGCATATTTTCAAGGATGATCTGATTTATATCCTAAATGAAAGGAGTTATGGTCATTACAGTATGAAATTTAATTTATTAATTCATGGCATAAAAGTATGAAGGAAACAATGCTAGAATTTAATATGGAGCTGGAGATCTGATTTCTCCTTTCATCTTTGAGTCTTCCTTGACTTTTCATAAATAGGTTAACAATTCATTCTAATTAATTTTACAACTTTGAGCACCTATTATGTTGTGGAAATTGTAGTAGAACTGTCTTACAAAACAGTATAAACCACAGCCTTTGCAATCAATAGTACTTATAATACATATGTGCTTACAATACATAAATAATTTTACATAAAGTGTAAATGAATGGTTCAGCTGTTAAATTCTGTGGGACCTGGGAGGTGGGAGAAATCACTAAGGGCTTACAGAGATTGGAAGATATTCCAGAAGAGAACAGCAATCATAACATTTTAAGCTTTTAATTTCTCCAAAGTTTAAATAAAATTTCTCCAAAATTAAATTATTTTTTACATTTATTTTCCAATTTTATGCATTTTTCTTGATTTTATTGAGGTTTTCTTTTTCCTCCCTTCATTTTCACCATTAACCAAGACACTTTTCTACTCTAAAAACAAAGGCCATTCCTTATAATGACTTTATTTACTCATTCATTTATATATTTATATCAAATACAAGTATTGAGCCTTAATAATGTGAGATCTGAGCTGCAGCTGAAGTGGATATATAGGAACTTGAGAAAAGTGTTCCACTTTGAAGAAACAATCTTGATGTTCATTAAAGATTGTTTACTCATTCATACAGTTATTCATTCATGCTTTTAGTAATTCTCCAGTTTTTCTCTTATTTATGAATTTATTCAATGATTATAGAGCATTCAATCTAGAAAATTGAATTGATCACTTCAATTCAACGAAAACTGACCACTTCAGCCCTGTCAACAAAATATTCCCAGAGACAGAGGCAACTGTACTGTGATCTGAAATATGAATAGTAGTTAATGGAATAAATGACTGTGTGCCTGGATATACAAAAGTTGAGAGATATGGGGTATGGTTGTTCTGGATTCCAGATATTGGCAGCAGCAAAGACACAGAAGAAGAAGCAACACACATTGTATTAACTAAAAGGCATTGAGGCCTGATATAAACAATTCATCATGAACACTGTAGCAGTTCCCAAATATGTTTGCAGTTTATTTTTATATTTTTTAGTCAGAGTTTGTAAAACAAAGAGTAGTTGAAAACCATGCAATATTGTCCTGAAAAAACAGAGAACAGGGTTTAGATCACAATTTCTGAAAAGTGAGGAATGTCAAAAAATTCATTCATAATTTCTGTGTGTAATGCTCACTCCATTGCTGCTCTCTAAATTACATATGTGCGATCCAGATTTCATGAAGGCAAGCTAAATTAAAAAAAAATCAAACAAACTGAAATTTGGGCTACCGCTGGTTGCTAAAGGAATAGAATTTATAGTATGAACCCAGGCAGAATAATTGCCCCTTAAAAATTTAATATTCTTTAGAGGAATGTGGCAGAATCCATAATTTCTACAATATATCATATTATTCACAGTGTTGAAGAAACAGGAAAACAAGAACCATTCTCAAGAGAAAAGATAACCAGAGAACAAGCCTGAAATAACCCAGAAGTTGTAACTATCAGAAAATAGTTTTAAAACAGTTAACACATATAAGCTCAAGGATGTAGAGAAAATATTATGATAATGAATAAAAGATAAGGATTCTCAGCAAAGAAAAAAAAATAATTTCTAGATGTAAAAATGCAGTATATAAAATAAGATGTTCACTAAATAGGCTTGTGAATAAAGTGGAAATGGCAAAGGAAAGAGACAGCTTAAAACTTGATCAATAGAAGTCATCTATTTTTTTAAAAAAAGAGAAAGATTATTGAGAAAAAAAATTGTCTCAGGGATCTCTTGGGCAGTATCAAAAGGTCTACTGTATGTGTATTGTAGTTCCTATGGAAAGAGGAGAGTAGTACAGAAAACAAAAGAAAAAAAAAGTGAAAACATCGTAGCTGTTTGGGAAAAGACATACATTTACATAAAGTTAGAAATTTAGGAGCTCAGAGAACACCAATCTGGAAGAATAAAAACAAAATAGCCACTTAAGTACATCACAACCAAATAGCTAAGAAAGATAAAGTGAATAATTTGAAAGAAGCCAGAGAAAAATGACACATTGCACAAATATTATGGAACTTGATTGGATATTCAGAAAACGGGATGGCCAATTTTCTGACTATTCAGAAAAATGGAGGCCAAAGGCAGTAAGAAAACTATTTTAAATGCTGAAAAAAGGTTAACCTAGTATTCTAAATCAGGCAAAAATATACTATAAATATACTAAATAAAGACATTTGGAATAAAAAAAACCTCATTTCAGAATAAAGAAAGAAAAAGATTTTTTTTTTCACCAACGGACACGCAATACAAGCAATGCTACAGTAAATTTTTGGCCTGATGTGAAATGCAAACAAAAGAAACAGGTAGTCAAGACACACTGGAAATACTAATACAGGTAAAATATAAAAGAGTATTTTCCCTTGATTTTTCTGAAAATATGGTTTTAAGACAAACTTATAGCACTGTATTCTGAGGTTTATAATGTACATATATGAAATACATATTATAAGTAAAAATCAAAGACTTATACAGTTTCAAGATTTCCTTGTTTTAAGAGAAGTGGTGAAATATTAAGTCTAAG
The DNA here is from genome assembly GCF_949774975.1 of Lagenorhynchus albirostris. Taxonomy (NCBI): domain Eukaryota; kingdom Metazoa; phylum Chordata; class Mammalia; order Artiodactyla; family Delphinidae; genus Lagenorhynchus; species Lagenorhynchus albirostris. The sequence continues at coordinate 36,434,511 of NC_083112.1, read as the reverse complement.
TCAGCCCTCTGATGTTCAATGTATATATAACATAATTCTTAAGAGATATGAGGTCAAAAAATATTTTTCTGTGAATTTCTCACATTCAGATAGAATATCTCATGAGGGTCAAAAATCAAATTAAATAACTTAAAATTCAGGAAAACCTATGAAGGGAAAACACTAATATGTGATTCCCTTTTAAGATAGTACTATTAGTGGCTTTTTTCCAGCATTCCCATTGATATGTAAGTATGTGTAAAACCCTCATTAAAGGGTCTAATATCTTACTAAAAAACAACTAAAGATAATTTTAAAAAGAGGAAAAATATAAATAAAAGAGCAAACATAGTGTTTAATTTGCTGAATTACATCATATTCAATTTTATAGCAATACCTGAGAAGGTAATTTATATTAGTTTAAATAATTCTACCCCCTGCTGTAGGACCTGCTAATTAATGAAGTCTCCTTATTGCTTTGATATTGTGGGCATTTGCTGTTTACTATGGTTCATCTAATATATTTATCAATGGTAAAATTAATTCTATATTTTTCTATGGATTTGTTTTATCTTTTAACAGCCTTTATCTGTTATTAAATAGATCTAAAATCTCTATCTTCTCTTTATATTCTCCATGAAACATCCAAAAGTGCTTTATTCTGAGAGAGGTCTGTGATTAATTGTTTTATTTTTTAATACACCTGGTCTCGTTATTTTCGGCAGCATTTGTCAAGCATCTGCCTAAGGGTGGATGGTGTACTAACAGGGTCTCATTCCAGATGGTTTTACTATGCATTTTTAATACAAAATCTTCATTTTCTTTGCCAGTGCAATCAAATTGTAGTTGTAATATTGGACTATTGATTAATAGAGATCTTTGATGTCTGGATCATAGATCATAATATCAATGTAATTTTCTACAACAAATTGTCACCCTTTTATTCCACCTTGAGCATCTGCTGTCTTGAAGGGATTGCACTAAGTTTTAGCTTGGATTTCATGTTCCAGTTTTCTGGGTAAAATTTTCACTGCTTTGAACAGCTGGCTATCTCTTTTACTTTCCCATTTCCCTCACAGTTGAAATGATTTACCACCTGTGGATACATCCTGCTTTTTCTGTGTTCATTTTTTAGGTTAATTAACTTATAGCTTTTTTTAAAAAAATACAAGTCTTAATAGTTAATTCAACCATAAACAGCTAAAGGGTGTGCATTGTTCTACTAAAGGGTGTGCATTGTTCTACTAAAAAACAACTGCATTGAGAACTCTGTAAACTGAATGTGTGAATTTTTCTGAAAAGAAAACTAGTTTTCCCAACTAACAAATATTATATTAAAGGTCAGTCATTTCATAGACTATTTGATATTAGAACATCTAGACTATAAGTAAACTATAATCTTTGGTCAGAAAACAACTTTTGGCTTTCATAATTTCATTTTCCCACAGTAATGTCTGCTTTATTACTCCTAATAAATCTGGACACAATTTTATTTCCAATATACCCTTAAGTGGTGATATTTTCCTGGTGGCTGTATGCTCAGTTTCAGCTAAAAATGCTTTTTCCCAATTTCCCTTGCCACTTTTATTGACATACCTCAATTAACATGGTAATTTTTCCTTTTAGAACAAGATAGAAACTCTAAAATGGTAGAGTAAGATCTTGAAAAATAAAAATTATTTTATATTTTATTTTCAGTTCCAGTAGATTTTACCTCAGTAATATGGATATAAAAATCATATTTTTTTAACCAAAGTAACTTACGGCATTAGTTCTACTTTAGTTGACACTCCAATAGAGCAGCACTCATGATGACAAGTCCTATGGGGCATAATTTGTGTGCCACGATAGAATCTTTTGGCTCCAACTCTATCTAGAGCTCTTCCATCAGTAACCATTTCATGATGACTCTGAGCAAGTCTTGTTCAAGTATATCTGGTCAGCCTCCTGACCCAAATCTTGCTATAGAACTTTCACTTCCTTCTTTTTAAAAAAGAAAAAAAAAACTTCTTGTTTTAAAAAAAAATTTTGATGTGGACCATTTTTTAAAGTCTTTATAGAATTTGTTACAATATTGCTTCTGTTTTATGTTTTGGCTTTTTGGCCACAAGGAATGCGAGATCTTATCTCCTGGACCAGGGATGGAACCCACACCTCCTGCATTGGAAAGCAAAGTCTTAACCACTGGACTGCCAGGGAAGTCCCTTCACTTCCTCTTTTAGGGACTTCTCTAATGCCATGGAAGGTGGTTTCTGTGATAATCACGCATGCACACCTAGGCAAAGGGAAACTCAGCACAGCAGGGCCAATCTTGACCATTTGGGGGTAGCAGCTTGAAGATAACTGCCTCCCACTTTTATCTGTGGGCAGCAGATTTGGGAGAGAGGAGGTTCACTTTCTTAATTCTGATTTCAGAAATGGCCTGAAGTCCAGATGTTGATCTTGCAGCTTTCCAAAGTCAGTGGGAAGCTACGGAGCTTCCCTTGATGCTCTCTGGTCAAACCACTGGCATTCCCTGTGATCTTGGCAGAATTTAATTTCAGTTTGTGGAGTCTCTGTTCAGGCTTGTATTGATGGCAAGTAAACGTTGCTAAAAGGGAAACGCTGGTATAAACTGTTCCCCGCCCCCTTGCCATTTGTGCCTGATTTGTTTTTCCAAGGGTACTTTGTTACTCTACTTTTTGTTGTTGTTGTTATACCTGTGTAAGCAGAGTTGAATACACGAGAATTTAGGATTGGACTTTCAGGAGTGCAGGCTATGATGACACAAAATGAATTATCCTTTCTGGACTCATCCTTGATTAGAGAGACCATTGTGGGAAATATTTTCATTTGAAACCACTTTTGACCTATTTGCCTTCCCAAGGTGTGCCTTAGAGTCAGTGGCAAACTCTTAAGAGTCTACTACTTGTTGAAGGACCCAGGAATGCATTTAATTTGGAGATTTAAAATCTCTAGAAATTTAACAAGAGTCTTAAAAAACGCTTTGAAGCTTGATTTCTCCTTAAAAATATAAATGATTTTCTTTAATCTTTTATGCTCAAAATCAGAAAATGAACTCTAACTCATCAAAAGGAGTCAGTGAGCATGTAAACCTGTCATCCTTAGCAGTGGTCACCTTGAAGATGCTTCTTGGATTGATTTTCCTTCTTTCCTTGGTCCATTCATCTGACTTCCAATTTTTGCACTCAGGGATCATTTTCCAAATCAATCATTGACACTAAGTTTTTGATTCTAGTTGTGCTTTCAAGGAGATCCAGGTTAATATACAGTTAATATCATCAATATGTCTTTATTTTATGCTTTCCTTTTATTTTTTGATACTTGAAAAATCCAATTCTCTCTGTAAGAAAAGATTATATGATTATGACTTACATAACCAAGGTGAAATAATGAAAAACTCTATACTTTCTAAAAATAGGACATGTGAGGGACATATATTTGGATATTCATTTCTGTTTTAGCTCTTCAGCTACAACTGAAAAGTTTTCATGGAGATAAAGACAGAACCTCAAATATTGTAAAACTAGGGATAGTGCAACCTGGAGGTATTATTATCTAGCAAAATATATATTAAGTAGCCTGATTAAGAAACACTGAAATCTTCCCTTTATTCAACTATCCATATATGAATATCAACTCCCACATTAAATATATTTTCTTTTCCATTAATGGAAAATATGATAGGCTGATAGGATTGTATGATCACATGTTCCTGTCAGTGAGGGTGAGCTATGGGTGAGGTGTGAACTGCTTTTATTCTGCACAATTTAAAGCAGTACTATTACTTATCTCTGAGCTCTAGGGGAAAATGTAAGAACAGGAGAACAAAACTTTGAAATGCACAGATCTTTAACAAAGGAAACACACATACACCCAATGCTTAACACATATATTCACCTCCATTTCTTTGTTATATTGTCAACTTTATAAACATTTCTGTTATTAGATCAGTCTGAATGAATACTACTGGTGACAAAAGTTATACAATCTCTCCCCCAAAGGAGACATCTTGATTCAAGGAGAGGTATTGTGTTTCTTAGCATTCCTTTGCTCTGTGTCAGTTTTCAGATTTTCATTGATGTGCAAAGTAGAAGAAAAAATAGGGAGCCCTGTATTTGTCTTCACATATCTCCTGTTCTTATTGTTTTGAATATAGAATTTACCTTCAGAACATGGACAAAGTAAAAAAGAAGTATAAAATTTGAGGGCAATTTAAAAATAGCTAATGGTTTTACAGTACCATTGTTGAAATCTATAGGTGCAAGAGATCATTTCAGCTAAAATATGAACATACAAGTGAAGGAACTAGAAGATTCTAAATCTGGGAGGGATAAAAATCCATTTAGTATTCTATAATAGGAAATCCAATAGGTAATTTATGGAAAAGCTCTTTTTAGGAATTAAGTATTAGCATGATGTAGGAAAGTATTTATCTGCCATTTTTCTTTTCTTAGTAAACAATATTAAAGCTCAAAACATCTATAGTGATTACCTAATCTAGCCACCTAATTTTGCAGAGAGAAATTACTCAAAAATTTAAATGATTTGTTTAATTTCATATAGTTATTAACAAAAATAAGAGTATAGGATATATTTTCTGACATAGGATAATATGGACTAGTGGCATCATAAATAGCAAAAATGAAATTAATTTCATGCTTAATTTCTATATAAAAGCAACAACAATAATAATAATAATCTACCAACTAACACATTTAATTGCAGTAATAAGGTACATAAAAGTAAACTAGACAATTAAAAATATATTTGTAGGCCCAGATGTCTTAGGTTCAAGATATTAAGGACAGCCCTTGTCATTGTCACTGTATATACTGTAAATTAGAGTGAATTTTCATTAGGACTAAATTTCCAGAAGCCCTGCTTGTATCAAATCCTATCATCCAATATAAGATACCTTAAGAATTTTACATAATTATTATTACATAAAACTGGGTCATGTTGAATAAACTAATCTTAGCAAATACTTAGTTCCACTCATATATACTTTCTTTCTTTTATTATTCATGTATTATACTGATTTCATGAAGTGACTGAAATGGATTAGACAGGGATAGAGAAAAATAAGGATGATTTACAAAGTTCTGTCATGGGACACTAGAGAAATAATAGTTTTGTTAAAACTAGGAGAGGGGGCTTCCCTGGTGGTGCAGTGTTAAGAATCCGCCTGCCAGTGCAGGGGACACAGGTTCGAGCCCTGGTCCGGGAAGATCCCACATGCCATGGAGCAACTAAGCCCATGGGCCACAACTACTGAGCCTGCACTCTAGAGCTCGCAAGCCACAACTACTGAAGCCCACGTGCCTAGAGCTTGTGCTCTGCAACAGAAGCCACTGCAATGAGAAGCCTGCACACCATAATGAAGAGTAGCCCCCGCTCGCAGCAACTAGAGAAAGCCCACATTCAGCAACAAAGATCCAATGCAGCCAAAAATAAATAAATAAAATAAATAAATTTTAAAAAGACAAACAAAAACCTAGGAAAGAGTATAGAAGAAGAGGAAACATCATTTTATTCTGTATTTTCAGAAGATCCAGCCCAAATATTATGTAAGTTATGATGTCTTCTCCAACAGTCAATCACCCATCTATCCATCTATTCATTCATCTGTTTATCCAACCATCTAAGTCCACTGGGCATTGAGCATCTATATGTTGTTTTTGCTGATGGTGTTTAATCTTGTGTATATGCTTGACGTTTAAGTTTTACAATATCAATTTTTTTTTATCAATCATTACATGGTTATTTTAATACCATTTGAAATGTGGTATTGTGATATTTCAAACACTCCTTTTACATTTTCATGTAATTTCATTCATATATACATATTGTCCTAACATAAGGAAGCTAGAAGATCCAGGCCCTCTGGAAAGTCTCCTCAAGTGAGCAGAGGTAATCAACTGTATATTAGCAGGTATTATAAAAACTCAGGATTTTTTTTTTTTGAAAATAGTTTATGTTGAATATAGCACTATATAAAGCAAACTTCTCATTTTCTTCAAGATATGGGTTTATTTTATACAGTTTATAGAAAATTGTGCTTCTCTTATTTATCATAAACACATTTATAAATTTTGAATAAAATTGATTCATATTGCAGTCCAAAAAAATATTTGAAGTTTTTGATACTAATAAATTAAGAATACTTGTATCACATAATGAATAACCTGTATTCTACGAGGAATCTTTAGAAATTTAGAAAACTAAGGTCGATATTGTTTGCTCATAAAATTAAAAAATATATATTTTCAACTTCATTTTTTTTGACTTTAGCATAATGGCTATATATTTGTGCATATTTTTTGTTGAGTTATTCCTTTTAGGCCAATTTTTACTTATTCTATCTTTATAATTTTTTTTTTCTCCTTAGTACAAAGATCCTTGTGATGTGAGGATAAAGAAAGCTATGCTATCAGAACAAAGTGGATTAAGTTTTTAACTCAACTTGATATCTCCTCCATTTATAAACCTCCTTAGCTATTGACTTTGCATGCACCGATTATAGTGGATATTCATTTTCCAAACTGGAATATAAGGCCATAGGATGCCTTTAACGGAGTTTTGTTTTTTCCTTTTGGGATTCTTGTTAATGAGTCCTATGCCTCAAAGAAAAAGTCATAACAAATTCCCTACTTATGGAAGCAGGCAAACATTGCTGCACCAATTAGACACACCCACTCAGGACTGCTTTAGAAGAGAGAAATGATGGAGAAGCCATAGGTATTGATGACATCAAGGATTCGGTGCCTAAGGGTTTCAGTTGTAGCAAGGTTGACTTTCTATTGTAGAATGAATGGCAACATTAGATATGAAAGTGAAATTAAGGAACTTAAAACATTAAAACTGTATTTCTAGGCCTTATTGACATTACTAATTTTAATTTTTTTTTTTTGTAAATGACTTTAGGAGGAGTGGGGGACTCCATCTTACAAAATACTTTTCATTCAGTCAAATTGGGAAAGGATAATATGTTTGGTGACTTCTCATACCTACTCTCTGTAAAACCTGGGCTATAATGTGCTTGTCAATAATACTTGCAGGAATGATTAAATGAGATATATATTATATATTAATTGTCTATCATCATCTCACCTGGAAGATAAAAGGATTTCAATTAACACTAGTTTACTGTTACTTTAACAATATTTGTTTTTCCTTATGTGTCAGATTAGTTCATGGGTAATATTTTCTCTTTTAATAGTTCCTGTCATTTCTGGAAAAAAAATCTAAATAGTGCATTCTTTCACATTACTATAGTTTATTGTCTAATATATATCTTGGGACTCCAGTTTCTCCATGAGTCCAAAGATAAAAGTTTCTGTCTATCTTTAATGTCTAACTAAATTATTTTCTCCTTTGTGATATCTCCCCTAATTTTTTCAATGAGTTGGTCATTGTTTTCTTCATTACCACTTTTGTAAGTGCCACAAAAATAAAGTTATGTTACTTTTCAGGCATTTCTTTGCAAACTCATGTTCCTTATAGATTGTGAACTTATGAAATATTATATGGGAAGTATTCAATAAGTGTTGGTATAATGGCTGTGATGTCACTTCCCTCACTTTCTCCATAATTTGTGCTTGATGTTTTAAGTTTGTATCTGCCTTCTTGTTTTTGATATAACAGAGATAAGTATCTTATAAATATATATTATATTCTAATGTCACAGTTGTATATTTTTAAGTCTCTATATAACATTTCCATCTACACATTCCATTTTCAGTTAAAATTTATCATGAAATTTATTTCATAAAGTTTTATGTATTTTCTGGCTTCTGTGGACTGCTTGGATTGAAAGTAATTGGACACACTTATGTTTTGCAGCCTCAGGTATCTGCTGTTCAGCTGTCCAGTTCATTTGACAGATTTCTCCCTTTTAGGCTTTATTTGAATTCCCAGAATTAAAGTACATATTAACAACAAGAGGAAAATTTGCTTCACATTACTTTCTTATGTGTCCACATGAAAAATTAAGTCCTCTGAACGTTAACTTGGTAAGAAGTAGAGAATTATCTGTTTTAAGGGAATAACTATAAAACTGGAGTTGAATGCTGTCTTTACTCTCAAGATTTTTTTTCCTTTGTTTTCTTCTAGGGGTTTTATAGTTTCAGGTTTTAAAGTATTTTATTGAGTTTCATGTATAGTGTAGGATAAATGTCCAATTTTATTCTTTTACATGTTGTATTGGAAAAACCTACAGTTCTCCTCTTCCAGTATATTTCTGTCCTGTGTGTCTTTCTCCTCTACCTTCACAAGGAACACTCCACTTCTGAGATTTCTGGTAACCAAATATGTGGGGATATTTTCCCCTAACAAACAATTCTCTGCAACACCAGCTGGGTGTCCTACAATTTAACTCAATTCTAAACACTATTTACCTGGAATTAGTGTCCACTCCCACGTTAAGGACTCAGTCCCACAAGACTGCTCCTCCCCCGCATTCAGATGCCAAGTGCAAGTAGTAGGTCTCCAGGTTACCCACAATTTCTGTCTGACTTGGTTACAAATTAGAGGTTCCCATGACCCCCTCCTTGAGTTTGATTAATTTGCTAGAGTGGCTAATAGAACTCAGGAAAAGATTTATATTTATTTTTTAAAGGATACAATATAGGACAAAGAAAAACAGCCAGATGAGATGCACAGGGTGAGATCTGGAAGTGTCCCAAGTGCAGGAGCTTCTGCTCCTGTGGAGTTGGGGTGTATCACCTTCCTGGTACATGAATGCATTTGCCAACCTGAAAGCACTCTGAACCCCATGCTACTGGGATTCTTATAAAGGCCTCATCACATAGGCATAAGTGATCATTAATTCCATTTAGAGCCCTTCTCAAGGAATGAGGAGCAAGGCTGAAAATTCCAAGCTTCTAATCGTGGCTTGTTCTTTCTGGTTGACCAGCCCTCATCCAGAAGCCATCCAGGAGCCCACCTGAAAGTTGCCTCATTAGAAGGAAAGACACTCATCATCCAGGAGATTTACCAGGGTTTCAGGAGCCCTGTGTCAGAGACTGGGGTCAAAGGCCAAATATTAGAACAAAAGATGTTCCTAGTGCTCTTATCACCCAGGAAATTACAAAGGCTGCAGGAGGTCTGTGCCAGGTACTGGGGACAGAGATGAATATATATTTTCTATGATCTCATACATGTGGGTACCCAGTCTTCCCTGCACCATTTGTTGAACTGTCCTTTCCCCATGTGTATTATTGATACCCTTGATGAAAATTAGTTAACTGTATATTCTTGAGTTCATTTCTGGTCTCACTATTCTGTTCCATTGATCTGTGTGTTTGTTTTTATGCCAATACCATTAAGTTTTGATTACTATAGCTTTGAACAATAATTTGAAATCAGAGAGTGTAGTGCCTCCAGCTTTGTTCTGTCTTAAGTTTGCTTTATTTATTCAGAGCCTTTGTTGTTCCACATGAATTTTAGGATTTTTTTTCTATTTCTGTGAAGCAGACATTGGAATTTAGATAAAGATTGCATTGAATCTGTATATCATTTAGGATTGTATGGATATTTCAGCAATATTAATTCTTTCAATCCATGAAAGAAAAATATATTTTCATTTACTTGTGTCTTCTTCTTGCTTTCACCAATATTTCATAGTTTTTAGTGTACATATTTTTCACCTTATTGGTTAAATTTATTCCTAATTATTTTATTCTTTTTGATACTATCATAAATTGAATTGTTTTCTTGATTTAATTTTGATATATATCATTGAGATAAGTTTGGACTGGAAAGATTAGAGATCTATAGACCATGAAGGGCCAAAGATTTCAAATTTAATTGTATAAGTTCTGCAGTGAGTGTCCTGATAAGTAAATGTTTGCTATCTTTATATTTTAAATCACTTAAAACTCATTTTGCAATATTTCAGAAAAAAAATGTTTTTGGATTTTTTTTGGACTTAAGCAATCTTATGATAATAAGAATAAAAGCAGTTAATTACAAGAAACAGTTGATTTGAATTGAGCTTAAAACTTTCTAAAACAAATCACTTTGCCTTGGAATAATCAGGTATAATCTATTCTTACTGGAGGGTCAGGTATTATTATAGTATGTATCAAAAAGAAAAAAAAAACCTGGTAAATACATTGCATCTTTAAATTCAGAGACTATATATATACACATCAGTATAGAACATTTATATCAATGTATAGCATATATGTACTTATGTATATATTAGTGGTTAAAGTCATTATGACATCATATCAAAATTACAGTGATAGTGTTCAAAAATGACTGTGTTCAAATGTGAGAAATAATGCACATATTTATCACAGATTCGTTGATGCATTCTCATGGTTGGGGAAATAGTTTATTTCTTGTGTGTGTGTGTGTGTGTGTGTCTGTGTGTGTGTCTGTGTGTGTCTGTGTGTGTTTGTTGGAAGACATGGAAAAAAGAATGTTGTGGATTTGAGAAACCAAGTAGGTAGCTGACCTTTAGCTATTATTATATGTTATCAAATAGAGATTAGTTTTTAAGAATACTGTTTAATATAATACTTCTCTCTAAATGTGTAAACTAACAATTTTATAAAATTTGAGCCTTCAAATAACTGAAAAATGCATTAAAGTAGAATAATCCATTCTTACCCAATTAATATATATTTAGAGTGTTAACTTCAGTATGAGTAATGACTTTAAATGCATTTCAAAAATAATGGCAAAAGTGTATCTTTTATTGAGAACATAAAGAAAACTATCTATTATTTTAAAACTTTAAATGAATAAAGTCACCAAGTCATTTTATTCCACTTAAAAAAAGTATTCCACAATAATCTGGATTTTTTAAACCAAATATAGTATGGAATATATACCCATATATACCCACTGCCACTACTTTAAAATATTATGAATAATTTTACAAATACAATTTTTTATGAAACTATAATTTCCATACTCTTTTTTTTATACTTGTTGATAGCTTTTTTCCTAGGAAACCGTTAAATAAACAGACTTTGGCACACTGAAGCAAGATCAATTATTATTTATTTTTCATTATTGATGATATTTCTCATGTTAAAATATAAAGAGCTGGGCTTCCCTGGTTGCGCAGTGGTTGAGAGTCCTCTTGCCGATGCAGGGGACACGGGTTCGTGCCCCGGTCCGGGAAGATCCCACATGCCGCGCAGCGGCTGAGCCCGTGAGCCATGGCGGCTGAGCCTGCGCGTCCGGAGCCTGTGCTCCGCAACGGGAGAGGCCACAGCAGTGAGAGGCCCGCGTACCGGAAAAAAATAAAAATAAAAAATAATATGTGTATATATATATATATAGAGAGAGAGAGAGAGAGACAGACAGAGAGACAGAGAGAGAGAGCTTAGAGAGAACTCAGGAGGAACAGTAGTTTAAAAAGTTTATGAAAGATGCATTTTAACAAGTTAATAAAATTTGTATGTCATATAATTACATTTTGCTAAAATAAAAATAAAATAAAGACCAGGCTTGAAAATTCCCTTTCAAGCAATGTAAACAAAACTAAGTCTAGCTTATTTCAATAACATAAGCAAAATCTAACTTAGGTTATTTCTTGTAAATGCTTCTGTTGATCATAACAGAAACTTAAACCATCTTCCTAAAATGGTTTAGAATAATTGCTTTTAACCAATCCTCTATCACCTGGAATCCCAATTTTGATAGCTTATCATTGTAAAAGTTAAAAAACTTCCTCATTTTCAGTTACACAAGACAGTGTGTAAATACATGCCTCTGAGTTTCATATGAGTTTGGGGATTGAAAGTTCCCAGTTTGCAAATTTTTTACATTCAAAGTAAGCTACTATTTTTGTGATCTGGCTTTAATTTTTACTGTTTCTAGACTTTTGCCAATTTAGTGTTTGTCCTTTTCAGGATGCACTTATTAACAGTGATAGACTGCTGTCTATGCCAAGGTTATGGAATGCTTACAATATAATATTTCTGTTGCATCATCCAAAATAAGTTAAATTCTTATTTCCTGACATGCTCTTGTTCCCTTCTAAACATTAATGTCTGGAGACTTTTTAGAAGTAGAAAAGGAACACATTGTTTTTATATGTATATATATATATATATATATATATATATGCATATACTCACATATATGCATATGTATTTATATAAAATTAAATATAACTTCTATTCAATTTTCTACAGCAATTTGTTGTCTTTTCTTTGAAGATTTTCTCATTTTCTGTAAAGAAATTGTTTTTTGTTTTTTAAGTGACCATACTTAAGGTGTGAAAATTTTAATGGTTATATGTAGTTACCATGGACTTTGACAGCATTTGTAAGAACCATTTCCTAATAGTCTTTAAACCACAACTATGCTTTCAGTACAAATTAATTCATCACACATAAACATCACTGAGATGAAAATTAGTTTTGTTCAGTCATTTGTTATTTAATTTTAAAAGATGAAATCTGATGGGGCTTCCCTGGTGGCGCAGTGGTTGAGAGTCCTCCTGCCAATGCAGGGGACACGGGTTCGTGCCCCGGTCCGGGAAGATCCCACATGCCGTGGAGCGGCTGGGCCCGTGAGCCATGGCCGCTGAGCCTGCGCGTCCGGAGCCCATGCTCCGCAACGGGAGAGGCCACAACAGTGAGAGGCCCGCGTACCGCATGAAATCTGATGAGAGAAAATGAATAGTTACTTAAATTATTAAATGTATTGAGAAAACATAACCATATATATTTAATAATGTTTAGAAAAATAAATATCTAGATATAATTAAATCAGAAAAGGTTTTATATTTATAAAACAAGCGGATCGAAGTTTTATATGCTGGCAAAAGAGAAATATTTTATTCATAGTGTTTTCACAAAATTTTATTTACCATGAGATAATATGTAGATGAATAAAAACAACTAAAATTTATAATTATATTAGCCAATGAACTTCATTTAAATTCAATAAAATAGCTATGAATTGCCTCTAAATAATATCGTCTATAGTTTTATCGATTTTTAAAAAATCATATTCATGAAACTTTATTAAAAGTTAAAAGTCACATTTTGCCTATCATAAAATATACCTGCTTATTTAAAAAAATTTTTTTCTGTCCTTTGCTTTCTGTCTCACTATTGGGCTATATTTTTTAAAACATAAATTGACCATACAAACGTTTTTGACCAGATGCAGCTAGGTCATGAGGTAGGTCATAGTAAATTATTTTTAGAAATAATTATGGTAGAAATAATCTACAACTATCAAGGAAAACATTTAATTACACTATTTTTGTACAGATTGGAAAATATCTTTAATCTATTGTTAGTTAATAATAGTATGATCTTTATTTTTGACAAACATTTTTAATCACAAATTATGATTAAAAATAATCTTTTAAGGAAACATAAATTGATTTTATCTTATTTGCATTTGAAATGACAGTATGTAATAGGTTGAATATGACCATAAAAATCTATTTCTTATTTCCTGGAATTTGTGAAAATTACCTTAAATGGAAAAAGATGTGATTAAATTAAGGAACCTTATCCTGGATTATGCTGGTGGACCCTAAATCTAATGACAAGTGTCCTTAAAAAAAATGAGAAAGAGGAAAATTAGATAGATACAGATAACATGAAAATGATGGCAGAGATCGTATTAATGCAGCCACAAAACAAGAAATGCTGACAGGCACAAAAACTGAGAGGGTCAAGGAGTTGATTCTCCCCTAATGTGTCTAGAGGAAGGGTAGCCATGTCAGAACTTTGATTTCAGACTTTTGGCATCCATACTGTGAGAAAACAAATTTCTGTTGTTTTAAGTGCAAACTTTCTAATAAATTGTTACCCCAGCCTTAAGAAACTAATACAGACAGTAAACTAGCATTTTAGCTGATAATTTGAAATTGAATGATGATGTGGGTTATAAAACATATAGAAGTGTTTGAAACAACTATGAGATAGAAGATAAATGGTGGTCTAATCAGGGTACTTATATCAGTTTATTTTACTGATAAAATAAAAAAATAATTAGTAGGAATTAAACCTTTTGTCTCTAAGTTTTACAAAAATTTAGAAGTTTTAAAATTATGAATAGTAGTTTGACTATAAACCTAACCTGCTGATATTTTCCCTCCATAGTGAAAATATGAAAACTAAGCCTTTAAACTTTAATCATTCAAGAAATGATAAACACAAATTTAATTGATATCAAGAATGAGACTTTTTACTTAATAGTATCTTAACTTCATGCTGTAGATGTGAAGTCTTAAGTGGTTACACTATATTTCCTACTTACTTATATCGGTCACTCTAAATTTTTGCCAGTTTTTCATGAATTCAGGACAAGTTTTACTATTTATAACTCTATCAAATCTTTCTACTTCTTTTGACAAACTTAAATATGGTGGTTTAAAATTAGGTGGTTAATAGAATGCTTTTGTATTTTCACTATGTTCGTAATATTTGCACGACTAGACACATGGGTTTGTGAAGCTGGTCAAGGTCTGAATACTAAAAATAAAGAAAGATCCAGTCACTTTTCTACAAGGTTGTTGAATAGCCTGAACATGACTCAGTGAGACAGGTCAATCATCCCTGATATTCATTTCTCCTTGAGTCCCTTTCACTTCATTTGTCAGGCTTGTCTCAGTGGAAGTAGGTCTCATTCATTTTCAATAGGTTGATATTACTTCTCTCACTGGGAGTCATCTAGAATTCTTTCTATCTGTGGTGTGCTATAGACTCTTCTATATTTATGTTATCATTATTTTAAATTTTTCAAAGCATAAGCAAGGAAAAAGTACTAGTATTTTCCTTGATCTGGCTCCCTCTTTATTTTTATTCAATAATATGAGATAGGTTAAGTGAATTTCAAGGTTAAAAAACACATATACAATATATCATGTCTAGTGATTGCTGTGTGACTAAAGGAAATTTCAGAGCACAAAAGCTTGTTTGTCTTGTGACAGGTAGTTTACACGCTGACAGAACATAGAATTCCTGTTCTGCAACTTAATAAGCTGAGCAATAAAACAGAGAGCAATAATGTTGGTTGCTTTTATCACCCCTCTAAGAGAGATTTTTAGTTTGATTTTGACCTCATAGTATCATTATTAACAACTTTTCAAATGTGCTACTAAAATAGAAAGCATGGTACATTATTTTTTTCTAAAATTTCATCTCATTGTTTTTTTTCCATTTATGTCTCCACAGCATTTATTTATGTCTAAGCTGTTTTAATCATTTCTTAAACATTTAAAAAAATCATGTAAAGCACCATTGTAGAAATAATTAAGGAGGCAGAGCATGGAAGGCAAAAGATCTGGCCATAAATAAGCTAAACTAAAAAAGTAAAAATAAAAAAAGACAAAGATCTAAGACATATCAGAGGAAATAAGAGGATATTAACATCAGAGGCATTATGCAGAGTGTACAGAAGTATAAAATAATATTATTTCACAGTATCAATAAAATATGGAATTTAAGAAAAGGAAGAGGTTATTTGTCTGTAATAGAACTTGGATTTCTTTCTGCCTAAAAATTATTTCACACTGCCTTAAAAACTTTCCTTAATCCTCCATTTCCCTTACTTCTTCCCTCACTTCCCTATCCTATTAATTCAAATTAAAATGGAATGCATCAAATAAGAACTTCCTCAACTTATTAATACTAAAATATCAAACTTACTTTAATATAATACCACCTGCCTGTTATCATAGCACAATGGTTCTCAAAATTCTGTGTTCAAAATTCACCTTGAAGACTCACCTCATTCACCTTGAATTCACCTCAAAATTCACCTTGAAGACTCATTAAAATACAGATTTCTGGGCCCTAGACCTGAGATGGACCCTCAAATTTGTATTTCTATCAAGTTCCTATAATATCTTTGGTTATAAACAGATTTTAACTTTTAAGCTATGCAATGATTTTTGTATCCTTTATATATAATAAAATGTACAATGGTATATCTCATTTGTTGCTATTGCTAAAAAAACACCTAATATTGTCAAAGTTATCTTAATCACTGCAAAATTTATCATTTTTAGATTAAAAAATAAAATTATTTTTAATGTGAATATATTTTTAATTTTTCCCAGAAAATGAATTTTTCTTGATTATCATACTGCTGTCCTAGCTTGGTTGCTTATGATTTTTTGCATGGAATAATAGGCTAACTAGAAAATATTCTACATACGTCTTTGCTACTGCATACAATCTAAAACTGCCAATAGAAAGAATTACCTCAAAGTATACAAAAACAAAGGCAATCCTACAATCAATCTTTTAAGATAAATCTTTGTTATTTCTCCAATGTCACCAAGATAAAATCCCAAATTACTTGAGGGCAGTTCAGCCCATTTTATCATGCAGCACAGACTTAACTTACCCATTCCTTGTATTCTATTTGGGGTTCTTTAATTGCCAAGCATATATTTCATATCATATGTTTCATTCATATTATCTGGAATACCTAAAATATTTTCCCACCTGAAAATTTTACTTATATTTAAGTGATAGCCCAAGCCTTGCTTCCACTATAAAGAATTTTTGCTTTGCAGTGAGAACTAATAACACCCACTCTGAATTTCCATATGACTTTGTTAAAAAAACTAATTCAACAATTTCATTCATTCTATTAGAAATGGTGTTTACCTATGATACTGATTGCACTGTGAGCTTCTTTAAGGCAAAATATGTGTCATATCCATGTCTTTATTCTATGTGTATAACACAGCTACTCCACGTAGTAGGCATTGATACATTATTGATGGGTTAATGAGTCAATCGATGAGTAAACAATGAGATAGTATTTACAAAAGATCCTGGAGAGGAACTTGAGTAAGTGGATGGTAAAAACTTGTCGAATGGATGTTGTTTCAGTACCAGGGAGCCAAAGGACTTGAAAGTTACTCGTGTTGCTTTAATTATAGAGAAACAGTATCAAAAATTGATTAAGAATATATAAGTTTATGTATTAAAGTAGCTAACAGAAAGTCTGTATTTTAGCACACATTTTAAATATTCATGTTTGCTGACTTGTTATTTTTATTACAACCTTTAATATTCAGATACAGACTATTATGAAAAAAAGTTACATTTAGTTGCCTTGGAAATATATTGATAATACTGTTGGGGAGGGGAAAAAAAAACATTTTCTCTACCCTCCTAAGTCCTTGTAGCTGTTCTAAGAATTAAATTGACATGAGACAGATTAACAGGAGAAAAACCAATTTAATTTTATATGCATGGGAGATTATGAAATTGATGCTCAGAGAGCAATCAAAAACAGGCGGTTTTTATGTATCTTTTTACATACAGAAATAATAAATTTGTAAGGATTTGACAGAACAAAGAAGCTTAGATCTGGATGCTAAATTGGTAAGAAATTTAAGCAAAGCTTAGGCTTGGATAGTAAATTAGTGAAAAAGTAACAAGGCTTGTTTATGCAGGCTTCTGGGCCCTGAATTTCCTATCTGTGGTCATAAGGCTGTCTCTCACTAGCTTCCTAGCACAGGGAGGGTAAACGTCACATGATATATTTATTTCCTGCATTGAAGGATGCAAAAGAGTGTTAAAGTGTCCTTCTTGTACCTACTGCTTTTCAAGTAACTTCAATTTGAAATAATCCATATGCCATTGAGACATATTTTGGAGTGGCCTGTCCTTGGCCCCAACAGGTTCCTCCTCTGAAACTTTCTTGGAAGTGTTAACAAATTAAAATTGAGTTGTTAGATTGTTCCATCTCATTGAACCAGTCTCTTAGTCTTGAAAATAGGTCAGTTCAGTTAAACTCATTTCAGGAGATGGTGATGCAGGTGGGCTCCCAAAGTTAGACCTATAGTGCAAGCCATCAGGTATTTAATAAGAGGCATTTCCATGGAGATAAAAGAAAAACACTGACTAATAACTGGAGCAAATTATAAATCAGCATTTGATTTCTCTGTGTAGCCAGTTCAGAATAGGTCCAGATGTCAAGTTTAAAGTATCTTTTTCAATTTGAATGTCTCTGATGATGTCATCAGATATTCAGGTAAACTTTCTGAGCAGCCCACATAGCAACAGGCATAAAGAAGATGGTCTAAACATGAGCTATTGTGGTGATTTCTCTGAACTTTATGTCAAGTCTTCTAGCTTCAGTTTGGGGAAAAAAGGAAGTTTTAGTTCTCACTGATTCCAAGTCAAAAGGATAAGAGAAAATTGTAAATGTTAGTTTGGAGAGTTGTAGCCAAATATTGGAGGAAACTAAAAGAAAATCAGGATCCAGTCCTGTTTTTAGGTAAATAACAAAAAGTCAAAGAAAATTAATAGCACTAGAATTTAATATCCACAATTGCGTATTATAGTTTTCAGTGAAACATATTTTTTTCTAAAATTACCCATTTTTACCAAAGATAGTCAAAATAAGACTAAGTTGTTTGCAAAATGTCTAGTATCAATAAGCATAGCCTAGTTATTTATGTAAAAGCAGAAAAAATAGTGATTGTCTATATAAGCTTTTTAAAATCTGTTTTGAAGGAACTTTTCATAAGGAATCTCCAGATGGAAATTTTAATACCCTCTTGAGGCTAAGAGGTCAAGCCAAATACTTGCCATCAGATTTCACCTGCAATGTTTATAGATTTGGGTGAATTCTTCTCTTCCAGAAGTCCCCAAAATATCCTGAGGTCACCTTTCAGGAAGTAACCACCTTTACTCACCTGTTAAGGTTACTGGGAAATCTGTAAACAAGGTACCAGGCCAATATTTCCAAGGGGCATTATTTGGTTCCATAAAGTCGACCTGAGTTCCTTAAAACTGTCTGGTCATATCTGAATCTATATATGTCTCTCTCAAATGCATTTCAGTCAAAGCCTTGGTAATAGAATCACTTTCCAATTGTGTCCTGTTACAAGGGTAACAGATTCTTACTGAACTTATGTAAATAATTATATTGCAATGAAAATATGAATATTCAAGTTTCCAAATTCTGGATGGATCAAGGTAGGGAGAAAAAATTAAATGTTTCAATTCCGTTGAAAAGGCATAATTTACCAAATTGCTGTAAGTCAGAGTTAGCTTAAGAGGAAAGGTTTTCTTATGTCTAGAAAACAAAAGATTAAAGAACTAAAAATAAATTTTTAAAAATATATAATCATCTATTTCAGTTCATCAGTCCCATGTTATTAATTCATGTTGATCTTGATGTTAGCAGTTTTGTGAAACCAACAATTTCTCTGAGTTCTGCAAATTCTTACCCAGTTCAGTGGTATAATATGAAAGTTTATCAGAATCATGTATTTAGAGTGTTAGAGGCCTTTCCAAAAATCTCTTTGAGGATAAAATATATTAGCAAAAGCATGAGAGTAAAACATTAACTCTCTTTAAGTAAAAAAGACTTAAAAATGCCCATGATTAAAAGTCAGATGTAATTAATAAGGAAATTTAGTCATTTTTGTGGCATAAAACATTTAAGATAATAACTAGAATTAAAAGTGATAATATTCTACTACTGGTGATCAGAATTTTAGAAATTTTATATAATTTCTAGAACAATATTAATATCCACACAAATGTAATCTAAGAAAGTTTAGCATTAATTCTCATTTGGCCATGTTTCTCATGTAATTTAACATGTCAATAAACCTAATGAGTTTAAACATCTCTCTTTTTATAAAGAGAAGAAACAAATTCTTTGAAATATCCCAGGGACCCTCTGAAAAATTTCAAAGTGTGAAGTGAAAAAGAATTAACTTGATCTCATATGTGAGGTCAAAAAGAATTTATTTAGAATTTAAGTTGGGGTAGTTTGTCAAAATATCAAAAGCTTTACACATTTGATTAAATAGGATCATGGCCCATTGTAAAATAATACTTATTATCTATTTAACCAAAGTTACAATAAAAGACTGCAAGAAAATACAAAAAAGTTGAGTAGTTGTAAAATGGAAAAATTTAGCTCTTTTAAAAAGACTCAGCTTTCTTAAATAATTAAAGACATGGTGTTAGAGAGAGCAAACACAGAAAATTATTTTGGGAAAAACATAAAATCCGTGTTTTGGCAGATTATGTAAAAGGTAAAAAACACTTGCATAATCTGTTCTCAAAAGCACAATAGTCCAGGAAAACATTATTTACCCAGCAGATGAAAGAAAATTAAATTTTAGTCTTACCTAAGTACACTATTAATAGCAAAGTTTATTTTTTAAACCCTTAAAACTAATTCATTCAGTCTTATTCAGCTTAACCATACCTAAAAGCGTATTTCCAAGATTCTTTTTTCAGAAACCTTCTATAATTTTTTTCCCTTGATTTTCCCTTTTCCCATTCTGAAACATCAGCTGTATTTCAAGTCAAAATTACTTTCTTTTTCTTTAACAGAATTGTATCACCATATTTTATGCCTTTTCTTAGCCAAAAACATATCCTACCTTCTTTGCATACAGTTATGTGTTTCTTATTATTTTTAGTAGCCTTAATTATGTATATTATTTAGAATTTTTAACCCTTAAATACCTCAACTCTCTGTGAAAACTAAGAAGTAAACAACTGTGAACTATCTGTCATGCCAGCATTTTTTGATTGGCAAATTTATGAATACATTTCATAATTTCTAGAAAAACATATTTTTATGGTAAAAATTTTTCAGATTGACACAGAACATGTTTACCAATAGATGCAAATATCTCTAGCTCCTCTGTAATAGGAAGCTAAAAATAAATAGACTCATATTTAGTAACCAATATTTGTTTTATCATATTTGGAAATGATCTAGATATTTAATAAATTTTCATCATTTAATTTAACTCTAAGGGTGTAAGTTACCAGACAGATTTGGGAAACTATTTGAAGAGACATATCACAACACAATTGCTGCTAAAAAGTTCACCTAAAAACTCTTATCGCATTTCCATCTATTTAAATTTATTTGCTCTTCATCAATATTTACATTTTTCCTGAAAATTTCATGAGACCTTAAAGTAGTTAGACATCATTTTAGATTATTATATATTTTTTTGGCTGACAAAATTTGCAACAGAGACAATATGAGCCATTTCACTAGCAAACCTAAATTGAAAAACTATTCTTTATCTGCATTATATTAAATGCTGATATCTCTGAGCATATACCTGTTAATTAAACCAATAAGCTTAAAATTAGCTTTAATTTACAAAAGATTATCATAGGTCACATGAAGCTGAAATAAAGTTGGGTTAGTTTTGATTATAAATCTCTCTTATAAATACTTAATCTATAAGCACTTATTTTTAAGCCAGGTAAATAAAGTTTTTACAAATTAATTTTGGCAATAGCATCTGAAGGTACAAAAATATCATATCTACAAAATACATGCATAAACAGACACACATACAGATAGACACAGATCTCATGGTTTTCATTTTAAAACTTTAGTCATGAATAAGGCACAATATAAAACTCACTAGTCTATAAATAACAGGTGGAATAAGTTGTTTATCTACTCTGAGGGTTAAGACTTTTTTATTGTTTGTGAAGACTTAAGATTTGTATTTGTCCCTGGAAGTATTCTTAAGGAAATTGTGCTCTAGTGTTTGGGCAAGAGAATTCTTTTTTTAATTTTTATTTTAAAAGTTTGTTTTTTTTTTTTTTTTTTTTTTTTTTAGTTTTAGATTCTACCAATTAAGCTAGCTGGGCTCACTTTCAGGTGATTGTGGGCTATTATCTGCTGAGCTGTTCACATTTTAAAGACATTGTAAAATTTATAACTTCAAGGGACAGAAAAGGAAAGTAAGATATTCCTAGGAGTTTTGGGAGTAATTACTGTTTAAAATTTTCCTGTCTTTTTAAAAATATAGGACAATTGTTTTTAATATCTTGATCTTTTACAATATCTATAAGCATTTCCAAAAGAATAGGTAAGGACTTGGGGCTGTTAAAGTTAGGTGGATTTTGACTTACTTTTAGAGTTGTACTTCTGGTTTTGTAGAGATTTGCAAGATAAAGATTATTGTTTTTATTCGCCCTTGATTATTGAGCTACAGCTGATTTATTTCCTGGTTATTTGTAGGAAGGCCTGAGAATTTGCTGAGGAAATGGCGAGGTTTTTTTTTTTTTTTTTTTTTTTTTCCCGGTACGCAGGCCTCTCACTGTTGTGGCCTCTCCCGTTGCGGAGCACAGACTCCGGACGCGCAGGCTCAGCGGCCATGGCTCACGGGCTCAGCCGCTCCGCGGCATGTGGGATCTTCCCGGACCGGGGCACGAACCCGTGTCCCCTGCACCTGCAGGCGGACTCTCAACCACTGTGCCACCAGGGAAGCCCAATGGGGAGGTTTTTAAGAAGGGGAATTTATGTTGTGTTTTTTGTTATAAATCTTATTTTTTGTTCTTTCATTTTGTTAGGGTGTCCCTAAATCTAGCTGTGTGTGTGTGTGTGTGTGTGTGTACACATACATGTATATATCATTCCTCCTTTTTCTCTTAAAGTGCAGGAAAATTGTATTTCTAATGTGCTGATTTTTTATAATATCTGCAAATGTCTGAAGGCAAACAGGAAGGTTTAAGTAGACTTTGATTTTGTTTTTTCTAATTTCTTTTCTTCTATCTTATTAAGGGAGTCAATGACTAGCAATTATATCAATATGATGACTCTCTAAATTTTTTTCTTTAATATATAAGTTTTTTTTCTAATTCACAGGTTCCATATTCTGGCTGTGGATGACTAGGATTTATTAATCTCAATAGTGACTCAAACAAATGGTCCTTTTTATGATTTAACCAAAGATGCAAGAGGCATCTCACAGAGAGTGGAAAAAAATTGCCCTCATAAAATCCAGAAAGTCCACTCCCAGAGTTAACCTAAGAAAGCAAAGGCAATCACTATGAGGGGTCCTGTTATAAACAGCTTCTTTAAAACATAGGAAATCACTTATTTCCCTCCCCTCATGAACAGAATAGGGTGACTTTTTTCCCAGATTCCTAAACTTGGATCCACAGCCTACTCAGCTCTGTAAGAGAGAGAATATGCTCATTGGTCATGAAAAGAAAAGACAAAAATAGTGACCATCTCTGGGAGAAAAAGAATCAATAAATCAAGAATACTCTACCAGATTTACCAGAGTCAATGTGTCTTAAGATAGTAGTTCCACAAACATTTCCTCTTGCTAATCTAAATTTAGGAAGACAGAGAAAGAACTCTTAATCATTCTTATTCCTAATAGACACTGCAGGCAGAGATATGGGAGACTGACATGCTAAGAAATCTTACTCTCTGCTGGTGTTTCTCAGATGTCCCAGGATCTCTCAGCTGCAGCAGTTAGAAAGGAGCAGAGTCCAACCAAGGAAGTTTGTCTCTTTGTGGTTGCCAACTGTTGGGGAGGAAAAAAATTTTTTCTACCTTCCCATGTTCTTATGGCTGGACTAAAACTTAAGTTGGCATGAGACAGATTAACAGGAGAAAAACTAATTTAATTGTATATGCAAGGGAGGTTATGAAAATTATGCTCAGAGAACAACCAAAAGCAGGTATTTATTTTTATTTTTTTAGTTTTTTACATAAAAACACAATAAATTTGTGAGGATTTGACAGGACAAAACAGCTTAGGTTCAGGTGCTTAATTAAGAGGGAATTTAAACAAAGTTTGGGCTTGCATAGTAAATTAGAAGTACAGGTTTGTTTATAAAGGCTTTTGGGCCCTGAATTCCTATCTCTAGTGTTAAGAATGTCTCTCACTAGCCTCCTGGTGCATGGAGGGTATTCTTCACATGGGAGATTTATTTCCCACATTGAGGGAGACAAAGGAGTGTCAAAATGCCTTTTTTGTACCAGCTGCTTTTCCAGAAACTTTAATTTAAAATAATCAATATACGATTGAGGCAAAGTTTTGGGTGGTCTGCCCTGGGCCCCATCAATAAAAACATAATTTTAATTCTGAGTATTTTCTTTTATTAATGAACATTTTCTGTATGCGACATTTGTGACCTTTCCAAATAGGAATGGCTGTTGAGTTTTGTGCTCAAGTTGAGGACACAGTCCTTAGAACTCTTTTTAAGGCAAGGAAAGTTGTACTTTTCTTATAAATTATTTTCCTCTCAGTGTGGGAGATGCAAGAGCTCTCTCTAAGTTAAATACTTGACAGAGTGTATTTCTAAAGGTTGGACCTAGTCTCTTCTGCTCATTAAAGTCCTATTGCCTACAGTGAGCATCCACTTCACAACTGTTTTTTGTTTTTTTTTTCCTAAGGGACCTCTTTTCAAAAAATAATATTTGTGAGTAGGATGACCTGCAATATGTCTTCTACTCCTTATTCTCCTCCCTGTGGGAAATACTGAACAAACTTTTACCTCTAATATTATTTCTAAAGAGTATAACCACTTAAACTTATTTCATAAAACAAGTACATTTAAATAACATTCTTTGAATGAATACATTTAAATAAAAAAGCTTGTCATGTTTGGAAACAAAGTGGTTGCACTTGACACTCATTTGAATTTACATGTCAGGTGTCTTGGAATGACATGTTTTTAAGTAGAAAGTGGGATTATATCGTAAGAATAAAATTATCTAATGACAAAGTATTTTTATAGTTTTTAATTTTACTATAAAATAAGGAGATTAATGAAAAGTAAAAATCATAAAGAAACTTCCTATTATAGTTTCCCATGGTTTTGCTAAGTAGACTCCCATAGGAAAAGTATATTCCCTAAATATTGATAAACATAAAGATTTTGAAAACTGAGTAACCATACCACTTTTAAAGATTTAATATTTATCTTAAACTGATTGAAATTTCATGCAAATATTTATTCAATAAAAAAATTTACTAAACAATTAAATATTTGAGACAGTATTCTAGCTGCCAAAACTGAAAAATGATGGAACAAAAATGCTAATTTCAAAAATTTTGTAATCAAATAAAAAAATATAAATGTGGAGGCAACACTGATTGAATAAATGAATTATTTGCACTGATAAATTTTTATAGAATAAAAGCCAATTTGAACTAAATGTTTTCATTTAATTTTCCTTTCAGTTTTCTAAAGGATGATTCTGCAAGCCATTTATTTTGATGTCATAAGCTACTCCCCATTTTGTTTGTAAGACTAGGTATGAAATATAGGTTAAAATACCATTTATAGTTTTATACCTATTCAAGTTTGATTTTTAGTCATCTCTACCTGATCACCAAAATTTTGTTTCTGATCTAAATCTTGTTTCTCCCTAGTCAAAAACAAAACTTCCATCCATGATTCAAAGATGATCCTTAGAATCCTCAGTGTTCTGGGAATCCAAGATTGTACTATAAAGGAAATGAAAGAACAAAAATGTCAAAAACATATAATCAATAATACACAAAGTTTATTTCATTTTTAATACCCAAGAGTATTAACAGAAAGATGGCAGCTTAATAGGTAAATAAATGGATATAGACATATGGACACATATATAGATAGGTGTGGATAACACATATTTTCATATTTCTTGACAGTTTGATTCAATAAATATATTTTATTTTGTTAATACTCATTAAACTGACATATGTCTTTGGAAACTTTACTTTTAGAAGTTAAATTTGATATTTAATATGTCAACTAGTAAAGTTAATATTTAATATGGCTTATCACAATCTTCCCCCACTGTAAAATGTACCTTATAAACAAAATTTTCCTCATATTGCCACATACTCATGTGAATTCATAAAATACTAACATAAAAATCTAATATAGTTATTATTTTTTATTTCTATATAGTGTTTTTTCATATAGAGGTCATACAAAATAAAATAATTTCCATTAGTTGAAATTAACTTTAACTTTCTTAAAAATAATTCTGTAGATTTAGACTATAATTTATGAGCATTCAGTTTATAATACTGCATTTCTCTGGGGAAAATATAATCCACATTTTAATAAACTCTTCCTCTACTTCCAATTTTAAGTATGGCAACATCCACTTGCACAGATCAAATGCCAGATGTCTTGCTTTCTCATGGCTGAATAGTATTCCATTGTGTATATATACCACATCTTCTTTATCCATTCACCTGTTGATAGATGCTTATGTTGCTTTCATAACTTCTCTATTTTAAATAATGCTGTAATAAATGTGAGAGTGCAGATATCTCTTCAATATCTTGTTTTCATCTCCTTTAGGTATATGCCCAGAAGTGGAATTGCTGGAACATATAGTAAATCGATTGGTGGAGAGGATAAAGCAAACTAAGGGAAAGTAAATTTCCATGGTTTACTCAAATTTGGGTAAAACGTTGAAATGAGTAGATTGATATAACTCATGTATGTATATTATAAAAGCCCAACCAACCACTGCAAAAAGTATAAAAAGATATAAGCTCAAAATACTATAAATAAATCAAGACTGAGTCCAAAATATTATTCAGATTATTCAAGTAACCTTCAGTAATGCAAGAACAGAGAAATAGAGAGAAAAAAAAAACCAAGAAACAAATTGTAAACAAATAATATAATAGAATATATGTGACACCAATTAATAGATACCTTAAATATAAACAATCTATGTAAACAATTAAAAGACAGAGATTGGCAGAGTGACTAAGAAAAAAATACGACCACATTATAAACTGTTTACAAGAAACTCACTTCCAATTCAATGAAATAGGTAGAATCAAAAGATGAAAATTTTTGTAACATGTACACATTAAAATTTAGGAGCATTTTTAAACCAAACAATAGAGTCTCAAAGTATATAAACCAAAAGCTGATAGAGTTGTAGAAAAAAAAAATAGTAGATCATTCTAAAATTGTAGCTGGAACTTCAGCTGACCCCTTATCCTTGGCAACTTGGCAACTACTAGACAGAAAGTAAGCAAAAAAAGAAAAGAAAAAAATACAGATTTACTTATGTACAACTCTCCACTGAACAACAGAATACACATTTTTTCCAAATGCCTGTGGAATATTCATCATAATAGAGCATATTGTAGGTCATAGAACAATGGCAATAACAGTAAGACAAGAGGAAAATATATAAGTGAAAACTAAACAATAAACTTATAAATAATTTGTGGTTCAAAGAGGTAGCCACAAATAAATGTTTTAAAAATACATAAAACTTGGGCTTCCCTGGTTGTGCAGTGGTTGAGAGTCCGCCTGCCGATGCAGGGGACACGGGTTCATGTCCCAGTCTGGAAAGATCCCACATGCCGCAGAGTGGCTGGACCCATGAGCCATGGCCGCTGAGCCTGTGCATCCGGAGCCTGTGCTCCGCAACGGGAGAGGCCACAACAGTGAGAGGCCCGTATACCACAAAACAAAACAAAACATAAAACTCAATAAAAACAAAAGACAACATATAAAAATATCAGAGATATCATTAAAACTGTCCTTAGAGAACTTAATAGTACTTAATGCTTATGTTAGAAGTAAGTAAAAGCTGCAAATCAATAACCTAAATTCCTATGTCAAGAAGATAGCAAAAGAAAAGTAAAATAAACACAAAGCAAACAGAAAGAAAAGTATAAATGATAAGGGAAGAAGTCAATGCAAGTGAAGTTAGGAAAATTATAGGAAATATCAATGAAACAAAATTGTGCTTCTTTGGAAAATTAATAAAATTATAAGGCTCTAGCAACATTGACAAAAAATATAAGGAGAGGATGCACAAATCACCAATATCATAAGTGAAATAGGTAATAACACTACAGATCCTTCAGTCATTAAAATATAATAAGAGAATACTGAAAACATCTTTGTTTTAATAAATTAAACCACATAAAATAAGTGGACTACTTTTTTGAACTTGACAAACTACCAAAACTCAAATAAGATGAAAAACATTATGAATAAACATGTAACCAAAAAATGTATGGAATCTGTAATTGTACAGCTCCAAAAAAAAAAGAAATCTACAGACACAGAAGAATATTACCAAACACTTAGTGGAGAATTAACAAAATTTTACATTGTCACGCAGAAAACAGAAGTAGAAGAATCATTTCCCTATTCAATTTATGAGATCTGTATTACACTGATACTCAACCCAAACAGACACAATACCCAAAAAGACTACAGACAACTACCTCTCGTGAACTTAGGTGCAAAAAGTCCTCAACCATTAATGAGGTCATCTATTGAAAATGGAAGGGAGGTGTGAATCAAAATAATTTGAAAAACATTGTCAAGTGAAAATGTAGACTCAGGATTGATGATCACCCATTACTCATACAGATGGAACTAATTCCTGTGATGTGACTAATTTTTTTCCAGCAGCACTCAGATTCTCAAATTGGAAGTGAAGAAGATGTATTTTTGGATTGAGCCATAGAAAAAGGTTTACAAGTAGAATGGGAAACCAACAAACTGTTTCCTTATCCAAACCCCACAGTTTGATTATCCCAAGCACAGCAGGAAGAGGAAAACTTGTCTCATTCATCACAGCAAAATAAACTTAATGTTTCATTGTTCTATATTTTCAATCTCCATCAAAAAATAATGGTGATTTTGTAACAATGTAAATATTCCTCACTGTACAACAAATAGTGGCATAATATGATGTTGATATCAAATCTATAAATCAAAAAGGAATAAATAAAAGCCTACATTTATCAGCAGAAATCTTGAATAAAGATAGTAATACTTTCTACAAAAAGACTAATACTTTCTAAGATTTTTGATAGTTTAATTTATATCTATTTACAATGAACTAGTATCCAAATAATAAAATGCTGATATTCAATATAATTATTTGTAAAACATACATGGAAAAATATCATTTTAAATGTTGGTTAGCATTTTGCTCTGGAAACAATGTCATTCAGGCTAAACACTTTATTGGTCTACAGTTTCACCTTCCATTTTTAGAATTTGTGTGCAATAAATCATGTAAGTGTGTGTGAACTTCTTTAAATTCTTCCAACAGCATCAAAGGCAGACTACAGACACTTCTTTCCACCTTCCTTATTACTGTTAACACTTACCTAATCTCATTGCCAACTAACTGTTCTACTGACTTCCACAATACCCGTCACTCATTCTACCCCTAATCTGTCAAACAGAATTTCCCCAATCTTTTCTAATTATTGATCATTTGAAAATAATAATGTGACACATCACCTTACTTTTACTGACTATTTTTCAAATACTTCCCTTACACTTAGTGCACATTCATAAATTTCACATATCCTGCAGAGACCTGTATGACTGAGCTACCTATTACACATCTGTTGTTTGGCAGGCCAAGGAACAATTTTCCTTTTCTCTGATAACAGTTGCCTAATTTTTCGTAAAGAATACAGAGACCTGTCATCATAGCAGTTCATATGATTTAAGTGGAAAACATCATATATGATTTAGACTAGGGAATCCATTGTAGTCCACCCTTCCAGCTACAGGCATTATTGCAAGAGTAGGCAAGAGTCAAGTTGGTCCAATTCAAGAAAATCCTGAGGTTTTTGTTATAATCTTAATGAAAGAAGAGCATTGTTGCTGTAGTTCAGAGATGATGGAAACTAGATAGTATGGAAGTGGACTTGTCTGAATGAGAGAGGAGTCTATTAAGAATGAAAACAATAGAATAAAATTCCAAACCAAGCAATTGCAAGAAAGACAGTTCCTGTATTACTGAAATCCTGAATGCAATCATGTCTGAATTTTTCAATTGTGCAAGTTAGATAAAGTTCATTCTCTGATTAGAGAAGTTTGATTCTATTCTCATGACTAACAATTAAAGATTCTGCCTATTCTTTATTTCTCTACTGTCACCTGGCACATTCACTTTTTTTTTTTTAACTTTTATAAGGCCTTTTAAAAATCTGTTCCAAATTTCTAGGTACTTTTAGCTCTAAAATGTGCCTAGTGAGTCATCAATTTCAGTTAAATTATTATTTCCTCAGGGAGGAAATCCCCTAGACTCTCTATGTGGAATGTGTTCTGATTCTACACCTGATTGGATCCATGTTCCACTCATTCAGAAGACTTCAGGCTTACTATTTTACATTTTATGCTGTATTTATCTGAATAATATCTGACACACACACTAAAAGATAATCAATCTGGTTTTGGGTTTTATTATTTTTCTAGCATGGCTCATAATGGGTGCTTAAAAATCAATAATAAATTTCATGTTTCGTTTTTCCCTGACCTATTCATTCTACTTGTTATGATGACTTTTCTTGCAATATGTCTGTGATCATATTTGACAAGTAAAACAAGTTATCCGTCTAATTGAAACAGTGCTTATTTCCGTCAATGAGTTTGTTTAAAGCAAAACATTGTGCTGGTCATTGTTTTACCCATGCAAACCCAATATTCTTTCTCTTCCCCCACGTTGGCAATTCTTTGTGTACATCATCCCATGTAAAATAATAAATGCTTCCTTGTACCCGATCTAGCTTCTCTCTACCCTCTAAATCCAAACCATATTATTGTACTCCCAAAACCTTCCATCCCATTACCATTTTGCCTCTCTTTTCTGTATGTTCACTGTACAATAAAAATGATGTTGATTGCAGCCAGTTGTGTGTTGGAGCTGACCTATATTGAGTGCTGATTATTAAACTTTAAAAAGTTTTCCAAGCTCATCATTATATTTGGTCAGTGTTAAAAATTACACACAGGATTCTTGGAAGATGGTTAAGTAGTAAGCACCAGGAATCTGCCTTCCCACACAGACAACTACACAGACAGAATCTGCCTGTTGTAAATTTTTGGGAGCTCTAGAGTTTATTGAAAGCTTGCAACTTCCAGAGAAAGACTTTAATGGTAAATTGTTATTAATTATGATCAATTTCAGCTCTTAGTTTGATATTGGTAGCACCAATATCTCATCCCATTCCTAATAAAGAAAAACGCTGGACATGATGGCTTTACCATGATTTCTACCAAAATTTTGTAAAACTAACACCAATAGTTCTAAAATGTTTCCAAAAAATTCAACAGGAGGGAATACTTCATATTGCATTCTATGAAGCAGTATTACAAAGCCTGAAGCCCTGATACAAAGCCTGATAAAGATACTACAAGAAAAGAAAATTACAGACAAATATAGCTTATAGATATTGTTGCAAAAATCCTCAACAAAATATTAGTAAATGAACTTAGCAGCATATTAAAAAAATTATACAACATAATCATGTGAGATTTATTTCTCTAATGCAAGGATGGTCTGACACACAAAGCTGATAAACATAATACATCATTTTTACAGAATGAAGGGGAAAAAAACACATGATCATCTCAACTGATGCAGATAAAATTATTTGTAAAAATTCTATACCTCTTTATGATAACAACACTCAGCAAACTTGGAATAGTACAAAAATACCTCAACATAATAAAAGCTGCCTATGAAAAACCCATGGATGATATCTTATATGTGAAAAACAATGAAGAATTCCACAAAAAATTGTTAGAACTAATAAACAAACTCATCAAAATAACAGAATACAAATTCAACACACAAAATCAGTTTCATTTTTCTATACTAACAATAAACAAGCCAAAAAGAAAATTAAAATAATTCCATTTACAACAGCATCAAAAAGGATAAACTATTTAGGAATCAACCAAGGTGATGAAAGACTTATAAAATGAAAATACAAAACTTTGCTGTAAGATATTAAGGAAGACATAAATAATGAAAAGACATCACATATACATGGATTGGGAGACTTAATATTGCTAGGATGTTAAAGTGATCTACAGAGTCAACACAATCTGTATCAAAATTTGAATGACATTTTTTTTTGCAGAAAGAGAAAAAATGCATACTAAAATTCATGTGTAATCTCAGAGACTCTGAATATGCAAAAATGTCATGATAAAGAAGAACATACCTGGGGGACTCACACTTCCTGATTTTAATACTCATTACAAACCTACAGAAGTCATTTCAGTGTGGTAGTAATATAAAGACAGACCAATAGATCAATGGAGTAGAAATAGAGAGTTCCCAAGTAAACCCTCACATGTTGGTCAAAAGATTTCCCACAGGGTACCCAAAACTACTAAGTGGGTCAAGGGCTGTCTTTTCAACAAATGTTGCTGGGAAAACTGGATATCTACATGCAAAAAACTTTAACTCAAATTGGATTGAATACCTAAATGTAAGACCTAAAACTATAAAATTCTTAGAAGAAAACATAGGGCAAACACTTTACAACATTGAATTTGGTAATGATTTATTGGTTATGTTAACAAACACGTAGACAACAACAAAAAAATGGACACATTGGACTTTGTGAAAATTTTAAAAATTGTAATCAAAAGATATTATCAGCAGAATAAAATGGCAGTCTACAATGGAAGAAAATATTTGCAAAATATATGTATAAGGGATTAATAACCAGAATATATAGAGAATTCTTCAATGACAACAACAAACAAACAAACACAATTAAAACGTGAGCAAATGTATTTCTCCAGAGAAGATAAGCAGATGACCATTAAGCACATGAAAAGATACTCAACATCACTAATCACTAGGGAAATTCAACTCAAAACTTCAATGAGATGCCACCTCACATCCATTAGGATGGCTATTATCCAAGAAACAGAAAATAACGAATGTTGGCAAGGATGTGGAGAAATTGAAACCCTTGTACACTGTTAGTAGAAATGTAAAATGGTTCAGCCACAATGGGAAATCAATGGTGGTTCCTCAAAATACTTAAATAGAATTAAGGTATGATCCAGCAATTTCACTTCTGGGTGTATACCCAAAATAATTGAAAGCAAGGTCTCAAAAACATATTTGTATACTAATGTTCATAGCAACATTATTCACAAAAACTAAAAATGGAAGCAACAAATCTTTTTCCTTAAGTGCTCATTGATGAATGAATGGATAAGCAAAATGTGGTATACACATATAATGGAAAATTATTTAGGAAGGAAATTCTGATATATACTATAGCATGGATGAAACTGAAGGACATTATGTTCAGTGAAATAATCCAATTACTAAAAGACAAATACTGTATGATTCTACTTATATGAGGTACTTAGAGAAGACAAAGTTATAAAGACATAAACTAGAAAGGGGATTGAGAGTGGCTACAGGGAGGAAAGAATAGAGAGTGATTGTTCACATGTATAGAATTTCAGTTTTGCAAGATGAAAAGAGTTCTGAAGATGGATGGCAGTGATAGTTGCACAGCAATATAAATGTGCTTAAAATTACAGAACTGTACACTTAGAAATGATTTAAATAGTAAATTATATATGTATTTTACCACAATAAAAATTTCAAAAATTAAGCTTACAATTAAAGTATATAAAAAGCAAAGATAATAAATACTCAAAACTCATAATTTACTAATTATTACTTTTTTATTTTTTATGCTCTTATGCACATTTATGACTCTTACAGTTATATGATGAAAATACCACATAACAACATGTTACTGCTCTTTTCTTCCCAACAATGCATTCAGTGACATTGTATTAGCAGCTTTAAATCAGCCTTGGTGAAAGTATTTACACCACGGAAATTAGCAAACACTACAGATCAGGGCTTGATATTATTGATTTTCTAAATGAGAAAGTAATGGAAAAATCTAAATAATGATTATTAAATCATAAAATATGTCACAGTAGGCATTGCATTGTAAATTGGACAAAAAATTAGAAAATATTTTCCTGTATTCAAAACGTATCATTCAACTCAACAAAAAATTACTCAGATCATTGAAAATTAAGTGACAGTCCAACATATGTAGTGTTGAAGCTAAAATAAGCCTCTATTTAATAATAATTTGTACAATGGTGAAAAATATATCAGATTTAAATATATTGTTATTTTGAAATAAGTTTAAAGTTTAGGATGTAAATCCAGTTGTCAAATCATAATTTATTTGCAACCATAGCTTGGCTCTATATGCAAGAGTTTAACAAGTAATTGTGAGAACTTTGGCTATAAGGAAGTTACATTCAAAAATATTATGTATTTTATTAAATTTTATTTTGTTTTTACTACACATCATTTATATCAAGAAAATGTATACAACATACATGTAACTCTATGTATATATATAAAACTATATCCTATAACTAATAATAATAAGCATGATATATGTTATAATTATATACATTGTTATATATACAATGTATGTAATTATAATGTGATATAAAATATATATACACAATAAGTTATATATAATATACCACATATAACACTAGGTGTAATATATAATACAATATATAATGCTATATATAATGTATATTACATATATCATTTTATATATATATATATATATATAAAATTTTTATTTGGAGACTGTTTTGGTAAACATTTACCAGAACATCACTACTTTCACCATCTCTCTGGACTTGTGGACGTTTATTCTGTCTTCTGTCACATCCTGCTCCAGGGTGAAGTTCTCTTTTCTGCCCACTGATTTTCCCATATTATCTTTATCACTTTCTCTGATGCTTAGCATCTTTGTAATTCATAACATTTATGTTATATTTTTTTTTCTTTCCTTATTACTATCACTTGTTTATTTTTAATTACTGTTGCTCATTTATTAGAGTTTAGACTCCTGGTACAGAATCTTTTACTCCATCCAATATTTCATAATCATCCTAGGTGTTACCAACATAAAAAGCAGAAAATTCTTTCAGAATTCTTTCATAATCATCCTAGATGTCATCAACATAAAAAGTGGGATATTTTTTCAATGTAACACTAAAGATTTAGTCCTACTTTGCCAAAGTATATTTATTATCTCATTCATTAAATAGGATATCTGCTCTTGACTCAGTAGAGATAAACTTTAGGTTAGGAAATTACCTTCTGTTTCTAAAAGTTTTCATTATGAATAGATAGAGATTTTTACTTCTCTGTTGAAATTTTTTATATATCTTTTTGTTTTTCAAGAATAAGCTGGCTTGACTATTAATCCAGATACAACATTATACCTAGTACATAGCGGTTTGGGGCTTAGTGAGAAGACACTTGGTACAGAAAGGAACTCCACATATGCACACAGACATGTACATAGATGTTAAGTATTACAGAATTTTTTTTCTGTAATTCTATCATTTATTTAACACTATCTTATTTGTCATTTATATTTTTATACAAAATAAATTGCAGTGAACATGCATGCTATTTATACACATCATCTGTAGTTTTTGTCATATTCCTTTTAAATCCTATGAAATAGTTTTACAGAGGTAATTTTATTACTTTTGAAAAAGCAACCAAAACATTAGAAAATTTTGATCTATAGATGTCTTTTGACCACTTACTTAATGTAATTGATTAATAATTGCTAATACAAAAGTTTTACCTCAGGGAAAACTGTATTCTCTGAATTGGGCTATAATTATTTAACTTAATTTACTCATTTACTACAGCACCTTCTTATATGGAAAATAATCATCAAATATTCATATGAAGGCTGAAGTTTCAGAGATTCCAAATTAGTGCAAGCTATGTCATCTTTCTTTTTCAAAATCAAGTATCTATCCAACTTCTTGCTTTTTCTCCTGTCTTATGAGGATTTGCTCTGTTGATAGGTGATTTCATGGCCTCAAAGTATAAGCATAAGTTCATGATTTACAAATTAAATATGTTATGTATTTATCCTGGATTATCTGAACTGAGCTCCATAACAGTGCATCCTACTTTCTACTTGCTACCTCTAGGTAGAATGTTAATAGAAATCACCAATCAAAGTATAGCTGTAGGAAATCTTAATTACTTCTTACCACAATCCACATTTTTTCACTAAATGTGCCACATCTGAGAATACAGTGTCGTATGTTACCAGGTTTTGCATTGTAAATATAGAGAAATCACCTTTGATTCTAATCTTAATATTCACCTAATTAATGTGTAGGAAGTATTGAATCCATCTCCACAATATGTTTCAACTGTCCACACCTTTCCATCATTTCTGCCTGCCTCTATCAAGTTACCATATCTTTTCTGGTTTACTGTGTGTAAGTCCTTACTATTGCATGTTTTCTTTATTTTACTCTCCTACTATTAGTTCTCCTCACAGAAGCTAGAGGAACTTTTGAAAATAAAAATCAAATATGACTTCTTGAAACCCTCCCATGAGTTTATCTGATCTGACTTCCCACAACTTCCATCCTCATCTTAGTCACTTTCCTTCCACACACTTAACTACATCTCAGCCATATGAACTTTATTTAGATGATTTAAACACAGTTCTTTCCTAGATCAAGAGTTTTGAATGTTCTCTAGTCCCTAACGAAATACTTCTCCTCCTTCTTTTCCCAAGGCTGCTCTTTCACATAATTTAAAATTTTGCTTAAATCTTTCTTCTTTATGGAATTTTCCTGACAATAATACCCAAAGGAGCCATATACTACAGTCGTTCTAGCACTTTATAACATTTAAATTATCATCTTTATTTGTCTATTATATCCTTCCCTTATTTAAACTTGAACTGCACAATAACAGGAGTTATATCTTTTTTTCTTCAAGTATATATAGCAAATGTGTAGAATAGCTCCTCACTAATATTAGATAATCAATAAATAATTGAAGAAAAAATAAATATGTTTTGTATTTGATAAATCAATAATTTCTACAGATGTATTTATAAATCTATGTAGGGAAGGAGCTTCATCACCATTTTTTAAATTTATTTAATTTCTATCTTTTGGGTTCTCTGTTCTTAGCACCATTTTTATTTATTTATTTACTTATTTAATATTTTTGTCTGTGTTGGGTCTTCATTTCCGTGCAAGGGCTTTCTCTAGTTGAGGCAAGTGGGGGCCACTCTTCATCGCAGTGCATGGTCCTCTCACTGTTGTGGCCTCTCATGTTGTGGAGCACAAGCTCCAGATGTGCAGGCTCAGTAGTTGTGGTGCACAGGCCTAGTTGCTCTGTGGCATGTGGGATCTTCCCAGACCAGGGCTCGAACCTGTGTCCCCTGCATTGGCAGGCAGATTCTCAACCACTGCACCACCAGGGAAGCCCCTTGATCACCATTTTAACCCCATCCTGCCTGCCTGTTGCAGCTAAAGGAAAGACTAACCATTTTTTCAGGGGTCAGGTCACCAAGAAAAGGATTGGGAATGCTGAAATCAAGAAAATTGATAGGGAAGGGGGAGGGGCATTGGCAAACCCTTATAAATGTCATGGTTCCAGAAAACAGGCACATTATAAGACTGAAATCTAATCATAATACTATAGAAAGCTCCAACTCCCCTACACCTTACCTCCATATCAATAGGACTTCAGTATGGTAGCATTTTACTGCAGAGAGTTGCAACACATAGCCTCTTAAGAGAAGGACTCAGGAAACACAAGGTAAAGAGGGAGGAGAAAAACAAAGGCATTAGGAGACTGTAAATCCTTTGACAATTATTATTTCAATAGACATAAACACAGCTAAAATCCTAGTGAGATTTACTTAAATATTCATACTAAAGACCTATTTATCTATTTTTCTATTACATGATACATATCTTTCAAAAAATAAAAGAAATTTTAAAAAGAAAAAAAAATTATACTCTGAAGAGATAAAGCAATCATCATAACCAGAGGCAGTTATCACAGAGATGTTGGTATTATCATAAAGAATTAAAGTCACTATGATCAGTATGTTAATGGCTGTCATAGAAATAGACAGCATTTAAGAACATATGGGTAATATAAGCAGAGAGATGAAACATCTAAGAAAGAATCAGAAGAAAATCCTAGAAATTAAAAAAAATAGATACGGAAATTAAGAGTACCTCTGAAGGAATGTCAGTAGAATGAATACACAGGTGAGGAAAGAATCTATGATTATGATAGATTAATGGAAACATCTAAAACTGAAATGCAAAGAGAAACAAGAATGACAAAAAGAAAACACAAAAAAACC
Source organism: Lagenorhynchus albirostris (assembly GCF_949774975.1). Taxonomy (NCBI): domain Eukaryota; kingdom Metazoa; phylum Chordata; class Mammalia; order Artiodactyla; family Delphinidae; genus Lagenorhynchus; species Lagenorhynchus albirostris. Next base: position 36,396,800 of record NC_083112.1, on the reverse strand, counting down.
CAATAATTGTGGGACAACAAATGTGCAACAAATGTATAACTGGAATATGAGAAATGGAAGAAAAGGAGAAGAGATCAGATAAAGTTTCAAATCATAACAACTGAGAAATTTATTAAAAAAAAAAATGACAGACAACAGATCCATGGAGCCCAGAGAATTCCAGCAGGATTAACACAAACAAGCAAAAAACACCCAGCCATATTTCATTCATACTGCAGAAAAATCAAAGACAAACCAGAAATTTTGAAAGAAACCAGAGGAAGATTATCAGGGATAAAGAGGAGTACTACATGATGTTAAAGTGGTGAATTCTCAAAAATGACACAACAATCTTGACTGGGTATGTACTGAATAACTGAGTGTCAAAATATGTGAGGTAGGGCTTCCCTGGTGGCACAGTACTTAAGAGTCCACCTGTCAATGCAGGGAACATGGGTTCGATCCCTGGTCCAGGAAGATCCCACATGCCACAGAGCAACAAAGTCCGTGCACCACAACTACCAAGCCTGCACTCTAGAGCCCAAGTGCCACAAGTACTAAAGCCCTTGAGCCTAGAGCCCGTGCTCTGCAACAAGAGAAGCCACAAAAATGAGAGGCCCGTGCAGTGCAACAAAGACCCAATACAGCTCTAATTAAGAAACAAATAATAAATAAATATTAAAGAAAAAATATATGAGGTAAAAACTGATAAGATTGCAAAAAGAAAAATCAATATTTGAATAAGTAAATGCTCCTCTTTTAATAGTTGATAGGTTAAGTAATCAGAAAACCAATAAGAGTATGGTTAACCTGAATAGAACTATCAATCAAGTTAATCTAATTGACATTTATAAAATACTCCCTCCGAAATGTATTCTTCTCAAGCTCACATGGAGTATCCTCCACCAAGATGTACTATAAAACACACCCTGACAAATTTAAAAGAATAAAATCATACAAAGTATGTTATTGACCACAATGGAAATAAACTGGAAGTTAATGGCAGAAAGTTAGATAGAAATTCCCAAGTATCTGAAAATTAAATAACACACTACTATATAAATCTTGGGGAAAAGAAGTGTCAAGAATTTCTTTTTCAATTTTGATTAAAAATGATTATGAAAATATAACTTACCTAAATATTTGGATTCATTCAAAGCAGTGCCTAAGGAAATATTTATAGATATGAATGCATATATGAGAAAGAGGAGGAAGTAATTAAATCAATAACCTAAATTTCCATCTTAGGGAATTAAAGAAAAGCAATTAAAACATAAAACTAGTAGAAGTTAACTAACAAATTTAAGCAGAAATCAATGTAATTGAAAACAGTTAAATAATAGAGAAAATTAAAAATATCAGAAACTGGTTCATTGAAAAGGTCTACAAAATTGATAAAACTTTAGTCAGGCTGACCAGGAGAAACAGAGGAGAGGTGAAGGCTGGTGCACAAAGTACTGACAACAGGAAAAAATGTAGCATCACTACCGATACTATTGATTCCATGGACATTAAAAGATAATCAAGGAATGCTAAGAAAAACTCCATCTTCACATATTTGATAACTTAGATTAAACTGACTACTTCTTTAAGAGATGCAAACTACCCAAAACTTACACAAGGAAAAGTAGGTAACCTGAATCGCACTATATCCATTAAGGAAATTTAAGGAAGGAATCATTAAAACTCTTCCAAAAAGTAGCAGTCTCAGATGGTTTCAATGTTGAGTTTCATGAAACATTTAAGAAACATTACCAATTTTCATAATCTCTTCCAGAATGTAGAATCAGAGAGAAAATGTCACAAATTACTTGATAGGTCAACATTATGCCAATACCATAAACAGATAAAAATATTACAAGAATGGAAATACCCAGACACAAAAATCTTCAACAAAATATTTCAAATTCAGCCACAAAAGGAATTATACAACACTACCAAATGGAATTTATGCAAGACAGATTCAACATTCAAAATTCAATGTATTCTATTATATCAAACCTTAAAGAAGAAAAAAATTTTTAAAAAATCATATCAACTGACACAGAAAATTTAGCATAATACAATAGCAAACAAGGTAATTGTGCAAAACATCAACACACAATTGCTTATTTCTTTCCTGTATACCGGTAATGAATAAAATGAATAAAAAATAAATAGTATTTCCAATAATAACAACAAAACCTTGAAGTATTTAGATATAAACTAACAAAATACAGAGAGGGTCTATATGCAGAAAACTACAAAACACTGATGAAAGAAATCAAAACAATTCTAGATAAATGACAAGATATTCCCAACTCTATCTATAGATTCAGTGAAATCCAAACAAAATCCCAGCAAGATATTTTGTAGATATTTCAAAAAAATGGATATAAAATTACATGGAAAGGCAAAGGACACAGAATAATCTATGCATTACTGGAGAAAAACAAATTTGGAAGACTCACACTACCAAATTTCAAGACTTACTTGAAAGCTGCAGTAATCAAGAGTTTAGTATAGTCAAGTACCAATGAAATATCAAATTGAATACTGTATGCCAATGAAATAGCCCAGATATAGACCACATAAATATAGCCAACTGATTTTGGCAAAATAATAAACACAGTTCTATGAAGAAAGATTTTTTCCAGAAATGCTTCTGGAACAATCAGACAATCATATAAAAAAACAAAACTAAAACTACAATGAAAAAAGAACAAAAACAGAAACCACTAGACATAGACTACATTTTTCACACACTCAATACACATTCCCCCCTATACACACACACACACACACACACACACACACACACACACACACACTAAAGATCATTCATAGTCTTAAATGTAAAGTGGAAAACTACAATACTTCTACAAGAAAACATGGGAGAAAATCTATATGACTTTGGGTTTTGTGATGAGGTTTTTAATAAAGCAAAAACCTATGAAATTAATTATAGAAAATTTGGAACTTATAAAATTATGAAATTAATTATAGATAATTAATAATTATATATGAAAATTAAATTAATTATCTGTGATTAATTTATGAAATTATCCCTATGAAATTAATTATATTTATAGCTTATCAAATTTAAAACTTCTGGAAAATATCTATGCAGAACTCCAATAACTGATGTGGATACTTCTCCTTCAGGGAGGTGAATATTCATTACTCACCACTCCTTTAGTGTGGACTTCACATAAGTGGTTTCCTTTCAAGTAGTACAGTATGGAAAGTGGGGGAAAAAAATTTACAGTGAAGAAACCTGACAAACAAAACCTAAGCCAGGTTATCAAGGTCAACATCAACAGTGATAAGTCATGTTGATAGAAAGTACCCTGATATGATGTGAAGAGAATGGCACTTCATCAGACCTATTCTCATAGTGCTATATTCTACAAACCACCTGAACATTCATCCTCAAAACTGTCAAGGTCCTCAAAAACAAGGAGAGTCAGAGAAACTGTCACAACCAAAAGTAGCCAAAAGTAACTTGTCTAAATTTAATGTGGTGTCTTGATTAAGTCTTGGAAGAGAAAAAGAAGGAAAATGAATTTTGATCAGTAATAATGTAAAAATGTTGGTTTGTTAATTATGACAAATGTACCATATGAACGTAAGTTGTTAACCATAGGAGAAACTGGATGTGAGATATGTGCGAACTCTCTGTGCATAATCTTTTTATAAATATAAAACTATTTTAAAATAAAATGTTTATTTTAAAAAGTTAATAATTTCAAATATTTAATTTTTATTCCTATCTAGATTAGAGAATGTTGAAAGGACAAGCAGCCCTTCATGCCAGGTACGTAAAGCCCCAAATCTCCCTAAGCAGCAATGTCTAAATTTCTTCCCGAATGCCTTATACAGATCATCATACATTTAGAGAGGTGAAGACATCAATCCAGAAGAATGGTCCAGCCCCACAAATAATAAAGTTCTAGCACAGCTGATATTTGTTGAGAAATTTTATATACCAGGCACTAAATCCTATGCACATATTGACATTTTTAATGCTCAAACTAAATTCAGTATAGGGAGCAAGAGGAAAAGAAGGACAATAAAAATAACTGGAAAAATAAACAAAATGTGACAGTATGCTACAAAGGCTAAAAATAGGGAGTTATAGGAATAAATAAGATTCTGTTAATTTTATACAATGCAGACTGATTATTGGCAGTAAGATGGAATCATTGATTTAGATATCATAAAGCCATTAATACAATATTTCCACTCTGCTTGAGAAGCAATAGACTTTGCAATAAATTTTCTACTTCCATGTAATGTTTTCTACCAGTAATAAAATTATGTCTGATACTTATATCTCAGAAGTGTCTCATAAAATATATTCCTCTTCTAGCTTCTTACCTCCACATTTTTAATTCAGGTCCTCAGCCTCTATCACTTCCTAGAACCCCCTGGGTTGTTTTCTGATATCTGTAATCTAACTCATTGCTCAACATTGATTCAAGAATGGCATTCTTAAAGTGACCAACAGGGAATGCCTAATTGAGGTGACAGATGTAAGTTATCAATTCTCATGTGAAACACTCAGAATTATGTGTATACCATAAATTTGAGGAGGAATGTATCAGTTAACTTTTATTTTAAAATATCTGATTTGGAAATAATTTGGATGTGCAGAAAAAATGCAGGACAGAATGTTCTCACATACTTTCTTTTTTAATTGGGGTATAGTTGTTTTACAATACTTTGTTAGTTTCTGCTGTACAATGAAGTGAATCAGCTATATGTATACATATATCCCCTCCCTCTTGGAACTCCCTCCCACTCCCCAATCCAACCCATCTAGGTCATCACAGAGCAATAAGCTTAGTTTCCTGCACTATGCAGCAGGTCCCCACTAGCTATCAGTTTTACACATGGTAGTGTATATGTGTCAATCCCAATCTCCCAATTCATCCCAACCCCCTTAACTCCCATGTCCACATGTTCATTCTCTGTCTGTGTCTCTATACCGTCCCCGCAAATAGGTTCATCCATACCATTCTTCTACACTGCACTAATATATGATATTTGTTTTTCTCTTTCTGACTTACCTCACTCTGTATGACAGACTCAAGATCCATCCATGTCTTTACAAATGACCCAGTTTCATTCTTTTTTTACGGCCGAGTAATATTCCATTGTATATATGTACTGCATCTTCTTTACCCATTCATCTGTTGATGGACACTTAGGTTGCTTCCATGTCCTGGCTATTGCAAATAGTGCTGCAATGAACATTGGGGTGCATATGCCTTTTTGAATTATGGTTTTCTCAGGGTATATGCCCAGTAGTGGGATTGCTTGGTCATATGGTATTTCTATTTTTAGTTTTTTAGGGAACATCCATACTGTTCTCCATAGTGGCTGTATCAATTTACATTACCATCAACAGTGTAGGAGGGTTCCCTTTTCCCCACACCCTCTCCACCATTTATGTTTTGTAAATTTTTTTGATGATGGCCATTCTGACAAGTGTGAGGTGATACCTCATTGTAGTTTTGATCTGCATTTCTCTAATAATTAGTGATTTTGAGCATCTTTTCATGTGCCTCTTGGCCATCTGTATGCTTTCTTTGAAGAAATGTTTATTTAAGTCTTCTGTCCATTTTTGGATTGGGTTGTTTTTTTTTTTTGATATTGAGCTGTATGAGCTATTGGTATATTTTAGAGATGAATCACTTGTCAGTTGCTTCTCTTGCAAATATTTTCTCCTATTCTGAGGGCTGTCTGTTTGTCTTGTTTATGGTTTCTTTGTTGTGTAAAAGCTTTTAAGATTAATTAGGTCCCATTTGTTTACTTTTGTTTTTATTTTCATTACTCTAGGAGGTGGGTCAAAAAAGATCTTGCTGTGATTTATGTCAAAGATTGTTCTTTCTATTGAAATCTTTAATCCATTTTGAGTTTACTTTTGTGTATGGTGTTAGGGAATGATCTAATTATTCTTTTACATGTAGCTGTCCAGTTCCCCATCACCACTTATTGAAGAGACTGTCTTTTCTCCATTATATATTCTTGCCTCATTTGTCATAGTTTAGGTGACCATAGGTGTGTGGGTTTATCTCTGGGCTTTCTATCCTGTTCCATTATTCTATATTTCTATTTTGTGCCAGTACCATATTGTCTTGATTACTGTAGCTTTGTAGTATAGTTTGAAGTCAGGAATCCTGATTTCTCCTGCTCTGTTTTGCTTTCTCAAGCTTGCTTTGGCTATTCGGGATCCTTTGTGTTTCCATACAAATTGCAAAATTTTTTGCTTTAGTTCTGTGAAAAATGCAATTGGTAATTTGATAGGGATTGCCTTGAATCTGTAGTTTTCTTTGGGTAGTATAGTTATTTTCACAATATTCATTCTTCCAATCCAGGAACATGGTATATCTCTCCATCTGTATATGGCATCTTTGAATTATTTCATCAGCCTCTTAGAGTTTTCTCACTACAGGTCTTTTACTTCCTTAGGTAGGTTGATTTATTCCTAGGCATTTTATTATTTTTGTTTCTATGGTAAATGGGATTGTTTCCTTAATTTCTCTTTCTAATGTTTTGTTGTTAGTGTATAGAATGCAAGAAATTTCTCTCCATTAAGTTCCTATCCTGCAACTTTACCAAATTCATTGATTAGCTTTAGTAGTTTTCTGGTGGCATCTTTAGGATTTTCTATGTATAGTATCATGTCATCTGCAAATAGTGATGGTTTTACTTCTTCTTTTCCAATTTGGATTCCTTTTATTTCTTTTCTTCTCTGATTGCTGTGGCTATAACTTCCAAAACTATGTTGAATAATCGTGGTGAGAGAGGACATCCTTTTCTTGTTCCTCATCTTAAAGGAAATGCTTTCAGTTTTTCACCATTGAGAATGATGTTTGCTGTGGGCTTGTTGTAGATGGCCTTTATTATGATAAGGTAGTTTCCCTCTCTGCCCACTTAAAAACACAAACACATGGAGGCTAAACAAAATGCTACTACATAACTAAGAGATCACTGAAGAAATCAAAGAGGAAATTTAAAAAATATATAGAAAGATATGACAATGAAAACATGATGAGCCAAAACCTATGGCATGCAAGAAAAGCAGTAGTAAAAGGGAGGTTTATAACAATTTAATCCTACCTCAAGAAACAAGAAAAATCACAAATAAACAACCTAACTGGGAGAGGACCTTCAGATGGGGGAGGAATAAAACATGATCACCTTCTTCCCCACAAATACATCAGAAATCTACATGTGGAACAACTCCTACAGAACACCTACTGAGTGCTGGTAGAAGATCTCAGACTTCCCAAAAGCCAAGAAATTTCCCACGTACCTGGGTAGGGCAAAAGAAAAAAGGAAAAACAGAGACAAAAGAATAGGGAAGGGACCTGCACCAGTGGGAGGGAGCTGTGAAGGAGGAAAAGTTTCTTTAAAAGGAAGCCCCTTCACTGGCAGAGACAGGGGGTGGAGGGGGCGAAGCATCAGAGCCACAGAGGAGAGTGCAGCAATAGGGCTGCAGAGGTCAAAGTGGAGAGATTCCCACTCAGAGGATCAGTGTCGACCAGCACTCGTCAGCCAGAGAGGGTTTTCTATTCACCCCCCAGTGCAGATGGGGGCTTGGAGCTAAGGCTTTGGCTTTGGAGGTCAGATCCCAGGAAGAGGAGTGTTGTTGGCTGAGTGAAAACAGCCTGAAGGGTGTCAGTGCACTACAGTTGGCAGGGCAGGAGTCCAAGAAAAGGTCTGGAACTGCCTCAGAGGCAACGTACCATTGTTTCGGGGTGCACAAGGAAAGGGGATTCAGAGCACTGCCTAAACGAGCTCCAGAAATGGGCACGAGCCACGGCTATCAGCATGGACATCAGAGATGGGCATGAAACACTAAGGTTGTTGCTGCAGCCACCAAGAGCCCTGTGTGCAGGCACAGGTCACTATCCACACATCCACTTCTCTGAGCCTTTGCAGGCCGTAACTGCCAGGGTCCCATGATCCAGGGACAGCTTCCCCAGAGAACACACAGCATGCCTCAGGCTCTTGCAACATCATGATGGCCTCTGCAGCCGCATGCTCATCCCGCATTCCATACCCCTCCTTCCCCCCAGCCTGAGGGAGCCAGAACACCCTAAACAGCTGCTACTTTAACCCCATCCTGTCTCAGTGAAGAAGAGATGCCAGAGTGTGACCTACATGCAGAGGTGGGGTCAAATCTAAGCTAAACCCCAGGAGATGTGCAAACAAAAAAGAGAAAGGGAAATTTCTCCCAGCAGCCTCAGAAGCAGTGGATTAAATCTCCACAATCAACTTCATGGAGCCAGCATCTGTGGAATACATGAACAGACAATGAATCATCCCAAAATTGAGGCAGTGTAGTTTGGGAGCAACTGTAGACTTGGGGATTGCTTTCTGTATTTAATTTGTTTCTGGTTTTATGTTTATCTTAGTTTAGTATTTAGAGATTATTATCATTGGTAGGTTTGTATATTGATGTGGTTGCTCTCCCTCTTTTTAAAAAATTATATATATATATATATATATATATATTTGCTTGTTCTCTTTTTGTGAGTGTGTATGTGTATGCTTCTTTGTGTAATTTTGTCTGTATAGCTTTGCTTTTAACATTAGTCCTAGGATTGTGTCTTTCAGTTTATTTTTGTTTCTTTGTTTTTTATACTTTTAAAATTTTTATTTTTAACAATTTATTTTTTATATTTTATTTTAATTATTTTATTTTATTCTATTGTTTCTTTCTTTTTTTCTCCCTTTTCTTCTGAGCCCTGTGGCTGACAAGGTCTTGGTACTCCGGCCAGGTGTCAGGCCTATGCCTCTGAGGTGGGAGAGCCGAGTTCAGGACATTGGTCTACCAGAGACATCCCAGCTCCACATAATATCAAATGACAAAAGCTCTCCCAGAGATCTCCATCTCAACAATAACACCCAGCTCACTCAATGACCAGCAAGGTGAAGTGCTGGACAACCTATACCAAAGAACTAGGAAGACAGGAACACAACCCCTACCAACAGCAGAGAGGCTGCCTAAAATCTTAATAAGGTCATAGGCACCCCAAAACACACCACCAGTCACAGTTCTGCCAACCACAAACACTAGATCCAAGCTCATCCACCAGAACACAAGCACCAGTCCCCACCACCAGGAAGCCTACACAACCCACTGAAGAACTATAGCCACTGGGGGCAGACACCAAAAACAATGGGAACTACAAACCTGTAGCCGATGAAAAGGAGACCCCAAACACAGTAAGTTAAGCAAAATGAGAAGACAGAGAAACACACAGCAGATGAAGGAGCAATGTAAAAACCCATCAGACCAAACAAATAAAAAGGAAATAGGAAGTCTACCTGAAAAAAAATTCAGAGTAATGATGGTAAAGGTGTTGCAAAATCTTGGAAATAGAATGGAGAAGATATAGGAAATGTTTAACAAGGACCTAGAAGAACTAAAGAGCAAACAAACATGATGAACAACATAATCAATAAAATTTAAAATTCTTTGGAAGGAATCAATAGCAGATAACTGAGGTGGAAGAACGGATAAGTGACCTGGAAGATAAAATAGTGGAAATAACTACCACAGGGAAGAATAAAGAAAAAGGAATGAAAAGAATTGAGGACAGTATCAGAGACCTCTGGGACAACATTAAATGCACCAACATTCGAATTATAGCGGTCCCAGAAGAAGAAAAGGAAAAGAAAGGGACTGACACAATATTTGAAGAGATTTTACTTGAAAAGTCCCTAATTTGAGAAAGGAAATAGTCAATCAAGTCCAGGGGTGCAGAGAGCCCCGTACAGGATAAATCCAAGGAGAAACAAACCAAGACACATATTAATCAAACAATAAAAAATTATACAAAGAAAAAACATTAAAAGCAGCAAGGACAAAACAAATAGCATACAAGGAACTCCCCATATGATTAACAGATGGTCTTTCAGCAGAAACTCTGCAAGCCAGAAGGGAGTGGCAGGACATATTTAAAGTGATGAAAGGGAAAATGCTACAACAAAGAATACTCTACCCAGAAAGGACCTCATTAAGATTTGATGGAGAAATTAAAACCTTTACAGACAAGCAAAAGCTAAGAGAATTCAGCGTGACCAAAACAGGTTTACAACAAATGCTAAAGGTACTTCCCTAGGCAGAAACACAAGAGAAGGAAAAGTCCTATAATAACAAACCCAAAACAATTAAGAAAATGGTAATAAGAAAATATATATTGATAATTACCTTAAAGGTAAATAGATTAAATGCTCCTACCAAAAGTCACAGACTGGCTGAATGGATACAAAAATAAGACCTACATATATGCTGTCTACAAGAAACCCACTTCAGACTAAGGGATACATACAGACTGAAGGAGACGGGATGGAGAAAGATGTTCCATGCAAATGGAAATCAAAACAAAGCTGGAGAAGCAATTCTCATTTCAGACAAAATAGACTTTAAAATAAACACTACTACAAGAGACATAGAATGACACTACATAATGATAAAGGGATCAAACTAAGAAAAAGATATAACAATTGTAAATATTTCTGCACCCAACCTAGGAGCACCTCAATAGTTAAGGCAAATGCTAACAGCCATAAAAGGGGAAATCAACAGTAACACAATCATAGTAGTGGACTTTAACACCCGATGTCCACCAATGGACAGATCATCCAAAAAGAAAATAAATAAGGAAAAACAAGCTTTAAATGATAAATTAAACAAGATGGACTTAATTGATATTTATAGGACAATCCATCCGAAAACAATAAAATACACTTTCTTCTCCAGTGTTCATGGAACATTCTCCAGGATAGATCATATCTTGCATCACAAGTCAAGCCCTGGTAAATTTAAGAAAATTGAAATTGTATCAAGTATCTTTTAAGACCACAACACTATGAGACTAGGTATCAATTACAGGAAAAAAATCTATAAAAAATGAAATACATGGAGCCTAAACAATACACTACTTAATAACCAAGAGATCACTGAAGAAATCAAAGAGGAAATCAAAAAATACCTAGAGACAATTGACAATGAAAACATGATGACCCAAAACCTATGAGATGCAGCAAAAACAGTCTTAAGAGGGAAGTTTATAGCAATACAATCCTACCTCAGGAAACAAGAAAAATCTCAAATAAACAACCTAACCTTACACCTAAAGCAATTAGAGAAAGAAGAAGAAAACCCCCCCAAAGTTAGCAGAAAGAAAGGAATCATAAGATCAGATCAGGAATAAATGAAAAAGAAATGAAGGAAACAATAGCAAAGATAAGTAAAACTAAAAGCTGGTTCTTTGAGAAGATAAACAAAATTGATAAACAATTGGCCAGACACAGCAAGAAAAAAAGAGAAGACTCAAATCAATAGAATTAGGAATGAAAAAGGAGAAGTAACAACTGACACTGCAGAAATACAAAGAATCATGAGACATTACTAAATGCAACTATATGCCAATAAAATTGACAACCTGGAAGAAATGGACAAGTTCTTAGAAAATCAAGAACTTCAGAGATGAACCAGGAAGAAATATAAAATATAAACAGACCAATCACAAGCCCTGAAATTGAGACAGTGATTAAAAATCTTCCAACAATCAAAAGCCCAGGGCCAGATGGCTTTACAGGGGAATTGTATCAAACATTTAGAGAATAGTTAACACCTATCTTTCTCAAACTCTTCCAAACTAAAGCAGAGAGAGGAACACTCCCAAACTCATTCTATGGGGCTACAATCACCCTGATACCAAAACCAGACAATATGTCACAAGGAAAGAAAACTACAGGCCAATATCAGTGATGAACATAGATGTAAAAATCCTCAACAAAATACAAGCAAACAGAATCCAACAGCACATTAAAAGGATCATACACCATGGTCAAGTGGGGTTTATCCCAGGGATGCAAGGATTCTTCAATATATGTAAATCAATCAATGTGATAAATCATATTAGCAAACTAAAGGGTAAAAACCATAAGTTCTTCTCAATAGATGCAGAAAAAGCTTTCAACAAAATTCAACACCAATTTATGATAAAAACCCTCCAGAAGGTAGGCACAGAGGGAACTTACTTCAACCTATTAAAGGCCATATATGACAAACCTACAGCCAACATCTTTCTCAATGGTGAAAAACTGAAACCATTTCCACTAAGGTCAGGAACAAGACAAGGTTGTCCACTCTCAGCACTATTATTCAACATAGTTTTGGAAGTTTCAGCCACAGCAATCAAAGAAGAAAGAGAAATAAAAGGAATCCAAATCAGAGAAGAAGAAGTAAAGCTGTCACTGTTTGCAGATGTGATGGTACTATACACAGAGATTCCTAAAGAAGCTACCAGACACCTACTAGAGGTAATCAATGAATTATGTAAGGTAGCAAGATACAAAATTAATGCACAGAAATCACTTGCATTCCTATAGAGGAATGCTGAAAAATCTGAAAGAGAAATTAATGAAACACTCCCATTAACCATTGCAACAACAACAAAAATATACCTAGGAATAAACCTACCTAAGGAGGCAAAAGACCTGTATGCAGAAAACTATAAGACACTGATGAAAGAAATTAAAGATGATAAAAGAGATGTAGGGATATACCATGTTTTTGGATTTGAAGAATCAACATTCTGAAAATGACTATACTACCCAAAGCAATCTACAGATTCAATGCAATCCCTATCAAACTACCAAGAGCATTTTTCACAGAAATAGAACAAAAAATTTGTATGGAAACAAAAGACCCTGAAGAGCCAAAGCAATCTTGAGAAAGCAAAATGGAGCTGGAGGAATCAGGCTCCCAGATTTCGAAGTATGCTAGAAAGCTACAGTAATCAACACAGTATGGTTCTGGCACAAAAACAGAAATATAGATCAATGGAACAGGATAGAAAGCTCAGAGAAAAACCCACACACATATGGTCACCTTATTTTTGATAAAGGAGGCAAGAATATACAATGGAGAAAAGACAGCCTCTTCAATAAGTGGTGGTGGGAAAACTGGACAGCTACATGTAAAAGAATGAAATTAGAACACCTCCTAACACCATACAAAAAAAATAAACTCAAAATGGCTTAAAGACCCAAATGTAAGGCCACTATACAACTCTTAGAGGAAACATAGGCAGAACACTCTCTGACATAAATCACTGCAAGATATTTTTGACCCACCTCCTAGAAAATGGAAATAAAAACAAAAATACACAATTTGGAGCTAATGAAATTAAAAGCTTTGCACAGCAAAGGAAACCATAAACAAGAGGAAAAGACAACCCTCAGAATGAGAGAAAATATTTAAATGAAGCAACTGACAAAGGATTAATCTCCAAAATTTACAAGCAGCATATGCAGCTCAATATCAAAAAAGCAAACAACCCAATTCAAAAATGGACAGAAGACCTAAATAGACATTTCTCCAAAGAAGATATACAGATTTTCAACAAACATCTGAGAGGATGCTCAACGTTACTAATCATTAGAGAAATGCAAATCAAAACTACAATGAGGTATCACCTCACACCGGTCAGAATGGCCATCATCAAAAAATCGTCAAACAATAAATGCTGGAGACTGTGAGGAGAAGAGGGAACCCTCTTGCACTGTTGGTGGGAATGTAAATTGCTACATCCACTATTAAGAACAGTTTGGAGATTCCTTAAAAAACTAAAATTGGAACTACCATATGACCCAGCCATTCCACTACTGGACATCTACCCTGAGAAAACCATTAATCAAAAAGAATCATGTACCAGAATGTTCACTGCAGCTCTATTTACAATAACCAGGACATGGAAGCTACCTAAGTGTCCAATGAAAGATGAATGGATAAAGAAGATGTGGCACATATATACAGTGGAATATCACTCAGCCATAAAAAGAAATGAAATTGAGTTATTTGTAGTGTGGCGGACGGACCTAGAATCTGTCGTACAGTGTGAAGTAAGTCAGAAAGAGAAAAACAAATATCATGTGCTAAGACATATATATGGAACATAAAAAGTAAAAAAGGTTCTGAAGATCCTAGGGGCAGGATAGAAATAAAGATGCAGACGTATAGAATGGACTTGAGGACATGGGGAGTTGGACAGGTAAGCTGGGATGAAGTGAGAGTGGCATGGTCATATATACACTACCAAATATAAAATAGAAAGCTAGTGGGAAGCAGCTGCATAGCACAGGGAGATCAGCTCAGTGCTCTGTGAACACTTAGAGGTGTGGGATAGGGAGGATGGGAGGGAGACAGAAGAGGGAGGAGATATAGGGATATATGTATATGTATAGCAGATTCACTTTCTTATAAAGCAGAAATTAACACAGCAATGTAAAGCAATTATACTTTAATAACAATGTTAAAAAAAAAAACTAACCTTAGACCTAAAGCAGCTAGAGAACAAAGAATAAACAAAACCCAAATTTAGTAGAAGGAAAGAAATCATAAAAATCAAACAGAAATAAATGAAATAGAAATAAAGAAAAGAATAGCAAAAATTAATGAAACTAAAAGTTGGTTCTTTGATAAGGTAAGCAAGACTGATAAACCTGTATCCAGACTCATCACGCAAAAAAAGGAGAGGAATCAAATCAATAAAATTAAAAAGGAAAAGTTACAGCTGACACAGAAATACAAAGGATCATAAGAAACTAATACAAGCAACTTAGGCTAATAAAGTGGACAAGCTGGAAGAAATGGACAATTCTTAGAAAGGTACAACCTTCCAAAACTGAACCAGGAAGAAATAGAAAATATAAATGGGCCAATCACAAATAACGAAATTGAAACTGCAATTAAAGTCTTCCAACAAACATAAGCCTAGGACCAGATGGTTTCAGAGGTGAATTCTATCAAATATTTAGAGAAGAGCTAACACCCATCTTTCTCCAACTCTTCTAAAAAATTGCAGAGGAAGGAACACTCTCAAGCTCATTTTATGAGGCCACCATCAGTCTGATACCAAAACCAGACAAAGATATCACAAAAAAAGAAAATTACAGACCAATATCACTGATGAACACAGATGCAAAAATCCTCAAGAAAGTACTAGCAAACAGAATCCAAGAACACATTAAAAGGATCATACACCATGATCAAGTGGGATTTATCTCAAGGATGCAAGGATTCTTCAATATACACAAATCAATCAAAGTGATACTCCATATTAAATTAAAGAATAAAAACCATATGATCATCTCAATAGATGCTAAAAAGCTTTTGACAAAATTCAACACCCATTTATGTTCTTGCATACTTTTGAAATAGCTTGTGTAATGTTAATATTTTAAGTAACCACTGAATATTTATTAAAACTAGGAATTAGCATAGGTAAAATACTCTTAACTATACTCAACTTTTTTCCTTATCACTAATTTTCCCACTAATGTCCTTTCTCTATTTCACAGTGTAGTCCAAGATACCAAATTGTATTTAATTATCTGTGATTAGATGTCTTTGTAGTCATCTTCAATGTGTGACAGTTTCTCAGTCTTTCCTTCTTTGTGATGATTGTTTCTTTTTGAGAAATATTGATCTGATGTTTTGTACTATGTCCTAACATACAAGTTCCTCTCAAGTTTTCTTATGATTACTTGGGTTTTAGACTTTGGGGTTGAATATCTCAGAGGTGAAGTGTGACTTTTACCATCACATGCCAGGGAATACAGCACATCAACGTGATATCAACATGACTAACTATTGCTGTTATTAACATACATCTCATATTTAAGGTGGTGCCTGACAGTTTATTTCACTGTAAATCTACATTTTTCATTTTCTGTAATCTGCTTGGTAGAATTAATTCCCTAAATCCTTCCAATCTACACTCAAGTGGAGGGGATTAGTACTCCATCCTGGAGAAAGTGTATCAAAGAATTTGTGGACATGCGTTGTTATGGACTGAATGTTTGTACCCCTCCCACAAATTTATATGTAGAATCCCTAACCCCAAGTGGTATGGTGTTTGGAGATGAGGGGCTTTTTGGAGGTAATTAAGATTATATGAGGTCATGAGGGCAGAGCCCTTATAATGGGTTTAGTGAGCTTGTAAGAAGAGACACCACCAAACTCATCAACTCATATACATTACATATGTACAATTCTTGGTATATCAATTATACATCAATAAATCTGTTTAAAATGACACCAGTTTGTTCCCTTTTGTTCTCTCTCTCTCTCTCTCTCTCTCTCTCTCTCTCTCTCTCTCTCTCTCTCTTCCTTCCTCTCTCTGATCATACACCAGTGAAGGGCCAAACGAACACACACAGTGAGCTGGTGGTGATCTTCAATGCAGAAAGAGAGCTCTAACCAGGAACATTGACTATGTGCGTGTGTGTGTGTGTGTATCACTATGTACTGATGGATATTCATTTTTTTTTGTTTTTAATCCAATAATCTCATTATTTATTTTGCTTCTCAGATTGTCCTAGCTTTGGCTCTTAGGAGCTCTTATTAGTTGGCTCCTGGGTCCTTTGACATGCTCCAGAGTAATATTTTTGTTTTGACTTTTTTTGTTTGTTTTTGTTTTGTTATTATTAGTTACTTTCTTTGAAAGGTGTTCATGCTCATCTTCCTTTCCCTTACGAGCCTTGAGTCAGCTATTTCTCCAAGGACACTTAGCTTCTTTTACTGGAGAATGGTATTAGAAACTAACATCAGGGCACTATATGTGTTCATTGTTATCATAACAGAACTAGAAATTGTATGCAATATATTTTGGTACAAATTTTGCAATATGAGTTTCTGTATAATTATATTAATATGAATTTATAAATCTCAGTGTCTTATTCAGCACACAGGGTACATTCCAGCTTCTCTCTCTTGCTTATTTGGATCTGTTTTTGACAATGAGAAACCTGACTTTGACTACCTATCATTTGTTTACTTATCTGTTTAACCCTAGTGTACATAGAAAGTAGTTTCAGAAGTGCTAGCCTATGCCTCTGAGGTGAAAAACAAAACAAAACAAAACAATTTAGAGTATATATGTATAGCTATTTTTGTTTAGCCTTACAGATTACAGTCAAAACACTTATTGAGTCTCAGGAGTTATTTTAATAGACCAAAATAAGTTGCATGTACTTAATTGGGTTAAGAGCTGAATTTAAGAGCTTCAGGAGTGGGCCCAGAAATATGTGTAATTCTGGGAAAAATGGGAAGAAAAATTGAAATTATCTTGTGAAAATATTTTATGTACCATATATTTGTTTCCTTCAATGACCTTTGAGGAATATTGATAAAGAATAGGACTTACTTTAAATCTGTATATTCTTCTCACTTGTGCTTTTTGATGATGATCAGTTTATACTCTATGGGTCCCAGTTTTATCAGTGTTAAAACTCATATCACATTTTATTGTAATTTATAACTTCACATGTTAATCTCACCTGCTGTATTGTAAGATTCTAAAAAATTGACACTATGTTTTTCTTATAATCCTGTTGCTAGCACTTGCCATAATATTTATGAGTGTGAAATAAAATACATTTATTTATTTAGGTATTTTTAAAACATATAACATTTTTATTATATTTTCATTGTGGCAAACAGTTAGCATCACCACTAGTACCCAGGGTTCAATATAACACTAGCCTTGCAACAATGCATTTCAATTCTTAAAAATGTGTTTGCTTCTCATTTTTCTAGAAGTCTATGCTGCAAATCAAGTAGGCTTGCAGTGCTGATTAAAAGCTGGCCACTGCTAAAAGAAGTCTTCCTGTCTTAACACAGAAGTTTTTAAACTTACTGCTAGAGAAACTGACTTAACCTTTATGTGTCTGTTTTGTTTTTGTTTATATATATATATATATATATATATATATATATATATATATATATATATATATATATATATATAAAACGGGAATACCAATGACAGGACATGATCCTTTAATTCTGTGACAAATATTTCTCAGTATAAGTCCGAGAAGATGAATCTGTAAAATGTAAACACTTCATAATTATCTTTCTTCTTTTTCCTTTTCCTCTTCTTATTTTTCTCCTTCTTCTTTTTATTATTATTATTGCTCACTTCTCTCAAGTTCACTAGTACACTATATTATGAAGAGAGTACTGAAACGTTCCATTGACCTGATATACCTTCAGAACAAATCTGCACTCAAGCGAACTTTGTTAATACAGGAAATCATTAACCAATTGTTGGCTATATTAGTTAGTCTTCATTTAAATCCATGTAATAGAAGCCAATTGTAATTTGGCTCAGACTAAGCAAAAAAGAAAGAAAAGAGAGAAAATCAGATTTTACCATAAGCATAAAAGAGACAAGAATATGGACTTTGTTTCTGATATACCAGGTACAGGGACACAAAAATCATAAGATTTTTTTTTCTGAAGTGCACGTCTAAATGAAACAGGTACTGCTTCAGTTTTGAGATTATAGACCACATGTCATGATGATCTCCATCTTTCTCTTGATACTAATGCTCTAAACTGGAAAAAAAAATTTTTAGGTCACAATACAGATGTTTATATACTCCTTATAAAGCACATTTACTCAACAGGCTTCTATCCTTGGTTTGATTTTTAGTATAAAGAATTCCCTACATGTGAATTAGATGCTCAATTATGTTACACATTTATGCAAGGTATAAACATATAAAACATGTTTATATATGCTATATAGTAATCCTATTTAAACAAATATTTTAATCCTTGGATATATTTTCTCATGTTTTCAAGATATTACTGTTTCAAGATAATGTAATAATTTGAAGACTTCTTCAAAAATAACAGAGTTTTAATTGAAATAAATTATCTTTACTCTTGTTGCTTTGTTTAAGTGTATACTCCAAAATCACAAATGAGGTAGAATATTGCAGATTTGTGTTTTAAAGGACCTGAAGATTTTGCAGTTATGGGAATCATCTTAATTTAAAAATAGTAATAAAGTAAATTAAATGCAATGATGGCTATATATTTAGAAAGCAACTAAATTACAAATTATAAAATGTTGACAAAGAGCACAAAATCCATAAAACAACACAAAATCTAGAAAAATGATTAAGGAATGTTTTGTAAAACTGCCTGACTGTATCAATAATCCTTCCTTTTCTGCATCAGTCAGCTTTTCATTCTGATTAAAAATATATATATATCCTAGTAATAGTCATCTGTTCATGATATTTATACAATTATATTGATTATTTATTTATCAAGTGATAACTGTGTATGTGTGAGTCTGAAAAGTATATTGCAAACATGATGTCTCATCTTCTTTCCTTAGCATCCTCATCTCTAGCTGGACACCTGCAAGAAACCTCCTAACACATTTCTCAGCTTTCTCTCTTATTCTAGTCCAAATGTCTCTCTCTGTGGTTGCCAAAGTGGTCTTTTAAAAATTAAAATGAAATCATATGACTTGTCCACTTAAACGTATTACTATCTTCACTCTTAGTACTTAGAATCAAACTGTTTATATATTCTACAAGTTTGTATATGAACTGACCTTTATCCTCACAATGACTTCTTCCACGCTTCTTTCCTTTTGTTCACTATAAACTCAACACACTGGTCATTTTCAATTCTTTCTCACCTTATAGAATTTCACATGTAGGTTCCAAGGCTTAGAGTTTCCCTCTCCTCAGCCTTTCATATAGCACTTAAACAAAAGCTTTCCTCTTTTACTATAAATGTTTCCCCAAGGATGATTGCCTGTGATCATCTCATATAAGCAATTCACAGCTCTTCTCAAAGCATCATTAATCTCTGTCATAATGTCATTCTGTATTATTTTAAGTATAATTAAGTATATATTAAGTATTTTAACACTTGGTAATTTTTGTCTGATAACAATTAGACATTAACTGTTTTACCTCTATACTTTTTTTTCTTTTTTTTTTTTTTTTTTTTTTTTTTTGCAGTACGTGGGCCTCTCACTGCTGTGGCCTCTCCTGCTGCAGAGCACAGGCTCCTGATGTTCAGGCTCAGTGGCCATGGCTCACGGGCCTAGCTGCTCCACGGCATGTGGGATCTTCCCGGACCGGGACACGAACCCGTGTCCCCTGCATCGGCAGGCGGACTCTCAACCACTGCACCACCAGGGAAGCCCCTTTTTTTCTATTTTTAAGTAAACCAACAAGAGACTTGTGTTCCATCCCTAACTCGGTTGTGTTTCTCCTTATGAATGATGTGGGGTGTGAATAGCAGAGAAGAAAATAAAAAGACTCATAGAAGATGAGATCTTAGATTTTGCTCTCTGCAAATTTAAGTGTTTTAAGAATTGTGGGAATGAAGAACAGAGACAGGTGAGTGCCTATGAGGAGAAAAGCATTGAAACAGGAGAATCACTAGTGACACATTCCAGGTCTAGTAGAAGATGGTTTTCTAAAGACAGTAGTGCCCCTATGACCCTACCTTGCAGAGCCATGGGGATGTGGTTTCAAATCCAGATACACCATTTCATGGTTTAACTTGAAATGTTCTAGAAAAGATAAGTGAGTATTGGCTTATCAGTAGCAGATCATAACCTCAAGACACTACTGAGCATAGATAAGGACATCTTCAAAAGTAGCCATGATGGGATAAAGATACAGACCACTAACCTGACTTTTTATCACTGCAGTTGAATCTTGTTGTTGCATAACCCTAGAGAAAGGAACATGGGCCAAACACCACATTATATTTAATTTCCTGCCCTCATTATAAAATAGAACTTCAGAGTCAATTTTAATAAGATTTTAAGTAAATAAGGAAAAATGGATTTTTGTTCGCACATCTGGATTTTTGTGTAACATTCACATGGAAAATATAAGTATTTGTTTTTTTTAATTGTTGTTTATTATCTATGTGTTTAAAGTTTACATCTTCTGCAATGAATATTACATACCCAAACTCTAACAATAGCCATACTGATACAGAATAGAGTATGGTACATACTTTTATTAATCAATTAATAAAACGTGATCCAATTTTTGCTAGAGACAAAAGAGTAGCTCAGTGAGATATAATAACTTGGCCAAAGTGAACGATTTAATGCATGAATTTGTATTTGCTTATAAATCTTGAGCTCTTAGCCACTGTGCTGAAGAATCCCTCTGCATAGGAAGTTAACAACAGCAACAAAAATCTGTGGCTCAGGCATTTATAGCATTTATAAAAACAATGCAACATGAGAAAAAATAGAAAATGAGTTAAGATGAGTGTCCAGAAGAGTGAGAAATTTAAAATATCATAAAACACACTTGGGAAGGTTAATTGGAGATTAGTTTTTCTTTCCTGAAAAATGTTCTTTACTAAGTATCTTAAGAAAATATTGGTAAATTTAAGTAGCATGAATCACACAGCAAATTGTAGAGACATAAGTTGTGTTTGTGAGTTAGCTACCCTTGTTTAGAAGTTTGGATTTGACAGGATGGTGAGGAGAAATAATTGGGGGCTAAAGTCATGCAAAATTCACAGTGTAAATCATTTAGTTTATCAGGTTGTACATACCATCATTTTCTGTTGTTTTCTAGACCTCATATATTTATGTTCATTTATAGTTTATATCAATAATTGTCAAAATATTTTATTTTTGAATAGTTATTTGCAGAATTGCACTGCAAATATACTTGTCACTTCATTCCTATAAAATAAACTTTACCATGTGTAAAACAAACCCTTCTAATAATTACTGTTAGATTATTTCCTGTTAGATATTTTATTAGGTATTCATTTTATTATTGATGAATACAGTTAACGTTTGTTTTACATCTTTAAACATAATTACCTGTAAAAATTAGCCAGAGCATCATTTTCTTCTGAGATTTCTTTATCACCATTTTGAATATAGATATAATAGTAAAAATAATTTATTATAAAAAAAGAACTTTTCTTCCTTATGTTGAAGAAGTCAATAATGATAAAGTAGAAGAAAAAAAACAGCTATTATGAAGCAGCATAATAATGATTAATAGTTCCAATAGACCACAAGATGATTAAAAAGATTAAAAATGACAAATATGTTATATATCAAGAATAGAAAATGCAAGCTCTGTCTTAGAATCAGAGATTTGATATAGTTTCTTGAGGCAGGAACTAACTCTCATATCATTAGTCTGTCTCAAACTGGTGGGAGAGCTGTTGAAGTGATAAATGTGAGGCAAGACAGAAGCAACACTTTTTTACGGATCCAAATAGGTATAACCAAAAATTCTGAAATAAGTTTGGTTTAAGAAGCAGTTTTAAATATCTTCTACAGAGTAATGAAACCTCTGTGGTTAGTGGATAATTGGTGACAGAATTTCTGGAAGTAAAGTAACAATCAGCAACCTTCGAGCTTCTTGTGGACCCATAAGCTCCTTGTGAGGCTTACCTAATTATCTGCAAGTGTCCCTAATAAGGGGAATTACTACTACAATTAAGGGAGAGACCATGTCTTCAGATTTAATTTAGTCCCATGGAAATGGTGCCAATTAAGTGCATGACATCTTGAAAAGCACATTCCAATTAATGCAGGGTACTGTATTTAACGAGAACGTGTAGAATTTTTAAAAAGTAATGAAAGTTATGATAATTTTGTGCTAACACAAACTAAGTGGAAAGCATCATCCCGTGAAATAAACTTTAATATTATTATTATTATTTAAATGAATTGCTTAATTTAAACAAAATCAATACTGTGTTCAATTAACTTTGTTCAGATTATATATGTAAAGCATAATATTAAATAATAAACCTCGGGCTTCCCTGGTGGCACAGTGGTTGAGAGTCCGCCTGCCGATGCAGGGGATACGGGTTCGTGTCCCAGTCCGGGAATATCTCACATGCCGCTGAGCGGCTGGACCTGTGAGCCATGGCTGATGAGCCTGCGCTTCTGGAGCCTGTGCTCCACAATGGGAGAGGCCACAACAGTGAGAGGCCCACGTACCGCAAATAATAATAATAATAATAAACCTAAATTCTAAAAAATGTAGTATATTAGTCTGGCTTTAAACAAGAGAAAAACACAGTATATCATATATAGTCTTCCCCATGTATTGTTTTCTTCACACACACACACACACACACATGCAGATTATAAATTGACTGGACTACTAAAAGTGCTTTTTGTAATCTCATTCATTTTTCAATACAAAAGTTTTGTTATTCATATACCATCACTTTCTAAAATATTTTTCCAGTTTAAGTAATAAAGACTAAAATCACAGAAAAACTTTCATAACTTAGAGGTTTCTATTAGGAAATCTAATCTTCCTCACAATCCAAATGTAATGTTGCCATTCTTATATAAAATGGAGTATTTACCTAAATTTATCAAAAGAAAACGGCATGTTTTTTTTGCGATACACGGGCCTCTCACTGTTGTGGCCTCTCCCATTGCGGAGCACAGGCTCCGGACGTGCAGGCTCAGTGGCCATGGCTCACGGGCCTAGCCGCTCCGTGGCATGTGGGATCTTCCCAGACTGGGGCAAGAACCCGTGTCCCCTGCATCGGCAGGTGAACTCTCAACAACTGCACCACGAGGGAAGCCCTGCATAAAGATCTTTAACAAATCATGAGCCATAATCAGCATTTCCAAAAAGAGGATATTTGGATGGTTAGTAAACATATTAATATGTAGGTACCTTAAAAGTAATCAGCTAAATAGAAAATAAAACCACAATGAAATATAATGATGGACATAACTAAGTGTTGACGAAGATGTGATTCAATAAGAACCCTCCTACATTTCTGGTGGGTGTCTAAATTGCTACAACAAATTTGGAAAACATCATGGCATTATCTACCAGGTAATTGAATTGGTGCATAGCATATGACACAGCAATTCCAAACTCAAATGTGTTTGTGTATTTAACTATGCATTTCTATAGTAATCATCATTAATTGTAATTGCCAAGACGTAATGAAACCCAAATGCCCTTCAACAGTATGACACATAATAGATTTTGGACATTCTTTTAATGAAATGCAATAAATAAACCTACTTTAACTTCATGCAACAAAATGATTGAATCTCACATACACCATGCTGAAAAAATAATGTAGTCATGTTAAAAAATTCAAATGTTATTATTCATTTATACAAGTTTCAAATGAGCCAAAAAACCATAGTGCTACCAGTCAAGAAGTTAGAAGAAAGAGGAGGAGGAAACAATGAATAAGAAATACATCATGAAAGGGGTTCTAGAATGCTGGCAATGTTTCTTTTCTTGATTTATGTGGAGATTACATGAAAAAATATTTTGATAGATCACTGACATGACATTATAGTTCTATGCATATATAAGAACAGTGTGTAATTCAATCATTTACACAGGTACAGAGATAAGGCAGGAGCAGGGACAGAGAGAAGAAAATAAATATCTTGGCATTTGGAGGCTGTGAATTTGAATTAATCCTGAACTTGGCAGGCAGATGTCCAGAATGAGTCTAGAGAACTAGAGATGCACATTATGGTGAGCTTTACATGATGTGTTAAAAGATTTGGACTTTGTCTAAAATAAGTCAGAAGAGCATTAAGGAGGAGCAGGATGTATTTTAGATATTGAAGTTGGAAATACTAACTGGGAGGCTGTGTTTGAGTCAATAGAATTTATATTGAATAAAGGACTGGTAGAGTGCCTAATTATTAACTATTTTCTGGAAGGCAAAAAGAAAAACAGAGAAGGGGAGAAGAAAAGTGAGGCAAATGCTCTTGAAAAACAGAAGGATAAATGCCTAGAATCTGAGGAAAAAACAGAATCATTTTAGGGAAAGTTTGTAAACTAAAACCACAGACTTATTAAAAGTTTTTGCTTAGTGATACGTTTGCCAAATATCTGTGATAGAAAAATTCTAGGTCATATCAAGATTCAAGGTATGAATGTATCAGTGAAGGTAACAGTATGGACTGGTGTGTGTGTGTGTGTGTGTGTGTGTGTGTGAGATAGATAGGTATAAAAATAATTAAAATTTGTGTATATAGGGCTTCCCTGGTGGCGCAGTGGTTGAGAGTACACCTGCCGATGCAGGGGACGTGGGTTCGTGGCCCGGTCCGGGAAGATCCCACATACCACGGAGTGGCTGGGCCCGTGAGCCATGGCTGCTGAGCCTGCGTGTCCAGAGCCTGTACTCCACAACGGGAGAGGCCACAGCAGTGAGGGGCCCACGTACCACAAAAAAAAAAAATTGTGTATATAAACAGATTTCTAAACATACATATATCTTCTAACTTTGTCTTTTGAGAAGGACTAGAAGCATTGACACCCCAGAAGAAATGAACAAACTTTGCAATGAGATCTTTGTTTTTAAATAAAAGGAAAATAGAGTGTTCGGATTAATGTTTGATTCAAGGGCTAAGAAAGGGGATCTACATCATCGTCCATAAAATAAGGAAGGTTAAAAAGAAAAAAAAAAGACAAGCACCAACGTGAAAGAGCTTTCAATACCCAAAGCTGAAAAATTTTGAGCAGCAAAGTTAAATAGCAATATTGGATGGTGATAAAAAGAATAAAGGAAATATCTTTAAATTCATCCTGATATTAACAAATACATAAAAATTATGAGATAAAGAATTATTTCTTTCTGAAGAATGCCAAATAATAAATGTATAAGCAATGAGAGAAACTGATCATCAGAACATAATAGTAATAATTGTTGTAGCCAAGATTCAGCAATTTAGTGGAATATTGAGTGAAAATTTAAGAAACGATATATGCATACCTTCAAAGAATTTCAACAAAAATAATTATAATTACTGTGATGGTTTTAACATATGCCTACAAATTATAGGATAATTCTCCCTTCATGAGGTGGAGATTAATTTCCTTCTCTTGAGTTGAGCTGGACTTAGTGACTTGCCTCCTATACTTGAGTATGGCAATGGAAACAAGTAGTTTTGGTTAGGGCATAACCAAGTGATTAAGGTTAATGTCACCAGGGTTAAGTCATGTCAATAGCAGGTACTCCGTGATATGGTGTGATGAGGTCATCTATAGTATTATTCCTTTAATCTATAACTACAATCTACGAATGAGATAATATTAAATAAACCCAAATTGAGGAGTAATCTACAAAACATCTGAGCAATAATTTCAAAAAAATCAAGGTCAGGAGAACAAGATAAAAATTAAAACCTTCACAGATTAGAGGAGACCAAGATGTCACAACCAATAAGTGTAATGAACTATTCTAGATTGGATCCTGTAATGGTAAAAATAGTAGAATATTTAGGGAAATATGAGTCTGTTATTTAGTAAATGTACTTTGGTTGTATAAGATGTTATCATCATGGGAAAGTGGGTGAAAAGTATAGAAGACTCTGTCTATGTTTGTACATCTCCTATAAATCAAAAATTATTTCAAAATAAATTAACAAAAAATTATTTTTAAAATATATTTTATTTAAGAAAGATTTATTTTAAAAATAAATACTTTTTCAAAAATAGCTTAAAAACATTTATGCTAGTGTTGGTCATCAAGGTGTCTATACATAGTTAATACTTTTGCAAACTTAAATTAATAATGCAAAAACATTCATTGAAATACTTTTCACAGTAAGATTTTACATACACTTTAGTTTTCTTCATTTAAATAGATTCTATCTGGTATTTATATTTCTTCAAATTAAATAGAAAACTGTTACTTTAAAAAATTTTAGACTAAGGTATATTCAACAGAAAATCTTCACTATAGTTAGAGGATGATTTGTAATATTATTACCCAGAGGTATTAGAATTTGCACTAACGTTTGAAAGTTGTACAATAACACACAATAGTCTAGAGGAAAAACACATTTTTAATACAATTAGAAGGCAGAATTTTCACATTTAAAGGACAGAGCAGGAGGTGACACTTAAAGGTGATTAATGAAATCCCTTTTATTGTAGTACTATATAACATACCTTCTCAAAGGAGACAATTTTAAGAATGAAATGGGATACTATCAATTATTTTGTCAGAGCTTTAGGCATCAAATTAGAACTTTCTCAGGGAGACTAAGAAGTTTATCCTGATACAAACAAATAATTGAATAAATAAATGTGAGAGAAGGGGAAATTTTCCTTTGCATTTTATAGGCCAGAACATAATTTTTAATTGACTTGCTTATTCTGACCTAATCTAGAAGACAGTGTAAACCAAGAAAATATTTTAAATTATTATAAGCATCCCATTTCAATCTAGTGTTAATGGGGTTTACAGAACAATTCGCTCATAATATATAATTCTATATGTGATATACTATATACATCACATATAACTCTCTCTCTCTCTCTCTCTCTCTCTCTCTCTCTCTATATATATATATATATATATAACATATATAACATTACTCAAAAGCAAGTTGACTCTTTTCTCATTTATCTTTAGAATTAGAAAATAATCACAAAAGTCATTATAAAGGAAAATTATAAAATAAAGAAGAAAAAATATATGATAAAAAACTAAAGAATTGGGCAAAGTTTGGGATTATAGATTATAGAATAAAGTTGAACTGGAAACAAATTAGATGTAAGTGGAAAGTCAAGATATACCAAAGCTATGCTTGCCATCTTTGTTACAACTGACATTCTTACTAGATATTTACAGGTACATAATACAGGTACAAATAAAATAGGTTTTATTAAAAGAAGAAAATTTAACGAAAAACTGACATACTTCTTTTTTCTGTAACAATAACCAAAATCTATTTAGTGCTACATCTAGCTCTGACTGAGACTGACACTAATCATAGTGGAAAACAAAACATTGAGTATCTGAATTCATCCCACAGAGATTTGTAAGTTGCTTTTATTTTTAAGAATAAATATTGCATAGTGTAGAATTTATTTAAGAAAGAAATCACCTACGTCATTCAATCCAAGATAAATTTATGTTCATTATTTGACAACCAAAGCAAAAGTAATGTTAGTTACTTACAGGATGAAAACTTGTGGTCTATTTCTAAGTAATAACAGTATTACATATAGCATTCCCTTTCTATTTTCTACCCCGTCCTCTGACAATGAGTGAAGAGGAGTAAGACAGCTTTACAAGTATCGGACAGGAATTTTCTGGTGAAGAAGCAACAGGAAGTTTCTATGAAAGGACTGTCATTTTTGGCTTTGGGGGAGAAAGTACGTAAACAAAGAACACAACCGAATATATAAACACAAATTTCAACCCTAAGGCAACTATTTGTGCAGTCTTTAAGTTTATTTATTTATATATCTTGGCAAAAGAACTTCAACAGCATCTGACATTTACTAACATAGTATGTGAGATTTCTGCTGACATTTCCAAGTACCATATGCATTTCTTTTTATTTTAGACCTTTGTAAGTTTAGAAATATCTGTAACTTTGTAATCCCAATTAGAAGAATGTATGTGAACACACGAGTACCAGAGTGTGAGTGTGTAGAAAGCTAAAAAATTGCTACATTCCTTTAATTAAATGCAATGTTTTAGCAATAATTTATTCACACCTTTATAAACCTGCATGCATTTCTTAGACATGTGGAAATTTGACCAAATCTCTGAGAAGCATTTTATGAAGATA
The DNA here is from genome assembly GCF_949774975.1 of Lagenorhynchus albirostris. NCBI lineage: Eukaryota > Metazoa > Chordata > Mammalia > Artiodactyla > Delphinidae > Lagenorhynchus > Lagenorhynchus albirostris. The sequence continues at coordinate 36,368,400 of NC_083112.1, read as the reverse complement.
TTAAATTTGTTTTTTAATAGCTATATTTTTATGTTTGCATTTTATAGAGAAATTGAAAAGGTAGTACAGAGGTTTCCTAATAATTTGTGCCAAGTTTGTCCTGTTATTAGCACCTTATATTAGAATGTCACATTTGATACAAATAATGAACCAATATTGTTACATAAAGTCCATAGTTTATTCCAATTGTTTTTATTTATAACTAATATTTTTCCTCTTACAGGATCACACTCAGGATAAAACATTCTATTTAGTGTCATGTCTCTAGAATTCCCTTTGCTGTGACAGTTCTTAGAGTTTCTTTGTTTTTTATGACCTTGAGAGTTATTTGGAGTGGTATTTTGTAAGGATGTCCCTCTATTTGAATTTCTGTATTGTTTTTCTCAGATTAGACTAGGGTTATGTGTTTTGGAGAGAAAGCCCACACAAGCAAAATTCCATTTTCATCATATGCTATTCAGAATACATACTATCAACAGGCTTATCACCATTGAAGTTGACCTAGATTTCATGGTTGAGGTAGCGTTTGTCAGGTTTCTTCATTATAAAGTTCCTTCCCCACCTCCTTTCTATACTATACTCTTATGAGTCACTATGCAAAGTGTACACTTAAGAGCTAGGAATTTATGTATCCCTTCAGTTAGGGCAAGAGTATCTACATTATTTGGAATTCTACACAGAATAATGTCTATCTACGTTATTTGGAATTTTACACAGAATAATTCTATCTTCTCCCCCATTAATTTTTTATTCACTCATTTCTTTATAACAGTATAGACTCAAATATACTTATTTTGTACCACATTCTTACTCTTTAAATTGAGCCTTTTATAGAATGTCATATAATTTGAATCAAAGAATATATAGTCTTTTTACATTGACTTCCTTCTCTTAAAAATATTAATTTTAGGTTCATAAATTTATACTGTGATTTGATTGCTCTTTTCTTTTTATTGCTGAATAATATTCCTTTATGTGAATGTAATATAATTTGTTCATCCATTCACTTATTGAAATTCACTTTTTGGATTCTTCTATTTGGAATTATTATGAATAATAAATATATAATAGATATTCACATACAAGTTATATGTAGACATAGCTTTACATTAGTTAATAAATATCTAGGAATATGATTTCTGGATATTTTTTGTAAGAAATCTCCAAAATGCCTTTCAAAGTGCCTGCACCATCTTGCATTCCCAACAGCAACAAATCAGAGTTCCTTGTATTTCATGTCTTCACCAGCATTTAGTGTTGTCAGTTTTTGGATTTTGACTTTTCTAATCAGTGTGTAGTTCTCTCATTGTCACTTTAATTTACAATTCTCTAATCACAAATGATGTTGTTTTTCCCATGATTATTACTGCCTGTATATCTTCTTTGGTGAAGTGTCTGTTCATATGTCTTGCCCATTTTTTAATTGTGCTGCTTATTTTTTATTGTTGAGCTTTAGAGTTCTTGATATAAGTTAGAGACAAATATTTTATCAGATGTATGTTTTGCAACTGTTTGCTTCCTGTCAGTGGCTTGCCTCCTAATTCTCTTAACACATTGGTCCCCAAGTTTTTTGGCACCAGGGACTGGTTTCATAGAAGACAATTTTTCCATGGATGTGGGTGGGGGGATTGTTCAGGCGGTAATGCGAGCGATGGAGAACAATAGGGAACAATGGGAGTGGAAGATGAAGCTTCGCTCAGATCACTCGCCGCTCACCTCCTGCTGTGCAGCCAGGTTCCTAACAGGGCACAGACCAGTACCAGTCCGTGATCCCAGGGGTTGTGGACCCCTGCCTTAACAGTTTCTTTCACAGAAGTTTTAATTTTAATAAAGTTTAACATTGTTTTTTCTTTTCTGTGTTTTGTTTTATCTATAATTCATCACCAAACCTATGATCAACATGTTTTTTCTACCTATATTTTCTTCTATAAATTTTACATTTAGATCGATGATCTGATTTTTGTTTGTTTTTGTGAAAGGTATAAAGCATCTAGATTTTTATTTTTTTTTAACATAGGGAAAATTTTCCAGTTTTTCTAACATTATTCTTAAAAAGTCTTTTTTCTCATTGAATTGCCTATAGATCAGTTCACTATATTGATATGAATCTACTTCTCAGTTATCTATTCTGTTCCATTGATCTATGTCTCTATGCTTTTACCAATACCATGCTGATCTCAATTACTCTAGCTTTCTAATAAGTGTTATTCTCCAAGTAAAGTTATCTCAGCTGTGATTCTTTGTCTTATATTGCACCAGGTTTAGAGGGGAGGGGCTTCTGTGTGACCTCATGTATCTGATAGGTCCAAGAAAATTAATTGACTGACTTTTCCAGTTTGTTTGGCTCTTTTTATCATAAAATTGGGGATAACTTATATGTGAGAGTTAAACTTAAACTGGAGAAATATATCTATATTATATATATACATAATATATATATACATATAATTTTAACACAAAAGTTATAGAGCCCAATGTTTTTCATTGAATTACTCTATCATTAAATTTAATAAAGGTAACATAGTAACAATGGGAGAAACATTGTCTACCACATCCTCACTGACTCAATAGAGAAAGCTTGAAGGAACAAATCTTTCTTCCCCACTATTAGAATTTCTAAATTAATTAGGATAAACTGATAATATATTATCTTGTAATTTAATCTATGCCAAATTTTCTGTAGCTACACAAATGACATATTTTCAAATTTATATTGATATTTTAAAGTATCTGCTATGGTGATTCATGTACTGATAAAAAAGAATATTGCTTAATTTAAAATATATAAAAAAGGACAGGTTAGGTTAAAAAACTACATCTCATTTTAAACAAGCAAGTTGGAAAACAAGACTATCTTTTCCTTTTGCCTTACTGATATAAAACTTATAGAATTAATTTCAAGAGAGTCAATAAGGTAAGCTGGTCTTACATTATGTTCCTTATGGAAATATATATTCAGAGTAGTTTTTTAACATACAGATATTGTTTTGATTAAGTTATTAGAGACAGTAACAATTGCTATTATCATAGAGATATAAAGGCTAGTGTATAAATACTTTCTTTACTGAATATAAATATAGGTTTATATTTACTACCATAGACGGAAAATAATATTTTTTAATTTAGTTCATATTTTGACTCAAATTTCTCTTTTTTTTTCCAGCAGCAGCAAAAAACACAGAGTATTTGCTTTTTGTTTTTCTCTAAGACTTTAGCTTGTAGAATTTTAATTTAGTTTAACCTCTTCTATGTTATTTTGGTCTTTGAAATATCCCTGAAACTCTGAAAATATAATTTTACTCTCTGTATTGAATTTGTTCACCCTATTTATTGTGGCTGCTTTGGATATTTATTTACAATATATTTTAGAAATTAAATTTCATATTCCTTTCTATCTTAAAGACTTGAAGGTTTAGTTATTCAATAATGCAACTGAAAGGCAGTTTTGCTGTTAATCATTTCGGTCATAAATAAATCAAATATATGGCTCTTCCCTTTAATAGACATTTAATATTAAGGTCAATATGTTTATGAGTAATGAAAAGATGGCTTTATAAAATAGGTGACCAACACTTTTGTTGTTGTTGTTGAAGTAACTTCAATTTAATATATGTTTATGCATTTTTAAACCACCACTACCTAATTTTATACATTTAGTGGACACTTTTAATTAAAGTTAATATTCAAATAAAATGAATAGAACCGTAAGAATATTTTTTAAAAATAAATTTTGAAAGTGTCCAATTGACTCTTTAGCTTCTTTCCCCAGATAATTGTCAGTAGTTCGTTATACAGGCCAACTGGAAACCTTTCTCAAACCACAGGAATTGTCACTGTTCATGAGTCGTTCTCTGTGAATTCACTTTGCTTTTGGATCACCATAGGGGTGAGAGGTCTTGAAACAGAATGAATGAATGAATGAACGAACACACTCTAAAGAACCTAGACCTTTGTGTCTTTCCATGACACAAACGACTGCCTTTTAAATTTGTCTCTCTACATGAATATTCTGATTGGTTTTTGTATGCTAATACATTACAGCATGGCTTTCTTGTAACAAAACACTTCTGTCTTTAGAAATTCATAATAGTCTCTGTTATATGTAGTGAATTAACATTCCTATTTTGCAGAGTCAAACTAAAGTGATTGTTATCAATAGATACTTTTCCCCTTTTAATATTTCTATAATAGTGTAGGCTGTATTGACACTTGAACCAAAATGTCTATCTCTGGCCTGTGAATGTGCCATTTATTTTTGTTCCAAAGCTAATGACAATGAAATGCCCAATATACATGAAACTGCAATTCTCATAAAATGACTTGAAAATAGATGGCTGAGAATTTATAGCTCTCCTATGACTCTTATTTGAGGACCTATTCTAATAACCACATATATGTAATCAGATGGACTTTATGCAACCTCCTCTCATAAATGGACCATGCGAATGTTTCCCTATTATTGCTGCCATAGCTCACAGACTGTATAAGACAGAGTTGCTAGTCATTCTGCACTGAAACAAATTACTATTCTAACACTCAAAATTACAATGGCCTTCACATAAGTCATGCTTCTATAATGTAGAGACTGATATAAAAACTGCTTAGGAGACATAGAATTCACCCATTAAACTGTCTTCTCTGTTAAATTTTCCACTGAGATATTTTCTGTAGATAAAACAATAAGGGAAATTACTACAGAAACTATTTTTGGCCCACCTCATAAGTCATGGAGTATGCTATGCTAACTACTATGCTTTTTAACGTGTTTGTGAAATATGAATATTAAATGAAATAACAGTCCCCAAACAGGTCATAGTTTTGTTTACTCAGTTCTAGATATAATTTGTTTTGTGTGTGCTTTGTTTCAGTAATGATATCTAAAGCTCCTCATGTTTTGACGGTTTAAGATGAAATAAACATCTAAATCTAAGAATTTTAAAAAATCAAGAAATTGAGAGATTTTTCTTTATTGTCAAGCATTTATTTAAAATCATGAGATAAAAAGTATTGAATAAAATCTACATAAGTACTTTTTTGTTAAATTTGAGAAGAAACAACTGTCCCATTAGTATTATATATAAGATGGGGAGTAACATCTAAAACAATAAGATAAATGCATATACAGGAACATATATGGAATATATTTTGTAAAAGATATGATAAATATGTCTTTATTGACATGGTGAAATCACACATTAGATAATCTAAAGAACTATTGTAAAACAAGTATGGATAATAAAGAGTTCAACAAAATAGGCACGAAAAATTCTTAAAAATATTGCTCAACATGACTCAGATTTCTTAATACATGCATAAATTACCAATTGCACACATGTGATCTAAATAAGATTATTCTAAATTTAACCAGCATCACAAAAACTTTTCTCCCGTGGCCTTTAACAATGTCTAAAATTGAATGACTGCTCTTTAGGAGAATAATGTTACCAATTTAATTTTGTCTAGACCAGCATCATAACTCGGATATCAGTGAGAAGATTTAAGTGTTTGCTTTTTGATCATTTTGACAGCTGATTACTTTAGAGATTTTATATAATTTTTTTTAGATTCTTTATCTTGGAATACAAGAAATGCCTTCCCACTTGAAAATAATCAATGGCAATGAATACACCACCTATAGTTTATGAGTACCCATGGTACTTTGGAATTTCATAAACGAGAGATCCAGTAGTCTATTTAAATTTTTGTACTTGGCTTAAGTGATCAAGTTTGTGAGCAGAGAAGAGTTTATTGAGCTCAGTTTTGGTAAATTAAGGGCAAAAATCTTTACATATTTAAAGATGAAACTTGTCCTCTTGAGGCAAAAGAGACATTTTTGCTTTCTTAATTCTTTTAGAATTTAGAGAGAAGAAACTAACATTAAGAGTGGAAAATCAATGCCTAACAGGAAACAATAAAAACATTAATTAGGGCAACAGTACTAATACTTATTATCATATACAATGTAAGTATGTGTTTAAAAATTCTGGCTAAGATTTTTTTGTTTTGTTTTGTTTTTACATTGTGATCCAAATTCCTTTGAATATTCCTACAATGAAATTTTTAATTGATGGGGCTAGGACTAAAAATGTTTGCCCTCAGCAATAGTCCAGGTTTCATTTTCACATATCAAAAAGGATTCAAGACTTATATAGCAATAACTATTTGTGAATAATATCATTTTCATGCACTTTTTCTATTCTTATTTGATGTTAATGTGTGTGCATGTGCATGTGTAGACATGCATAAAGACATAGACAAAGAATGGTTGAGCCAGTATCACTTGACACTTCATAATTCTCAGAGGCTTTCTTCACTCTTTTTCATTCTTTTTTGCTTTTTGTTTCTCAATCTAGTTCATTTCAAGTAGCCTGTCTTACAGTACACTGATTCTTCTTTCTGTATGATTGAGTGTGCTTTGGAAGCTCTCTTATTAATTTTTAAGTTCTAAAATTTATTCTTCTCCAGGATTTTTGTTTGGTTCTTTTTATATGGTTTCTATTTATTTATCAAAACTTTTGTTTTGTTCATGCATTGTTTTCCTGATTTTGTTTAGTTATCTACCTGTGTTCTCTTACATTTCATTATACAGCTTTAAGATTATTAGTTTTAATTATTTGTCAAGCAATCCATAGATCCTTATTTCTTTGGGGCCAGTTACTGGGGCTTTATTAGTTTCCTTTGGTAGTGTTGTATTTACCTGATTATTTGTGATCCTTGTAGCCATGTGTTGCTGTCTGTGTATTTTAAAGAGCAAACACCTCTTCCAGGTTTTACCAAGTGGTTTAGCAGGTAAGGACCTTCTTTTGTCAGTTTTATAGCTGATGGGATCACCTCCAGAAACAGCTGGATTGGAGCTGGGTTGGAGCCAGATACAGGGTATTTCAGAACTTACATTTGGAACAAGTTTGGAAGGCTTGCCAGAAGACTTGCTCCAGAAAGGCTGGGACACTTCAGGGTCCACAGCTAAGGCTGAGGTCTGTGGGCTTATGACGTGACACATTGGAGAGTATGACTCCTCCCAGGCCCCTTGATGTATGATACTGGTAGCAAGACCAAAGCTAAACAGGGCTGTAGCCCTGTCCACAAGACATGGAGCTGTTTCCAGGTCTGTAGCTGGGATTACAGTGGATGAGTCAGCCACCTGGGCATGAGTTGGCCTTTACAAAATGAGCTCTTGGATCTTCGATTTCACTGGGTTTTCACGACGTCTTACCTGAATCCCAAAGTTCCAACAGCAGAACTTTTGTCTGTGAATGGCTGACAAAATATTGTTGCTGAGGGGGGATATAAGCAAAAGAATTCCTTTTCTGGCATCTTATTGACATCACTCCTAGACAGATTAATAAATTACTTTAATGAGTGATACACTGGCAAATTTATCCTCAATTTAAAGAAAAATAAATAGAATCAATTAAAAATAGCATGATTATAGAAAGTTGGCACTCCAAAAAATGAAAGTGTACAATAAGTCATCATTATTTGAAACAAAATAATACTGGCTTAGCAACTGCTTTGGTATATCTTTGTATATGTTTACACACATGTGTGCCTGTGCGTGCACACACACATTGAATAAATATATGCAGAAAAATACAGAATATTTTCTGTTAACTAATATTTATCATTCAATAGGTCCTCACTCTCAGAATCATAGGAAATATATTGCCATTTATAAATTCATTGTTTTCACACCAGTCATTTTACTAGAACTTATTTATTATTTCAAAAAGAGCTTACAGATTTACTTAGATTTTCTGAATAAAAATAATTAAGTACATTATAGCAATACAATCCTACCTCAAGAAACTAGAAAAATCTCAAATAAACGACCTAACCTTACACCTAAAACATTTAGAGATAAAGAACAACAACAACAAAAAAAAAAAAACCCTAAAGTTAGCAGAAGGAAAGAAATCATAAAGATCAGATCAGAAATACATGAAAAAGAAATAAAGGAAACAGTAGCAAACGTCAATAAAACTAAAAGTGGGTTCTTTGAGAAGATAAACAAAATTGATAAACCATTAGCCAGACTCATCAAGAAAAAAGGGAGAAGACTCAAATCAACAGAATTAGAAATGAAAAAGAAGTAACAACTGCACTGCAGAAATACAAAGGATCATGAGAGACTACCACAAACAACTTTATGCCAATTAAATGGACAACCTGGAAGAAACAGACAAAAATCTTAGAAAAGTACAAGCTTCCAAAACTGAACCAGGAAGAAATAGAAAATGTGAACAGATCAATCACAGGCACTGAAGTTGAAATGGTGATTTAAAATCTTCCAAAAAGCAAAAACCCGGGGTCAGATGGCTTCACAGGCAAATTCTATCAAACATTAAGAGAAAAGCTAAGATCTATTCTTCTCAAACTCTACCAAAATATAGCAGAGGGAGGAATACTCCCAAACACATTCTACGAGGCCACCATCACTATGATACCAAAACCAGACAAAGATGTCACAAAAGAAGAAAGCTACAGGCCAATATCACTGATGAACAGAGATGCAAAAATCCTCAACCAAATAAAAGCAAACAGAATCCAAAGCACATTAAATGGATCATATCCCATGATCAAGTGGGGTTTAACTCAGGAATGCAAGAATTCTTCAATACAAGCAAATCAATCAATGTGATACACCATATTAACAAATTGAAGGATAAAAACAATATGATAATCTCAATAGATGCAGGAAAAGCTTTCAACAAAATTCAACACCCATTTATGATACAAACTCTCCAGATATTGGGCATAGAGGGAGCCTACCTCAACATAATAAAGACCATATATTACAAACCCACAGCCAACATCATTCTCAATTGTGAAAAACTGAAACTATTTCCTCTAAGATCAGGAAAAAGCAAGGATGTCTACTCTCACCACTATTATTCAACAGAGCTGTGGAAGTTTTAGCCATGGCAATCAGAGAAGAAAAAGAAATAAAAGGAATACAAATTGGAAGAGAAGACGTAAAACTGTCACTGTTCGCAGATGACATGATACTATATGTAGAAAATCCTAAAGATGCCACCAGAAAACTACTAGAGCCAATCAATGAATCTGGTAAAATATCAGGATACAAAATTAATGCACAGAAATCTCTTGCATTCCTATACACTAACAACAAAAGATCAGAAAGAGAAATTAAGGAAAGAACCTTACGTACCATTGCAACAAAAAGAATAAAATACCTAGGAATAAACCTACATAAGGAGGCAAAAGACCTGTATGCAGAAAATTATAAGACACAGATGAAAGAAATCAAAGATGAGACAAACAAATGGAGAGATATACCATATTCTTGGATTGGAAAAATCAATATTGTGAAAATGACAATCTACAGATCTACAGATTCAATGAAATCTCTATCAAACTACCAGTGACATTTTTCACAGAATTAGAACAAAATATTTCACAATTTGTATGGAAACACCAAGGACCCAGAATAGCCAAAGCAATCTTGAGAAAGAAAAACGGAGCTGGAGGATTCTGGCTCCCTGATTTCAGACTATACTACAAAGCTACAGTAATCAAGACAGTATGGTACTGACACAAAAATAGAAATATAGATCAATGGAACAGGATAGAAAACCCAGAGATAAACTCACACACATATAGTCACCTCATTTTTGATAAAGGAGGCAAGAATATACAATGGGGGAAAGACAACCTCTTCAATAAGTGGTGGTGGGAAAACTGGATAGCTACACATAAAAGAATGAAATTAGAACACCTCCTAGCACCATACAGAAAAATAAACTCAAAATGGATTAAAGATCAAAATGTAAGGTCAGACACTATAAAACATAGGCAGAACACCCTATGACATAAATCACAGAAAGATCCTTTTTGACCCTTCTCCTAGAGTAATGGAAATAAAAATAAACAAATGGGACCTAATTAAAAACTTTTTCACAGCAATAGAAGCCATATACAAGACAAAAAGACTACCCTCAAAATGGAAGAAAAGATTTGCAAAAGAAGCAACTGACAAAGGATTACTCTCCAAAATATATAAGCAGGTCATGCAGCTCAATATCAAAAAAACAAACAACCCAATCCAAAAATGGGCAGAAGACCTAAATAGACATTTCTCCAAAAAAGACATACAGATTGCCAACAAACATATGAAAAGATGCTCAACATCACTAATCATTAGAGAAATGCAAATCAAGACAACAGTGAGGTATCACCTCACACCAGTCAGAATGGGCATCATCAAAAATCTACAAAATATAAATGCTGGAGAGGGTGTGGAGAAAAGAGAACCCTCTTACACTGTTGGAGGGAATGTAAATTGATACAGCCACTTTTGAGAACAGTAAGGAGATTCCTTTAAAAACTAGAAATACAACTACCATATGACCCAGCAATCCCAGTACTGGGCATATACCCTGAGAAAACCATAATTCAAAAAGAGACATGTACCACAATGTTTATTGAAGCACTGTTTACAATAACCAGGACATCGAAGCAACCTAAATGTCCATTGAGAGATGAATGCATAAAGAAGATGTGGCACATAGGTACAATGGAATATTACTCAGCCATAAAAGGGAATGAAATTGGGTCATTTGTAGAGACGTGGATGGGGCTAGAGACTGTCATACAGAGTGAAGTAAGTCAGAAAGAGAAAAACAAATACTGTATGCTAACACATATATATGGAATCTAAAAAAAAAAAAAAAAGTTCTGATGAACCTAGGGGCAGGACAGCAATAAAGATGCAGATGTCGACAATGGACCTTAGGAGACTGGGCTGGAGAAGGGGAAGCTGGGACGAAGTGAGAGAGTGGCACAGACATATATACACTACCAAATGTAAAATAGGTAGTGGGAAACAGCTGCATAGTACAGGGAGATCAGCTCCATGCTTTGTGACCACACAGAGGGGTGTGATAGGGAGGGTGGGAGGGAGGCTCATGTGGGAGGGGATATGGAGATATATGTATACATATAGCTGATTCACTTTGTTATGCAGCAGAAACTAACACAACATTGTAAAGCGATTATACTCCAAATATGATGTAAAAATGTAGTTTTTATAATGAAGTTCAAGATATAATGTGTTTTTTTGTACTTTTATTATAATTCCCAGAATTATATTGAACAAAACTTCTGATGTCTGTTGTTTTGAAGACCATTATATTAAAGGCATATATCTGTTTATTTCACAAATAACCATAATGTAATTTTCTGAAATTAGATATATATTATTTTTCAAGATGTCCCCTCCTTTATTCCCTAGGTTACAAAGAGTTTTTAATTGACAAAATTGTTATTGAACACTTGTCTTTCTAAATATTTGATTATTTTTCTTTGACCAACAGTTTATGAATTATTTTAATAATTGTGTAACATTGAGCTTTCTAGCAGGTCTGAGATTGCCTCTTCACATTGAAGAATTGAAAAGGAAGCAAGAACTTCACTTTTGCACAGACCCAAACCAAAACCCCACTGTTAGCTCACACTGCACCTGACACTTACCTCTGGGTAAAGACATAAGTCCAGTTGGCCAGACCTGGGTCAAATATTTTCCCATCAGCTGAGAGTGAAGTCAGCTCCACCTGAAATAGATTGAACTTGTGCTGAATTACCAGTTTGAGATCATTATCCCTACTTCTGAGGTCACTTCTTTCTCATAGAGAAGAAGCCATATATTACATTTTCCAGATTTCTTTGCCCTCCTAGTCCTATGTTTTTGCACAAGAGTTTTCTAATGGAAATAAATCATATGAGGATTGAACAGGAGAAGGGAAGAAAAATCAATTATTCTCTGTGGAAGGTTGCAGACAGTTTCATGGGTGTATGTGAGAAATCTCCAGCCTTGTATTCATCAAGAATATGCAGATAGATCAACTGAACAGCTAGATGAAAAGTAAAATAAATTTAGAATATTGTAAAGACTAATTCATTCATTCAAAAATAGTTATTGAGCTCCTACTATATGTCAGACAAGAATGTAGGCACAGAGGGTGCAAGTTAAAACAAAACGATAAAAATTCCTTCTCCAGTAGAACTTACATTCTCATAGGATGGAGAGTTAGGTAGAAATAAAGCATAGATAGAGAGAGATGCATTCTATTTTCCTACCTCTTGATTTTAGACTGATGTTTCATTGTGTTGGCCAAGAGACTACAGCAGGAGCAACACAGCAGTTACTGAGCCTGGGTCCCAAAATGTTTGAATATTTCTGTTCTCACTCTGGGAATCTGTGGTTCTATATAGACAAGCCCATGCTAGCCTGCTGGAAGATGACATATTATATATATGCAGTACTTAATTCAACCATGCTAATGAGGTCATAATAACTGATATACTGCCTGACTGCAGAATCATGAGCAAGCCCAAGCAGGATAATTTGAGTCTACTGTGTCAAAAAGAACTGGCCAAATGAGCCTTTTCGAAATTGTCAGTCTGCAATATGAGACAATGAATAAATGATTGTTTTTATAATCCACTAAAGCTAAAGTAGTTGGTTATAGGGCAAGAACATACTGATACAACGTTTAATCATTATAGAGAAAATAAAGCAAGTCAGAGGCACAAGAAGCAGGCCCAGGGAAAGAAGATAGGAGACTAAGAGTAATTATTCAAGAATGATGAAGAAATATTAGGCTACTGATTAGAAAATTTACAATAGATCATCATTCTTATTTTATCTATTGCAGTAATTTACCAGCTAACTCAACAATTAAATAATTAAAAATCGGTAAAACTTATCAATGAGTATGAATCAATACTTAGATTAAATAAAGATCTTTTGATTATTTATTTAAGCAATATGTTTGTTAGTTGATTGGAGAGCTATAACACTTCTTGGAAAAATACTTTATGACTGAGTATTATAAACCCTTATAAATTTCAACATAGTATCAAAGGATTAAAAGTAATAGTGAAAGAAGAAAGGACATGAAAGTTTTAAATTACCATTAAGATTTTACCTTGGTGTTGGGGATAGCCATTATAAAGTAAAAATGATATGTTTTATGGAGATGTTTATTTAATGTATCAATCTGATGATGATGGCAAACAGAAGTCAATTCCTTCACTGATAACTGTGCTTTTCTATGATTAGTGTCATTATAGTACAATTCTTAACTATCTGGCTTGAACAGGGAGTACAAATTTGGAGCTCTATGGAGAAATGGGTGGGATATATCCCTATAAACAAGCATTCAAACACTTTTCCCCCTAATTTCTAACAGGCTTTGTAAATGAGAAGCAAGGGGCTTATGGTTCCAACAGGACAGCAGTCTTAATAGATAACCATGGTCAAGGAAAACATTTCTCAGCATAGAAGTCATGCCTGTATAAAATTGAAAAGTATATGTTTGTAGGTTGATTACATGAAACAGAAAACTCTGTAAGTCACATCTCCTACATAAAGAATAGTTGGAGAGAAATATGAAAAAATTTAAATGTTTCTGACATATATGGTGAATAAAGCATTCATATCCTAAATATGTAAAATCTTTTCTTCAAATTAAAATGGAATGAATTATCAGTCTAATAGAAAAATGGAGAATGGACATTTGAAATTCATTTAAAAATATATGAAAATAAAATTTCAGAAAATGGATGTTAAAAGAAAATAACCTTTTACTCATATCAAATTAGCAAGTTTTTTTGTTTGTTTTTAATTTGGTTATGTCAGGTATTAGTTGCAGCACACAGGATCTTCATTGCAGCAGGATCTTTCGTTGCAGTGCAGGGTGGGGGGCTCTTTGTTGCAGTTCACGGGCTTCCCTCTAGTTGCAGCTAGCAGGCTTAGTTGCCCCGTGGCATGTGGGATCTTAGTTCCCCAACCAGAGATCAAACCTTGCATTGGAAGGCGGATTCATAACCACTCGACCACCAGGGAAGTTCTGGCAATTTTTTTAAAATATTATTTTCTACTGGAAACTGAAATATAAATCAAGCTTTCTATATCTGAATTCTAGACTGTAAAACTATTCTAGAGCACAATATACCTTATAAGTGTGAATATATTTTGAGTTGGTAACTATGGCAAAAAAGATACATATATACCAATAAAGTGTCCAATGATGTGGAAAATGTACTATATTTTATCTATGATACAAATGTAAAACAATTTAATTTCTATGGATGATCAAATGGTCAAACAAAGCATACTATTTGATATATTAACAAATTGTTTGCTATTATTATCTTCATTATTATTATTAGGATAGAATTTTTCAGTTGTTACTATGTTACAAGAACAATTCAATGTTATACACATACACCAGCCAAATGTGTGTGTATGTATGTAGTATATGTAATATGCTAAATATATTTATATGATTATGTATATATAAAACCTCTGTTAATTCTTATAACAGATGTATGAAACATGCTCTTCTTTAGTTATTTTCAAATGAGGAATGTGAGAAACAGAGAGATTAGATTGCTCAAATCATATAGAAATTTTTGACGTAGCAAATATTTAAACTCATACTCTGAGGCCATGCCTTTAATTTAGTACTTTGAATTGCATAATGAGAAAGTTATAATAGATGTCCTGTAAAATACTTTATACCATTAAAACTAATAATTGTATAATCCCATCCACTAAATATTCTTGCCTGCTTTGGAAATCAGCAGGCATATGAACTTTGGTACTGAATTTGACTAATCAGTCATTCAATTATAGTTTAATATGCTATAAAATGGTAACACATCTTATTCATTTACTTCATATTTTGTTCACATTTTGTCCATGCTGAAGGTGACTGCTTTCTCTGTTTTGGAGGGTTTATCTGTTTGTTTGCTTCTCTTTTCCTTTCAAGAGTCTTTAAACTTCATTGTAGAAAAATGATAGATTACAAAGTTTATTGTTAGAAATAATATAAGCTTAGGTACTAGTTCTTTATATGTTGCATATAATGAAAATTTAAGCTATGCCGAATAAGTATAAGAAATTACAAGCTAAGATAATAATTATTTAACTGTAAATACTTATACAATATTAGTTTAAATATTGGTTACTCATTAATCAGTAATAAAGTCAAAGAATAATATTTATTTACTTTCTTCCCTCACTTGAATATTTGTAAAATAAACTTACCTGATTCATAGGATAGGAATGTCTGGAGTATAGTAACAACTTCATCACAGCCAAAGCATATTTAAGAAAATAAGATGTCAGCAAACACAAATTTTAATTGGAAGTTAATTATTTTGGTAATAACGGGGTTGCCTTAGTGAGTATGTATAATTGGTATTGTTCATATTGGTTAATTCCAGAATGTGCTGGAGATACTGATACTATTGTTTTAATATTTTTTTCATAATGTACATAATTTATTTTAGAAAAAAGCATTTCTACTGTATTGAAATCAAAACCCTATTTCAGAAAACTCAGAATTGTGATTTAACAAAATTTTAAATATATGTATAAGGCAAGTCGTTGCTTTTCCTGTAATAAAATTCACATCATAAAAACATTTCAAAAACATTATCTCATATACATTATAATCCCCTTTAGAATTATTATTTTTGGAGGAACAGATTAATTATAATTTTATACTAGTTTTAATTCAAATTTTATTTTTCAAGTTGTAAAAGTATAGTCATAGCTTGAACTTTTTTTTGCAAAGGAGTATTTTTCAATTTCTTTTTTTAATCAGTGTTAGTTTCATTGTCATTTCTTGGGATAGTAATACTGGTCAAGGCAGTCTTACTGTTTTTGTAGAGCAAGATGAACTCATTCTTGCAAAATTTGACTAATATTACATGAAATAATTATGTAAGCCATTAAAACAATCTATTGGAACAATTACAAAAGAGCAATGAAACAATAATAAAAGACGTTATTATTCTAAGACCAAAAGCAAAATTGCTTATTAAATTGTGCACAATATTAAATTACACCTCTTAATATTTTTGTGAACAAATCTTGTTTCATTAGAATCAGTTTTGTTTACATTAAAGGTGAATGCTTTTCTTACAGACTCTGTTACCTAAGTGAATTGAAAAAATAGGGAGAAAATTAGTAAAACTTGGCTGCCATAGTAAATGAAATCACATCAAACTAGAGGTGTGAAAAATGCACAACTCAATACAATCTCATTATTCACATATCTATTGTTTTCTCCATTGCTACAGAGAACTGCTCTGCACCAAACTTTCTTATGAAGAGAAAAAAACAAAAATATGAGTCAACTTACAAACAAGAAATGTAAAATTAAAATTTCTGATTCAATTACCCAGATAATGCTAGGACAGAAGAGGGATATTACCAAAATTAGAATTTCTATTTGTATTTTATTATAAGCAATATATTTTGTTTCCTGAGTAAACATGTGGTAGTAAAAGAAATATTGGATTGGAATTATTTTCATTGGATTAAAAACATACGCTATCAAAAGTTTTCAGTGAGGGAAACCTATAAATAACCAGTTCATATTTTCTGTCTTGTATATATTTACTAAGAAAGAAGTTTTCTTTAAAATTATGAGTAAAATACTCTGATTGAAAAGCTTGACAAAAGAAAAAATTAGAGGAAAATGTATTTACTTTATGAAGTTTATATTGCATACTTATTTTTATATATTCATGTGAAATGTATTTTGACTATGCTATTCTGGGCATAAGTCATTTTATTATGAGCACTTATCATAGCTAAGTGAGTGAAAAGTAAAGTAAACTAGTAACTGTCTGGTGACCAGCCCTGACTCTGCTATGAACTAGCTAAGTGACAATTCCTTTCTCATTTCAGAGAGACTGGTAGTCTATAAATACTCATTTCTCTTATAGCATTATGAACATAAACTTATTGTAGTCAAAGCACATTTAGAGAACTGTTTTTCAAACTGTAGTACATGGAGCCATTGAAAAAGGGGAAGCCAAGTGAACAAGATCTCTGTCCATTCCTTCTATAACCGAAGATAAACTTCTATATTCTTTTATACAATGTGGTTTCCTGTCAAAATTTACTTACGATAAATATATATTTATATTTTATCTAAATATATTTTCATGTATATATTTTATATAATATTATAGATTATGAAATGAATATATTGTGCACATATAAACTTATATTTATATATAATATTATGATTATATATAAATATATGTGATTATATAGATCTATATTTGCTCTAAAAAAGTTTTAATACAGCTTTGGTACAATTTGTGTTTAGTAATTTGAGTTATCAATTCATTCTAGCTATAGAAAACATTTTCAGTTCTACATATTGTGCTTGATTACAACATGCCATCAACTCACAGAGAACTAATTGTAATTACAAATATGCTTTAATAAAATTGAATGTTTGAGTTAAATATAATTTCAATTAATAAACATTTCTAATAATATTACTATAAACAAGTATCTTTTAAGTAAAAAATAAATCTGTGTCTAGATTTTGATGTAATGTATGGTGAATATTGAATATTTACAGTTCTTTTTTAATTTCTGTCTTTCATATATGCAATGTATCTACTTAAAATTTTCTATTTGTCATGGAATTAGGGTAGATATATGACAATAGTGTTACAGGGAACAAATGGACTGCAACTGTTTATTTTATATGTAGTCTAAAAGAACTGAATATTCACTTAACCTTAAGAGGTGTATATTTTTGATATATTCATTTGTTGAGACAATATTATGAATTCAGGAAAACCAATTTTTTTAAAGTCAATTACTTGGAATCATTTCCATTCATACAGATTTTAAATTGACATTTGTTTTCTCAGTCAGAGATATTATATTTAACAGAACTGTCTTAACCTTATTTCAAATGAAAACCAAAAGAAGTGAGGATTTTAACTAAGTAAACCTAACCTATGGACAATATTCTTCCAATATAAAATGATATTTACAAAATTATTTACCAAGCTTATCCTTAATTATTCTTGTTAGTATCTTCGAATAAAATTCTGAGCATAACATGGAATATAAAACTAAAATATATTTTAATAATATTTTAAGAGTAACATACAGATTTTATGATTTGTAAAATAAATGCTGTGTGAGAACAGCTACAAACTAAAGGGCCCAAAATGGGCACATTATAAAAATAGAAATTATAGACTGAAGGGAAATGCACAACCTAAAAGTTACAAGTTAAGTTTTATTTGGAGACTTTACTGAGGACTACAGCCTGGGAGACAACCTCTCAGATAGCTCTGAAGAACTGTTCTGAAAAGGTAAGCCAGGATATATAGGAGTTTTTTGCTGAAGAAAAAGAAAAAAAATTGTAGTCAAACAGCAAAAGATTATTGCTAATCACAAAAACAAACATCTCAAGTTAATGATTTTAGTGCTTTTCTATGTATGGGAAGATGCAAGAGTCTGGGCTCATTGAAATTATTTCTTAGATATGCATCTTAACTATCCAGGGCTAGGATCCAAAGCACAGAATGCTTCCTATTTTTCTCCACCCTGAATTCCCCTCAGGGTGCACCATCAGGGATGGCTACAGTGGCTGACAGCTTCATCCTTATAGAACTGGAATGGTGGGCAACATTCTTTTTTTACTGGAATGGCAGGCAACATTCCCTTTTCACGTACTTTCATAAATTAATAAATATTAACATTTGTAATTAGTATTAACATTTGTCAGAAGATTATCCAAAATTATCACAAAAAATATGCAGTATAAAATTGTTATTTGCTGCATGTTACATGTTTTTTGTCCGTAACTAAGGGACCCTTATGTAGAAAGAGATTTTTTAATATTCTATCTTTGGAATAAAAAGGCCAAAGAAAAATAAGAAGAGTAAAAGAACAAACTTTGTATTAATTTTCTTCAATAATAGAAGCAAAATAAATTTTGCTATGGCATGTAACTTGAAGACATGGAACATTGTTTCTTAGATAGTATACCAAAGTTGTTACACTATGAACAGGTGCACATGTTTGTTTCTAATACTATTGTGAATAATAGACTGCCTAATTAAACAAACCTCTGTGTGTGTGTTCGATAAATAAATGAAATTGTATGAATCTGCTGCAAAGCTGAAGATTATTTTCTACGTGCAAGCATCTTTTATAGATTTCTTTAAGATATACGGAAAAATAAGTTGAAGGAAATGGCATTGAAAAATCACTAACAGTCAGTCTACCTAGAAAGGCAGTCTGTTGCCATGGGAAGTAATTAGCAGAGACCTTTGAAAAGGTATGTGAAGAGAGGTGGGAGTGGGAGTATGAAGCAGAAAGGGATTGCTCCCAGTTAA
This sequence comes from Lagenorhynchus albirostris, assembly GCF_949774975.1. NCBI lineage: Eukaryota > Metazoa > Chordata > Mammalia > Artiodactyla > Delphinidae > Lagenorhynchus > Lagenorhynchus albirostris. The sequence goes on along the minus strand of NC_083112.1, from coordinate 36,349,206 downwards.
ATCTCTTTCAATCCTGTGCTTCAGAGGTTGTCGGAAGGTGCTATGTAGTGAGGCTCAAGAATGAGTAAGAAGTAGTTAAACAAAAAGCTTCCTAGAGGTCAGACTCTCACTGATAAAAAGGAGGTTTTGCCAGAGAGAAGAGCTGTGCTGGCAAGGAGAAATGCAAGCCACACCCTTTTTATTTATTTTTTTAAATTCATTTACTTACTCATTTAACAGGTATTTAATAGGCTCCTACATTGTGTTTGGCATTTGTCAAGATGGATCACAAAGAGGTGACAAAAATGATAGATGGCTAGAATGGAATTCAGGACAAAGGTCAATTTTAAAAATGGAAATCTTGGTAGTATTGTTTCTTCACAATGGGAGAGAGAAACAAAGTTTCAATGTCTGGGTCTCCCATGGTGCTGATTCACTCCACATGTTATCAATAGATTGCTGGATTTCTATAGCAGAAAATAACGTGTATGAACCCCCTTTTAACTTAAATATGAGAGCAGAATTGTAAGAAAATTAAAGTAGATGTTAAGTGGTACAAATATTTTTATTGTACCTGGTTTTATAGATTACTTTCCATGATTATGCTCAACAAAAAGGAAGAGTGTTATAAAAAAAAAATTCTAAAACTGGGGTCAATGTAATGGTAGAAACACGCCTAAGTAACTCCCTTCCTGTATAAAAGTCCATTTATTTATTGCACATACTTACGTACGCTTGAGAAACGCTGAAAGATCCCTTTGATAACTAGAAATTTACAAGAATTCCTGAGGATAAAATGCAAATGTTTTCAGATTGATGGGAAAGAATAATAGAGAAAACAGTCAGCCAACAAAAGTTTGTAAAACGGAGACATGAAAACAAGGATATGAACACTTTTCTCTAATAAAGTCTAGGGGAAAAACTCAAGCTCAGAGAATCAAAATTAGAATAAACATGGGGAGAAATGAATCTAACTAACTGAAGAATGGCATTTATATCAAGTATGCCATTCATGATTTTACTCCTTCATGAATATTAACTACAGTATTATTTGAAACCTGGATAAGACCCCACAAGCTGTAAAAGTTTGGTAATAAAATTAACTATATTTAAAGGTTAATTAAGAATAAAACAAATGTGAAATTAAGGGATTAGAGCATAATATAAATATGCATGTCCTGGTAATGTTGAACTGGTAGGGCTTACAAAAACTGTAAATCTTTGCAACCTGTGGTAGTTGCAATGAGTTAGCCAATTTTCTTGTCTGTAGTATCTAATGCTTTTGCTGTTTTTTTTTTTAATGATTATAAATCATGAAGCATAACATAAACTTTTACAACACGTTTAAGACAGGCGCAGAATCATTTTTAAAAATTTGCCCCAATACTTCACCTCTCCTTGCATCAATGCCCTTTATAATCTCTGCATATAAAGGCCCTTGGCAACTCAAGTTTACAGCTCTAACCATCAGAGATAGAGTCTATTCCCCATCCTTTTGAATCTCAGTAATCTTTCTGATTTAACTTAGCCAACTCAGAAGGACTTGCTCTAGGAATCATGCCACCATTGTGTGAACAAGTCCAGGCCACCTTGATAGAGAATGAAATACTATGTTGACCAACCTATGTGAGAGGACACAACCAAGATCAGCAGAACTGAATCTTTCCCACAGCTCATGGAAGAAGCAGGAGAAAACAGCCCACAGAAATGTCCATCTGACCCAAAGAGTAAGGAATAACTATTTTAAGTCAATGAGTTTCAGGGTGGTCTACTATGCAGCAACATTATGGATATATGAGATGAAACATATTTGTCATTTAAATAACAACTTTAACTTTTCAAGAAAAAAAAAAAAGATTTTCAGTTTACATTTCACAAACAAAACCTAGCTCCAGGTATGCAACAGACATACCTTAAAAATAATAAAAAGTTAAGAAGGTGATTCAGAAAGGTTGAAAAATATATGTGAGACTGAGTAGTAAGTATAAAACAAAATATATGTTTTTGATCAAATACACAAAATAATAAAATATGGAATAAAATAAAATACATCATCAAAATCCTGAAAAACAAAGAAAAAATACAACAATACCCCCATCTAGATCCAAGAATTATCCACATTCTGAAATACAATTTATATAACCATTTTAAAGTAAAGTATGGGTATCTTGGTATTCACCTCTGAGTCAAACAGCATGTTTTAAAAAATAAGTATAGTCTCCTACATTGTCACAATTATAATATCATTACCCATAACAAAAATAACAAAAATTCTTTAAGAATTTTACATATAGTTCATAGTCCAGTGCCCTTAAAACATCTTGTATAGATGTTGGTTTGTTTATTTTTGTTCAAGATCCTATCAAGCTTAAATGATTGTATCTGATTTTTATAGCTCTTCAGTCTCAAAATAACCTCTGCCCCACCTTCCCCACCACACTTTTTCCTTCAATTCTTTATTTCTCCATTCCTCTCTTCCTTCCTTCCTTCCTTCCTTCCTTCCTTCCTTCCTTCCTTCCTTCCTTCCTGCCTGCCTGCCTTCCTTCCTTCCTGCCTTCCTGCCTTCCTCTCTCCCTCCCTCTCTCTTTCCCTCTTCTTTCTTTCTTCTTTATCTTTCTTTCTTTCTTTCATAATGTAGTTTTAAAGACAAAAAATTTTCTTTTACAATATATTTCATGTTGTAAGAAAAGTTGCTTGATATCAATGAGTTCTCCAAGGAAGAAAAAAGTACACCATATTCTGCCTTATACTGAAAAACTCAAGGGGAATTAATTATAGATGATCAGACTAATCATATCCTGTTGGATATAGAGTCTACTCTTTCTACATTAAACCCTTCCATCTTTGCTCAGTGTCTTGCCCAGAGCAAGCAAATCACACATTTGGTAAGTATTTCAAACAACCCACAGATATTCTGGTCTTCTATGCCCTAGACAAAAAGCCATTCATTCCTCCTCTGTGATACTATCCCTGTAAGGTTAATAGGGAGAGACCTTGCAAATAGAATTATAATATTAAATGCACACAAGAGAAACTAATTCTTGAAATTCCAAAAATTTGTCTATTCATATTCAAGTTGTGTTTGTGCCTTTATATGTAATTCATATCCTAGGTAAAAACCTTCACACCATACCTAGCTCACTATGGATTAAAAATTCCACTGACTTAGGAAAAGTCTGGATCAGAGACTATTAATGGATACAGTATACCAAACCATTACTCAAACTTCCCAATATCCTTTGAAGTCAAGAGAAAAGGAAGGAAACAAATCTATATTTTAAAGACTTATATCCAAAATTGTTCTCATATCTCTGGCATTAGTCTTTGACCCACTCTTGTCCTGCCAGTAAAACATCAATTGGAAAATGATATTGACATGTTCAAGACGTCAGGGCTATCAACAAAATTGTATCTTTCACTTCCTGGTAGTACCTAACCAAAATACCATTCTGTCATCAATTACACTTGAAGCCACTTGCTTCACTGTAGTATATCTTTGCACTGTATTTTTAAGTATGCCTCTAGACCAGAAAAGTCAATACCTCTTTTCCTTCACCCAAGAAGGACAACAACATACATGGGCATTTATGTCCCTGGTATTTAGTGAAGCCTGTCCCCCACCTCATGTTATTTACCCTATGTTATAGGTCAACACTTTAATGATGTAAATTTCTGTGTGTTTAAGTTTTGACACAACATGCAGACAGCTTCCCACTTTGTCTACAACATAAAGAAGCTTGTAAAAATGTTTCCATTTCCTTGCTCTCTCCTTAGCTAAAATGGATAAAAAGTTTCAAAAGATAAAATACAATTTTGCCAAAATAGTTATTTAGGACATAACTTATTTGAGGAGTGAAAAACTCTCTTTCCTAAAAGAACAAGGGCTACTCAAATTTATCCTAGATCCCTTACAAAACAAAAATTGCAAGGGTTTCTAAGTTTAACCAAATATTGCAGGTAGTGGGTATCACCTTTTTCTGAGATTAAGATACCACTTTAAAAATTGATTAATGTTCTAAACATGGTTTTCAGTTGCAGAGCAGTCCTCACTAGTGAGCCAAGGCTTTCAGAGACCAAACAGTACCTAACTGAGGAAGGAGATGGTCTCAGATGTTCACACCACTTCAGGTTTCCTTCCTCTTCCTCCTTAAACAAAATGACCACAGCCAGTGCACTGTGAAGGAAGATTTCTGTAGTAATGTGTCCCACAACGTACCATTTTCCCTAACTGAATTTTAAAAAATTACTGTCTTCTCATGGAGCCAAACTAGCCAAGTCTCTAAGTTTCTTCAGCTGTTGTTACTGAACACAAGTTCCTGTGCCCAACACACAGTGAGGCCAAACAAACAGAAAGGTTGGAGTTTGGAGCAGTGAAAGATTTATTGCAGGGCCATGATAGGAGATACGTGGTTCACGCCCAAGAAGCCCTGAAATCACTGAAGGGTTTCAGCAAACCATTTTTAAATGCAAGGTGAGGGAGGGTCATGGTTAGTTGCTGCAAAATTCTTGGTGTCATTTGTTCTTACAGCTGTCCCCATAGATCTGGTCACAATGTTTCTGTAAACCTCCAACAAGAGAGATGTTATTCTCTGTTCTGAAACTTTTCATCTCTATATGAATGGACTCTTAAAGGTTAGAGCCCTGAGAATAGGCTATCCTCTATATTTCAGGCTCTTGGCAACATTCTTTTACAAAAGGTGCAGAGCCAGCATGACTAAGCACAAGAAACAGAGAACAAAGATTAAAGTAAAAGGAACAGATCTAATAAGGGGTCAGATTTGTTCTTCCCTATTACACTGTCACTGCCCCAACAAATAAAAATGAGATCCAGTGATTTGTGAGCTTATTCTGTTATTAGCTCTCTCACATACACCATACAAGTATGTTTACAGTAACCATCTATAGTATTTCCAGAAAAAAAATAAAAACTACTTTTGAACAGGATGCAGGGTCCCATTAATCTATGTTTGAGTTACAGGTCTCAGCAACCTCTCAGTCCATCAATTTGAACCTTTGGCAGAAAGACACTGCCAAGTGTGACAAGGATCAGAAGCTCCCTTTGGGCTAGTGAACTTGCAATCTCCTGGATCTGTAAACTCCCAGGGTTGGTAGAATGTATACACTTTTTTGAGAGATAATTATTGAGCAATTATTGGGTCTTGGTGGATAATGCATACAAGACCTATGGCTGTGAAGTTGTCTTAAGACCAGAAATCCCAATCATGCTGTCCAGTCAGAGCTCTGAAGTTGTTGGGTGAGAGCAATTCAAGAATCTTCTCCAGTAAAATGGTACCAGCTGGAGCTGACAAAATCCAGGCAAGCTGGAGTTTGGCAACTCCATGAAAAGGTCTCAGGAGTCCCCCTGCATTTCCCAGGCATATCAGGGAAGGAAGTACTGTCTTCACTGGTCCAACAGAAACTTACCTATAGAGACCTCCTGGACCACACTTGAGCTCCTCCAGGTTAACTTCACCTAGGATGGGATAAAGTGCAGCTGCCATCCAACCAAAAGGAAATGACAAAGAACCACCTGTTACCGAGAGCACGCCACTCTTTTCTCTTCAAGATGGGAAAATTTCAATTATTTCTACTTCTTTAATACTTCTTCTATCTGACAGTGTTTTATTGTAAATAACCCTGTAAAAACCATCTTTTATTATAAATATCACTATAAAACACACACTCTTTTCTTGGAATTTTGCCAATATTTTCTAATCTACCTTCTTTCATCTAGTCAGATATTTGGTATTTAGCACAATACTTCTGTAGAGTAGAAAACTAACTTATGAATAAATTAACCACAATGAAAAGTGAATATATATGTTCCTCATCCCATTTTTTCCATGGAATCCCATGGAAAAGGAAATTTCTGTCAATCTTTCCACCCTTTCTGTATTGGTAAACAATTTAATATTTCTGAACTCTGCCCCCAGAAGCCACAGATGAGACCCTGATATTAAGAGAGCCAAATTTATGTCTCAGTAAGCTTAAATCTGTCATAAACAATTGATCATAAATTGCATGACATCTTTCCATCCTGAACTGAGATGGTTTGTTCTCCATGTGTAAACCCAACACTTCAAAGCTACCATAAAAAAAAAAAAAAAGATATGGAATCTAAAATGTGCCACAAATGAACTTATCTATAAAACAGAAACAGACTCACAGACATAGATAACAGACTTGTGGTTGCCAAGAGAGATGGTGGGTGGGGGAGGGATGGATTGGGAGTTTGGGATTGGCAGATGCAAACTATCATACACAGAATGGATAAATAAGGTCCTACTGTGTAGCACAGGGAACTATATTCAATATCCTGTGATAAACCATAATGGAAAAGTATATGAAATAAATGTATATACATGTATAACTGAATCACTGCTGTACAGTAGAAATTAGCACAACATTGTAAATCAACTATGCTTCAACAAAATAAATTTTTAAAAAAGATATAGGGTTTGTGTGGAGTGTGCCAATTTACTTATTTTTCACCAATTCTTGGGTTACAGAGTCAAGTTACTTAGTAATGATTATATTCTTTAATTTATACTTTACTGCAGATCAAATGTATTGTAGCATGTTTGTGTTTTTCTGATTCTTAATACATTTGATATTTTGTGTGTTTCTATTTGGATATGTTTGTCTGTGTGCATTCCATCTGCAGGAAAGTAGAGAAAGTCTAGAGTACGTGTCCATACTGCATAGCTCTAGGCCCAGGGACTGATATGAGCCACCAAAATATCAGCGTGTGGGGACTCAGTCACCAAGACTCCTGATAGAGCAACCATGTGTGTCCTTAATATGTGTGAACTGTGTGAGCGGCAGTGTTTGAAACACTGTAAACAGGGTTTTTTTTGGTAGTTTTAGTTGCAATTTATCTATAAAAAGGATTATACTTAGGGTATGAGAGTGTTGTCTGGAGATTCAAATAAGCACAAGCAGCAGGAATATGATTATGAACTGAGACTGCTTTATTTTCTGAAGTCAGAAGTTTTCTTGGTGAACTTACCCTAATAATTCTTCTTCTTTTCTCAAGAGATTATAGAGCCCCTGGGAAAAGGCAATGACCAATTAGATGGCTACAAAGCTCTTGTTTCTCTCTGACCTCAACTCCTACGACTCTTCCTTACTCCATTTAATCCAGATGAATACTCTTTTTGCTCCTCAGACAAAATAATTATGCTCAGGCCTCAGGGACTTTGCACTGGTGTTCCCTTTGCCTGGATGGTCTTCCCAAGATACTGGTATGGAATCTGTTGAACTTCCTACAGATGTTTACACAAATGTCACCATTGGGAGGCTTATCTGAGCACCCAGCACTACTGACCACATTTTTCATGCTTTATTTTGTCTTTTTTTCCTCTATCTTATCACTGATAACATTCTGAAATGCTTTATAATGTACTTTTTTATAGTAGATTATAGTAGGTTTAAAAATTATTTGCTTTTGAAAGCGTAGGATTTTTTATTCGTTCTTTTCTTATTACTCACCAGAGTATGCAAAGTACATGGAATAATATCTAGCCACCTAACAGGTGCTCAGTAAATAAGTAGAATAAATATGACATGGAGAATGTCACTTTCATTCCCTGCTCTTGTATAAAGTATTAATTCAAGTTATTAACAAACATTTGGAATAAGTTATCATGAGAAATGAAAACAGCCCTATTATATTCTCAAATTATCTGAAGATAGATCTTAATCAAGAGCCACAGAGGAAGGAGAATAGAGATTTTAATTTATGTGGTTTGTTTGTCAATAAGCTATGGCTGACATCCACTGCACAGACGCAAACACACACACAAACCCATATTCGTACACAGGTATTGTCATTGCAGTCTAATTGTATGTTGTCTTTGGATTGTTCAATCTATGAACCATTGTCAAAATTTGGAATTTAAATATGAGGTTGCCCATTAAAATAGAGCAGGGAGATGACATTTGTTCATTGGTGAGTTGAATATGTAACTCACATAAGTACCAAAATAAAGAAAAATACCAAATACCTTATCCAGCATAATGAACATAGAATATTTTTGAAGGCAGTGAAATAGCAGAGAGAGGTAGAAAAGTAGCTGAAGATGAATTTAGAAATTTAGAGTCAAGGAAGAACTATTTTAAAATGTGAGAGACTGTCATATTAAGCCTAAGGAGAAAGGACCATCAAATAAATTGAAGGAAAAGATTCAAGAGAGAGATTAAATAAATAATGCTGAATATTCCATAAAACATGTGAGAAAATGAGATATGGAATATAAGTGGAAGTATTAACCCCCATCATATATTCCCTGGGGGGAAAATGGAGAAAAATTGTTAGTGTGTGTCTTAGTTCAGGCTGCTGTAACAAATTACTCATAAACTAGGTGGCTTCAACAACAGAAATTTATTTCTCACAATGCTGAAGGCTGGGAAATCCAAGACCAAGGTCCCAGCAGATTTTGTGTCTGGTGTGGTCCTGCCTCCTGGTTCAGAGACAACTGTCTCCTAGCTGTGTCCTCACATGGCAGAAGAGAGGAGAAAGCTCTCTGGGTTCTCCTTTAATAAGGGGATTAATCTCACTAACAAGGGCTCTTCACTCATCATCTAATCACTTCCCAAAGGCCACACTTCCTAATATCATTATTTTGAGGATTAAGTTTCAATATATGAATTTAGTGGGGACACAAACACTCAGTCCACAGCAGTGTATAAATCTGTCTTGTCATATGTCAGCATATAGGAAGTTGAGAGTAGAGCTGCCTGGATTACTCAGATAGAAAATTCCCTGAGTATATGTTAGTGCTGGAGGTGCTGGTAGTTCTGGTGTGTATGTTATGGTGATTTTAGGGTGTCTGTGAGGGTTGTGAAAACAATGGTATGATTGGCATAATAAACTTGAAAGGATTGTAAAAGTTTTGAGATAATTCCCTGGAGTAGAGAGAACAGGGATTACTAAAAACACCAATGTATGCCTTTGTAATATATTAATGATATTGCTCTGATTAAGACATATGAAGGTATAAATGCTTTTATGCTCTTGAATAAAATCCAAGTTTATTGAAAAATACATTAGGCTTAACCATCAAAATATTGACAGATATTATAAGTAGTAAAGTTCTTCCTCAGTAATGTAAAGGCTATTTTTCAAAGACTCATTCAGAGTAATCAACAAGATATTCAAAGAATTAAAATTTTCAAATTTTCTCTACATGAGGCCTGTTTGTGAAACATCTTTGTTTTAAAATTCAGAATCACTCAAAGTAGTTAGAACCACCCCCCCCTCCATATTACAAGCAGTCTTTCTGGGCTCAAAGAAGAAGATCTTGGTAATGAACTTGACTAAAAATATTTTAAAAATCATTTTAGAAAATAAAGCAGCAAAAAAATAACAATTTTATATTTTACAAGTGGCTTATATAACTTTTCACAATCAAGAATAATCTATAATAAATTCTCAAGCATTGCCTTCATTGTGAGCCATACAAAACAAAAACAAAGAAATCATTTTGTACACAGTGATATTCTTATTAAATTGTAGAGGCCTAATAAACAAAAGTAATAAAAAAGAATGCTCTCATATCAACATTACTACATGTCTTCTACATTATGCAGAACTGAGCAAAGCAATAATTGTTCAAGAAAAATGTTGAGCCAGCAGCTAGTCTAATTTCTTATGCTGCTGACTAAATTCCAACTCTGATTTCAGTCAAGAGTTGCTTTATCTTTTCAGATTTTAACATATGTTTAATGTGAAAGAGACATGTATGCCCTTAAAAAGGAACGCCCAAAACAGTAACATAGACATCATTTTTTCAAGATATATATTTTGCTGATTATTAACTCCATTCTGTCTTTTATCTTATGAAAGTTCTCCTTTAAGATTAGTATATATTTTAGGCATGCTTTTCATTTTCCGTGTCAATATTAACTTAATGACATTGTCAAAATTGTTTTAGTGTTAACTTTGATAGGAAGACATTGGATCACTATACACAGAATTCCTACTTAAAATTAACGACGTTAGTAGAACTGTTTCTCCATTAAAATATATATTTTTTAAATTATCTTTGTACTCAAATTTTCTCTTTATCTTATTTGCTATAGCTTGGTCATGTACTTCAAGATATATATAGCTAGATTGAAATTCACCATAATGAGAAGATAGGAAAACTTCAATTTTAACAAGTAGCATTCAAAATAATGACATGACTCCCTAAAATTCATGTCATGACTTCAGAAGGAAAGTGAAATGTGTTCTTGAAGAGGCTAAATGTTATCCAACATACCAACAGCAATAATATTGGAAGTAAACCTCATGTGTTACATAAACAGATAAAAATAATTACTGCAGTACTTTCTTGTATCCTCTTCAGAATGTCAACCTTGAATTGCAGTCTCTGTGAATAACATTTCCAAAGAGCTAGAGGCCAATTCTGGCTGAATGTTTTGCTATTATTGATAATTAACAGTTACTGAGAGTTTAGGATGCAATTAGGTACCATAATAAACATCAGCTAATCTGATAGCTATCTAGTCTAAAGCGATTATATAAATAGATTAAGTTTAGGTTAAGGTAAAAGAGAGCAGAACTCTGAAGGACTAGGTGTTAGCAAAGTAAGTACAGGAAATTCTGTGAGAGAAAGACTTCCTTGACTTATTTTCAAGACAAATAGGCCTACACAAAATTAGAGGTCATTTATTTATTCCATAAATAATTAATGGACTTCCCACTGTGTTCCAGTCCATGATCTAAGCACTAAGCACTAAGCAGTAAGGAAATATTATTTCTCTTTGTTCATTGAGTTTGTATTTAAGTAGAAGACATAGGAAGTAAACTATTCACTCTCATTTGGACCAATAGGACCAAGAATACACACTTGGGATGACAAAACAAAAGATGGAAAGTATGAGGACGTCTGAGGACTTACCAGAACACAGCCACCATTCCGTTGATGGGTTGCTTACCCCAAGACCTTTGAGGGAGATATCTTTCCATTGTTTAAGGTACTATTATTTTTATTTTCTTATATCAAGAGAGATTTCATAGAATCCATAAAGAACCAAACTCAGAAACATGTAGAGAGCCAGGGGAGGCTGGACATTGAAGGGCAGAACCCAGCACACACAGGGATGGTCCCCTTAGGAAACAGCTGTTAGCTCCACTGACAGTGGAATGCCAGTGCCACCACTGTAATGAATAATTTCATAGCTGTTCTTGGTATTTTATTCACTCAAAATCCAAAGTCCCAGATTAGAGCTTCTGATTGTGAAAAACCTAGATTCCATGCTCAGGATCTCATTCTTTGCAGAAATAATACAAATTTCTGGCTCTTTTCTATTTCCACACTGCATTATTGCAGTATGGGGCTGTCCATCACACTCAGATTCGTGCAATGGGGCATTGTATGAATAAATAAAAGGCTTTCTGAAAGCTTGGATACAAAACAACAAACTGACATACTTACAGTTTTATTATATAGCCTCTAAAGTTATGTGTATGTCCATATTATTTCCTTGGAGTAACAGAAGTCACCCCCAAAATTTAACTTGTTTGTTGATTTAAATAACAAATGAATAATTGAATGAATGATTATAAATAATCCCAAGTTACGTGGAATTTTTCAATTTTAAATGCAAATTTTTAGTTTTAAACTTAATTTAACTTGATTTTCACTTTCCTTGTACTAAGTAGCTAGACTCTCATATTAAATGATTGGTAAAGATATTTTTAGAATGAACAGTGAAATGTAAGACATATTATTGGGAGACACCATAAAAAACATGAATGGAGAAAATATACATTTCATTATCCAGGAGATCTTGTCTTTTAAAATATATCTTTCTGCAAGGAATAAAAGTTAATTTTCATTGCTAGTTATTCCCTAAATCATATGCCACATGGATTACAAAGAGATCACCATTTTTGTATATTGGTTTATGATTGAAAAGGTTACAATTTTTTAGGAGTGAGAAACAAAAAGATACCTATGAATGACAATTATGCTTTGAAATTAGATGGCATGGGAGGATTAAGTGGGCAGAGATAGTAGTTACCAATATAAAAGAAAGCTGGGATCTGCAAGGATTTAATCAGATCTAGAGTAGCTTCCTTAGCGCTACTGATATATCCTCATTATTTGAAATGTGACAGAGAAATGAAATGTAATTCTCCTTACCTACAGCACTAGGGAGTGAAGCAAAAAATAAAAACCAAAAGATCCTTGATGCTAAGTAGTGTTCTTAGAATAGAGCAACACAATTTTAAATACTCATTAATGTTATTAAATAAATATGAATTACATTTAAAAAATTCTGTTAGCACTACCCCTAAATCTAGTGTCTTTCACACCAAATCAAATGACTAGCAATCATTAGTGCCAACCAGTTATGCTAAGACTGAAGACCATCCAAATTCCCCAAAGATTTTGACAATAGGAAAGGAAGTATTATTATAGAATATTAAAAGCAGCCACAAATCTCTACTTTTTAAATTGGAATATATCCTGATAAATTAAGTATTAAAAACATAAAACATGCTCTGGAATCCAGAGATATAACATTGTATTTATGGTTTAAGAGATTTATTTTAAAGGAAGTTATTTTTCTGAAAAGTAACGATTTATATAGATATTTGAAAAGAGAGCATTAACAGCAAAGGAGATAACAATTAAACGTCAGTATACATATAAGGGAATTAGTATTTCAGTAATAAATCACATAAACAGCATCATGCCAATAGTTATTAAAATAACCTCAACAAAGATACCGCTGTTACTGGGAAGATGAAATATTAAATAAGGTCCAAAATATAGTGGTGTGATCTAAATTTAAAAAAAGAGTTAACTTGTCTTGGAGAAAAAAATTGCATTTTGGGATATAACAAGAGATAATATGGAGTCCTGTGTGTAATACTAATACCTGTGAATGCTTTGGCATAGTGCTATTCAAATCATAATCCACAGACTCATTTCATTTCATAAGCTGTTTATTACAGTCCACAATAAGTGAGCATAGAAATTGATGCCATACACTGAGAAAATTTTGTAAGCAATTTGCCAGAGTAATTTTATGTCTGTTGAATCTAATGAGAAAAATGTGGAACTTTTATTTCATGTGTTTTTTAGAAATTTCAGTTTTCTGAATAACTGATTTGTATTGTATTGTAAAAATACAATTATGAGAGGTAAGAGATGGAGTCCTCTGAATACTTCCCCCAAATGGTTTATTTCTGACCTTTACCTTTCTGTGAGAGAACTCAGCATATTTATGAAGAACTCACAATCTGCCATCACACATATCTGGATGTGAATCTGAGCTCAGCTCCATATTAAATGTTCTTATATTGTAAGGAATTGACAGTGGTCTCAAAGAAGAGGATAATTGAGGGTTAAGTGCAAGATAAGACACATGCCAACAGGACTTTCAAAAGGAAGACAAAAATTGTTAGTGACCAATTCTTTCAATAGCTAAGAGAAGAAAAAATGAAAGATAGAATGAAAAAAAATAATTCCTTGAAAGGAATTCTTAGAGAGTAGAAAACTCCAGTGTATTTTTTCATTTCCCAGAAAGGAAAGAGGATGATTCTACATAACTAGTGTATAAGGGGAAGAGGCAAAGAAAATGCAGTATTATCAATATTCCTCCTACCAACTGTGGGATGAGGAGTTTGCACCTCATCCCACAGAATATAAAGGAACTCCATCACCAAGCATACTATTTAATTCAGCTGACTTTTTTTTTCACAACCAAATGTTTACAATGACAGAAGCAGTACAGAGATTTGCAGTTTGTTATAAGTTATTACCTCATAAATCCGTAGCACACAAATTGACTGGTTACTTTAAGTAAGCTCATTAAATAGATTAGGATCAATGTAAAAGCAAATACCAGCACCTCTGAACAGCTGTATGTTGTCTGAACTGCAGTTTTTCAATAATTTCCCAATGCTGCAATAAAACACAGCATAAAATAGCTCCTGGGAGAACCTTGACATGTGCATCATAGAGATCCAGGGTTACAGAACTAGTGCCAATTTTTATCTACATCTTCTAAATCTGAAGGTGGGACACCCAATGCCTTTATGGCTGGGTAAAAAGAGAAGCAGTGAGGTGTTGGTTGCAAAGGAGGAAAGAGACTTGCTGCTGAACATAAATTTACTCATGGTGGGAAGTTGCCATTAAAGCTACACTGCTTATGAGGAATTGGGCATGTGTCCTGAGGTAACACTCATATGGGAGAGGAATGTCAACTTTGTAAGAAAAATTGCTAAGAAAAAGGTTTTCTAATTCCTTACTGCCTGTCAACTCAAGACTGCAATGTAAACGCTTCTCTGAGTGTCCAGACTGCCAGCCTACTTTGAAGATTTTGGACTTTTCAGCCCTATGATAACATATATATTCAAGTAAAGGAGCAGAGAAGAAGCAAGAAAAACTATAATCCTGCAGCCTGTGGAACGGAAACCACAATCACAGAAAATTAGATAAAATGAAATGGCAGAGGAATATGTCTCAGATGAAGGAACAAGATAAAACCCCAGAAAAAAAAGTAAGTGAAGTGGAGATAGACAAACTTCCAGAAAATGAATTCAGAATAATGATTGTGAAGATGATCCGGGATCTTGGAAAAAGAATGGAGGCAAGGATTGAGAAGATACAGGAAATGATTAAAAAAGACCTAGAAGAACTAAAGAATAAACAAACAGAGATGACCAACACAATAACTGCAAAGAAAAATATACTAGAAGAATCAATAGCAGAATAACTGAGGCAGAAAAATGGATAAGTGACCTGGAAGACAAAATGGTGGAAATCTCTGCCGCAGAACAGAAAAAAAAAAAAAAAAGGAATGAAAAGAAATGAAGACATTCTAAGAGACCTCTGGGACAATACTAAATTTACCAAAATTCATATTATAGGGGTCCAAGAAGGAAAAGAAAGAGAGAAAGGACCCGAGAAAATATTTGAAAAAATAATTGCTGAAAACTTCCCTAACATGGGAAAGGAAACAGTCACCCAAGTCCAGGAAGCACAGAGACTCTCAGGCAGGATAAACCCAAGGAGGAACATGCTAAGACACATAGTAATCAACCTAACAAAAATTAAATACAAGAAAAAATATTAAAAGCAACAAGGGAAAAACAACAAATAACATACAAGGGAACTCCCATAAGGTTATCAGCAGGTTTTTCACAGACACTCTGCAGGCCAGAAGGAAGTGGCAAGTTATATTTCAAGGGATGAAAGGGAAGAACCTGCAACTAATAATACTCTACCCAGCAAGGCTTTAATTCAGATTTGACGGAGAAATCAAAAAACTTCACAGACAAGGAAAAGCTAAGAGGATTGAGCACCACCAGACCAGCTTTGAAACAAATACTAAAGGAACGTCACTAGGTGAGAAAGAGACCAGCAAATTAAAACAACCTTGTACATATATAGATGTCTCTATCAAAACCTCATGGGAATAGTAAACCCAAAAACTACAATAGATACACACACAAAAAAAGAAAGAAAACAATGCAAACACAACAATAAAGATGTTCATCAAACCACAAGAGAAGAGAACAAGAGAAGAAGGGAAGAAAAAGGACCTATAAAAACAAACCCAAAACAATTAAAAAATGGCAATAGGAACTTACATAAAGATAATTACCTTAAGGGCTTCCCTGGTGGCACAGTGGTTGAGAGTTTACCTGCTGATGCAGGGGACATGGGTTTGTGCCCCGGTCTGGGAAGATCCCACATGCCATGGAGCGGCTAAGCCCCTGAGACATGGCTGCTGAGCCTGCGCATCCAGAGCCTGTGCTCCACAATGGGAGAGGCCACAACAGTGAGAGGCCCGTGTACCACAAAAAAAAAAAAAAGGTAATTACCTTAAATGTAAATGGGTAAAATGCTCCATCCAAAAGACATAGACTGGATGAATGGAAGCAAAAACAAGACATGCATATACATGTTATATACAAGAGACCCACTTGAGACCTAGGAATATACAGACTGAAAGTGAGAGGATGGAGAAAGGTATTCCATGCAAATGAAGATCAAAAGAAAGCTAGAATAGAAATACTCATATCAGACAAAATAGACTTTAAAATAAAGGCTGTTATAAGTGACAAAGAAGGACACTACATAATTATCAAGTGATCAATCCAAGAAGAAGGTATAACAATTGTAAATATACATGTACCCGAGAGAGAGAGAGAGAGAGAGAGAGAGAGAGAGCATTTCAATATATAAGGAAAATACTAACAGCCATAAAAGGAGAAATCAACAGTAACACAATAACAGGAGAGGACTTTAACACCACACTTTCATCAATGGACAGATCATCCAAACAGAAAATCAATAAGGAGAAACAGGCCTTAAATGACACATTTGATCAGATAAATATAAATGATATTTATAGAGCATTCCATTCAAAAGCAGCAGAATACACATTCTTCCTATGTGCACATGGAACTTTCTCCAGGACTGACCACATGCTGGGCCACAAAGCAAGCCTCAGTAAATTTAAGAAAATTGAAATCATATCAAGTACCTTATCTGACCACAAAGTTATGAGATTAGAAATAAACTACAAGAAAAGAAACTGTAAAAAACACAAACATGTGGAGACTAAACAATATGCTACTGAACAACCAATGGATCACTGAAAAAATCAAAAAGGAAATCAAAAAAATACCTACAGACAAATGAAAATGAAAGCATGATCCAAAACCTATGGGATGCAGCAAAAGCAGTTCTAAGAGGGAAGTTTACAGCAATAGAATCTTACCTCAAGAAACAAAAAAATCTCAAATAAACAACTTAAACTTATACCTAAAGCAACTAGAGAAAGAAGAAAACAAAACCTGAAGTTAGTAGAAGGAAATAAATCATAAATATCAGAGCAGAAATAAATGAAATAAAGATGAAGTAAACAAATACCATAGATCAATGAAACTAAAGCTGGTTCTTTGAAAAGATAAACAAAACTGATAACCCTTTAGCCAGACTCATCAAGCAAAAAAGGGTGAGGACTCAAATCAATAAAATTAGAAATAAAAAAGGATAAGTTACAACTGACACACAGAAATACATAGGATCATAAGAGACTACTACAAACAACTATATGCCAATAAAATGGATGACCTGGAAGAAATGAACAAATTCTTAGAAAGGTACAATCTCCCAAGACTGAACCAGGAAAAAATAGAAAATATGAACAGACCAAGCACTGAAATTGAAACTGTGACTAAAAATTTTCCAACAAACAATAGTCCAGTATCAGATGGCTTCACAGGCAAATTCTATTAAACATTTAGAGAAGAGGTAACACTTTTCCTTCTCAAACTCTTCTAAAATATAGCAGAGAGAAGAACACTCCCAAGTTTCTTCTATGAGGCCACCATCACCCTGATACAAAAAGCAGACAGCGATACCACAAAAAACAAACCTACAGACCAATATCACTGATGAACATAGACACAAAAATCCTCCAAAAAATACTAGCATCCAAATCCAACAATACATTAAAAGGATCATACAACATGATCAAGTGGGATTTATCCCAGGAATGCAAGGATTTTAAATATCCACAAATCAATCAGTGTGATACACCACATCAAGAAACTGAAGAATAAAAAACCATACAATCATCTCAATAGATGCAGAAAAAGCTTTTGAAAAAATTCAACACTCATTTATGATAAAAACACTCCAGAAAGTGGACATAGAGGGAACACACCTCAACATAATAAAGGCAATATATGACAAACCTCCAGTTAACATTATATGTAATGGTGAAAAGTTGAAAACATTTTTTCTATGATTTGGAAAAAGAAAGGAATATCCACATGCACCACTCTTATTCAACAAAGTTTTGGAGGTCCTAGCCATGGCAATCAGAGAAGAAAAAGAAATAAAAAGAATCCAAATTGGAAAAGAAGTTAAACTCTTACTGTTTACAGATGACATGATATTATACATAGAAAATCCTAAATACGCTACAAGAAAACTACTAGAGCTCATCAGTGAATTTTGTAAATTTGTAGGTTATAAAATTAATACACAGAAATATGTTGCATTTCTATACACTAACAAAAAGAACAGAAAGGGAAATTTAAGAAACAATCCCATTTAAAATCACATCAAAAAAGAATAAAATACCTAAGAATAAACCTACCTAAGGAGAATTAACAATAGCCAGGACGTGGAAGCAACCTAATTATTCATTGACAGATGAATGGATAAAGAAGATGTGGCACATATATACAATGGAATATTACTCAGCCATAAAAAGAAATGAAATTGAGTTATTTGTAGTGAGGTGGATGGACCTAGAGTTTGTCATACAGAGTGAAGTAAGACAGAAAGAGAAAAATAAATATTGTATGGTAACACATATATATGGAATCTAGAAAAAGAAATATGGTTCTGAAGAACCTAGAGGCATGACAGCAATAAAGACACAGATGTAGAGAATGGACTTGAGGACATGGGGAGTGGGAAGGGTAAGCTGGGATGAAGTAAGACAGTGGCATGGACATATATACACTACCAAATGTAAAATAGATAGCTAGTGGGAAGTAGCCACATAGTGTAGGGACATCAGCTCGTTGCTTTGTGACCACCTAGAGGGGTGGGATAGGGAAGGTGGGAGGGAGACACAAGAGGGAAAAGATATGGGGAGATTTTATATATATATATATATATATATATATATATATATATATAGCTGATTCATTTTATTATAAAGCAGAAACTAACACACACCATTGTGAATCAAGTATACACCAATGAAGATGTTAAAAAATAAAAAAAAACTACCTAAGGAGACAAATACCTGTACCCTGAAAACTATAAGATGTTGATGAAAGAAACTGAAGACAACACAAACACATGGAAAAATATACCATGTTCTTTTTTTTTTTTTTTTTTTTTTTGGTGGTACACGGGCCTCTCACTGTTGTGGCCTCTCCCGTTGCGGAGCACAGGCTCCGGACGCACAGGCTCAGCAGCCATGGGTCACAGACCCAGCTGCTCCACGGCATGTGGGATCTTCCCGGACCGGGGCACGAACCCGTGTCCCCTGCATCGGCAGGCGGATTCTCAACCACTGCACCACCAGGGAAGCCCCTATACCATGTTCTTGGATTGGAAGAATCAACATTGTCAAAATGACTGTATTACCCAAGGCAATCAGCAGATTAAGTACAATTCTTATCAATTTACCAAAGATATTTTTCACAGAACTAGAACAACAAATCTTAAAATTTGTATGAAGACAGAAAAGACCCCAAATAGCCAAAGCAATCTTGAGAAAGAAAAACTGAGCTGGAGGAATCAGGCTCCCTGACTTTAGACTATACTACAAAGCTCTAGCTATCAAAAGAGTATGGTACTGGCACAAAAACAGAAATATAGATCAATGGAACAGGCTAGAAAGCCTAGAAATAAACCCACAAACCTATGGTCAATTAACCTACAACAAAGGAGGCAAGACTATACAATGGAGGAAAGACATCTCTTCAATAAATGGTGCTGGGAAACCTGGATAGCTACATGGAAAAGAATGAAATTAGAACACTCTTTAACACCACACACAGAAATAAACTCAAAATTGATTTAAGACCTAAATGTAAGTCCTGATACTATAAAACTCTTAGAGGAAAACATAGGCAGAACACTCTCTGACATAAATCACAGCAATTTCTTTCTCAATCTGTCTCCCAGAGTAATGGAAATAAAAACAAAAACAAACAAATGGGACCTAATTAAACTCAAAAGCTTTGCACAACAAAGGAAGCCATACACAAACGAAAAGACAAACCACAGAATGGAAGAAAATATTTGCAGGTGGTGTGACAGACAAAGGATTAGTCTCCAAAATTTACAAATAGCTTATGTAGCTTAATATCATCAAAACAAACAACCCAATCAAAAAAAGCACAGAAGAGTTAAATAGACATATCTCCAAAGACATACATGTGGCCAA
This sequence comes from Lagenorhynchus albirostris, assembly GCF_949774975.1. Lineage (NCBI taxonomy): Eukaryota > Metazoa > Chordata > Mammalia > Artiodactyla > Delphinidae > Lagenorhynchus > Lagenorhynchus albirostris. The sequence continues at coordinate 36,329,274 of NC_083112.1, read as the reverse complement.
AAGGTACATGAAAAGATGTTCAACATCGCTAATTATTAGAGAAATGCAATTCTAAAGTACAATGAGATATCACCTCATACCAGTCAGAATGGCTATCATCAAAAAATCCATAAACAATAAATGCTGGAGAGGGAGTGGAGAGAACAGAACTCTCCTACACTGTTGTTGGAATGTAAACTGAAAACAGTATGGAGGTTCCTTAAGAAATTAAAAATAGAGCTACCATATGATCCTGCAATCCCACTCCTGTGCATATACCCAGAATAAAACATGGTCTGAAAGGATACATGCATGCTGATGTTCATTGTAGTGCTGTTTACAATAACCAAGACATGAAAGCAACCTACATATCCATCAGCAGAAGAATGGATAAAGATGTAGTACATATATACAATGGAATATTACTTAACCAATAAAAATAATGAAATAATGACTTTTGTAGCAACATGGATGGACCTAGAGATTGTCATACTGAGTGAAGTAAGTCAGATAAAGATAAATGACATCACTTATATGAGGAATCTAAAAAAAATATACAAATGAACTTATTTACAAAACAGAAACAGACTCACAGACTTAGAGAACAAACTTATGGTTACTTGAGGGGAAGGGTGGGGTGGGAGAGATAGTTAGGGAGTTTGGGATGGACATGTACACACTGCTATATTTAAAATGTAAAACCAACAAGGACCTACTATATAGCTCAATCACTTTGCTGTACACCTGAAACTAACACAAGATTGTTAATCTACTATACTTCAGTATAAAATAAAAAATTAAAAATAAATAAATAAATAAAATTACTTCTAAATAATAGTAAATATCTCATTGGGTTATTGTAAGGAGTAAATGTTATTATATGAGCATTTAAAGGTCTTAGTAAATCCCCGATATATTATAAGCCCTTAATAAATTTTGGTTACTAGTAATTAATGCAAAAAAAAAAAATACCAGAGTTTTGTGCGACTGACTTTTCCCTTGGGTCAAATGACTTGAGAAAAGTAACAGGAATTGTATTTTTTCTGAAAGAACCTGCCCAACCATGGCTCTTTCCAGAGGTGTATCAGTGAGGAAGGACTTTGTGAAGAATTGTTAAACGGCTGAATTTTTACTCTTGTTGCAAACTAACAAGTTAGCCTGCAATGATTTCCTAGATGCAGGCAGATAAAAAACTCCTTAGTCAATAATAAAGTGATTTATTTATCATGACAAGCAGACAGAATGAGCTTTATTTTCACATCAGTTTCCCTTGTCTCTACCTCCTGTGGAAGCAATGCAGAAGGAGACTCAAGTATATGGAAGACACATGGAAGGTTTGTGTCACATCTGAGGACCCCAAGTCTAGGAAACTCCAATGTTAAAGGGTGCTTCTAGCAAACTTGTCCAAACTTGCCCTAAGGGAAACATTTCCTTTATTATGCTGGACATTAAAGTCTGGACTTTGACCTAGAGGGAAACACCATACCTTAACAGCTGTTTGCTATGCAAACATTCTTGAAAAGATAGTTCAGAACAAAAGCTGATGCAAGATGTGTTGAAATACTATGGATAATTTCTTTCCAACAGATCTGAGAAAGCTGTAAGATCTTACATAAATTTATGTTAAAATGACCAGTGACAGTTATTGTACCTTGCCATGAGAGACAAGAGATAACTAATTATAAATGCAACTAAATATCTAATACAGAGGCTTCATTAGTTCAATATTTTGAATGTTTCACAACACCCATTTCCTGCCATCGGATCAGAAGAGACAGAAGGAGCAAAGCAAGAATAGCATAGTCACCTACCAACACCCTCCCCTGACCTCCATGCATGTACACACTATCAGAGTATGGAATGAAGTACTCAGATATCATACCTAAGATAAGGAGAACATGCAAGAAGATTTGAATAGAGTCAGAAATTAAAGTTTGATATTATTTTGGACTAAATCTTTAAATAAATAGGTTACACATTTATGACTTCGAATATATAATTTGATATTAAGTCTAAGTTCTCTCATTGACAAATCAGGTTAATATTAATGCCTAGACCACAAGGACACTGTGAGGATTGTATAAAAACATATTTACAAGCATATTGTTGTGATTGTTGAAAACAGTCAATGTAACTGTTCAGTAAATGAGATTATTGTTTTTGTCAATTAGATGATGGTATATGATTACATTTACTTAACACATTTAAAGTTTTTTTGCTAGGAAAGTTAGTACTGCTTTTGACATTGGAAACAGAATAGATTGCATTTAAAACTAACATATGAAACAGAAAAAAACTTTGTTGCTAATTTATCTGTTGCTTGGTGTGTTTAATCTAATATGACTTATATAATGAAGTAAACTAAATAGTAGCAAAAGTTTGTATTACATATGGAGAGAGGGAAGGAAATATTTGACATTGCCTAGAAACAAGCCATCATATATTTTTAAATGAATAATTAAAATTTCACTAGATTAAACTGAAGATACACTTGTTAAAATGTTGAAAACACATTCCACTCCTGTCCTGGACCTCAAGGTTGAACACTTTCATGAAATTTCATGTTCTAAAATCCAGATTTATTCTTATGAAGTTAGAGTGCCATCGTGCTGAGAAAAAAATGTGCTGAGATGTATGTTAAATATTGACATTTTAATTTGGATATAAATTGGTTTGAAGCTTATAAAAGACAAAACACAAAAAATTTGGATCCATAAGAACATTATAATCCAGAAAAGAAAAAAATTACTAAAAAGGATGAATACATAAAGATATTTAGATATAATCAAGACTAAAGCATGAATACATTTTTATTGCTGCAGATCATAACATAGAACCAAAAAAGCTATATTTTCTCTATTATGAAGTCTCTCTGAATATAAGGAAAAAAAAGTGATTCATTAGGTGTTTAGGAAGAGAATAAGGTGTTTAGAGAGAGTAAAGTACTTTATTTTAACTTAATTGATGGTAATTTCTATGTCCTCTAGCCAAAGACTACCAGGAACAAAACTATCATTGAACAAACTTGAGTTCAACTTTTTGCAACAAGGTGTGAAACATACATACATAAATGCAATAAAAAGAATAAACTTGCTGATAAGAGAAACAGATGATTACATTGGATTTTTAAAAATGCAGCTATGCAGGTTTTTCAATGATTATATCTATTATAACTGAGCAGGACACTATGGTGCCTTCCCAGGACAGACTTCATCATATTCTCTGCCTGCCTCTTGTTTGTAGAAAAGCTTTAGTCTCCCAGGTCTCCTCTGAGCCACAAAAGGCTGGCTCAAGAATTAATGATTGAAAAAATGTAGTAACAAAAAATAGCAGTTGGACGAAGAGAACTGGTAACAATTTAAATAATAGATCAGCCATATAATTGTCACAGAATCTTTAGTGCCTCCTTCAAGGCCATAGATGTCAATGTCTGATGCACATTCCTGAGTTGTTTGCAGATGCTAAAACCCCTACCAGATGGGAGAAGTTAACTGCATTATGTCCATGAGCACAGAGCCCTGAGCCCAGCTGGAGCCTGGTGATTGATGATGTTAACCCGTGTAACACCACCCTCTTCCCTCACCATCAACCAGAGAATTGTGCATGAGCTGATCACACATCTTGCAATTCCCCTCCCTCATCTTTCCCTTAAAATCTCTTCCCTGAAATCCATTAGGGAGTTTGGGTCTTTTGAGTATTAGCTGACCATATTCCTTGCTTGGTACTTGCAACACACTCTACACTTTCCTTCACTACAACCCAGTATGTGTAGATTAGCTTCACATGTGGGTTTGGTAACAGTAGGGCCACAGAGTATTTAAAACTAAAAGGAAAAAAATGTTAATTGCATTACTGTTTTTAATAGCTAAAAATGAGGAAACCAAAAAATAAATTATGACATATTTATATGATGTAATATTAAATATAGCTATGAATGGACCATATCTTCACAGATTAATATGAATGTAAATTACTAACAATGCAGTTATGATTGAGAAAGGAATAAGCAAGTCCTGGAAGATAACTGTTCATACAATCTTCAAAAACATATATGAAAAGCTAAATAAGAACTTTACAGACATTAACATATATGTAATAACACTATTTTTAAAAAATGCAAGCAAACAATGAAAACAAAATTCAGGATATGTATGATTTCTGGATGGAAGCAGGAAGATTGAACATGAAAGGATCAACAGTAGCTGAAAAGAGTAGATAGAAATAGATATTGTTACATTTCTAGCTTTTATATTTGTGTTGATTTCATGGTTGTTCATTATATAATAAAAACAAACACCCACCCATATTCATACATACATGAATACATACACATAGAGTTATTCACAGGCAGAAAAATCATGTGTCTTCAAATAAAGATTATCATTAATCCAATCCTCTTCTCCTAGTGAGCAGATTTTTTTAAAAGTCAAAATCCATTCCATGTACTGAATTAATAATTCTTACTATAGTGATCCATGGAGTGTTAAAGCATCGTCACACACTAGGTGAATTAAACAACAACACTGTTTGTATGAAATAATGGAGACATTCTTTCTGAATGATAAGCCTGAAAACTTATCTTGACAATAGTCATTAACACCACTGTTTATGTGCAAATCCTCCAATTGCTGTTTAAATAAATTTTAGAAATACTGAAAGAACAATATTAACTCTTTTCCCTTAATAGACTCACTTGATTGCTTCAGTTCAAATAAAGATGTAAAAGTTTGAACAGAAAATTTTGTCATTTGGGGGTTATTCACTCTTAGGAGAAAAGAAGCTACAAATTAAGAAACATAAAATACTCAGTATAAAAAGCAAAAGTAGAGAAAATGACTTGTAACCATAGAATGCTGGCTTCTATTTCCCATGCTTAACTGATTTTGAGGTCATCAGCATGTTGTTGCTAGGAGATTGCAGACATCTATTGTTCATGATTTCTGTGTTATCCCCCACCAAAGACCCATTCGAGTGTGCTTTATTTCCCACTGTTTTTGTATTTTTTTTTTTATTCCCCAACACCCTACTTAAAGTTAACATCCAATACCAGGGAAAAGGTTATTTAACTATCTCTGAGCTTTTTCATTATTCTTAGAAAAGTCATTTTAAAGCACTGACTTCATTAGAGAGATAGATGATAAATGGACAGGTGAAGAGACAGGTAGATAAATAGGATGTAAAATCTCAACTATTAAGAAATCCTCAGATTATTTTAAAACCGGTTGCTGTTAAAAAATAAGTTTTCTTGAATTTGTTGTTATATCATATGTTGCCTTACATTTATTTTACAATATTTCCCATAAAATGAACTGAAATGTAAGGTCCATAAGTTGTTTGATTAAACTTAGATCCAAACAAGTATATTTTAATATCATTTGCACTTATAAAGAGTGCCTTATTTGAAAAATAATTACTTATGTTTTATTATACCCTGATAATATTGTGTGTGTACGCATATAGGTTTGTATTTTAAATAATGAATTAATGTTATATCGTGCATCATCAGACAGAGATACATAATTTTGAAAATTAGGAGACACTAATCTTAAAATTTAAGTTGACTATCCCTGAGATGTTATATGAACTACTTACTATCTGTATATGTCACTGGTTAAAATCTGGATTACTTTGCATTCTTGACAAGCAGTGAGATAAAGATTAACAAGAGAAAGAATAAAAGCAAGTTTGACCCACCAATATTAAATAAAATATATAGTTTCCTACCATCATGATGCACACCTGTGCCCTTCAATCCATTTTCAAATATGGAAGAGATTGCTTTGCTCATCAGTGGCCAGTCTATATCCCAGAGTTTGTTTTGAGGTTTGGACTTTGGTTGATTCTTTCTAACTTGGCAACCAACTTATATGTTGGAACTGTTCTGTGAAATCTGGTATGTTTAGTTGTTAACATTGCTATTGAGATCCAGACAACATTTAAACTTGAAAGTCAAGAACACAAAATATTGTAAACAGAAAGATGTTATCATTTACTGACAACATGGCAGAACTCATTTCCTTGTATTAAAATGATTTAGGCATGACAATATTCTTCAATGTTATCAGTGGGACAGAGTTCAACTATGTGGCTTAACCACAGTAAAAATAAATATGAAAATCTCAAGTCCATTAAAATTTAAAAGCATTTTTATTGATCAGGCTTAAATATTATTTTGGTATTCATAATCTCCCTTGCATTTCCATTTCCATACTATTGGTGACAAAGACTTCTTATACAGTGGGCCAATCTATATCCATGCTCTTCAGCAAAACAGATAATCTGTTTTTCCTGTCCAAACATTTAATTATGAAGTTGTTCCTGTTAGTTAAGAAGTAAATCATTTAAAGGGTAAAAAAGATTAAATGTAATCTTGAAAAAAAACTGCTTAGAGATAAAAAGGAGAAAAACTTGTAGTCAAAGAAAGAATTTGTCATTTTGAGATAGTTAATGAGCTACAGATATTCTTTGATGATAAGAAAGAGTATGATATACACAAAAGAGCTTTAATGAAGTATAAAATTATAACAGATAATGAAGTTCTTTTTTTAGAATATGCAATTAAAACTGTTGGATTTTTTATTTCTTAAATATATTGACAACACTGCATACATGTAAGACCATTTTGAAGAAGAGTTATTAATTCTAACTCAAGATGATCAAAATCAAACCTTTTATTTTCCAACTCAATTCTCCTTTCTGAAGGATCAGGGGGAAAAAATATCTATGTTCAGCACACAGGATTTCAGAAAGTCTTGTATTAAACAGCTTGGGTCATAATAGTATAAGAATTAGCTAGGACATTTTGTGTTTCCATACAAATTGTAATTTTTTTTTTTTCTGATTCTGTGAAGAATGCCATTGGTATTTTGAGGGATTGCATTGAATCTGTAGATTGCTTTGGGTAGTGTAGTCATTTTGACAATATCGATTCTTCCAATCCAAAATCATGGTATATTTCTCCATCTGTTTATGTAATCTTTGATTTTTTTCATCAGTGTTTTAGATTTTTCTGAGTACAAGTCTTTAACCACCTTAGGTATTTTATTATTTTAGTTGTGATGGTAAATGGGATTGTTTCCTTAATTTCTCTTTCTGATTTTTCATTGCTTTTCATTGTTAGTGTATAGGAAAGCCAGAGATTTCATTAATTTTGTATCCTTATATTTTACTACATTCATTGACTAGTTCTAGTAGCTTTCTGGTGGCATCTTTAGGATTTTCTATGTATAGTATCATATCATCTGCAAACAGTGACAATTTTACTTCTTGTTTTCCAATTTGTATTTCCTTTTATTTCTTTCTCTTCTCTGATCATTGTGGCTAGGACTTCCAAAACTATGTTGAATAAGAGTGGCGAGATTGGAATACTTGTCTTGTTCCTCATCTTAGTGGAAATGGTCTCAGTTTTTCACCATTGAGTATGATGTTTGCTGTGGGTTTGTCATATATGATCTTTATTATGTTGGTAGGTTCCCTCTATGCCCATTTTCTGGAGAGTTTTTATCATAAAGCAGTGTTGAACTTGTTGAAAGTTTTTTCTACATCTACGAAGATGATTATAAGGTTTTATTCCTTAATTTGTTAATATGGTGTATCACATTGATTAATTTGCATATATTGAAGAATCCTTGCATCACTGGGAAAAATCCCACTTGATCATGATGTATGATCCTTTTAATATGTTGTTGGATTCCATTTGATAGTATTTTGTTCCTGGAAACACAAAAGACCCCAAATAGCCAAAGCAATCTTGAGAAAGATAAACAGAGGTGAATGAATCAGGCTACCTGACTTCAAACTATGCTACAAAGCTACAGTAATCAAGACAGTATGGAAAATGCACAAGAACAGAAATATAGATCAATGGTACAGGATAGAAATCCCAGAGATAAACCCATGCACATATGGTCACCTAATTTATGACAAAGGAGGCAAGAACATACAATGGAGAAAAGACATCCTCTTCAATAAGTAGTTCTGGGAAAACTGGACAGCTACATGTAAAAGAATGAAATAAGAACACTACCTAATGCCATACACAAAAGTAAACTCCAAATGGATTGAAAACCTAAATTTAAGACCATACATTATAAAACTCTTAGAGGAAAACATAGGAAAAACACTCTTTGACATAAACCACAGCAAGATCTTTTCTGACCCACCTCCTAGAGAAATGAAAATAAAAGCAAAAATAAATAAATGGGACATAATTAATGTCAAAAGCTTTTGCACAGCAAAGGAAACCCATAAACAAGATGAAAAAACAACCCTCAGAATGGGACAAAATATCTTCAAATGAAACAATGGGCAAAGGATTAATCTCAAAAATATACAAACAGCTCATTGAGCTCAATATTAAAAAACAAAAACAGAGTAAAAAATGGGTGTAAAACCTAAATAAACATTTCACCAAAGAAAGCATATAGTTGGTCAAGAGGCACATGAAAAGATGCCCAACATCCCTAATTATTAGAGAAATGCAAATCAAAACTACATTGAGTTATCACCTCACACCAGTCAGAATGGCCATTATCAAAAAATCTAGAAACAATAAATGCTGGAAAGGGTATTGTCAAAAAGACAACCCTCCTGCACTGTTGGTGGGAATGTAAACTGATACAACCACTATGGAGAACAGTATGGAGGTTCCTTAAAAATCTAAAAATAGAGCTACCAGAGCCAGCAATCCCACTACTGGGCATATATTCTGAGAAAATCATAATTCAAAAAGAGGCATGCACCACAATGTTAATTGCAGAACCATTTACAGTAGCCAGGACATGAAAGCAAACTAAATGTCTATTGACAGATGAGTGGCTAAAGAAGATATGGTTCATATATACAATGAAATATTACTCAACTATAAAAATAAATGAAATTGTTTGACAGAATTCACCTGTGAAGCCATCTGGTCCTGGGCTTTTTTGTTGGAAGATTTTTAATCACAGTCTCAATTTCAGTGCTTGTGATTGGTCTGTTTATATTTTCTATTTCTTCCTGGTTCAGTGTTGGAAGGTTGTACTTTTCTAAGAATTTTTCCATTTCTTCAAGGTTGTCCATTTTATTGGCATAGAGTTGCTTGTAGTAATTTCTCATGATGCTTTGTTTTTCTGCAGTGTCAGTTTTTACCTCTCCTTTTTCATTTCTAATTATATTGATTTGAGTCTTCTCCCTTTTTTTCTTGATAAGTCTGGCTAATGGTTTATCAATTTTGTTTATCTTCTCAAAGAACCAGCTTTTAGTTTTATTGATCTTTGCTATCGTTTCCTTCATTTCTTTTACATTTATTTCTGATCTGATCTTTATGATTTCTTTCCTTGTTCTAACTTTAGGGTTTTTTTGTTCTCCTTTCTCTAATTGCTTTAGGTGTAAAGTTAGGTTGTTTATTTGAGGTGTTTCTTGTTTCTTAAGGTAGGATTGTATTGCTACAAACTTCCCTCTTAGAACTGCTTTTGCCGCATCCCGTAGGTTTTGGGTCATCATGTTTTCATTGTCATTTGTTTCTAGGTATTTTTTGACTTAGTCTTTGATTTCTTCAGTGATCTCTTGGTTATTAAGTAGTCTATTGTTTAGCCTCCATGTGTTTGTATTTTGACAGATTTTTTCCGGTAATTGGTATCTAGTCTCATAGCATTGTGGTTGGAAAAGATAATTGATACGATTTCAATTTTCTCAACTTACCAAGGTTTGATTTGTGACCCAAGATATTATCTATCCTGGAGAATGTTCCATGAGCACTTGAGAAGAAAGTGTATTCTGTTGTTTTTGGATGAAATGTACTATAAATATCAGTTACGTCCATCTTGTTTAACGTATCATTTAAAGCTTGTTTTTCCTTATTTATTTTCATTTTGGCTGATCTGGCCATTGGTGAAAGAAGGGTGCTAAAGTCCCTTACTATTATTGTGTTATTGCCAATTTCCCCTTTTATGGCTGTTGGCATTTGCCTTATGTATTGAGGTACTCCTATGTTGGGTGCATAAATATTTACAATTGTTATATTTTCTTCTTGGAATGATCCCTTGGTCATTATATAGTGTCCTTCATTGTCTCTTGTAACAGTCTTTATTTTAAAATTGATTTTTTCTGATTTGAGAATTGCTACGCCAGTATTCTTTTGATTTCCATTTGCATGGAATATCTTTTTCCATCCCCTCACTTTCAGTCTGTATGTATCCCTAGGTCTGAAGTGGGTCTCTTGAAAGCAGCATATATACAGGTCTTGTTTTTGTATCCATTCAACAGTTGAAAGTTTCTGGCAATACTACACACAATTTCACCATATGATCCAGTAATCATGCTCCTTGGTATTTACCCAAAGGAGCTGAAAAATTATGTCTACACAATAACCTGCCCATGGATGTTATGGAAGCTTCATTTGTAATTGCCAAAACTTGGAGGTAACCAAGATGTCTGTCCGTAGGTGAATGGATAAATAAACTCTGGTATTCCTAGACAGTGAAATATTGTTTAGCACTAAAAAGAAATGAACTATGAGGCCATGAAAAGAGGAGAGATAGAAGCCAAACTGGAAAAGGCTACATAATGTTAGATTTCAACTGTATAACTTTTTGAATAAGCAAAAATATGGAGAAAGTGAAAAGGTCATGGCTGCCAGGTTGGGGTAGTGGGTATGAATAGGTGAAGCTTAGAGGATTTTAGGGCAGTGAAAATACTCTAGGATAACATAATGATGAACACATATCATACTTTTGTCTGAACACACAGAATGTACAACACCAAGGGTAATTATAATGTAACCTTGCACTCTGGGTGGTTATGATGTGTTAATGTAGGTTCATCATTTCTAACAGTTGTAACACTTTGTGAGTGGTTTTGATAATGATGAAGCTAAGCATGTATCAGGATAAGGGATATGTGAGAAATATATGCACCTTACCCTCAATTTTCTGTGAACCTAAAACTGTTGTAAAAAAATAAAATCTTAATTTAAATAAATAAATGGACAAGTAGTAAACAATTCTATGAGGAATTGATGAGGAAAAATTTCAGTAGAAAGAGAAAAAAACAATACTATATACACTTTTAGTGTTGTTACAGTAAGTTTACTCTGAATTTAAGGGTAATTTGGTGATCAGCTTGAAACATGCCATAGTAAGTAACCCTACTGCATTCTTCTTTTCCCTTATCTCTTGCTGTACAATTTATTAGGCTCATCTCAACTTTTATTCATCCCCTCTCTAACATATAGGTGGAGATGAAAGAATATACCTATGTTTTTTAATGAATAAAGCTGCAGTGGTATATGAAAAAAATAAACAAAATTGAATTTTTGGTAGTGACATGGATGGATCTCAAGTCTGTCATACAGAGTGAAGTAAGTCAGAAAGAGAAAAACAAATACCTTATGCTAATGCATAGATATGGAATCTAAAAAATATATATATACTGATGAACTTAATGGCAAGGCAGGAATAAAGATATAGACATAGAGAATGGACTTGAGGACACAGAGTGGGAGGGGGAAGCTGGGGCAAAGTGAGAGTAGCATGGACATATATACACTACCAAATGTAAAATAGCTAGTGGGAAGCAGCTGCATAGCACAGGGAGATCAGCTCAGTGATTTGTGATGACCTAGAGGGGTGGGTTAGGGAGGGTGGGAGGGAGGCTCAAGAGGGAGGGGATATGGGGATATATGTATGCATGTGGCTGATTCACTTTGTTGTACAACAGAAACTAACACAGTATTGTGAAGCAATTATACTCCAATAAATATGTATTAAAAAAAAGAATTAGCTGAGGAGGTTTATTTAATCAAAGGTGAAGAGGTTTTATGTTTGTATGGAAAGAAAATTTATGAATTACATGAACAGAAAAGTTGAATAGACTGATAATTTGGAAAACTAGAATAGGTAGAATTTTATGTAGCTATTTTACAATTATAATACCAGCAACAGTGTAAGAAACAATAAGTGGTTTGCCAGTAAATATGTCAAAGTTAATTTGAACCTTCAAGTAGCATAACATTGCCTTTGCAAAACTTCTATTTTGTGATGAATTGTTATTTTCCATACTAAACACATATAATGAAATAACTTGTACAATTGCAAAATTCATATGTAAAATTATGCTGCTTGCAGATATATGCATAAGGATGTTATTTGCAATACTGTCTGCAAAGAAACAATATGTAGATGACTGAAATGTTCAATAATGAAAATGGTTTAAGTTTAACTTAATTCTCAAAAAAGTCGCATGCAGCTATTAAAAAAGTAGATATATATCTTATGACCATAAGGATGTTAATCACTTACCAATTGAAAAATGAAGTATAAAACAATACATATACTCTGGCATTGTTTACAATACAGATGTGTATTGGCTTAGTTGTGTATTTCTCAGTACAATCCATCTGCTAAGATTCTGTACTAACTGGATAACGTTGGTTTGGGGGGATACATCTTGGGGATTAAGCAGGATTTTCACTATTAGATATAGTGCTATGATGTTTACAATATTTTCAAGAAAAAATATACAGACAAAAAAAGTAAAATATGATATTCACTAGTAAGCTATTAATGTTTTACACACCTTGCTTTTGAAAAGTTGACAAGAACCTTTTGTTAGTTTGAATTTTTGACTCTCTTTTTAAATTAATTGCATTGAAAATTATTGTTTTAATAAACACTATTTTTAGATGTTCAAGATTCTAAGTGGCCTTAATTTTACTTATACCTTATGTAATCAATTTTCCTAGAGGATAACATTAGATAATTGCCTTTATTAATGATCTCCAAGTAAAGCAGAATATGCTCCATAATGTGGGTAGGCCTTATGCAGTTAATTGAAGTTCTTAAGGGGAAAGACAGGTCTCCTGAAGAGAAAAGAATTCTCCTCTAGTCTGCCTTCAGACTCAAAAGAGTTCAAGATCAAATTCTGCCTGAAATTCCACCCTGCTGGTCTGCTCTACACATTTTGGTCTTGTCATAACTGTATGAGTCAATTCCTTAAAATAGATCTTTTTCTCTTTGTATAAACAGACAATTGATTCCGTTTCTCTGTAAAACCCTGAATAATATAGCAACTAACAACGCTAAAAGTATTAAAGCTCAAGTGAATCGCAGTGGTTTTAAATTCAAATGCCTTTAGGGACATAGCAGATGATTGAAATTAGGAAATCAGATGGTTATAAAATATTAAGTACTGGTGGGAATGATTGCGAACTTGAGACTCCATTCCTGTTGAAAAAATTCTAACTAAAATATTTTAAACAATGTACCCCAATCAAAAGTTCTTGTAAACTCTTTCAGCATGTGGAATACAAATGTGACTTAGTTCCAAGAACTGATAGAAGGGAAAGAATTGTGGGTTAGAATGATTAGATAAAATTTCACAGAGGTAAAGAGATTTTGAATGTTCCTTGACCAATATTGGCTTAATGTTCCCCACAACTTAACTAAATTTTGGACAGGACTCTGACACCAGGCCCCCTACATTCTTTTTCTTAGAGCCTTTGCTTTAGAAAACCTATACTTGGAAATTCTTTCTCTGCTACTTTGAGATGTAAATCTTTTTAAAAGCTTCTTGCTAGTTTACAAAATAGGAATGTCTTTCTAAAGGAGCATAGCTTTGGTAGGCTAACACCAAATTGTAAAACTACCTACTGATATGAAGATATGAGAGAAAGTTTACTTTTCATTTTGGTAAAGACAATTCAGAAACACAAATAGCCTAAAATCCCCTAACTCCAGGTCTTAAAACCTCTCCAGGCTTTTGTTTCAGTGGGGTTGAGCTCAGACTGAGTTCTGACCTCTCTCTTTTATTTCAGTGACCTTGGAAAAAGACTTCCTTGCCTCTGTAATCTGTCCAGTGCAATTTTTTCATTGATTTTGTTTTCATATTTTAATTTCAGTTAACTTATAGCTACAAATAGATATAGGTACTTGAAAGTTTGCCTTTGTCTAAGAAAATGGCAAAAAACCCCACCACTTTATTTCAGTAGTGTATGTATTTCTTATGACTATTTTACTCCTTTTCCCCTTTAAGTCATCAGTAAGCCAACATATATAATAGAGACATAATTCAAAATAAAATGAAGAAACATGATTTTAACATAAAGATGCTTTATCTCTAGAAAATTTAGGTCACCTTTTCACCCTGGTTGATTGATGAGACAGACCCATGATTATGTAGTCCATTTGTACTTATTAAATCATTGAAATTGTAGGTTTTCCCACCTTTTTGCCAACTAATTAAAGTCAAATGATCATTTAGCAACTGTGATACGTATACTCTCTCATAATCAGTTGAAAATTTATTCTACTTTACAGAGATACAAATATAGATATAGGTACACAGATGAAAGAATATATATATATATATGTGTGTGTGTGTGTGTGTGTGTACACACATATATATGGAGAGAGAGAGAGAAGTAAAGACATTAAATTGAAATGAAAATCTCAATGAAAAACATCCCTCACTAAATCAGCAAATATCTTACCAACTCCACATTATAACAAAGAATTCTGTGGAAGAAATTAAAATTCAAGTTGTTTTTTTTTTCTTTTTTTTTTCCTGTATCTTTAGTGAGCAAGAATCATGACTTTTAGCTACTGACCTGTTTATTTTTTATTTATTTATTTTTCCATTCAAAGGGGCCTTAACTACTAAATTATAACAGGAGTCTAATAATGTCACTCTCACATATTAATCAGCAGGAATCCTGAAATATCTATCTTTAAAGTTTACAATACGTGTGAGATATACATATGACATATATATGTACATTTCCTCTATTTAGTTAATATAGGCCACTGCATTTTATTAGTATGATATCCAGCATTGAAACATTTTCATAAAAATGTGAAAATATTTATTTTGAAAACCCAAGTTCTAATAAGCATTACTTTAGGAGTAAAAGAAAGTTGTTTGACAGAACAGTAAAGTAAAAAGTCATGCACAAGTTTTAAGAATAGCAGTTTCAGAATTCTCAATGTGAGTTTTCCTCAGATGAAAGGCAGTCAGAGGTGTGGAAACTATTGCAAACTTCAATCTTTGTCACACAAATTTCTTAAAGGAAACAGAAGAGTCACCAGATAATTGAACAGTTTAGCAAGGTCAAGGTCCATATTTTAAATGCCTGGTAAAGCAAAAGCAGAAGTGAAGTATTTAGTGGCTCAGCATACTACATACCTTTCATGATTGCAGCAATAGAAAAAAAAAAACAACTGTGAAGGAACACTATATTCAAAATTCAACAAGTATCACTGGATGCCTTTAGAGTAGAAAACAAGAACAGCAATATTAGCTACTGGCAGTATTGAATAATTCATTTCCTAATTTATTGCTGAACTTAAATTCAGAAACCAAATGCAAACTACAGGACAGGTGAGTTGTGAATTTCTAACAGTTTAAGTGAAATAGACCTGGAGTTTAAGTTTATTACAAGTGGAATATATGTCAGTAGCATGACTGGGCTGTCAGAAAGGCAATTTTGACTTAGAATTAATACAACTGCGGTGTCCGTATTAAAGTAGAGAACCCTTCATAGCTGTCAAGCCTGCTCAGATAACATTGGATCTATCAAGATCAGCTCTGAGCACCACAAGTTACAAAGTCCCCACAATCTAACATATTCAAGTGAACTACGTGCATTTTTTTTTTAATTTAGCTAAAGGAAATGAAAACATTTTCTTTAAAGAGTTAGACATACAGCTGGGGAGTACTATTATCTTACGTACTGAATGCTCGTGTTCTCTCAAAATGCATATCTTGAAAGACTAACCCTTAATGTTATGGTGTTAGTAGATGGGCCTTTGAGCTGTAATTAAGTCATAAGGGTGGAGCCCCCATCAATGAGATTAGTGCCTTTATGAGACTGGAGAGCTTGTTTCACTCTCTGCTCTTTGCTATGTGCAGATAAAAGGAAAAGATGGCCATCTGCAAACCAGGAAGCCAGACATCAAATCTGTTATCACCTTGATCTTGGAGTTGCCAGTCTCCAAGAATGTGAGAAATATTTTGTGTGTGTGTGTAAGCCACCTAGTCTGTGGTATTCTGTTAGAGCAGTCCAAGCAAACTAAGAAATTTCTTTCATTTTTCTATTAACTCAACAAATATCCATTAAGTGTTGAATTTCTGCCACACACTGAGCTGGACATAGAAGATTTACAGTGAAATAATAAAATATAGTCAATATACATAAAGAGACTTTAGTCTTTTAAAGATGAGGGGTTGATACATTGACTGTAATGCAACCAACAGTAATTAGTGCTATGACAGGGGAACAAAGAGTATTACTTAAAAAGGTCACCTAAACTAGCCAGTAAACAAGAGAAACACATTGCTATCAGGAAGTGAATAAATACTGAAGGATGTGGGAGAGTTAGAAAACTTTGGTGATAAGAGAAATGCAGATAGATCCAAGGAGAGAATAAGATTGCATAAAGACTTGGGGCTAGTGAAAGAGGTTCTACTTTGGAGGATTTGAAAATAATTGTGCAGGGATGAATTATAGAGTCTCTGAGGGGGTATGGCAAAATCTGTTGCAAATAAGAAGAAAAAGCCTCAAATGATGGTAGGTCTTGTAAGGCATGTATAGGAATTGGAGTTTATCCTAAAGGTGAGGGACGACTATTAAATGGTGGGAAAAAAGAAAGTTTTTTTTTTTTTTTTTTTTACATGACTGTCTTAGTTAAAATAGAGGAAGAGGAACAACAATGAAGAGAGTGATAACAGTTAAAAGCTGTAAAATTTTTCAGGAGATGAAGATGACCTGAAGGATGGAAAAGTCTGTGGTGATGAGGCCAAAGTATACTGTCAAGAGAGATTTTGGAGCTGGAAACTAAAGTGAGTGACACATGGGAAAGGCAGTGGGAAAAGGGAATACAACAAGGTAATGTAGGAAATGAATTCTTCAGCCCAGCAGGCTGTGCTCAGCTAAAACTATTAATATGGAGAAATGGGAGAACAGATATTGGGGGCAGGGGGTGCAACTATGAGCCTGTCACTTGATGTCCTAGCCATAGTAAAGTAAAAAATCCCATCTAGTCTGTAGCATCAGAGAGAGATTTTGGCAAGACATGTATGATTGATATAGTTTTTATAACAGCAAGTAGATGTTAGTAGAATCAGTGGAAGTAGAAGTTTTCTATGACCAGTTCAGACACAGAAAAATCACGTGGTATAATCTGTAAGATCTTTAGGCTTGCATTTTATTCCCAGCCTTGACATTTGATAATGTTTAGCCTTGTGAAAAATCAATAATTCTTTACAGGACTAATTTCCTGAACTGTGCAGTAGAGATAATTTCCCAGGATTCCTCAGTTCAAGAGAAGGCTGAATTAAATAGGGTATCATCTATGTAGTGTTTAGCAACTCCAGAGTGTTATACAAGTTTTGGCTACTGTTATCAATATCCAGATTTATGAAAAATAGATTAAATGAGAAGTTATGCTTGCAAGGAATATTACAGAGGTATTACTGAATTAGGCTGAAGGTTAGGCAAGATATCTGTTTTACAAATAATTCCATTGAATTTTGCATGTTCCATGCTATGTGACAATGGCTTTTAATGGAGACAAGAAAGGATATGGCTTACCTGTAAGTATTTTGATATTATAAACAACTCTGGATGATTGTATCTGAAGGGTTTGAGGAAAGTACCTGAAATATTTATTTATTTCCCCCCATAATATTTATCTTAGGGGAAAAATTCTCTATACTTTTATACTTGAGTAAAATCCACTGCAATTAAGTTTCTCAGTAGTCAGAATATGAAAAATAGTATTGCCATTTACAAAATATCCTAGAGTCTGAGGAGCGATCTTTTGATAAATACAAAGTCTGGAACTGTACAAAGAGTCAGCAGCATTCACTAATTTCTTATTAAATAACTGCTTTCTCTAAAGAGTAAGTAGTACAGTGTTTCATGCAGAGAAAGAAAGAATCATTAAATTCAAATTAAAGCATTTTATGTCCTGTATGTCTAAGAGCAGACAACTAATACACAATTGTTTTTATCAAAAGAATGTATTATAAAATTTGGATTTCTGCATCATGAAAAAGCATCTTATTTATTAAAGAAGTCATATTTTTTTCAGGGACTAAATTAGTTCATGATAATTAGGTACTTGGAAAAGGTATTGACTTTTCAAACCAAGATAACTTTTTATATATGGAGAAGGAAAATATGGAAATATGTAACTCTCAGGACTGATTATGAACCAGCTAAATGAATCCAGAATTCCATAAAAAAAATTGTTATCCTATATACTTTCACTGTTTGTTCTTATGACAACTTTGCCCTCACTTATTCAATATCATTCTTTCTACTATCTTATGGACCACTGATAACAATAAAATGAGAAGAATTAACTGAGATACAAGTATGACTTATCAAGGGACAAATATTTCATGACGATCTAAAAAAATAGTTCATGGGAAATTTTGAAATCCTGACATCATTTTTTAAAATGACAGTTTTAATATGAGTTCCCACTGGTGTTTTAGGAAAACAACCTTTACTTAACATATACTTATGCCAAAAATTTAATTTTTTCTTAGAATAAAAAATGTTAGTTCGAATAGATTAAATAAATACATAATATTTAAGTCACCATAAATCAGGCACCAGGTGTTCAGGGACCAGATATCCATTCAGCTCAGAGATGCTGAGACAGGTTAGGTCCATAAATTGTGTCATGGAAGAATATAAAACTAAGATTAATTATGACATTTAATTTTAAAAATATAGAATATAGTTCCAGATCAGATGATTCAAACATAACAATATTTACAAGTCCATGGCAATTATTACAATATCAAACATCTGTTCATAAAATCATGTTATGATTTTTGCAAGGAAAGTTTTCCTAACACTCTATCTAATATGGAGAAAAATAATGCCACATCTAAACATTTTTTCTTTAACATAGATTTTCTATTGAAATATTTTCAAAAATGAACTTGCCTGAGAAAAATAATACAATTAGGATGTTAAAAAGTGGTTGTTATATTGGATGCGTACTTCTGTAACATTCTTCTGGAGAAGACAAAGCAACAAACAAGAGGCAAGCAAGTAAGCTTGCCTAAGTATGTGTAGGAAAAAAACAGCAAGCAAGTAAGCTTACCTAAGTATGTGCAGGAAAAAAACAGCATTGATAAGCACAATAATCGTTATCATGTTTCTTGAGTAACTGTCATAATTGTAAGGTAGGGTCATCAGAGTGTTTTGCAGGTTTTTATCATTTACAGAATATGTACATTTGAATGTGAAGAGGATTGGCATAACACTTGGTGCCTCCTATCGTTTTAACTTGTAGTGAACAAGTAGATGTGAGAATATAAAGGAAAATAAATATGTCTGTTTGTTATTAAGGAACCCCAAGAAATATAAAATTAACAATAATAAATGTTTGGTTTTCTTTTATTTTTATGTGTCAAGCATAGGTTCTACCATCTACTATGACATGTCAGTTAAAATGAGTTTAACTGTATCAACCTTTTATCAACACAGTTATATCTCAAAAATACTTTGCTCAGATGTGATCAACTTGCAGAAAAATGATACATTATGTGTGTATGACTTTAAATATATACACTTACATAGAAACATTCTTTACAAAAGCACACAAGTATTATAAAAAGTTTTATAATGCATGTATCATTAAAAAATGGATAGCAAAGATGCAAAGAAACACCCAGAAAGCAGTAGTGAGAATATAGAGAGAGCAAAGGTGCTTCAATTGTACATAATATACTATTGCTTTATAAAAATAGTATCTAAAGGAAATATGACATAATCTTAATTAATGATACAAATATAATCTAATTTGAGTGGTTGATACATGGTTCTATTGTTTTATTTTTCTATATATTAAATAGTTAATATTAAAATTCATGAAATATAGCAAATTAAAATATGTTTAAATAAGAAAGAAAGAGCAAAAAAAAAGAGGGAAAAAGAAAAGACAACATTAAGTTTAGTAATCTAAATGCACATCACAGAATACTAAAGACTTGTTACAGAAGGCTCATAGGTAAGATTTTAAGCACTCAAGCTTTCCATTCAGAAATATGCAAGATTCAATTATCCATAAGATTTTACAAAACAGATTCTAGAAATAGCAAAACAATACTGGATTCTGACACCAGAAAAAGTTCACTTTTGAAAGTAAAATAATTACAAAGTTTAATTTTGAAAATGTATATGATAAACATGAATTAAAACCAATATTTTAATGTTTTCAAGAACAAAGTATTTTTTACATATTTAGCAAAATAGAAAAATTGCCTTGCAAATTGTTCCCTTATTCCTTTTCAACTAATTTTGTCCTTCAAAACTGAAACGACATGATAGTTAAATTATCTAGAAAAGCCCAATCTGAGCTTCATAAATCTATACTGTAGGGCTTCCCTGGTGGCGCAGTGGTTGAGAGTCCGCCTGCCGAGGCAGGGGACACGGGTTCATGCTCCGGTCCAGGAGGATCCCACGTGCCGCGGAGCGGCTGGGCCCGTGAGCCATGGCCGCTGAGCCTGCACGTCCGGAGCCTGTGCTCCACAACGGGAGAGGCCACAACAGTGAGAGGCCCGTGTACCACAAAAAAAAAAAAAAAAAATCTATACTGTACTGTACCTATTATTACTACTAAAGGTAGTATGGTATTTGTAGAAACTTTATAAAATCCAGAATAGGCAAAAAAACAAAAGCAAAATCTACAAATAACTTTTTTGAAATCCCTGGAAAATTCTATAACCAGCTTTTTGCTCTATAGGGTGAATTATAAAATATTTCTTACTTATAAATTTATTTCAAGGTATAATACACATAACTCCCCATAGCCAGATTTTTATAATAATATGTAAGAAATTCCTGAGACATAGTTTTGTGTATATTCCTTTATTTTACACCCAGAACTCTATTGTTATTTCGCCATTTCCATATTATATAACATTTAAGTTGCTTCAATTTTTCATTATTTCAATTAATACTTCTGTTATGTGAATAGAATATGAAAACTCATGTGAATACATCCTCATATTAAACTTTAGAAGAATGATTATACTAAAGAGTATGTACACTTTGAATAATTTGACATATCTGGACAATTGCTCTCTAGAAAATTTTACTAATATACATTTTATGCATTTTATGTCTCTCTTCAAAACAGACTTTCTGGCTTCATTCAATTCTCATTCTATTTTTTCAGGAGTTGCTCTTCATATATTAACCACATTCAGACCTGTACCTTCCCAAGATACACATTAACTTCTTTATGTACTTCCAAAATCCCTTCAAACTGATTTGATGTAATTATTATAAATCTAATCAAAATGTACTAATTCACTTTCTGAGACTCAAAAAATTGTCAGTTCCTTCAAAAAAGAAGTTTGTTGGGTATCTTTCAGTTTGTACTAAATTTAAAGATCAATTTGGGGAAAATTACTAGTATAAAAATCCAATCCAGGGACATAGCATAGCTTTGTATTTATTTATATCTTTATTTTTCTTTCAGCAATATATTGCAGTTTTAGGAATACCAAACTTGTAAACATTTTTTTATTGAATTTTATTTTATTTATTTTTTATACAGCAGATTCTTATTAGTTATCCATTTTATATATATTAGTGTATATATGTCATACCCAATCTCCCAATGCATCACACAACCAACCCCCCCACCACTTTCCCCCCCTAAGTGTTCATACGTTATTTCTCTATATCTGTGCCTCTATTTCTGCCCTGCAAACCAAAATATCTGTACCATTTTTCTAGGTTCCACGTATATGTGTTAATATACCATATTTATTTTTCTCTTTCTGACTTACTTCACTCTGTATGACAGTCTCTAGATCCATCCACGTCTCTACAAATGACCCAATTCTGTTCGTTTTTATGGCTGAGTAATAATCCATTGTATACATGTACCACAACTTCTTTATCCATTTGTCTGCCAATGGGCATTTAGGTTACTTCCATGTCCTGCCTATTGTAAATAGTGCTGCAATGAACATTGGGGTGCATATGTCTTTTGGAATTATGGTTTCCTCTGCGTATATGCCCAGTAGTGGGAGTGCTGGGTCATACGGTAATTCTATTTTTACTCTTTTAAGGAACCTCCACAGTGTTCTCCATAGTGGCTCTATCAATTTACATTCCCACAAACAGTGCAAGAGGGTTCCCTTTTCTCCACACCTTCTCCAGCATTTGTTGTTTGTAGATTTTCTGATGATGCCCATTCTAACTGGTGTGAGGTGATACCTCATTGTAGTTTTGATTTACATTTCTCTAATAATTAGTGATGTTGAGCAGCTTTTCATGTGCTTCTTGGCAATCTGTATGTCTTCTTTGGAGAAATGTCTATTTAGGTCTTCTGCCCATTTTTGGATTGGGGTGTTTGTTTATTTAATATTGAGCTGCAGGAGCTGTTTCTATATTTTGGAGATTATTCCTTTGTCCATTGATTCATTTACAAATATTTTCTCCCATTCTGAGGGTTGCCTTTTCGTCTTGCTTGTAGTTTCCTTTGCTGTGCAAAAACTTTCAAGTTTCATTAGGTCCCATTTGTTCATTTTTGTTTTTATTTCTATTACTCTAGGAGGTGGATCAAAAACAATCTTGCTGTGATTTATGTCAAAGAGTGTTCTTCCTATGTTTTCTTCTAAAAGTTTTATAGTGTACTGTTTTACATTTAGGTCTCTAATCCATTTTGAGTTTATTTTTGTGTATCATGTTAGGGAGTGTACTAATTTCATTCTTTTACATGTAGTTGTCCAGCTTTCCCAGCACCACTTATTGAAGAGACTGTCTTTTCTCCATTGAATATCCATGCCACCTTTGTCATAGATTAGATGACCAAATGTGCATGGTTTTATCTCTGGGCTTTCTATCCTGTTCCATTGATCTATACTTCTGTTTTTGTGTCAGTACCATATTATCTTCATTATTGTAACTTCGTAGTATAGTCTAAAGTCAGGGAGTCTGATACCTCCAGCTCTGTTTTTTTCCCTCAAGAATGCTTTAGCTATTCGGGGTCTTTTGAGTATCCACACAAATTTTAAGATTTTTTGCTCTAGTTCTGTAAAAAATGCCATTGGTAATTTGATAGGGATTGCACTGAATTTGTAGATTGCTTTTGGTAGTAGAGTCATTTTCACAATATTGATCCTTCCAATCCAAGAACATGGTATATCTCTCCATCTGTTTGTATCATCTTTAATTTCTTTCATCAGTGTCTTATAGTTTTCTGCATACAGGTCTTTTGTCTCTGTAGGTAGGTTTATTCCTAGATATTTTATTCCTTTGTTGCAATGGTAAATGGGAGTATTTCCTTAATTTCTCTTTCAGATTTTTCATCATTAGTGTATAGGAATGCAACAGTTTTCTGTGCATTAATTTTTGTAATTTTCTAAATCCTGCAACTTTACCATATTCATTGATTAGCTGTAGTAGTTTTCTGGTGGCATCTTTAGGATTCTCTATTTATAGTATCATGTCATCTGCAAACAGTGACAGTTTTACTTCTTCTTTTCCAATTTGTATTCCTTTTATTTCTTTTTCTTTCCTGATTGACGTGGCAAGGACTTCCAAAGTTATGCTGAATAATAGTGGCGAGAGAGGACATCCTTGTCTTGTTCCTGATCTTAGAGGAAATCCTTTCAGTTTTTGACCATTGAGAATGATGCTTGTTGTGGGTTTCTTGTATATGTCCTTAATTATGTTGAGGTAGTTTCCCTCTATGCCCACTTTCTGGTGAGTTTTTAATCATAAATCGGTGTTGAATTTTGTCAAAAGCTTTTTCTGCATTTATTGAGATGATCATATGTTTTTTCTTCCTCAGTATGTTAATATGGTGTATAACACTGATTGATTTGCTTATATTGAAGAATCCTTGCATCCCTGGATAAATCCCACTTGATCATGGTGTATGATTCTTTTAATGTGTTATTGGATTCTGTTTGATAGTATTTTATTGAGGATATTTGCATATATATTCATGAGTGACATTGGTCTGTAATTTTCCTTTTTTGTAGTATTGTTCTGTGGGTTTGGTATCAGGATGATGGTGGCCTCATAGAATGAGTGTGGCAGGGTTCCTTCATCTGAAATTTTTTGGAAGAGTTTGAGAAGGATGGGGGTTGCTCTTCTCTAAATTTTTGGTAGAATTCACCTGTGAAGATAGCTGGTCCTGGACTTTTTTTGTTGGAAGACTTTTAATCACAGTTTCAATTTAATTATTTGTGATTCGTCTGTTCATATTTTCTGTTTCTTCCTGGTTCAATCTTGGAAGGTTATACCTTTCTAAGAATTTGTCCATTTATTCCAGCTTGTCCATTTTATTGGCATAGAGTTGCTTCTAGTAATCTCTTAGGTTGATTTGTATTTCTGTGGTGTCTGTTGTACTTCTCTCTTCTCATTTCTAATTTTATTGATTTGAGTCCTCTCCCTCTTTTTTCTTGATGAGTCTGGCTAATTGTCTATCAACTTTGTTTATCTTCTCAAAGAACCATCTTTTAGTTTTATTGATCTTTGCTATTATTTCATTTTTCCTATTGCATTTATTTCTGCTCTGATCTTTATGATGTCTTTCCTTCTAGTAACTTTGGGTTTTGTTTTTTCTCCTTTCTCTAGTTCCTTTAGCTATAAGGTTAGATTTTTTATTTGAGATTTTTCTTTTTTCTTGAGGTAAGATTGTATTGCTATAAACTTCCCTCTTAGAAATGCTTTTGCTGCATCCCGTAGGTTTTGGATCATTGTGTTTTCATTGTCATTTGTCTCTAGGTATTTTTTGATTTCCTCTTTGATTTCTTCAGTGATCTCTTGGTTATTTAATAACATATTGTTTAGCCTCCATGTGTTTGTGTTTTTTTATGTTTTTTGCCTGTAATTAACTTCTAATCTCATAGTGTTTTGGTCAGAAAAGATTATTGATATGATTTTAATTTTCATAAATTTACTGAGGCTTGATTTGTGACCCAAGATGTGATCTAATCTGGAGAATGTTCTGTGTGCCCTTGAGAAGAAAGTGTAATCTGCTGTTTTTGGATGGAATGTCCTATAAATATGAATGAAATCTATGTGGTTTATTGTGTCTTTTAAAGCTCATATTTCCTTATTAATTTTCTGTTTGGATGATCTGTCCATTGGTGTAAGTGTGGTGTTAAAGTCCCCCACCATTATTGTGTTACTGTCAATTTTCTCTTTTATAGCTGTTAGCAGTTCCCTTATGCATTGAAGTGCTCCTATGTTGGGTGCATATATATTTATAATTGTTATATCTTCTTGGATTGCTCCCTTGATCATTATGTAGTGTCCGTCCTTGTCTCTTGTAACATTCTTTATTTTAAAGTCTATTTTATCTGATATGAGTACTGCTACTCCAGCTTTCTGTTGATTTCCATTTGCATGGAATATCTTTTTCCATCCCCTCACTTTCAGTTTGTATGTGTCCCTAGATCTGAAGTGGGTCACTTGTAGACAGCATATATATGGGTCTTGTTTTTGTATCCATTCAGTAAGCCTGTGTCTTTTGGTTGGAGCATTTAATCCTTTCACTTTTAAGATAATTATCAATATGTATGTTCCTATTACCATTTTCTTAGTTGTTTTGTGTTTATTTTTGTAGGTCCTTTTCTTCTCTTGTGTTTCCCACTTAGAGAAGTTCCTTTAGCATTTGTTATAGAGCTAGTTTTGTGGTGCTGAATTCTTTTAGCTTTTGCTTGTCTGTAAAGCTTTTGATTTCTCCATCAAATTTGAATGAGATCCTTGCCAGATAGAGTAATCTTGGTTACAATTTCTTTCCTTTCATCACTTTAAATATGTCATGCCACTTCCTTCTGGGTTGTAGAGTTTCCTGCTGAGAAATCAGCTGTTAACCTTATGGGAGTTCCCTTGTATGTTATTTGTCATTTTTCCCATGCTTTTTTCAATAATTTTTCTTTGCCTTTAATTTTTGCCAGTTTGATTACTATATGTCTCTGCATGTTTCTCCTTGGGTTATCCTGCCTGGAGCTCTCTGTGCTTCCTGGATGTGGATGGCTATATCCTTCCCCATGTTAGGGAAGTTTTCGACTCTAATCTCTTCAGATATTTTCTTGGGTCCTTTCTCTCCGTCTTCTCCTTCTGTGACCCCTATAATGCAAATGTTGTTGCATTTAATGTTGTCCCAGAGGTCTCATAAGCTGTCTTTATTTATTCTCATTCTTTTTTCTTTATCCTGTTCTGCAGCAGTAAATTCCACCATTCTGTGTTCCAGGTCACTTATCCGTTCCTCTGCCTCAGTTATTCTGCTATTGATTCCTTCTAGTGTATTTTTCATTTCAGTTATTTTGTTTTTCATCTCTGTTTTCTTTTTTGCTTTTTTTTTTTTTTAATTCTTCTAGGTCTTTGTTAAACATTTCTTGCATCTTCTCGACCTTTGCCACTATTCTTTTTCCGAGGTCCTGGATCATCTTCACTATCATTATTCTGAATTCCTTTTATGGAAGGTTGTCTATCTCCACTTCATTTAGTTGTTTTTCTGGGATTTTATCTTGTTCCCTCATCTGGTATATAGCACTCTGCCTTTTCATCTTGTATATCTTTCTATGAATGTGGTTTTCGTTCCACAGGCTGCAGGACTGTAGTTCTTGCTTCTGCTGTGTGTCCTCTTTAGGATGAGGCTATCTGAGAGGCTTGTTGTAAACATTTTTAAATTGATGCCTAAACATATTTTGATGTATACTACTGTAAATAGACTTTCTGATTTCAAATTCAATTGTTCTTAAATATTCATAAATATAACTTTTTAAATTAATTAATTAATTAAAATATCTCTATTGGAGTAAAATTACTTTCCAATGTTGTGTTAGTATTTCCTGTACAACAAAGTGAATCAGCTACATGTATATATATATATATATATATATATCCCCATATTCCATCCCCCTTGAGCCTCCCTCCCACCCTTCTTATCCCACCCCTCTAGGTCAGCACAAAGCATCAAGCTGATCTCCCTGTGTATCAGCTTCTCACCAGCCATTCATTTTACATTTGGTGGTGTACATATGTCAATTCTTCTCTCTCACTTCACCACAGCTTCCCCTTCTCCCTGCTCTGTCCTCAAGTCCATTCTCTATGTCTGCATCTTTATTCCTGCCCTGCCACTAGGTTCATCATTATTGTTCTTTTAGATTCCATATATGTCTGTTAGCATCCAGTATTTGCTTTTCTCTTTCTAACTTGCTTCACTCTGTATGACATACTCTAGGTCCATCCACCTCATTACAAATAATTCAATTTTGTACCTTTTTGTGGCTGAGTAATATTCAATTGTAAATATGTGCCACATCTTCTTTATCCATTCATCTGTCAATGAACATTTAGGTTGCTTCCATGTCCTGGCTATTGTAAATATTGCTGAAATAAACATTGTGGTACACGTTTCTTTTTGAATTATGGTTTTCTCTGGGTATATGCCCAGTAGTGGTATTCCTGGTCATATGGTAGTTCTAATTTTAGTTTTTTAAGCAACTCCTTACTGTTCTGCATAGTGGCTGTGTCAATTTACATTCCTACCAACAGGTCAGGAGGGTTCCCTTTTTCCACACCCTCTCCAGCATTTATTTTTTTCTAGATTTTTTGATGATGGCCATTCTGTCCAGTGTGTGGAGATACCTCATTGAGGTTTTGATTTTCATTTCTCTAAGGATTAGGGATGTTGAGCATCTTTTCATATGTTTGTTGGCAATCTGTATGTCTTCTTTGGAGAAATGTCTATTTAGGTGTTCTGCCCATTTTTGGATTGGGTTGTTTGTTTTTTTGATATTGAGGTACATGAGCTGCTGTATATTTTGGAGATTAATCCTTTGTTAATTCCTTTACTTGCAAATATTTTCTCCCATTCTGAGGGTTGTCTTTTTCTCTAGTTTATTGTTTCCTTTGTTGTGCAAAAGCTTTTAAGTTTCACTAGGTCTCATTTTTTTTATTTTTGGTTTTATTTCCATTATTCTAGGAGGCATTCAAAAAGGATCTGGCTGTGATTTATGTCAGAGAGTTTTCTGCCTATGTTTTCTGCTAAGAGTTTTATAATGTCTGATCTTACACTTAGGTCTTTAATCCATTTTGAGTTTATTTTTTATATGGTTTTAGGGAATGTTCTAATTTCATTCTTTTACAGGTAGCTTTCCAGTTTTCCTAGCACCACCTATTGAAGAGGCTGTCTTTTCTCCATTGTATGTTCTTGTCTCCTTTGTCATAAATTAGTTCACAATATGTATGTGGGTTTATCTCTAGGCTCTCTATCCTCTTCCATTGATCTATATTTCTGTTTTTGTGTCAGTACCATATTGTCTTGATTACTCTAACTTTGTAGCATAGTCTGAACTCAGGGAGCCTGGTTACTTTAGCTCTGTTTTTCTTTCTCAAGATTGCTTTGGCTATTAAGGATCTTTTGTTTTTCCATACAAATTGTAAACTTTTGTTCTAGTTATGTGAAAAATGCTATTGGTAATTTACTAGGGATTGCATTGAATCTGTAGATTACTTTGCATAGTATAGTCATTTTCACAATGTTAATTCTTAAAATCCAAGAACATGGTATATCTCTCCATCTGTTTGTATCATCTATTATTTATTTCATCAGTCTCTTATACTTTTCTGCATACAGTTATTTTGCTTCCTTAGGTAGGTTTATTCTTAGGTATTTTTTGTTGTTGTTGTTGTTGCAGGTAAATGGGAGTGTTTCCTTAATTTCTCTTTCGTATTTTTCATTGTTAGTGTATAGGAATGCAAGAGATTTCTGGGCATTAATTTTGTATCCTGATACTT
Organism: Lagenorhynchus albirostris; assembly: GCF_949774975.1. Classification (NCBI taxonomy): domain Eukaryota; kingdom Metazoa; phylum Chordata; class Mammalia; order Artiodactyla; family Delphinidae; genus Lagenorhynchus; species Lagenorhynchus albirostris. The sequence goes on along the minus strand of NC_083112.1, from coordinate 36,300,521 downwards.
TACCAGATTCATTAATTAACTCTAGTAGTTTTCTGGTGGCACCTTTAGGATTTTCTATGTTTAGGATCATGTCATCTGCAAACAGTGATTGCATTACTTCTTCTTTTCCAATTTGGGTTCCTTTTGGTTCTTTTTGTTTTCTGATTGCCATGGCTAAAATTTCCAAAACTATGTTGAATAATATTGGTGAGATTGGGCACTCTTGTCTTCTTCCTGATCATAGAGAAATGCTTTCAATTTTTCACCATTGAGAATGATGTTGGCTGTGGGTTTGTCATATATGGATCTTATTATGTTGAGGTAGTTCCCTCTATACCCACTTTCTGGAGAGTTTTTTTTTCATCATAAATCAGTGTTGAATTTTGTTGAAAGCTTTTTCTCCATCTTTTGAGAATCTCATATAATTTTTACCCTTCAGTTTGTTAATATCATGTATCACATTGATTGATTTGCATATATTGAAGAATCCTTGCATTCCTGGAATAAACCCCACTTGATCATTCTGTATGATCCTTTTAATATGCTGTTGGATTCTGTTTGCTTGTATTTTGTTGAGGAATTTTGTGTCTATGTTCATCAGTGATATTGGCCTGTAGTTTTCTATTTTTGTGACATCTTTGTCTGTTTTTGATAGGATGATGAAGGTGGCCTGGTAGAATGAGTTCAGGAGTATTCCTCACTCTGCTATGTTTTGAAGAGTTTGAGAAGTATAGGTTTAGTTCTTCTCTAAATGTTTCATAGAGTTCGCTGTGAAGCCATCCGGCCCTGGGCAGTGTTTTGCTGGAAGATTTTTTAATCACTATTTCAATTTCAGTGCTTGTGATTGGTCTTTTCATATTTTCTATTTCTTCCTGGTTCAGTCTTGGAAGGTTGTACTTTTCTAAGAATTTGTCCTTTTCTTCCAGGTTGTCCATTTAGTTGGCATATTGCTGCTTGTAGTAGTCTCTCATGATCCTTTGTATTTCTGTATTGTCATTTGTAACTTCACCTTTTTCATTTCTAATTCTGTTGATTTGAGTCCTCTCTCTTTTTTCTTTGATGAGTCTGACTAATGGTTTATCAATTTTGTTTATCTTCTCAAAGAACCAGCTTTTAGTTTTATTGATCTTTGCTATTGTTTCCTTTATTTCTTTTCATTTATTTCTGATCTGATCTTTATGATTTCTTTCCTTCTGCTAACTTTGGGCTTTTTTTGTTCTTCTTTATCTAATTGCTTTAGGTGTAAGGTTAGGTTGTTTATTTGAGATATTTCTTTATCTTGAGGTAGGAATTATTGCTATAAACTTCCCTCTTAGAACTGCTTTTGCTACATCCCATAAATTTAGGGTCATCATGTTTTCATTGTTGTTTGTTTCTAGGTATTTTTAAATTTCCTCTTTGATTTCTTCAGTGATCCCTTTGTTGTTTAGTAGCATATTGTTTAGCTTCCCTGTGTTTTTATTTGTGACTTTTTTTTTTTTGGTGTAATTGAAATGTAGGCTCATAGCATTGTGTTCAGAAAAGATGCTTGATGAGATTTCAATTATCTTAAATTTACCAAGGCTTGATTTGTGACCCAAGGTGCAATCTATCCTGGAGAATATTCCACGTGCACTTGAAAAGAAAATATATTCTCTTGTTTTTGGATATAATGTTCCATAAATATCAATTAGGTCCATTTGTTCTAATGTGTCATTTAAAGCTTTTGTTTCCTTATTTATTTTCTGTTTGGATGATCTGTCCATTGGTGTGAGTAGGGTGTTAAATTGCCTACTATTATTGTTTTACTGTCGATTTCCCTTTTATGGCTGTTAGCATTTGCCTTGTGTATTGAGCTGCTCCTATGTTGGGTGCATAATATTTACAATTGTTATATCTTCTTCTTGGATTGATCCCTTGATCTTTACGTAGTGTCTTTTCTTTTCTCTTGTAATAGTCTTTATTTTAAAGTCTATTTTTGTTTTCTGATATGAATATTGTTACTCCAGCTTTCTTTAGATTTCCAGTTGCATGGAATATCTTTTTCCATCACCTCACTTTCAGTCTGTATGTGTCCCTAGTTCTAAAGTGTGTCTTCTGTAGACAACATATATATGGGTCTTGTTTTTGTATCCATTCTGCCAGACTGTGTCTTTCGGTTGGGGTGTTTAATACATTTATATTCAAGGGTATTATTGATATGTATGTTTGTATTGGTATTTTCTTAATTGTTTTCCATTTGTTTTTGTACTTCTTTTCCTTCTCTTGTATTTCCTGCCTAGAGAACTTCCTTTAGCATTTGGTATAAAGCTGGTTTGGTGATTTTGAATTCTCTTTACTTTTGCTTTTCTGTAAAGCTTTTGATTTCTCCATTGAATCTGAATGAGGTCTTTCCTGGGTAGAGTAATCTTGGTTTTAAGTTTTTCCCTTTCATCACTTTAAATATATCTTGCCACTTCCTTCTGGCCTGTGAACTTGCTGCTGAAAGGTCAGCTGTTAACCATATTGGGATTCACTTGTTTGTTATTTTTTGCTTTTCCCTTGCTTCTTTTAATATTTTTCATTTATGTTTATTTTTTGTTAGTTTGTTTAATATGTTTCTCAGCCTGTTTCTCCTTGGGTTTATCCTGTATGGGATTGTCTGCACTTCCTGGACTTGATTAACTCTTTCCTTTCCCATGTTGAGGAAGTTTCGACAATTATCTCTGCAAATATTTTCTCAGACCCTTTCTTTTATTCTTCTTCTGGGACACCGATAATTTGAATGTTGCTCTGCTTAATGTTGTCCCAGAGGTCTCTGAAATTGTCCTCCATTCTTTTCATTCTTTTTACTTTATTCTGCTCTTCAGAAGTTTTTTCCCACCATTCTGTCTTCCAGCTCACTTATACGTTCTTCTGCCTCAGGTATTCTGCTATTGATTCATTCTAGAGGTTTTTTTTTTTTCAGTACACGGGCCTCTCACTGTTGTGGCCTCTCCCATTGTGGAGCACAGGCTCCAGACATGCAGGATAAGCGGCCATGGCTCACGGGCCCAGCTGCTCCACGGCATGTGGGATCTTCCTGGACTGGGGCATGAACCCATATCCCCTGCACTGGCAGGTGGACTCTCAACCACTGCGCCACCAGGGAAGCCCTATTCTAGCGTATTTTTAATTTCAGTTATTGTGGTGTTCATTACTGTTCATTTGCTCTTTTGTTCTTCTTGGTTCTTGTTAAACTTTTCTTGTGTTTTCTCTATTCTTTTTCTGAGATTTTGTAACATTGTTACTATAATTACTCTGAATTATTTTTCAGGTAGTTTGCCTATTTCCTCCTCACTTATTTGGTCTTGTGGGTTTTTATATTGCTCCTTTGACTGAAAGATATTTTTGTCTTCTCTTTTTTTCTGATTCACAGTATTTAAGGTCTCCTTTCCCTAGGCTGCAGAGTCGTAGTTCCTCTTGCTTCCATTCTCTGTCCCCATTGGTAAGTTTCAACCAGTTCCTTGCATACAATTCCTGATGGGAGGGACTGGTACCTGTGTTCTGGTGGTTGGAGCTGAGTCTTTTCCCTCTGATGTGCAGGACCATGTCAGATGGTGTGTTTTGGGGTGTCTGTGAGGTTAGCATGACTTTAGACAGTGTGCTTATGGGTGGGTTTGTATTCTTGTCTTATTTGTTGCTTTTTGTGAGGCATCCAGTGCTGGGAGCTGCTGGCAGTTAGGTGGAGCTGGGTCTTGGACTCAAATAGAGGCCTCTGTGAGAGCTCTGGGTGACTTATCTTCCCTAGGGCTGGGAATTCTTTAGTGGTCTAGCATCCTGGACTTTGTTCTTCCACCCCAGACCCTCAGGCCCGACTTCTGGTTGAGGAACCAAGATCCTGCAAGTTGCTCCTTCCAGCAATAAAGGACATTAAAAAAAAATGACTAACAAAACTCCAGACAAATGGTAAACAGTAAAATCAAACAAACAAAAACAGAAGCAAGAAATCACACACAGACACACAAATGAAAGAGAAACAGAACCAAATAAATGCAAAAGCAAGAGAACAACCAGAGAAATAAAAGAACACAACAACGAAATCAAACAATTAAAAAGAAAACTGACAAAAGAAAAAAACAAAAGCAAAGCAGAGCGCCAACTAAAGGATGAAGCAGCAAAACAAAACAACCTGACAAAAATGATACAAAAAAGAAAAAGAGTAAGGGGAAAGAAGACAAAACAACAGAAAAGCAATGTAGAAATAGAAATATAAAAATATAAAATATATTTTTAAAAAAGACAAGCAAAATCCCAGAGAAAGGTGAAAACAAAATCAAACGAAGAAAAACAGAAACAAGGAAACACACACAAATGTAAAAGAAACAAAAACAGAACAAAATGAAACAAAAAGCAAGAGAACAACCAGAGATATAGAATAACTCAAAAACGAAATCAAACAATTAGGATTAAAAGTAAGAAAAACACATAACCTAAAAACAAAACTAAAGCAGTGTGCCAACTGAAGAATTAAGCAAGGAAACAGAAAAAAAACTGATAAAAATAATTAGAAAATAATAAAATTAAAAAGAAAGGGAAAATACACAGGACAACAGAAAAGCCAAGTAGAAATGGAAGTGTATAAAAACTGAAAAATATTAAAGAATAAGAAGAAAAAATAAGGGCAAAGAACACAGAACAACAGAAAACAATGTAAGAAAAGAAATATATAAAAAATAAAAAATAATGTAATAAAACACAGAGATACCAACAGACTAAATTTTTAAAAAAAAACCCACAATAAGAAACAAACTTAATAAAAAGAAATAAAGAAACAACAACAACAAAAAAGCCAGAACCAACAACACAATGATTCAAAACATAATAAAATTAATAATAATAATATGTTTCTCTGGGGTCTCTGCTGTAAGTGCCCTTGCACATATCATGAGCCACAGGCTACCTCTGTCTCCCCAAGAGGCTCTCCTCTCTCTGTGCTGGTCTCTGGACTTGCTGTAAGCCCTGTGGGGAGCACTCAGTCTCTGATCTGGCCCAATTCCTGCTTGTGCTTGCCCCCAATGTCCACAGCTGCCAGAGCTAGACCATTTTCATTTGTGGGAACACTTGTCAGCCCAGACATTCCATAGATGCCAGGTCTACCTAGCTGATTATGGGAATTTAATCTGCAGCTTGTAGAGCTGATGGAAAGGTTTTTGATCTTCTTCCTTAGTCACCCCATTCCTGGGGTTCAGCTTTGGTTTTCCCTCCACCTCTGCATGTGGTCCACCCACAGGAGTCTCGTCCCAAGGCTTCCTTGGTCCTCTTGGGTCTGCCCCAGTGAGGACAGGGTACAGAGGTCATATGACTGCTTGGATCACCACATCCCCAGCAGTGTCAAATGTGCAGGGAAGCCAGTGGCCACATGCACAACAGATATGGCCTTAGTGAGTGCCTTTTCTGGTGCCTGGCATAGGCACATGAGGGCCAGCCCTGGCCAGGCTTTTTCTGGTGCCTGGCAGCTGGTGTGTGAAGAGCAGTCCTGAGAGTTTTTTTTTTTTTTTTTAATCCCTGAAGTCAGCACATGAGGGCCAGTTCTGAGGGTTTTTTTAATTTCTCAGTAGCCAGCGCTGGTGTGTAGGGGGAGAGAGGTTACAATAGTGGCCTCTCTCCCTGCGTGTGACTCAGCAGTAGCACCTTGCTTCCATGGCAACCCAGTGTTCTCTGTAGGCATTCCCTGCTGTGGATTTCTTCCTTCCCATCCCCTCAGTCTGTCTCCCCACAGCCAACAGCAGCTCTCGCCCTGAGCCTGTTCTCCAATCCCCACGCTCCTTCTCCCAGCCCCCTTGCATACCTGTGAACACATGTCCCACTCTGGGGCATGTAAGGCTGAGGTACGGACTGTCTGTTTGTTTCTCACTTTGTCCCCTCTGCCACAGATCAGCTGCCTTCACCCTCTTCCAACAGTCTCCAACAGCCTTCTGTCCCAATCGATTTCCCTGATGGAGAAGGGGGGTTTCCCCAGATTTGGGAATCTCTCCTCTGCTTCAGCCCCACTGCCCTGGTGTGCAGTTCCCATCCCCCTCCCTCTCCTCCTTCTTTTCTCCATCCTACCCAGTTATGCAGGGATCTATATAGTCCTTTCTGGTGTCCAAGACCTTCTGCTAGTTTTCAGCTGGTGTTCTCTGAGAATTGTTGCATCTATAGTTGTACTCCTGATTGATCCATGGAGAGAGATGAATTCCACATCTTCCTGCTCCTCCTCCATCTTGAATCTCTGCTCATTTATTTTTATATTGTCATCATGTTCTGTAATCTTGCTAACTACTTTCAATTTGCTAGAAGCATTTTCTTTCCATTGGCTGTCATAGTGATTTTCATATACACAAATATTGTGTCATCTAAAAATTAAGATAATTTTATTCTGTGTGTTTACTCTTTTTTATTTCTTTCTCTTGCCTTATTGTACTAGCTAGGACTTACAGTTCATTGTTGATTAGAGTTGATAAAAGCAGACAGATTTTTGGTTGTTATTTTCTTTCTTTCAAGGAAAACATTTAGTCCATAACCATTAAGTATGATGCTGCTCATTTATTTTTAATATATAACTTTTATAATACTGAGAAAGTTTCTTCCTGAATTTTTGAGGGTTTCTGTTGTAAATGGTGCTGAATTTTGTTAAATGGTTTTTCTGCATGTGTTGAGAGGATAAGCTTTCTTAATTTTATTTTAAATTTTATTAATATTGAAAATTATATCAATTAATTTTTAAAGCTTAACAAATTCACATTACTACTAAACCATACTTGATCATATATTCTCTCTTTATATAATATTGGGTTTGATTTACTGTTAATACGTCTGAGTCTACAACCCCAAAGATTATAGCTCTATAGATTACTTTCTCCTAATATTTTAGATTTGCTATCAGAGTTTTGATTTTAGTTTTAGAGTCTTGGTTTCAGCTAACAAAGTTTAGATTTTGCAATCATCATATGATTAAGAAAGTATTTTCTGATTGTCTATATGCTAACATAGTTTGCATAGGATTGAAGATATTTCTTTTATAAGACTTCATATAGTTCATTATTAAAGTTTTCAGGGTCCAGGGTTTTCTTCATTTCAAGGTTTATAATTACAAATTCAGTTGAAATTAAATACATGTTTATTAATCTTTTTATTTTTAAGTCCATTTTGGTAATATGTGACTTTCTAGGAAGCTGTTCATTTTTTATCTAAATTTCCAAATTTATTATCATAAAGGTTTTAAATAATATATCCCTATTACCATATAATGTTGTAGGGTCTGCATTGATGTCCCCTTGTTCAATCTTGATTTCATCAGACCGTTTCATTTCTCTTTTTAGTCTGCTGTGTCAAATTACAGTTTGTTATTTTTTAATTGGTTGAGAATTTTTATGATATTAGCTCTTTATTTCCTCTTTCCCTTTCCTCAATTCATGTTCTTTGCTTTTCTTTTCTCTGTGTATTAAATGAAAAGCATAGGTTATTGATTTTAGAATTTTTTTTTTCTGATGAAATTATTTAAAGCCACATTTTATTCTTAAACACTACTTTAGCTAAACCACAAAAAATGTGTTAGGTTGTGTACCCTTTTCCTTTGTAACTTATTTTTGATTGACCAGTTATTTAGAAATGTGTGGTTTAATTAGCAAATATGTTGGGATTTTCAATATATCTTTCTATTATTGACTTCTAATTTAATTCATTTTAGTCAAATAACATCTACTATATAATTTCAATTCTTTGAGCTTTGTTTAAATTTTGTTTCAGATTTATTTAAATTTGTTTTAAGGTGTGTCTTTCTTGGTAAATATTTCATGTGAACTTAAAAAAAATATTTATTTTTCCTTTATTGGACAGAGTGTCCCAAAAATATCAATTAGGATAAAACATTTAAAAGTATTGCTCAATGTCTTTTATACCTTTAATGATTCTCCATATATGTTTCCTATCAATTAAAGAGAGAAGAATGCTGAACCCTCCAAATATGATTAAAAATTTGTCTGTAACTCTTTTTTTCTTAGTTTATGAATTATTAAACTGTGTGGTTGAGTACAACCATTATGCTTTCTTGATATACTGGCATTTAATCATTATGAAATGTTCCACTTTATCTCTGGTAATATTTACTTGTTTTGAAATCCACATTTTCTTTATCAATATAAAGTGACTCAAACTTTGTTCTGCTTAGAAAGTTTATAGTATGTCATTTTTATCCTTTTACTTTTAAATTTAAAGTAAGAATTTTGTTAAAAAAAAGCATTGAATTGTGTCTTGTTTTGTATCTCATCTGACTTTAAATATGTCTTTAAATTAAATAATTTATCATGTTTAATTTAAATTAATTTAATTATTGGATTCCAACCTACCTTCTTGCTTTTTGTTTACTCTATGACCCTCTGTTCTTAGCTGTCTGGTTTTTTTTTTCAATTTTTCATATATATTTTTGGACTAAGTGAATAGTTTTTAGTACTCTCTTTATTCTCTATTATTGGGTTACCCTGCATACCAGATGGTGCTTTTTATTATTGTTTACTTGTTGCTCTAGGGTTTAAAACACACATCTCTAATTTATCATACTCTATTTTTTAATAATACTACAGAAATATAAATAACATTAAACCCTTAAAATGATATACTTTCACTTTCATCTCTTAACCCTTTTCCTATTATGGTTATATGATCTACTTCTAAACATATTGCAAACTGTAAAAGGAATTGTCAATATTTTGCTTTAATCTGTCAATTATCCTTTAAAGGTTTAAAAATTAAAAAAAAAGGGATTTGTTTTCTAATGCTGTGTAACAAATTGCCACAAATTTAGAGGCTTAAAATAAAACACACTTATTATCTTATAATTTCTGTGGGTCAGGAATATGGACATGGCTTGGCAGGATCCTCTCCTTTCTAGTTCCTCACAGGCTGCAATTTAGTTAATGTACAGGGCTGAAGTCTTATCTCAAAGCTTGGCTGGGAAAGCCTATATCACATGGCTGTTGGAATATTTCAATTCTTCAAATGTTGTCAGACTGAGGGCCTCAATTTCTAGCTGACTGTTGGCCAGACATCTTCAGTTCCTTTTTATATGGTTTCTTCAACATGAAAGCTCACTTCATCAAACTGTGCAAGGTGTTAATGCAATTGAGTGTCTTCCAACATGAAATAAGTAGTGATCTTAATGTAACCTAGACATGGAAGTGACTTCTCATCCCCTTTTCTATCTATTGGAAGCAAATTGCTGGTTTGCCCATGCTCAAAGAAAGATTACACAAATACATGGATATCAAGTGATGGGGACCATTGAAAGATATCATGGAGACGTCTACTAGAATAACTTTTACATTTCTCTACAAATTATAGAGATTTTTATTGTCTTGTGGAGGTACAGTTTTCTATTTACATAATTTTCTTTCCATGGGAAAAATTTCCCATAACATTACTTGTAGTTCTGTTCTGCTGACAATATTTTTTTTCTTTTTTCTTTTATTTTCTCCAAAAATTTTATTTCATTCTCAATTTTAATGAAATTTTCATTAGCGTAGAATGTTATGTTTTTCTCTTTTGTTTAGCACTTGCAGTCATCATTTCAACATATACATGTTTCTTTCTTTAAATACTTGAAAATGGTTCTACTACTATCTTTAAATTTGGTCTTCTACTTTTTATCATCTCTGCCATTTCTGTAATTATAGCACACTGAATTTTCTTAATTATGGGTCATAATTAAGACTTTTAAAAACTATTGGATTCTGAATATTGTGAATATTACATGTTTTGTACCTGAAATTTGTTGTCTCTATTTTCAGTGGTGCTAGGCTTTTTCTGGCAGGCAGTTAGATTACTTTTCGATTAGTTTGATCTCCTTACAGCTTGCTTCACTTTGTGGGATAATTTTTAAGGATGGGTCTATATCGCATTTCACTCCATAGCTAATTCAGCCCTTCTAGTAAGATATATCACTGTCTGCAGTCTCCATTTTATGCCTCAGATAATGGTCAAGTACATTCTACTCTGGCTTCTCAGAGCTCAGATGTACCCTGCTTTGTGTCATCTCTAGGAATAATTCAGTTTAAAACTATCCAGTCATTCCTTGACCCTCCTCAACACTTTCAATTTGTACCTGGGGAGTGTAGACCTCAGCAATGATTAATATTGATCCCCATCATATTTCTGGAGTGTTTACATCTGAAATCTTCCTAGCAGCTTCCATTTGCCTCATCCTCCATGAGTTTCTATTTCCATCGCCTCATCTCATCAAGTTTATCAATATCTGTTTGTGTTTTCTTTCCCTGTGCCTGCATTCCAGATGTTGTCTCCAAGTAGAAAGCTGAGGAAATGATAAGGCTCACCTTATTATTTCCTGTCCTCAGAGATCATATTCCTGCACTTTTTCCATTATCTGAATATATTATTTTCATATATTTGTCTAGTTTTCTAGTTGTATAAAGAGGGATTAATTGTTGTCCTTATTGTATCTATTGTATCATTGCTACCATGAACAGATATCCAAAAATAGATTTTGCTACAGTCTTTTTGAATATGCTTGATACTATATTATTGAATTATGTTAGGTGAGTTTTAAGTGTGCACAAATGTGTGTGTATTTTATACAAGGAAAGAGAAATTTTGCACTCTAAAAAGGTCACCATTTCTTTGAAAATGGCATATTTTATGATTGGAATAGATAAGCCTGAATGATCTTTTTGTAGATATAGAGCAAAAATGATTTTAGAGATATCCAGAGATAGTGTTTATTAAGAGTTCAGTTTGAAGAGAAGACTACTATTCTTTATATAATGAGAATTTTAATACCTATAAAATTATTAGTTTTAACAGGAAAGAGTTGTGTTGGCATTTTTATCTTGAAAAAAATGTTGAAGTAGAATAGAAAACAATTCACTTAGATAAGAGATGTGGAATACTTTGAGTTGTTCAAATTGTACACCTCACTTTATCATTACTGAGAATTTTTGTAGTCAGTGTTCATCATAATGAACATTTGTTTGGTTTTCTACCACATATACAAGGAATATTTTTAAAAGACTGAAATGATGAGAACAACTACCTTGAGAGTGAGGTAAGAGAGTGGACTTCAACAACTACTCTTAAGGTGGCTTGAATTCTAGGTCTACGAATGGACCTTATATATGAAAAATTTATCCTTGGTTCATCCAACACTCTGTAAACACTTAGAATCATTTTAGGTTGTTACCTTTTCTTTCTACTTGTGAGCAAGTAAGACCCTCCTAGCTGGAGCCTCCAGAACAGTTAGAATAATTTCTGGGAACTGAAAATTGAGCAAGCTTCTTGGAGAGCCTGATTGTTTCTTAACTTTCATCAGATTGTATGTTTGGCCATTGTGTGCATTTGTACCTGGAAGGACTGTGTAAGCTTCTCTGATGGAAGTGTTATGGCATTCTCTGATTTAGTAGGTCTCTGTTAACAAATAAGTGGCATTTTTTAATATATTATAAGAACTCTGATTATTTGCCTGTTCTGTTAAACTGTATTTCCTTCAACCATGTCACTCTTGAGACTGCCACAAAAACACCTAGTTGAAAATCCATTACACAAGATTTCTCTTCTTAGTTTACTAAGAAAAGTACATTGATGTAAATGAAAGGTCTAAATGAAATGCATGTAATATGTTCTATAATAGAGTAATATTCAGAAATAAGGAAACAAAGGCATTAATGATGATTTTGTGTAACTCTGATAGTGCTATTTAAGATCAAATAGCATCCTTTTAATCAAAGATCTTTTCTTCTACAATGTAGTTTAGTGTGAAACACAAAACTCAATGCTTCATATGACTGAAATTAGAACTTACTGAAATAGTGTTTGAAGAGCACAAAGAATTGCAAAACAAAATTAATTTATTAGGTATGAAAGAGAATTAACATTTTGGTGATTTGAGCTTTAGAGAGGTACATTAAAAGTTTTTTCATGATTCACATAAAGTACACTATTGGCTAATTTCTTCAAGACTAATATTGATTACATAGAATTTGATTGATACAAATGCAAGTATATATCTGCTACAATCATGTATAGAGAATGGTTCAGTACACCTGGATAAGGTAAAGTAATGGTTATGGGCTGAAATGAGCCCCCCCCCCCAAATTCATATATTGTAGCTCTAAACCCTAGTACCTCAGAATGTATCTATATTTGGAGATAGACCCTTTCAAGTGGTAATTAAGTTAAAATGGAAACAGGGTGGGGATTGATATAATCTGACTGGTGTCCTTATAAGAAGAGATATCTCAGGGATACATACTCACAGAAGAAAGACCACACGAGGACAGAGCAAGAAGGCAGCCATCTGCAAGCGTAGGAGAGAGGGGTCAGAAGCAATCAAAACTGCCAATACCTTGAACTTAGACTTCCAGCCTCCAAAACTGTGAGAAAATAAATTTCTGCTGTTTAAGCCACCTAGTCTGTGATATTTTGTTATGGGTGCCTTAACAAACAAATACAGTAATTGCTTTTTTAAAATCTTCAATAATTTGTTTATAATTCATTGCTATAGTTATGAGTAAACACTTTTTGGCATGGATTCTGTGTGAAATATTCATTCTAACATTTACCCAGTGTTTAGTATGAACTGTATTTTTACTAGGATCTGACTTCTCAACATAAATTAACATGGAAACATTCATTTTTAAAATCATTTTCCTTGACTGTGTGAGAAATAAGCCCATTCTAACCTCTCTCCCCACAGCAAAAAAATAAAAATAAAGAAGTGTTGTGACCGACAAAAATACCTTTAAAACATCAGATCAAATTTGAATACATTCAAATCCAAGTACAATATATGAAGAGCACATTTCTCACCTCTTTGTCATGCAGAGGACATTACACTTTTTTTCCATATTAATTAATTTTTTGGATAGCTAATATGACTAACATAATGGACAATGGACTGTGACTAGATGTCCTTATAAACATTGTAATGCAATTTACTATCTGGTAGGCAGTCCAGAACCATTTTATTTAAGGATATTTTAACAGTATTTGGTTTAGAATGGTTGCTGTAAGTAATTCTGGAATTTTGGATTTCGAAAAATAGCTGGCTGGAGAGTAGAAGTTAGTTACATAGATCCTCTTCCTCTGTATGACAAATCAAGTGAAAAAAAGAAGGCCTTCATGCTAAATAATTTCCTCTGAGATGATGTATTATGCTCCTTTTGTTAGCACTAATCTGTTGGTCCTAAACCAATTTGTGTCACAGTGTAGAAAACGGGAATTTAGGGAACTAATAGGGAACTAAATCTAAATAGGTCAGATTTCCTGCAGAAAGGAATATTACATTCTTTTCCAGATTTTTCTTGTGTCTTTCATTTCATAGATAGATGTCTGCTTCAAGTGAATTAACAATTTAATCCTTTGTAATATTACAGATTAATTTAGCCATAAGATTGACCCACAAATCATAATTTATAAAGCATATACATTTTTAACATGAAAATGAAAAAAGATGTAAAAAAAAGAGAGAAAGAAGAGGAAGTTTTGCTAAAAGGTTTTCATCTCCATCTTGGCAAGAAGTTGCAAAATCCTTAGAAAAATTAAAATAGTCATAGCTTGCCAATGGAATTTGGAGGAAATAAATGTAAAACTAGAAAATTAGAATAGCTTATAGATAGAGGATTCCAAGCACACACACACACAAAAAAAAAATTAGCAAAAATTACAATTGGAGATGGTTATATGGGTTTCAAAGAACTGAATGGAAAAGGAAGAAATGATAGCACATGACCTAACTCTTAAAGGTGAGACAACCTGCTGTGACAAACATACCTTTAAAAAGTCAGGGCAAATTTGGATATATTCAAATCCAATTATAAGGATCCAAATTTAGAATGAAAAATACTTGAAAAGAAGTCTGAATTGTCACCTCAGTTAAAAATATTTTATATTCTGTATAAAAATGATTGACTGAGGTGGGCTCAGCCAACCTTCAGTGTGTGTGGCATCTAAGGCCCTTTCCAAAGATATAGGCCAGAGGGCATAGGACATTATTAGATATGCGCTGGCAATGTACATTGATCTCCATGAGAAATAGAGAAGATTTTACAGAGTAAGCTTGGAAGGTACAGTGATGCTGTGATGGTAATCTCATGGACTTAGTTAAATCAGGAACTGGAATATGTCACTTGAGAAAATATTCTGTGGTTGTGTTACCTAGTCAGAATGCATAATTGAGATGGCTGTTAGGTGTACATGGGGGTTCTGCCTCCATTGCTCTCTAGATGGTGTTGAGCCAAATCTATCCAGTTTAATTAGGCATGTCAGACATGAACTTGTGGAAATTCTCAATCCCTTCTCTGTAACAAACATTAAGCAACACAGAAATCTAGGAAGGGTGCAAGAGTTCCCTACTATGATCAAGGTAATGGTGGAAGTGGGAGCTTTATGTAGGCAAGGCAGATGTGCATGGAGGCTGGGAGTGGATTAAAGGCTTGAAGATTTATTTTTTATAAATTTATTTATTTTTGGCTGTGTTGGGTCTTTGTTGCTGCATGCAGACTTTAGTTGCAGTGAGTGGGGGTTACTCTTTGTTGTGGTGCACAGGCTTCTCATTGTGGTGGCTTCTCTAGTTGTGGAGCATGGGCTCTATGTACACGGGCTTCAGTAGTTTTGACATGTGGGCTCAGTAGTGGCCCACGGGCTTAGTTGCTCCACAACATATGGGATTTTCCTGGACCAGGGCTCAAACCCGATTCCCTTGCATTGGCAGATGGATTCTTAACCACTGACTGCACCACCAGGGAAGCCCAGGCTTGGAGATTAAAGGAAGTGGTTTCCTTAATAGCTTTAGCCATGCTAAATATGAAAATTCATCATGGTAAATAATGTACAATAAAGTTATAGACAAAGGTGATTGATAATTTTATTAAACTTATTACATATTTTCCATTTTTATTTCTGAATTCAACTAAGAAAACTTGTTCTTTATGTGGACTAGCCTCCATTATATATTACACTTTTACAAAGGGATATTTAAATTTACTGTCATACTGTCTCAATCTAGTAAGGTAAGACCTGGACTTAAGAACAATTAAGAATAATTGTGGATACTCTGTGAACAATAGCATAAAAATTTTCATTTGAAAAAGAAAAAATGGACTATCTGGGGCCTTTAAACCCCCATAGGACAAATAGAGACTGGTTTATAAAACCGGCCATCTTTCTCATCTCATCTCAAAACTTTTTTTCTTCTTTCTTATTCAGTCTTGGAGCTGGGGCTGTACTTAGCTTGCCAATAAAATGATATATTGCTGCACAACACTTGAAAGCCAAACACTGAATTTGACTAAATACACGACAGAGCCTGGGGACAACAAGGAGCAGATTGTCACTGTCTCTGGTTATGTCAGAGTGTGTTTGATCTTTCTGCTCTAGTACATATGAAAATAGATGGAATTTCTTTTTAAAAAACAATAAAAGAACCCAGATGGCATAAAGGGAAGTGGACATAGAGGTGGTAATAGTGACTGCAGATCAGTACTGCCTGAATACTATTCACTAAAGCTGTGTCCATGGTATGAATTTTGGCCCTTTCCTTTTAAAAACAGTTATTTTTTGTCACATATGTTATTTCTTGATTTGCATTTTACTTTGATGTAAGGATCACGTTTTTTATTACTATTCTTTCCATATGCCTAATATTAATATTCCATCTCCTGTCTCTTTCCTAATATTACTAAATAATTTTATTTTAGGAGAGTTTTTTGTTTGTTTTCATTTTTTTCAAAGTATGTAATTGGTTCCCAGAGACGATGACATCAGCCAGAGGCCTTGTTTCTCTCTCTCCAGACTGTATTCATCCAGCCCAGTTAGCCAAGCTACCAAAAGAAGAAAGTTAAAGAGGTTTTTCTTTTATCACACTGAATGCACAAAAATGTGTCACATTCAAAATCCTTCTGAAATATTCCAAATGAAAAAGTACTTTCTTTTCAATAATAATTTGTTTAAGAAAATCTTTGGATAAGCAAATTGAAGGCATAAAATGCTAAAGTATTCAGTAGTTGAGTAAGTAATTTGATAATTACCCCTCAACATTCCCTAGGTCCCATCTCATTTCTTTGTCTACAGTTACCTCTCCTTCAGCAGAAAAGAACTTAATCACTTACACATAAAAATAAATGTCTTCTCTTAAGGCAATAAAAATGTAAAAAAAGTAAACTTTTCTGTCAATAAAGAGATCTAGCAAACTTAGACACAGCAACAAAAGTAATTATTTCACATAACAATTTCTGACTATAGGTCACTAATTTCTACTGTGGTTCTCTGGGGTTCTCTAGTATGGTATGATAATTAGATTTTTATTTTACCATAGCAAGGTGTTGTCATTCCAGAGTGCAGACGATTGGCTCCTACAGAACAAGTCTAAGTGAATATGAATGATGTGATTTTACTATAAATGGCATTATACTAATAACTCACAGTATACAAAAGATGAAAACATTTCTATATTCTGGATCTGTGCTCTTAATTCTCATAGTTTCAAAATAGTGTCCCCATGTGGTTAATCTATTTATCTGAAAAAAAACATAGGCAAATAGAAATTTACAGGTAAAACCCACTTGAATGTGTTGAGTGTGGTCCTAAGTATTCTATATGAACAAATAGATGATCACCATTCTTTGGATAAAATAATTACAGAGATTGTCACTATTAGTATTATGGTTTCACAAAATCACACATTTGTCAAATTGAGTATTTAAACAAGGGAGCATTATATCCTCATTAGTAAAGCGTAATCATTCCATATAAATAAAAATTATTTATAAATTGGTCACATACTTAAAAATAGAATACAAGATTACACTAGACCAAAAATTAGAACTTGGATTCTTTGGCAAGTAATACATTATAAAACTGCAAACTAAATATTATCAAGGCCATATTCTATTTAAAATAATTGATCATTTATATGTGATAATGCAAAGTTTTATAGTGAATTAGTTTGTACCATACAGCTGTAGAAATGCAAAAAGTCTTAAATGGCAGTTCATAAGGCAACAAATGAAGATGTGTGAATCAGAAAATTCAGTCTTGAATATTTGGACTGAACTCAATTATGCAAAAAATAGTGGTTGCAATATTTTCGATAACCACAAGCTTCATGAAATATAATCATGATGTTAAAATTGGCTGTCTTAATCAGATAAAATAGAATAAAATTAGAGAAAAATGTTTATTTTGGTGACCTCAGAGGCACTAAAATTTTAAAACAAGGTGGGTTATCAAAATAATAAACAAAATGCTCTCTATATATGTGTTAGTATTAAATAAGAACAAAAATTATAAATGTAATTGTTACTAGGCTCTTATAATTATGGTAAGTGTAGGTCCTTAAAATTGGTTTGTTATGGGAGATTGATTATGCCACTTTGAGCTAGAAAATGATTTTCCTATTTTTCCTTATACACACTCATGTAAACTCTGTGTAGAATCCCTCACTAGGCAAAGCGTATTCAGAACCCAGGTTCCTATTTTTCTCTAGCAAAGTGACAATTTATAAAGCTTAACTTCAACAAGTTCTTATTTAAACACAATAAAAAATTGTTCTTTTATAAAACCAGAAACCAACTAATAAACACAACATTTGAAGAAGTATAGAACGCTTGGGAAAGTCTTTACTTTTTCTTTCTTTCCTTTCTTCTTTCCCGTAGTTAGTATTAAAGATAATTTCAATTTATACCTGTGTACTTACAGATAAGATTCAGTCCAGAAGTCTCAGGAATCATCAGCTCAGGTCAAGGAGTCACACAGGTCAATCACCTAATTTGCTGTCAAGCTCTGCATCATGTTCCTTTGCCTTCACGATCCTCAGGGTTCATAATGTGAGATGAAGGGCACTGAGGAGTAGGGAAAGTATGTCTATTGCAAATTCAATAGTCACATTCAAGGAACTTCCAACTATGGTGATATGAAGATACTGGTGAAATCCTCTTTGCAGAAAACTGGACCAAATTGACCAAAACTATTATTTCCAGGCTCTAGAAATAGATCAGGGGCAGACAGCAAATTAAGAAGCATTTATTCCTGGAAAACTAATAGACCTTCATAAAATAACAGCACTAGTCTATGGCTTTCTTGCCTAAAGCTGCTCCTATTCCTCCACAGTTGATATAAGTTGCAATTTTAAGAAAGTGGCAGACCCCTAAAATAATCAGCTTTGCCCCCAGAGGGGGCAGAGTGAATCTGGGACCAGGGCAAAACCTCAGAGCTTTGCTCTTTAATAGTAGTAAACTTGGTAGGAAACAAATGGGCACAACATGTGCCTTTATAGTCTGAGGTCATGGTCCTGGTTGGGTTGAGTGCAGACAAGCCAGCAATTTAACCAGGACATCCTGAAATAAAAGAGCCATAAGATGGCTATTTATGTATTCCACACATACCTAGTTACTAGGAAACTACATGCAAGCTCAGGCAAGATCCGAGAGGCCCTGATGGAAAGTAAAAGCCATGGAAGACTTGTCAAGTGGCTGGCCTTTGAATGTGCTTTCCAGCCTAACCCCAGGTCAATCAGCAGATACTGGTAGCCTTACAGGCTTGCGGTGTTGGAGTACTAACTCTGCTCAAATCATTGATGAATATTTAACTGCACAGATACAGAAATGGCCTCTTGGAAATTAAACTAAAAATAAAAAGAATAATACAGACATCAAACAGAAACGTCAGTGTGTATGCACAAAGGTGAAAACAGAGTCCAGAGATCCAGAATAAGAGAGAACATGCAACTCTCACTCAGTGAATGCAAAGGGACACTGCAAGGACCTAGATGTTTATCACACAAAAACTCACAAATGTCTATTATAAATATGCTCAAAGAATTAAAAGAAGCTATGCCTAAAGAATAACTTATGCTAAACATATGTTTTTCAAAAGTTCTGCTTGAAACAACAGGTAAAGCTACATGGACTTTATTAGAACAATAAATAAAATGGATTTAAAATATGAATATATCTTTAAAAGTTAAAGTGATAATGATAAAGAGAAAGACATTAAACATGTTTTGGGTGAATTGTTTACATTTCATGTCATTTTCCAATGGCATAATATTAGACTAGACACTGGGAAAATTATTATTTTTATAATATTTAAACTCTTCCTTTATGGGTTTTAAAAATGACTTCTAAATTATATGAAAAAATAGCTGGTATTAAAATTAGGTCACTGTATTTATGATGATCACATTCCCATTATTTTTAGTACTAATTGTATTTTACTTAAACAAATTTCTTTTTGGTTATTTTACCAAAAATTACATTCAGGGAACTTACTTGATAAGAAATATTATATAGATTAGTACAGACACATGCCATTAAATGAAAGGCTAAAAAGTAGAACAACCTCTGTGGAATTAAAATTGGAAATGAGTAATTCACCAGCTGTTATTACAGATCAAATACATGTATTTCAGTGGAAACACTTGGGATTTCTAATTGTTCACAGTCAAATTCCATTTGATTTCCTTAATCTATTTTTCTTCTTTGATCTCCCATAATCTGTAGTACTGTATTAGTGGCTTTTATTAATGGATTTTTTTTTCTACTAAGGGGAATTAATATCTGAACATCTGAGCTTTGCATATAGTTGTATAAAATTATCATAACTCTGAGTGAAAGCCCTTTCTTTTGCATAGGTGTTATTCTTATAAACAAGGTTACAGTACTTAAAAATACACCATTTATGTTTAAGAGACAGAGTTTCATATTCTGCAAGGACACATCTGCTTGAAATTTATTTGATCAGTAACATATATTTTAACATCTTATAATCATTCAATAATTGTGGTTTCTAAAATTGATGTACATGAACAGGTCCTAGGTTTTTCTGAATTTATGTAAAAAGTAACAAAAAAGTATAAATAATTGTGTCTGTCTCTCAGGAATGAGAGATATGCAGATTCTTAGGGGAGTCCATGAAGGCAAAATAACAACAAAACCTAAATACCTATTGAGGGGTGAGCTTGTGTGTGTGTTATTAAAATAATAAATTTAAATATAATGAGAAACCCTAGAAAGCATAATCTATGTGTTAGTAATTACCCTCTATCATCAGTCAAGGGGAGGTTTAGTATTTTAAGTAGATATAGGATTGGAATTGTTAGGTTGTATGCTAATAAAACACTAATGTCAATATACCTCAAGGTATATGGTGTATTAAATTTACCATGATCATGGCTTGTACAAATTCACTTCATTGAAAAGTCTCTGAATACATATAGTCAGAAATGTTTGCTTTCTGTGTAAAAAGAAATTAGAATACATGGGGAGTGCAATTTAAGACTGAACACAATTCTTTACTGTTCTTTGGTTTTATTAAGGTATCCTGGACTTCATTAAATTCACTGATACAAGATAATGTAATTTTCATAAGAATGCATAAATTTCTTATTGGTCCAGAAAAAGTAGTCAAAGTATGCCAGTACTTTCAGAAATTGGCAATGAACTCAAACTTTAAGACTATATTAAATGGTAAATTATTTTTAAATTTATTGAATATAAGCCTAGTGGTATTTTTCACCAAAAGTCAGTAGATGGTGATTTTTCTTTAGCTATAACAATTCTACTACATGAATTAATGCCTTTTGTATGTGTCTTAGTTTTGATTGCTCCCATACTACTAGTATGATAAAGGCATATGTCCTGTTAATGAGAAACTATGAGACTATTTTATTTAAGAGACAGGTTTGGACTAGGTAAAAGGTAGATTTCCTCCATACAAGTTGATTTAAGTAGGGCTTGGGTTTAGAGTGTGAGCATATTATAAACCAGAAAACAACACTTTAGTGAAGGTGATTGTTCGATGAGAAGCATATAGAAGAGCAGGTTTTTCAAGAATAAACTTTGCAAATAGTAGCTTTTCTATACTGGGCAGCTAAGAGATATTTAATCAAGGAACAAGGAACACATTGGGAAAATGAAAAAAAAAATGTGAATTGTGCTGCATTGCAGACCCAAGTTGAAACTTCTGTTTTACCACCTTTGTAACAGTTTCATATTTCTAAAAAGTAGATTAAGATAAAGTTTCTGGAAATCCAATGAGTTGACTTGTGTAAAACCAGGGCTTAAGAGTAGAAGTTATTTACCCTTTATAAGTGAAGTAAAAAATCTGTTCTAAGGAGCGAAGTCTTCAGTTTTGGTGACAAGAATGTACTTTCTCTAGTCCAGTCATGAGCCTTTAGGGTAATTCTCAGAAGAAAATACTTTACATTTGCTTTGGAAGATTAGCTGGGATGTTTTAAATCTCTTCTGGACAGATATTCAATATGATGAATACCCGATGCAATATGAAGGAATCCTCCAGAAGGGTTTTATATTGTTTAAGACTAAGCATCCAGTTCCAACAGTGGAATTTTTATGTATCAAGGTAGATTTACATCTTCAAAAGGATTGTAGAAACGTCCTTTGGAATCTTAAAATATACTCCCATTTTTTTTTTAGTTAAATACCCTCCTAATAACAGTTCCAAACTTTGAGTGCTAACTCAATTCTCCTTTCTTCCCAGTGCCTATCATTACTTCCAGATTTGTACTGCATTGTTATTCAAACAATTAATTCAAAAGGTATACACATTTTCTTTTAAATTATGTGTCTCTTTAATTCCCTCCCTTTTATTTGAAAACTAGCAAATTGTTTTTAGAAATCTGCATGTGATATCATTGAATACTATAATGATCTTGTCACCTGGGAAGGTTAGGCAATGAAATTTACTTACAGGAATAACATGATTCCACACTTAAAACCTGCATTCTGACTACACAATTGAAATGATCTGATGCAAAATTCAAAAATCACTTGAACTATTCAACTAAAAATAATTTCTCAGCCTTTATAATTTATCATATAGGTAGATTCTTTTAGCCAGGAATACCAAGGAATTTGAGGTAGTTCTATATATAATACTGTGTTCAGACTTTATGATTTAGAAAGTCTCAACCTATCCAGATAACAAAACATGCTATTAGGAGATTCACTTTTATGAATGTGTGCTCTAGAAAACAGACAAGGATGTTACTGGAAACTGTTTACTGAAGAAATTAGGCATGATGTTGGCTGGAAAAAAACATTACATTTTTTTTGTCATCCTTGGAGTTTTCTCAGTCAGACACTTAAGAGGGGCTGAGGTCATCTTAGGGATGTGGCTTGTAGCTTTTAGACACTATGTTAGTGTTTGTTCAAGTCTTCACTGGCCAAGGTTGAAGTGTAGTTGAGAGGAAATTTCAGAGGAGGCTAGCTAGAGTTTGGTCTAGGAGATAATCTTTGTTAATACTCAAAGTCTAATCCATATTTGATTCATATCACTTAAGTGTGATATTTGAGGCTTTTTAGCTGATAATACTTATATAAGATTTTTTTCTTAGAATTGAAGCTGTAATAGGATGAGACTTGTAGGCAAACTGGGGTTGAATGAGTAACTTTTGCCTGTGGTACAGACAGGAAAGCTTGGAGCTAAAGGTCAGATTGTGGTAACCATAATGATGACATTAAAAAGACATGTCCACATTCTAATCCCTGGAAACTGTGAATCTTATCTTGTACAGTAAAAAAGAAAAAAAAAAGACTATTATTTCATATGAAAAATATATATGTGATTAAGTGAGGGATTTTGAGAGGAGATGCTAGCTATAGATTATCCAGTGGGCCATAAATCCAAGGGCACATCTTTATAAGAGTGAAGCAGTGTAAGATTTGATTAAAAAAAAAAAGAGGAGAAGATACACACCCACAGAGGAGGAGGCCACAGAGAAAAACAAGTGAAAAGATTTAGTGATGTTAATAAAAGCTTAATGAATAGCAAGAAATGCTAAGGAATGCCAACAACCACCAGAAGCCAGGAAATTGATTCTTCCTTAGAGCCATTGGAGGGAGTGCATCAATGACAACACTTTTATTTCATACTTCTGGCATCTAGAACTATGAGAGAATAAATATATGTTGTTTAAAGACAACAATTCAGTGGTAATTTGTTACAGCAGCCACAGGGAACTAATGTAAATCATCTTGCTAGCACAAGATATGACTAGGCTAGCTTTTTCACTATTAACCCTTAGAATGTGTGTCCAGAAATGCTTTGTCATTTATAAATAGCTGTATTTGTTTCTAATAGCAATCACACATGCATACTCATACACACCCACCCACAGGTGTACATACATGCACACACACACACACACACACACACACACTTATGTGAATGTACATTTCTAATTGTAATAGAAAATGGGAACAAGTACGAGTTGTGAGAAATCCAAAAAATATTGTGATAAATAAAAATATATATATTTTTGTAGTTGCAAAGAAAAAACATTCTTGGCTCAGATGTTTCTAATACTGATTAAGATTTTTTTTGAGATTTTACAATTGTTCTTATATTAAATTGCTTTCTAAATGAAAACATAAATATGATTTTTTCTTAGAATTTACTAGCATTTTATTAAATTATGCACAAATCTCATTTTATGTAGTTATATTAATGTGTATTTGAGAAAATTTAAACTTTTTAATCTTAAATTATTTTAAAAAGTAATCTTTATTTTAATACAGAGGGGGAAAGAAATCAAACACACTACATAGTCATTAAAGATCTTTTACCCTCTTTTCCAACATTTTCATCATCCAAGTTGGTCTTTTGCTCAATGTTATTATTTCTCACTTATTGGCAATAAATTAACATACTTGAATATGATTGACCAAAATGGCATTAACAGTCAACTTGATCTAATTAATATTTTAAACATTCTCCATCCAACAAGAGCAGTATACCTATTCTTCTCATGCTCACATGGAACAATCACCAAGATAGAACACATTCTGACTCATAAAACACACCACAACAAACTTGTTAGAATGGAAATCACACAAAGTTTGTTCGAAGACCACAATACAATTAAACTAGAACTCAACAACAGAAAGATAGTTGGAAAATCCCCAGATATTTGGAAACTAAGCAATACATGTCTAAATGATGCATGAGTCAAAGAAGTTTTTCAAGTAGAACTAAGTGAAAATGAAAAAATAGAACTTATCAAAACTGTGGAATGTGGTAAAAGCAGTGTTTAAAGGGAAATTTACAGCATTAAATGCATATTTTAAAAATAAAGGATGATCTAAACTCAACAGTCTAAGTTTCAACTTTAGGAATTAGGAACAGAAGAACAATTTAAACCCGAATCAAGGACAGGAAAAAAATTTAAATCCAAGAATTACTGTAATTGAAGACACAAATACATTGATAAAGTTAAGGAAACTAAAATCTAAAACTCTTTGGAAATATCAATAAAACTGTTAAGCTCTAGCCAGGCCACCTAGAAAGAAAGAGAGAAGATACAAACTACCAGTATTAGAAAGAAAAGAGGGATCATCACTATCATGCCATAATCATTAAAATTATAATAAAGGCATGTTATAAATAATTCTAGCCCACATATTTGATAACTAAGATGAAATGGTCCAGTTCCCTGAAATACATAAGCTATCAAAATTTGCATGAGAAGAAAGAGATAATCAGAATAGGTTCATATCTATTGAACAAATTAAATCAATAATCAATAACCTTTCAAATAAGGAAGCACTAAGCTAAAGCACTTCACTGCTGAATTCTAACAAATATTTAATGGAAAAAAATACCAACTCTCTACAATATATTCCAGAAAATAGAAGTAGGGAGAATACTTTTAAACTCATTCTATAAAACCGGTATTACCTGAATACCAAAACCAGATAAAATTTTTAAAAGAAGGAAAAACAGTAGACTAATAACTCTCATGAATATAGATGCAAGTCCTTAGTAAAATGTAGTTAACCAAATACAGCAACAGATTAAAAGAATTATATACCATAACCAGGTTTTGAAGACTATTAAAATATTTGAAAATCAATCAATACAAACCACTATATTAACAGGCTAAAAAATAAAAATCATATGATTATATTTATTATGCAAAACAAAAACTGAAACTCCAAAACGTATTCCTGAAGAAATGTCTTAGTACACTAGAAAGAGAGGGACCTTCATGAAAATGACAAACACCTATAAAAAATGTATAGCTAACATCGTACTTAATCTTGAAAAACTGTACACTTTCCTTCTAAGACTGGGAATGGGATAAGATGTCCTCCCAAACAATCCTATTAAACAAAGTTACTGTAAGACTGAGCTAGTTTAAAAAGATAAAAAAGGGAAAACATAAGCTATGTAAATAAGAAAGAAGAAATAAAACTATCTCTATTCAAAAGTGACAAAATTGACTATTTAGAAGATACAAAAGAATGCCAAAAATTTATAAAATTTCTGTAGCTAATAAAAGAGTAAGGTCTCAAGATGCAAGGTTAGAGGGGATCAAAATGGCAGAGTAGGGAGATGTGGAACACACACCCCTAATCATAAACACATCAAAAATATATGTACATGCAGAAATGTTCTCACCAAAAGCTAACTGGAAATTAGAAGAAAGACTCCTATACAACAAGGTTGTAAGAAATATCCACACAGAATTTGGTAAGAAGGGAAGAAAACTGACAGGTTGAGACCCATACCTCTGGGAGGGAACTCAGAGGAAAAGGAAGGTTACACAGGTGGAGATCCTCCCTGCAGAGTGAGTGGTCTGAGCCACACTTTGGGCACCCCAGTCCTGGTGTTTGACACAGGGAATGTGCATCCCCTTGGCTGGTTGGAGAGCTGGTAGGACTAACATGAGACTCCCCTTATGAGGAGCATATATGTGCTTGCTTGCCTGAATCAGGGTGGAGAGGGCAGATTGACATTGCACGAGTGGCTGACTGGTTTCCCACAAACACCCTGGTATATGTCCCAGCCTGAGCCAAGCAAACATTCCAGTCATACTTGCTTCATGCTCCACACTGGACAAGGGCTGCCAAGACTGAGAAAAGAGCTCAGCTGTGATACACAGAGGTGGCTTAAACCTGAAATGACATCTGAGCAGGGCAGGGGAAGCCATTACTGGTATTTACACAGGAAGTGCATCAAAAGAAGCCCTGACTTCTCTCTACAGCTGGACCACTACAGCCTACACCCCCACACACACCAACAGCCTACATGGGCAATTCCTGCCCTGTGACAAAGCTCCACACCAGGGCAGGCAAATGTGACAGAGGCTGAGGGGAGAGATCAACTCTGATGGGCAAAGGAGGCTCAGATCTAAAGTGGCCTCCAAATGGAACCAAGGCAGCCATTACTGGTGCTTGCACAGGCAGCACATAAGAAGTGACCCCAACAGAGGTCCCCAAAGCCTGTGCCTCTCACATGCCAAGAGCCTACATAGGCAATTCTTGGTTAAGCACTGCTCACCTCTGGGGCAAGAGTGCACAGAACACATACTTAAAGGGAAGAGAGCCAGCTTAGAACTGACACTCAGGGCTCCAGCTACAGCAACTAGAGACCAAACCCTGCCTCTAATATGGTAGTGATGGCCACTGAACACAGGTGAAGCTCCAGCTCTTACCAAGGTGATAGCTGCCAGCACACTCTGAGGAAAGATGTGACTGATATTCACATCATATCCAGCTCTCTTACCAAAGTGAGTAAGTACACTTAGACTACATAGCGATGCTCAGACATAAAGACACCCTTTTAGAACTGCAGTAGATAATAGTTTCACCTAATACATAGAGACAGAGAAAGTTAAGCAAAATAAGAAGACAGAGTTTGTCTCAATTGAAAGAGCAAGAGAAAACCCCTGAAGAAACAAATAATGGAACAAATTAAAAAAAAAACCAAAAAAAACCAAAAAAAAACAACTTACCAGATAAAGAATTCAAAGCATCAGTAAAAAGAATGTTAACTGAATTAATGAAAAGAATAAACGAAGAAAGTGAGAATTTTAATCAGGAACTAAAAAATATAAAAAAATAAGTCAGAAATAAAAAGCACAATAACTGAAATAGAAAACACACTAGAAGGAATTAATAGCAGACTAGGAGATACAGAAGAATGCATAAGTGATCTGCAAGATAGAGAAATGGAAATCATCCAATCAGAAAAGCTAAAATAATAATAAATGAGAACAGTTTAAGAGATCTCTGGGATAGCATCAATGTAACAATATTCCCATTATAGGGGCCCCAGAAGGAGAAGAAAGAAAGAAGGGGGTCAAAATATATTTGAGGAAATTAAGTGAAAACTTCCCACACATGAAGAATGAAACAGTTATCCAAATACAGGAAGCACAGAGCCCCAAGCAAGATGAACCCAAACATACCCACACTTAGGCATATCATAAATAAAATGGCAAAAGTTAAAGATAAAGAGAAAATTCTAATGGAAACAAAAGAAAAATGAAGTCTTATTAAGGGAGTCTCCATAAGGCTATCTGATTTCTCTGCAGAAATTTTGCAGGTCAGAAGAGAGTGGCATAATATTTTCAAAGTGCTTAGAGGGAAAAACTTGCAACCTAGGATACTCTACCCAGCAAGATTATCATTTAGAATAGAAGGAGAGATAAAGAATTTCTCAGACAAGCAGAAACTAAAAGAATACAAAACCTACCCTAAAAGAAATGTTAAAGGGTCTTCTCCAAGTGGAAAAGAAAAGGTTTTAATAAGAAGAATCTTTAGGAAAGAAAAAAATCCCACTAGTAGAGGTAAATATATAGTAAAGGCTGAGGATAAACTAATTACTAGTACACAGGTTAAAAGACAAAACACGAAAAATCATCTATGACTATAATGATCAGTAAAGAGATGAAATGAAGATGTAAAATAGGACACTAGAAACACAAAATGTGGGAGAGGTGAGTAAAAAATGTAAATCTTTTATAATGTGATTGAACTTAGAAGGACTACCTGTTTAGAACAAGTAGATAGATGTATAGGTCAACATATATGAACCCTATGGTAACCACAAATCAAAAACCTACAATAGATACACAAAAATTAGAGAGAAAGTAACAAAAGCATACCACTAAAGAAAATTATCAAAAATCAGAAAAGAAGAAACAAAAAGAAGAAATGAACAGAGAAGAACTACAAAAACAACTGGTAAGCAAGTAAAACAAATGGCAATAAGTACATACTTATCAATAGTTACTTTAAGTATCAATGGGCGAAATTTTCCAGTTAAAATATATAGAGTGGATGATTGGATAAAAAAAGCAAGATCCATTCTACATGTTGCCTACAAGAGACTCACATCAAGAGCTAAAGACACATACATGCTGTAAGTGAGGGGAGGGAAAAAGATATTTTATGCAAACAGAACCAACAAGAAAATTGTGGTACCAACACCCATATTAGAAAAAAATAGACTTTAAAACAAAATCTATAACAAAAGTCAAAGTAGGGCATTATATAATGATAAGGGGATCAATATAAAAAGAGGATATTTGAGAAGTAAGAAGAACTACAATCCTGCAGCCTGTGGAACAAAAACCACATTCACAGAAAGATAGACAAGATGAAAAGGCAGAGGGTTATGTACCAGATGAAGGAACAAGATAAAACCCCAGAAAAACAACTAAATGAAGTGGAGATAGGCAACGTTCCAGAAAAATAATTCAGAATAATGATAGTGAAGATGATCCAGGACCTCGAAAAAAGAATAGAGGAAAAGATCAAGAAGACATAAGAAATGTTTAAGACCTACAAGAATTAAAGAATAAACAAAGAGTGATGAATAATACAATAACTGAAATGAAAAATAAACTAGAAGGAATCAATAGCAGAAAAACTGAAGCAGAAGAACGGATAAGTGACCTGGAAGACAGAATGGTGCAATTCACTGCTTCAGAACAGAATAAAGAAAAAATAATGAAAAGAAATGAAGACAGCCTAAGAGACCTCTGGGACAACATTAAATGCAACAACATTCTCATTATAGGGGTCCCAGAAGGAGAAGAGAGATAGAAAGGACCCGAGAAAATATCTGAAGAGATTAGAGTCAAAAACTTCCCTAGCATGGGAAAGGAAATAACCACCCAAGTGCAGGAAGTGCAGAGAGTCTCATACAGGATAAACCCAAGGAGAAACATGTTGAGACACATAGTAATCAAATTGGCAAAAATTAAAGACAAAGAAAAATTATTGAAAGCAGCAAGGGAAAAAGGACAAATAACATACAAGGGAACTCCCATAAGGTTAACAGCTGATTTCTCAGCAGAAACTCTGCAAGCCAGAAGGGAGTGGCATGATACACTTAAAGTGATGAAAGGGAAGAACCTACAACCAAGATTACTCTACCCATCAAGGATCTCATTCAGATTCTATGGAGAAATCAAAAGCTTTACAGACAAGCAAAAGCTGAGAGAATTCAGCACCGCCAAACCAGCTCTACAACAAATGCTAAAGGAACTTCTCTAAGTGGGAAACACAAAAGAAGAAAAGGATCTACAAAATCAAACCCAAAACAATTAAGAAGATGGTAATAGGAACGTACATATTGATAATTACCTTAAAAGTGAATGGGTTAAATGCTCCAACCAATAGACAAAGGCTTGCTGAATGGATACAAAAACAAGACCCATACATAAGCTGTCTACAAGAGACCCACTTCAGACCTAGGGACACATACAGACTGAAAATGAGGGGATGGAAAAAGATATTCCATGCAAATGGAAATCAAAAGAAAGCTGGAGTAGCAATACACATATCAGATAAAATAGACTTTAAAATAAAGAATGTTACAAGAGACAAGGACGGACACTACCTAATGATCAAGGGAGCAATCCAAGAAAAAGATATAACAATTTTAAATATATATGCACCCAACATAGGAGCACATCAATACATAAGGCAACTGCTAACAGCTATTAACAAGGAAATCAACAGTGACACAATAATAGTGGGGGACATTAACACCTCACTTACACCAATGGACAGATCATCCAAACAGAAAATTAATAAGGAAACACAAGCTTTAAAATGATACAATAGACCAGATAGATTTAACTGATATTTATAAGGCATTCCATCCAAAAACAGGAGAATACATTTTCTTCTCAAGTGCACATGGAACATTCTCCAGGATAGATCACATCTTGGGTCACAAATCAAGCCTCAGTCAATTTAAGAAAATTGAAGTCATATCAAGCATCTTTTCTGACCACAATGCTATGAGATTAGAAATCAATTACAGGGGGAAAAAATGTAGAAAACAGAACCACATGGAGGATAAACAGAACATTACTAAATAACCAAGAGATCACTGAAGAAATCAAAGGGGATATCAAAAAAATACCTAAAGACAAATGACAATGAAAACAGGATGATCCAAAACCTATGGGATGCAGCAAAAGCAGTTCTAAGAGGGAAGTTTATAGCTATACAAGCTTACCTCAAGAAACAAGAAAAATCTCAAATAAACAATCTAACCTTACACCTAGAGGAACTAGAGAAAGAAGAACAAGCAAAACCCAAAGTTAGCAGAAAGAAAGAAATCATAAAGATCAGAGTAGAAATAAATGAAATAGAAACAAAGAAAACCATAGCAAAGATCAATAAAACTAAAAGATGGTTCTTTGAGAAGATAAATAAAATTGATAAACCATTAGCCAGACTCATCAAGAAAAAGAGGGAGAGGATTCAAATCAATAAAATTAGAAATGAAAAAGGAGAAGTTACAACAGACACTGCCGAAATACAAAGCATCCTAAGAGACTACTACAAGCAACTCAATGCCAATAAAATGGACAACCTGGAAGAAATGGACGAATTCTTAGAAAGGTATAACCTTCCAAGACTGAGCCAGGAAGAAACAGAAAATATGAACAGACCTAAATGTCCATCGACAGACAAATGGATAAAGAAGATGTGGTACATATATACAATGGAATATTACTCAGCCATAAAAGGGAATGAAATTGGGGCATTTGTAGAAACGTGGATGCCAAAAAATAGCCCAAAGTCAGCAGAAGGAAGGAAATAATAAAGTTATGAGTAAATAAATAAAATAGAGGTAAAAAAATAGAAAATGTCAATGAAACCAAGAGCTGTTTTTTTTGTTTTTCTGTTTTTTTTTAAAGATATACAAAATAGATAAACCTCTGGACAGGTTCATCAAGCAGAAAAGAGAAAGGAGCCAAATAAACAAAATAAGAAATGAAAGAAGGGAAATGAGAACCAATATCACAGATATACAAAAAAATCATAAGGGAATACTATGAACAGTTATATGCCAAGAAACTGGACAATCTAGAGGAAATGACAAATATCTAGCAACACACAACCTGTCAAGGGTCAGGAAGAAATAGATAATCTGAATACAGTGATCACTAGTAGTGAAATTGAATTTGTATTTAAAAAAACAAACAAATTCTCCCAGAAAATAAATTATAGGACCAGAAGGCTTCACAGGGAAATTCTAACAACATATAATTAAAAGGTAATGCCTATCCTTCTCAAACTATTCCAAAAAGTTGAATAGGATGGAACACTCCCAAATTCATTATACAAGACCACCATTACCCTGATACCAAAACCAGACAAAAAAATACAGGCCAATATTTCTGATGATCAACCAAATATTAGCATACCCAATCCAACTATATCTAAAAAGGATCATACACCATAATCAAGTGGGATTTATTATAGGGATACAAGGATGGTTCACTATTAGCAAATCAATCATTGTGGTATGCCACATCAGCAGAAGGCAGGATAAAAATCACACAATCATCTCAATAGATGCAGAAAAAGCATTTGACAAAATTCAGCATCCATTCATGATAAAAGCTTCATTAAAGTTCATATAGAGGGAACATAACATAATAAAGACCATTTATGACAAACACATAGCTAACATTATATTCAAGAGAGAGAAGCTGAAAGCCTTTTCTCTAAAGTCAGTAACAAGACAAGGATGCCTACTATCACCACTTCTATTTAACAAAATATTGGAAGTCCTAGCCACAGCAATAAGATAAGAAAAAGAAACAAAAGGCATACAAATTGGAAGGAAAGAAGTAAAATTGTCACTGTTTGCAGATGACATGATACTATATATGTAAAATCCAAAAGTCTCCACTAAAAATTTACTGGAAAAAATAAATGAATTCAGTAAGTTGTGGGATACTTGATTAATATACAGAAATCTGTTGCTTTTCTATAAATTAATAATGAACTATCAGAAAGAAAATACAGTAAAAGCATCCCATTTAAAATTACATCAAAAAGAATAAAATAACTAGGAATAAACTTAACCAAAGTGGTGAAAAACCTGTACTCTGAAAACTATAAAACACTGATGAAGGAATTTGAAAATAATGTAAAAAAATGGAAAGAGATCTCATGTTCTTAGACTAGAAGAATTAATATTGTTAAAATGCCAATACTACCCAAGCAATCGACAGATTTAATGCAATCCCTATTAAAATACCCATGGCATTTTTCACAGAATAAGAAAAAATTATCCTAAAAATTATATGGAACCACACAAGAGCTCAAATTTTCAAAGCAATTTTGAGAAAATAAGAGCAAAGTTAGAGGTATCACACTCCCTGATTTCAAACTATATTACAAAGCTACAGTAATCAAAACATAATGACACTGGCTTGAAAGCAGACACATAGACAAATGGAACAGAATGGAGAGACCAGAAATAAGTCCACTAACCTATGGTCAATTAATTTACCACAAATGTGGTAAGAATATACAATGGAAAAAGACAGTATCTTCAATAGGTGATGCTAGGAAAACTGAACAGCTACTTGTAGAACAATGAGATTAGAACATTTCCTCATATCATATACAAAAATAAATTCAAAATTGATTAAAGGCCTAAATGTAAGACTTTAAGCCATAAAACTCCTAGAAGACAATATAGGTAGAGCACTCTTTAACATAAATGTTAAGGCAAAAGAAATAAAAGCAAAAATAAACCAATGAGACCTAATTAAAATCATTGGCACAGCAAAAGAAACCATTGACAAAATAAAAATATGACCTACTGAATGGGAGAAAATATTTGCAAATGATATGACCAATAAGGAGTTAATATCTAAAATACATAAACAGCACATACAACTCAATATAAAAAAACCCAAAACAAACAAAAAAACACCCCAACCGATTAAAAAAGACCAGACAACCTGAATGGACTATCATCAAAAAGTCTAAAAATAACAAATGTTGACAAGGATGTGAAGAAAAGGGAACCCTTGTACATTGCTGGTGGGAATGTAAATTGGTGCAGTCACTATGGAAAACAGTAAGGAAGTTTTTCAAAAAAACAAAACTAGAACTACCATTAGATCCAGCAATCCTACTCCTGTGCCTATATCTGAAAAACAAACAAACAAACAAATCCCTCTAATTTAAAAAGATATATGGTCCCCAGTGTTCATAGCAGCATTACTTACAATTGCCAAGGTATGGAAGCAACCTAAGTGGAAAACTACAATTATCTGATGAAAAAATCAAATGAACTGTAAATAAAGAAATATTCTGTGTTCACATACTGGAAGTTTCAATAATTCTTCAGTTGTAGACTCATTCCCATATAGTGGATCAATAGTGGATCTCATATAGTATCAATAGATCCATAGTTTCAATAGCATCCCAATCACAATACCAGCAAGCAATTTTGTAGGTTTGAAAACAAAATGGCTCTTAAGTTTATATAGAAGGAAAAAGACACAGAGTAGTTAACACCATACTAAAGAAGAAGAAAAGTTGGAAAACTGATACTGATTTCAATTTTAATTGATAAAAATGTATCAGTATCAATTCATTAATTGTGACATATATAACATAGTAACCTAAGATGCTAACAACTGGGGAAATTGGTTTGGGATATATGTGAATTTTCAATACTATCTTCTCAATTTTTCTATAAATCCAAAATGTTTTGAAATAATAAAGCCTAAACAACAAATCTATAGAGACATAATAACTTAATGATTACTTGGGGCTGGATATGAGAACAGGGAGTTACTAATAATGCCCATGAGGAGCCTTTTGGGGATGCCAGAAATGTTCTAAAATAGGATTGTGGTAATGGTTGCATGACTTTTAAATTGATTAAAAATCAATTTACTAAAAATCAATCAGATTTACTTAAAATGGTAAATTTATTATATGTGAATTATTTCTCAAGATCTGTTTATAAAGAAAAACATGTAATATAAATACTGAGAAACAGTACAAATGTATAATATAAAAAGATAGAAACCATTGAGAGCCATATACATAGAAGTAAATATATTTTGGCTGAAACTAAAGCAGGCAGAGTAGAGAAAGAAATAATTGAGTAAAAAAAGGAATACAAAATATTGACATTTAGAGGCAGAGAAAGAAGAGAAACTCAACATCAGTTTATTTTACTATCAGTAGCTGTCTTTTATTAATATTATCACTTTATTATTTTAATTTTAACTAAGAAGATACATGCAATCTAACAGAGCTTAGTCACTAAATATATTTTTCTTGGATGTATCACAATTATCTCCTTGAACCAGCTGAATACCAAAGAAGCTTTCTTTTGGTCCAAGACAAGACACAGGTAACCTATTACATGTTCTCTTTCTGTGAATTTCAAATTCCTCAGGGGATCTCTCACACTTCTTCCCCTGGTTTATTTTGTTGAACAGGCTTGTACAACTGCTCCTAAATTTTTCAGGACTGAAAGCAAGAACATAGCACTTTTAGGGAATTCTGAGTTTGGTCACATGTACCCAAAGCAGGCCTTGAAGAAGTGTTCAAGTATGGGTTCTGAGTTCACTCATCTCATTGACCTTACTGATCCTTGCCCCTGTGGGTAGCAGAATTGTCTCAGCAAGCCCTTGAAAGCATGGGGCCAGGGTGAGGCCACAGTTATATGAGGTAAAGATAAATATGACCCTTTGCTGTTCTAGATTCTTTGCTATAGAAAAAATTTTGGAATCCTTTTCTTATCTTACTTGGAAATAAATCTTGACCATTTGCTTAAGAGAGGATATTTGAACAAGTTGCACCTCCTCCACTAGTTTTATTGGATTTTTGTTTTTGTATTATGTTCTTTACTTGTCTATTTATTTATTTGTCTATTTTTAGAAGAGCAGAGAGTATAAAAGCATTCTAGTTCGTAAAACAGCATTAGAAAAGAAACTCAGAAATGACCAATGTATGTATTTGAATAGAATACAAACATTTGACAATGACAACATGTTCATGTCAATAAGGAAAAGAGTTTTCTTTGCAGGCCCTTTTTCTTTAGACCAAAGCTCTAATGTTGGTGTTATGCCGGGTTGTTCTCTACTAGAAACCATTATTAGGAAGCATCACTAGAAAGCATTACTAACTAGATTCAATTGAAGAGGACACCATATAATTGACATGCTTGCATGCCACATAAAATTTTAATCTACTGAGAAAAAAAGATGTCGACTTATAGAGGACAAAATATCATTTTCTCTCTGGTAAAGTCTAAGTTGGGGGCCCTAATTCATATATGTAGACAAGTATTCTCCTAATCCTGAAACCCTGAATTAAACAGATTAAATGGAGACATACATTTCTGACATGGAGAACAGAGGAAATATGGACTTTAAGTGCCAACATTTTTCCCAAGAGGAAGAATCTGATGAACATATCATCAAATTCTTATGAAAACTCAACTTTTTATTCACTCCATTTTCCCAAGGATGGAGTTAAATAAGGAAGCCCCAAGAAGACATGTACGTTTGATTACTGGAACTTTCTTCCCATGGAAGGGGATATGAGGAATAGGGAAATAAAGTTCTTCATCTAAGAAATGTGGAAGGAATTGGTTTATTTTAGAGTTAGAAAAATGAGTCCACTTGACTGTCCCTAGACGAAAAGAGATATATTAGGACAATCATGATGCAATAAAAGAAGATGATATGTCTGGGGAAACCATGTTTTCTGAACATGGGTGAGAGGCCTAGAGATAGATGTGATTGCATACTGATATTAATAGGCAGAAAAGGAAAATTTATTTAAACCAAAAAAAGAAATGAAATACATACACAGAAAGAGTTGTGCCAGATATAAACTTATTTCACTTCATAATTTTTCACAGGCTCTTATTGGTCACACAAGACATTTTTGGAGAATGGAGTGATACATTCTACAGAGCCAGTTTTATGTCATTGTTTACAGTCTTAACTAGGTCACATTTGACTATCTGGAAGAGTTTGCTTCAAATCACTTTGAAGATTGTACCTCTGGGTTTTGACTGGCTGTACATTTGACAGGGAGTTTCTGCCTAATTACTGTTGCATAGATTTGACTCTCTACCTCTTGCAGGTTAGTTTTCTTGCTACCAGATCTTTCTCCATCAAAAATTTATTAGAGTTCGTGCTGTGTACATGGCAAGGTACTATGAAGTGAAGAAGAAGTTAAGAAGTCAAAGAGATGTGTTCCCTGATCCCATCAGGTTAGCAATTTGAAGTAGTCACAGGGCTCATTGCAAAGAAAAAATAAAACAAAACAACAGCTACATAAACAACTGGATGTTTTAGACAATTCCAAAACAAGTTATAACATCTTCTATTTCTTTTTCTCAAAGCTTTCATATAGTCATCATTCCTCCCTTGTTTTCTTTGGTAATTCTTAGGATTTGCAACAAACACAAAATTTGAATCATTTATCATGTGTTAATTTAATCTGTTTTCAGTCCAAGTGACTGACTTTGTCCAGTATTGTTTCACTGTTTTTAAAGAAAGTAAGAGACTTGTTAGTGGAATAAATAAGGCTCATACAATGTGCTCCTCTTTCTTATTCCTTGAAAACAACCTCACAGACCTCAGACAATTTAATCATTTTAATATATTCTAAATCAAATAGAAAAAAGCCAAAGACAGAGTGGAAGGAGACAGGATTATGGAAACGTTTCCTACACACAGCCTGTTTTGCAAAATAAATTATTATCTACAAGTTAGTTTGAATATGACATACTATTTTTCCCCCAAATTATTGGTTAATGAAATTTAAATTTGATAAATATATGAAGTATGTGGTAGAAACTGTTTAAAAAAATTATATGTTCCATACCTGTTTGAGGCATGTATTAAAAACCACTGTGCTGAAAACTAACTAGTGTGGAGTAACATCACAAAAAATATATACTTGAAGTATTTTCTCTTTTCATTTTAGTGTAGGAGGAAAAAAACTTCATACATTGCAAACAAATAAAGAAATGAGAATAACCTGTGATATCTCTCATCTCACCATTAAAATTGTTTAAATTAACCTGTCCCATGAATTGGAGAGTCCTTCCCTTTTTCCTCCATATCTCTCCCTTTGGAAGCTATGTGTATGATCAAAGGCTTATTTATTTTATGAGAGAAAAATACAGTGAGAATCGATATAGAGTAAATAATTTCCTAACCAAAGAGAGGGTGTAAAGCGATGCAATAAAATATTTATCAAATGCTTACAAAGTACTCAACACAGTTAGATGAGAGTAGGGACTTGGAGAATTCTCAAAATAGGGAATTCACAAATTAAACAATATCCATCAAACATAAATTGGACAGGCTTCAGTGGCAGGCATGACTGCTTTGCAACTCTGGAAAATAGAGAGGAAACCCACAGTGAGAGGCGGAAGAGGGGGATAAAAGCTGAAAGCAAATTATCATCCTGGAAAAAAACAACTGGTAGACCATGCACTGCTCATTTTAATTTTAGCAGTGTTTAATAAAAGTGTAAATATAGAAGAAGAGCAGTAAAACTAAGCAGCAGTCAAACTCAAGATTAAGAAAACTGGTGGTTAACACAAAATTGTAAATCAACTATACTCCAATAAAAATTAAAAAAAAAAAAAAGAAAACTGGTGGGTTCAGCTATGAGAACCTGCCAAGATGAAATAGGAAGCTTTTAT
The DNA here is from genome assembly GCF_949774975.1 of Lagenorhynchus albirostris. Classification (NCBI taxonomy): domain Eukaryota; kingdom Metazoa; phylum Chordata; class Mammalia; order Artiodactyla; family Delphinidae; genus Lagenorhynchus; species Lagenorhynchus albirostris. Next base: position 36,262,793 of record NC_083112.1, on the reverse strand, counting down.
AAGTCTTTATCATTATATGTCTTATTATCAACAACAAGAAAATTGTAAATTCTGTAATTAATTGAGTACTGTTAAAACTCTTACTTGTGTAATAGAGTCAAAACTTTACATCTGTCTTCTCAGGATTTTCAGCTGGGCCTGAGAATTAAATTGGCATTAGACAGATTAACAAGAGAAAAGCACGTACAGTTATTTAGTACAAGTGACACTGGAGACTTTATAAGGAATAAAGACCTAAATAAGTTGCAAAACCTAAATATTTTGTATTGGGTTGAGCAAAGGAAGGCAATTGTAGAAAAGTAACTAAACTATGTGTTAGGCTGAAAGAAGATAATAATTATTTTAACAAGATCATTTGTACTGAATTCTCTTGGTTTCAGCTTCCTGTCCTTGATAATAAGAGTGTTTCTTTACTTCTGGTGTGGAGAGGACATTTTTCATTTGGAGGTTTTGTCTCTTGCTTTCAGAAAGAAAAAGGCTAGAGTGAGAGTACCTTTCTTACACCTGCTGTCTTTTTTTTTTTTTTTTTTTTTTTGCGGTACGCGGGCCTCTCACTGTTGTGGCCTCTCCCGTTGTGGAGCACAGGCTCCGGATGCGCAGGCTCAGCGGCCATGGCTCACAGGCCCAGCCACTCCGCGGCATGTGGGATCCTCCCGGACTGGGGCACAAACCCATGTCCTCTGCATCAGCAGGCGGACTCTCAACCACTGCGACACCAGGGAAGCCCACACCTGCTGTCTTTTTAAGTGCCTTTCACACAAAACAATTTTTATGTTGAAAAGGCATATTTTGTGGTGAGACAGTCTGATTTCCTTCAGTTGTGAATATGTGTGTTGTGGAATTCTGAAGATGATTAAATATGTTATTTTAAAGATTGTGTTTTGAAATCACCATCTATTGTCACCTGTTGGTCTGTTTCAACCTTTTTCCCCCTGTTTGGCCTGTTTCTTGGTGTGCTTAATTATTTTTGATTGAAAACCAACCAGATATTATATAAAGTATAGATATATTGACATTTGACTGATTGCATTAGTTTGGGTTTCCCCATTAACAAAACCTGGGATAAGAATTTAGCACAGTGGTTAGTGTATTTGAGATATTCCAAAACTGCCAGTGGGGGAGTGAGGAAGTCAAAGAAGGAAAGGAAGAAAATCCAGTAAAATATGCACTATTAAATTATCACCACTATGGGAAAATACCATGGAGAAAGTTGGGGAAATAGTCCAGAGCATTCACGTTAGAGATATCTCACACAAAGAGCAACAGAGCAGAAGTCTGTGTCACCAGGTAAGGGCTGCTTATGGTGCGTGGAGAATAATTAATTCCCCACCACTGCTGGACCACTGGGCTCTGGCAGACAGAGAAAGCCCTAAGACACAGTTCTGGCATTTGGAAATGGGACTGGCTTAAAGTAAAATAGTAAATGTCCAGGGAGTTTTGTGGGGAACTGACCGCATCAGCTACTGTGATGTTACCCCTTCCTGAGAAGATGCACTTTATCCTGTGAGAGAGTTAGGAGTGGAGTAACTTTTTTCAATCCAATCAGGAACTGAGGCTGTTTTTCAGTCTTTCAAGCTTCAGTTTATCTTGAAAAGTCACCTACACGGGGCATAGCCTTGCAGTCATACCTACTGAGCCCCAGGGGCCATTGTTTCCTAAGATTTGCCTTGTTCCTTTTTGAACTCCAACTCTAGGCTCCATAGTACAGTGAGACTTCTGAAAACTCTGCTCTGCTTTTCAGCCACTTTCAATTGACACTTTTGGCTTGTAGAGAATAATGTGCAAATGCCTCGAGTAACAAACTAATGCTAAGTTTTAGTCGCATGTCTCTGCATTTCCCCTTTTTAGGGATCTTGAATCTTTGAAACCTCTTTCTCTTGGCATCCTTAATCTTCATCGTTTTTTTTTTTTTTTTTTTTTTTCCTCCTCAGTCCTGTAAGGAAGGCTAAAGCTCTGCCAGCTTTTCTGATTTTTAGCAGCATCCCACTGCCTGGCTTCTCAGCAAATGCTTTGAGAAGAAAAGCAGAACAGATGATCTGGGAAGAGAAGATGGGCTCACCATTGCTAAGCTCCTTCTTTCTCTGGGACCTCACTGCTCAATGTTAGCTCAATGTCATACAAATTTTTTTTTTCCATTTTTTTCCTGGCCTTAAATTCTTACAAGCAATTCTATTATATCTGGAGCAGAAGTCAAAGAGAGTAGAAGACAAATTGAAGAAAAATTTTAAATTTTGAACCAAAAATTAAACAGCAGATAAACTACATACTGGGACAGAGAAAGCATAAGAGATTCCCCATTTTGCTATGCAAAATAAGTATTTATCATATTGTAAGTTATCAAGGTGTACACACAAATCTATATAAGTTTATTTTTGACAAAGGCTAACAACTTCTATGCAAAGTTTGAAATGAACTTCATGTTGCAATAGAGCTCAAAAGCACTATAACATTATTTTTGAAATAATATGCAAACACATATAGTCTTCTCTCTAAGGAGTATTTCTCAGAGCATGTTTGGGAACTCTGTCTTTTTCCAAGGTTAAGAAATCAATAGAAAAAAAAATCAGTTGCTTTTGTGATGCTTTGCTGACATATTAGCTTACATGCTTTTTCTGTCAAGAGACTCCAATCAATATTTTTTAGTTTTCATGAAAATTTTTGAAGGCACATAGATAATTACAATTTTCACATTGAAAGTTGAAGTATATAAAAAACTGACAGGAGGAGTTAATTGTGACAAAATTTAGAAGTGTATATATTTTCCTGCTTGTGACATTGAATTGTTATGCCTGCTTCAGTACTTGTGTTTGTTTAATTTCCATTATCATGATTCTCAAGGGGACATTGCTATTTTACCAGCCTCATACACACAATAACTAAAATCAGCCTTCATGAAAGAGGTTAAGGGTAGGGCAATTGGATTTCTGCAATACTGATTCAAGGACATATGATAGGGCAAAGTCAGTACAATTCAGCCTAAAAAGAATCAATACTGACTGTCTAGGTACTATCTATTCTGAATTGATAGAATTCTAAATATATCAGAACTTAATTTTATAATATATTTTTCATAAGAAACTAGCTTGATAAAAAATGAAATTAATAAAAAAAAATCTCTAAGTGGATAAGTTTTCTGTCTAACCCATGAAAGTCTTCAGTGCTTGTTCACATTGTTACAGGAAAACTAAGCAGTTTAAGAATGGAAATTTTCTTGAGTTGGCAGATAGGATTAGAAAAGACATCTGTGGTTCTATTACTTGTACAGCCATTCCACTGATGAGTTCTATGACCTCTAGCTAGTCACTTAGCCCTTCTCTGGACTTAATTTCCTTCCTGTGTATAAAGCAGGAACAACACTTGTTGTAGACATTGCTATATTCATGGAAGAAAACTACCCATAGGGTGAAGAAGTATAATTAAACCTTGGCATTGTTCCTTTAAAAATTAAAATCACATTAAAAATTAAGAAAGTCTTAAACATCTTCATCAGTGCTGGGTTGGAAGCAATTAAGTATATTGTTTTACCCCTAAAATCATCCCCAGAAGGTTAGTTGTACTCCTTATTGCAAATGATATTTATTAATTTAATTGATAGTGGATGTTTGCTGATTAGTTTCTCTCAGTCTTTAGTTTCCATTTTAAATATTATTCCTAAAATGGACATGGATTATTTAGCTAAGCAAGAAGTTGAAACATGGAAGTTATTAAAAACCCAAAAGAATTTATGAAAAGAAATAAATAGTATGTAGAAGAAAAAAGAAGCTATATTCCTAATAACCTAGGAGCACACAATTAGCTATATTTACCAATTATTTTAAAGTTTATTAAGCTAAATATTTATTTTATTGTTATATTATTCCTAATACATACATACTTTGGGCTTTTTCAGACTTGAAATTTCTTTGAAAGAAAAGGAATATTTTACTTTTGTGGATTATCTTGCTTGCATTTCTAATTTAGAGAAGTAAAGCATTTATCTTTGTTTTTATAAAAAAATCTTTTCAATCAGTAGTAATTTCTGGAGCTTATTTCCTATATTTCCATTTCTTATACTTTCTGGGTTACTATAAAACTATTAATATCTCCCTATGAAAGTTCACACCTTAAAACCACATTAAATTTAAATAAAACCACCTCTTAGAACCATGTTAGTTTTAAATGAAGTGAAATAAAGAATTTTATTTCACAAATGTCTTTTACTCATAAACCTTTCCTTCAATGTGCATAATCTAAAGAATATGATATACAACTGAGGGAACAATCAAGGATATGTCTGATTTTGATTTAATTCAATGAATATCTATTGAGAATTTATTCTATTTTATTGAATCTAAGACATCATTAATTTTAAAATGCATCATTTTGTATTTCACTAAGAAAGAAAAAAAAAACACTGGAAAACTGCAGCAAAATGTTTCATAACATGTAGAATATTTGTATTTTGCTTAACTACTGAGCTCTTTACACTTACCAAACTATAGATTTCTAGACATAGAGTTTGATAATAATGTTTGCCCAATGTTTTTTTTTGATGTATGCATATAAATAATAAGCCAAATTATCTTCTTTACTTTCTAATTTTGACTCCTCTGCATCACTTTTCAACTCAGAGTCAGTTTCTGTGCTTTCCTACACAATAAAATCTCTACTTTCAAAAGTATTAAGAATTGATATTTTCCAGAATTTCCTTTTGAGAGATTGATTTCTACTTCTTTTATACCAATCTACATGTGCATAGAATAGAAAATAAATGTCTACATTAACAATGGAATAATTTTTAGGGTTAATAGTTGCTTTATAATTGTTATATATATATATATATATATATATATATATATATATATATACTCCACCACCCAAAGTAAGTCTGACAAACTGGATAGAAAGGAAAATAATGTTTTCAAAATATCATTGAATTTATTTCACAGGATAGAGAATTAGGTAAGGTTACTCAAATATTGCGGCAGTGTTGTTTTTTTAAGTCCAAGAAAATATAATACAACAGACACTTTGTCTCTTAATAAGCACAGTTTTAGGCATCCAGCTTCTTTAATAAATGGTAACCTATGTTTGCTTCCTCTCTAGAATTCCTCAAAAGATTTTATTTGTGTTGAGACATATAACATATTTAAATCTAGGCAGTGCCTAGCTTTTATGTAGTCATAGTTCTAACATTTGGCATTTTCTAATATATGTCTTTCCCTCATATGGGCAATTTATTTCTTATTTCAGTTTCATCAAAAGACATGGCTTACACACAGTGAAATTTTTTTCTTTCACATTTTATACTATACATACTTTCTTAATACAGAGAGAATTAGGCATAGATTTTCACTTGTAGCTATATTCTGTTTCACATTAGAACTTTAATCTTTTATAGGAAATCCTTCTGCTTAGCCACTTTACTTATCCCATGTGGACTAATAGTTCATATATATATATATATATATATATATATATATGGTTTGTTTCCTGTTTCTTCATATTCTTTGGTTTGTTTGTTTCCTGTTTCTTTGGTTTGTTTCCTGTTTCTTCATATTCTTACTCAGCTTTCTGTTATTAGCACTTCACAGCTATGTATTCTGTGTAATATAACTCACCCTAACAATAGATAAAACCATATTTATTAGATGTACTTAGAACATTATGAATTCTGCCTCAACTTGAGTGAGATGTCCTACCCAAAAGAAAGTGTTAAACCCCTGTTTCCCTAGTGTTTTGAACAGCCAGTCAATTGTGTTGGGTGCTAATAACTGGCAATAAATAAATAGATCTGTGAAATGCTTTGTTAAACAAAGTTAAACATATTTCTACTGCTCAGACATTTGAATATGTGACTCTGTATTGCCCATTTTTAAATGACTACATCCAGTATTTGTCATTCATCCTCTTATAGAGAGAACGCACGTTTTTCTTTTTTTTAATCAAGTATACAAATTTAGCACAGCAATGAAGCCATAACATAGTCAAGCAGAGAGTTTTCTCTAAAATGCTCTTCAAAATAAACTCATCTACATTATAGAAATGCTAAGCACCAGTTGAAACACCAACAACAATCCTCTCAAGCAGAAAAGAATATAAAATTGAAGGAATAAGAATAATTGAAAAAGTCACTGGTTTGAAACTGAGTGTTGTCGAAAGTAAAGAGCTAGTTTGTAGCACTAACATATTCAAGGAAATGATGTTCAATTGTTTTCAGTGACAATCAGCAGGAGGGAATAGAGCACCTCACAGCAATTACTGAATTTCTGCCAGAATCTGTTATAACATTGCCTCAGGGAAGGCAAGATAAAGAAGATTCTAGCTAAGAAGCCGCATCAAGGAAAGTAGGGAAATGAGAAAGACCATAACAGCTTTAACTTGTGAAGTTACCTAATGATAAAAGGTGTTGTGCTTTGAGAGAGAGGGAGGGTTGATGGAATATTTCATACTGGGTAATTAAAAGCAGAATGATTTTTCTTATGAAAAATACCATAAATTATATAATTTTTAATTCAAAGTCAAAGGTTATATTACATTTAACATATTTTTAACACCTTTATTGGAGTATAATTGCTTTAAAATGTTGTTAGTTGCTGCTGTATAACAAAGTGAATCAGCTATATATATATATATATATATATATATATATATATATATATATTCCCATATCTCCTCCCTCTTGCTTCTCAGTCCCACCCTCCCTATCCCATCCCACTAGCTGGACTCAGAGCACCGAGCTGATCTCCCTGTGCTATGTGACTGCTTCCCACTAGCTATCTATTTTACATTTGGTAGTGTATATATGTCCATGCCATGCTCTCACTTCGTCCCAGGTTACCCTTCTCCCTCCCCGTGTCCTCAAGTCTTCTCTATGACTGCATCTTTATTCCTGTCTTGCCCCTAGGTTCTTCAGAACCATTTTTTTTTATTCCATATATATGTGTTAGCATACGGTATTTGTTTTGCTCTTTCTGACTAACTTCACTCTGTATGACAGTATCTAGGTCCATCCACCTCACTACAAATAACTCAATTTCATTTCTTTTTATGGCTGAGTAACATTCCAATGTGTCACATCTTCTTTATCCATTCATCTGTCAATGGACACTTAGTTTGCTTCCATGTCCTGGCTATTGTAAATAGTGTTGCAGTGAACATTGTGGTACATGACCCCTTTTGAATTATGGTTTTCTTAGGGTATATGCCCAGTAGTGAGATTGCTGGGTCATATGGTAGTTCTATTGTCAGTTTTTAAAGGAACCTCCATACTGTTCTCCATGGTGGCTGTATCAATTTACATTCCCACCAACACTGCAGGAAGGCTCCCTTTTCTTTACACCCTGTCCAGCATTTATTGTTTGTAGATTTTTTTGATGATGGCCATTCTGACTGGTGTGAGGTGATACCTCATTGTAGTTTTGATTTGCATTTCTCTAATGATTAGTGATGCTGACCATCCTTTCATGTGTTTGCTGGCAGTCTGTATATCTTCTTTGGAGAAATGTCTGTTTAGGTCTTCTGCCCATTTTTGGATTGGATTGTTTGTTTTTTAGATATTGAGCTGCATGAGCTGCTTGTATATTTTGGAGATTAATCCTTTGTCACTTGCTTCATTTGCAAATATTTTCTCCCATTCTGAGGGCTGTCTTTTTGTCTTGTCTATGGTTTCCTTTGCTGTGCAAAAGCTTTTAAGTTTCATTAGGTTCCATTTGTTTATTTTTGTTTTTATTTCTATTTCTCTAAGAGGTGGGTCATAAAGGATCTTGCTCTGATTTATGTCATAAAGTGTTCTGCTTATGTTTTCCTCTAAGAGTTTTATAGTGTCTGGCCTTACATTTAGATCTTTAGTCCATTTTGAGGTTATTTTTGTGTATTGTGTTAGGGAGTGTTCTAATTTAATTCTTTTACATTTAGCTGCCCAGTTTTCCCAGCACCACATATTGAAGGGCTGTCTTTTCTCCATTGTATATTCTTGCCTCTTTTATCATAAATAAGGTGACCATATGGGCATGGGTTTATCTCTGGGCTTTCTGTCCTGTTCCATTTATCCATAGTTTTGTTTTTGTGCCAGTACCATACTGTCTTGATTACTGTAGCTTTGTAGTATAGTCTGAAGTACAGAAGCCTGATTCATCCAGCTCCTTTTTTCTTTCGTAAGATTGCTTTGGCTATTAGGGATCTTTTGTGTTTCCACACAAATTGTTAAATTTTTGTTCTAGTTCTGTGAAAAATGTCATTGGTAGTTTGATAGGGGTTTCATTGAATCTGTAGTTTACTTTAGGTAGTATAGTCATTTTCACAATGTTGATTCTTCCAATCCAAGAATACGGTATATCTCTCCATCAGTTTGTATCCTCTTTAATTTCTTTCATCAGTATCTTATAGTTTTCTGCATACAAGTCTTTTGTCTCCTTAGGTAGGTTTATTCCTAGGCATTTTATTATTTTTGTTGCAATAGTAGATGGAAGTATTTCCTTAATTTCTCTTTCAGATTTTTCATCATTAGTGTATAGGAATGCCAGAGATTTCTGTGCATTAATTTTGTATCCTGCTACTTTACCATATTCATTGATTAGCTCTAGTAGTTTTCTTGTAGCATCTTTAGGTTTCTCTGTGTATAGTATCATGTCATCTTCAAACACTGACAGGTTTACTTCTTCTTTTCCATACACTTAATATTTTATGTTTTTGAAATTTTAGCAAATAATAAAAATTTTACCCAGTGTCAAGAATTTGCATACAAATGGTGGAAAAATCAAGTAAAACTTTCAAATTATCTGATTTTAATGGATGTGCTCTGTCATTAGATGTAGAGAGTGAAAATTTAATAATAGAAAAAACAATTGAATTCTGTAGCAAGCTATAATAACAAGAAACTAAGTAAATAAATATAAATTACAGTATACTTTGCTAGGTTTAGAATTGGATTGCTATGGCTTTTAAATTAAGGATATATAACTTAAAATGCAAGGAAGATATTACAATCTTCAAAGATTTAGAGTATGTAAAATACGTATAATTTTAAAACCAACTTGATGACTCAAAGTAATTCACGATTGTAAAGTTCCCATAAATCATCATTTGAAAATTTTGATTATACTGAAAATGAATGGTATCCATACATAGCAATTTATTAATCCATAAGTTTATAAATATATACTGAAAAATGTAAAAAATAATTTTTTTGCAAGTAAGGTAATTGGAATGATGTTTGATGTAGATTATAGAAGATTAAGCTTTTGGGTTGCAACTTCCTTTGGAGTTTCCCAGGTGTAAACTGAAACTGGCTCCCACAAGAGTAGGGCAGGGAGAGTCTTAAGAAAAAGGTAGAACGCACAAGATTGCTAGGTGGTAGATTTAATAACTAAGGAAACATACTTAAGAGGTTTGTGGTGGGTGGTCTCAAGACTTATGCAATGGCCCACCAAATCTTAAAAGTTAATACAGTATAGAGGCTTTAACTGCGTTCAGCCATGTACACAGTCCAGATGGTCTCAACAGCAAATTACTATTTCAATTCTGTGTCTTAGGTAGCTTCTAACTCTGGGAAGACAAGCAGAGTGCACATTCCAAGGACAGGGGAGGGCATGAACAGCCTTCAAATAGCTGGGTCCAGCTCTCAGGTCAAACCAGCAGTCACATCTTCCTGATGACCTTCCCCACTAATTCACCCTTGTGACCAGCTCTTACAATCTCACATGACCCCCCCCCATCTGCAATGTACTCTGAGTGGTCAGCAAGCCATTTCATTAGCATGGAGATGGTTCATTTGGTGGCTATCTGACTGCATTGGAGGAAGGTACCATAGCAACAATATAGGACATGCAAGAGGAAACTCAGGTTAAGACAATAATTGTGAAAATCAGCAACAACTTTTTCCACCAAGGCCCTCTTGATCTGAACCTCTTTAGTCCCCTAGGCTGGGGGTTGATCATTCAGGGAGTTCACTTGTGGCCTCATATGATTTAATAAAAATGGGGCTTCCCTGGTGGCGCAGTGGTTGAGAGTCCGCCTGCCGATATAGGGGACACGGGTTTGTTCCCCGGTCTGGGAAGATCCCACATGCCACGGAGTGGCTAGGTCCGTGAGCCATGGCCACTGAGCCTGCACGTCCAGAGCCTGTGCTCCACAACGGGAGAGGCCACAACAGTGAGAGGCCCGCTTACCGCAAAAAACAAACAAACAAAAAAAATGACACATTAGCAGACTCATCAGGTATGAACAGACAATGTTTTTTGGATAATGGCACAGGTGCATCCTTTGGAGACAGTAATAATTTCCAAGCCTACTCTATTTTTGAGAACAGCTTTTCTCATTAGAGACATTTCAGTGTTCAGTAAAGACAGGCTTTTTTGATTGTCATTCAAGGTTTGCTGTTTGAGTTTACTAAGGGCTATAATGTCCTCCATGTCAATGGAGGAAACAAAGATGACAGCAAAATAATCTTGCCAGTGGAAAATAGAACATGTTTAGGAACTTGACTTGGTTGTACATATCATATATGTTGGGTGAGGAAGGCAGCACTGTCAAGAATAAGGAAATTGACTGAGGACAGAAATGCCAGACCAGGACCCTCACCTTCTCCCCTCTTTCTGTGGTTTGCATTTCATTTTAGGCATAGTGTGTTTCAACAGGTATGACTTGCAGCAGGACAATGGGATTCCAGTGAAATTGAGTAGGTCCCTTTTACCCAGGAGGGTGAGGTAATTAACTCATTCTGTTGGGACCATCAAATTGAATATTCCAGTTGATAAATCCTTTCCCAGGTATGATGGGGCTTGGTGGTCTCAGCAGCATAGCATATTGATCCATGGTGAGAGTCAGGGCAATGGCTCTTTCCCACAACTTTCATTCCTTTACAGTGTTGGGTGTGTTGGCAGGTGCTTCCTGTCTGGCACATGGGGTAACAAGCCCTAATGGTTGATCATTCAAATGTATTAAAGCCTAGAGTAGTACTCTAGTCCAGCACTTCCCAACCTTTTTGGCGCCAGTGACCAGTTTCGTGGAAGACATTCTTTCCACTGAACCGGAGGTGGGGTGGGGGTGGTGTTGGGGTGATTCAAGCACATTACATTTATTGTGCACTTTATTTCTATTATTATTACTTTATAATATATAATGGAATAATTATACAACTCACCATAATTCAGAATCAGTGGGAGCCCTGAGCTTGTTTTCCTGCAACTAGCTGGTCTCATCTGGGGGTGATGGAAGACAGTGACACCCAAAGTGTGTTGCTTACATCCAGTCTATTCTGTAAGATGCAGCTTAATTGTCACTTGCCACTCACTGATAGTGTTTTGATATGAGTCTGCAAGCAATTGATTTATTATGTTCTCTGTGCAGTCAAACCTCCCTTCTAATGATAATCTGTATTTGCAGCCACTCCCCAGCACTAGCATCACCGCCTCAGCTCTACCCCAGATCATCAGGCATTAGATTCTCATAAGGAGCACACCACCTAGATCACTCACATGCGCAGTTCACAGTAGGGTTCATGCTCCTATGAGAATCTAATGCTGCTACTGATCTGACAGGAGGTGGAGCTCAGGCGGTAATGCAAGTGATGGGGAGCGGCTGTAAATACAGATGAAGCTTTTCTCGCTTGCCCACCACTCACCTCCTGCTGTTCAGATGGTTTCTTAACAGGTCACTGGTATAGGCCCTTGGCCCGGAGGTTGGGGACCCCTACTCTAGTCCACTAGCCTAAAGTGGTTTTACCTCTTGGTAATTTAATCTGCTGCTTTTATATTCCAATCTTCCTTTCTATTAAACCTGATGCTTACAGGTTATAGGGGAGATGGGACCTCCATTCAATGGCATGTCTTTTGCTCAGTTTTGCATATCCTGACCTTTGCAATGTGACCCCCAATCATTGTCTATTCAATGCGGGTATCTATACATGGTACTCATGTTCTCTAATCCCTGAATAATGACAGCCTGATTTGCATTGCAAATCAGAAAAGCTTGGTTAGGCCAGACAATGATCACACAAACCAAGACATATTTAGAACCCTCACTTAGAGGGAGGGGGGCAATAGAATCAATGTGTCAATCCTTCACTGGTTGGGAACTCCAATGGATGGCAGTTACCTTGGGCATCATTTAGAACACACAGGACATGCTCTTACTGCTTTAGCCAAGTCACTGTCTTTCAAGTACAATCCAGCATCCTTGGCAATATGTGATCTCACCTGTGTACTGTGGTGGCCATTCTTTCTGTGCACCCAATCTGCTGTATGTTCTGAAGGGTTAGTTGCTAGGGCTCATATCCATCAGCTTTCTTATTGCCAAGGGCTGTTAGCACCTTATAAACTGGAATGTGAAAGACAATGAGGCTTTTTCAGGCAAACCCAAAAGTTCCTCCACACATTCTGACAACATAATGGCACACTCACGAGTCATCTATCCTTTGGCTTCTCATTGCCCTAGCCATAGGGTTAACCTCTTTAGAAAAGCCCAACGTCAGTGCAAAGGGTTAATGACAGGTCTCATGAGTGATCACCAGCCAAGCTGCTCTCAGTGTAGCCCACTGGCTGCTGCAGTTCATTTTCTCCCTGAGAGCCTTCACTTGGTGGGGTGCTGTGTACACTGCTAAGAACTGTTACTCTGTGAGTCTATGTTGGGTTTCTGTCCTTTTCCAGAGATGGGACCAAAATTCTAGGGGATCTTTCCTTTCCTCTTCTGTTGTCTCTGCCACAGTGTCTGACTCATACTTTCTGAAGTCACAGGTACATCTAACATAAATGGTAACACTGCCTGGGAGACACCCAGAGCTTTAATTTGCTTCACTAGTACTTTTGTCCTTTCAGAGATATTTGCTGCTTTGATCCCCAGTCCTGCACGTGCCCTTTCTTTATCAGGTGATGTGGTGGATGGAGTCACTGTTTTAGGTGGGGAATAAAGTCCTCTAAAACCCCCAGATCCCTACAAAGTCTTGCAGCTCCTCTGCATTCTTAAGGATTGGAAAGGCTTCTATCTTATCAAACACAGCTTCTGGGGTAACACACGTCATACCCAGCCAAATAACACCTCAAACCTTATGGCAGTACCTGGGTCTTTAATTTCCTATGAGTTCACCATCCATCTCCCTTGCAGATGTTCCAACAAGACCTGCAAAGTGTCCTGCAGCAGAGGTAAGATCTCACTTTGTTGACATTGGACCATCAATGTAAAGGGCCCATTTTACCGATGTGGGGAAGGAGAACAGGAGCAGGTCTCAGGTTACCTCCCACTTGGGGAGGCACTGGAAAGGTCCATTGTTGCCCCTCCCATATGAAAGCAAATTGGTCTTATAACTCAGTTGCCAAGGGTATACTGAAAAAAAAATTTTTTTTTGTATGAATGCTCTTACAAATGCTTCAGAGTAAATCAATGACTGCAAATAACAAAAGACTTCAAAAAACGGACATGGTTAAAGATCCAATAAAGACAAACACAGAATATTTATTTTCTAGGCAGATTACATTAAAGGTAAAGAAAAACCTTTGTTTACAATTTCTTATTAAGAACAGACCAATTATATAAGAAAACGTTTGCCTTTTTAACAGGGAAAAAAACAAATTCTCATTTTGTACCAGTGGATTTTTGATATTAACTCTTTTTTTCCCCCTTTAACTTAAATAATTCTATTCCAACTTTAGTCAGCCTGACCACACATAAAATTTCTTTCTCAAGATTCCTCCTCCATAGAACTTCTGTGACTTCCACAAAACTGCAACTTCCTATATCTAATTAAAATTTGTCGTATTTTTTCTTTTCTTATTCTAAAACAGTTATTTTATTTTAAAACAAAATTACTTTCTTTTTATTTTACCAAAAATAAAACATGTGCTTTATAACTTTTATTATTAAAAATCTATTTTCTTTACCCCAAATGCATCTCCATTCCTCATACCTATGTTCACGGTGAATTTGTGGTTCTTGATGTCTCCTTTCAAAAGTATTCAGTGAGACACAAAGTGATAGGTAAGAAGTGGATTTATTTAGAGAGAAACACACCCTACAGACAGAGTATGAGCCATCTCAGAAGGTGAGAGAGCCTCAAAATATGGTGTGGTTAGTTTTTATTGGCTGGGTAATTTCATAGGCTAATGAGTGGGGAGATTATTCCAATTATTTCAGGGAAGGGGTGGGGATTTCCAGGAATTTGGCCACTGCCCACTTTTTGACCTTTTATGGTTGGTCACAGAACTGTCATGATGCTGGTGGGTATGTCACTTAGCTAATGCATTACAATGAGCATATAATGTGTATATGTAGTGGATGTCAAGGTGTAGTGGATGTCGAATCTTCTGCCATCTTGGCCCCAGTTGGTTCTAACCAGTCTTTGTCATGTCCTGTGGCTGTACCATTCTTTTAAAGCTTGTGCCCTGTCCCCTTCTCTCCTGTTTCACCTACTTTTATTACTGAAAACACACATTCTACTTTTCATATACAGTCATTTTCTTTCATCTTTATTATTTCTAGAAGTTTTGTAAAAACAAACAAACAAAAACTCTTAGCTCTCTTACAAATCAATTTAGACAAGGGAACTGCTACAGCAGTCTGTATTTTAAAAGGCTACGTTTCTCACCCCCCTTTTTTTTCCCTTTAGTTTCTATAGGCAATGTTTTTGTTAATTCCTGGAGTATTTAAATTTCAAAAATATGATAAGATTTACAAACTTCAAGGCACAGAGAAAAATGTAAGTTTTCTCATAAATGTTTCTCTTTAAATGCTACTTAAATTTATTCTTTGTATTAGTGGCCACTGGGCCTGGGGCATTTTGTCAGTTTTCTCATCAGTTACCATCACATCCTCCTCTCCATTCCCATCACTCTTCCAGAGATTTTACCTCTCACCTTCTAATCACAATTCGTCACAAACACCTGAATCATAGTCTTTGGCATCTTGTGCCCTCCTAGCTTTGCAAAATGGCATGCCAAGGTCTCTAACTTCTTATCCTGCTCTCCCACCTTGTCTGCCAGCCCTGAAGCAAGCAGAGTAGTGGAAAAACACACGTTCTAACCTCAGCTCTTCTTCCAACTTTCTAACTTGAATCTCAGCCTCTGCTTGAGTGTTGGTGTCCAGCTGAATTGCTCACCAATGGCTAGCTCACCATGGTGGCTATTTATTTTCCTTCTTGGCCACAGTGCACAGTGCAAGGTTCCTCAAACAAACACATTAAAGCAGCCAGCATTTTCAGGGCATCTCTGTACTCATGGGACAGGCCACAAGTGTCTGACATATGGGCCAAGCAGGATTTCCACCTCAGACACCTCTTTCCCAAAGCCTATTTCTTCATTCTCTGACAGGCTCACCAGCTGTTGGGTGGCTACCTCCTCAGGAGCCTCCCTCGGGGGCTTCCTGGGTATAATCTGAGGATTATAATCCTCTCCCAAGGAGGGCAGGGAGAAACCAAAGAAAAATGTAGACCATGCCAGATTGATAAGTGGCAGATTTAATGATCAAGGGAACTTGCTTATGAAGCTTGTCTCTGGAAGTCTTAAAATGAGTGGACATCCAAAACTACCCACTAAAACTTAAACAGAGGCTTTAACTGGGTTCATTCACATACACAGTCCATCATATTACTGTCTTAGTGCTGTGTCCTTGGGTAGCTTCTCACTTCAGGAAGGCAAGAAGAGTGCACATTCCAAGGACAGGGAAGGGCATGAGCAGATTTTGAATAGTGGGTACAGCTCACAGGTCAAATCAAAGTTACATCTTCTTGATAAGCTTCCCAAACAGAATTTTCACAAAACACAGATATAGATGTATTTTTGTATAGTGCTAACTTTATGTGGTATATATACACAGTTGACCCTTGAACAACACGGGTTTCAACTTGCACAAGTCCATATATACATGGAATTTCTTCAGTAAATACCTGCTATAGTACTGTGCAATCTAAAGTTGGCTGAATCTGCAGATGCAGAGCTATGGATATTGAGTGCCCACTTTAAGGTTATTTGCAGGTTTTTATTGTGTGTGTGTGTAGATATGTATATGTATATATGTGTGTATATATATATATATATATATAGAGAGAGAGAGAGAGAGAGAAAGTTAATGGGAATAACTTCATTGAGATAAGAAGTTAAGATATAAAGTAAAAAATGCAAAAAATTGAATTTGACAGGTTTAGGCATTCAAATAATTATTTACCTTAATTGAAGAAAGTCTTTTTCTTGTTTTGGTAGGCAACACAAAGCAAAACTACTGTATTTTCTTGAAAATGAAAATGAATTATGTAATGTAGAACTGTGACTAAAATGTTTCTTAAAATCTTGCCTGCCAATTTTGTAAATGTAGTGATTGTTTCATTGGAGGTACATTACAAAATCTTGAAAACTATTTCTCCTGCTGTATTACACCCCCCTAATCAAACTCCCCTTCCCACCCCAGAAATTAAAGACCTCTGTAAAACTGGTGAACTCTAGAATGTTGGAGAGGGTTAGGGCATAGAGATGCTTTGCTATAATCTAATTATTTCACAAATCAGAGAGTTGAGGTCAAGAAGAATTAAATTATTTACTTAAAATTGCCTGTTTAGTATGTGATTCTGTCCAAACCCCTCATATCTTTAGAGATCTGTCCACATTTCAAATTCTCCATGAAGCCTTCTTATTGAGTAAAAAAATCTTCTCTTCTAAGTATCTCACATTACCTGTTTTGAAACTTGCAAAATCTACTTTTCATCACAACGATTTGAATTTTTTACCTTGTGTCATATTCTTTCAGTTCTTAAATATACAAATTGTTATATATACATATATATATATGTATATATATTATTTCTTCTCTATGCCTTCCCTACTTGTATGAATTGATCTGCATTGGACAGGTAGCCACTTTCACTTGTTTTGTAATATCACTTTCCTCAATTTTTATGGATTCACAAATAATATATTGTTACATTTAAATTTTTGAATAATAGAAATATGCATATTATATATTATTAATAATTATCTTACTAGATGTAGCATTTTGTAACTTTTTTTCTAAATACTATATGTTTGCATCTAATCCATGCTTATCTTTATAGCAGCACTTCCTTTCTTTTTCTCTATTTGATAGAATCCCTTTATATGTTTTACCATGATCCATATGCCATTCCCTATTGATGACATTCAGATTATATCTCTCTTTGTAGCATTACAAACATTGCTCCTCTGAATAATATTATAACTGTTTCAATATTACATATAGAAGAATTCCCCAAGGATATACACCTTGCAATGGAAATATAAAGTCATTAGTGCAGGCACCTATCTACTCATATCTATAACTGCAACATATTTTCCAGAAAGATTTTGACAATTTACAATTCCCCTCAGATGATTACAGAATTCTTTGCACAACTTTTCAATGCACAATATTGTGAGATGCAAAGTTTGCTCAACTTTTGTACTAAAAATATTGCCCTAAATTGACAGAATTTCTCTAATAAATAATGAGGTTTAGCATAATTCCTAGGTGATTTTTATATAAACTAATACATTTTTTTACATTATTTAGGGTTATTCTCAATGGTGAAAAACTGAAAGCATTTCCTCTAAGATCAGGAAAGACAAGGGTTTCCACTCTCGCCACTATTATTCAACATAGTTTTGGAAGCCCTAGCCACAGCAATCAGGGAAGAAAAAGAAATAAAAGGGATACAAATTGGAAGAGAAGAAATAAAGCTGTCACTGTTTGCAGATGACATGATACTATACATAGAAAATCCTAAAGATGCCACCAGAAAACTACTAGAGCTAATCAATGAATTTAGCAAAGCTGCAGGATACAAAATTAATACACAGAAATCTCTTGCATTCCTATACACTAGCAATGAAAGATCAGAAAGAGAAATTAAGGAAACAATCTCACTCACCACTGCAATAAAATAAAGAATAAAATACCTAGGAATAAACCTATCTAAGGAGGCAAAAGACCTGTATGCAGAAAACTATAAGATACTGATGAAAGAAATCAAAGATGTAGAGGTATACCATGTTCTTGGATTGGAAAAATCAATATTATGAAAATGACTATACTACCCAAAGCGATCTACAGATTCAACGCAATCCCTATCAAACTACCAATGGCATTTTTCTCAGAACTAGAACAAAAAATTTTACTATTTGTATGGCAACACAAGAGACCCTGAATAGCCAAAGCAATCTTGAGAAAGAAAAATGGAGGTGGATGAATCAGGCTCCCTGATTTCAGACAATGCTACAAAGTTACAGTAATCTACAAAGTATGGTACTGGCACAAAAACAGAAATATAGATCAATGGAACAGGATAGAAAGTCCAGAGATAAACCCATACAACTATGGTCACCTAATATATGACAAAGGAGGCAAAAGTGTACAATGGAGAAAAGACAGCTTCTTCAAGTGGTGCTGGGAAAACTGGACAGCTACATGTAAGTGCATGAAATTAGAACACTCCTTAATACCATACACAAAAATAAAATCAAAATGGATTAAAAACCTAAATGTAAGGCCAGACACTTATAAAATTTGAGAGGAAGACATAGGCAAAACACTCTATGATGTAAATTACAGCAAGATATTTTTTGACCCACCTCCTAGAGTAATGAAAATAAAAACAAAAATAAACAAATGGGACCTAATTAAACATAAAAGCTTTTGCACAGCAAAGGAAACCATAAACAAGATGAAAAGACAACCCTCAGAATAGAAGAAAATATTTGCAAATGAAGCAACTGACACAGGATTAATCTCCAAAATATACAAGCAGCTCATGCAGCTCATATCAGAAAAGCAAACAACCCAATCCAAACATGGGCAGAAGACCTATAAATAGACATTTCTCCAAAGAAGACATACAGATGGCCAACACACACATGAAAAGCTGTTCAACATAACTAATTATTAGAGAAATGAAAATCAAAATTACAAAGATATATCACCTCACACCAGTCAGAATGGCCATCATTTAAAAAATCTACAAATGATAAATGCTAGAGAGAGTATGGTGAAAAGGGAACCCTCATGCACTGTTGGTGGGAATGTAAATTGATACAACCACTATGGAAAACAGTATGGAGGTTCCTTAAAAAACTAAAAATAGGGGCTTCCCTGGTGGCGCAGTGGTTGAGAGTCCGCCTGCCGATGCAGGGGACACGGGTTCGTGCCCCGGTCCAGGAGGATCCCGCATGCCGCGGAGCGGCTGGGTCCGTGAGTCATAGCCGCTGGGCCTGCGCATCCGGAGCCTGTGCTCCGCAACGGGAGAGGCCACAGCAGTGAGAGGCCCGCGTACCAGAAAAAAAAAAAAAAAAAAACTAAAAATAGAGCTACCATATGACCCAGCAATCCCACTACTGGGCATATACCAAGAGAAAACCATAATTCAAAATGATACATGCACCCCAATGTTCACAGCAGCACTATTTACAATAGCCAGGACATGAAAGCCACTCAAATGTCCATCAACAGAGGAATAGATAAGGAAGATGTGGTACATATATACAAGGGAATATTACTCAGCCATAAAAATGAAAGAAATTGGGTCATTTATATACACATGGATGGACCTAGAGAGTGTCATACAGAGTGAAGTAAGTCAGAAAGAAAAACAAATATATATTAATGCATATATGTGGAATCTAGAAAAATTTTATATTTGACCTTATTTGCAAAGCAGAAATAGAGACACAGATATAATGAACAAATGTATGGATACCAAGGGGGAAAGGGGTGAGGTGGGAGGAATTGGGAGATTGAGATTGACACATATACAGTATTGATACTATGTATAAAGTATACAACTGATGGGAACATAGAGTATTACACAGGGAGCTCTACTTAATGCTCTGTGGTGCCCTAAATGGGAGGGAAACCCAGAAGTGAGGGGTTATATGTATATGTATGGCTGATTCATTTTGCTGTGCAGTAGAAGCTACACAACATTGTAAAACAACTGTACTCCAATAAAATTAATTAAAAAATAATTGCTTCTCTGAATAAGTGTATAGCTATTTTACTGTTACATATAGAAGAATTTTCTAAGGATATACATCTTGTCATGGAAATACAAAGTTATTAGTGCAGGCACCTACATATTCATATCTATAACTACAACATATTTCCCAGAAAGGTTTTGTCAATTTACAATTTCCCCCAAAAGATTATAGAATTCTTTGCACAATTTTTTCAGTGTACAATATTGTGAGATGCAAAGTTTGCCCACCTTTTGTACTAAAACTACTGCCCTAGAGCTTCCCTGGTGGCGCGGTGGTTGGGAGTCCACCTGCCGATGCGGGGGGCATGGTTTCGTGCCCCGGTCTGGGAGGATACCACGTGCTGCGGAGTGGCTGGGCCCATGGGCCGTGGCCGCTGGGCCTGCGCATCCAGAGCTTGTGCTCCATGGCGGGAGGGGCCGCAGCGGTGAGAGGCCCGTGTACCGCAAAAAAAAAAAAAAAAAAAAAAATTAAAAAAATAAAACAAAAACTATTGCCCTAAATTGATGGAATTTCTCTAATAAATAATGAGATTTAGCATAATTCCTAGGTGATTTTTATATAAACTAATACACTTTTTTTACATTATTTAGGGTTCAAATATATCAGTTTGTAGTTTTAATTTTTAATTTAATTTAATTAATTTGCTTGGTACTGGAGTATACAGATATTCTTTATCTTACAGCAGTCAAGTTTATTAAATAAAACGTTTTTCACTTTTGGAAGTTTTTTCCTTCCTGTTGAAGAAATCTTTTCCCTTTCAAATTTTATGAAGACATTCTTTCATATTGCCTTTTAAATAGTTTCTTTTACATATTATTTTTAATCTGTCTGAAATTTACTTTTCTTTTTATTGTGAGTTAGGGCAACTATTCTTTCCAAATGAATGACCAATTATTTCAGTATTCTTTTTTGAGTTGTCCATCCTTTCCTCCCTGGTATATAATGCAACTTCTCTCATACATCAACTATTTATTTATGTGTAACTCTGTTCCTAAATTCTATTTTGTGTCCCACTGATTTATTTTTCTATAGTTGCTGAACACTTTAAATCATGATAACTACATAGTTCTGGATTTTTATTAATTTATCTTGCTCAGTATGCACTAGGATTTCAATATCTGGTAATTTGTCATTTTACTCACTTCCAAAAAATTATTATCCAGTATACATTTAATATATTTTCCCATTTTCATTATTTTTTATGTATGTTTAATTAGAAGTATGTCAGAACTATTTATTATTGTTAACTCTATTCAATATATCTATCAACATGTTGTTCATGTACTTTTATATCTTTGTTGCATTCTGTTTCTTGACTAATATTTTCCATTTTACTAATTTCACCTTCAGCTGGGTCTGTTCTATTATGTTACCAACACATCCATTGGATATATTATTTTAGTTATTATATTTTTTTTCCTAAAGTTTCTATTTAATTATATTTCCTGTTTGTTTTACATTTAGATCGTTTTTTCTTATCCAGTTTTAAAACTCCTTCAATTTAAAATATCTATCCATTGTCATTTTATATTTTATATTGGATAATTCCAGCATTAATAGTACTTTGTGTCACAATCCATAAGAGGAAGACATTTTTGGAGAGAATATTGAGAGTTTTGCTTTTTACTAAAACAAATTTTATTTTTATTGGAACTAGGGTCTTCTACTTAACAGAGTTCAATGAGATTTAAATTTTATGCTTGGAATTTCCAAGATCATGTAGGGTTTATTATTTCAGTCATAGGACTCATTTGAGTGAAGATTTATGTCAACAATTTTCTGAATAATTCATTTTATTAATATTTTTCCACTTAATACCAGGCCAAGCAATTACATTTCCTTATTTTTTTTTTCATTTACAGGTGAAATGCTTTTTGTAAGCCTACATTTTACTGAGGCTATAATCTCTGCAGTCCCAACTTAATGCAGAGGACTCAGCATCACTTTTACTACTTTCTAAACATTCAAGTCTTAAAAATCAGCTTCACTGCATAAAGCTATTCTACCCCAAGGCACAGGAAGAATCTGGCCTCAGGACCCATGTTTACTTTCCATTCTGTTCTCAGCTTTACTAAATTATTTTGGGGTTTTGCTTATTCCCTTATTTTCTTATGATCTCATTAGTATACTTTAATGTATGTTTGTTATATTTCTAAGATCTATGTGTTTTGTGCTGAGATAGTATATCAGTCAGGGTGGCCTACATTATACTTAGAAAACAGAATATCCTAGTGTGATCTTAACATAACTAGGCTTTATTTTTCCACGTGAAACATCTTGGTGTGCTAATTCATAAGGACAGAGTGCCCAAGGTTCTTGCGCAGCAATTAAATGCTGGTTTTCATGCTACTTCTACCAATAAATCATAGTTAGAATCACATGGCCCTGTCATTTGTGCAATTGTGTAATTGCAAGCCTCCCATATACCTAAAGAGAAGTTAAACCAGATATAGAAGAGCATTAAAGACTTTACCATAAATCACATGTTTGGTTCTCTTTTCTTTCTATGTATAAAACATACTAAATATCTTCACCAAGGAGGCAGTTTATAACATCTTCCATTCATGAGACAGCTCAAAATTTAGTACCTCTGGGTTATGAGACTTAGTCTCTATTAGAACAGTTGCATCCACATCAGCTTCACTTGTGACTTTTCTTGATCCAGGAACTTACATACTAACAGGACAAATTATCTTCTCACCACAAATGCAACATAGAGAGGTGGATTGTGTTCTGCAGAACTACTAGATCTCCAATCTGGAAAAAAGAAACAAATGGAAATTTACATTGGTCCCTGGTCTATATTAATCCTTAAATCCCTCTGAACCAACACTGTCATGGTTTCCACCTCAGGACTGGACAACATTCCTTAATTAGACTGTTCCTGCTCCCTGAAAATGGCCCTGAATGCCATTCTTCCTGGGCCCCTCTGAGAGATTCTCCTCTGCCGTTAGCCACTTTGGCTTCTGTGAAATAAGTATTGGGCAATGTCAATCTTTTGAGAGCAAAGCATGTCTCAGACAACGTTCTGCCTTTAAGTAGTTAGAAGTCCAAGAATTATTTTGTGCCTTAGAGTATTTATTAAGTTTTTAGGAATTTTACATATTTGATCTCAGTTATCTATATATGAAAATAGCTAAAAGAAGAAAGTTCTTTGAGATAATTCTCAAATTTGCTATATTGCTTTACTTCTTGCTGCCTCTACAATAGACCCAAATATAGGCACCCTGAGCTTAAATGTCTTTGATTTGGGGATTTTACCACTAGCCTCAATCCTCTGAGTCAACTTATGCAGTTAAAAGTACTAGATCCTACACAATAGTAAGGTCATGCTTGTACTGAGGCATCTTAATCCATTCAGGTTTTAAGCATGGGTAATAAAATACTAATATTTTTTTCATATTGCTAAATTTTAATAAATATTTATAGCTCAAATCTTCTTTTGTTTCTTCTTTCTTTCTAGAATAATGAGAGGGTAAGGTAAAAAATAATTTCTTCTTGTGAACCTACAGGACTTCAATTATCTTGTCTCTCTATTCTTAATTCTTGTTCTTAATTCTGATAAGCTGGGGTTTCTATTGTTTTTTTTGTTTTGTTTTGTTTTTCCTGAGATCTTTTTTTTCTGGCAGTACCTTATCAAATACAACAAACAACAACAAATGTGTTCTATTAATAGTGTTTTCAGACTTCTTGTCCCAGAGTTAAAATTTCATGAGATATGTGATATTTTAGTATGTTGCTAGGGATAGTTTTACTTTTTTCTGCTACTGTATAACATTTATCATTATTTTCCAGATTCCAATATTCATATCTTCTGTGCAAACTGATGAACCATGCCCATGGACAACCTGCTTCAGGTACAAATATCTATTTCAATCAGGAGAGAGTTATTCTGTGATGATAATCAGCCTCAAAATCTCAGTGGCATATAGCAGCAAAGTTTTATTTCTTGGCCAATACTTATTAATGGTGCAGGGGTTGGGTACTACTGTAAAAGTCCATCTTCTTCTTTTCATCATGGCCAGTGATATCCCACATGGTATGACACTTAACTAGCTTGGATCCCAGAACAAATTTAAAATGTAGAAAAGAAATAAATTCTTGTTGCTTCAAGGCATGGAGGTTTGGGAAATGTTTGTTAACACATCATCAATTAGACTACTCTTACTTATTTTATACAGAGTAAAATTTGAAGTATCTAATTTTTCCTATAGCTGGAAAGGGAAAACATTTTGGTGTCCTTTCACATCGCTTTTCTGCCTCTCTTAATATTGGCAATATCAGTTTAGTTTTCTATAAATGTTAAGACTTTGATACTATTATATTTTAAATCACCCCAGTTCCAATTAAAATAAATATTATCTATAATTGTTATTTCTCATAGGCAATAAGCTATATAATCACTTCCATCTTCAAGCACAGATAGAAACACATTCATAGGCAGAATTCCTAACCATACATTCTACACTGACAGCGCTAGTTATAGTATCTCTATAAATTTCTATAAATTTGCACTGGTACAGGGCTGCCTGCAGTGTGGGTGAAGAAGATGGGTGAGATGGACTTCAGGGTCCAGATGCTATTGGCATAGTCAGCCGAGAGGATTGTTTTGTCAGACATCTACAATGAACAGCTTGCTGATGCTCTAAGCTCTAATCCAAATCTGATAGAGCTGCTTTTGTATTGCAATGCCCTGAGAAGCTGGGGGGTGAAGCTGCTCTGTCAAAGACTCAGACACCCCAAATACAAACTGCAGAATTGAGGTTGAAGAGGTGCTGAGTTTCTAGCCCTGCATATCAGGACCTCACAGCAGCTCTGATATCCAATAAGAATTTAATAAGGATGGACCTAAGGAGCAATGACTTGGGGTTGTCAGGCATGGAACTGCTCTGTGAGGGGCTCCAGCATCCCAAATGCAGGATGCAGATGATTCAGTTGAGGAAGTGTCCTCTGGAAGTTGTGGCTTGACAGGACACTGCCTCCTTGCTCAGCACCAAGTGCACTGGAGGATTTGGATCTGAGGCTTTTCTGTTAAGCTTGAGGCACCCAGTCATTGGTTGAGGATCTTGCAGTTGAAGATTGGCCAAGTCACTGCTGCTGCCTGTGAAGACCTGACTCCCACCCTCAGTGTGAATCAGAGCCTGGCAGAGTTGGATCTAAACTTGAATGAGCTGGGGAACCTAAGTGCTGCTGCTGTATGAGGGTTTCAGGCATCCAAGTAAACTCCAGACCCTCTGGTTAGGCATTTGATGGCTCAGTTCTACAGCCTTTGAGTGTCTCTCTGCTGTGCCCTAGGCCAACCACCAACTCTGGGAATTGGATCTGAGTTTGAATGACCTGGGAAACTGGGGCATATGTTTGCTGTGTGAGGGCCTGTGACACCCCACCTGTGGACTCCAGAAACTATGGCTGGATAGCTGTGGGCTCATAAGCAGAGATTTGACGTTTCTCTTCTAGCCTGGGGGTTACCCAGACAATAAGAGTTTATCTGACTAACAACGTGCTGGGAAACACAGGTATCAGGCTGCTATGATAGATCCTGAGTCATCCCAGCTGCAAACTTCAAGTCCTCTGGTTATTTGGAACAAGCCACGGAAGACTGGCAGCACTTCACCTAACAAAACCTTACTTAGACATTGGCTGCCGAATGGTTCTATCTACTGCTTCTTCTCTTGCAGTAAGGAGGGAGGAAGATCATCCCAGGACCTGCCAATCAACATAATGATAAGGCCTTTTATTTCCTCAAGAGACAAATTTATATGCAGAATAAATCCTTTCTGCTTGGGGTTTATGTAATCATCATGTGACTGAGCTTGGAGTTTTAGTCTGAAGAATGTTGGTGCCATGGAGAGAATTTAGAGAATTGTCCCAGATGACTCTAGAGCAGAAGCTCACAACTGAGAGTGATTTTGCTCCACCAGGGGACACTTGGCAATGACAGAAGACATTGGGGTGGGGGAACCTACTGGCATCTAGTGGGTAGAGGCCAGGAATCCTGCAAATATCTTAAAATGCACAAGGCAACTCCTACAACAAAGTATTTGGCATACATGTCAATTGTGTCGAAGTTGAAAAACCCTATTCTCAAAGATTAATGGTGCAATAAAGATACTAGAGAGTCTGGAACACTGGTGAACCTCAGAATGCTTGTTATGGCAACAGCCCCAATAATAAACCTCGCAATTTTGTTTTTCACTATGATTCTGTCCCCTGGCTGGAGCCAACTGGACCATGGTTGGACACCTGCCATTGTTAGCCAACTATGGGCCAGCCAATAACTTATACCATGCTTTGGATGAAAACATGAATTAAATCAACCAGGATTTTACTATCAGGGATTTGAGCTAGGAAACTTCAGACAAACTAATGATTGTTGGGAAACTTCACAAGAATGCCATGAGCGTGCCATGCTGAATCCATAGTGAAGATATCTAGAAAGACCAAAATTTACTGGTAAGTGGAAGAAATTTGTAGAGATAAAAAATTTAGTGACCTTGTAACTTATGAAATGTTGAAAAGGAAATAACTCAGATTCTGAAGACATCATTCCTGTGGATATCAATAAATGTTCCATGATTACTCACATTAAATAAATAAAGCATGTTGATACTGAAATATGTAAATTAGCTATTTGAGTAAGACATTTATTAGGTTATTAAAACTGAGTGTATATTTTTTTAGAAGAAACTGAACAGAATCTTCAAAATGCAAAGAAATTTAATTAGCTATGAAGGTGAAAAGTGAGTGTTGTATTTACCATTTGTGTGACAGAAGTCACTGTTTTTTGTTTTTGTTTATTTCTTCACAAGGGAAGTAGATTTTCTTGTTACTGACAGTACAAGAGATTTTTCCATATTTAATTTATATTTTTCCCTTGTCTTCATCTGATACATTTTAAAGTTATTTAAAGTGCATGTATAATTTTGTCCTTTCAAAGGTTTTAATAAAAGTGTGGTGACATATTCTGAGTGTTCAATTTCCTTATAATACACTGACTAATGATTGGTTCTAAGAAGCAATTTGGTTCAAGAAATGGCCAACTATTCAACACTTATAGCACCTTTAGATTAGAAAATTTGCTAATTGGATTTGTGCTTTTCTAAATCTAAGTAAAATGTGTGAATCATTTCTTGTAAAATTAAAATTATTTTGTCTTAGAAAAATGATGTAGGCAACGTACCTTGTGCACATTCTGAAAATTACATACTACCATATGAAGTACAAATAAAGCTGTATATTTGTATGTACACTTACAATTTTGTAGATGATAGTAATGATTTGAAAATATTAACTTGACTTCAATTTTGGCAAATTCTAATTTTGACAACACTAAGTCTGGCAAATTATGCTAGCATTTCATCAAAACATTTCCTCCTTCATCCATAGTTATAGCATTATAGCCAAGCACAAGATAGAGAACATTTCTTAGCCTCTCTTGCACTGAGATGTGACATTGTGACTACGTCATCTCTTATAGAATGGGAACAGAAATGATGTATTTTTAACAGAGTGTATTTGACTCCTTCACCCTCTCTTTTCCCCTCTCCTGAAAGAATGCAAACTATAGCAAAGCTTATGAATAAAGGAGACAAAGATGGGAGGATCTGAGTCTGTTGAGAAGAGCTACTTGCTGCCCTTGATCACCTTTCCTGTATTGTTAAATGAATGATAAATAAAATTAAGGATGTTTGTGCCATACTTTTGTTATTTTTTGAGTATTTTAATGTAACCTAACTGATTTCCTATATTAATTTCCTGAAACTGCTGTAACAAATTACCACAAATGGGGTTGTTTAACATGTCAGAAATATATTCTCTCACAATTCTGCAGACTAGAAGTCCAAAATCAGGTTTTAGCATTCCTTTTCCAGTTTCTGGTCTCGTGATACATCACTCCAATTCTGCCTCCATCTTTAACATGACCTTCTTTTCTTTTTTCCTATCTCACTTTCGTGTGCTTCTTTATAAGGATTCTTATCATTGAATTTAGGAGAATAATCTCACCTCAAGATCTTAATCTAATTACATCTGCAAAGTACGCCTTTTTCTGAATAATATTATTCAGATGTTCTTGGGGTTAGGATGTAGACATTCAATCTACTACAGTACCTTTAAGAAATGTTATGGGATTTTGTATTTTTTTCCACTCTGTAGTTGCACTATCTATAATGTATTGTATAGATCATATAAACATTCAATAAAGAATGCTTAAGTCTTTAAGTGGAGCCTTTCACAATTTTGTGTATCAGTTACAAATGGGAGTTCATAGTTTCTAATTTAACTGACATTAAAGTAAGATTTATCTGTAATGAATGGAATTAGAAAAATAGCAAATGAAAAAAATAATTGAATTATAAGTCTGTATTTTACTTTCTTTTCTCTCTAGTAATGAGAGATTTACATAAAAAGAGATTAAAATGCCAACAATTCCACTGCAGAAGTGGATCACTATAACATGATATTAGAATGGAACTCTTTGTACCTCAGTTTCAGCTGAAGCATAAACACAATAAGAACCAAGAATTCTCGAGACAGAAAATGAAAAATTTTTTAAAGGAGGGGAATTGCTAAAGAGGATTTAATTTGAAAAGAAGTCTTTGTGGCTTTCTCCAGAATAAGAACAGGAGATAGGGATGAAAGAATGCAATTTCTAATTCAACTATAATGAATAGGCTTTAACAGAGCAATTTGGAGCATGTGCTATGTGCTCTGGAAATTGAAGGACAAGAAGGACTATTTCCTGACCCATGCTTGGGAAAGATCAAATTACCTGTAGGGTAGCAGGGTAAAAGCTGCATCTGCCAAATAACTGTTCTTCCTTCTGGGAGTGATTAATAAGTGCATGAATCCCAGTGAGTTCTTGCAGTAGTGTCAGCCTGACCTCATTTTAGAACACAGTCTGCCCAAGAGGGAAGTCTGACATGGTAAAGAACCCCAGCAGTAAGAGAGTTACTGAGGAATGAGCTGCAGAGGAAGCAGAGGCATGGCCCACACAATCAGAAGGGCCTGGAGGGGTCAGACTCTGAAGAACCCACAAAAATATCCACAGGGCAAAGTCATTCTTAAACATCTGCCACATCTAGAGTGCATCAAGCTTCTTACAGGATTTCAAGTAGATTAAGAATTGCCTGTGTGTCAATCTTATTTCTCCTCCTCCTGCTCTAAGAAAGGGGATGGGAGCTGTGAATGAGAAAGAAAAGCAAAGGTCCATGGCCCTTCCCAGGAAGGAGGTGACAACCCTACAATAAGCACCAACTGGGAAACGAGGGTGGGGTGGGGGATTTACTGCAAATGAATACAGTTTTCTGTTAAAAAATTTATTTATAATGCAAGAATTTGTTCATGCACATTTGATAATCAGGTGAATAAAACCACAAAAATGGAAATTATGTTAGCTGTTAATTTTCTCTAAGCTACCAAGCAACACTAGATGTAGGGAAGTGAATACTTCCTAGTCCTTCTCTTGCCCTTTCACTGACTTATCTGTAACCATCCACTCCAACAGTGAGAAAATCTAGCTTCCACCTTCCACCATGAATTTACTTAGTTGTGTAAATCTAGTATGATGTATAGTTATTTCAGAATGGTTAATTCATATCCCCATGGAAAACACCTTTCTCAACCAGACTGCAGTACTGGTGTGGAGTTCCCTTTGCTTTTGTTTTTTTTTATATTCCACTCAATTCCAAAGTTAATTAAATTGGCTCCTTTTTATCTTACCCTATTTGGTGAGATTGTTTCATACATTTATGAGGCAGTTAGGTTTTACTTTTTGGTCACATTCTTTATTCCATTCTGGAATCCTCTGACTTCCTTAATAAAAAAAAAAAATACACACATTAAAGTCCATTCTTTGTGCTTTAAATTTCTGTAGATGGGTTAGGGTCATGTATATCCAGTTATAATATCATACACAATATTTTAAAATAAAATTCCTTTTCACTGTCTTATAAACAGAATTCCTCTTTGCTTTACCTATTTAATATATTCCTTCCAACTCCTGGCAACCACTGATGTGTTTACTATCCCAGCAGTTTTTAATTTTTCCATAATGTTATATAAATGGAATCATACAGTATTCAGCCTTTCAGACTGGTTTCTTTCAGTTAGCAGTGAACATTTAAGATTAACCCATATCCTTGTGTGGGTTTATTAAGTTAACCCTTTTTTAATTGCTGAGTAATACTGCACTATACATATGTATTCCTGTTTTGTTTTTGTTGTTTGTTTGTTTTTTAATTTATTCACCTATTGAAGGGCATCTTGGTTTATTCCAACTAGTGATAATTATGATTTAAATTGCTATAAACTTTCAGATTTTTGTGTGGACATACATTTTCAAATCAGTTGGATAAATATCTACAAGCATGATTGCTGGATCACATGTTAAGACAAAATTTAGCCTTCTAAGAAACTTCCAAACTGCCAAAGTGGGCGAACGACTTTGCATTCCCAGTGAATGAGAGTTTCTGTTACTTCACATTCATGTCAGATTTAGGAAGTTATCGATTCTAGTTGGTCTATACTAGTATCTCATTGTTTTAATTTGGAATTTAATGACAAATGATATTGAGCATCTTTTCATATGCTTCTTTGTCATCTGTATATCTTTGACATCTTGGTGAGATTTTTTTTCCGCTGATTTGTCCATTTTTAACTAGAATTTTAAATTTCTTATTGTGGAATTTTAAGAATTGTTTTTGTATTTTGAATAGGTGCCTGTATTAAAGTTTTTCAGAGAAATAGACCTGTAGAATATAGGAGATAATGATAGATAGATAGATAGATAATAGATGGATGGATGGGTAGATAGATAGATATAAAGTTATAAAGGAGATTTATTATCAGGAATTTATCTCATGCAATTATGGAGACTGAGGACTCCTACAATATGCCAAGTTCAAGCACAATACCCAGGAAAACTGGGAGGTTGTAATTCAATACGAATTTGAAGGTCTGAGAACCAGGGGAGCAACTGGTATGAAACCCACTCCAAGGGACAGAGAAGAAATGAGATGCCCCATCTCAAACACTGAGGCAGAAAAAAAGGGATGAATTTCTCCTTCCACATTTTGCTCTATTCAGGCCCTCATCTGATTGGATGAGGCCTCACTGGGGAGGTCAATATACTGAGTCCACCAATTCAAATGACAATCTCATCTGAAAACACCCTCACAGACATTCCCAGATATAATGTTTAATCTGAGCACTACTGAGCAGTTGAATTGACACATAAAATTAACCATCACAGTGTTCTTTATCAGATATGTGTTTTACATATATCTTCTCCCAGTTCGTGGCTTGCCTTTTCATTCTCTTAACATACTCTTTCATAAAGCAGAAACTTTCATTCTTATATAGTCCAATTTATCAATTTTTTAATGTATCATGTTTTTGGTGTCATATCTAAAACCTCAACCACAAGATTATGTAGAGTTTCCCCTTGTTTCTTTCTAGAAATTTTATAGTTTTTCCTTTGACATTTATATCTCAGGTGCATTTGAGACAATTTTTTGAAAGGTGTAAGGTCTGTATCTAAGGTTTTTTTTTTTTAGATATTGACTTACAATTAATTGTTCCAGCATCATTTGTTGAAATGACTATTCTTCTCCCATTGATTTGCTTTTTCTTTATAAGAAATCAGTTTTAGCTATATGTTCATGAGTTTATTTTCTTGACTCTCCATTATCTTGCACTGATCTATATGTCTATCATTTTGCCAATACCACACATTTTATTACTAAGTTTTATGGGAATTATTGAAAGTATTGTGGCTTCTCAAACTTTTTTCATCTACTTCAGTATTGTTTTGGTTATTCCAAGTCTTTTGACTTACCATAGAATTAAGTGTATTGAAATAGAGAATCTATTTGCCAGGTAAAACAGTTTCTTAGGAATCATTAGAGAGTTTGAAAGGGGAAGAAATAATATATATATATATATATATATACACATATATATATATAAAAACATGTATATTTGGAGTTTGGAATAGGATTTTATGAAAATATTTTGGCAAACTTATCTAACCACTTAACACTAAGTATGAAAAAAAAAACCCATAATAGATTCTTGTAATCTATGATAAAGCTAAAAGTACATGCTAAAATTAATACAATACCATCATTACTCTGAAACATATTCCCTTAGTTGATTTGCTAGAGTGTGTCTTGTAACAGCCAGGGACTTTGGAAGTAAATATATTTACTGTCCTGACTTAGTCATCATGGCACTGGGAGAACTTGGAGACATTTACTTCTGAGTTCCCCATCTTTAAATGCAATTAATATTGCACACACTCAGCCAAATGTTTTAAGCATAATTTAGTTATATTTTACATTTTAATACTAAAGAAAATTAAAACTATATCTTAATGTACAAATTAATGTG
Organism: Lagenorhynchus albirostris; assembly: GCF_949774975.1. Taxonomy (NCBI): domain Eukaryota; kingdom Metazoa; phylum Chordata; class Mammalia; order Artiodactyla; family Delphinidae; genus Lagenorhynchus; species Lagenorhynchus albirostris. The sequence goes on along the minus strand of NC_083112.1, from coordinate 36,230,460 downwards.
GACATCATACTCTCATGAATTTACAAGTAGATAAATTAAATCTCAGTGTTGGTTCTACCCCAAGAAAGTAAATTGATAAATGACTAAAAATTATTAGAGAGAATTCCTACACAAGAACTGTGAATTTCCTTAACTTGAATCTGGGATTCTTAAATTAATGTTTTCTTTTGGGAAATACTCAATACATGTTCTTATGTTAAATTGATGCAGTCATCAGTGTGAATAGTCATTTTTCATGCCCGCTCTTTAACCACTGGTATGATACACACCCATGAATTATTTCACATTTTCTCCATACTCAGTAAACAACTGCCTCAAATGTTCATTTCTGCAAACTAAGATAAATTGTAATGTCAGAAGTGCCTCCCTTTCCTTTAATTTAGTGTGGTTAGAATATGTGTCTCTTTCTAAAATTCTTATTTTTTAAACTTTAAATTTGTGTACCCTTTTGAAAAGTATAGAATCAGCAAACTTGATAGAAATGAATATTTCTCAAGTAAAAGCTGAAATTGCCCAGAGATAGTTAATCTCATTCTCAAAGATTTTCTACTATATTAGTTGATTGTATGTTCCATTAAGTATGCACTCTGAGGAGTTGAATGAATTCATGTATTAATAGCTTTACTTCGTTAGTAAATCTATATTCATACTTACCACAAGACTTCATAAAATTGCCATTTTAGTATGAAGAACAAGAGCAATTGTGTAACAAGGGCATTAAGCTGTTTAGTGAACTGGAATACTGAAGTTAAATTAATAGGTTAGCATGTTTACATATCAGGAAGAATATGAAAATTAAGTCCAAATAAACACTGAGAATGGCAGATGGATAAACAAACTATCAGTAAATGAATGTTTGTATGTTGCATAATGCAAAACTGTTTTCAGTGATGCATTTAACTATTGCACAACTAATTCATGAATATACGTTATGTATATCCTATAATATTAGAGCTATAAGCATTTAATGTCAAATTTGTGCAGAATATATTACCTATGCACTTCAAAAAATTAAATAGCTTATCAAAACATGAAATATTTTACTTCATTTCTTTTTGTCAGCAGAGAAATTATTAGTTAGCATCTTTACTTAAAAGAATGAACATTCTATGTAAAGCCACAAATTTGCTTTTGCTAAGGCAATTATAACTCTTAGACATTCCTGTCAATCTAAGTGGAGTGTATGGCTGCAATTTAAAGTTTGCAGTAAAGATTCAAAAGTTGATAAGTTATATAGTTGGACTAGTTGCTTGTGATTGTACATTTTAAATCACATCCAGTCCTCCGTTGGAAATAGTCTAGCATCCATACTTGGAAAACTGGGAAATCAGCTCTCTTCAAAGGGATTTGGATCATGGAAGTAACAATTAAGTTATCACTGCATAAAAGATATATTTAGAAATAGTATACAGGGAGTTGAGATACCTGTAGATGTAATCAAATTTGACAAAGTTTGTATTTCATCTCCTTATGTAGCATAATTAACTTGCAGGGAAACCACAATGTAGGTGAGTGTTTTTCAATCTTGACCAAAGGTTACAGTCCCCTGGGACATTAAAACAAAACAAAACTCACAATGATTATTCAGAATATTTTACTGTGGGCCCCAGATAATTGTTTTTTTCTAGGAAAAAAAATGCTATCTAGTTTATTTCATCATTCTTATTTCCAATACCTGAATGCTGACACTTGTGTAATCCTAGAAATTAAAAGAGTAATAGTACATCAATTATACCAATTTTCTCTTCTGATATTGGGGATATTAATGAAAATAATAGAGATTAAAGTTCTAACAAATACATGCTAGCAGTGTAAATTGAAGTAAATTTTCAACTTTGTTATCCTGAGCACAACTGGGAATGGGAAAGTAGAGACTTGGCTGCATTTTAATGCTTGAAAATACCCTTCCTCAACAGGGTGAAATAAGAATGAAAAAGAGGGAGAAAATCCTATCACCAAAAATATCTATGTATATTGTTATTTTCCCTCACAAAATTTCTTCTACTATATTGGGGCTAATGTAAAAATTGAGGGACATGTTGTCCTGAGATTTTACAAACGTTTTGAACTTGCTCCAGACAAAACAAATGTGACAGTCAGACCCTTGATGCCATGAGCATGCCTGATTTGTGTCAAACAGTAAAGATGCATGATATCAGGTGTCTATGTGATTGAATTGTTTCAAATCCAATTACCTTCAAAGTCTAATAAAAATTTCAAATTCGAATCTAAAGACCAATGGATAATCATTTAAAAATATAATTATCTATTAAAAACTACTTAACAATTGTTTTCCATTTTTTGAATACCTGTAACAAAGAATATTTGGGCGGTAATCAAGAAGGTTAGCTCTAAGTTGCAATGACATTATTCGAGATTTCCCTATGTCCCTGGTTATTGTTATATGTAATCTTTGTAAAAATATTATTTAGGTTTGGTGCTCTTTTCCCTTGTCTTTTTTCCATTCAAATTAGAACAAAAATGGAGACTCAATTTCACGTCTGTGGGAATGAGTTAACCCTATCTTTGACTGTTTAATTTGAGCATTTAAATGTCATGGGGCAGAGCATGGGACAGAGCATCCATTTAAAAATAATACACTGTCTCTTTGGAGATAGCACTGTCATTTATTTTCATTTTACTGAGGCGTCTCTCTTTAAATTGAAATACTTATTAAAGGGAAAATTGCTACTCCCTGAGACACGTAACCAAAGGATAAGATTTCTAAATTCACATCTTATCTGAAACACATTCTCCCACCTATTTCAGTGTGGTAGGTTATAAGCTACATTTTAAAACACAGTGCCTTGATCAAACTATTGAGCCTCGAGAGAAAGAGGTTCTCATTTAAGCTAAAACTTTATTATTCACTGTTCATCTTCCCATACATTATGCATTCTATTCATTGGTCATGTTCACTGTGCTTCTTTAAAAAATAATCCATAACAAGAGTATACTAGACTAGTATATAAAATTTGTTTCTGCTTCTTCAGGTCAAAGCTATGGGAAAGTGATATGAAATGATTATCTCTTGAAACAATTTTTATGAAGAAGCACTCTTGCTTTTTACTTTACTAAGTAAACCTAGCTTTAGATTATATTGCTTCAAAATGTCTTCAATGGCAGTATAGAATATGTTTCCATATAAGTGTTAGAATTAGACTGAATAACAACTATTATCTTATGTGAGCATGTATATCTTTTGTTTAATGATATTGGGGGGGAGGGGTGAGTGTTAAAAGGATATTTGTGTACCTGGAAGAAATGTAGATATATGATGCTTTGTATAGGTACATACTGAAAGCATTGTTAATTTTCAATAAGAATTTTATTAGTGACAAAGCACGTACATAAGGGCGATTAGACTATATGTCTGAGTTATAAAAAAAGGAATTCTACAACAGGAGGAATTCCTGCTATGTTAAGAAGAGCTATTTAAAAAGTTACATAATTGAAGGAAATCATGAATTAAAGGCAGAGTAAGACTTTTTGATGCTGTTCATATACCTTCAGTGAAGGAGGAAAATAGTCTCATGCAAAGGACAGAATTTTAAGTGTTTTTTCTTTAATTTTAGAGAAATGAAAAGACAAATATCAGTTGTTATTCAAAAATGACATCTGCTCTGTCAAAAGCAATATTAATAAAAGCTAAATTTTCCAGTTAGAGTTACAGTAGATAATATAACAATTTTTTAGCAAGGCACTTATTTGCTTAATTTTAAAAACATTTAATAAATTTTGTTAGAGTGGCTCTTAATGCTATATTGTCCTTAATGTGTTTTCTTTCTTGCAGAAGGTAAACTAGAAATTATTGTCATCATGATTTATGGGAAAATATCAGGTGTCTGATATTTTCAGAAATATCACCTTTATTAGAATTTAAATTTATGAATAAAATATTCCAAAAAAATTATGATGGAAGATAATATAACTTTTATTTTTGCCTTCAACAGGAACCACAAATAAACATACTAATTAACTCTTCCTATTAGTTTATCTATTTGAAAGGTTTTCTTTGAATATTTAACAATGTCATATGATCAGAGGCTTTATGAGTGACTGAACAGGCTCATAATTATATTCGATATTTGATCAATGAGTGAATTAATTACACAGAAGCAATTTGAATCTCTTGGTTGCTAGTGAAAATAGCAACTCCTACCTGTTTTATTTTAGATTTTTTTTAATCTAGAAGAAATTAGGAGAAGAGAACTCCTCTATATGGGAATATAATTGGTAGCTTTGATTTAAGTTGTATCAAATACTATTCTATAATTTCCTCTATATTGAAATATTTTGTTTATATAGCAGTAGAAGCAGATATCCAACTTAAAAATGATCCTGTATTACCAGAGATAATCAACTTTAAGGTTTGATTTTAAGATACTATCTAATTGTTGTTTTAATTTTCATGTTTTTTTCTACCAGGAAATTCTCAGATTTAGTGTCTTTTGGAACATTTTCCTTTTCTTAATTACCTGTTTTATTTTCTGAAAATTACCATTACATGATCTTTTCTATCTCTTTTTTTTAATGCCTTATAAGTACTCATTATTTATAATGAAGCCCCTTCTTCATATAATTTTTATTTTTTTTCCTTAGTCTGATATTTTATTTTTAAAGGATTTTAAATATATATTTTCATATACAAATTTTTAAAAATTCATAGAGTTCAGTATCTCCATCCTTTCTATATGGATTCTAAAGCATGATTAATTCTTATTAATGAACTGAAGGCACTATTTTTCCTCCTTTTTGAGAATTATCAATCAGAATGAATAATAATATCCTCAAGGCCCATCCATGTTGTCACAAATGGCAAGATTTCATTTTTTTCTAAGTAGTATTCCACTGTGTATATATATCAAATCTTCTTTATCCATTAATCCACTGATGGGCTTTTAGTTTGTTTCTGTATCTTGGCTATTGTGAATAATGCTGCAATGAACATAGGGGTGCTTATATCTTTTCAAATTAGTGTTTTATTTGTCTTCGGATAAATACCCAGTAGCAAAAATGTTGGATCAGATGGTAGCTGCTTTTTTTAAAGTTTTTGAGGACCCTCCATACTGTTTTCCATAGTGGCTGTACCAATTTTACCACCAATAGTGCACGAAAGTTTCCTTTTCTTTACATCATCGCCAACATGTACCTGTAGTGCATTCTGATGGGTGTGAGGTGATATCTCACTGTATTCTTAATTTGCATTTCTCTGATGGTTAGTGACGTTGAGCATCTTTTCATGTGCTTATTGGCCATCCGTATGTCTTTTGAAAAATGTCTATTCAGATCCTTTGCCCATTTTTAATCAGAAAGCATCAGACCTAATGCATGTCAATTTTATTTATAAATTAAAGCATCCCTTACTCAGAAACTTCTAAATCTAACATTGTCATATATTAGGATCCTGAGCATATTGGCTTTATTTCTGAATGGTAAATCTGTTTCACTTATATATGTTTGTATTCATTTGTTAACCTTTTACATTTTGGTTGTAATAACAGAATAATAAGATTTGAAAACCTAAGACAAAACTCTCCTTTTCAAATAATCTTTTCATTCATAAAAAGCTACTTTTTCTTTAGGAGATATGAATTTCTTTGAAAATATATTTTACCTCACTGATTGTGAACTTCTTTGTTGACATATGTTAAGAATGTTTTTTAAATTTTCCTACTTGATTATAATTACTATTACAAACATCAGTAAAATAATAAAAACAGTAGATCCACCAGAAACATAGATCCATTCAGAAATTAACTTTAACCATCAAAATCAGTCTGCTACTTTCACTGGTGACATTTTTAATCAATTAATATTGATTTCTACGCAGTATGACTCAAGAATAAAATCAATAAGATTGAAGGACAATCACAATAATCAGACACACTGATAATAGCAAAAATATATTCAAGCAGTTTTTCTATGCTGTGGTTTATTTAAAGAGCATATGTAGATAACCATGAAGTTTAAGGCATGAGGACAAAACTCTCTACAAGAACATTTATTTTAAGAAATTATATGCACCCTTCAAAAAAGAATATCAAAAAGAAAATCTCATTTTAAGTAACTATTTTAATGAAGCATTCGCATAAATGTATGACCTATTTAGGGAAGTACGAGACTAAGGTATGAAGGGACACAATGATCTTAGTAACATTGTAAATATTAACTGATATTAAATCTGAGAAGACAGAATTTCTAAATGAAACTAACACATCAGGATAATTTTCAGAATTTGGGAATATCTTGAGTCTATGACCTTAATAAAATTAATCTATAATGGATAGTATTTGTTATTCACAAAGTAATATAAGGCAAGGTAAAACAAATGTATGCCTGATGGCATTGTACCAAAAATACATTGTAAATATATGATGAATTCATATGTAAAAACACAGAACATAATCATAAGCAATGTATTCTTTGATTCAGTACATTTATCCTGATGTGTAATTATGCATTCATTGTTAAAACCCTCTGAATGATGCATGACCATCACAGTAATCTGTAAGCACCAAAAGAGCAGGGACATTATATCAAATTTGTGCCATAATCCCAGACAGAATGCTGAAACACTTACTAGCTGCAAGTCATTCCTTGAGCAAAAATGTAACTTCTTTCACTTTCAACATACCATCTGTAAAACTGAAATACTAGTAGTATCTACCTTGTTGTGTTCTTTAGATCAGTAATGAAATAATCCATGTAAGATATTTAGCAGAGTTCCTGGAGCTTAGTAAGCAGTCAATACATTCTAGCTCTTTATTGAATTCCTTCCACGTTCCTTGCTCAAAATTGATCATTTTTAAATGTTGATAAAATATTGTTTCCACTCTAAAGTATCTCATGACCTATGTTGTTGTGCAGTAGGAAAGACATACAGATAAACAATAATTGCATTCATAGTCTTCCAAGACAAGTTTGCACTTTATTGTTAAATAAGACAAAGAAGGAGTAACACTTTTTGCAGATCAAGGAGCTGTAGAATATTTTAATACTTATCTAATTAGATCTTTGAATCAATCCTGAAATGATAGCGTGAATTTTGTAAAAGAAAGTTAGTTAAGAAATTTTTCCTTGGTTTTGTTTCTAGAAACTAGCTAGATGGTAACAATACTAGATAACAGTGTATATTTAGAAAAGCTGTATTGAACAGAAACAGATCTGTGACCAGAGCGGTGGTATTGGGTTGTGTTGAGGGTAGGAAATTATAAGCTTTGTTAATCAACCTTCTCTTAATCAGTGATCTGGCTTCTATGTTTTTCCTTTTCTGTGAAAAATGACTGATGTTTATGTAATGAAAGGCTTCTGATAATAAGCTGCATTGTAACATGTTCTGAAAGTTTTCCATCTACAAGTTGAGTTGTGTTTCTACCAAAAGTCAATTATACTCATTATTAAATGTGTTTTATGTTAGTTTTAATAATTTTTAATTGACTAATATAATAGAGTATCAGTAAAATGATGGAATATAAATATTGAAAGTAAAGGGCTATGCTTTTATAGAAAGTAAATAGATTCAGTTGTGAAGATTATATCAAGAGAAGTGGAGAGCTACCAAAACAAATACTGAGTGCTATAAATATAAAAGAAATGAAAAATTATTTTTAAAATGGTATGCATGTAGATATATCTGCAAATATCTATAAGTTTTTACTTCTTTATAAGTAGTATGAAATTACAAAAGTAGATGGCGCTATGCTGAATGTGTTCTATTTATTTTTTGATTACAGGAATTTTACAGAAGTTGATTGATTGATTAGAAACTTAGATCAATGAACCATACACAATAAAAAGCCTGAGACTTAAATCAGAAAATTGGAGAATGGAAGAATATATATTGTTCAGCTAGGCTAAATATTGTGGCAAACAACACTAGAATTTCAGTAGACTATCACAGTAAAGTGTATTTCTAACAGAAGATACAGTTGGTTAGAGATCAATGGGTCACTTTCATGCAATCATTCTGGTGTCCAGTTTTCTTCCATTAATTCACTCCACTAAACCCTGCGGCCTCCAAATCCTCTGATGCATCCTCTATCTTGATGGCAGCAGAGGAAAGAGAACAAGATGAGTCCTCCTTCTCTCTTATCCACTTCAACTAGAAGTGACCACCATCACTTCCACACATACTCCAAGTACAAGAACGACTCAAAGCAAAGGCCTTGTGAAACCTTGTTTAGTGGTGTATTCATAGGGAAGAGGAGAGCCCTGATATTAGCTTGGACCAGCAGTCTCTATCACAGTATATTAAAATTGTCTTCGAAATAATTATTCCACCTATTGGGTATGTGGTCAAGGTGAGACCAATCATCTTTCTTTCTCCAGAATTTTTTTTGGAAATTCAGCTGAGTTGAAGGAATCTACTCATATCAAGAGGTAACAAAATAAACATGTAACTTAGAGTTTCCCGGACCTTTGTTTCTAGCATCTGGAATAAGCAGGTTAAGAGAAAGTGGACACCTAGAGATAAACTGAGGCATGAGAATAAGATTTAGTGGTGACAGGATATATATTATCAGTTTCCTCCTTTCTCTCCTTCCTCCAGGGTATTATATTTATTTGTGCTATATTGAATGAGGACTAACCAATTGTCAGGCATTGTTTCCTTAGTGTGGAGAATGCAACTGTGAACAAATGGTGTCCTTTCTCTAATCTGTTTTATATTCTTATGTGGGGATACACAAAATAAATACATATAAATTCATAAACAATATAACATAATGGTAGAGTAAAATGCATGGCAAAAATTTAAAAAACAGAATGAAGTGATTGAGAGTGAGTTGATATTGGGAGTAATTTATATTGGACAGTTAGAATGTAAGAGTTTGAGTCAACATCTGAACAACGTATTCAGTCAACCAAAGGGAGGTCAGGGAGCAAACCAAAGAGTAAACAAAGGAAACAACTAGTCTAAGCCTAAGAATTGGGGGGATCTCAATGAATTCAAGAAACATAAAAATGATCTGTATGCTGGAATTCAGGAAGGTAGGGAGATAAGAATAGGCTACATGTCCAATGAGGTCAGCATGTTTGAAATCATATTGGACTTTATGGGCAATCAAAGACCACTAGGGAGATTTATATTAGGATACTGTAGTTATCTGATTAAGTTTTACAAAGATCTCAGTAGTCACAAAATGGAGGGAGAAAGGAAACTAGTTAGAAAGCTACTTTAATATTCCAGGTAACAAATGACAGTAGTTCAAACTGGAATTATGAAGAAAGATTAAAAATTTTTAAACATGAAATTTAAGCTCTAATAAATTCCTCTTTTGTCCTAAACTACGGTGAATTGAATTTTGCCTATTGCAACCAACAGTGTTAACTAATCAAGTAGTATCTGCTTCTGCTGTGAAGTCGTGTAAGACAATAAATGAAAATGTCCATTGATTTTGGAAGTAAATAGAAGGCAGTTGATGTCAGTTGTAGACATGATATATTTATTTTAGCAAACCACTAAAAACCACCTTTGATATTCTTGTGAAAATGTTCAAAATTTGAGCTACAGTAGATGACAAATATTTATATAAAAATTCTCCAAAATTATCAATATGGAAATTAGGTGAGGTCTCTGGTGTTTCATTTTATGATAGTCTCATATCTTGTATAAATTAATCAAATTAAAATATTAGATGTTGTTTACAAAATTATGGATAAAGGAAAATAGAAAGGATGTCTAATGTGTTAGATATAATAATTGGGATTTAAAATTTCTTAACAATATCAGAATGAATTAATAGTATTTTAAAAGAAACTTTAAAAATACTACATTAATTTATATGATATGACAGAGCATGAACTTGGATTAATAGCTTATTTGAATAATACTTGATGTTCTAGAAGTTGATGAGCTCAATATGAGCTCTAACTATCCCATTGATTGATAGAATAAAAGTGAAATTAGTTAAAGTTAACAGACGTACGTGTTTAAATAAATTACTCAAAATTATCTGTGGAGTACTAGACCATTTATGTTTGCCACAATTTAAAATGGACATAGATAACAGTCAAAACATCTCCTATAGTGTGTGAAATTAAGATTTATGAGAAATTGAGGATTAAGAGATTTGCAGAGATAGTATAAGAACATGGTATCTGAGTTAAGTTGACTTAAAATTTTTCCATGTTAAATATTTTTTACATATTGTTCCAGAAAAAAACCTAGAGTAATTGGTAGGAAAAGTAAAATGGTGAAATATGAAAGGAGACCAATTCAGATGAATATAGGGAAGCACCTAGAAGGATTCTTAATTCTCTGTTTCAATTGCTTTCAAGAGTAGGCTGCTCTCTCATTATAAATATTTACAGCCAGGGCAGTTATCTGCTCAAGAGAATGGAGAAAACATGTAAAAATGAAGGTGGATGGTTAAGTAGAACCTCAGGTCTTTTCAAATCTTAACCTTCCACGTTTCTCTAATACCATGTGGTAGATAGATATATAGATAGATAGATAGATAGATAGATAGATAGATAGATAGATAGATAGATAGACACGGAGCTAAACTGATTGATCAAATGGAAGAAATATTACACAACCCAGAATAAAGTAAAACAAAGACAAAAAAAGATATTGAAGAAGCTGGATTTACAATGCATTTAAACCACACTGTATTGACTTCTCACCATTCCTTTCATTTATTGAGTGAAATCATGTTTCCTGTCCCTATATTAAAAAAAAAAAAAAAGCAAGTCTTATCTAGATAAGAATCCTGGCAACCTCTATAGGTCATCTAATTAATCTTATGAGGCAGACATTCTGTTGACAAGTTTTAAAGACAGATTCAATTCAACCTTTATAATGCCAGACCAAGATATTAATCAAGATTCTGAATTGATCCAGCGATAAATTTATACCCCTCTTGCAGCTCAAGTAGCTTCAGGTGGGGTGCCCAAAGTGGGAAAGAGCATTATTGGATCCTATAATCTCGTACTGGTTGCTTCTCTCCTTACTGCTATCTCTTGCCAGCAGTTCCATTGATTTTTTTTTAAATAAATTTATTTATTTATCTATTTTTGGCTGTGTTGGGTCCTCGTTGCTGCACACGGGCTTTCTCTATTTGCAGCGAGCAGGGGCTACTCTTCATTGCAGTGCACGTGCTTCTCACTGCAGTGGCTTCTCTTGTTGTGGAGCACAGGCTCTAGGTGTGTGGGCTTCAGAAGTTGTGGCATTCGGGCTCAGTAGTTGTGGCTCAGAGGCTCTAGAACTCAGGCTCAGTAGTTGTGTCACACCGGCTTAATTGTTCCGTGGCATGTGGGTCTTCCTGGATCAGGGCTTGAACCCGTGTCCCCTGCATTGGCAGGTGATTCTTAACCGCTGTGCCATCAGGGAAGTCCAGTTCCATTGATTTTTATGAAATAAGAGGCACAGAAATACGGCAGTTTCATTTAATACTTTCATTAAGTACTTTCATTAGTACTGTCCTAAGCTTACTTCATTCTATATGACCCTCACTGTTTAAGATGACTCTTTGTCTCCTGGGACACAATTTTGAGGCTATTCAGACATTTCTGCCAGACTGGTCCAAGTGCCTTTCCCTTCACTCTTGCAGATTCTTCTGTATTCTAGGGAGTCAGTTGATAATTCATCCTCAGTTTCAGCTCGCTTACTTCCAGTTTCTTGCTACTGGGTTCTTTATACCCATCTGTGTGGCCCTGTAGGCCCTGTTGCTTCTCTTTCTTGTGAGGACCACACCTCAACTTCTGGAAACATATATTTAACCCTTGCCCAATAAACCATGGGAAAGTTGACAAATCCCATAGTAATGATGTTTCTCAGCTTTGGCACCAAAACTGTCAGAGAAACTCTTGTCCTCAATGCTTCTCAGGCTGAAGTCAAATTCTAGACCACTCTGAACCCAACTAGTTTTTGTCACCTATTAAGCTTTTTTAGGTCCCTCTCAAAGCCCTGCTCTTTACTAGGTTTGAGGTAAGAGGACTAGCACTAGGTTTCCCATGGTGGGATGTGGAAGGAACACAGTGAAGACTTCTCCTAAAATACCATCCTCACAAAATGATCTCACTCATTCTCTCAAAACTTTTGTACTTTCAAAGTATACGAGGGTGCTCAAGATCAAAGAAATAGTTCATAGTGAAATTATTCAAAAATCAGTACATGGTTATTTGGTAAATTATTTTCAAATATTGTGTCTATTTTATCTTGGTGCCCAGTATAAACTTCTGATATAAAATCCTGTTTTAAAGACAATCATTGAGAGAAAAGCTAGCTTCATGTAGGTAGATCTACAATCTTAAAATGAGGATAATAGACATTTTAAAAGGAGAAAACAGAATCAGAAAAAAGAAATAATTCCTATTTAAAGATTATTCACCTGCAAAATTGAATGCTCAGATTGGAAGGGTACATTACATCAAGGATAACACACAGAAAATGATCATATTCATGTATCCCTTGGTAAAATTCCTATAATAGAAGAATAAATAGAAAAGTATTATAGGTTTCTAGATGTAGAGAAAATATTGCTTAGAGAGTCTGAAATAGGTGACCAAACCAGTTACTTCTTTCAAAATTACTGCATTAAATAATCTGTCATATCTTTTTTTTGCATTAGAGACACACCTTTAGAGCATTCTCTCTACCTTTTCCTATCAGGGTTTATTTGAATTTCAGTTGACTGCACTTGTGTTATTTGGAGCTTTTCTTAAACATGATTCTAAGTATACATTTTGCCTTACTTCTGTTTTGAACTACCAGTTCACTAGATCTCTTTTTTGGTCTTATCTCCTTATTTTTTTGGAACAAGTCCCAGTACCACCCTGACAGGAAGAGTGCATAAAAAACAGTCGTAGAAAACAAACTTATGGGTGCCAAAGGGGAAAGCAGGGGAAGAGCTAAATTAAGGGCATGGGATTAACGAATACACACCACTACATGTAAAATAGATAAACGACAAGGATTTACTGTGCAGCACAGGGAATTATGTTCAATATTTTGTAATAGCTTATAATGGAGAAGAATCTGAATATATATATATATATATATATATGTATAACTGAATTAATTTGTTGTACACCTGAATCTAACAAAATACTGGAAATCAAATATACTTCAATAAAAAAGGGAAAAAAAGGTATTTCACTTACTGGAAAAAAAAGTTTTAAAGCTTAATTATGTTATAGTCAAATATGAAATGCTTTCATGTTGCCTCAATTGGGGCTAAAGAGAAAATATTAAAAATAAATCAACCAGAGGCTCCTTGATGACTCGTCTATGGATAATATTTCTTGTGAGGCTATCATGATGTTAGAAGAGAATAATTCCCATCTCTCTGTTGTCTCTTACAATTCCAGCTAACAAGGATCACTTGCAAATGGATAACATTTCAAATGGGTGATGATTTACTAGTATATACATACACTTGTTTTGAGTATTTTTCATTTTGTTTTTCACTCTTGAAAAACTGCTGTTGAAGATATTCTTTAACTTAGTTTTAGTAAGACTGTATTAGATTACATTATGCTATAGAAGGAATGTCTGTGCCACCTCCCAGATTCATATATTGAAATCCCAGGTCCCAGTGTATTGGTATTAGGAGGTGGAGCCCTTGGTAGGTGATTTGAGGACAGAGCCTTCATGAAAGAGATTAGTGCCCTTACAAAAGAAACCTGGAAAAATTTCCTTGTCCCATCAACCATGTAAGGATACAGTGAAAAGATGGCTGGCTGTGAATGAGAAATCAAGCTTTCACCAGACACCGAATCTGCTGATGCCTTGATCTTGGACTTCTCAGCCTCCAGAACTGTAAGAAATAAATTTCTGTTGTCTATGTCTATTCTGTTGTCTAACACCCCATCTATGGTTTTCTGTTACAACAGCCTGAACAGACAAAGACATGTTAGTATTGAAAAATAGTAACTCCTTTTACCTGAACTCCATGAGAAGAGTGCATTCATTACTAGTTGAACTTGGGTTCAACCATGTTCCTTTTTGGCCAATGGGATGTTAGCAGGTGTGACATTAACAGGGCTTTTAGTGTGTCTGTGTGCTTGGGTGTGTCATCTCACTCATCTGTGACCTTTAGGAGAGCTGTAACTGAGTAGCCCTTGTCCTTTAGCTTTGGCCCCAGGAGGAACACTTTGGAGCAGAGACCCCTAAACTAAACTGCAGAGACATGAAAAAAATAAATATCTATTGCTAGAAGTTAGAAGATTTTAATTTTTGCTTCTCTTTTCTTATGTAGTAAAAGCTGGTACAAAAATTGACACTAGAAATAGGAGGACTGGCTTGTGTAAAAATAACCTAGAATATATGGTTCTTGGATTTTGGACCAAGTGCTTGAAGTGAAAAAACTGATAACAGAGGTAGGAAAAATAGCAATTTATTTTCTTTAGGGCTAAATAATTTGGTGAAATTTTCTTATGATCTTCTAAAAGGCAGAAAATATTCCTGATATATTTTAAATGTAGGGCTTGGCGGTCTTGAGGCAAATGTTGAAATAATGAGCTGGTTGCTACTAGCTGTATTTCATAGTTTACTAAAACACAGAGATAAGGTCACAGAAAGTATTTGCCAGTTTGCAAACAGAATTTAGAGCAAATATAGCAAAGCCATAACTCATAGGTTTTTTAAAATAAAGCTCCTTTCACCAAGTAAAATATAAGTGTTATTGTCTATGATAAGAAAAAACCCAAATTAGGTGTGTTGCTCAAATACTTTTAGTTACAATTTCTGAAAATAAATAGTTAGTGTCAAGTATACCCTTTAAGTTGGATAAAAGGATCCAAGGAAAAATGTGGTCTCACAGCAGCCTAAGTTGCTCAAAGAAACTTCAATTTAGTCTAGAGACAGAAATAATTGAGAGTGTGGCTCTTGGCACATGGAATTGACTGGATGAATTGGGAGATTGGAATTTACATATATACACTATTGATACTATGTATAAAATAAATAACTAATGAGAACCTACTGTATAGCACAGGTACCTCTACTCAGTTTTCTATGGTGACCTAAACAGGAAGGAAATCCAAAAAAGAGGGGCTATATATATATTTATAGCTGATTCAATTTGCTGCACACTAGAAACTAACATAGTATTGTAAAGCAACTATGCTCCAATAAAATTTTTTAAAAAAGATAAATGAATAAGTAAAAAGCGAAAAAAAAGTTATGAAAACTATATTGTCAAAAGTTCTGTCAGCCAAATTGCAAGAAACTGAAATTATTCAAATTATAAGAAGTCTATCAGCCCCCAAATTTCCAAAGACAGGAGTCAGGTTGAGAGAGATTCTCAAACTCCCCAAAGGGCATATTCTTTACTTTTTAAAATTATTTTATTCTTAACCAATTTTCCAGAATTGTCAATGATCATACTGCAAAAAGAAGAAACTTCCAGAGGGCAAAGGGAACAGCTGTGGTAACAAAATCTGTGCCTAAAGAGGAAATATTCTTTTCCTTCAGAGTACAGATACCTCATATCATTTGTCCAGAATTATTAACGATGGAAGACTTCTATGTGCCTTGGGAAAATACCAGCTCCCTGTACTACACATTAATGTTGAGTGTGGGTGATATTTGATTTTTTATTATTTGTTTGTTTCTTTTGGTTCAGAGGATCCCAGATAAGTGGAGCTGCATCAAGATTTCATCAAGATTTCAAAAACTTGGACTTCAAACCTGACACCATGATTTTCACAAACATATGAGATTCTTATATTTTGCATACTAGAGAGACTTGAAGTAGACAGATCATGAGAATTTGAATATTATTTTAAAATACGTATTTACTCTACTTTACTTCCACTGGTAGAATATTCTCCCTAAACTTTGTCTTTGGTCTCAGTCAGGTAACTTGTTTTGAACAATGAGCCCCTTAATAGGTGTTAAACAACCAAGGACTTAAAATTTGCTTGCATGGCATGTTCTCTTGTGTTCCCACCATTTTTGTGAAAATAGATGTTCCTGAATATGTGTTTCCCTGTAAGTTAAAACCCTAGACTGAACACATATGTAGCAGAACATTTTAGTAGATCTGCGGACTTGAATTATGAACAATAGCTGTTACAGCCAGAGGCAGAGTGATTGAGCCAATTCCAGAATGAGTGATCAAAAGTAAAAATTATTGTCATTTAAATAAATATGTTCATATCTAAGAAAATTAAATATGCAGTTAAATATCTTAAAAATTAATTACTTGGTAAAATGGCATAATTGAGCATCTTTTTTTTTCCTGAAACTGTACTTCAGTCAAATAATGTAAAATTGTGTTTCCATTTACATACTTAATAACGGATTTTTAGAGAAATGTCTTAAAAATATTTCAACCATTTAAAAGTTCAAAACAATCGTCAAGTCAGTGTAAAAAGGAGAGATATGTTGATCAAAGGAAGCGAGTAGGATCCCAACTTGGACCCACATAAGCATAGTCAATTGATTCTTCAAAAACTTTAGACGTTTGGGAGGGGTATTTTTAAAACTGTGGCAGTTTCTATATGTAGTTCTAAACCCATCCTCTCTGGATCATGTCTATTCCTCCTTTAAAATTTTTTTTTCATAATAATATCACGACTTTAACAAGTGGGCTAAACTTTAATGTTACCAGAACCATACCAAATATATTTTTTATGAAAATAATTTAAATACTTATATCATTCATATACATCTATGTATATTATATTTATGCATACATACTGAGCTATCCTGAGAATCTCTCTTTTTATTCTCCTTGCTGGGTTCACCACAAGGTCCCTGAAGCATCCTGTTTTTAAATAAATACATTCATCATCCAATCCATTGCTTCTGAAGGTTGGGTGGCAGAGTTGCCTGTTTCCCATTTGGGACAGTCTGACAAGCCTTCTCTTCTGGGTTAACAATGAAGGCATCTTAGCAACACAGAAAATTGTCAACACAATTCAACTAAATGTTTCTTGTTTTTTTCTAAAACCAAAAGTGACTTTGCTTATATTTTTTCTGACTAGACAGGAATCCAACACATAAACCTATTTTTATTTTTGAGGGATATCTCAAGGTATCCAGGTCACTGAACCTCCAAAAATATTCCCTGAGTAAAGAAACCATTTATTTTTATGGAATTTCACAAACTGTCATGGAATGATATGCTGCTTTCTAAATCTTATAAGAATAAGGTCCTTATTTGGTGGGCAAGTGTCATGTTCTTTTGGACAGTACTACGATCAATATACCTGCAAATTAAAATGTATTAAAACTTAAAAGCAAGATGGAGAAGATGTATTACTCTCCTGCCACGTGGAAGCAAACTATTTCTGAGTATTCGGGGGAAAGAAAATGAGGAGAGAGAGAAATTCCACCTAAATATTTGATAAAACAAAAAAACAAAAACTAGTTTTACAACTAGTTGTAAAATAAGTGTTTAGAATTTGATCTGTGACTTCCTCAAGTAAGGAGACAACATCTACATGAATAGTTGAAATCAAAGTCATTTCCTGCTAAAACTTAAAATAATCCACTTTCATATTGCAAGGTCACTCTCTCTTGAGCATTAGGTTAATAGGTGAAGTAAAGGAGATGGGATGGTAACCACCCATGATAGTTAGCTACTAATTCAATAAAATTGCATATCCAGATGCAATATTTAACTGGCCTAAATCAAAAATCCTATTGTTTCTCTTGAGTCTCAGTCCCATTGGGTGTTTTTGCTGACCTGGACCAGCTTTGCATACTTTCTGTTAGTCTCATTTACACATCTGTGATCAAGTGGGCCTCACAGGGGATGACTTAGCTCTCCACCTTCTCCACACATTTTATCCTCCTGCAGGCTCCAGGACATGTTGTCAAGGTTAGTTAGAAGAAAGAAATTGGTTAAAGAGCCAGCCCTACTGTGCAATGGCTTTCCCAATCTCAGCTTTCATCCCATTTGCTAACATATCATTTGTCAAAGCAAGTTATGTGTGTAGAACAGAGTACCCCCCTCCCAATGCAGCCATTGATGAAATCCATCTGTGCGTTACTACTCCTATATCATTTGTAAATTCAGCATATTACTGGTATTTTTGTCTCTATCACAAATGTGTTTCTGGTTTTGGTTTACTCATTTGTTGGAATGTGGGAAATACAGAAACTTCCACTTACTATTTCTGCCCAAATGACCCTCATACTTCAAGTCAGGGAGCCATTATGGGGATAAGATAAAAGGCATTTATATCTTAATTAATGCACAAGAATTTGGGAAATTACATGAGTATGAATTTGTTATCCCACTGAACCCATTTTAAAATATAAGTAGGTTAAAATGCCAATTTCCACCTAAATTCCATAAACCTTCACTCTAACTGGTAGATCACATACACATCCTGTATTCCCAGGGTTCAGAGTCATTCATTAATTCCTAATAGGGATGAATAGTTTCTCTTTCCAAGCACACAGTTCCCATTTCCCCTGTTCCAAACCCTGGGAGGAAGATATTGCATAGACTTGTGTTGTTATTGCAAAGTCCTTCCTCAAGATAGGACTTTACATAGGACCAAACATACTTTACTCCAGGGTCTTTAGGATTATCAGCTGAGTCATATCTCAGAATTAAGTAAAAGCTCCTGACATTTTATTGTGGTAAGCCAAACCAAGCCTTCGTTTACCAGATCTATTATGTTTAAGAATTAAATGGGTCAAGTAAGTCTTTACTAATCAGGATTGTCATCCACATGATTCTGAGTGATTGATTATGTATTTGGTATCACCAAAGATCTCTGTAGATCAAATTTTTCTGATTACCAGTCTAGCTTTTCTGCTTGTAATGATAACTATGGACACCTCTCCTTTGGAAGTTAAAAGCAATGACTTGGCCTGTGATCCCAGTATTCCATCATTCCTGTTGGAATCAGGCAGCTATTTTAATGGCACTGTCTCCCACTTTTACCTTCATTTTATAGAAGCCAATCACTGTTGCACTTTCCACTGATGCTCTGCTCTCATCACCAAAGTATTTATCAAAGCCATGACGAAAGGAACGCCATAGTCCTCTACCTCTATGTTTATTACTTCCTCACTCTCTCTAACCATATCTGTACCTCTGTATCTCTGTTTCAGTCTGTTTATCTCTTGCATTTCTATTGCCAGACTGTGATTTCTCCCCTTTACTCCAGCACTCCAGATTTATGTATTCAACTCTTTATTGCACAACTTGACTTAGATGTCTTATATGTGCCTTAAACCATTGCAGAATTTCAATTTTCAATTACATGCCCCATTAAAAAGTGAATTCGCTATAATACCATTGAATCCCAACTTCTGCAGCAGGCTTAAGCTTGGATGCATTTCGTTGATCTGAAAACTTATGTAATTGAAATGTTGGACCCATTTATGACATTATGATGATATGCTACTGCATTTTCAAAACAACAGTTTTTTCTCATGTCTTTATTATAAAAATCTTCAAATATATGGAAAAGTTGAAATAAAAGTGTGATAAACACCTCAAAATGACTCTTGATATTTTCTCCTGTTTCCTTTCTAATCCAAGTCTCACCCTCATTTAGAAAGGCAACCATTGGTCAGTTTTCAGTTCAAAAGTAGGATTCATACATGCATCCTTTCTTTCTTTATATCTGATATCTTCTCCCTGTACGAACTCTTTTGGTTTGATCCTCCAAATATAGTCCTGGTCCAGTTAACCCTCAAGAGCCCTATAACTAGTCCTAACACTATAGGACGATAATCTTTCACCTGGGTTATTGAAGTAGCCTCTGACTAGTCTCCTTATTCTGCACTGGATTCTCTCACACCAAGTCAGAGATATTGCTGATACATAAATATAAAACATATTTCCTACTCAAAATCCTTTCATTCCTTCACCATAATACTAGAAAAAAAATGTAAACTCCTTGTCTTTCCCTTTCTGGTCCTAAATAATTTAAATACTGCATAATTGACTTCATCTTCATCCTCTTTATGCTTGTCCTTCCATTGTAGAACAGTGGTCCTAACTCAGAGAGAAAAATCAGGACTCCTTAATTCAATTCCTACCTCTGTTCCCTAAATTGTGTAAATTTGAGTATGCTTGTCAATATATAAAATGTTGGACAGGAGCACTTCATGATGGTGGAGGAGTAAGACATGGAGATCACATTCCTCCCCACAAATACATCAAAAATACATCTACACATGGAACAGGTCCTACAGAACACCTACTGAACACTGGCAGAAGATCTCAAACTTCCCAAAATGCAAGAAAATACTCACGTACCTGGGTAGGGCAAAAGAAAAAACAGAGACAAAAGAATAGAGATGGGATCTGTCCATCAGGGAGGGAGCTGTGAAGGAGGAAAAGTTTCTATGCACTAGGAAGCCCCTTCACTGGTGGAGATGGGGTGGGGGGGTGGGCAGTGGGGAAGCTTCAGAGCCATGGAGGATAGCTCAGCAACAAGGGTGAAGAAGGCAAAGCAGAGAGATTCCTGCACAGAGGATTGGTGCCTACCAGCACTCACTACACTGAGAGGCTTGTCTGTTCACCCACCAGGGTGGGTGGGGGCTGGGAGCTGAGGCTCAGGTATTGGAGGTCAGATCCCAAGGAGAGGACTGGAGATGGCTGTGTGAACACAGCCTGAATGGGGCTAGTATGCCACAACTAACGGGGAGGGAATCTGGGAGAAGTCTGGAACTGCCTAAGAGTCAAGAGACCATTGTTTTGGGGTGTGTGAGGAGAGGGGATTCAGAGCACCGCTTAAATGAGATTCAGAGAAGGGCATGAGCTGTGGCTATCAGTGCAGACACCAGAGATGGGCATGAAATGCTAAAGCTGTTGCTACAGCTACCAAGAATCCTATGTGCAAGCACAGGTCACTATCCACACCTCCCCTCCTGGAGCCTGTGCAGCCCGCCACTGCCAGGGTCCTGTGATCCAAGAACAATTTCCCCAGGAGAACACGTGTTGTGCCTCAGACTGTTGTAATATGATGCTGGTCTCTGCTGCTGCAGGCTCACCCCGCATTCCATAGCCTTTCCTCTCTCCAGCCTGAGTGAGCCAGAGTCCCCTAATCAACCACTCCTTTAACACCCTCCAGTCTGGGTGAAAAACAGACACCAGAGAATGACCTACAAGCAGAGACAGGGCCAGATCCAATGCTTGACCAGAGAAGCTGTGGGAAAAAAGAAGAGAAAGGGAAATTATTCCATGCAGACTCAGAAGCCGTGGATTAAATCTCTGCAATCAACTTGATGTATCCTGCATCTCTGGAATACCTGAATAGACAACAAAACATCCCAAAATTGAGGCAGTGGACTTTGGGAGTAACTATCGACTTGGAGTTTGCTGTATGCGACTGAGTAGTTTCTGATTTATATGTTTATCTTAGTTTAGTTTTTAGTGCTTGTTATTATTGGTGGATTTGTTTGTTGGTTTTGTTGCTCTCTTCTTTTTTTATTTTTACTTTTTAATTTTGATAATTTTTTTATTTTAATAACTTTATTTATTATTTTCTTTCTTTTTTTCTCCCTTTTCTTCTGAGCTGGATAGCTGACAGAGTCTTGGTGCTCTGGCTGGGTGTCAGGACTGAGCCTCTGAGGTGGAAAAGCCGAGTTCAGGACAGTGGTCCACCAGAGACCTCCCAGCCCCATGTAACATCAATAGGCAATAGCTCTCTCAGAGATCTCTGTCTCAACGCCAGGACCCAGGTCCACTCAATGACCAGCAAACAACAGTGCTGGACACACCATGCCAAACAACTAACAAGAGAGGAACACAATCCCACCCATTAGCTGAGAGGCTGCCTAAAATCATAATAAGTTCACAGGCACCCCAAAACACACCACTGGATGTGGTCTTGCCAACCAGAAAGAAGGATCCAGCCTCATCCATCAGAACAGAGGCACCAGTCCCCTCCACCAGGAAGCCCACACAACCCACTGAACCAACCTTAGCCACTGTGGGCAGACACCAAAAACCATGGGAACTACAAACCAGCAGCCCATGAAAAGGAGACGCAAAACACAGTGAGTTAAGCAAAATGAGAAGACAAACACACAGTAAATGAAGGAGCAAGTTAAAACCCACCAGACCTAACAAATGAAGAGGAAATAGGCAGTCTACCTGAAAAAGGATTCAGAGTAATGGTAATAAAGATGATCTAATATCTTGGAAATTGAATGGAGAAAAGAAAAGAAACATTTAACAAAGACCTGCAATAACTAAAGAGCAAATAAACAATGATGAACAACACAATAAATGAAATTAAAAATTCTCTAGAAGGAGTCAATAGTAGATAACTGAGGCAGAAGAAAGGATAAGTGACCTGGAAGATAAAATAGTGGAAATAACTACTGCAGGGCAGAATAAAGAAAAAAGAATGACAAGAATTGAGGACAGTCTCAGAGACTTCTGGGACAACATTAAACACACCAACATTCAAATTATAGGGGTAAGAGAAGAAGAAAAGGAAAAGAAAGAGACCAAGAAAATATTTGAAGAGATTTTAGTTGAAAACTTCCCTAATATGGTAAAGGAAATTGTCAATCAAGTCCAGGAATTGCAGAGAGTCCCATACAGGATAAATCCAAGGAAAAACACACTAAGACACATTAATCAAACTATCAAAAATTAATACAGAGCTTCCCTGGTGGCACAGTGGTTGAGAGTCAGCCTGCCAATGCAGGGGACACGGGTTCGTGCCCCAGTCTGGGAAGATGCCACAGAGCGGCTAGGCCTGTGAGCCATGGCTGTTGAGCCTGCACGTCCGGAGCCTGTGCTCCACAGTGGGAGAGGCCACAAAAGTGAGAGGCCCATGCAACGCAAAAAAAAAAAAAAAAAATTAATACAAAGAAAAAATATTAAAAGCAGCAAGGGAAATACAACAAATGACATAAAAGGGAATCCCCATAAGGTTAACAGCTGATCTTTCAGCAGAATCTCTGCAAACCAGAAGGAAGTGGCAGGACATATTTAAATTGATGAAAGGGAAAAACCTACAACCAAGATTACTCTACACAGCAAGAATCTCATTCAGATTTGATGGAGAAATTAAAACCTTTACAGACAAGCAAACGCTAAGAGAATTCAGCAGCACCAAATCAGCATTGCAACAAATGCTAAAGGAACTCCTCTAAGCAGGAAACACAAGAGAAGGAAAAGACCTACAAAAACAAAGCCAATACAATTAAGAAAATGGTAATAGGAACACACATATCAATAACTACCTTAAATGTAAATGATTTAAATGCTCCAACCAAAAGACATAGACTGGCTGAATGCATACAAAAACAAGACTCACATATATGCTGTCTGTAAGAGACCCATTTCAGACCTAGGGACACATACAGACTGAAAGTGAGGGAATGGGAAAAGATATTCCATGCAAATGGAAATCAAAAGAAAGCTGGAGTAGCAATTCTCATATCAGACAAAATAGATTTTAAAATAAAAATTATTATAAGAGACAAAGACGGACACTATATAATGATCAAGGGATCAATCGAAGAAGAAGATATAACAACTGAAAATATTTATGCGCCCAACATAGGAGCACCTCAATACATAAGGCAAATGCTAACAGCCATAAAAGGAGAAATCAACAGTAACACAATCATAGTAGGGGATTTTAACACCCCACTTTCACCAATGGACAGTTCAACCAAACTAAAAATAAATAAGGAAACACAAGCTTTAAATGATACATTAAACAAGATAGACTTAATTGATACTTATAGGACATTCCATCCAAAAACAACAGAATACAATTTCTTCTCAAGTGCCCATGGATCATTCTCCAGGATAGATCATATCTTGGGTCACAAATCAAGCCTTTCTAAATTTAAGATAATTGAAATCGTATCAAGTATCTCTTCCAACCACAATGCTATGAGACTAAAGGTCAATTACAGGAAAAAAAATCATCAAAAATACAAACACATGGAGGCTAAACAATACACTACTAAATAACCAAGATCTCTGTGAAGAAATCAAAGAGGAAATTTAAAAAATACATAGAAACAAATAACAATAAATACACAACAGCCCAAAACCTATGGGATGTAGCAAAAGCAGTTCTAAGAGGAAAGTTTAGAGCAATGCAGTCTTACCTCAGGAAACAAGAAACATCTCAAATAAACAACTAACCTTAAACCTAAAGCAATTTGAGAAAGAAGAACCAAAAAACCCAAAAGTTAGCAGAAGGAAAGAAATCATAAAGATCATCAGAAATAAATGAAAGAGAAATGAAGGAAATGATAGCAAACATCAATAAAACTAAAAGCTGGTTCTTTGAAAAGATAAACAAACTTGATAAACCATTAACCAGGCCCATTAAGAAAAAAAGGGATTAGACTCAAATCAACAAAATTAAAAATGAAAAAGGAGATGTAACAAGTGACACTACAGAAACACAGAAGTTCATGAGAAATTACTACAAGCAACTATATGCCAATAAAATGGACAACCAGGAAGAAATGGACAAATTCTTAGAAAAGCACACATTCTGAGACTGAACCAGGAAGAAATAGAAAATATGAACAGACCAATCACAAGCACTGAAATTGAAACTGTGATAAGAAATCTTCCAACAAACAAAAGCTCAGGACCAAATGGTTTCACAGGCAAGTTCTACCAAACATTTAGAGAATGGCTAACACCTATCCTTCTCAAACTCGTTCAGAACATAGCAGAGGGAGGAACACTCCAAAACTCATTCGACGAGGTCACCATCACCCTGATACCAAAAGCAGACAAAGATACTACAAAGAAAGAAAATTACAGACCAATATCACTGATAAACATGGACACAAAAATTGTCGACAAAATACTAGCAAACAGAATCCAGCAACATATTAAAAGAATCAAACACCATGATCAAGTGGGGTTAATCCAAGTAATGCAAGGATTATTCAATATAGGCAAATCAATAATGTGATACACCATATTAACAAACTGAAGGATAAAATTCATATGATAATCTCAATAGATGCAGAAAAAACTTTTGACAAAATTCAACCCCCAATTATGATAAAAACTTTCCAGAAAGTACACATAGAGAGAACCTACGTCAACATAGTAAAGGTCATATATGACAAACCCACAGCCAACATCATTCTCTATGGTGAAAAACTGAAACCATTTTCTCTAAAATCAGGAATAAGAGAAGGTTGCTAACTGTCATGACTATTATTCAACATAGTTTTGGAAGTTTTAGCCACAGCAGAGATGAAAAAGAAATAAAAGGAATTCAAATAGGAAGAAAAGTAAAACTGTCGCTGTTTGCAGATGACATGAAACTATACACAGAGAATCCTAAAGATGCTACCAGGAAACGACTAGAGCTAATCAATGAATTTGGTAAAGTAGCAGGATACAAAATTAATGCACAGAAATTTCTTGCATTCTTATACACCAATGATGAAAAATCTGAAAGAGAAATTAAGGAAACACTCCCATTTACCACTGCAAAAAAAAAGAATAATATACCTAGGAATAAACCTACCTAAGAAGTCAAAAGACCTGTATGCAGAAAACTATAAGAAACTGATGAAAGAAATTAAAGATGATGTAAACAGATGGAGAGATATACCATGCTCTTGGATTGGAAGAATCAGCATTGTGAAAATGACTTTACTACCCAAAGCAATCTACAGATTCAATGTAATCCCTATCAAACTACCAATGGCATTTTTCATAGAACTAGAAAAATTTTTTTACAATTTCTATGGAAACACAAAAGGCCCTTAATAGCCAAAGCAATCTTGAGAAAGAAAAACGGAGCTGGAGGAATCAGCCTCCCTGACTACAAACTATGCTACAAAGCTACAATAATCAAGACAGTATGGTACTGGCATAAAAACAAAAATATAGATTGATAGAATAGGAGAGAAAGCCCAGACATAAACCCACTCACATATGGTCAACTTACCTTTGATGAAGGAGTCAAGAATACACAATGGAGAAAAGACTGCCTCTTCAATAAGTGGTGCTGGGAAAACTGGACAGCTACATGTAAAAGAATAAAATTAGAACACTCCCTAACACCATACACAAAAAATAAACTCTAAAAGGATTAAAGACTTAAATGTAAGCCCAGACACTATCAAACTCTTAGAGGAAAACATAGGCAGAACACTCTATGACATAAATCACAGCAAGATCCTTTTGACCCACCTCCTAGAGAAATGGAAATAAAAACAAAAATAAACAACTGGGACCTAAAGAAATTTAAAAGTTTTGCACAACAAAGGAAACCATAAACAAGGAGAATGGACAACCCTCAGAATGGGAGAAAATATTTGCAAATGAATCAGCTGACAAAGGCTTAATCTCCAAAATTTACAAGCAGCTCATTCAGCTCAGTATCAACAAAACAAACAACCCAATCCAAAAATAGGGCAGAAGTCCTAAATAGACATTTCTCCACAGAAGATACACAGATTGCCAACAAACACCTGAGAGGATGCTCAACATCACTAATCATTAAAAAAATGCAAACTTGGGCTTCCTTGGTGGCGCAGTGGTTGGGAGCCCACCTGCCGATGCAGGGGACGCAGGTTTGTGCTCCAGTCCAGGAGGATCCCACATGCCATGGAGTGGCTGGGCCCGTGAACCATGACTGATGAGCCTGCACGTCCGGAGCCTGTGCTCCGCAATGGGAGAGTCCACAACAGTGAGAGACCCATATACTGCAAAAAAAAAAAAAAAAAAAAAATGCAAACAAAAACTGCAATGAGGAATCATCTCACACATGTCAGAATGGCCATCATCAAAATATCTACAAGCAATAAATGCTGGAGAGGGTGTGGAGAAAAGGAAACCCATTTGCACTGTTTGTGGGAATGTAAATCAATACAGCCACTATGAAGAACACTCTGGAGGTTCCTTAAAAAACTAAAAATAGAACTACCATATGACCCAGCAATCCTACTACTGGACATATACCCTAAGAAGACCATAATTCAAAAAAAGTCATGTACCACAATATTCATTGCAGCACTATTTACAATAGACAGGACATGGAAGCAACATAAGTGTCCATTGACAGATGAATGGATAGAGAATATGTGGCACATATCTACAATGGAATATTACTCAGCCATAAAAAGAAACAAAATTGAGT
The DNA here is from genome assembly GCF_949774975.1 of Lagenorhynchus albirostris. Classification (NCBI taxonomy): domain Eukaryota; kingdom Metazoa; phylum Chordata; class Mammalia; order Artiodactyla; family Delphinidae; genus Lagenorhynchus; species Lagenorhynchus albirostris. The sequence goes on along the minus strand of NC_083112.1, from coordinate 36,203,439 downwards.
TATTTGTAGTGAGGTGGATGAACCCAGAGTCTGTCATACAGAGTGAAGTAAGTCAGAAAGAGAAAATTGAATACTGTATGCTAACACATATATATGGAATCTAAAAAAAAAAAAAAAAAGTGGTTCTGAAGAACCTAGTTGCAGGACAGGAATAAAGACATGGACGTAGAGAATGGACCTGGGAACACAGGGAAGGGGAACAGTAAGCTGGGATGAAGTGAGAGAATGGCATTGACATATATACACTACCAAATGTAAAATAGCTAGCTAGTGGGAAGCAGCTGCATAGCACAGAGAGATCAGCTCCGTGCTTTGTGACCACCTAGAGATGTGGGCTAAGGAGGGTGGGAGGGAGATAGAAGAGGGAGGAGATATGGGGATATATGTATACATATAGCTGTTTCACTTTGTTATACAGCAGCAAGTAACACAACAATGTACAGTAATTATACCCCAATGAAGAGGTTAAAAAAAAATGTTGGACATATTTGTTTTCATAAAATGAAGGGCTTTTAGCAAAGTATTTCTAAGGCCTATCTATAAGGTATGAGCAGGTTTCTTTTTTTGCGGTACGTGGGCCTCTCACCACTGTGGCCCCTCCCGCTGCAGAGCACAAGCTCTGGACGCGCAGGCCCAGTGGCCACGGCTCACAGGCCCAGGCACTCTGCGGCACACAGTACCCTCCTGGACCGGAGCACGAACCCACGTCCCCTGCATCAGCAGGTGGGCACTCAATCACTGTGCCACTAGGGAAGCCCGAGCAGGTTTTTAAATTTATAAATGTAAAGATTTATGAATAAAGACCTCAAATCCTTGAAAAAAGAAACAATGGAGAAATTGTTTGGGTTTTTTGTTTTGTTTTGTAGAATTGTTTCCTTTTGGTAATGACATTAATCAGAGTAAATGATATTCAGCTAGGCAGTGGGTTTTATCTGCCTTATTTATCACACATATTTATTATGTATCTTTCTATGTATTCTTCTTGCATGGCAGATAGGTTCAAGCTTAGTATGCGATGACCATACAAAATGATTCCGTGGAAATAAGAGGTTTTAACTAGGCATGGCATCCTGATGAAAATTTTTGCAAAGCTAAGAAAATCTGGATGGAAGAGTTCAGTTCCAGTTTTTTTCCTTCAGTCTCTTCTCTCTTCCTTCTTTTTTTTTTTTTTTCCTGGCCTTCAACTTCAATTCCTAACTCTATTCTCAAATCCTCTCACACATGTATGCTACCTCACATTGGTTATTTTAAAATATAACAACCCTGGGCTTCCCTGGTGGCGCAGTGGTTGAGAGTCCGCCTGCTGATGCAGGGGACACGGGTTCGTGCCCCGGTCCAGGAAGATCCCACGTGCCGTGGAGCGGCTGGGCCCGTGAGCCATGGCCGCTGAGCCTGCGCGTAGCCTGTGCTCTGCAACGGGAGAGGCCGCGACAGTGAGAGGCCCGCGTACCGCAAAAAAAAAAAAAAAAAAAAAAAAAAAAAAAATATATAACAACCCTAACATTCAACAACAACCAAGTTATTCTCCAACTAAAGCCTCATATTTATATTTTTGTTTAGGCTTCTTAAGCACATTTTTGTTCTTTCTTTTACTTTTTGCTGTTCTTGTTGTCTCTTAAATGTTTTCTTGAGAATTTGGCTTTCATTTAAACTTCCTGATAAACTCATACTGCTGATTAAGAATAATCTCTTTCCAATATTTTCTCATGTAAACACAGAGTAACAGTTCTATTTTCCAATTTGTTTTGTATTTAGTGAAATCTTATTGTTAAGATAAACTCCATTTTCTTATTTATTATTATGTGACTGAATTAGTTAACTCTTCAAACAGAAGTTTCAACTTATTTCACTTTTGTTTAAGCTGTCTAACAAGGTGACTCACACAACCACTTCTTGTAGATGAGTGAATTATTTTATTATTTTTTAATAGATCTTTATTGGAGTACAATTGCTTCACAATACTGTTAGTTTCTGTTGTACAACAAAGTGAATCACCCATATGCATACATATATCCCCATAGCCCCTCCCTCTTGAGGCTCCGTGCCACCCTCCCTATCCCATGTCCCTAGCTCATCGCAGAGCACTGAGTTGATCTCCCTGTGCTATGCTGCTGCTTCTCACTAGCTATTTTACATTTGGTAGTGTATATATGTTGATGGTACTCTCACTTTGCCCAGCTTCCCCCTCCCTGCCCCATGTCCTCAAGTCCATTCTCTATGTCTACATCTTTATTCCTGCCCTGCCACTAGGTTCATCAGTACCTCTTTTTTTTTTTTTAAGGTTCTAAATATACGTGTTAGCATATGGAAGGGGAAACATAGGAAAAACACTCTTTGACAAAAAGCACAGCAAGATCTTTTTTGACCCACCTCCTAGGGTAATGAAAATAAAAACAAAAAGTGGCATGGACATATATACACTACCAAACGTAAAATAGATAGCTAGTGGGAAGCAGCTGCATAGCACAGGGAGATCAGCTCAGTGCTTTATTACCACCTAGAGGGGTGAGATAGGGAGGGTGGGAAGGAGGGAGATGCAAGAGGGAAGACATGTGGGAACATATGTATATGTATAACTGATTCACTTTTTTATAAAGCAGAAACTAACACACCATTGTAAAGCAATTATACTCCAATAAAGATGTTAAATAACTGAATAAATAAATAAATAAATAAACAAATGGGACCTAATTAAACTTCAGAGCTTTTGCGCAGCAAAGGAAATCATAAACAAGACGAAAAGGCAACCCTCAGAATGGGAGAAAATATTTGCAAATGGAACAATGGGCAAAGGATCAATCTCCAGAATTATTTTTAATTTTTGTTTAGTGTACCACTTTTGTACAATTTTCTCAGGGAAAACAACAATAAAAGCAAAAGAAAAGTAAACAAAAAATTATAACTTTTTCATGAAAATATTTTCAAGTCCCACATTTTTGTCTATGGAGTAAGTCATACAAATTCAGTTTTAAAAAAGAAAAAATCAATGGATTTAATGTCAAAAAAATAAAAATTATGTCACATAATTGCACATTGATTAACTGGGGCTATACAACTTCTTTGTCATATTTACCTTGGCAAAGCCTGCTCGATATTGATTGAAAGTGAGTATAGATTTCTTAATGGCACATGGCTAAACAGTGTTACCTATCCATCTTTGCTTTTAGGTGCAGAACTAGCTACATGATTTGCAGGGCCCAGTAAAGAATGTATGTGCAGGGCCCCTTGCCAAAAAAAAATATTAAGAATTTCAAGATTGCAAGGGCAGAATATTAAAACAAACATGGCCCCTTGTAAGCATGGGGCCCTAAGCAACTGCATAGGTCATATGATTGTGAAACAAGTTTTGGTTAAGTGTGGCTATCTGTGCCTAAATCATTAAGGGAATATAAGCCAAAGTGGTGTGTGCATTGTTTGGTTCTGGGCTTCAAAACCTCAGCACCCTAACCCTAGTTCTAACAATAAACATAACCCTAACCCACGTGCTTCATCTGACATTACAATCAAATAGTCTATCAGTTTTTTAGAAAAGAGCATTCTATTTTCTCTTTGTGCTACTTTTTCATGTAATTCCTTTTGCACTGAATGTCGGCTCCCCTTTCTTCTCATGCTGAACTTCTATTCTTACTTCAAGACCTTTTTTAAATGTCATGTCCTCTGAAAACCTCAGCTCATCAGGCAGTCTCTCACAGCTCTCTTTCTCCACAGCATGATGTACATGCCTCTAGTGTAATATTGCTCCCTTGAAATTAGAATTATACTTGTCTTCTGGACTATGAGTTCTCAATAGACTAAGTATCATTCTTATTAACCTTTGTATCCCCTTGACCTATCACATAGGTATGAAATGTTTAATGACTTTACCTTTGCTAAATTATTAAAAGTCTGTATTAATATTTAGTAAGTATAAAGTTCTTTGATATTATCTTCTGTTCTCTTAAATACTTCAAATGTAAAACATTAGAGATGAGGGATTTCCCTGGTGGTGCTGTGGTTAAGAACCCACCTGAAAATGCAAGGAACATGGGTTTGAGCCCTGGTCTGGGAAGATCCCACATGCTGCGGAGTAACTAAGCCTGTGTGCCACAACTACTGAGCCTGTGCTCTAGAGCTGCAAGCCACAACTACAGAGTCTGCTTGCCATGAATACTGAAGCCTGCACACCTAGATCCTGTGATCTGCAACAAGAGAAGCCACCGCGGTGAGAAGCCTGCACACTGCAACGAAGAGTAGCCTTCACTCACCGCAACTAGAGAAAGCCTGCACTAGGCAACAAAAACTCAACACAGCCAAAAATAAATAAATAAATAAAATAAATTAAAAAAAAAAAATCTAGACATGGGTTCTCTCTCCTCTCTCCGAAAATGTCCATTTGTTGCATTCTAGGATAATTTGCAGAAATTTAATTCTCTGAATAAGTTTAATTTATAGTGCTTTATTAAGTAGAATGCTTAGAAGACAATTATATTCTTTATGGTAAAGTTAAGGAAGAAAAATAATAACTCATTAAATAACTTTCAAGCTCAACAAATCCTGGCATAAGCTAAGTATAACAGGCAATTGTAATAGAGGAAATTAATTTAATGCACTGACATTTCATTCCACAAACAATGAGCATGAATGATTATAAAATGTTGAATTTGTGCATTCAGCATGTAAGAGTGTTCAATTATACTCTGTGTAATAGGCCATACCTGTTATACTCAGTTTCTGGAAGGAATACTTTCAAATAAGTGATTAAAAGTAACTGATAAAAACATATTTATGTTGGAAAATAACTTAAATTTAACACTCATGGGTCTTTTACGTCTTATGTACTACAGTAAATATGTTCAACTTGCTGTGTCATTTTGGCATTAACTATGGTTCAGAACAAGATAACATTCATATCATGGGATAATGTGAAGCAGTGGAAAGAACAAGACTAAGCAAGAACTTAGTAGTTGTGGCTCTCGGGCTCTAGAGTGCAGGCTCATTAGTTGTGGTGCATGGGCTTAGTTATTCTGCGGCATGTGGGATCTTCTGGGCCAGGGCTCAGACCTGTGTCCCTTGCTTTGGCAGGTGGATTCTTAACCACTGCGACCCCAGGGAAGTGGGTTATAGATACTGTGTTTGCTTTTCTCTCGCCAATGTGTAGTTGGTTTTTCATTTAAACTTCAGCCTTCTGACATATAACATAAGTAGGTTGCATCACACAATTTCTAGGAGAGAAATTTTAAACTCATATACCATCAAAATGGGAATAAATTTCAGGATAAATCTATGTATCTATTTATAAAGCCTTTTTTTTTTCTTTAGGAAGAGCTTCCATAAATTTCAGAATTTCTAAAATAGAAAATTCAGTCATACAAAAAGAATCTAGTCTCTTTAACATTCTTTAGAGAGTAGATTTTTCTATAATTTCATTACTAGTTTTATTACCAAAATGGATTTGATTCTTTAAATGTGATTCAGAGAGAAAACTTCCTCCTTTTAATGTAAATTTAAATACAGTAAATCCCCTACATATGAAGGAGTCATTCTGAGAGCACGTTCATAAGTCCAATTTGTTCATAAGTCCAACAAATTTAGCCTAGGTACCCAACTAACACAATCGGCTATATAGTACTGTAGTGTAATCGATTTATAATACTTTTCACACAAATAATACATAAAAATAAACAAAAAAAATAAAGGAAACATTTTAAATCTTACAGTACAGTACCTTGAAAAGTACAGTAGTACCAGTTACATCACCGCTGCTTTTACGCTTGCTTCCAGACATCCTGGGCTTGAAATAGAAATACTTTATAACTGTACTCTATATAGTAAAGTACACAAAACACACCACTTGTAGAGGATGCACGCATGTGAAAATGTATGCTAAACACATGAACTAACTTACGTGACTGGACATGTGAACGCACGTTTGCATCTTTGAAAGTTTGCAACTTGAAGCTTTGTTTGTAGGGGACTTACTGTACTCACAAAGCCTTAGAGCCAAATTATTAACATCCATTAAAGTCTTACTTATTCAAATATAACAGAAACCAGTTATCTGTTGACAAAATTCAGATCACTTTCCTTCTGAACTCAGAGCTAGGTTCCATTTCTCAATGTGCCTTGAACTTAAAGGTGGAAATGTGACAGAGACATAGCCAATGGCTGTAGGCAAAATTCATCCACCAATTTCAGGAATGACAACTAAAAGCTTCTTTTTCTCCAGTTGCTGGAGACTTGTTAATCACAAGGGAGATGTGGGCAGCACTAGATTGAAGATGACAGAATCTCTGTTAGACTAAACCCACCACTCTCACACCACCACCATTTGTATTCTACCTAAGAGATAAATAAATATTTGTTAAATTAATGAGATACCAAGTTTTATTAGGTACAGCAACCCCTTAACTAACTCAATGATGCACTTGAAAGAACAAATTGTAGATCCATGCATTTATGATGCAAAACTGTACCCTCTTTTATATTTTGCAGAAGCAGAATTATTAATATTTTTTCACTTTTATTCTTTTTGAAATTACATTATATTTTACCATCTTTTTAGGTAGATTACCATATCTGTTATTGACTAGAAAGTCATGATAATAAGCATATAATATATGATATGTACTATGTCACATGGCTTATTCATATATATATTACATATTTTACATTAACTAAAATACCATCGTTCACAAAATTTCACTGTATGTGAATTGAGCTTTAGAAAAGAAGACATTTTATTTCATTTTTATATTATTTTATATTTTCAGTTTGCTACAAATATGTTACTATGTTGTTTTAACCTTCTGATTTTATTATTGTACCTTTTTTTGCAGTTTTAAAACTTATTTGTAATATATTCTTGCTTAAATATTTAGGTATAAATTTATGGTCAGAGAGCATTGCCAAACTTATATAACATAATTTACATACGTATAGAACATAAAATAAATGTTCTCTAATCACTTTTTTTACTTTTTATTGAAAGAATATGTCTTTGACAATTTGAAAAAAAATTCCATATTTTTATAATAACAATACCTTGGGATGCTTATTAAACAGTCACCTTCCCAGATGAAAACTCTGATTATGTGATTCTTTGCCTGGAGCCTAGGAATTTACAAGTTAAAAGAGAAACTCCAGAGTTTTCATTATCAAAAATATTTGAGTAACTATGCTGAATCTATTTCTTTATTTTTAAAAATTGATCGTTACTACATTTAAAAAATTCAAAATCACTTAAAATAAAATGCTGCCAATTCAATGGAGGAAGGATAATATTTTCAGCAAACGGTGCTATGATTATTGGACATCAACAGGAAAAATAAAAAAGTGATACACTGGGAAACCATATACCTGACAAATGACTAGTATCTGGAAAAATGTGAAAAAAAAATCTCAAAACTTAATAGTAAAAACAATTCAACAATCTATTGAATAAAAAAGGAAAATATATGAAAATACTTTTCACCAAAGTGGATATATAGGTGACAAACAACTATATGGAAAGATGTTCAACATCATTAACCACTAGGGAAATATAAATTAAAATCACAGTGAGCTATCACTATACACCTGTAACAATGGTTAAAATAAAAATAGTGGCAACAACATATGCTGGTAAGGATGTGAAGAAGCTGGATTTCTCACACTTTCCTGGTAGGACTTTAAAATGGTACAAAGACAACCCACAGAATGGGAGAAAATATTAGCAAATGATGTGACTGACAAGGGATTAGTCTCCAAATTTACAAACATCTCACATGGCTCAATATTCAAAAAACAAACAACCCAATCAAAAAATGGGCAGAAGACCTAAATAGACATTTCTCCAAAGAAGACATATAGATGGCCAAGAGGCACATCAAAAGATACTCAACATGGCTAATTATTAGAGAAATGCAAATCAAAACTACAATGAGTTATCACCTCACACCAGTCAGAATAGCCGTCATCAAAAAATCTACAGACAGTAAACACTGGAGAAGGTGTGGAGAAGAGGGAACCCTCCTACACTGTTGGTGGGAATGTAAATTGGTACAGCCACTATGGAGAACAGTATGGAGTTTCCTGAAGAAACTAAAATAGAGCTAACATATGATCCAGCACTACTACTCCTGGGCATATATCCAGAGAAAATCATGGTTCGAAAGGATACATGCACCCAATGTTTATTGCAGCACTGTTTACAATAACCAAGACATGAGAGAAACCTAAATGTCCATTGACAGAAAAATGGATAAAGAAGATGTGGTACATATGTGCAATGGGATATTACTCAGCCATTGAAAAGAATGAAATAATGCCATTTACAGCACAAACTCACAGACTTAGAGAATGAACTTAGAGTTACCAGGGGAGAATGGTGCAGGAGAGGATAGATTGGGAGTTTGGGATTGACATGTACTCACTGCTATATTTAAAATAGATAACCAAAAGGGACCTACTGTAAAAAAATAAATAAATAAATAACAGGTGTTTCTCAGAATATGAATACAAAAATAAAATTGTACACTGTGGAAAACAGTTTGAGAATTTGTTATAAAACTAAACATACAACAACTATAAAACCTAGAAATTGCACTCTTGGGCATTTATCTTAGAAAAATGAAAACATTTTCACATAAAAAGTCTGTACAGAAATGTTCATAACAATAACAATCTAGATGTCCTTCAATAAATGAAGATACAACTATACCACGGTATATATATCCAGGAATAACTCCTCATCAATAAAAATGAATACATTTTTGATACACAAAATGCCTTGTGAAAATTCAATTGGTGTAATCCATCACATCAACAGGTTAAAAAGGAGAAATCACAGGATCATATCAGTAGATGCAGAAAAAGCATTTGATAAAATCCAAAACCCAATCATGATACAAAACTCTCAGTAAACTAGAAATAGAAGAGAACATCCTCAACTTTACAAAGAGTATCTGCATAAAATATACAGAGAACATAATACTTAATGATGAGAAACTCAGACCTTTCACACTAAGAACAGGTACAATGCCAGCCTGTCCCCTCACACTCCTTTTCAACATCATAGTGGAATTTCTAACTAATATAATAAGTCGAGAAAAGAAATTAAAGCTGCACAGATTTGGAAAGAAGAAATAAAACTGTCTTTATTTCCATTTGATATAATCATCTATGTAGAAAATCTGAAAGAATTGACAAAAAAAAAAACCTCTTAGTAATTATAGCAAGGTTTTAAGATACAAGGTTAATATACAAAAGTCTATTTCTTTCCTATCTGTCAGCAATAAACAAGTGAAATCTGAAATTAAAAACAATACTATTTACATTAGCGCTCCCCAAAATTAAATACTTAGGCATAAATCTAACAAAATATGTATAAGATCTATAGGAGGAAAACTAAAAATTCTTATGAATGAAATCAAAGAACTGAAGAGATAGAGATATTTCATGTTCATTGGTAAGAATGCTCAATATTGTCAAGATGTCAGTTCTTCCCAGCTTGTTCTATAGATTCAATGAATCTCAAACAAAATCTCAGGAAATTATTTTATGGATATCAAAAAACTAATTCTAAAGTTTACATGAAGAGGTAAAAGACCCAGAATAGCCAACACAATACTGGAGGAGAAGAACAAAGTTGGAAGACTGACACTACCTGACCTCAAGACATGCTATAAATCTACAGTAATCAAGACAGTGTGATATTGGTAGAGAAATGGACAAATAGCTCAGTGAAACAGAATAGAGAACCCATAACTAGACTCATAAATATAGTCAACGTATCTTTAACAAAAGAGCAAGGTCAGAATAATGGAGCAAAGAGCCTCTTCAACAAATGGTGCAGGAACAACTGGACATACAAATGCAAAAAAGTGAATCTAGACACAGACTTTTTACTCCTCATAAAAATTAACTCAAAATAGCTAATAGGCCAAAACATAAAGTGCAAAACTATAAAAACACTTATAAGATAGCATAGGAGAAAATATAGTGGACCTTGGGTGTGGTGATGCCAATTAGGTATAATACCAAAGACATAATCCATGAATGCAATAATTGATAAGCTAGACTTCACTAAAATTAAAAACTTCTGTGAATGACAGTATCAAGAGAATTAGAAAACAAGCCATAGACTGGGAGAAAATGTTTGCAAAAGACATATCTGATAAAGGACTCTTGTCCAAAATATACAAACAACTTTTAAAACTCAACAATAAGAAAACAAAAGAGCCATTTAAAAAATGAGCCAAAGACTTTAACAGACACTTCACCGAAGATGATATAAAGACTGTAAGTAAGCATATGAAAAGATGTTCCATATCATATGTCATCAGGGAAATTCAAATTAAAGTGACAATGAGATACCATTGTGCAACCATTAGAATGGCCAAAATCTGGAACACTGATAATACATAATTTTAGAGATAATGTGGCACAATAAGACTTCTCATTCATTGCTGGTGATATGCAGAATGGTATAGCAACTTTAGGGGACAATTTGTTAGTTTCTTACAAAACTAAACATACTCTTTTTCATAAAATCTAGCAATTGTTCTCCTTGATATTTGCACAAAGAAGCTGAAAACATACGTCCACACAAAAATCTGCACCCAGATGATTATAGCACCTTTTTTCATCATTGCAAATCTTGGAAGCAATCAAAATGACTTTCAGTAAGTGAGTGGAGATATAAAGTGTGGTACATCCAAACAAAGGCATGCTATTCAGCTCTAAAAAAAAAAGGGAAAAGAATCTAAAAAAGAGTGTATATATATGTGTATATATATATATATATATATATACACACACACACACACATATATATGTACAAACACACACCCCATTGTAAATCAACTACACTCTCATAAAACAAATTTTTTAATTAAAAAAAATTAAAAAGCTAAGAAAAAAAAGAAATGAGCCATCAAGCCATAGAAAAACCTGGAAGAACCTTAAATGCATGTTATTAAGTGAAAGAAGCCAAGCGGAATGGCTACATACTGTATTATTCCAACTATATGACATTATGGAAAAGGCAAAACTATGAAAACAAACAAACAAACAAAAAAATAGTGTTTCCCCAAGGAGCAAGAGTGGTAGAACAAATAGGCAGAGTACAGAGGATTTTTAGAGCAGTGAAATACTCTGTATGATACCATAACGATGGATATATATCATTATACATACATTTGGTGAAACGCATTGAATAAACAAAATCAAGAGTGAACCCTAATATAAACTATGGACTTCAGGTAATTATGATATGTTAATGTAGATTCATCAGTTTTAACAAATGTACCACTCTGATGAAGGATGTTGATAATGTGTGAGGGCAGGGGTACATGAGAAATCTCTGTATCTTCCCTTCAATTTTGCTATGAACCTTAAACTCTAAATAATAAAGTCTTAATAAAAATATTTTTAATTAAAAAATAAAACATTTAGATGAATCTTTAGGAGGTTAGACTGAGTTAAAAAAAATGCCAATCCTAAAAGGTTGCATACTATATGATTGCATTTATATATTATTGAAAAAATAATAATATACAAATGCAGAATAGATTACCAGGTGTCAGTAATGGAGGGGGTGTAAAGTAGAAGGGCTATAAAAAGGTAACACAGTAGATTTTTATGGTGCTGAAATTGTTCTGTTTGTTGACCTTATCCATGCCAATAACCTGATTGTGATATTTAACTATAGTTTTGCAAGATGCTACTGTGCTACCCAGTGGGAACTGGATAAAGATTAAATGGAATATCTGTATTTTATATATAAAATAAATATATATTTTAAATGATGCATAACAATCTAAACTTCTCAAACCCTTTGTGATGTTTGCATTCAATTGATTTAAAACTTCATTTATTTAAAAAGTATCATCTAGTCTAATGAAAATATTTTATATATAAGAAAGCAAATTTATTTTATTTTTGTCTATCATTTGTACAATAGTATAATGGTATTACATTGCATACTAAACAGTCCTTTTAATCAAAAGTAGACATTTGAGTGTGGTGGGACAGCGGTGAGAAGGAAACAATTTAACTCCAATAAAAGCCATATATGTATTAACTAATGATCCAAGGAAAGCAAAACATAAGTCAGTGAAAGTAACTACACTGTAATTATCAATATAGAATTTGAACACATTATTGGTATGTGTAGATGGGGATTTTCCAATCATTCATGTATTGTTGGGAAAAGAAGAGAGGCAACAGTGGCTGAACCCTAGGAGTAGTACAAGGACTTTATCCGTATTATCTCATTTAATACTCATACAGTCCTATAATTTGGAGACTATTATCTCCATATGAATGAGGAATCTCAGAAAGAAAGAGGATGAATAAATTGTCTGAGAAAACCAGCCAATAAGTGAAAGATCCAAGATTGAAGCACAGATGAATTGATTCTAAAGTGTGTGTTCTTTCTACTACACAACCATTTAAGGCCAATGGGACCATATTTGTTAGAGATAATGAAAAGGATTTCATGTATAAAAAATTAATTTGGATGACATGATTTCTAGCTTTCATTTTGTTCTCAGATTTAGAGATATGACAGCATAGATATCATATGTGCTACAAACATACTAATTTTCTCATAATGACTACAAGTGAAGTAATATGAATATAGTCCCCCTATAATAGAAGAGAGAATATTACACAGAGTAATAAGACCTGGTGTTTAAGAAATTATATTAATTTTTAAAAATTAAGAACATTGGATTGTTGAAATAAGGTTGCAAGATCACTGAAGATGATCATTAGTTCTTGCAAGGAAATTTAAACAAATTCTTTATATTACTAAAACGTTACAGATGCATTTATATACACATTTATATATAAATATAAGTATATTTATAAATACATATACCTGTCCTATTGTTACATGGATTGGTTTTGAGGCAAAAGGATGATTTTGTCAGAAACCAGGATGCATGAGTTACAATAGAGTTTCAGGGATTGATAATTAATGACTAAATATATCCAAATATTTATATCTGTAATGTGTATGTCTATCAATATATCTATATCTAATTTAGTGGGTCTCAAATAGTGTATGTGGAGTTATAAATTAAACAAGTAATTTGTAAATGGATGGTCTTGTAAAGTTTACAATATGCATGTACAAACATAGCCTATGGCTGTAAAATAGCTTTTACCTTGCTTTATTTGCTACTTACTTATGTGAAATCTGCTGAGTGATAAGAATGGAGCTAAAGCACTTAATTCGAGAGGTTTTGGATAAATAATTATTTAGGAATGGTGATCATTTGTAACTGAGGATGCTAAAAGAAGGAATATTTAAAGAATGAGAGTCATGTCTTGGATAACTAATCATTTATGTATCCTGTTACCAAGATAAATATTCAGGAAAATGAGCAGTTTTAGGAACAGGGGTGTGAACGTGGACAAAGATGATAAACTCTTATTTTCACACAGAAAATCTATATTTTAGTATTGACTTCTTGTTTTGTATAACATTTTTATGTGGAGCTGACAGCTAAATTGTGAGTCTAATTCTCAAGAAGTATTTGGATAATGGATGGACCTAGAAATTATCATACTAAATGAAATAAATCAGAAAGAGAAAGACAAATACAATATGATATCACTTCATGTGTAGAATCTAAAATATGACACACATGAACCTATCTATGAAACAAAAACAGAGTCACAGACATAGAGAACAGACTTGTGGTTGCCAAGGCGGAGGTGGGAGGGGAGGGATGGATTGGGAGTTCGGGGTTAGTAAATGCAAACTATTATATATAGAATGGATAAACAACAAGGTCCTAGTGTATAGCACAGGGAATTTTTTCAATATACTGTGATAAACCATAATGGAAAAGAATATTAAAAAGAATGTATATATATGTTTAAATGACTCACTCTGCTATACAGCAGAAATTAATGCAATATTGTAAATCAACTATACTTCTCTAAAAAAGGAAGTATTTGGATAACAAAATTTGAAGTAAATGTTTACAAAATAACTCCTACTTCTCCCAAAGTAAGTAAGAGTATAAACACAAAGTTCCAAAAGTAAAGTTAACAGGCACACAATTATTCGGTAATGAGACACTTTTACAGTCCATACCTGTAAAGAACCTTATTCAGTGACCTACCAAGCTTGTCATCCTTTAGTAACTCTTATCTTTTAATAATGTTCTCTTTTATTAACACCAACTTGGGAACCTCCATTTCAGTGATTGAATTACCTGTGAATAATTCATAGTTCTGATGCTGATGATTTTTTTCTGCTTCTGTTTTAGCTCGAATTCTTCAAAGATCCTGCTGCTTTTTAACACAAAATGGTTTTCTGGACTCCAAAGCATGTATAGTGACATTGTTGTTGTCCCTTATGCATTAGTTTTCAAAAAAGTAGAAATGAACCTTTAAAAATTATTAAAATATTTATATGTTATATCCTACTGTTGGGTAAAAAAAATTCCCAATCATAATGCACTATATTTTAACCTTTGATTGTATGTGCCATACACATTATTCCTGGTTATGTCTAAATACTGATTTGCAATCTCAAAAAAGTAGGCATTTGGATTGTAAGTAGTTAGTGAGATAAACCATGAAAATTACAAATCACCAGAACTAAGATGGATTTTCTTTGCCTTATGTATTTATTTTAGCTAAGCAAAATAATTGCTAAATTTTCTAGCTTGTATCTCTAATTAACTTCATATTCAACAAATCAGTAATTTAGTTAAAACTTCATACAGGGTATTTTAGTTGAGCTTTATCAGATTTCCATAACACCCACATATGAAATATCTCTGTGACTAACTCTTCTGTCCCACCAATCTACCACACATCACCAGCAGCATAATCACCACAGAAATACAAACCTATGTACATGTTATGTAAGAAAGACACACTATTTCTCATAGATGGGCTATTCTAAACTAAAACTGAGAAAGGAGGGGCAAAACTTACCAGTGAGTCTTTTTGGTCTGTGATCTAAGATTATATTTTCTAATAGACTGTATCTTTGATAAAGCTAATTACTTTATTTTTAATTTTCTTTACCCTATTCCAATTATTTCTGAATTCAGGTGAGGAAGAAAAAAGTCATTTTATTAAATCTTTGAAATCACAAAGTTACAAAAAGTATAGATTTATTTAAATGCTAGATTATTATGCATATACAAATATAAATATTATCCATAAGCCAAAATTTATAAATATTAAGTGAAAAATATACAATAATAATATCAATATAAGTATTCAGTAAATAATATTTGCATTACTTTTAAATTCATTGTCATTATTCTATAATAAATTGGAACCATTATACAATATTAAATATTAATATAAGTAAAACATTTTCCCTGAAACTGATTTTTATTCTAATTTTTTATATACTTATATTTTATTTCTCTCTTTACATGATCACTTTTAAACATAAAAGTTCTATACTATTACTCTTGTTTTTTACTCTAGAATGTAAAATCATTGTTCCTTTTATGAAATTATACTTTTAATTTTAATGTATTTTAAATATATCTATGAGATATTTACACATTATATACATTTATATAATATATATTACACTTATATGTATATACATACATTTTCTTCAATATTTTTACAGCAAAAAATTTGTGACTGTATCCTACTTTTTCACCAATAAAAGTAAAGGGCTAAAGACATGTATTTCAAATTATACTTTCAGCCAATATAAGGAAACAATATTTGCTACACAGTCAATTGCTTAGTGTTGAAAGAAAATTCTTGAGAGATAAAATTATTTCTTCTTTGCTACTCTCACTTTCAGACCTCTAAGTGTGGTACCTGCCCTTATATTCTTTTATATATTATACTAACAGCAAAAGTTTTATATTTGGCCAAACTGAATTTTGTCTGAAACTTGTAAGTTTCAGGATTTTGTTTCAGTAGAGAAGCAAATATTTTTTCTAACACAAATATGATCATATCACTTTTATGTTTAGTTTTATTTCCAGTTCTTTCTTATATAACTTTCTGTGTTCCCCTTATTTCATGCACTGCTTCTTTTTATCCCTGTGCCCCCATAACTTAGAATACTGAGAGATATTTTCATACCTTGTTTTGATAAGTGGCTATTAATTTACGAAATAAAAACATGTTTACTTGTAAACCAATTTTAATTGATTGGCTCTTCTGAGAATATGCCATTACTTGTGAAATTTTAAAGCATTACTAAATTGTATCAAAAGCAAAAATATATATTTTCATAAAGTTGGAAAATTTGTAAAATACATTATTTCTGAATATTCTAGTCCCAAAGTTTCCCTCAAAGAATTTATAAAGGAGTACATGCTCAATGTAAATTTCACAGACACACAGTGAAATTACAATGTTAGGATAAAGGGTGGAGGAAGCTAATTAATTCCCCCCCAAATAGTAATCGCTCTGAAAATCACAAATTTTGAATGCTGATAAAATTTTTGACACTACTAATTAACACTTTAAATTCCTAGGAGAAAAATACAGCATTTGGACTACATTTAAATTCTTTCCCTTTTTACCTTCATTTATACAGTATTGGTCAGGGCTGTATCCCAAAGCAATCTACAGATTCAATGCAATCCCTATCAAATTACCAATGTCATTTTTCACAGAATTAGAACAAAAAAATTCACAATTTGTATGGAAACAATAAAGACACTGAATAGCCAAAACAACCTTGAGAAAGAAAAATGAAACTGGAGGAATCAGGCTCCCTGACTTCAGACTATACTACAAAGCTACTGTAATCAAAACAATATGGTACTGGCACAAAAACAGAAATACATATCAATAAAACAGGATAGAAAGTCCAGAGATAAACCCACAGACTTATGTTCACCTAATCTATGACAAAGGAGGCAAGAATATACAATGGAGAAAAGACAGTCTCTTCAATAAGTGGTGCTGGGAAAACTGAACAGCTACAGCTAAAAAATTTAAATTAGAACATTCCATAACACCATACACAAAAATAAACTCAAAATAGATTAAAGACCTAAATGTAAAGCCAGACTTTATAAAACTCTCAGAGGAAAACATAAGCAGAACACCTTTTGACATAAATTGCAGCAAGATATTTTTATCCACCTCTTAGAGTAATGAAAATAAAAGCAAAAATAAACAAATGGAATCTAATTAAACTTAAAAGCTTTTACACAGCAAAGGAAACCATAAACAAAAGGAAAGGCATCACTCAGAATGGGAGAAAATATTTGCAAATGAAGCAAAAGACAAGGGATTAATCTCCAAAATATAAAAAGAGCTCATGCAGCTCAATATCAAAGAACAAACAACCTAATCAAAAAATGGGTGGAAGACCTAAATAAACATTTGTCCAAAGAAGAC
Organism: Lagenorhynchus albirostris; assembly: GCF_949774975.1. Taxonomy (NCBI): domain Eukaryota; kingdom Metazoa; phylum Chordata; class Mammalia; order Artiodactyla; family Delphinidae; genus Lagenorhynchus; species Lagenorhynchus albirostris. Next base: position 36,186,120 of record NC_083112.1, on the reverse strand, counting down.
ATACAGATGGTTAAAAAAAAAAAAAAAGATACTCAACATCACTAATTATTAGAGAAATGCAAATCAAAACTACAATGAGGTATCACCTAACACCAGTCAGAATGACCATCATAAAAAATCTGCCAATGATAAATGCTGGGAAAGGGTGTGGAGAAAAGGGAACCCACTTACACTGTTGGTGGGAGTGTAAATTGGTACAGCCACTATAGAGAGCAGTATTGAGTTCCCCTAAAAAAACTAAAAATAGAACTACCATATGACACAGGATTCCCACTCCTAGGCATATACCCGGAGAAAACCATAATTTGAAAAGATACATGCACCCCAATGTTCATTGCAGCACTATTTACAATAGCCAGGATATGAAAGCAACCTAAAGGTCCATCAACAGATGAATGGATAAAGAAGATGTGGTACATATATACAATGGAATATTACTCAGCCATAAGAAATAATGCCATTTTCAGTGACATGGATGGACCTAGAGATTGTCTTAGTGTGTGAAGTCAGACAGAAAGACAAATATCATATGATATTACTTATATGTGGAATCTAAAAAAAAAGGTACAAATGAACTTATTTACAAAACACAAGTAGAGTCACAGATGTAGAAAACAACCTTATGGTTGCCAGGACGTAAGAGAGGGGGGAGGGATAAATTGGGAGATTGAGATTCATGAATACACAATACTATATAGAGAACAGATAATTAATAAGGACCTACTGTATAGCACAGAGAACTCTACTTAATGCTCTGTAATGGCCTATATGGGAAAAGAATCTAAAAAAAAGAGTGGCTATATGTATAACTGATTCATTTTGCTGTATACCTCAAACTAACACAACATTGTACATCAAATATACTTCAATAAAAATGTTTTAAAAGAATATTTAATACAAATTTATCCAAGAAAGCATATATGTAGACATGAATTAGGAAGTGCACTTGAAATGGCAAGCTATAAATTTGAAGAGAGCATTTATTTCCACTATCATTCAAACAAATATTGTCCTCTTCCTAAAAGGACATCTAATCTATATTTTGCCTTGGTCCATTTATCTGAACATCATATTTATTGCTATATATTGAATTCGAGTATTTATGTGAATGTAATAGAATCCTGGAAGAAAATATATTTGCCATGGAAAATGGATTAGTATTGGTCATTAATTAGGTGTTAATTTTAGTATAGGAGTTGATGGATGGGTAGATAAATGAATTGATATTTAGATTGATGGGCAAAAGATTTCACTTGTGCTGTTCAAATATTTTGTGTGGGCATAGTGAGGGACAATCCCAGGACAAGAAAATTCCCTGAAAGCTCATTGGCTTTAGTAGTCACCTATACACAGTGACTTTATTAAGCAATGTAGATGGCCAGAGAGAAAGAACAGTAGCCAAGGTCTTGGAGATCCTCCTACACACCTAGTAGTCTTACTGATTCTCACTCCAACTTCCCATTTGTTACGAAGGAGATTTACAAGGGGAAATAGAAATTAAGTAACGATCCAGTGTGGAAATTATATTAAGATTCAGCACCCTACCTGGAACAAAGGTTTAACACAACTTCTCTATAGTCTGGACAATTATCCAGAATGGTTCAACAGTGATTTTATTTTCAATATATTCTATTAAAATCAAAGACGTTTGTGTGTGTGTGTGTGTGTGTGAAGAGAAACAGGGAATTTAATTTCAATCTTTAGAATTTAGGCTAATTTTCAAATGAATAAAAATTTGCTGGAAAGTCCTTATTAAAATGAAGGCAGATCTCTGTTTCAAAATGTATGAAATAGAGTTCAGGGACTGAGTTTTAAAGAAACACTTAAGTGATTCTCTTATGGTTGAGAATTTGCTAACCACCTAGTCTAACTCAGGTGAATTTTTTATATACTCTTATTAAAACATGTTTTATTAAGTCAATCCACATCATTTATACTAATAAATATAATACTATGATTAATATATTATGTATTTCTATATCATAGTATTATGCAATCATACACAGAGTGCTGTCTTCTATGTAGGTATTGTCGAGTATAAGAGAAGAAAAATCGCAAAGACAATGGCAAGAATTTTTTCTTTGATATAATGTTTTACAAAAAAGAAGACCTGAAAATAAGCTCTTTCTTGGTTAGTACATATATCATTAGAGACTCAAAGGTCATACTTTCATCTATCATAATGTTCAAATTTAGTAAACACAGAAATGAATTTTCAAAAATTTATAACCTAGTACTAAATAAATTGTACACATGTTGTAAAAAGGAAGCATTAAATTTGAATACACTTATGAGAAAGAAATAGTTGCTAAAGAATCCTGTCATATTTAAAAAGTAATTGAGCACAAAAGTATAAGAAGATGCACAATCTGTGGTGTTTTATTTCTATTTATTCTAAAGTACCATATTTTTCAGTACTTAAATGTAATAAATATATTTTTCATTATAATATGAATCTATTTTAAAGTATTTAACATCGAAATGTCAATGTGTTTACAAAGTCTCAGTATATCTCATTTAAATAATAGTCATAAATAAATACTAAAAATATTCTGTTTCATAAACAATTGAAAGGGGTATTAACATTGTCCATAGCTAAGGAAATTCATTTGGGCAATATTAGCATAATTTATACATTATACAGAAATAAGCCTTCCTTTTATTTATTTTTTATTTTTAAAAAAATATTTATTTTAATTTTGGCTGCATTGAGTCTTTGTTGCTGTGCGCAGGCTTTCTCTAGTTGTGGTGAATGGGGGCTACTCTTCTTGCAGTGTGTGGGCTTCTCATTGCAGTGGCTTCTCTTGTTGCAGAGCACAGACTATAGGCTCACGGGATTCAGTAGTTGTAGCATGCAGCCTCAGTAGTTGTGGTACATGGGATTAGTTGTTCCATGGTATATGGGATCTTCCTGGACCAGGGCTCAGGCTCATGTCCCCTGCATTGGCAGACAGATTCTTAACCACTGCACCACCAAGGAAGCCCAACCCTTCCTTTTAAATTAACTATTTGATATAAAAAAATTGCACAGTATTTAGTTAATAAGATATTACCTAATTTCTGATTTCTAGCTATTTTAACTCTTTTATTTCCTTTATATTGCTGGGCCCTAGAATTTTATAAAATTATTCAGAACATATAAATAAAAAAATAAAGTTTCCTGAAATCCATCAATGACCTTAATTTTCCAATCCATTTTATACACTTGCAAATATTTTTAATTTATTTTTCAGAGCAGCATCAATAGATTTACATTCATAATGTCAACAAAAGATATTCTTACTTTCTCTAGTTTTATTAAGATATAACTGAGATACAACATTGTATTAGTTTAAGGCATACAATGTAATGATTTGATAAATGTATATGTCATTAAATGAATACCACAAAATTTAGTTAATATCCGTTACTTCACGTACTTAGAAATATTTTTCTTGTGATGAGAGTTTTTAAGATTTACTCTCCTAACAACTTTCAAATATACAATAGAGTGTTAACTATAGTCACCATGCTGTTACATTACATCCCCAAAATTTATTTCTTCTATAACTGGAAGTTGGTCCCTTTGGCCACCTATACTCATTTCCCCCACTCCACACTCCTGGCCTCTGGCAAGCACCAATACATTCTCTGTTTATATGAGTTTGTTTGTTTGTTTTTAGGTTCCGCATATAGCGATATCACAAAGAATTTGCATTTCTCTCTCTCTCACTTATTTTATTACCAAAATTCCCTAAAGTCCATCCATGTTGTTGTAAAAGACAGTTTCTGTCATTTTTATAGTATGTACATATACATACACATATCTGAGGCTTTTGGCATGTATGTTCATCAGGGATATTCACCTATAATTTTCTTTTCCTGTAGTCTCCTTGTCTGGATTTGGGTTAGGGTAATGGGGTCCTTGTATTATAGAATGAGTTTGGAAGTGTTTCCTCTTCTGCTTTATTTCAGAAGAGTTTGAGAAATATTGGTATTAATTATTCTTTCAATGTTTTGTATAATTCACCAGTGAAGCCATCTGGTCCTAGACTTTTCTTTGTGGGAAAATTTTTGGTTACTGACTCAGCCTCCTTACTAGCAATTGGTCTATTCATATTTTATATTTCTTCATGATTCAGTCTGGATAGGTTGTATATTTCTAGAAATTTATCCATTTCTTCTAGGTTGTCCAATTTATTGATATGTAATTGTTCATACTAGTATATTATGATCCTTTATATTTGTGTGGTATCAGCTGTGATGTCTCCTCTTTCATTTATAAATTTATTTATTTGAAACTTCTGTTTCAAATGACAGAAGAGGCAAAAGAATGGTAGACATACCTGAGAAGAGAGGGACCTCACATTAGCCAACAAGTTCACATTGGAAAATGCAACAGGCTAAATGCATACAGCTAACACTGGGTTACATCCAGCTACAGATGAGTGCAAGTGTCCACTAGTGACAATAAGCATTACATATCAATAATTACATTAATTTTAAGTGGATTGAATGCACTAATAAAAAGATATAGAGGAGCTTAATGGACACAAAACGAAGACCCTTATATATGCTGCATGCAAGATATTCACATGAGGTCGAAATACACACACAGATTGAATGTGAGCGGATGGAAGAAGATATTCCATGTCACTGGAAAATAAAAGATGGCTGGATAGCAATACATATATCAGAAAAAATAGCCTGATAAAACTTAAAACAATGACTGCTACAAGAGACAAAGAAGGATATTACATATGATCAAGGGATCAGTTAAAGAAGATATAACAATTGTAAATATATATGCATCCAACATAAGATGACCTAAATAAATAAAGCAAACATTAAAAGAAATAAACAGAGAAATTGACAGTAACACAGTAAAAGCAGTGGAAATTAACACCCTATTTAGACCAATTAACAAATCATTCAGACAGAAAATGAATAAGGATAACTGGCTGTAATTGACACATTACAGCAAATGTACCAGATATATGTATCCATATATATACATAAATATACAGATAAATATATTAATATATGTTATATATTATAGTATTATATATAGTAATATATATTATATTATATAAAATATATTATGTATCATATTATACTGTTATATATAATATCATTTTATGTTATATTAATTTATAATATTATATATTATGTCATTGTATTATATATAATAATAATTATATATGATATATATTCATATAATTAAATTACATATACTAATTGTCAAATTATAATTATTAAATTATTATATATAGCTATAATATCATTATATAATATAATTAATTATATATATTAATTATGTTATATATTATTATTATGTATATATTATTTTATATCCATATTTTATTATATATTATATATATAATATAATATATAACATGTACATATATAATACATATAATATATAATATAAAACAATAAAACATGTAGTAGAATATATATACTTATATGTTATATGTAATATAATATAATTATACTATTTATTATATTGATATCTACTATATTAATATATATTATATTATATTTATATTATACATATAATTTATAATATATATACTATAATATGTATATTATATATTATATTATGTATAATATAATTGATTTAAATATATATAATACAGTATTACATATTACAAGTATGTTCAGCAGAATGCACTTTCTTTTCAAGTGCACATAGAACATTCTCCAGGATAGATCCCATGCTAGGCCATAAAACAAGCCTCTGTCAATTTAAGAAAACTGAAATAATAACAGGCATCATTTCTGACCACAACACTATGAGACTAGAAATCAACGATAAGAAGAAAAATGTATAAAACACAAACATGTGGAGCTAAACATTATGCTACCTAACTAGCAGTGAATCATTGAAGAAGTTAAAGAAAAATTCAAATAATACTTGGAGACAAATGAAAATGAAAATATAATGATCGAAAACCTTTTTGACACAGAAAAAAACAGTTCTAAGAGGGAAGTTTATAGCAATACAAACTTACCTCAAGAAACAGGAAAAATCTCAAAAATAAACAACCTAACCTTATAGCTAAAGGAGCTAGAAAAAGAAAGAACTAAACCCAAAGTTAGTAGAGGAAAAGAAATCATAAAGATCAGAGAAAAAATAAATGAAATGGAAACAAAAAATAAATAAACAGAAAAGATAATTGATATAAGAGCTGGTTCTTTGAAGAGATAAACAAAATTGATAAAACTATAGACAGATACATCAAGCAAGAGGGAGAGCCCCAAACAAAATCAGAAATGAAAATGGAGAAATTACAACTAACACCACAGAAATGCAAGAGTCATAATAGACTATTTCAAACAACTACTTGCAAATGAAATGGGCAACGTAGAAGAATTGGACAAATTCCTAGAAATGTACAATTTCCTAGGACTGAACCAGGAAGAAATAGAAAATATAAGCAGATCAATTTTCAGTAATGACATTGAATCAGTAATAATGATAATAATAATGAATTCCCAACAAAGAAAATTCCAGGATCTGATGGTTTTACAGGTGAATTCTACCAAACACTGAGAGAAGATTTAACAGCTATCCTCAAAGTATTCTGAAATATTGGAGAAGAAATGATTCAAAAATCCCTTGATGAGGCCAACATCATCCTGATTCCAAAACCAGAATTAGATATTAGAAAAAAGGAATATTACGGTCCAATGTCACTGATAAACATAGATGCAAAAATCCTCAACAAAATTTTATCAAACCAAATCCAACAATACATTAAAATGTTATACACTATGATCAAGTGGGATGTATCCCAGGGATGCAAAGATGGTTCAATATACTCAAATCAATCAATGCGATACATCACAGTAGCAAGTTGAAGAATAAAAACAATTTGTTCATCTCAATAGATGCAGAAAATAAACTTTTGACAAAATTCAACATCCATTTATGATAAAAACTCTCCAGAAAGTGAGTATAGAGGGAACATGCCACAACATATTAAAGACCATATATGATAAACTCATACCTAGCATCATATTCAATGGTATAAAGCAGAAAGCATTTTCTCTAAGATCAGAAACAAGACAAAGATGCCCACTCTCATCAATTTTGTTCAATATAATATTGGAAGTCTTATCCATAGCAATCAGAAAAAATAAAGAAATAAAATGCATCCAAATTGGAAAGGAAAAACTGTTTGCAGGTGACATGATACTATACATAGAGGATTCTAAAGAAGCAACCAAAAAACTAGTAGAACACTTCAGTGATTTCAGTAAATTTGCAGGATACAAATTTTATATACAGAAACCTGTTGCATTGATATATGCTAAAAACAAACTGTCAGAAAGAGAGATTAAGGAAACAATCCTATTTACAATCACATGAAAAAGAATAAAATATCTAGGAATAAACCCACCTAAGGAGGCGAAAGACCTGTACCACAAAAACTATAAGATTAGGAGAAAACAAATTGAAGATCACACAAATGTAAAGATATGCCATGTTCACGGATTAGAAGAATTAATATTATTAAAATGAACAGCTACTCAAAGCAATCTAAACAGTCAATACAATTCCTATCAAAATACCAAGGGCATTTTACACAGAAGTAGAACAAATAATTTTAAAATTTGTATGGAAACACAGAAGACACTGAATAGCCAAAATAATCTTGAGAAAGAACAAAGCTCAATATTCCATGCTCCCTGAATTCAGACTATACAACAAAGATACAGTATCAAAACAGTATGGCACTGGCACAGAATTAGACATATAGATCAATGGAACACGATAAAGAGCCCAGAACTAAACCCACACACTCAGGTCAATTAACCTAAAAGTGAGTAGGCAAGAACATCCACTGGAGGAAAAACAGTGTGATGCTGGTATAACAGCATAGACATGAAAAGAATGAAATTAGAATACTTTCACATACAATATACAATAATAAACTCAAAATAGATTAAAGGCCCAAATGTAAGACCAGAAAGCATAAAACTTCTAGAAGAAAGCATAGGCAGAACACTCTATGACCTAAATTGTAGAATTATTTTTTGGATCTGGCTTCTAAGGTAAAAATAAACAAATAAACAAAAAATAAACAAATGGAACCTAATTAAACTTAAAAGATTTTGTACAGCAAATGAAATCACCAACAAAATGAAAGGACAAATTAAGTGCAAATGATATGACCAGTAAGGGGTTAATATCCAACATACATAATCAACACAAAGAACTCAATATGGAAAAAACAAACAACCCAATTAAAAAGTTGACAGAAGATCTGGAGAAACTTTTTTGTTTTTTTGCAGTATGCGGGCCTCTCACTGTTGTGGCCTCTCCCATTGTGGAGCACAGGTTCTGGACTTGCAGGCTCAGTGGCCATGGCTCACAGGCCTAGCTGCTCTGCGGCATGTGGGATCTTCCCGGACTGGGGCACGAACCAGTGTCCCCTGCATTGGCAGGTGGACTCTCAACCACTGCATCACTAGAGAAGCCCTGGAGAGACATTTTTCCAAAGTTCCTGGTCAACAGAAACATGTAAATTATTGTTAACTAATTACTGCTAATTATTTGAAACCATAATGAGATATCACTTCATACCTGTCAGAATTGCTATTATCAAGATCACAAATAACAAATGTTGGCTTGTATGTGGAGAAAAGGGAACGCTTCTACCTGCTGGTGGAAATGGAAGTTGCTGCAGCCATTGTGGAAAACATTAGGGAGGTTCCTCAAAGGACTAAAAATAGAAGTACAATATGATCAAGCAATTCCACTTCTGTGTATATATCTGAAGGAAGCAAAAACACTAATGCAAAAAGATACATGCACTCCAATATTCATAGCAACATTATTTACAATAGCCAAGATATAGAAACAACCTAAGTGTCCATTAACAGGTGAATGGATAAAGAAGATGTGATGTGTGTGTGTGTGTGTGTGTGTGTGTGTGTGCGTTCCACAAACACAATGGAATATTACTCAGCCATGAAAAGGAATGAAAATTTTCCATTTGCAACACATGGATTGTATTTTTCTTAGTGAAATAAGTCATACAGAGAAAGACAAATGATGTATGTTATCACTTATATGTGGAACATACAAAATAAAATAAACGAGTAAATATAATAAAAATGAGACTCACAGATATAGAGAACAAACCAGTGGTTACCACTGGGGAGCGGAAAAGGAGGAAGGGCAAATTAGGGGTAGGGAATTAAGAGGTACAAACACAGTACTATGAATAAAATAGATAAATTACAAGGATATATTGTTCAGGACAGGGAATCCAGCCAATATTTTATAATAACTATAAATGGAGTATAATCTATACAATTTTTGAATCAAAAAATAAGTAAAAAATAAAATAATGGCAAAACTGACATCTAGGTAGTAAAAAGAATTTATATACTTACTTTTTGCTGTTAACATTTTATTACTAAAATTTTCTAATATAAAATAGTTGAAACAATTTTGCAGTGAACTCCATATATTCTCCATCTAGACTGTACAAGTAGAATTTTACTGATTACTGTATACAAAAAGTTCATCTCACTTTCTATGACTCATTTTTCCACAAATTCTTCAGCATGCCTATCAATAGTTCAATATATGATAATAATCCATACATTTGTATATGTACTATTTGATATAAAATTTATAAACTTTGGAATGCACAAGTCTTGAGAGTACTTATTCAGTGAGTGTTGACAAGTGCATACACTTTTTTTTTAATATATCTTTATTGGAGTATAATTGCTTTACATTGTTAGTTTCTGCTGTACAACAATGTGAATTAGCTATATGTATACATATATCCCTCTATACCCTCCCTCTTGAGCCTCCCTCCCACCCTCTCTATCCCACTCCTCTAGGTCATTATAAAGTATCTAGCTGATCTCCCTGTGTTATACAGCAGCTTCCCACTAGCCATCCATTTTACATTTGGTAGTGTACATATGTCAATGTTACTCTCTCCCTTCATCCCAGCTTCCCCTTCCACCCCTGTGTCCTCAAGTCTGTTCTGTACATCTGCATCTTTATTCCTGAATTGCCACTAGGCTGATCAGTCCTTAGTTTTTAGATTCCATATATGTGCATTAGCATATGGTATTTGTTTTCCTCTTTGACTTACTTTACTCTGTATGACAGACTCTAGGTCCAACCAACTCATTACAAATAACTCAATTTTGTTCCTTTTTATGGCTGACTAATATTCCATTGTACATATGTGCCACATCTTCTTTATCCATTCATCTGTTGATGGACACTTAGGTTGTTTCCATGTCCTGGCTATTGTAAATAGTGCTGCAATGAACATTGCGGTACATGTACCTCTGTGAATTGTGGTTTTCTTAGTGTATATGCCAAGTAGTGGGATTACTGGGTCATATGGTAGTTCTAACAAATGCATACACTTTTATCTTAAAGCTTTATCAAGATATAAAACATTACCAGCACCTCTGACATTTCACTTATGCATCTTTAATCCTTACTCCTCAAACCTCAGAAGCAACAGTTATTTCAATCACTTTTTTCAACACAGATTATTTTTGCCAATTCCAAGTATCATGTATTATCTACTCTTTTGTGCATCTTATACCACTATATGCTATTTTCACACTTTTCCATGTTATGTGTATATGAGAATGTTACTTTTTATGGTTTAACAGTATTTTATTGAAAGAATATGTCCCAGTCTGTGAAAGCATTCTAAACAAAATTGTTTCTAGATTTTGACAATTATAAATAAGGGAAGTATGAAAATTATACAAACCTTTGTAAATATACATATTTTTTACTTCTTTTGAATAAAAATATATTGGTGGAATTAGTAGTCATAGGGTAGGTATGTGCTAAGGAAATGGCCTTTATAAGGCATGGCAGAATTTCCCAAAATTTTTGTTTTATTTTACATTTTCATTATCAATTTATGAGAGTTCCAGTTTTTCCACATCCTTGTCCATATTAATACCAGTAGTCTTTATTCTTAAATTTTCTGTCACACTAGTAGGTAAGTGGTGCCATTTTATTGTGGAAAGATAGATGGATATAGATATAAAAATAGATGAATCTAAATTTTCTCTCTCTATAAAAATATCTACTATCTCTACATATAGACAAATCAATCAATATCTATCCATCTATCTACCTATCAAGAGACAGAGAAAGACAGAGTGAGAGATGTAGGTTTATATATGTATGGAGAGAGAGAGAGAGAGAGAGAGAAAGTGAGAGAGAAGAGAGATAATATTTTTCTGAAGAGAAATTCTAAATTAAGAATGCTAACATATTTTTTGTTTCTTCAAACTTTTAAGAAAGTCTCATTCATATATTGAATTTGAATTGAATTGAATTCATTGAATTGAATTGAATTCATGTATTGAATTTGTATACCTAAATGTATCTGTAATCAGAAATTTGGAAAAGTAATAGTGATATTCTTATTTAGATTAATACCCTGATGCAAACTAGTATGTATATACAAACACATAATCACATAAATACTGATCACTAACATTGTGGGGGAAAACTTTGGAGTATAAAATATATTCAAATGCTTTGATTACTTAATTTGCTTTTTGTGGTTAATCACATAAACTTTTCAAAAATCTCTTTAAATAAATTTGATTACTAAAGGCAACAGTAATGCAAAGACATGATGAGGGTGAATCTTTCAAAATATGTTTTAACAACAACAAAAACCTCAAAAATGTTAAATTCTGAATACAAAAGTGGAATGAATAGGTAATTAACAGGTAGTATGGAAACAAGCATTTTATAGTGCCAGTGTCCATTCCTGTTTTTATTACCATTAGTATTCCACTGTTACTTGAAATTTATAACAAAAAATATATATTTTTACCAATAAATGACTGAAGAAAAAATAGGTAATTTGATGGAGATAAAATAGAAGACAAAATGCTATTTACATCTAAATTCATGCTGACAATAATGATGACACTACATGTTTACCCCTTTTCACCTCTATTTCAGGTCCTTCCATCAAATTGTATCATTAAAACCTCAGGAATGACATTAATCTTACCATGTACAGTATAATAGGCAATTTCATCCTTAGTTTTGTGTGCCTATATTATTTCATGGAATTTTTGTGTTTAATTTACAAATGATATCTGCTAAAATACTTTATTTAAATAAAGTTGCTACTGTTGACTTTGACAGCTTGCATTGTTAATTGCAGCTGCCAGCTTTCTGCCAGTTTAAATGTTCACTGCTATGGAACATTAAATGGACCATTAGTAAAATTCCTGAGAATTTGACTTAGAGAAAATGTGTCATAATCATTTTGTCATGAATTGTGGTAAGATTAAACTGTCACAAAGATTATTTTTAACTGGGGAAATCTATGTTTGGCAGATTAAGAATAGTTTATTTATGTGGACTACTATGCAATAAAAGAACAAATATGCAAAAAAGAAGCCTGAGAGAGCACATTAATTTTTCAAATTATGCTATCACATCTAGGTGGTTACCTGCACTAACTGAAGGGTGGTTCCTGTGACATTACCTCCATTACATCATCATGCAGGTACATTAACACTATGTAGAAAAGTACCCCACTGAGCATCACATACTTTATTTAACTGGAAAACCCAGATGAACTGAGATGATTTATAATAAATTGGGACAAGATTAATATGAAGGTATTAATAATTCAGTACAACCAATCAGTGACTGAAGAAAATGACTTTAAATTGTGAATTCAAAGAATCACCATTAAATAAAACTCATTAGTCACTTAAGTACTCTGTATTTAATATTAAATATCACAAATAAATTACTGTAGTCTCTTGAAGTTTACAAAAGTGATTCAAACATACTTCAAAGAATATGTCTTAAAAAGTGATGTCAACTTTGTGGATAAAGCATCAACAATTTTTGATGAAATTAAACTTGAGAAAGCATTATACCTAATGATCTATTCAAAGAACTTCAAATGGTTAATTTAATTGTCAATATAATATTTTGCTAGATTTTGTGTAGTATATACATTTATATTTAAATATATTAGTACAAGTTATATGTATATATAGAGTTAGGTAGAAAAGCAAAGGAAATAGTTCTTATTCTTACTCATTACAAAAGATTCTCAAACTTTTGTAATTTTAAAAATACAAATTAAAATTATGAAAATCTAGATGTTACATTTTTGGTAAAAAAATGTATTAAAAAGGTAAGAATATTTTGTGTTGCAGCCATGTGGAAAATAATAGGCATTACCATGAATTCCAGGTGATAATAAAAAGTATTAAACATCTTTGGAGAAAAATTTGGCAACATCTACTAAAAAACATTTATTTGTACTACGTAAAATTATATTTTACCTATAAACTTGCAAATATTAGAAAAGATATATTAAGAAAAGATTAATTATAGCATTATTTGATAAAGTAATTGAAAACTGTACACTAAGATTAATTAGGTATATTAACTTCCTCCCATGTAAAGTTATAGTGGTCTACAGTTTGATTTAAATGGATGCACTATATAGTCTGTCAGTGAATCATAATAAATTTTTTAAAAATTGTAGTTAAATAAAGCAAGGGAAAAACAGGTAATGTAGTATTTAGCACACAACCAGTTATACATTCCCTCCCCAAATAACTGGATAGATGATCTCTGGGAAACTCAGAAGGAAATATTAAGCCCCTGTTACAATGGTTATCTCTGGGGTGGGAAATTGTGTACTTAATGAATACTGGTAATGTTTCCTTTCCATTATTTTCCTTTTTTTCCCTCATTGTGTGTGTGTGTGTGTGTGTGTGTGTGTGTGTGTTTATATTTGTATTTAACCAGGGAGGAGTGATAGTTATTTCAAAAGTAGAAAATTATAACCATGTTAAACTTTTTTATATTATCTCTGTTTTTTGTGGAATGTTTTACTAATATGAATCTTTTACATTAAATATAATAGACCACTTTGATATTTTTGTGCATGTCATGAATTCTTAAAAGCAGGCATACTATTAAATATATCAGCAGAAATGACATTTTTTTGTTAAATTAAAACTGCATTTTTGTATACATGGTAAACATTTACAGAAACCAATAAGATTTTTTTAATGAAATAAATCAAAACAATTACATCAAAAGTTTACAGAGTTCTAAATTACCTTTTTAACTCAGTAGTATATAAAATGTAATATTTTATATACAATAACCATTTATTTAACATTTGATCTATATTCTAATGTTCAAATGACTTAGCTTGTCTAAATAACAGAGACAAATGATAATGTAATTAGTGAGTACTGTGAGAACATGGCCTTAATTAGAAATAAAATTAAATTGCATATGTATAATCATCAGTAAATCCATTTTATTTAATAAAAGACAAAAGGAAATATCAAGTCATTCTGGCTGACATATTTCAAATGATCATGGTGGAGTAACTTGATAACATGAATTTCAATAGTCAATTTGCTTTGCTTATAAAAAAGATTAATTAGTTGGTTGAAGGAAAATTATACACTATTAGAATCAAAGATATATACATATATATTTTTTCTAACAATTTACTGATAATGTTAAAGTTGTTTTTGTAAGGCACATAGTCATTTGTCCAATCCAAGAAAGTCATATTTATTGAAATAAGTCCCATTTGTACAGAATGTTTATGATCACTTCAAATCTGAATATATTTTAGATAAGTAGTGACTTGGATATTTGAGTCCTTCATTGTAAAGGTAAATGAATGAGAACCAATACATTTCAATGAAGTTAATTAATTTTTCCTATAAATAATAAAAACAAACTACAGGTGAACAATATTTTGTTCTATTTTATCTTCAATTATGATATCATTATTCGGTTTTCTGAATCATACACTACATGATACATTGATATGTTTGTTCAGTAAATATATTTTTTCAGTGTGTAAAATAAGTCAGAAACAGTGATGAGTACTGGAGACAAAAATATAAATTAAGCACAATTCCTGAACTCAACAAGAGATAAGAACATTTAAATTACTTGAAAAAAAAAAGCCATTAAATTTAGCTTGCCAAAAACTTCATAAAAGGTAGTCTTTGAAGGATGAAGAAAGGTTGGAAAAGCAAGAAGTAGTCTTAGATTTCAAAGGGAATGGCAAATATGTAACCCAGACCCATAAAACAGAATTGAAGTGTATATATGAAAAAAAAGTGATTTCTAAGAAATGACATTGAAGAGATTGTCAGGAGTCATGTCATTGATAAATTCTCCTAGAGGCAAACATAAATAAATATACATTAAGAATGGGCAGTTACTGAAGTGAATTTGAGCAAGAAAATGAAAATTATATTTGCAATAAAAGAAGACTGGAACTTGGAAAGCTAAGGTTATTCTCATGCTTTAGGTTTGGACACTCAAATGATGGACAAAAATAAATATATCATTAATAATTTCAATATGTCTCTGAGCTCAAAGAAAGAAAGCCATAGTAAATATGGCCATGATTTAAGGAAATGTTGGTGCAATCAGATTCAAGAAAAACTAAGTTCTAAGGGCTGTGATCTAGGATTTAATAGCCAAGTGAACTTAGCTGTAATAGCATTTGAACTTCATACAGTGAAAAGTTTGATATGAGATTCCTACCTAAGAATGAGCCCTGTGCAAAAGGAAATCAAAATAACACCATCCCTGAGTTCAGGGGAGTGCCTTGTATTCACCCCAGATTTAGTAAAAAAGCAAAACCAAAAATCTATATATGTATGCATTGAATACAACTTAAACTATTCCCTTGTTATGGTTATTATCAAACCTAAAACCCCTTTCATAAAACGAAGTTTGAAGGGGATACAAGGTGAGGAAAAGCAAGGTAGAAAAAATAGATTCACAGGGGCAGAAATATCGCAAAATAAAATTTGCCTCTTTATTTCACAGTTTAAAAGGTGTGAAAGAGACAGTTAATAGAATAAAACTATGATTTAAAATAAAATAATATTTGTATGACTGATAAAATGGTGGAATGAAGACCTCTGTAATCTATTCCTCCAAGGAAGAAAAGAAAACAGGCAAAAATAACCAAAATCGGCATTTTCAGAACTCTGCAAATAAAACAAAGGTTTAAAAAAGTCTGTTTATTCAAGAATATCTGCAGAATCTTGGTAAGAATAACAGGATTTGTAGTGTCATGAATCAATCTCCTCCCAGCACCAACCCACCACTTTACAAATACAATTGATGTGAAACCAGCAACCTTGAAACTGCCAGAGGGAACAGATAATGTATGGAGTTACAAAAAGTTCCTGTTTCTGGAGCACTGCTACTTCTTGACCTGCCTTGCAACACCATGAAAAAGATTCATTCACAGGGCATTGTTGTTATCTGTCTGGATTTGTGCTCCATTGTGGGAAATGCCTTATTTCCAAAGCTTTTGTTGGAAACTATCAGTGGCATTTGTTTAACACTGCAGATGACTGAGGCTGTGATAATTGGTGGTATAAACAGAAGCATGGATAAGAGTGAAAAAGAAGAACTGAGAAACGAGTTGTTCACTGAGAGAGTTCAAAATGCTTTCCTGGGGAATCTAGAAAGTCACACTCATTTGCAGGACTATATGCTTGCCCAGGAAATACCTGAGTGGGCTCCAGTCACTCAGTGTGGTAACACTGAGGCCTTTCACAAGCTATAAGTGAAAGCTGATGCAGAGTTATAAACTGCCTAAGAATTGAAGCCTGCTCCAATTTGTACACAGTCTTTCACTGAAGGGTGGAAAATTTAATGGTTCAATGAATTTAAGGAAATCTCTAGCCATCATTAGCTGAACACTTAGTTAACAAAACACTGACATCAGCGGCCACAAACTATAGAGGAAACAAACTTTAAGAATTAGCCCAAGGAGTCACTAAACAAACAAACAACTACAACTGTAGCTACAGCAACAACAACAACAAAACAGCCATAACAATAAACCTTGGGGAGTAGGACCATATAATAGGCAGAGTTGCCATGTTATATTAAGTAAAGTGTCCAGTTTTTATCAGAAAATAAAACCCATGAAAATAAACAGGAAATTATGGTCTCAACATAGAAAGAGTCAATAGAAATTGTCCCCAGGGGAAGACAGATATTAAATTTACCAAAGAAAGATTTTAAATTAGCTATTGTAAATGCATTCAATGGACTAAAGAAAATCATGTCTAAGAATTAAATGAAAGTATGGTAACAATACCTCATCAAATAGAGAATTAAAAATAAACAAATAGAAATTTTGGAGCTTAAGAGTACAGTAAGCAAAATATAAAATTTACTAGAGGTGTTTGAGAGAAAATTTGAACTGACAGAATAAATAATCAGTGAAATTCAAAATAGGTCAATGGAGATTATACAGTCTGAGTAAGAGAAAGAAAATGATATGAAGAAAAATGAACAGAACTTATCAGATGCCATCAAGTGCAACAATATATGCCTAATGAGATTCCCAGAAAAAGTAGAGTGAAGTTGGAAGAAAAACTATTTGAAGAAATAATGTCTGAAGACTGAAAATTTCATGAACAATTTTAATATACACACACTCAAGAAACTCAAATTTTAAGTAGCATTAAATGAAACAGATCTACTGCTAATCTCATAAAAGGGACAAGACTGAAAATCTTGAAAAAAACAAGGGAAAAAGATGGCAGCATATAAAACAAAACAAAACAAAACTTGGAGGCTGGAAGTCAGTAGGGCCCCATATTCAAAGGGGTGCAGGAAAAATACTGCAAAAAAAGAAATCTTTAGCCAGAAACTATGTTTCAAAAATGGAGACATTAAGATATATCAAGATAAACAAAAAATGAGAAAATCTGTGGTTGGTAGACCTGCCCTTCAAGAGGGAGTTTTTAGGCTGAAATAAAAAGACAATTCAACTCAAATTAGCACAACGAGATGAAGAAAAATTACAAAGTTTACTACATAAGTAAATATAGATGACAGCATAAAGGTATTTTTGTAACAATTTTCTTCTCCTTTATTATTAAAATACATTATAAAACAATAATTAGAAAATCATGTTGATGGGCTAACCATGTATAAAAATGTTATTATTATAATAAAGTATCACAAATTAGGGTGCTACTTTAGAGCACTGTTTCTGTATGCTATTTAATTAAATTAATAATAATCTGATCTCTATTATTTTACATGTTGATGTAAGCCCCTTAGTGGTCACAAGGAAAATATCTCAAAAGGTTTATTAAAAGAAACAACAATGGAATTAGAAGGACACACTGAATATATCTATTTAACATGAAGGAAGGCAATAGAGGAAAAAGTAGCAAATACATAAGACAGAGCAAATAGGAAACAAATAGCAAAATGAAAAACAAATTTCTTAAATTAGTAACTACATCAAATTAAACAGATTAAACACTTTAAAAGGCGGAGATGGATGGATATAAAAATATGATCCTACTATATGCTATAAGATGGAAAGATAAATATATATCTTATTATTATGTATATAATACAAACTATAACCAAAAGAGAAATAAATGACCCCATTAATATAAGACAAAATAGACTTTCAGACAAAAAATAATTTTACTAGAGATGAAGACAGGTATTTTATAAAGATAAAATAGTAAATTCATTCTGCAGATATAATTATAACCGCATATGATCATAACAATATCACTCCAAATTACATGAGGAAATAACTGAAAAAAATTTAAAGGAGCAATAGAGAATTTAACAATAATAATTGGGGACTTCCATAACTCACTTTCAATAGTGGGTAGACAGAAGATTACCAAGGAAATAGAATCCTTGAGCAACATGATAAAACAACTAATTTTATTAGGCATTTATAAAACACTAGACTCAACAGTAACAGAATGTATGTTCTTCTCAAGCACACATGGAACATAATCTAGGATAGACCATATGCTAGACCATAAAGCAAGACTGGAAAATTTTCAAAAGATTGACATCATATGAAATATATTCTCAAATCGAAATAGATTTAAGTTAGAAATCAAAAACCAAATGAAATATGGGAAATTCACAAAGAAGTAAATATTAAAAAAACACCTGTCCATATAACCAGTGAGTCAAGGAGACATCATGTGAGAAATTACAAGATACTTTGAGATAAATGGAAAAGAAAGCAAGAAATAAACACACAAACAAATAAACCAAAAAAAAAAAATCCCAGTGATATTATCATTAACTAGTATCAGGATAAAAGTAGAGACAGCTGATACCTACCATAAAGAAATGAAAAGGAATATAATGGAATGCTATAAACAGCTGTGTGGCAACAAATTAGACACTTATGATACTAAGATGAGATGAATAAATTCCTAGTAAAATGCACTCTACCAGAACTTACTCAAAAAGAAATAGAAAATATGAATAGACCTTTAACAACTAAAAATAATAAATTATTAATTTAAAACTACCCCCTAAATGAAACAAAACAACCAAACAAACAAAACATAGTCTTAGATGGCTTCACTGACAAACTACCAAAAACTTAGGTAAGAATTAATACCAATCCTTCACAAACTCTTCCAAAAAATAGAAGAGGAGCAAACAATTTCCAAGTGATCTAAGAGGCTGGTTTGAGCTTGATACTAAAATTAGACACAGGTATCACAAAAAATAAAAACTACTGACTTACACACCTTATGATTATAGACAAAAAAAAAATCCTCAAAAAAGTACTAGCAAAACAAATCCAGCAACTTATAAAATAAAAAGACAACCCAATTTTAAAATGAGAAAATTATTTGAAGAGATATTTCTCCAAAGAAACACAAATGGCTAATAAGCCCAAGAAAAATTTGCTAATATTTGTTAATCATTAAATAAATGCAAAGCAAAACTATACTGAGAAACAACTTGAAACACATTAAAATGGCAAACAGGCAATAACAACTGTTGAAGACAGAAAGAAATTGAAATCCTCATGCACTGCAGGTGGGAATGAGAAATGGTGCAGTGACTTTAGAAAACAATTTGTTAGTTACAAAATATTAAATCCAGTTGTTATATGGCTTGGCAATTACCCTGCTAAGCTTATACCCAAGACAACTGTAAACATATCTATACAGATGTTTCTTCAGAAATGTTCATAACAGTATTATCCATAATAGCCAAAAAGTGGAAGAAATGCAAATGTCAATCAGTTGACGGATAGATAATTGAACTACAGTATATCTATTAAATAGAATATTATTCAGAAATATAAAAGAGTGGACACTGATATATTTTTCAACAAGGATGAAACTTGAAAACGTTAGCTCATTGAAATATCGGTCCCAAATAAATTTATTTTATGATGTCTTTCATATGAAATGTCCAGAATAAGCAACTCTATAAACATATACAATAGAATAGTGGTTTCAGGGGCTGGGGAAAAAGGGGAATGAGGGTGACTGCTAATAAGAATTAAATTTCTATTTGGAGAGATGAAAATGTTCTAACAATAGACCAAGGTGTGGTTGTGCAAATCTATGAGTATACTAAAAACATTGAAGTGTGCATTTTAAATGGATGGATTTTATAGTTTATGATTTATATATGAATAAATTTATTTGTCAATACAGTTGTTAGTAAAACAGAATGATCTCCATCTACCTTTCCTCATAGATAAAGATCAAAGGAAATATAAGATGTAAAAGATGTAAGGTGTAAACTGCTCCTTAATGTGTACAGTTACATTAAAATTATATGATCCAAAAAAATAGACTCTTAAACAATTTACTTGTTTTGTTTTTTGTTTTTGTGGTACATGGGCCTCTCACTGTCGCAGCCTCTCCCATTGTGGAGCACAGGCTCCGGATGCAGCAGGCTCAGTGGCCATGGCTCACGGGCCCAGCCGCTCTGTGGCATGTGGGATCCTCCGGGACCGGGGCATGAACCCGTGTCCCCTTCATTGGCAGGCAGACTCTCAACCACTGCACCACCAGGGAAGACCCACAATTTACTTTTTAAAAAAGCTAATTTCACGCATACTCACAATCCGTAAACATAAACATTAAAGGCAGAACAATATTGTTTATAAAAGAGATATAAAGATAAATAAAACTAACTCAGAGGTTAAGGGGTTCAAAAAAGAATAAAATAAATGAGACTATTTGTGACAAGAGGGAATACTATGATTGTAAAAATGGCTACTATATTAAAAAGGAGTACACTTTTTATATTAAAAAGGAGTACACAAAAACCTAAGTAAGGAGTACACAAAAACCTAAGTAAGCATTAAAATAAAAATTATGTTAATTTTTTAACATATTAAACATATTAAAAAATTAACATATTAAAAAGGAGTACACAAAAACCTAAAAAGGAGTACACAAAAACCTAAGTAAGCATTAAAATAAAAATTATGTTAACTTAATGAATATAAAAATATATTCTAGAATGGAAAATAAGCCATAAAATAGAGTTTACATGGTGAATCATGCATAGCAAATCACTTGTGAATAGTGTCTATATAGCCATTATAATGTCAAATCTAAATATTACTCCCACAAAATTTATACTGCAATTTTATTGGAAAGATAGGGGCAGAGCTGTATGCATATGTTTCAGGATTGATGTGAGGAGATCCAAAAACTTATCCCCCAACTGTAAATAATTGGAAATTGCCTAAAAATGAAAGATAAAGAAATAGAAATAGAATTATATTAGTTAGAGACATGAAGGCCCAAACCAAATTAAACAGATAAAATAATCAAAAGTGCTTGCCTCTGAATGGCAGAAAACATGGCTGAAAGGAAGAATTTGTCCTTAATAATTTTGCATGAATAATTTTGATAAAAATAAGAATATCAGATTCAATGTCAAATTTAATAGTGAGAAGGCAGTTATAATTTTGTATTCTTAGTATTTTAAATATCTCATACTTTTATAATAACTTTTCTACAGTGAGCAAATATCCTATTTCCACTCTTTTTTATGTGTAATTAGAGATACACAAATAGATGGGCTTTCAAGTAAAATAGAACAGAGCTTTACCTTTCCTTTTTCCAAATTTGTATTTTCAAAGGCCATTTAGCCTTTAGAATATTAAAAATTCATTCATAATCTACTAACTTGTTTTGTTGCCTTGGAGTGTATAGATAATCTTTTTAAACATGTGATGTCATGTTTGAATAACAGTTAAAACTCAAACATTTTCTGTTAAAAACTACACGTATATTCAACACGTATAAGAAACTATTTTTGTTTGTGTTTTGAGTGCACTTTTATTTTATAAAATTCATTATAAAAGTTCATTATAATGAACTCAATTTAATTTTTCACAACCCTATTAGTAGAAATGAAATCATCATGTATGTTAGTTCTTATTCACTTCCCATATATCTTCAATAACTATGAATTCTGATTATAAACTATGTGAAGGTATGATTCTGTTCAGTAGATTTAAAATAATTATAAGCAAATATGTAAATCTACTTTGGCTGCATTTTTGATGTCCATAGCAGTTGGTGGCTTAGATCTCAGCTTGCCACAAGATTATTTGTTTAGGATTTTAAAATTTTTGCCAAAATTCTGTCAAGGCAGATTGAAAAAGTGTCCTATTGTTTTTTCTTAAATTTGATTGCTATAATTAAGCTACAATAAAGCTTTCATGGTGTGCTTGTTGCATTCAAGCCTCAGGGTACATTGAAAACAGTTCATCTGTACATTACCTATTTTGCAAAGTCTGTTGTAAATATTTTATTCTATTTTGCATAATTATCTCAGTAGTAAAAAAGGAAAAGATGCATCTTCTCTCTTGAAAAGGGGAAAAAAATCAACCTTAAAACAAAGCAAAATGTATAGCAGGATATACTAACAATAAGTCAAGCTCTTTAATCCCATATCAATATTCATTAAAGTTTTATATTGCCTACCCACAGTCTAATTACTCCAGTATATCATATGTAACCTTTCTTTTTCTTCCTGATGATCGGTGAATATTGTTCCTTGTTCTTGTAATGAAGACAATAGAAATTCTATAACTGAGTGTTTCTCAGGCCAAAATGTAAAATAAAAAGAAAAATTGATTTTAAAAAGTTTTAAGTAAAAGCCTACTAAATGCGGACATAGTCCCCACCATTTCTGCTTCTCCTATGGCTCTGTTCCATTGAGTATAATGTCCTTGGCGATAGAGGTCACATTAATTTTATCACATCCAAGGATTCTTAGGTGAAATATGTGGCACATGTGCAGACTGCATGCTCATTTGTCTTATTATTACTTGCTGTCACTTTTGAAGGTACGTGTCTTTTTGAAGAATGTGCCACAGCTAGAGGGTCATGTTATTTGCATAAAGCACTGAAAGCTGTCTTTCCAGAGAGAATGACTGGGATGTTGCTTCATTTTCTGTTTACAGAAAGCATATAGGGGACAGCTGTCAGGAGCGGATGCTGACTCTCTTGTACATGGATAGTACTAAAAAAAAAAAGTGCTTAACAACATTATTAATGAATTGTAACTAAAAATTCCACTTACTAGTATGCATGTTAATTTTACCACTCAGAATAATGCAGTTCTGGTCTGCTGTCAGCAAATATTTTTGTTTTATAATGTCAAAAGATGCTTATAAATTGAAGTAATTTATAGAAGCTTCCATTGCTTTTGGTTGATAATCAAATAATTTCCTTCCTTTACAAAATTAGAGGGAGAAGGATAAAGCTGTATTTTTGAAGCTGTTACAATGAATGGGCTAAAGATCTTAGGAAGGTTTTCAAAATAATGCAAGGTTAAAAACTGTTATTGGAGTGAAAAATTATATGATTATGCATATATGTATAAGAATCTATTTTAAA
This sequence comes from Lagenorhynchus albirostris, assembly GCF_949774975.1. NCBI lineage: Eukaryota > Metazoa > Chordata > Mammalia > Artiodactyla > Delphinidae > Lagenorhynchus > Lagenorhynchus albirostris. The sequence goes on along the minus strand of NC_083112.1, from coordinate 36,162,396 downwards.
TAACTTGATACTTTTAAAAATGAAATAACGTAAGGTTAATAATTTAAAATATAGTCTATGCTTTTTTTAAATGATGCAACAATGATATTATTCCAACTTACAATGACAAACAAAAAAGCTGTCTCTCTCCTGTGTAATGAGGTCTTTTAGCATAAGTAAGAAATGTTTATAATTAATTCTATATACATCCACATGCTTTGATTCTTCTGATTAAAAAGAAGACATATTCAATCAAAATATACAATATAAACAATATATTATTTCAAACATGTTACTCAGCTTATTATTCACTTTTAGTGGATCAAAGATGATTATAAATTATTTTCTCTCCCCGAATCTGGACTGGCACTGGGACTGCTTTTACCAATACAGTGTGGTAGATGTGTTAGTCTGTCCTCTGTTGAGTTGTCTGCTCCAGATTACGCTCTTCTAGGAAATAGCAGATTAGTTCAGTAGCATGTATGTATGGTAACTTAGTGAAAGTATTTGAGCAGAAGGCATGATATAACATGATAATAATAAAATTTACTTAATTAGAATAAACATTGATGTGCTTGACAGAAAGGTTAGGTAGCAGATTTATGGCTTCATACTGCGTCCTGGAAACCTAAAGCCTGCCTTTCAGATGCAGATTTCTGCAGAAAGGAAGTTTAAAATTGACAAATATTTCAGAAGTGCAAATGGAAAAAGGGATGACTATGGGAATTACCTAAAAGCTGCTTTTGCATTTGTTTACTTAAGGTAGCAAAAATTAAATTGTTCATATCAGAGAATGGAAGATTAATGGTGGAGATATTATGAGGGTCCCCCAACCCAAATAAATAAACCCTTGCAATATCATTTAGATGGAAGAAATGAGCTAGTGAATTTTAACTTAAATCTCCAGATCTCACCATTTATAATCATGACCACTTCATAACATTTCTGACCCTACAATCAGTGTGGTCTTCATACAATTTCTAGCCACTTTCCATCCAATGTTTCAAAGCTTGTAGCTACTTAGGAAAGAAGAAGTTTCCCTCCCAAAAAATCCTATTAAATTAGGGTTCATGACAGGTTGATAATTTTAACGCATTTCTTGGTTATTTGAAAATAAGCAAGAGAAATATTTGTCAGCTCAGGTGAAAAAGGAACCCAGTAGAAAGAAAGAAAAAAGTTTCCTTGCCCATGTGATTAAAGCAAGCACTTGGAAGGTAACATATGATGAGATTGCCTTGAAATGTTAGCACTTCTTATATTTCCTTTTGGATATTTTGACAAATATGCATATACACCTCATCATATTCAACACAATGCATGTATAGAAAGAAAGAAGTATTGATTATTTAGAGATTATTAGCCATATATACATGCAAATAAATTCTGTTATCATTTATGTTTTCCACAACTGGAATTGGCACTTTGTGACCACTCTTCCTATACATTGAATGATATTTTATTTATCAAATGTGGGTAGTAATATTTCTCTTGGAAGAAAATTGTCTATATTCTTTAACAGAATACATAACTTCAGAGTGTTTGCCTTTACAAGGATTGGCAATAATAAGAGTTCCAATAAGATTATTTTTAAGATTAAGCCACATAACAGAAGATCTACTCTCTGTATAAAGTATTAAAATCAGCATAAATTAATCCTTCAGCATTTAAAAATATTAAATTATAAATTAAAGAGTTTCAGTTCTAAATAGCTGGTGAAATTGTAGTTTATGTATGTAAAGGAATCCCAAATGAGGTTTATGAAATAACTTTATCTTTCCTACTTCAATTTCCAGTATCAGTGCACTTAAAATTCATTGGAATAAAGTAAATGTCGACAAGAGTTCATGCAAGAGGACAATTATGATTTTTCTGAACAATCTCTCTTGATACCATAGTAAAATTTATAATGCTCAAAAACATTTCAAGAAAGTTTGAATATTTCTACTATAAGCAATATTGGAATATAAACATATGCTTCCTAATTTATGAGTCTAAATATTGTGACATAAGTAGTTTTAAAGGAGAAATGCCAATATTGGCTATCTATATTAATGTATATAATCTTATATTTTAACTAATATATTTTGGAGTAATTGTGTTGCCAAACTTTTCCATAATTATTTTTCAACTAGTAACATACCACATTGATATGGTACATATTTTGTACATAAAATTGTTCTGATTAAAATTAAGTATAATATCTTTAGTGAACAAAGTGGTTAAATTGCAGCAAATATTTTTTCAAAAGTTTTTAAGGTCTAGAATTTGTGCAGAAACCATTATTACATTTTTAAGTTTTTCTTTTAAATTTCACTTTCCAAAAATCACAAATAAAAGGGAAGGATAAATGGAATACCAATTTATTGAGAAATTTTTCTGACTCCAAATACAAATGTGGATGGCCAGTATATATTGGAAACTTTGGGGCATAAAGTCACAGGGCCATTGGACATTATATATTAAGCTTTGGTAACTGAGTTTTGCATGAGACAAAGTCCTAATACTTGCAAAGGTGTTATTATTTATATGGCTTAGTATTACCATAAATAGTCTATGGACATAGACCTGGTTGCCATAGAAATATATTTTTTTTTAATAATTTCCAAGTCACTAAGTAGTTTTGAAATATTAGGGAGTTCAGTTAACTTTACCAGTCCTCAGATTCTTCTTCTGGCTAATGTGGAGCTGTGTGGATACACTATGAAATACAATCTAGTTCATAAAATCTTGTTATCAATGAATTTATGCAAGCAATAACTAGTTATATTATTTTCAAGGGAAATAATTACTAATAAAAATCTAAAATGTTGCAAAGTCTCAGTGTTCTAAGGTCTTGATACTGAAATTCTTTCATCTTCTTTTGGCATTATTCTCAGGAGCTGAAGAGTCTAGGTCATTAAACGTTTTGGTAAAATAAATCTTGACTACTGTTGTAAATTTCATCCCTCTGGTCTATGCTCACAATATCTAGTGTGCTCTTTCCCTTAATAGTGCAATTATTTGAAATATATATCCTAACACTAATAGTATAATGAGAAAATCCTGTATGCTAAATAAGAAAACAGAAGGAAACTGCAAAATAAATAAAATGTAAGGGAAATTAAAACACATTCTGTGTGACACAATCTCACCTCTTTAAAACTTTAATTATGTTTATTAGAAATTAAGAGCAAATTTTAAAAAATAGGCTAAGTATTAAACTTCAGAAGATTGAACAAGAGAGTAAAGCCAATAAGTAAGATGAAAGGAGGAAATGATAAACATAAGACAGAAATCCTTGTAGAGGGGAACAAGAAAATGTGGTATAGTTTAATAAAAGAAAAATCTGATTATTGGAAAAGGAATAATAAATGAACAACTACTAAAATATGAAACAAAAATATTTAAAAAGTAAGAAAATCTATCAATAAGAGGGTAAAAGAAACTAGGAATATAGTAGGTATTTTTAAAATAAAATAAAATCTGATTAAATTAGACATTAGGCATTAAATTTGATAAAATAATCATATGCCAAAAATCTTTGGAAAACAATATGAAATGGTACATTTCTGGAAAAGTTATAAAGTGGTAAAATTGGAGCAAGAGCAAACAAAATCTTTAAATAACCCCAAAACAATTAAAGATATTAAATTAAAATGAAATGCAAAATCTTCCACTAGTGGCCAAATTATCTTCAGGCTGTCTTTCCTTCACATCTACATTTTTAGTTACACTTGTTCTGTGCCATTTCCTTATTTATCTCCAAATTATTTATTAAAATTAGTTAATTCCCTTATTGCTTATGCAGTATTGAGAGGAATTTCTATGGTTATAGTTTTTTTTTAATTTATGCTATAGATATGAAGTTTTCAGCAACACTTGATCTGTATCAATGTTCTGCCAACTATCTTCAACTCAATTTGTAGTGTTTACTAGCTCTTTATGAAGAAAATGTAATAGGGAAGAACAAATCTGACTCCATATTGGGTCTATTTCTTTTACTTTAACCTTTTTATTCTATTGCTTTTTCTACAAATTAAGAATGTTGCCTGTAGCCTGAAATATAAAGGATAACCCATTCTCAAGGCTCTGAACTTTAAAGGTATAGCACTTTTCCATTCATATAGAGATAAGAAGTTGCAGAACAGAGAATAACATTTGTCTTGTTGGAGGTTTACAGGAACACTGTGACCTGATCTACAGGGACAGCTGCAAAAACAAAGGATTCCAACACCAAAAAGTTTGCAACAACCAACCACACTCCCAAATCTTTTAGGGTTGAATTCTAACTCCAGTAAAATGGTTTTTTGGTACACTAGTCCACCATCTTCTCAGTCTGCTGGCTTTCTGAATAAAGTTGCTATTTCTTGTCCCAACAACTCATTTCTCGATTTATTGGCTTGTCATGCAGCAAGCAGTATGACCTTGGACTCGGTAACAAAAATACTATAACTCTGTTAGAGGCAAAGATTTCCTGTTCTCCTTTTCTCAGATTAACTGACTTTAAAACTTTGAGCTAGTTGAGAAAATAGGTGAGAGTTAATATTTTGTGCAGAAATATGATTTAGCAAAGAGAGCAAATTAGAAGTTAAACTGTAATATACTAAAGGGCATTTGCATTAATTCCAGCAGTGTCACTTGGCTACTGTTTAGAAAAGATAAAAATAACATATGCAAATTAGATGTAACTGGAATTAAAGGAATTTAGCAAAGATAGGTTAACAAATCCAATTTGGGTTCACTTTTTGGAAGGTAAAAATGAATTTTCAGGAGGCTTTATAACACTGGAGACTTGGTTTAGATTTTCTTCTTTTCTTCTCCAAATTAATTTGGAATTGTGGAAAATGGAATCTTACAGAAATTATACAGCATCCCTTACCCTCATATTAATAACGATCAACAGATTTATAAAGTAAAGTGTATTTAAGGTATAATTTTGATGGCTTTCTGGTTGACTTTTCAAACTCTCCTGCAAAATTCTATGTCAAAGTTTTAAAATGAATTGCTCCTATAGATTATTATATTAAATTAAAAGAGAAAGGAATTCTTGACTTGTTCCTTCTTAATATTCTGATATTTTAAAATTCTTTCTAAATGCAAGTTATTTATTAAATTTCTATTGTATTAAATCATACATCCATGAACTTTTTGTTGTTGTTGTTGTTAATGTAGCATCATTAGAAGACACATAGAACATCTAAATGTTAACTATTATGTTGAGCCTAGTGACTGGAACTTAGTAAACCCCCAATAAATGTTACCTTTTACAATTTTCATACTAACTTTTTCAGAAAGCAGAATCATCAAGGGAAAAATACCATATGATATTTTTGACAAATCTATTTCCCAAAGACAAAGCTCTGCAAAGTTTCCTTTACAACAGAGAAGTGTTGCCTGCAACAAATTTGGACAAATTACATTTCTCATTTTCATTTGCTTCAATTTATTTACCTTTACCACTTCTAAACATGCAATATAAATCTATTTAGATACAACCTATCTTGTACTGCCCAGCCAGATAAAATTTTAGTTGGTTCTCTCAGACCAAATTAATACAGAAGCCCCCAATTCCTCTTCTGTAAGTAAGTAACACAGCACTTTGATTTACCAGGTATTATATGCCATCTAGTACTACACTTTTTGTTCACATAACTATCTCCTCTCCAGGAGAATAATGTCTTTAAAAATATGAAAACTTGTTCTCTTATACCACTTGTTGACCTTGTAATGGGCCTGGCACATAACAGGAGCTTAAAAGCTAATGAAAGGAAATAAGATTAAAAAAGGTTGTAGAGAGAGAGAGAAAAGAGAAATACTATGAAACTAACAATAAAGCAAAATGAGATAAATCAATTTTACATTAACTTTGGGTATATAATTACTCTTACCTTCTAATGACTTTACTAGTTACCTCAAATTAATTATTTTCATATTTTTCAAAATCAAGTTCCTTTATTTTTTTCCCTTTTGATTTTTAACAGCAACCTCAAACTTCCTGCTCCTCAGGATTGAAGAGTGGGCCTCCAGTGTTCAAATTCTCTTAGCAATACCCTTTCCCCTTTCCCATAACTCCCCCACCTCATTACTAAACAGGCTTAAGAGATTAATGCCAAGAAAGAAGACTTAATATTAACTGATTATTCATGTCCCTCCCAAAGACCATCAAGATTTACTCCATCATGCTTTATATCTCTATTTTTCTCAGCTCCCATAAGAAACTCAAGACTTGAACCATTCTCATCTCTATACAGTTTTGTATACTTCTTAATTTGACCCAAGGTCATATCCTACAAAGTTAACACCAAACCTTCCATTATCCTTCTGAACTGTCAGCAGCACAATTTCCCACATTTTCAATATGTTTTTCTATGCTCCTGTCATTTTATTTCTTTGCCCAAAAGCTGGTAATTTAACATTAGTGTGTCCTGTGCAATCTTCATATGTGGCCTCTGTTGCAGTTATTTTTCCTTGTCTCCCATCTTTCACATATGATAGAGACTGAAGATGGGATAAGAGTCCTCCTTACTCCTTATTGACATTTCAATGTTTGTTTATCCTGATTTCTAAACTTCTCATCTACTTGGCACCAAACTATTCTATCCATTAGCTCCGATTGTTTCAACCATATACCACTGCTTTTATTGGAGATTTTAAGACCTGAATCACATTTCCTGCCCTACCATTTATCCTGCCATTATTATTGAAATATCCACTCTATCAATGTTCCCATTCAATATCTTAATTTTTCTTCTTCCTTAAATGTCTTGCTCTTACAATCCATTCAGTGATCCACTCCCATGATCAAACACTAGAAAAACTTGATATCTGCAAGTTCTTCAAAATTTCAGTCTCAAGCATCTGAAATTCAGAATACTACATCTTAACTCTCCAACTCACTCTCTGTTGAATCCCAATTTAACAATGTTGAATTCTACTAAGACTTCAAATCCATTGTCCTTACCATCTCGGCCCTTTTCCCTTCCCCTGCCACACTTGACACTCCACCCTGGCAGTCCCCAACTCCTCTCATTTTCTTACTTCCTTCAATAACCACTATTCTAGTTCCCAATTTAAATATATAAGCAACTATCTTATCCCTTGCTCGCTGTAAAACATTTTGGACAAAGCACAAACAAGGATTAAAATTCAAATTCTCACCTCTTCTTTACCTGTTTCCAAGTAGCTAGACAAGTTGGTGAAACACACAACTTTGCAGATTTTAAATTCATTTCACAAACAACCAGTGTAATCTCCATCCTGATTGTCAATTACTTTACACTTTCTTAGTTATTATTTTACTCTCCTAGACTCCAGTATTTCATACATTTTGCACTCTACTAAATGTTTAGTACCCTTCCTTGGAACACACTTTCAGCTGCTTGCTTCTCAATTTACTCCTGAAATAGAAGAAATTAAAAGAAAGTGTATATCTTCTAACAATTACTCCTAAACTACTGGATACTCCTTTCCATTTCAAAGTGAGGATTTAGTCCTCAGATTTCTCTGCTCTATCTATACCCATTTACCAGTTGATATCATCTATACTCCAGTCTTTAAATAACAACTGTATCGTGATGATTCATATCTCCAGCTTTGACCATTTTCCTAAATTCCAGGTACATATATCCAACTGCCTAGTAAACATCTCCATTTATATGTCTGACAAAATTAACATACCCAAAGACAACTTATTTACTTCCATATCTGTTCTGTCCCACCTACCTTTACTCCAATTTCTCCATATCAGTTATTTTCAATGCCATTCATTCAAATCTCAGTTCCCAAAGCATATAATTATTATTTTCTTTCTTTTTTTCACATTCATGTTTAGTCCATTAGGAGCTGTATTGCCTCTTTTGAGGATATGTCCAGAATCTGACCATCTCTCATCCCATCTTCATGACAACCACGTTAGTCCCAAGAACCATCATCTCTCCGATGGGCTATGTCATTTTATCTGCCCTCCTTGCATCAATTCTTGCCTTTCTATAGTTTCTCTTTTTCAAACAGGAACCAGAGTAGTCTTTTAATCTTTTAAGTGTATATCTTCTCAAATCTTCCTAATGTTTCTATCTCAGAATAAAATCCAGTATCCTTACCATGATTCAGAAATGGATACCTGAGCTAATCTTACTTATCTTCTGACTCAACCATTCATTCACTTTGTTCAGGACACTCTGCCTTTTTTTTCATTTTTTTTTTTTTCACTTCCTGGGAAAGATCAGGAGGCACCTATTTACTTTGAGACCTCAAATCCCTGTTACTTCTTGTGGAATGCTTTCACCCCAGATATCTACTTGACATAAGCTCTCACTCTGATATCTGCTCAGATCTAATTTACCTCATCAAAAATAGTAGGAAATAATATCTAAAAATATTTCAAGTCTACAGTGATAGAGTGAGCTTCACAATCTTTTAACAGATATATAGCTTAAAATTGCATATAAATTTCAAAGATATTTTATCAAGTGTATTAGTTAATTCAATGGTTGATATTTTATTTTCCTAAGAACTTTTCTCCAAATTTCCCACAATCATTGGGAAAGAGATTAAAAGTAATCATTAAAACAAAAACACACTAACCTCACTTATTTTGGAGGGATAATTAATCATGTCTACAAAATGGGTAAAATGCCAATGATATCACTAAAGGAAGGGAAAAAGGATATTCAGAGTCTTCTGTCAGAGCATTACTCAGAATAATAGTTGTCAATAGCAGTTGTGTAGAGCTGTATTTAGAGAACTGTTTAGAAGAGATTTTTTAATCTATCTTCAAAGGATTTAAATAATGAGGCTGCATATTTTTTTTAAGAAAATCCCTCTATAGTCTAATAAAGCATCTTGGCATAGAATAGTTTTCCTATAAAACCTTTTAAATTTTCTTTGACTCTATTTTCACTGGTTTATGTATAATCCTTGCTCATTAATCCAGTCAACATGTTTTATCTCCATCAATAAACATTCAATATTTTCATTTTGATGCTGTTTTACATATCTACTAAAATTCCCACATCTACTTCTTTCTCTGATAATTGGAACATATAGGTCACTGAATTGCTGTAACTGCTTGTTTATATTTAGGACTTTACCTTTTCCAGAGGTCATTCTCTTTTATATCAAAAACCAAACCAAGTACAAAAACACACAACAAAAAACCACCATAGGTTCCTTAATACACATAATACTTTCATTCATAAATAAGAGTTACTGATTGGAAAGTTATCATTTAGCATATTTGAGGATTGGTAGATGTTTATCTCAGGGAAAAATGTAATTATTTTATTTGTTCAGAAAATTTTAGAGTGCTTAGTTTAATGGTTGATATATAACTGGAAATTTTATTTTTCTTATGAAATAAAAAGGGAATTTGGATATATTTTTATGTTTCTTATGGCTTGATTTTAATGTTATGAGATAAGAGAAACAACAAATAAAAGAACTTGTGAAAGAATGTCAAGAGACATCTATTGATGAGGAAGAATTAAATGTAGCCCATTTTGAAAATGGCTGTTTAACTCTGTGGCTCAGGTGGAATCATTAGATTCAGTTCTGACTGTTTATCTCAAAAGATCTCAATAAAATTGTCTAGAATGATACGAGAGATACCAGTAGATTTTCTAGTCCTTTCAATTGATTCAGAGGACACATGATATTATTAGGTAGAGAGTTTGGCTATTTGGGAGGCCAAGTATGCTGAATATGATTGATGAGGAGGAGGAGGATGTAGATTCAGAGGCCTTTTGAAACTCAAAGACTACCAGACCTAATTTTTCAGAATCTACAATTAATTTATAATTGTAACCAATATATTTTTGTTTTATTAATTAGACAGTAGTGGAGTTGGGTAATTAGTTAGAGTAATCTACTTTATTTGTTGCTATAAAAAGCCAGCCCTGGGGGCAGGGAAGGGAGAGACAAATTGGGAAATTGTGACTGACATATACACACTACCGTATATAATATAGATAACTAATAAGAACCTATTGTATAGCACAGGGAACTTCACTCAATACTCTCTAATGACCTATATAGGAAAAGAATCTAAAAAAGAGTGGATATATGTATATGCATAACTGATTCACCTTGCTGTACAACAGAAACTAACACAACATTGTAAATCAACTTAACTCCAATAAAAATTATTTTAAAAAAGAAACACTAGACAAAGCCACTTCCAAATCTGAGTGGATTAACAGTATATATATATATATATTTTGTCTCACTCACATCATAATTCAGTGCTATTGAGAAACTAGTTTGGCAGATATCCTCCAAGTGTTGTCCTAAAGATTCATTCTCCATCCAACTTTTGAGACTGCAATATTAAAGAGCTGGCTGAAGAAACTTTTCAGGATAGAACAAGGTGTTTTTATGGACCAAGTCTAGAGGTGACACACATCAATTTAAAACCACATTACATTGGACTGAATTTTACAAGTTCCCTATGTAAATGCAGGTGAGGCTGTAAAAAGTATTCATGTGCTTGAAAAGAGGAAATGGGATAAGTAATCTAGCCAATATTTTCCAAAAGGCAAAGAAATGGATGATATTATTTTTATTCCATTTATTTACACTTTCATATCTAATACTTGTAAACAGATAAATGTCAAAGTATTTTTATCTGGAAAAAAACTTCTATGTTCTTATCATAGTCTAAGTGGAGGCATAGGATAGTGCACCAAAACAGTCACCTAGAACAAACACAGAAGATTAGAGAATAACAAGTGTCTTTGTGCCTGATTCACATGCAATTTTTTGGAATCATAAAGGAATGCTGAAATCATTGAATATCATTTTAAGTGTGGAACTGAACTATTGTTTCTAATTAATTTCTATTTTTTATTTTATGATGATATTTTCTGGACTATTTTGTTGAAAATATGTTGAAAATATTAATTCAATTACAGAATCCTGCTAGTGTAACAGATATTTAAGTGAATTGTTCCTTTGTTGCAGGTGACAGAATAATGCTCATGGATTCAGGACACATACCATAGTGATCAAATAACTCAGTCTTTGGAGCCAGGTTGTATGGGTTAAAGTCTCAGTTCCGCTAGTTTTTAGCTGTATCAGACAAGGTCCCAGCAGGAAATAGAAATGGGGTAAACGTTACAAATTGAATAAAGGGGGTTAGAAGAAATCTCCATGAACATTCTTTTATAAATTGTTGTTAAAGCATGATTAAATGTAAAACATGTGTTGGAAATTATTGTACTATATATGTTAATATAGTTATCTCCCTCAAAGCCATTTGCTTACATTTTAGGGAGAATTTCAACTCTCCTCCCAAATTATTTGTTTTTATTCCAGAATAAAGATTTATCTCATGAAGGGAGATTGGACTTATGCACCAACCACCATATATAGTCTCTGAGTCTCATAATTTCAGGATCCCTCTCTTGTGATGCAACCCCACTGAAAGAACAGAAAAACATTTGGATCTTATGTCTTCCCATGAACTGTACAATGGGGAACTGAATCTAAGGTGCTCGAAGACTGATAAGCAGTATGATAGGAGATTTCATGTTTCCTGTCAGGACTATTTATAAAGATGTGAGAACTTAATAGGGCTTTAGGACACCATTAACAACCACAAGAAACTAACCCTTGGCCTATAGAGGCAGACAGAGAAGGTGGTCATCACAGAACTGGAAGAGTAGTGACTAAAAATTAGGAGTTTGGGGATTTAAAAGAGTACATTACTATTTCTACTTATTTTTTCTTTTTCTTTACAGTAGTCTTTTTCATGTGCCTCCCTTTGACCAAATCTAAGTGGAAGCCAGACAGGAAGTGTCCACTGATGCAGTTCATAAAGTTTAGCTTCCTGAGGCATAGAACATGGTGGATAAGGGTGAAGAGTCAATCTGGAAGAGCAAATAGACTGAAGCCCAGTTTCTGCCTTTAAAGATTTCATGTTTTATGTTTAAATACTCTTTTCTTACACATACAAACTTCAACTATGAAGTATGGATGAATTTTACTGTCTAAAATTCCTTGAACTAAACATTCTTCTGTTCTAAAAACTCATTCCTATCCTGTGTACCACTGAACTGTCATATCTATCTCTTAGTTTATCTTTCTCACTATTTTAAAACCACAGTCACTTGCAACAAAGTGTCTCATAATTATTGTGCAGTACACGTCCTAGTGTTATTCTCAATGGGTCACACCCTGAGTTAGGGTAGAATCTGTGAATTGCTTCTAATGAGTAGAATATGGATATTACTCCCTTGATCAGGTTACATTATTTAAGAATCAGTATTTGCAGATGGGAGTGAGAGAGTCCCTTGCTGCCATATTGTGAAAGAGGCTGTGAGAGAATGATGTGACAAGGATCCATGGGGGCACCTCTAGGAGGCGACTCCAGGCCTATAATATAACCAGCAAGAAAATCCCCCATAGCTGCAAGAGGATGAATTCTCCCAATTACTTACATGATATTGGAAATATATACTTGCCAGTCAACATCCAGATGAGAACACAGCTCAGTCACCATCTTGATTGAAGACTTCTGTGGCCCTGAGCAGAGGACCCAGTTAAGCTGTGCCTGGACTCCTGACCCAAAGATACTGAGAGAAAGTAAATATTTGTTGGTTTAAGCCTATAGGGGTGTGGTCATTTGTTACAGAGAAGAAGAAACTAATATTATTATTTTTATAATACTATTTTTAAATACTATTTTTTTCAAAGAACTCAGCTTTTCTTATATGATCATGAGTCTCTCATTACCTTCAGGCCATATCTCCTGTAATTCATTATTTTTTTATCAGAAAATCTCAACTTTAGGACATCAAGTCTTTCAAGTTAACATATGCACTAGGAAAAAAAGTTATTTTATAAAAATATAAAATATGGGGCTTCCCTGGTGGCGCAGTGTTGAGAGTCCACCTGCTGATGCAGGGGACACGGGTTTGTGCCCCGGTCTGGGAAGATCCCACATGCCGTGGAGCGGCTGGGCCCGTGAGCCATGGCCGCTGAGCCTGCACATCCGGAGCCTGTGCTCTGCAACGGGAGAGGCCACAACAGTGAGAGGCCCACGTACCGCAAAAAAAATAAATAAATAAATAATAAGAAAAAATATATATATATAATATGGATATAAAGTATAAAAATTACCCTATATTTTGTATATATTTTCAGATAAAAATGAGTTTAAATACATTTACTTAAAAGCAGAAGGCTTTTGATATTGTCGATTTTCTGAAAATATTCCTTTTCTGATGTAGACACTAGTCAAATGGATGAAAGAATGAGAAAGAGTAGTAAAAAGTTGCCCCCTTCCTGCTCAGAAATTGTGTATTGCCAGTACACAAAAGGAAGATTTAAGCTCATTCTAATTCTTTACTTCTTATAGATTATGTAAATTATTCTACAGAAATGTTCATCACCAGAACAAAGCTGCCTTAAATGTATCAATAAATAATCTAATAATTATCAGGCTACGTTATGTGTTCTACACTGTGAACTTAAAACATGTAAAAATTCAGCAATCTTCTTTCCCTGTGTATAGCTGGACAGTGATTTGAAGTACACATTTACTAGTTTTCCTTTAAATGTAATTGTATCAGAACGAGGCCCCTACTATATATTAGGCTCTGACTGGTGTTGTGACAGCCAGTGCTGGCCCTAATCTTATTGTTAATGTCAAAGACCAAGCATGACAGCCCAGACAAGATAGGCTCCAGTGAATGACAGAGTAATCAGTCTGGAAAAGAACTGGCTCATCCATAAAGGATCAGACACTGGACAGTCACTATCAGCATGTTCACATGTTTGCTTCTTTTCTCATTCTGATGACAGCTAGATCATTTAACATCTTATCCTTATGTCAAAGATTATTTGAAATTCATGTTGTTCTCACACTGTAAACTAAAGAAATAAAAATGTTATATATGTCAGTATTATTAATATATGAAATTCAAAATATATGAGTGCATTCTGTGAAAATAGTTTTAAAATATAGGATTTTACAAACTGCTCAAAAAATGTCCCTTCATCATCTCACACGCAGTTTTCTAAAATGCAGCATCAAACAGTTCCTGCTCAGGTTATAAAGTTGTGTAACCTTCTTTATGTCTTTATGATTTCTATTCCATTTAGTCATGATGTATATTTTAAGCAATTAAGTAAATGTATATTTGATGCTTCAAAGACAGGGACACATTTGTCAACTTAGTATATTGTACCTGTCTAATAATTTTTTAAGAACATGCAGAAAATCCATGTAGTAATACTTTATTTCTGTGAAATCTCTAATCATAGATCTTTTGAAAAGGTTAACAACATATAAATCTCTTATTAAAGAAAATTTATTATATATGACACTGAAGTGTTAATATCATGTGTTATTAAGTTTCTTATATGATATTTCTTGAAAAGGGTACTGTATCTTATTTCAAGAAAATTCTCTGTATTTCTATATAGTGCAATTCTGCAAAAAAAAAAAAAAAAAAAACCCTTGCAATATTTCATCTCACATTTATCTGAGCAAGGAAAACTTGATTGCTCTTCCAGTTATTGAAGAAAAAAATTAAAATCTTAGGTGATAACATAAAGATACTATTAATATCTCACCTTAGAAGGTATAGGAAAATATGTTCTTTTTTGATAAATTTATAATATATTTCCAAAATAACTGAGAAGTGTTTTCAGTATTTGGGGAATATATAGCTATTAAAAAAAAAAAGAAACAAAACAAAACAAACAGACAAGAAAATTACTATCATTTTAATTTTAAGATAATAGTTAAAAATTATTGTATTTTTGATAATTTGCATTATGATGTCAAATCAGAATTTTTAATAATATAAATTTCCTATGACTTCATGATGAGTCAGTGGAATAATGCAATATGCTTCTTTATCAAAATGTATTTGGATTTAATATTTTAAATATATATATACATTTATATATATTTTGAATTTTAATATTTATATAATTTTTGTTCCTCAAAATAATAATTTATCCTAGCAATGTTGCAGTTAAAGCTTGGAGTTTAAAATGTTGATTAACTTTAAATTCTATTTTATAGTTATTTGACTATAATTAGTAATGTATCTTTTAACCAATGGACCTACAACATTCAAGCTTTTGTTGACCTTGAGAGAAATGTTTCATAGGAGGAGAAGAACCTACCTATTGAATGTTAAAATCAGTAAAAGTTAAATAAAGAAATCAATAATTAAAGAATACTTTTTGAATGATATTTCTGTCAATGATAAAAGAGAAAGAAAACAAGAAATAGAAGTAGGTATAGCATCAAGGGAAACTGTGAGATTTCATTCTTTTTCTTTCCTTCAAGAAGAGACATTTTAGAACATGTTGAATATTGCTGAAAATGATTTATGTGTGAGAGAGAAATTAATAACGCAGGAAAAATAAGGGAAGAACAGTTGGAATCCAGACACTAATGAATTGATTTTTCATTTGAAAGGGCCAGGGATATGTCTCCCAGTCATATGAAGGAAACTAGGAAATAAGAATACAGACATAGGGTGGTTTATACAGTGGTCCTCAGAAGCTGAGTAAGTGTTCACTTAATCTATTCTATGTTTTCTCTAACATAAAACATAAGGACATCAGCTGAGATTACAGGGAAGAGGAGAGTCTGTTAGAGGTTTTCAGAGAAAAGAAAAAGATAAAATATTTAATCAGGAAAATGGGCAAGCTAAATTAAAATGAAAAACATAAGCTAAGGTTCAGCATCCTGATTATAAAAGGAGAAATATCAGGATTACTATGTTATTCCCCCAAATCAACCTTTAATTCCTTAGGTTCAGGAAAAGAGGATGTGGGTGCTTGGGGGTTTAATTTAGATTTATTATCACTAGGTGACTATAAAAAGGAAAGAACTGGGGTTTCCCTGGTGGTGCAGTGGTTGGGGGTCTGCCTGCCGATGCAGGGGACACGGGTTCGTGCCCCAGTCTGGGAAGATCCCACATGCCATAGAGCGTCTAGGCCCGTGAGCCATGGCCACTGAGCCTGCACGTCCAGAGCCTGTGCTCTGCAATGGGAGAGGCCACAACAGTGAGAGACCCACGTACCGCAAAAAAAAAAAAAAAAAAAAAAGGAAAGAACTAAGTGTGGCAAATGGGGATATTTAAAAGTGAAATCAAGTGAACAATTAAAATAGACCGTAAAAAATTTGAGTATATAAACAGGGTGATGGACCAAGAAATAATGACGGGGTTAATGGATTAGATGAATCAATATCTTAAATAATTACTGAAATGGATTAATTGCAGGACATGAACTGGTGATGTAAGTCATGCCACCTGAGTGAAGGATTTCTGAAATTAACATGTTGGACTTGGTACAATTTTTTAATTATTCACAAAGTGTATACCATAGCAGCGATAAAACTATTACAAGAGTAATAATAATGACAGAAGTAGAGATAGAAAAGATGACAATTGCTAGATACTAGATTTGTCATTGGGAAATAGTGTTCTGGACTTGGGAAGACATTAAATAGGAAGTGAGAGAGCTTGTGGTATAATTTATTGGAAATAACTGGAACAAAATTAGTCTTCTTAAAAGTAAAAACAGTATAAATAACTAATAAACACACACATCCATAATTTTCAGTATACCAGGTATGTGCACAGTTGCAAAATGATGACAGCGATTAATGGAAAGGTAGTGAGTGGAGCAGTCAATTTTTGCTCCCTATGCCATCTTCCCTCAGCTCACCTCTGACACCAACAATAACTATGATGGATGGTCTTGTGTATGGAAACAGAATCTAATGTCAGATATCTTTCATTAATCTTTCTGCTTTTCTTCCTTAGGGCTTTCTCTGATGTGTCTGATGTGTGGGGCCATTAACACCTCCAGGAACAACTTTCAACCAGTAGGAGATGAGAAGTGGTGCATAAGTGATGGGGAAATGAATGACAAAGCCTCTGATCCTTCAGACAGTAGGCTCTAGGCTCAGAGGGCTCAGGTGAGTTGAGCCCTAGCCTATGGCAGTAACTTCACAAGCAAAACATCTTTCTATGGCTGTTCTATTTTCACTGTCTCATAACCCTTACTTCTATTTCTGCTTCCTCAGATCACCTCCAAATAATCTAGCTATTCCCAAGTTCTTTTTACAGACTTTGCTTTCAGGCACAGATTTATACATGTAAGGATTATATATTTCTTTAATTTGAGTAAATGATACAAGAAATTTGTTGTGAAGAAGGCCCTTCTAAACATGAGATATATTGTAATTCTTATGTCTAGAGAACCTGGCCCACAAGTTTCCAAAACAGGGACCCACTACTTATCACCACTTGACAGGGGTGAAAAACCTTTCACCTCCTTTAAAAGCTTTGTTTTGCAGTTTCACTGTGTTTTGATATACCTTCCTTGACCTTCCTATCTTTTGGGGGAAGTATG
This sequence comes from Lagenorhynchus albirostris, assembly GCF_949774975.1. NCBI lineage: Eukaryota > Metazoa > Chordata > Mammalia > Artiodactyla > Delphinidae > Lagenorhynchus > Lagenorhynchus albirostris. Next base: position 36,145,056 of record NC_083112.1, on the reverse strand, counting down.
CCTACATGGCTCCTTGCCTACAATGCTGCAAATAATCAGAGGAAACCCCAGATTCCTGAGTGTTGATATTGCTGGTGAATTGAAAACCAGTTTGCCAGGTGCACCATCTCCATTAATAGCCCTACCCTCTTTAACTCTGTTGGAAGTGATGGCTGGTGGTGTTCAGTTTCCTGGCTTCTCCTAGTCATTAGTATAGTGGATGTGGTAACTTGAGCATGTGGTTTTGTGATGGCTTCTGTGGGGTGTTTGGTCATGCCAGAATTGCACAGCAATGTGAATGCCTTCTTGGAGCAGGGATGCTCTGGTGGTTATCTGAAGGTGGTTTGTTGTGGGTATTTAAGGTATGAGCTGTGGGTCAACAAGAGTTGAAGTTGCTGCTCTAGCTTTCTTAGTTTTCTCCCATCTGTTTATTTCAATCAGTGAAAAATTAAGTAATAAAAATAGTGCCTAGAGTGCATATTATCAACTACAGTCTGCCAATTTCAGTGGGAAAATTGGACCACAGTTATAAGATACTTTCTCCATAATATACTGGATATGTAGGAGAAATAGACATAGGAATGGAATGTGGAATGAATTTTTAAAATTTTCAAGTCAAATAAAGTCAGTGGAGACAATTTGTATAATTTAAAGTACCTTGTTCAAATGGCATAGCTAGATAAATGAGATGATGCTGAGAATTTTCCCATAATTAGGAGCTGAGATTGGCCACTTCATATTTAGGGTGTACCTGTTACAATTCCAGTGTTTGCCACCCACTGAAATATTGTAGTTTTTCAAAGAGATTCCACATTACAATCATTCTTTTTTCTGTGAACAACTGTAAGCAGCTCTTTTGCCCCTTTCTTGTTTGGCTGTTTTCTCTTCCCCTCAAAACTTAAAAACTTAATTATAAAATGAAATCACTAGGCAATATTTAACCTAACTCCTGACTTATGCTCCACTGGATGCACACAATGCCTTGCCTAACCTTTTGCTTCTTTCCCTAGATCAAAAGAAGTAAGAATAAAGAATAAGTAGTTGAAGAATGACTAGCTCTCTACTCCCAGCTTCCCCCTTAACATTTCTGCAGTCTAGACCAGTGGGAAAGATAACATCTAAAGAAAAATCAGGAGTTAGCCAGTCTGCACACAATGGAAAATGACACAACCTCACCTCCTGCCTAGATGATTCACTGAGATTCTTCCCACTTTTTCCCTTTAAAAACTATCATGGCTGAGCAGAATCTTGGGAGTTGGTTATTGGACTGGTTGGTTATTGGTTATTGGCTCCCCAGGGTTGCCAGCCTCTCTAATAAAACAACCTTTCCTTTTCCAACCAACACTTGTCTCTTGAGTATTGGCTTTCGAGTAAAGAGCAGCTAAGCCTACATTCGGTAACACAATAATCTGTGTCAGTTCATCACATCCTCACCTTGATTTGAAGCACTGAGAGCAGATGTACATCATTTGTAACTCTACTGCTTAAGCTCTGTGGTTTGTGAGTTCTTTTTACTTGCTAGTTTTGATACCTACGTTTCATCTTCATAATTTAGGGAGAAACTTTGTCACAGTAAGTCTCTAACAGAGCAAGAGAAAGTTAAAATTGTGTTTTGATAAAGAACAACACATTCAGCCTTGGAGAAATAATAAAATAGACTGAAATAATTCCTCTCTTTTCTATAAAAAAGACTAAGTTTTTTCTTAAGACTCTTGTTTGTAAACTATGGAAAATCTCTGAAGTTTGCCTCCATCTACCAGGGAAAGAGGCATTTCTAAGATTGTATTACCATTGAACAGTAGACTCATGTATTTTTGTGTGCAAAGATATCAAATATTTAAATTAAAGAGACATTATAATTTTTAGATTTTTTTCCCCCGTTTTTTGTTTGTTAGCTTCAGACCTGAGGGGGCCAGGTTTGCTAATAATTCTTTTCTGCTTATAATGCATTATCAGAAAGATTGTGTAAGAATACTGAAGCAATTCTGGTGAAATCTGCTTAATCACAGATTCCCAACAACTGGGTTTTGTCTTAGTTTGCTTAGGCTGCTCTAAAATATATCACTGATAGTATGGTTTATAAACAATAGAAATTTATTTCTCACAGTTCTGGAGAATGGAAGTCTGAGATCTGGGTGCCCACACTGCTGGTGAGGGCCCTCTTCTAGTTTGTAGACTGCCAACTTCTTGCTGTGTCCTACATGGTAGATGGGATGAGGAATCGCTCTAGGGTCTCTTTTATTAGGGTATGAATCCCATTCATGACTTAATCACCTCTGATTAAGGTGATTTCCTAATACCATCAATTTCAGCATTAAGTTTTCAACATATGAATTTTGGGGAAACACTTTCAGCCAATAGCAATGTTTTTCTTCAATTATTGAATATGAGAATCATAATTTATTAATATTTATATTTTTAGATCATACACAAATAATTCAGTGAACTTTAAGAAATACTTTAGCATGCTAAATGCATCAAAGTATAGATTTTGAATCCATTTTCTTCTGTCTCTCCATATTACAGCTTTGTGTACTATATATTGACAGACAGAGAGATGAAAGGATTATTCAGTGAGAAATCACTCCATACTTTGTTAAAATTATAGAGCATTATTTGAGCAAGTTATGAATTGCCAGACTTAACAATGTAAATTAGTATTTCTTAATTTAATAGAAATAAAGTGCAAGAAAACAAATCAACTGGCTGAATATAAAATAGGACTTTCAATTTAAGCTACCCAGCATGTAGATTAATATTGCTACAAACAGTATCATCCTTGCCAGATTTGATGTGCTTTATTTGTTATTTTAAGTGGCAGAGCAAGGACTGGAGGGGTGGATGTTGAGAAAGGCAATCACATGCAGCCTGTTGACCCTTGGACCCGCAACATTTTCTTCATGGAGATAAGGAGGCCTGGGAGCCTATGCTGATCATATCACCTTATTTGGTAATATCTTCCCCCATTCTGGATTTGATGTGTACTTTGTTCTGCTTAAGAGTGTACATCATATAGCACCTGGCCAATACCACTGTTCTATCTCTTCTTAGAAGAGAACAAATGGGGTCCTACACCTGCAGCATGGGGTGATGCACACCACCATCTCTCCCTGTTTCAGCTGCATGGGGTGGTTGAGGAGGGAGACCACTTGGCCTTGGGGACTGTCAGTCACTATTGAAGCTGATCTTACTCCATCTCTTCTCAATGAGGAAAGCCTTATTCCATCCAGTGTCTGTGTAAAGTTGTGTTGTTGTGTTTTTCTTGGGCATTCTAACACCTGAAAACCAGACGGCAGTTGACATCTTGGGACTGCTGCCCCTGGTGACAGGCATTATTATGCTCTTTGCTGTCCTCCTTGAAGTGGGACTCCTCCCAGGAGGATGTCATTTTCCCAAAAATGTACTAATATTGCTTATTTTAAGTTATCTTTTTAAAAGTATTAAACATGAGAATTTATCTTTTGTTTAACTTTTGTTTTGCTTAAAATTGATAGCCAACATATATGCTAAAACCAATTAAATAGTACACTGATGCAAATAGCTTAGAATACTTCCCAAGAGTAAAGTCAGGTATATAACAGCTTGACACAGTTAATAATACCTTTTTTAAGTGGGTAATGACATTATTCTGATAATCAGCTCATTTATATCCCCCTTGGGGAAGAACTTTTCTTGATCTTACAATGATTTCATATATGTCCTTATTAGGAAATAACTATTTTTTTTCAGATTCCTTAGCTCCCTGTAGCTATGTGTTACCATAATTTCTGGGCAAATTTTAACTTGCAACACTTTATATACAACAACCTGAAAAATCTTTTCTTTTCTAACTCTTCTCTAGAGAAAAATTGAAAACTCTTAAGAAATTCATTTAGGTGCTTAGAAAAAGTGTTTCTTCTCTTTGATTCTTTATTTTCCTACTCTGACTCATGTATTCAAACCCTTATGCCTGTTGCAGCTTCAAGAGAGTGTTCCACCTATTTATTAGAGTGGTGGGAAGCTTTGCTCCTCATTATTCTGTTAATCAAATCTTTCTCTGGAGTCCTTGAATATCAAATCTTCTTTTATATTTTATTCATTTTAGACTTTGTCACCTTTTATTCAAATGCTCTTGGTTCTATTTTTCTCTTTATTACTTTTAACACAAAATAGGCTTTTAGAAACAATTGCATTCACAATAACACCCATATTTAGTTAAAATACGTATAATTAAAATGATTGATTTGGAAGCAAGTAATCTCAAATTGCATCTCACAAAATAAACTGAAACAAAATAAAATAATCAGCATAAGTAAATGTAGTCATCTTTAAGAAATATAACAAATTTTTGGAAAAATGTAAGTTTGTGACAATATGTCAGCAATATTTTAAATATATATTTTTCTAATACTCTTAAACCCTAAAAAAGGCTATCTTTTGTTGATTACTCTCATTTTTAACAGAAAAAAGTTTGAATCATAAAATCTACTTTTCAATTTGCTATATAGGTAAAAATAAAAATAAATAATATATGTGTAATTAGAGATTTGGTGAGAGAATGCCAGCTGCCTAACAAAATGTGTGGTTTTCTTCCTCCTGGACTTGTTTCTCCTCCAAGTTTGTATTTAGTTTTGGTTCTGTGACTGCATCCTAGCCCATGACATTTGAGAAGAGATTCAGTGGGCCAATTCCATCTTGACCTATGAATACCACTCAAATCGCTCTTCTGTTTTCTTTCCTTCTGATGGTTACATATCTCTTCCCTGGGCAGCTTTGGTGCATTCATGACTTCCTAAATCAAACTCTCTCAGTCCTTGAGCAAGAAAGCCAATATTGGTCTATTCCCAGATTTAGAAAAAAAATTCAATTGCATTAAGCCACAGAAATGTAGGTATTAATTTATTATAGCAGATACCACAACCTTAATTAATGCACTGTTTTCAGATAGTGTTAGATAACAGGGAACTGAAAAATAGCATTTCATGTTTCTTTTTCTTGTGAATTCACCTGGATAAGAATTCTAATTTAAGACAATCAATTGAACCAATACAAAATTTGGTAATATTTTGTTACCTTATATCATTAGTATTTTTAAAATGTATTTTATTGAGGCAATGTTGATTTATAACATTATATAAGTTTAATGTGTACATTATATTTTTTTCTCCTGTATACACTACAACTTGCTCATTACCAAAAATTTAGTTTCTATCTGTCACCATACAGTTGATCTCCTTTACCCATTTTGCCCTCCCCTCACCCCTCCCCCTCTGGTAACCACTACTCTGTTCTCTGTATCTATGTGTTTGTTTTGGATTGGTTTGGTTTGGTTTGTTAATTAATTTATCTTTATTTTTTTTCTTTATTAGTTTTTTTATATTTCATATATGAGTGAAATCTGATGGAAGAGTTCCTTTCAACATTTCTTGCAAGGCAGGTCTAGTGTTGATGAACTCCCTCAGCTTTTGTTTGTCTGGGAAATTATTTATACTTCATATCAGAATGATAACATTTCTAGATAGAGTATTCTTGGTAAACTGTTTTTATCTTTCAATATGTTGAGAATGTCATTCTACATCTGGACTGTAGGGTTTCTGCTGAGAAATCTGCTGATTGCCTAATGACAGTTCCTTTGTAGATTACCATTCTCTTTTCCTTGGCTGCCTTTAAAATTCTTTCTTTGTCGTTTATTTTTGACAATTTTAATGTATATTTCCTTTGGAGAAGGTCTTTTTGTATTGAGGTATTTAGACATTCTCTTAGCTTCATGGACTTTTATATCTAGTTCCTTCCCCAGGTTTGGGACGTTCTCAGCTATTATTTCTTTAGATAACCTCTCTCACACTTTTACTGCTTTTCTCTTTCTGAGATACTCATTACCCTAATATACCCTTCCAAAAAGAGTTGGATAACTCTTGTAAAATTTCTTTATTTTTTTATATCTTACTTCCCTTTCATCTTCTGTTTGTATTATTACCAGATTTTTATCTTTGAGTTTGCTAATTTTCTCTTCCATATAGTCTGCCCTATCTCCAATGCTTTCTTATGCATTCTTCACCTCATTTTTTGAGTTTCTTAGCTCCAGAATTTCTCTTTGGTTCATTTTTAGAGTTTCAATATCTTTAGTAAAGTATTCCTTCTGTTCATTAATTTTATTTCTGATCTCATTAAACTGCCTTTCTGAGTTTCCTTATAACTCATTGGGTTTCTTCAGAACACCTATTTTGAATGTTCTATCAATTAGATTACAGTATTCCATGACTTATTTAAGTTTGGCTTTTGGAGAATTGTCATTTTCTTTCTGTGGTATAGTGTTACTGTGGCTCTTCATGGTGCCTGATGAATTCCCTTGCTGGTGCATTTGAAATTAAATGACAGGTTAGAAGGTGCAGTCTTGTTTTCTGGTAGGTGACACTAAAACACAAATTTTTGCTTTCTCTTACCTGAGCTGCCTCTGGTTATATTTGAGAGTTGGTGCTTTCCAGCCTCCACCACCTCTGTAACAGATGGGGATTGCTGCTTTCCTTATAGCGTTTTGTGCCTCCGGGGTAGTTGTTGCCTTGTTTCTGCCAGCATTGCTGTCATCACTGGGATGGTGGGCTCTTCCCTTGCATCCAACATCCCCTGAGTCACAGGTTCTGCAACCATGGAGAAAAGGGGACTGTAGGAGGGGAGCTGGGGTCACGCATGTACTTCTGGTTTGCTGGTTCTGCATTGAAGATGAGTAAGATGGGGGCTGAGGTTGTGGGCACCACAGTGACTGGAGAGACAGTGTACCAGTCCACACTGCCATGGCTACTCAGTTAACTTTGTCCATGGGCACTACTGCTGTAAGGAGGCTGGGGTCCTGTGTGCCACCTTCCCTGTTGCTACTGGCTTCTCTGAAGCTGTGGACTCAGCTACTGCAGTCAGAGGGCCAGGGTTGCAGGCACCAATTCTTCTATTTCCCAGGCTCTGCCTCTTCCATGTGTTCCAGTCCACCCACTTTTATATGTACAGATGTGTGGAATTCTCCAGCTTCCTGCTGTATTGAGAAGAAACACCTTTGTTGAGTTGTGGATATTTTACTAGTTGTAGTTTGTAGGGGATAGAGAAAGGTATTTTTTCACTTTGCCATATTGCTGACATCCTGTCTTCTTTTAAATTGATTTTTTTTTCATATTTTCAAAATGGTAATTAGGTATTACCAAATAAAGTAATAAACAGCTCTTAACTCAGAGTGCAAATGAAAGCACCTTATTATTTTAAAGGTGCAAAAGCAAGAAAATACAACATAAACTTATCCACATTTTTAAGTAGTCATCTGTGTGATAGGTGAATGCCATTTAAAAACATTTTCAATAGAAAAATGATTTGTAAATCAGTTTACAGAAGATCGAAAAAATCAATTTTTAATACTAACCTTAACTATAAATAACTAAAAAGAAAATTGTCCTCTCTTCTCTTTTTGCTTCAACATTTATGTCTTTTGCTCTTTGCCTTTGGGAGAAAATATTGCACTGTAAGGCTGCCATCTTTTGGGGTGAGGACAAAATTCAAGATCTTCTTTAATGTAACCTCTTTCCATGCAAGCCTGAGCGGAAGGAAAACCAACTTCCCAGAAATTCTCCTGTGTGTTGGGTGGAATGTAGCAAAATCGGGGTCCAGCAGGAAGCCAACTTCTTTCCTCTTTCTTCCGCTGGAGAATCTGCATAATAAAATTTCACATTCTTTACATGTGTGTCCAAGCAATTTTCTTCTCTCTTCTTTTTTCCGATCCACCTCAATATGAGGAAAATTTTGTAAGCTAGTTTCTCTTTCATCATCTTTAAAATATGGCTCAACAAATGCTTTCTGTTTGACTTTATCTTGTTTATCACTACAAGTGTTTGATTTTTTTGTAGTAGCTGACAACACCTTCTCTTCATCTGCTACTTGGGGGAAGCTATCCACCAAACAGGATTCATATTTTTCATGTGTAGTCCGATCAAACATATCTTGCAAGCTATCATCCATTTTTCTTTCTCCATTTGGACTTTTTTCTCCCTTCTGCTCTGCTTCTTCAGTTTTAAAAACATAGTTTCACTAACCAGTGTACAGTCCATGTCCATTGTCTCTCCTCCAGCTAATCCTGACTGACTTCCATTCTTTATATCTGCTACAGTAATATCCATTTTATACTGAGAAAGGTCTGCTCTTGGATCTATACTCCACTGGATATTTTCAAAGAATACATCTTGGTTGTTTGTGGAGACTTTATTTTAGCAATTCTACATGGATTTAACAGAAGAACTGGTTCAAATTCACATGCTTCAAGGATTGACCTGGTTTTTATTTTTATAGGCTCATGAGAACCAGCAGCCTTCATGTCATCAAAAAGATCCTCTGTCTCTAAACTTTCACGTGGATGCAGAAGGATTCTAAAGATAGGATTTTCTTCCTTTATTTGTAACAGTGTTTTATTATCTGGAGATTTACTCAAGGACTGGAAAAGAGACTCCTGTAAACAGGGCTCTTTTGGTTTAACCCACAGCTCCTACTCAAGGCCTTACAGCTTGAGAAAGAGCCCTTTGGAACAGGCTTCAAAACTTCATAGAGAGTCACTTGCCTAAATCTGAGTTTAGAGTTCTCACTTCCTTGGCTTTTCTCTTGACACTGAATAGCTGAAAATCGATCAGACAGATCCAGAGGTTTATCCATCACATAGTCTCCATTCATGGAAGAACAATTATCCATTGCAAAAAGAAAAGCATTTTCTTTATCAAAGGAGGTTTGGGGGCAGCTTATTTCATCTTCACTTTCTTCCCCAATTTTCTTCCTTTTAGCTCTGCCTCCCAATGATTTCAGGGGTACTACATGCTTATCTTTATCAGTAGCAGTATCTTTAGTGTGATCAATACTATCCTGTTCACTTAGGGGTTCACTTGTATTTCTATTTATAAGCATCTGCTTATTAGAAGATGACTGGTTAGTGATCTTGTTTACTTCAGCTCCAAGATTATGATGTGTGAAAAAAGCACCATCTTCAGATTTTGATCTAGGTTTCTCTAATTTATAATTAGAAGTGTTGCTGAAAGGCACTGTTTTCAGATTTTTGTTTTGTTTTCTTTTGTTTTTGGTTTTTTTCTCCAGTCTCTAAAAGAGAAGGGGAAAAAAAAACTTATATTCAAACCTAAACTACTTTTTACATTAGAGGTAGCTCCAAGTACAGGAGATGATACCTGAGTGGTCAATTCTTCTTGAGGAGGAGTCTTTGAATTAGAATCTGAAAATGTTAAACTATCTTCACCATTTCTTCTAGATTCCTCAAAATGTCTTTTTTTTTTTTTTTGGTGATCTCATTCCAGGCAGTGGTAGAGCTCATCACCAAGAGGGTTCCTAGGGCCTCAAGATTCAGATTCATCTTGAACACTAAGTCCAAGTATTTCAGAAATAACTGTAGCTAAATTATCAGGAGAATAACTGATTTTTCCATATGATTTAGCCATTGGAGCTCGACTCTGATCACAAGTGTTGGTCACTAGAATTTCACTTTCATTAGGTTTATGTTGTGGATGAGTTGAAGACTTTGGTACTTTTTTCAATTCATGTGCACACGCAGAATGCTCCAGTTTAGTATATGTTTGTTCTACGTGTTGGACACCGAGGTTTTCCTTTCTTCGTAGCCAGTTAGCACCAGAAAATGAAAACGTTGTTATTGGTGAATCTGGAATAATACCTTCCTCAGATTTAAGATCCGTTTGTTGATGTGGTTGATCATTCTCAATTTTCTGCTGCAGCTATTCAGAAAACATTTTATTTTCTTCCTGTAGGTATTCTTTTCATTCATAAGCTCTGTGATAACTTTAAGATTCTGCTGTCGAATATTTTCAAACTCTTGTTGTTTCTTCTGCTTATGTTCTTCAGTTATTGCACAGCAATCACATAATCCTGCTCTTAATTGATATTCTAAAACTTTAATGGTTTCATGAAGAACTTTCTGTTGCTCTCTCAGCTGTTGATTTTTGGTGAAGAATTCTTCTAGTCTTTGTGCATCTAAAATTAATTCCTTTTTCAGTTTGGTTACTTTTACTTGTAAACCTTGTACTTCTTTATCATGATACTCCTTTAGTTTTGTCCAAAGATCCTTAAAGTCATTAGATACATCTGGGTTTCCACAACTGCTTCCTGAGACAGTCATTTTGCTTAATATGCTCCACACTTCTACTGCTTAATGTTTTCTGCCCTTTTCTGTTACATTATATACGTCTGAAGTTGTCTTTGGCCAGTTTAAATGCAGCTTGGAAGATTGCCTCGAGATTCTTAAAAACCCCAGCACAGAAGCAGGCACACTCTGAGGCTGAGCAGAGAAGGCCGTTTGCTTTTCTCCTTGTTTGCCATTTGCTTTCCTCCTAGTTCCATCACTAATCGGTCAAACTGCCAGTGGTCAAGTCTCCCCCTCAGAACAGCCCAGCCCGGGCTTTTCAGGGCTAGGGGAGGGCCCTAAACTGATTGCTGATAAACATTAACTTAAAAAGAACACCACAGTCAATCCGAGATTTTATTCTCATACAATAAATATGCCTTAGAGGATATTGGCAATACTAAAGCCTGTTTTGCTTTTGGTTTTATCTCCTCATTTTAATGACTTATATCATTAATGAAAAGCTTTTTCCTCCAAAATAATATATATATATAAAATACAATATATAATATATTTATATATATATATTACATATAAAATAATTTGCACTTTCCCTTCCCTTTCAGCATAACAGACTCATCTTCAGTATATGGCAGGTAAGATTGGAAGAGTGGAAGAAACATAATGAGGAAAAGCAGAGTAAATAAGCTTGGGAGTACAAATTTGCAGCCAATTTTTAATGAAGATTCTGTGTCTTTCTGTGGTGATTTATGACCATAAAACCCATAAATCCAGAAAGGTGTATTTTACTACCATTTTAACCTTGTAGCCCTTCCTATGTCCAGATAAATACCAAAAGTATATAAAATATACAAAAGTATATATAATATACAAAAATATATGACATATCCCCTCCCCCAAAATAAAAGAGACAGTAGCTTACTGCAGCGTGTCTCCTTTTCATTGATATTCAGTCTACATAGGCAAACGTTTGCTTAATCCTGGAGCATCTGAGTCTGCAGACTCTTCATGCTTGGGTGTAAAGGGATCCTGGAAAGCTTCTTCCCTAAAATGGAACATATAAGTTCCTAAAACTTTTAAACAAAAAATATAACAATAAAAGCAAAAACATAATTTAAAAAACATATTCTGAGAAATATATTAATGTATTCATGTTAATAAAAATTTGTATTTTTAGAGACTTATATGAGTTTATTATACCAGAATTCATGTACTGGATTTCTAGCTTCTTAATTTATGACCTTGACTTCATTACTTTGTTACGTCATTCATCTGAACTAGATTTCTTTATTATATAAAAAAGGAATACAAGCTACCTTATAGGTTTACAGTGAGTGTTGAATGAGACAGAACAATTCCTAGCACATAGAAGCTGTTCAATATGTATAGTTTGTTATTGACATTGTAATTACTAATAATAATACTGGTAGCAGCTGTAGTAGAGTGGAAATAACAATTGTTATTTTGGTTACTTTTCAATTTTTGCTTGGTCATAGGGGTATCTGTCCAAAATTATTCTTAGATAATTGCAAAATTCTCATATCATTTAGAATCAGCTGCCCACACTGTTTTAAAAAATCGAAGCAAAAAATAGTATTAACATTCATGAAAATAGATTTCAGTGAATTGATTCCTATTTGTTAGCTCAAAAAAGCATATTAGTATATAGTGACATTTTATGCTTGCCACAAATGGCATCCAGAAAACAGCTGTAATATTTGGATCTCCAAATGTGCCACATTGTAACTTCAAGGACTAAGCTAACTCTGAAAATTTTAAACAGACTCAGTTAGAGAAAAGCAATTATCTTGTTTTCAATTCAAGTTAATTTTGCTATGTATTTCTTTTTGATGGCAAAAAACATTGCAGTTCATAAGCAATATTTAAAACTTTGTTTAAAATCTCTTGACTTAACATTCAAGATGCTGACAGTGGAGACAAAATATGTGTCACATAGAAATATTTTTGTGATTTTTTTTCACAAAAGATTAAATCAGTTAAGTCCTATAAATTATAACAGTATGTTTTCAATAGTTTAATGCATATTGAAATCTATTATCAAAAAATGCATGATCTGTGCATTTTAAGCAAACAAGTTATATGCCACATATGAATAGCAAATGAGAAAATACTCTGAGGACTAAAGTTTACAAAGAGTAACTTTTGTGTGGAATGTTTTGAGATATAAATAAGGAAATATAGTTTCCTATATATGATCGTAAAACTGAAAATATTTCTGCTATCATCATTTCCAGCTTCATTAATTTACTTTATGAGCTTTATTTGATGTTCTGCTCTATTCTGAGCCTAAGAACTTATAGTGTGGAATAATAATACATATTTTCTCCCTCACATACTGTTCTTGAGGTATTACTAATTCCCACAATTGTATTACATGAAAAAAGTGAGAGGCAAAGACATGCCCTGTCCTCATTGTTGTAAAAGCAAGTAAAAATGGTTATTCTAGCTCCATATAATTAATGAAAAAAAAATAGATGCAAAGTTCTAAGAGAGCATAAAGCAATTCTTATTCAGACAGAGGTTGCATATTTAATTTTATTTTTTCATTTACAACATTCAAATATTTTAGTTTCATTGTAATAATTGTTTCCTATCTGTCAATGGACAATGATTTTTAATGGGATCATTATGCCATTACAATAAATACAGTAAACTGGAATGTTGAAATTATATTTTTAATGCTGGTTTTAAAAATTTATCTGACTCAGTTAAGAGGAGGCTATGCTCATATATACATATTAATAAGATAGAAAGGACAGATTCATTTATTAAATAAATCATATTTTTAAGAGAAGAGCTACTCATGAATGGAATGATTTAATCCACATGATTAGTAACTTTCTTTGATATTTTTAGAGAAATAGTATTCACTCACTTTTCATTTTTTTCCAACAAGTATTTATTGAATACTTCCTTGAGTTTGGCATTATTAGCAGTGCTTTTGGTGTAGCAATTAATAAAACAAACCTTGTTGATTCTCTCTATACCTGCTTGCATCCAATTCTCAATGAGATCCAAGACTCAACTCAGTTTAAGAACTGCTATCATAATAAAATATTTCTAACCAGTATTTTCCAAAATGAAATGAGAGGCAAAAAAAAAAAAAAAGATCAAATATTTGGGCAAAGTTCAATTATCCTACTATTTTTATATTGTTATAAAAATAGTTATATGTTATAGTTATATGTTATAAAAATAGCTTATATTGTTTATAGCTAAATTTGTTAATTTGGTGAAATAGCTAAATTAATATTTTATGATTTAATTTGCTACTGAATGGCTTTGACAGAAACATGATAAGTTTATCATTTACTATGTAATTTTCATTATGCTATTTTTTTTTCTATCAAGAATTACTGTTTGCTTCGACAGAGAACTGGGAAAGGCAAAAAGGTGATAGCATTTGGAGAAATTAAGCGTGCCATCTGTTTGGATGAGGATGCAAATAATTACAAACATTGGGGGCTTCAACACTCCAGGCAAAACTGAATTCACATTTGTTTTCTTTTCGGAAAATAAGTTTCTATTTTTGCTTGTATTCCTTTGTAATTAGTTAACTTAGTAACAATTTTTAAAGGAAATGAAGTTATTCTGTATTAACAAAGGTAGATTTCTACAGTATATATACAAATCTGTTAAATATACCATTTTCCCTAAGATATCTGACAATTTCTGCACCTCTATCTGAAAAAAAAAAAAGTGCCAAAATGATAAACTGCCAAGTTGAGAGACTTAATTAAGGAAAATTTATACCAATTTAATTGCTTCTGATCTCATATTTTTATATTAATTAATTACCTCTGCTTTAGGCAAAATAAAGAGAACTGAAGTGAGTGGAAGAAGAATTAATCAAATTCCAGTAAAGTTACTTGCTTGTTACTCTTATAAAATATATTTGGGAGAAGAAAATGAATCCTTGGGCTAGACTCAATTTTGAAAATAAGTTGCAAATTCTCATACGATTATTTTTTTTTCCACCTGAGAAAAGGTTTTTAATTCTCATTTCTTCATATCCTGACTCCATTTCCTCTCTTATTCCCAGATGTCATTATGCATTTAGTTTTTCTTTTTTTTTTTTTTACATCTTTATTGGAGTATAATTGCTTTACAATGTTGTGCCAGTTTCTGATTTATAACACAGTAAATCAGTTATACATATACGTGTTTCCATATCTCTTCCCTCTTGCATCTCCCTCTCTCCCACCTTCTCTATCACACACTTCTAGGTGGTCACAAAGCACAGAGTTGATCTCCCTGTGCTATGGGGCTGCTTCCCACTAGCTATCTATTTTACGTTTGGTAGTGTATATATGTCTATGCCACTCTCTCACTTTCTCACAGCTTACCCTTCACCCTCCCCATATCCTCAAGTCCATTCTCTAGGACGTCTGTCTCTTTATTCCTGTTTTACCCCTAGGTTCTTCATGACATACTTTTTTTCTTTCCTTAGATTCCATATATATGTGTTAGCATACGGTATTTGTCTTTCTCTTTCTGACTTACTTCACTCTGTATGACAGACTCTAGGTCCATCCACCTCACTACAAATAACTCAATTTCGTTTCTTTTTATGGCTGAGTAATGTTCCATTGTATATATGTGCCACATCTTCTTAATCCATTCATCCAATGATGGACACTTAGGTTGTTTCCATCTCTTGGCTATTGTAAATAGAGCTGCAATGAACATTTTGGTAAATGACTATTTTTGAATTATGGTTTTCTCAGGGTATATGCCCAGTAGTGGGATTACTGGGTCATATGGTAGTTCTATTTGTAGTTTTTTAAGGAACCTCCACACTGTTCCCCATAGTGGCTGTGTATCAATTTACATTCCCACCAGCTGTGCAAGAATGTTCCCTTTTCTCCACACCCTCTCCAGCATTTATTGTTTCTAGATATTTTGATGATGGCCATTCTGACTGGAGTGAGATGATATCTCATAGTAATTTTGATTTGCATTTCTCTAATGCTTAATGATGTTGAGCATTCTTTCATGTGTTTGCTTGCAATCTGTATATCTTCTTTGGAGAAATGTCTATATAGGTCTTCTGCCCATTTTTGGATTGGGTTCTTTGTTTTTTTCTTATTGAGCTGCATGAGATGCTTGAAATTTAGGAGACTAATCCTTTGTCAGTTGCTCCATTTGCAAATATTTTCTCCCATTCTGAGGGTTGTCTTTTGGTCTTGTTTATGGTTTCCTTTGCTGTGCAAAAGCTTTGACGTTTCATTGGGTCCCATTTGTTTATTTTTGTTTTTATTTCCATTTCTCTAGGAGGTGGGTCACAAAGGATCTTGTTGTGATTTATGTCATAGAGTGTTCTGCCTATGTTTTCCTCTAGGAGTTTGATAGTTTCTGGCCTTACATTTAGGTCTTTAATCCATTTTGAACTTATTTTTGTATATGGTGTTAGGGAGTGTTCTAGTCCTGTAATTTTACATATACCTGTCCAGTTTTCCCAGCACCACTTATTGAAGAGGCTGTCCTTTCTCCATTGTACATTACTGCTACCTTTATCAAAGATAAGTTTACCATATGTGTGTGGGTTTATCTCGGGGCTTTCTACCCTGTTCCATTGATCTATATTTCTGTTTTTGTGCAAGTACCATACTGTCTTGATTAATGTAGCTTTGTAGTATAGTCTGAAGTCAGGGAGCCTGATTCTTCCAGCTCCATTTTCCGTTCTCAAGCTTGCTTTGGCTATTCAGTGTCTTTTATGTTTCCATACAAATTGTGAAATTTTTTGTTCTAGTTCTGTGGAAAATGCCAGTGGTAGTTTCATAGGGATTGCATTGAATCTGTAGATTACTTTGGGTAGTAGAGTCATTTTCACAATGTTGATTCTTCCAATCCAAGAACACAGTATATCTCTCCACCTATTTGTATCATCTTTAATTTATTTCATCAGTGTCTTATAAATTTCTGCATACAGGTCTTTTGTCTCCTTAGGTAGGTTTATTCCTAGATACTTTATTCTTTTTGTTGCAATGGTAAATGGGAGTGTTTCCTTGATTTCACTTTCAGATTTTTCATCATTAATGTATAGGAATGCCAGATATTTCTGTGCATTAATTTTGTATCCTGCTACTTTCCCAAATTCTTTGATTAGCTCTAGTAGTTTTCTGGTAGCATCTTTAGGATACTCTATGTATAATATCATGTCATCTGCAAACAGTGACAGCTTTACTTCTTCTTTTCCGACTTGGATTCCTTTTATTTCCTTTTCTTCTCTGATTGCTGTGGCTAAAACTTCCAAAACTATGTTGAATAAGAGTGGTAAGAGTGAGCAACCTCGTCCTGTTCCTGATCTTAGTGGAAATGGTTTCAGTTTTTCACCATTGAGGATGACGTTGGTTGTAGGTTTGTCAAATATGGCCTTTATTATGTAGAGGAAAGTTCCCTCTATGCCTACTTTCTGCAGGGATTTTATAATAAATGGGTGTTGAATTTTGTCAAAAGCTCTCTGCATCTATTGAGATGATCATAAGGTTTTTATCCTTCAATTTGTTAATATGGTGTATCACGTTGATTGTTTTGCATATATTGAAGAATCCTTGCATTCCTGGAATAAACCCCACTTGATCATGGTGTATGATCCTTTTAATGTGCTATTGGATTCTCTTTGGTAGTCTTTTGTTGAGGATTTTTGCATCTATGTTCATCAGTGATATTGACCTGTAGTTTTCTTTCTTTGTGACACCTTTGTCTGGTTTTGGTATCAGGGTGATGGTGGCCTTATAGAATGACTTTGGGAGTGTTCATCCCTCTGCTATATTTTGGAAGAATTTGAGAAGGATAGGTGTTAGCTCTTCTCTAAATGTTTGATAGAATTCGCCTGTGAAGCCATCTGGTCCTGAGCTTTCATTTGTTGGAAGATTTTTAATCACAGGTTCAATTTCAGTGCTTGTGATTGGTCTGTTCATATTTTCTATTTCTTCCTGGTTCAGTCTTGACAGGTTGTGCATTTCTAAGAGTTTGTCCATTTCTTCCTGGTTGTCCATTTTATTGGCATAAAGTTGCTTGTAGTAATCTCTCATGATCTTTTGTATTTCTGCAGTGTCAGTTGTTACTTCTCCTTTTTCATTTTGAATTCTATTGATTTGAATCTTCTTCCTTTTTTCCTTGATGAGTCTGGCTAATGGTTTATCAATTTTGTTTATCTTCTCAAAGAACCAGCTATTAGTTTTATGGATCTTTGCTATTGTTTTCTTCATTTCTTTTTCATTTATTTCTGATCTGATCTTTATGATTTCTTTCCTTCTGCTAACTTTGGGCTTTTCTCTTCTTCTTTCTCGTGCAAGGTTATGTTGTTTATTTGAGATGTTTCCTTTTTCTTAAGGTAGGATTGTTTGGCTATAAACTTCTCTATTAGAACTGCTTTTGCTGCATCCGATAGGTTTTGGGTCATCGTGTCTCCTTTCCTTTGTCATTTGTTTCTAGGTATGTTTTGATTTTCTCTTTGATTTCTTCAGTGATCACTTCGTTATTAAGTAGTGTATTCTTTAGCCTCCATGTGTTTGTATTTTTTACAGATATTTTCCTGTAATTGACATCTAATCTCATGGCGTTGTGGTCAGAAAAGATACTTGTTACAATTTCAATTTTCTTAAATTTACCAAGACTTGATTTGTGACCCTATCTTGGAGAATGGTCCATGAGCACTTGAGAAAAATGTGTATTCTGTTGTTTTTGGATGGAATGTCCTATATATATAAATTAAGTCCATATTGTTTAATGTGTCATATAAAGCTTGTCCTTCCTTATTTATTTTCATTTTGGATGCTCTGTCCATTGGTCAAAGTGGGGTGTTAAAGTCTGCTACTATGAATGTGTTACTGTTGATTTCCCCTTTTATGGCTGTTAGTATTTGCCTTATGTATTGAAGTGCTCCTATGTTGGGTGCATAAATATTTACAATTTTTATATCTTCTTCTTGGATGAATCCCTTAATCATTATGTAGTGTCCTTCTTTGTGTCTTCTAATAGTCTTTATTTTAACGTCTATTTTGTCTGATATGAGAATTGCTACTACAACTTTCTTTTGGTTTCCATTTGCATAGAATATATTTTTCTATCCCCTCACTTTCAGTCTGTATGTGTCTCTAGGTCTGAAGTGGGTCTCTTGTAGACAGCATTTATATGTGTCTTGTTTTTGTTTCCTTTCAGCCAGTCTGTGTCTTTCAGTGGGAGCATTTAGTCCATTTACATTTAAGGTAATTATCAATATGCATGTTCCTATTCCCATTTTCCTAATTGTTTTGGGTTTGTTATTGTAGGTTTTTTCCTTCTCTTTTGTTTCTTGCCTAAAGAAGATCCTTTAGCATTTGTTGTAAAGCTGGTTTGGTGGTGCGGAACTCTCTCAGCTTTTGCTTGTTGGTAAAGGTTTTAATTTCTCCATCAAATCTGAGAGAGATCCTTCCTCAGCAGCATATTCTTGGCTGTAGGTGTTTCTCCTTCATAACTTTAAATATATCCTGACAGTGCCTTCTAGCTTGCAAAGTTTCTGCTGAAAGATCAGCTGTTAACCTTATGGGGATCCCCTTGTTTTTTATTTGTTGTTTTTCCCTTGCTGTTTTTAATATGCTTTCTTTGTATTTAATTTTTGACAGTTTGATTAATATGTGTCTTGGAATGTTTCTCCTTGGATTTATTCTGTGTGGGACTCTATGTTTTTCCTGGACTTGATTAACTCTTTCCTTTCCCATATTAGGGAAGTTTTCAACTATAATCTCTTCAAATATTTTCTCAGTCCCTTTCTTTTTCTCTTCTTCTTCTGGAACCCCTATAATTCAAATGTTGGTGTGTTTTATGTTGTCCCAGAGGTCTCTGAGACTGTCCTCAGTTCTTTTCATTTTTTTGTCTTCATTCTGCTCTGCAGTAGTTATTTCCACTATTTTATCTTCCAGGTCACTTATGCATTCTTCTGCCTCAGTTATTCAGCTATTGATCCCTTCTAGAGTATTTTTAATTTTATTTATTGTGTTGTTCATAATAACTTGTTTCATCTTTAGTTCTTCTAGGTCCTTGTTAAATGTTTCTTGCATTTTCTCTATTCTATTTGCAAGATTTTGGGTTATCTTTACTATCATTATTCTGAATTGTTTTTCAGGTAGACTGCCTATTTCCTCTTCATTTGTTAGGTCTCATGGGTTTTTATCTTGCTGCTTCAACTGTTGTGGGTTTTTCTGTCTTCTTATTTGGCTTATCTTACTGTGTTTGGGGTCTCCTTTTTGCAAGCTTCAGGTTCGTAGTTCCCGCTCTTTTTGGTGCCAGGCCCCAGTGGCTAAATTTGGTTCAGTGGGTTGAGTAGGCTTCCTGGCGGAGGGGACTAGTTCCTGTGTTCTGGTGGATGAGGCTGGATCTTGTCTTTCTGGTGGACAGGTCCACGTCTGGTGGTGTGTTTGCTGGTGTCTGTAGACTTATTGTGATTTTTGGCTGCCTCTCAGCTAATGGGTGGGGTTATGTTCCTGTCTTGCAAGTTGTTTGACATAGGGTGTCTAGCACTGTAGCTTGCTGGTCATTGAGTGTAGCTGGGTGTTGGTATTGAGATGGAGATCTCTGGGAGATTTTCCCCATTTGATATTACATGGAACTGGGCAGACTCTTGTGGAGCAGTGTCCTGAATTTGGCTCTCCTACCTTAGAGGCACAGCACTGACTCCTGGCTGCAGCACCAAGAGCCTTTCATCCACATGGCTCAGAACAAAAGGGAGAAAAATTAAAGAAAGAAAGAAAGAAAGAAGATAAAATAAAATAAAATAAAGTTATTGAAATAAAAAATAATTATATAAGAAAAAAATGTTTTTAAAAAGTTAAAAAAAAAAGACAGAATCCTAGGAGAAATGGTGAAATCAAAGCTCTACAGACAAAATCTCAGACATATACACTCACAAAAAGAGGAAAAGGGGAAAAAAATAATAAATATTCCTCTCAAAGTCCACCTCCTCAATTTGGGATGATTCATTGTCTATTCAGGTATTCCACAGATGCAGGGTACATCAAGTTGATTGTGGAGATTTAATCTTCTGCTCCTGAGGCTGCTGGGAGAGATTTCCCTTTCTCTTTTTTGTTCGCACAGCTCCCAGGGTTCAGCTTTGGATTTGGTCCCACCTCTGCTTGTAAGTCACCAGAGGATATCTGTTCTTTGCTCAGACTGGATGGGGTTAAAGGAACCGCTGATTCAGGGGTTCTGGCTCACTCAGTCTGGGGGGAGGGAGGGGCACTCTGCGGTACGAGCCTGCAGTGGCAGAGGCTGGTGTGACGTTGCACCTGCCTGAGGTATGCCATACGTTCTCCTGGGGAAGTTGTACCTGGATCCCGGACCCTGGCAGTGGTGGGCTGCACAGGCTCCCCGGAAGGGAGGTGTGGGTAGTGACCTGTGCTCGCACACAGGCTTCTTGATGGCAGCAGCAGCAGCCTTAGCATCTCATGCCTGTCTCTGGGGTCTGCGCTGTTAGCTGTGGCTCACGCCCATCTCTGGAACTCCTTTAAGCAGCGCTCTTAATCCCCTCTCCTCGTGCACCAGGAAACAGGGAAGAAAAAGTCTCTTGTCTCTTCGGCAGGTCCAGACTTTTCCACGGACTCCCTCCCAGCTAGCCATGGTGCAGACGGAAGCCTGAGCCTCAATTCCCAGCCCCACCCACCCCAGCAGGTGAGCAGACAAGCTTCTCAGGCTGGTGAGTCCAGGTTGGCACCGATCCTCTGTACGGGAATCTCTCTGCTTTGCCCTCTGCACCCCTGTTGCTGTGCTCTCCTCC
The DNA here is from genome assembly GCF_949774975.1 of Lagenorhynchus albirostris. NCBI lineage: Eukaryota > Metazoa > Chordata > Mammalia > Artiodactyla > Delphinidae > Lagenorhynchus > Lagenorhynchus albirostris. The sequence continues at coordinate 36,124,198 of NC_083112.1, read as the reverse complement.
GCAGCTCTGAAGCTTTCCCCCTCCGCCACCCACAGTCTCCGCCCATGAAGGTGCTTCCTAGTGTGTGGAAACCTTTCCTCCTTCAGGGCTCCCTCCCACTGGTGCAGGTCCTGTCCCTATTCTTTTGTCTCTGTTTATTCTTTTTTCTTTTGCCCTACCCAGGTATGTGGGGAGTTTTTTGCCTTTTGGGAGGTCTGAGGTCTTCTGCCGGCATTCAGTAGGTGTTCCGTAGGAGTTGTTCCACGTGTAGATGTATTTCTGATATATCTGTGGGGAGGAAGGTGATCTCCATGTCTTACTCTTCTGCCATCTTCCTTGACTGACCATACCATTCTTTACTCAATTTTTATCAGTGATCAAGTTAAAATCATTTTTAAAGAGTTGTTGGTAAGGGGCCAAATTGTCATTTTTATTGGTTATAAGAAAGAAACTTACAGGAAAATCTTCACAAAGGTTTTAGTTAGGGCTCTAATCTATTTTCTACCCAAGTTGATCATTGTGGACTTAATTATTTTTCCACTTCTCTTCTTGATGAAGTGATGATGTAATCAGAAAGAAAACTAACATAAATAATGCACATTATTGATAATTAACTCCAGGTATTCATATGGTTATTTTATATGTTTTAATATCATCTAACAAATTATATCTAACATAATTTTCTAGGTGAGATGAGTGAAATTATGACATGGACTGTCCATAATTGATTACATAGTTCATATGAAAATAAGGTAGCATTGTCTGTAAATCCAATAATGTTAGATAGGACCATCAACCAGGAGCAGCTTAACATAGGAAGAAATGTAAAACTAAAATGAGGATCTCCTTTTATTGATAACAAATGACCTACTAACTGAATTTATGATCTCAGAAGATTTTTCTCAAAAAAAAAAAAAAGTTGAATTGACTTGTTTAATCAACAATCCCAAAGAATTACATATTGCTGTCTGTGAAGCAGATGGCTTTCCTGCTGCCTGTCCCGCTGCTTCTGCCTGCCACCTTTCTCTCTAGCAGCTGTGATTACTAGAAAAAAAAAATTCTTTATTGCTTACATGATGTGTCCATAACTGCAGTCATTCTTTTAAAAAGTGACTTTTGGATCCTCTAAAAAAGTGAGAAATGTGAATAAATTTAATGGTAAGCACACCTATAAAGTTTCCAACATTTCCACAGATAATTCTAAAAATTGGGTAACAGATCAAATAACTTCTTCATTATTACTTTAACCTTACTCCTCTCACTTCTCTCCTGCTTTCCAGAATGGCCCTAACACAGGGGTATTTAGCAACACTCTATGTTGTTGTCTTATTAATATTTTTTCAGTGAAATATTATTTAGGGAGTTAATACAACAAAATAAGGAAGGTCATGAGTAGTTAGATGGCTATAAATGTTCCTGTAGATATTTATTTTGATGATACATTGATGATTCATTCCAGGTACACTCAAACCAGTTCGTTAGATTTTCTGTCTGGTATATTATTAAATAAATCAAGTACTTGTTGATTAGGAGAATAAGACATTTGATATTTCTTTTTTGTCATTGAAAAATATTCTAATCTGAAAATATTGAATTCAGACTCTATAATACCCCAATCAGCTTAGATTTAAATAAAAGACACGTATATTTGACTTCTTAGCATTTTTTTCCTTAGACCTATAACCAGCTTTTTGATTACAAAATTTCCCTGCAAGCTATATAGCTATCTTAACTTTGTTCTCCAAAATTTGCCACAACAGTCATATTAAATCAATTAAGGTAATACTTGTTTTGACCTGAAATGCTAATGATTTTTACCTTATAAAATAATGTACAAATTATGAATGGCTTTAGAATAAATTCAGTGTTGAACAAGGCAGAATTTACTAATGAATCTACATATATATATGGAAGATATATATATATATATATTCCATATCAAAGATGAAAATAAAGAGGTAAGCCTCCTAGCAACTGAATTGCAAAAGAAATTTAAAGCCGTAACAATGAACAAGCTATTATCTTGGCTTGTACCTACAGCCTCATTAATGCTTTCTCATCAATGAAGGAAGGACAAATATTGCACTCATAAGCTAGCAAAGGCAACTGCTTCAGGACCTACAAGCTACCAGAAATAATCAATGGCAAAGGCTCTTAGAGAGACAGCCATAAACCAGTAGTAAGTAAAATAATCTTGGAAGAATACTCTCAATTAGATATTAGACATAGAAAATAAAAGCATCAGTTAAGGCAAAAGAAGATACTGTGAAGGAAAGAAATGAGAAAGATGAGAAAAATAATTTTAAAAGGTAATTGTTGGGGCTTCCCTGGTGGCGCAGTGGTTGGGAGTCCACCTGCCGATGCAGGGGACACAGGTTTGTGCCCCGGTCCAGGAAGATCCCACATGCCGTGGAGTGGCTGGGCCCGTGAGCCATGGTTGCTGAGCCTGTGCATCTGGAGCCTATGCTCCACAATGGGTGAGGCCACAACAGTGAGAGGCCCACGTACCACAAAAAAAAAAAAAAGTGAAGAATATTATAGAATTGAAGAGATATTCAGATTGATAAGAAATAGCAAACATGGCCAAAAGGGGTATTTAAAATGCTGCATATTAGAAAGGATACAATGAAAACATATCTATCCATAGGGAAATGATATAAAGCAGATTTTCCTATGAAATAATAGGAAATAGATTGAAAAGAGATTTCCAATCAGTAACAATAGATGACAGTGTCAAAGCATAAAAAGAAGTATGTGTAAATCTGGAATATTTTCCTAGCTGACTGTATTGAAGATGCTTACTGAAAAACTACGATAATAAGGAAAATTTAATAAATGACAAAATTAAACTAGCAAAAAGAAATAGAATACAAGATGTGAAGATGAACATAGTAATCGGCAAATTTATGTAGATAAAATTGTGATTAATATGAAAACTTGAATGGGTAGAAAGTAAGATTTAACTAAAAGACTAGGTCTCAAGTTTGTGAACAAGAAGAGAGGAAGGTCCAAAGGAAAGTTAAAATGTTCTAAATTTCTAGTTAAATTCAGAGGCAACAAATAAATGTAGACTATGGTAAGAAAACATTATGTGAGATATGTATAGCAAGAAATATAAATAGTTCAGGAATACTAATACATTATAATTAATTCACAAATTAACAGAGAGATAAAAAGAGTGAAGAAAAGACACAAAACAGAGAAGAAGAAATGTATTGAAGTATTTGGAATGCATTCTAAAGAGAAAATATTAAATAATATAGAAAAAATAAATGTAAATATTCAGTAAATACAATTCAAAACAAAAAGTGGATTAAACTCACAAAAATGGGTAAAAAAATTAACTTTATGCACTTTTCAAAATATATTTCTGAAATATTATTATAATGGAGTTTGAAAATCAAGGAATAGAAAAAAAAACTTAAATGGAAAAGAAAACAACAAAAATCAAGTTGGTGTTGCAATAATATTGGCAAATATAATGATTAAGTGGTACTCCAACAAATAGATAAAAACCATGAAATATTATGCACCAGGCAAAATTAGCTTAATAATTTCACAATTGGATTTGAAAATATTTATCAAGACTTTTTAATAAACAAAAATTAATAATAATGATAACTAACATATTTTGAATTCTTACTATGTATGACTACAATATCACTTGCCATTCCTTATTTAATTGAATCCTCTGAATGATCCTTTGGATAGGGAAATATATTCTCATTTTAAAGATAATATAACTATTTAACAGAGAGATTTATTAGTTTGAATAGAATAAAACAGCAAATAAATATATTATATGGAATAGTTGAATTCTAAAGCCACTGCTTTTACTCATTAAAATAAAGGTACCTTTTTAGCAATTCAAGGAAAAATTATGAAAGACATATTCAGAATTCCAATATATAATATTTTAAAATAAATATTTTGTGCTTAGAAAAACATCAGCTCAAGTGTATATAGAAAAACTTGAATGCACACCAAACGTGGAAAAAATTCACTTTCTCTGATGAAAATGAAGTAATATGAAAATAGTTATAAAAATCCATGACCTGGAGCAAAAGAAAATCCAACAAACAAAAAACACATATAGGGTTTCCCTGGTGGTTCAGTGGTTAAGAATCTGCCTGCCAATGCAAGGGACACAGGTTCGCGTCCTGGTCCACATGCCACAGAGCAACTAAGCCCATGAACCACAACTACTGAGCCCACATGCCACAACTACTGAAGCCCATGTGCCTAGAGCCCATGTCCACAGCAAGAGAAGCCACCACAATGAGAAGCCCATGAACCACAAGTAGGAGTAATCCCCATTCATGGGAACTATAGAAAGCCCGTGTGCAGCAATGAAGACCCAACGCAGCCAAAAATAAAAATAAACAAAATAAATAAATTTTTAAAAAGACACATATATATTTGTACATCAAATTACAGAAAATAATATAAGTTAAGTAATATTTAAGAGCATGTAATATTAAAATTGAAAGAAAATGAAAATACCATATAGACACAAAATCTTGTGTATTCTTAGAGGAAAATTTATATGCTAGATATTTATATTTAAAAAATAAAGAGATTTAATGAGTTAAACATTGAAATTCCAAAGTTGAAAAAAATTCAAATAAGACCAAGGACTCAAGAAGAAAAGAAATTTTTTTTAAAGCAGAAATTACTGAAATTAAAAAAAAAAGAAACTATAAAAGTGATTAATAAAACAATTGTTTAGAGACATTAGATTGTTTGTTCTATAGAATATTGCATATTCTGGATTTGTCCGACTGATTCTTCATAGTATTTTTAAACTTATTGTTCTATTTCTTACAATTTCTGTATCAATCAGGGTTCTATGAGAGAAGGAGAACCAGTTGGAGAGACAGAGAGACATTTCCTCAGTTTTGTTCTTAAGGCCTTTCAACAGATTGGACTGAGGGTCATCCACAATATCAAGGATAATATTATTCACTTAAAGTTCACTGATTGTAGATATTAACCATAATTACAATATACCTTCACAGTAACACTTAGAGTTTAATTGAATTACTGGGAGCTACAGTTTAGTTACATTGACAACTGAAACAAAGTATCACGGTTTACATTTGCTTTTTCAACCTGGCATTTATACACATTTCTTAAAACTGTACTTAATCCCCAAATGAAAACTATGACAGTCATACTTGTGCATAAAATGATACAACAGTCCTGTTTAAAACTAACAGCACACAAATCCTTTACCTAGGAAAGAATGTTATCAAACATAACTTGAGTCTCTTCTCCTGGCAAAGCCAATTTATTGACACCAGGTTGTGGTGGAGGAAAGTACAGTGGATTTTACAGGTGCCAAGCAAGGAGTACAGGCAGCTCATGCTCAAAAGACTTGAACTCCCTGAAGGTTTTCAGGGAAAGGTTTTTAAAGGCAAACTTTGGGCTGATGCCTGCAGGGTGTGTGCCTTTCTTCTGATTGGTTGGTGGTGAGGTAACAAGGTGATAATCTAGGAATCTAGTGCTCAGCCTGAAGTTACCATCCTCCACCTGGGTGGGGGCCTTAGTTCCTATAGAAGAACCCAGAGATATATGTCAGATTGTTATGTACATCCCTTGAGGAGAAATTAGGAATCTGAATTATCACTGCACTATTGTTTCTTGACTGATCCTCCTTTTTTTCCGCATTCCCTCACTTCCCAAATTAGTAACTGAATCTGCTCTTTGGAACTCAAGGAAGGTCTAGGAGACATTCTTCCTACAAATAAGAAAGGTTTTTGTACCTGGAGGGCCCCACAGGGTCCTGCTTGGGCTCAGATGCAAAATCCTTGGTTACTGTTCACTCTTCTCCTTGATAACTTGTGACTTAATATTGTAACATAAAGTTAACTCTGATGAATACATCTTATATTAGATGAAAAAGGGATAAGAGAAGGAAAAAAACAAAAAAATATTTACTCTAATCCATACATACATTCATATATACATGTACATGCAAATTCATTCAAAAAAAAGGAGTAAAATACTTACAATGATTGAGTTATTTATTTCTGAAACTGGTCACATGGTTGTAGCTGGTGTTTATAACTACCTTCCTCCACTACTCACTCCATATTCCCATCACCCTCTGGAAACCTCAGATGTTATGGTTCTTTGTCTGGTGGGGTCATTCAAACCTTGATTCCTGAAAGGTCTGAGCTGTTAGTCATCCTGCTAAATCAGGTTATAGTTTTCCAATGACATTAATTACAGGTCATGGTAGTATAAAAAGCAACCTTAAGGCACCTCCTATATTCCAGACTTAATCTCCTTTACCTCTATTGTGTAGTGGTAGCTTAATTTTCCTTGGTAATCAAGATCATTCACCCCAGCCAGTACACTAATTCCCTTGTTTTCCTGTAAATTTAGAAGGACCACTAGCCCAAAGTAGGCAGATGGCAGTCTTAATTCAGTTCAACAGAATCTTTGTTGTATTTTCTGGTGGAAGCCTTCTTCCCTTTGGAAGAAAGACCTTTAGATCAGCAGAGAATAGGTTCCAGGGACAGGATGCAAAATTTTGCTGATAGATGACTAGCGGTAACAGTGAATAATGCTGCTACAATTTCCCTCGTTGATTCCTGTACTGGTAAATCCTCGTGTTGGGAGAAATAACACCTTACATTAGAAGCTGATTTATAGCACAAACAACCTCCTAGAGAACATTGTCCAGCACTACAAGGTATTGCCATCTAGTGGCAACTGTAACTGAGTCTTCAAAAGACCATTTCACCATTCTCTCAAGCCAACAGTTTCAGTATGTGGGGAATATGGTAAGGCCAGTTAATTCCAGGTTAGTTTCTCAATCAGAAGCAATGCTGTGTGGAATACCATGATGTTTGATAAGGAATTATGTAAAACCAGAGACAGCAGATTTGGCTGAAAGGAAGGTAAATCTATATCCAGAGTAAGCATTTATTGAAGTAAGAACAAAGCACTCATCCTTTCATTATGAAAGTGGTGCAATGGAATCATCCCACCACCAGGTAGCTGACTGACCATCCCAAGGTATGTTTCCATATTAGGGAATCAATGTTGGTTTTGGCTGCTGGTAGACTAAGCACTCAGCAGTGGCTATAGCCAGGTCAGCCTTGGTAAGTGGAAGTCCATGTTGCTGACCCTATGCATGACCTCCATCCTTGCTACCAGGGCCATTTTATTCATGAGTTCTCTGGTCAATGACAGGAATGACTGAAGAAAGAAGCTGACCTCTCAGAATGAGTCATTCTACTAACTTGATTATTAAAATCTCCCTTTGCTGAGGCCACCCTTTAATGAGCATTCATATGGCACACATGTATCTTCATGATACCTTTTCGGAAATAGTTCTTTGCAAATGTAATGAAATTAAGATGAGGTTGCATTGGATTAGAGTGGGCCCTATAAGTATTGTTCTTATAAGAAGAGAAAACAGAGACACAGAGATAGACACAAGGAAAAGAAAGACATGTCATGATGAAAGAGAAGATTAGGGTTATTACGCATCTGCAAAAAAGGAATCCCAAGATTTGCCAGCAACCACTAGAAGCTAGGAAGAGGAAAGGAAGGATCCTCCTCTACAGCCTTCAGAGAGAGCATGACCTTACTGACACCTTGATTTTAGACTTCTATCCTCTAGAGCTATGAGAAAATAAAGTTCTGGTGTTTTAAGTCACCTAGTTTGTGATAATTTATTACAGTAGCCCTAGGAGACTAATACAGATAGAATTTTATATAAATAACTTTCATCATTTGATTCTTTTCTTAAAGTATAATTTATATGTACAACCAATAAACCTGATACAGAAGAGGGAACTGGGACTGACCAGGAGTGGATGTTAAGTGACTGGGAATGGGGCAACAAGAAAGTGAAGGGGAGCGAAGGGGAAGTGGGTGGTCCACCATGCAAACTGCCATTCTTCACAGACCCTCCTGGGGAGAAGGATGTGCCCATGTCTCCCTAGCCTGCCTGACATTAGTTTGCTCTGGTCCCAAAGACAAGGTAGTCCCCTGACTAGGCTCCCTACCTGACCCACTCAAGTTCAGTCCATATCCAGGTCTTCAGGGGTGAGGGTAAATGTCCTTCCAAAACCTGAGCCCCCAAACTGGGTGCTCCCCCCATGTCTGACCCATTGTGTTCTCTGCCACCCTTTCTGGGTTCTTGGACAGATTGGGGAGCTCCTCCTTGGCTTAAGGGAGTATCACCCAAATATTACTCTTTGTAGGAAATGTCCTTGGTCCTTGAGGGGTGGGTAGATTCCCAACACAAGATGCTTATATGCAGGAGGTAACTGAGACAGTGAACTGTGCCTTTATTCTGAGGTGGAACAGCAGTGGACCACCTCCTTTGTTACTGCTCCACCCTCCACTTTGGGTGAGATAGGAAACATGCAGCCACCCTTCTTCCTCCCTTCCACGCTCTCAGGGTGCATTGTCCTCCTTCTCTAAAGTCCCTCTCCTCTCTTCAAAACTCTTTTCCCCACCAAAGTTCCTAAAGGCCAGGCAAGGCTAACCCTTACCCCTGCCCACTTCTGCAGGAGATGGAGCTTATATTGCAGGCATAAAAACTGTGGAGGCTTCGCCTCTTTCTTCTCACAATCATTTTTTGGGAATCTGTGTACGTTTGGCAGTGAGGGATAAAGGTACTTGGAAGAACCTGCTAACCACCTCCCACCTAGACCTCTTCTCACCAGACCAGTCTTCAAAGCACTGTGGGAAAAGTGCTGGGGGCAGAGAAAGACAAAGGACCCTTCTTGAAGAGAGTTCTAGAGAGGGACAAAGGAGCTCCTAGCCCAGTAGTGGCCCAAAAGGTGGGGAAGGTGGAGGATTGGGGATTCTTTAGTTATCTTGAAATGCAGTTTGCAATATGATTCAAATTATTTATTCTTTACTTTTATTTTTCAATGTACAATAGTAATGTGTTGGTTCCATAACAGCTCCCAATGCTGTGCAATTAAGTAGTAATAGAGAAATAAGTAGTTAGATAGATGACAGCTAGTTAGCTAGATATTGTATATGTTTGTGTGTGTATAAGAAAAATTAAAATTCCAGTTATTCTTCTTGATGATTAAATACTCTCACCTTTGGGCAGAGACAGATCTTTCAAGATAGTTCTTATGTCCTTTTGATATATTCCCAGGAAGGTTCAATAATGTCCCTACTCTTGGGCAAAATAAGATGCCTGAGATTTCCTTGTATATTTTGTTTGTTGGTTTTGCCCCTGACTTAGAATAAGCTATTTTTATAACTGTCTTTTTCATTTTAGTAGGAAATAGATTTTAAATATCACAATTTTGATGCTTCAGGTGTTTATTGCTATTGAATTGTTATTGCTTTTAGGCCTTTCTTAGAAAAAAATGTACATATATATGTATGTCTGTATATGAATACACACACACATAAGTCTCATTAGAGAATATAAATATCTATGTTCCCCTTTCAGCTGTAAGTTTACTCTATTGCATTTATATTTTGTTGTTATTACATGTATCTCTTTCGTCTAATACTGAACAATGTAATCCCTATTGACATAAATATAAATATATGTTGAATTTATTCTACAATAAACCTCTATAGTTTCAAAATAATGTATAATATTCACTGTATGTACTATTGATAATAAGATTATTGAAACCAATTGAAGGTTTTTTGTAGTCCTTTGCTTAGAAATATAAATTACTAAAGGTGCACATTCAAAATACTGTTTTTAAACACATTAAGTAATTATTTTCCCTGTGTGATTTTGCCATCAATTTGATATAAACTAGGTTAATTGGTTTTATTATTTAGGGGTTGCTGTGTATGTGTGTGTATTAATTTTACCCTGTTCCTTTTGATTATGCAAAAATATTGAAATAATTCAAAAATCAAAGATATATAAGTTCATTTACAGAAGTCATTTAAAGGTCCAACTCTTCTACTATGTTCATTTCCTCCTTATATAGTGAATTACCTTTTATTTATTTTTGAATTGTATTGACAGTGTATATATATTGATACATATAAGCACCAATGTATATTTATTCATCTCCCTATTCTCATAAAACTAACAAACTGTAAATAGCATTTAACATCCTGTATTTTTGTATATAGTTAGGGATCACTCCTTATTGGTATTTAGATATTTTCTCATCCTTTTTTTACACTTGCATATCACTCTACTTTGTGGCTATCCCATTTGTTGTTCAATGCATTTTTTTCTAAGGGTTTTGTGAGCTGTTTTTAGTCATTGTTTAGTTCAGTAGTACTACCAAGAATAACTTTAGGCATATGTAACTCAATAAATTGTAGTTTTTTTTAATAGGGTTCCAAAACTAAGATTGCTAGATCAAAGGGAAATATACATATAATTTCACTGGATGTTGCTAAATATTCCTGTGAAGACATCTTAATGTTTTGAAAGTCAGCATATCCAGAGGGTACATTACCAAACTTTTAAGTTTTTGATACATGTGAAATTGTATCTTAGTGCAATTGTGAACATGCATTCTCTTGAGTGATAGTGACCATTTTTTTTCCCTATTCATAGTCATTTGCATTGATTCACCTGAGAACTAGTAGTTTTATAAATTTTAAAGATTTTTCAATTATGTTATGTTTTTCTTCTGACTATTCTTTATATGTACAGATATTAATACTCTGCAAATGATAAGATTAATGAATTATTTGTTTGGGTTTTTTTGTTTGTAATTTATCTTTGCAGTTTTGCAATGATCAAGCAAGTATGTTCAATACAGCAATGCCAGATATATATTTTTTAATTAACTTATTTATTTTGTAGCTGAGTTGGGTCTTTGTTGCTGCACATGGGCTTTCTCTAGTTGTGTCGAGCAGGGGTTACCCTTCATCACTGTGCACGGACTTCTCATTGTCGTGGCTTCTCTTGGTGCAGAGCACAGGCTCTAGGTGCACAGACTTCAGTAGTTGTGGCACAAGGGCTCAGTAGTTGTGGCTCACGAGCTCCAGAGTGTAGGCTCTATAGTTGTCGTGCATGGGATTAGTTGCTCTGCGGCATGTGAGATCTTCCTGAAACAGGGCTTGAACCTTTGTCCCCACATTGGCAGGCAGATTCTTAACCACTGTGCCACCAGGGAAGTCCCCAGATATTTTCATATAATAAAATCTATAACAACAGGTAAAATGTTTCTATATAATGCTAAAATGTATTTTGAATCTCCAAAACAGTGGAATTTGTATACTCAATTTAGTAAACTATTTGATATGGACATATTTTTAAATGAATCTTAAGAAAACTAGTTCTTTATGAAATCAAATTTTAGAAATTCTGGATTAAAGAGATTTTTGCTCCTTTGCTTGCCTATCTTTTATATCAGGTCTTCTTAGTAATCAAAAAATTAGAAAATGCACAATTTTTTATGTTTTCTACTTCTGCTTTAACAAATGACTGCAAACTTACTGGTTCAAATCAAAACAAATGTACTGTCTTACAGCTCTGTAGGATAGAAGTACAACAAAGGTCTCATTGAGTTAAAGTCAAAGTGAAGGCTGGACTACATTCTTTTCTGGAGAATCTGGATGAAAAGTCATTTCCTTACTATTTCCAACTTCTAGATCTGCCCCCTATTCCTTGGTTTGTCGCCTCCTTCCTCCACCTTCACAACCAGCAGCATTGCATCTGTGACCAGTCTTTCATAATCACTCTGCCACTGACCACAGTTGGGAATGGTCCTCTGCTTGTAAGGATTTATAATTAGTTTGGCTCACAGAAAATCCAGACTATCTCCTCATCTGAAATGTCTTATTTCCCCACATAAGATAACAACTTCATAGGTTCCAGGGATGAATGTGCAGGCATTTTGGTGAGGGAGTGGCATTATTCTTCCTACCATAACATCTAACTGTAATTATATTTCCAGTTAACCTAACAAGACAAAATGATTTGATTATCATGCTTAGTGCATTTGTTTATTTTTTGTTATGTGTATCCTCAAATATTCTCCCTGTGAAATAGAATTGTAGATTCTAAACCTGAATTAAGTCCTTAGTTTACTAAATATCCAACATGTTCTGTAACATATATTCCTTTTTGTATACATGACACTCACATAAGAATAACTTTCTTATCTCATAGTTTTAAGCATTATTTAAATTTTAACTATTAAAAAAAGTTTTTCATATCATACAATATATTTATTTATATTACATAAGTATATCTGTTATATTTTATAAATATATTCATTATATTTACTTTTCATGTACCATTGTGAGTGTAATTATTTAAGCACTATGATAAGTTTTCTCTTTTCTTCTCAGCATGACCAATTTAAATTTGACTTGATTACTTTACAGTTTTGAGAGCTATAGTTTTTTACACTAGGAGCTACAAAATACAGTTAGAAATTCAGGTTGAAGTTAATTTACTTTCCATTTAATTTATAAGTGTAAATTCCATGAGTTATAAATTATGTACCACTGAGGCTCAATTTCATAAAATACAACACATGAGTCCAATTACAAATGAAAAATAAAGTTATACGTATCTTAAATTATTAAGCAATTATCAGAGGATGGTGGAAAGCTAAAATTGGAAATTAGGTTGTTCTATTGTTATTTGACTTATTATCTCCAGAATTAAGTCATTTTCCTTCTGGCTTTCATTTCTAGGCCCACATATTAAAATAGAAAAAAAAAAGTTTCACAGACAAGTTTGGGGCAGTTTAAAATATGAATGTAAAATAATATATTTAAAAAAAAAAACTCAAAAAAATAAACAACATGGGTTTGAGTTAAAATTGAGGTGAATTTGTGTGTAACTAACAACTTCAGCAACAACAATGACAATAAAACCACAACAACATGTTAGAAATTGCAAGGGGAATTTGAATCCTATTCTGATCTCTGTAATGTAATAAACCTGGGTGCTGGTGAGTGGGCTTGAATGTTTTAAGCAGATGGCTTCCAGAGAAAACAATGAAAGGATTTCTGGTATAAAACACTCCATCTCTTTCCTTGCCCACATGTTGGCCCACAACACGCCAGACTTCATAATGACATTAGAGTCATAGAAGATCAGCCTAACACTGAGGACCAATAAAATAAATGCCAGTCAAGGAGTTTATCTTCAGGTTTCACTCCTTTGATATCTAGCTCTCAACATATCCTGTGCAGATGGATGAATACCAGGAACAACATGTTTTTTCAAATGGAGTTTTTCTGAAAGAAATAAAAATTAAACCTTGGGCTAAATTGTTAGCTTCAATGCAGCAGAAACAAGATTCTTTGGTTTTGTGGTACCTGAGCTCTCTGCTAGGCATCATCTCTCTGCTTTTTTGAAAATCACTTTACATTAATCAGACTAGGGACTGCCTTTATCCTTTCTCCAATATCCTTCATCAAAAGAACAGTTAAGGAGGAGCTTCAAGATAGTGGAACAGTAAGATGTGGAGATCACCTTCCTCCCCACAAATACATCAAAAATACATCTATATGTGGAACAACTCCTACAGAATACCTACTGAACCCTGGCAGAAGACCTCAGACCTCCCAAAAGGCAAGAAACTTCCCACGTATCTGGGTAGGGCAAAAAAAGAGAAAAAACAGAGACAAAAGAATAAGGATGGGACCTGCACCAGTGGGAGGGAGCTGTGAAGGGGGAAAGGTTTCCACACACTAGGAAGGCCCTTCACAGGTGGAGATTGCAGGTGGCTGAGGAGGAAAGATTCAGAGCCACGGAGGAGAGCACAGCCACAGGGATGCAGAGGGCAAAGCGGAGACATTCCCACACAGAGGATTGGTGCTGACCAGCACTCACCAGCCTGAGAGGCTTCTCTACTTCCTTTTTCTGCAGACAGGGACTGGGAGCCGAAGCTCGGGCTTCAGTTGGATCCCAGGGAGAGGACTGGGGCTGGCTGCATGAACACAGCCTGAAGGGGCTAGTACACCACAGCTATCCAGGAGAGTGTCCAGGAAAAAGTCTGGAGCTGGCTAAGAGACAAGAGACTTTTTCTTGCCTCATTGTTTCCTAGTGCGCGAGGAGAGAAGATTAAGAGCACCACTTAAAGGAAATCCAGAGATGAGTGGGAGCCATGGGTATCAGAGTGGATCCCAGAGAAGGGCATAGGATGCTAAGGCTGCTGCTGCAACCACCAAGAAGCCTGTGTGCAAGCACTGGTCACTATCCGCACCTCCCCTCCCAGGAGCCTGTGTAACCCACCACTGCCAGGGTCCCGTGATCCAGGTAAAACTTCCCTGGGAGAACACACAATGTGTCTCATGCTGATGCAACATCACAATGGCCTCTGCTGCTGCAGGCTCGCCCTGCACTCTGTACCCCTCCCTCCCCCAGGGCTGAGTGAGCCAGAACCCCCAAATCAGCTGCTCCTTTAACCCCGTCCTGTCTGAGCGAAGAATAGATGCCCTCAGGTGACTTACACACAGAGGCGGGTCCAAATACAAAACTAAATCCCGGGAGTTGTGAGAACAAACAAGAGAAAGGGAAATCTCTCCCAGCAGCCTCAGGAGCAGTGGAGTAAGCTCCACAATCAACTTGATGTATCCTGCATGTGTGGAATAACTGAAGAGACAATGAATCAACCCAAATTGAGGAGGTGGATTTTGGGAACAATGACATATTTTTTTTTCACTTTTCCTCTTTTTGTGACTGTGTATGTGTATGCTTCTGTGTATGATTTTGTCTGTATAGTTTTGCTTTTACCATTTGTCCTAGGGTTCGGTCTGGCCATGTTTTGTTTATTTTTTTTAGTATAGTTTTTAGTGCTTGTTATCATTGGAGGATTTGTTTTTTGGTTTGGTTGCTCTCTCTTTCTTTCTTTTTTTTATTACTTAATTTTTTTTCTTAATAATTATTTTTTATTCTAATAACTGTAAAATTTTATTTTATTTTATCTTATTCTTTCTTTTTTTCTCCCTTTTATTCTGAGCCATGTGGATGACAGGCTCTTGGTTCTCCAGCCAGGCATCAGGGCTGTGCCTCTGAGGCGGGAGAGCCAAGTTCAGGACACAGGTCCACAAGAGACCACTCAGCTCCATGAAATATCAAATGATGAAAATCACCCAGAGATCTCAATCTCAATGCCAAGACCCAGCTCCACTCAATGACCAGCAAGCTACAGTGCTGGAATCCCTATGCCAAACAACTAGCAAGACAGGAACACAAGCCCATCCATTAGCAGAGAGGCTGCCTAAATTCATAATAAGGCCACAGATGCCCCAAAAAACACCACCAGAGGTGGACCTGTCCACCAGAAAGATAAAATCAAGCCTCATCCACCAGAACACAGGCACTCCTCCCCTCCACCAGGATGCCTACCCAACCCAATGAACCAAGTTTAGACATTGGGGACAGACACCAAAAATAAGGGAAACTATGAACCTGCAGCCTGAAAAAAGGAGACGCCAAACACAGTAAGTTAAGCAAAATGAGAAGACAGAGAAACACACAGCAGATGAAGGAGCAAGGCAAAAACACACCAGACCTAACAAATAGAGAGGAAATAGGCAGTCTACCTGAAAAAGAATTCAGAATAATGATAGTGAAGATGATCCAAAATCTTGCAAATAGAATGGAGAAAATAGAAGAAACTTTTAACAAGGACCTAGAAGAACTAAAGAGCAAAGAACAGAGATGAACAACACAATAAATGAAATTAAAAATTCTCTAGAAGGGATCAATAAGAGAATAACTGAGACAGAAGAACAGATAAGTGACCTGGAAGATAAAATAGTGGAAATAACTACTGCAGAGAATAATAAAGCAAAAAGAATTAAAATAATTGAGGACAGTCTCAGAGACCTCTTGGACAACATTAAACACACCAACATTTGAATTATAGGGATCCCAGAAGAAGAAGAGAAAAAGAAAGTAACTGTGAAAATATTTGAAAAGATTATAGTTGAAAACTTCCCTAATATGGGAAAGGAAATAGTTAATCAAATCCAGGTAGCACAGAGTACCATACAGGATAAATCCAAGGAGAAACATGCCAAGACACATATTAAACAAACTATGAAAATTAAATACAAAGAAAAAATATTAAAAGCAGCAAGGGAAAAACAACAAATAACACACAAGGGAATCCCCATAAGGTGAACAGCTGATCTTTCAGCAGAAACTCTGCAAGCCAGAAGGGAGTTGCAAGACATATTTAAAGTGATGAGGGAGAAAAACCTACAACCAAGATTACTCTACCCAGCAAGGATCTTATTCAGAACTCACGGAGACATTAAAACCTTAACAGACAAGCAAAATCTAAGAGAATACAGCACCACCAAACCAGCTTTACACCAAATGCTAAAGGAACTTCTCTAGGCTGGAAACACAAGAGAAGGAAAACACCTACAATAACAAACACAAAACAATTAAGAAAATGGTAAGAAGAACATACATCTCGATAATTACCTTAAATGTAAATGGATTAAGTGCTCCAAACAAAAGACACAGACTGGCTGAATGGATACAAAAACAAGACCTGTATATATGTTTACTATAGAAGACCCACTTGGGACCTAGGGACACATATAGACTGAAAGGGAGGGGATGGAAAAGTGTATTCCATGCAAATGGAAATCAAAAGAAAGCTGGAGTAGCAATTTGCATAGCAGACAAAATAGACTTTAAAACAAAGACTACTACAAGAGATAAAGAAGGAAACTACATAATGATCAAGGGATCAATCCAAGAAGAAGATATAACAATTGTATACCTGTATGCACCCAAAATAGGAACACCTCAATATATAAGGCAAATGCTAACAGCCATAAAAGGGGAAATCAACAGTAACACAATCAAAGTAGGGGACTTTAACACCTCACTTTCAACAATGGATGCATCATCCGAAATGAAAATAAATAAGGAAACACAATCTTTAAATTATACATTAAACATGACGAACTTCATTGATATTTATAGGACATTCCATGCAAAAAAAAACAGAATACACATTCTCCTCAAGTGCTCATGGAACATTCTCCAGGAGAGATCATACCTTGGGTCATAAATCAAGCGTTAGTAAATTTAAGAAAATTGAAATTGTATTAAGTATCTTTTCCAACCGAATGTTTGGAGACTAGAAATCAATTACAGGAAAAAATCTGTAAAAAATACAAACACATGGAAGCTAAACAATACACTAGTTAATAACCAAGATATCACTGAAGAAATCAAAGAAAAAATAAAAAAATACCTACAAACAAATGACAATGAAAACACGATGACCCAAAACCTATGGGATGTAGCAAAAGCAGTTCTAATATGGAAGTTTATAGCAGTACAATCCTACATCAAGAAAGAAGAAACATCTCAAATAAACAACCTAACCTTACACCTAAAGCAATTAGAGAAAGATGAACAGAAAAACCACAAAGTTAGCAGAAGGAAAGAAATCATAAAGATCAGATCAGAAAGAAATGAAAAAGAAATGAAGGAAACGATAGCAAAGATCAGTAAAACTAAAAGCTGGTTCTTGGAGAAGATAAACAAAATTGACAAGCCATTAGCCAGATTCATCAAGAAAAAAAGGAGAAGACTCAAATCAATAGAATTAGAAATGAAAAACGAGAAGTAACAACTGACATTGCAGAGATACAAAGGGTCATGAGAGATTACTACAAGCAACTCTACGCCAATCAAATGGACAACCTGGAAGAAATGGACAAATTCTTAGAGATGCACAACATTCTGAGACTGAAACAGGAAGAAATAGAAAATATGAACAGACGAGTCCCAAGCAAAGAAATTGAAACTGTTATTAAAAATTTTCCAAGAAACAGAAGCCCAGGACCAGGTGGCTTCACAGGTGAATTCTATCAAATATTTAGAGAAGAGCTATCCTTCTCCAAATCTTCCAAACTATAGCAGAGGGAGGCACACTCCCAAATTCTTTCTATAAGGCCACCATCACCCTGATACCAAAACCAGACAAAGGTGTCACAAAGAAAGAAAACTACAGGCCAATATCACTGATGAACATAGATGCAAAAATCCTCAACAAAAGACTACCAAAGAGAATCCAATAGCACATTAAAAGGATCATACACCATGATCAAGTGGGGTTTATTCCAGGAATGCAAGGATTCTTCAATATATGCAAAACAATCAACGTGATACACCATATTAACAAATTGAAGGATAAAAACCTTATGATCATCTCAATAGATGCAGAGAAAGCTTTTGACAAAATTCAACACCCATTTATGATAAAACCCCTGCAGAAAGTAGGCATAGAGGGAACTTTCCTCAACATAATAAAGGCCATATGTGACAAACCTACAGCCAACATTGTCCTCAATGGTGAAAAACTGAAACCATTTCCACTAAGATCAGGAACAGGACAAGGTTGCTCACTCTCACCACTCTTATTCAACATACTTTTGGAAGTTTTAGCCACAGCAATCAGAGAAGAAAAGGAAATAAAAGGAATCCAAATCGGAAAAGAAGAAATAAAGCTGTCACTGTTTGCAGATGACATGATATTATACATAGAGTATCCTAAAGATGCTACCAGAAAACTACTAGAGCTAATCAATGAATTTGGGAAAGTAGCAGGATACAAAATTAATGCACAGAAATATCTGGCATTCCTATACACTAATGATGAAAAATCTGAAAGTGAAATTAAGAAAACTCTCCCATTTACCATTGCAACGAAAAGAATAAAATATCTAGGAATAAACCTACCGAAGGTGAAAAAAGACCTGTATGCAGAAAATTATGACACTGATGAAAAAATTAAAGATGATACAAATAGATGGAGAGATATACCATGTTCTTGGATTGGAAGAATCAATATTGTTAAAATGACTATACTACCCAAAACATTATACAGATTCAGTGCAATCTCTATCAAACTACCACTGGCATTTTTCACAGAACTAGAACAAGTAATTTCACAATTTGTATGGAAACACCAAAGACCCCGAATAATCTAAACAATCATGAGAAAGAAAAACGGCGCTGGAGGAATCGGACCCCTGACTTCAAACTATACTACAAAGCTACAGTAATCAAGACAGTATAGTATTGACACAAAAACAGAAATATAGATCAATGGAATAGGATAGAAAGCCCAGAGATAAACCCACACACATATGGTCACCTTATCCTTGATAAAGGAGACAAGAATATTCAGTGGAGAAAATACAGCCTCTGCAATAAGCGCTGCTGGGAAAATGGACAGCTACATGTAAAAGAATGAAATTAGAACACTCCCTAACACCATACACAAAAATAAACTCAAAATGGATTAAAGATCTAAATGTAAGGCCAGACACTTTCAAACTCTTAAAGGAAAACATAGGCAGAACACTCTATGACATAAATCACAGCAAGATCCTTTTTGACCCACCTCCTAGAGAAATGGAAATAAAAACAAAAATTAAACAAATGGAACCTAATGAAACTTAAAAGCTTTTGCACAACAAAGGAAACCATAAACAAGATGAAAAGACAGCACTGAGAATGGGAGAAAATATTTGCAAATGAAACAACTGACAAAGGGCTCATCTCCAAAATTTATAAGCAGCTTATGCAGCTCAATATCAAAAAAACAAACAACCCAATCCAAAAATGGGCAGGAGACCTAAGTAGACATTTCTCCAAAGAAGATATACAGATTTCCAACAAACATATGAAAGAATGCTTAACATGATTAATCATTAGAGAATTGCAAATCAAAAATACAATGAGATATCATCTCACACCAGTCAGAATGGCCATCACCAAAAAATCTACAAACAGTAAATGCTGGAGAGGGTGTGGAGAAAAGGGAACACTTGCAGTGTTGGTGGGAATGTAGATTGATACAGCCACTATGGAGAACTGTATGGAGGTTCCTAAAAAACTAAAAATAGAAGTACCATACAACCCAGCAATCCTACTACTGGACATATACCCTGAGAAAACCATAAGTCAAAAATAGTCATGTATCAAAATATTCATTGCAGCTCTATGTACAATAAGCAGGAAGTGGAATCAACATAAGTGTCCACCGAAGGATGAATGGATAAAGAAGATGTGGCACATGCATACAATTGAATATTACTCAGCCTTAAAAAGAAAAGAAATTGGGTTATTTGTAGTGAGGTGGATGGACCTAGAGTCTGTCATACATAGTGAAGTAAGTCAGAAAGAGAAAAACAAATACCGTATGCTAACACATATATATGTAATCTAAAAAAAAAAAAGGATAAAGAATGTTCATGAAGAACCTAGGGGCAAGATGGGAATAAAGACACAGACTTACTAGAGAATGGACTTGAGGATACGGGGAGGGTGAAGGGTAAGCTGGGACAAAGCGAGAGAGTGGCATGAATATATATACACTACCAAACGTAAAATAGATAGCTAGTGGGAAGCAGCTGCATAGCACAGAGAGGTGAGCTCCATGCTTTGTGACCATCTGGAGGGGTGGGGTAGGGAGTGTGGGAGGGAGGGAGATGCAAGAAAGAAGAGATATGGAGACATGTATATGTATAACTGATTCACTTTGTTAAAAAGCAGAAACTAACACACTGTTGTAAAGCAATTATACTCCAATAAAGATGTTAAAAAAAAAAGGACAGTTAATACCTCCACTAGAATATGCACTTCAAGACCAAAATAATAAAATACGTTAAAATAAAAAACTTGCAAATAATCAACAGTATATGCTCTGCAAATTGAAACTGTTGGAGCAGATATACTAAAAATGAAGATGTTAAATATATTTAAGAAAATAGCAACATGTACATATGTATAATGTTCCATAATTTCCATATGTATAAAGTTCCAAATGAAAGATAAATAAAAACCTGCTCCAGGAATATTAAAATAGAAATTTAAACCATGCATTATGATAAAAATATAAACTTCTGGATTTTCCAGGGAAAAAGAAATGGTCATGCAAAAAAGGAAAAGGTCTGATTAGATTCAGCTTTTTAAATTGAAAGTTATTTTTAAAAAGGTATAATAATTTGTCTTTAAAAGAAAATAATTAGAAATTAGAATTACATCTCCTGCCATATATTCTTTCACTTATATAAATATTTTCAAGGCTATATTAACATTATTGTGCTATACAAAGTTCCACATTGAAACTAAAAAAATGAGAACATATATCTCTAAAAATACTACATCATATAAAACCATATAAAGTATAATCTATGTTAACATAAGCTTGCTAGAAAGTAAAGAAGAGGACAAGAGATAGGAGTTTGATAGAATATTCTTTCTTCTGGAAAAGATATATATAATTATAAATGAAATATGAATGTAAGCAGCTCTTTCACCCCTTTCCTGTTTGTCTATTTCTGTTCCTCTTAAACCTTAATTATAATACTGAGATCACTAGGTAACATTTCACATAACTCCTGACCTATGTTCTACTGAATGTACAGAATGCCCTGTCTAAACTTTTGATTCTTTTCCTAGATTAAAAGAAGTAGGAATGAAGAAGTTAGTAAACAATGATCAGCTCTGCACCCCCAGCAGTCCCCTCAGCAATACTGCAGGCAGACCATGTGGATGAGAAAACATGTGAAGAAAGATCCTGAGGAGTCAGCCAGCCTGCACACAGTGGAAAATGCTATAGAGCTTGACTTCTTGCCTTGACTACTCACTGAGATTCTTTCCCCTTCTTTCCTTTGAAAACTGTCATGGGCAAGCAGAATCTTCTGATTTGGTTTGGGACACAAGTCCACCTTCTCCCAGTTTGCTGGCACCCTGAATAAAGCAATGTTTCTTTTATACCAACACTTGCCTCTCTAGTGTTGGCTTTAGAGAGGTGAGCAGTCAAACCTGAGTTTGGTGACATGAAGATCAGTTGGAAATTATGACATGGGTCTTAATTTAAGAATTGTATTTTATAACAAATATTTTATGCATATATTTTAAACATGCGGAAGATAATATGGCAGAAAGCAAGAAAGGTGAGAAATAGAAATATCAAAGAAAAAAGATAGTTTAGTAGAATTAAAATAAAAATAATAAAATTAAAACTATAACTCCTAATAAAATAGATATTAAATTAATATAAATGCATTGAGTTCACAAGTCATAACCTCAAATGGCATTATACAGCACATGGAATATGTTCTTTGTAAACAATAAGTTTAAAACAATGAACAAATCAGGAATAAACCTTAATAGTCAAAATAAATTTATTGAAAATATGAGATATTTGTGAACTAAAAATTTCTTAGGAATAAATATTAACATATATGTATATATAATTATATATATATATGAATATATAATTTAAGGAAGAAAAAGATAGAAAATAGTCATATATGATAACACAAAGAACAGAGAAAGAATATATAACCATTATACATAAGTATATTAAAAAATAGCATTGAAACATAAATGCAACAACTGACAAATTTAAATAATGAAGGGGTTCAGAATGAGTATCCCCAAGATGTGTCACTTCAATATGTGGATTATTTTGAGCTGAACATAATGGAGGTCCAGAAGACTCAGGAAGAGCTATTTACCTCCCCCTCAATTACCTAAAATAATTTAGATAAGAGGCCTAAGAGAGAGAATTATTACCAAATATAACTTTCATCTGAATGACCTATCTGCATGACCAGGCAGACATCTAATTATGAAACATCTGCTCTTCTTATTTTCCTCTGAATTACCCTTCTACTCTTTGAAGCCCCAGCCCCTATCCCATTCCTCAGCTCAGGGTGACACATAAGCTTCAAATGCCCGAATTGCCCTTGGGTCTCATATTCTTATGGGACTCCTGTATGTGTGTAATTAAATTTGTTTTTTTATTTCTCCTGTTAATCTGTCTTATGTCAATTTAATTAATAGACTAGACAAAAGAACCTAGAAGGTAAAAGAAAATGTTTTCTTCCCTACAATACATACATTAGTATTTGTAGCAGAATATTTTGATTCATCCAACTCAGAAACTAATAGACCCACTGATGAAAAATAAGCTTTGATATTAAAAACCTAAACAACATAAATTTTAAATTTTAAAGCTAGATAGATAACATCATAAATTAAAAATAAATGTCCAGGAGAGAATATTTTCTTCTAAAGCAGTTTGGAGAAATATAACTAAAAGCAAATTCTCTTCCCAAACCAGAAATCCTCTTCACATAGGTAGGAGAGAAAGAAAACACTCATTATTAAATAACCATTAAACCAGAATATGATGCATATCACAGGAAATTCTCTCAGAGTTTGCAAAGACAGAAAGAAATCTCACCCTTTCATATAACCAGTCACATACAACCCATCACACACATGTTTCCAGATAAATAATAACTAGTTCTCAAGTAACAGAACTTGACAGCACCATTTCTCACACATAGTTCATCCAAAATTCACCTGGTAACTTGGGTGACCACTTGTATTTGTTAATTGGCTTTATCCAGAGAAGAAATAAACTTCTCATTTGTTTATGACAGGAAGTAGTTTTTGCAACTTGGAATTATGTTCCCAAGAAAGGCTCCTACCCACTAACAGACAGGGAAAGATCTGGGTGCTATATTCCTTGACGTTTACATTTCAATAAGATGGTTCATGAGTTCCTGAGGAAGGCATTCCTGAGTCTTAAAGCTGACAAAAGGCCTATCTAGTTTTCAAAAGGATTTATATACATTTCAAAGAGAGGAGAAAGTACTTAGAATTATACATTTTCTAAATAAGAGCTCTAACAAAAAAGGAGGGAAGAGGAATTTCTTTCCTTATTTTCTACAGGGAGAATTAAGCTTCTATTTTTAATTTGCTTTTGCCCTTACAGCATAAAGAGTATTTTTATACAAACAGAACATATTGAGGATATATTAGGGTATGAAAGTGACCTAAAAAATTTCAAATAATCTATCATTTGCTTAAACTATGTTATCTCAGAATAATAAATTGTAATAATAGATTAATAACAAAGGTATACCTGAAAATGTTCCATATTTTGAAAATTAGTATACGGTTTTAAGTAATATTGGGGCAAAAAAAAGATGAAATGGTAAAATTGTTGAACAATAATCACTAACGAGGCTGCAAAGAACAAAGAACTTTATTGTGGTGGGCGGGGGGTCTTATGTATTGAAATTTGGGAGACCCAGATTCTGTAAAACTGAAAGTGTTCCATGGAAGAGAGTCAGTGACTAATAAAGACAAAAGGCACAATGTTGCTCAAGAATTATGATGAATCCTGTCACAGAAAGGAAATATTTGTCCTTAAGGGATAGGCCATCACAAATTATTTTAGGGTAAGGGTTTGGTAAGTATCTTGAGTTTCTAGACTATTAGGCAGTTGTTCTGGATGCTTACATTAGGACAAGAAGTGGTCAAAGTTCAGATTCTATCTGAGCTGAAACATGCATAAGTTTTACAGAATTGGTTGACTGCGGTCCTAGCCAGGGAGGTTCATTTTCTGATCAGATTCATGCAGTCAATAACAAAACCAATGCTAAGACTGGAACAGCACAAGCTTTATTCAATAGCCAAGAATGGAGAAGCAGGAAACTAGTTTGCAAATCAGCTTCTCAGCCCAATTGGGATGGAGACACCCAATATATAGGAGGAAGATAAAAGTGAGGGAATTGGAAAGAGTGGGAAGAATATTCATGACTTATCCCAGAATAGGGGTGTCATTTGGACCCATAAGTCATCGCAATTTTTAGCTATCATGGTGCTGGTGGGTATGTCATTTAGCATGCTAATGTATTACAATGAGTGTATAACGAGGCTGAAGGTCTACTGGATTTTAAATCTTCCATCATCTTGGGCCTAGGTGATTCTAACCAGTTCTTGTTTTTTCTCTTTTAAGCTTCCTCCTGAAACTTAGATAAGAGTAATTGCTTTCCATTCAAGAAAGGGGTAAGATTCTCGGACAACCTTGGTAACAAAGTCACACTTCTTCAATGGCCTCCCAGGTATATTATGGAGAGCTATGTTAGCAATACCAACTCCATTTTCATTTTCCTTTTACAGAGTTATAAAGTAAATTAAGAAAAGCTTAGAACTGATTAATACTAGCCTACAAAGCAAGACTGGTGTAACCCAGCTAAGGCAAAAAAATACTTATTAGATTTACTTTTTTTATTAAGAAAAAAGTTTTTTTTTTTAATGTTCAGAATTTAACTGAAAAAGGAATAAAGCAATAGAGTAATCCACAGGAAAAATGGTAATATTAAATATAAAAGACAAAATCAATAATCTTGAGAAAAATAAAAACAAATAATAAATTTGAGTTATTTGGAAATAAAACAGCACTCTGACAACACTAATGATATTATCATATTATACATTTTATGTATTATATGGATATTACCTATGTAAAAGTACAGAAATAAAAAGACATAACTTTGGGCTTCCCTGGTGGCGCAGTGGTTGAGAGTCCGCCTGCTGATGCAGGGGACATGGGTTCGTGCCCCGGTCCAGGAAAATCCCACATGCCGTGGAGCAGCTGGGCCCGTGAGCCATGGCCGCTGAGCCTGCGCATCCAGAGCCTGTGCTCCGCAACGGGAGAGGCCACAACAGTGAGAGGCCCGCGGACATAATTTTATATGATAAAATGTTAAACTATATAAGTGTTAAAATGTTTTGAACCACTTTCACTAATATTTTTGAAAATATAGATTAAATGGTTAAATTCTAAGAAACATACAAAATCAGAATAAGAAGAAATACAGAAATTGATAATAACTATTAAAATTAAATGGTAGGAAATAGCCTTTTAATAACAATAAGCTGAAATTGTTTAACCAGGGAATAGTAACAAACTTTTGAGCAATATATTATTCCTGTCTTATTTTAGTTGTTACTGAATATATACAACAAAACAAGTAGCTCTTTTTGTTTTTAAAGGCTAGATTAATCTCTATTTATTCAGTTAAGCCTATCCCAAATGGAAGAACAACCTATTAGTTGCCTATTTAGTATATAAGAGCAAAATGATAAATTTTTAAATGACATACTGGAGTAATTCAACAGTGCAATTTTTAAAGAAATATATTTTGAGGTGGAGATCCAGATTTTATGAGGCTTGAGGCATATGCAACTTATGCATTTCTTTTTAAGAAAAAAAATACATATGAGAAAGAAATTATTTTGAATGAGCACAGAAATCAAAATAATCACAAATTTTAGAGTGCTGAAAAATACCACACTTTTTTTCAGTTTACATTTTTACTTCCCTAAGACATTTACCATCATATTTGTATTTTAGCATGACCATTAATTTATTTAAAAATTCACAAATATTCTTTAAAAAATACATATATATCAAATGTGTTTTAAAATCTCCCTATACTGCATTTGCCTACATATTTCCACATATTTATATAATCAAACTACTCTTTCATAGCCTGCATTTATTTATTAATGAATATGGATAGATATTTCATCACGAAATATTTTTATCTTCAGGCAGTTTTTCTGTGTCAGTAGCAATCTCACATGGCACTTAATTTGGAACTGGTAACTTTGTCAGAACAAATTGTGCCAGCTATGCTAAATTGTATTTGATACATTGAGATGCATATACATGAGATTTCACATACAGACATACTATTTGTTTATATTCCTTGCCCTCTCCAAATAAAGATATAGTCTATTTACCATGATTCATATTATAAAAGAAAATTTGGTGAATATGTACTGTACTACCAAATATGTTTCTGACAAAGGAGAACTTTCACTTTGAATAGGAATCAGTAAAAACCATATATTCCTCCTAGGATTTTATATATCTAGTGACTGGAGAAAAAGAGAATCTGTGTACAATTTTCTGGCTCTGTAGTTTTCAGATCATGCGGGGCTGAGTGACATAGGTCACAGTCATCATTCAATACCTCCCACTCATTCGTGTCATGACGCCAGATGAGACCGGACAGTGGGAAGATTTCTAGAGGAGAATGACCAGAGAGATCTGAATGATACTTAGAAATAACTAGGACCTCCTCACATGACAATAACATGTCTGCCTCCAGCAATAATTATCATCCACATAAATATGTCTATTAAACCCCAGCTAAATATGATACCAACAAAACTGAGTAACCATCAGTGGGAAGAACATATATAGGTATATAATGTAAGGAAGCAAATTTGTCACCCCAAAATGTGTCTTTGGCATGAAGATTTTTTCAAGCTGAAAACTATCAAGGCCCAAAAACTCAGGAAAAAACTTTCATCTTCCCTTCAACTACCTAAAAGATTTTAGATAGAGGACATATTCCAAGAATAAAACTAGCACCAGCGATATTTGCAATGAATATGGACTAGGTGTGGTAGAGGCCTAGAGATCAGAGCTCACTCTGTGTCCCATTGTCTCTGCATGGCCCAGCTAACATTTGCTTATCAAACATTTGCTTTTCCATTTCCATGTGAATTGCCTTCTTCCCCTTGAAGTCCTAAACCACTACCCCAACTCTTTTGTTTTTAGCTGAAAATAGTATTTAAGGTAAGTATTTTGGCCATTTTTTCAAGTTATTTAGTTTTCCTGGGTCTCTTCCATGTAATACATGTAATTAAACATTTTCTCCTGTTAATTTGTCTCATTCCAATTTAATTCTTAGACTAGCCAGAAGAACCTAGAAGGGTAGAGAAAATTTCTTCCTCTTTGACAATATCATGTAATTCCATATTATTGGTTAGAAGCCATGGAAAAAACATAAACACATTTTCATATAAATCAAAAAATATATTTTAAAAGAACACAGTAGCAAGTGTCCTATGAACACATTACAATAATTGTCCATGTGAAGAAAATAAATGGAAGTGGAAAATCAAATTTAAAATGAACTGATATAGAAATAAACCAGGAAGAGGACAATGAGGAAAATGCTCAATGACATAGGGGCCAATGATTAGAAGAATTTTCAGATTCCGAGTACCTAAAAAGGATATCCATTAAAAAATAAATACATACATAAACAAGGAAAGATCCTTTCAAAATATAAAAAATGCTTTCAGTATTGTCTCCCTATGCCTTTTCTTTTGTCATAGAATAAAACGTTTCCTAGCTTTACTCTTGCCTTCAAAAACCATTACTGAATCTTGAATACAGTGAGCCAAAACCACCCAAAATGCAGTAATCAAGTAATTTAAAATGGATTTCAAATAATCTTGAGTCTTTTATCATGCATCCCATAGCATTTAAAGAAATCTTCATCAGAAAATATTTCCCTTGAATTTGATTGATATCTTTATCTTAATAAAGAGCAGTACTTAATACATCACACAGAACATTATTTAAATTTAAATTCTAAAATGTTATTTTTTCTAGTTTTAGATTCTCAAAAAAATTCAGCATATACATAGTTCTTTTATACTGCATTTTTGTGCCTATAAATTTTAAACAAATCTTGAAAATAATAAATAAGTGTACACCTTACAGTTATGGATTCTAATTTTACATAATTTATGTACCAGTTCATGAATGTTTTGAAATACAATCTGCTATATATGACAACATTTTAATGACATTTTGATATGAGGTATCCTTTTAATTTGTCCTTAGTCTTGGTTTTGATATTTTTGAAAATTAGGAACATTTATGAAATGTAGATCAAAATATTCTTATCCATGTTTTGTTAAACACACTTAAAATGCCCTTTAAGTAGACATGGAGAAACTAATTTATAATTTATACTCTAAATGATAGATTTATATCTGAGTTTATTATAACCTAGAGTTAGAAAAAACAGATGTATTTTTTGTGAGTCTTAAAAAACTTATCAAATAATTTGTAAAAGCTTTGTAAGGACTGAAGCTAAATAGGACTCAACACCCAGTGGAAAATGTATCCAAATCTATTTCACCATGTCAAACTTGAAAGTGCAAATACAAACTTAACTCCATTCTCATAGTAAGCTGAGATGTTTCTGTATTCCTCTTAACTTATATATGCTGATAAATCAATCTACTACTTAAATATAATAAATGACATGTATGTATTTTAACAAGATTTTTACTGGTTTAATTGATTTTGTGCAACTTTTCTATGACAAATATTCTATGGACATATTAAGCATGATCAGTTCAAAAAAGTGTTTTAATGTGTATGTGTTAAATGCCTGGTGTCAATTACGTGTCAACTTTATGAGAACAAAAGCTGAAATGTATATATATTCAAACTCAATAAATTATTTTAGGGTATAAAAATATAATTACCTTTTGGTAATTATTAGCTAAATATCAAAGGTAATTTAAAGTATTACTGGTTTATTTAAATAAATTAAACTTGTTATACATGAGAAAATATCTCTTCACTATCCTTGTTTTAAATTTGGAGATATTAAAAATAAAGTTGCATGGCCACTTGTATTCAGCAATTCTTAGATTATTCCCTTAAATTCACAGCAGTGTGTGTGTGTGTGTGTGTGTGTGTGTGTGTATGTGTTTGATTGAGTGTGTTAGTAGTAAATAGCTAGAAGCAAACAATGCTTATTAATTAAAAATTAAATGCATTTTGGAAAATGTATCCAATAGAATACTACACAACTATTAAAATTGATGCTTACATATGTAAGCACTAACATGAAAATAGTTTTAAGATGTATCATTAAACATAAGGAGCACATTAATTGGCTTGCATCATGTGCTTTTTCTTAAACTAATCACATTTGGTGAATGATTCAGCTATCATAGGAATGGTTGAAACAATGAGAAGATAAACTTGGTATGATTAGTAGTCAAGTTCTCTAAAGGAAAGAAGGGGGTTGGTGAATTAGTGCCCCATAATAAACATGTATCCGTTATAGATGAACCCCAGGATGACAGCTGTGAGAATTCACCTTTCAGTATTCCACTTACAGGAAGTACCATGACCAATGTCCCCAGCAGAAGCTCTGCACAATCTGTCCATTGTTTATGCAAAGACTATGCTTCCCACTTGCTGCTTCCAGCTAATTACGGAGGTGGGGAGGCATGATTAAAGCAGGTCTGCTTCTGGGAGACACAGGACTCCTCTCTCAGCTGACTTTTACTGGAAGACTCTGACTTCCTTGCCAAACCTTTCTTAGACTACACATCCATCCAAATGTGCTCTTCTTCCTTTCTGGGATCAGACTTACACTGCAGTCTGACTGCTCTTCCCTCCTTCTTGCCTCCTTTCTCACTTTCCCTTCAGTTGGCATGCCCTCTAATAAAATCCTTGCACTCAATCTTGTCTTGGTACTTTTCAGGGGCCCTGGATAAACACATACAAGAGGCAAATTACAGAAGTACTACACAAAACATGTTGAATGGAAGAATGAACTAGTGTTATGCATGTGGTGATCCTCCTTTGCATTTATTTCATATCTGCATTGTTTGATAGTTTATTTCATTTTATTTTCATTTACTTTTGTATTTCCTTCAAGTTTGACTTCAATTTCACTAGCAAGGCTTTCAGCTGTATGTTTGCTTCTTATGGAGACTTCAAAATGGCTATAACTCCATAAAACTGCATTAATATATATTTTTTCCCTTGCTTCTATTTGCTTGGTGCCTCCATTTTCATGATTTTTTTTTAAAACAAACCATCATGCCATTAATTTCTTTAAGTCTCTATAGAATAATTTCTTGGTAGTTTTCCAGTTTCCTGGGTGTATTTTTTCTGATATTCTTGCATATCCTTTTCTTGTGACACTTCGTTCATTGATAACATCTTTACATAATAGAGCACAGCACAGTATAACAAAGTTTATGTTAATTCCTCCACAGTTATTATACTTCTTTGCGAGCAGAAAGCTATTTGTTGAGGGTATGTTGGGAAGAAATGGGGGTGATAGAATAAGCTTAAGCAGCCTTAAATTTCTCTTATAAAATCAGTCACATTTTCTGTTCTAGAAGCACACATCCTCTTTATTTTAGTAGCTCAAGGTAGATAATACCAAATCCATGTGTCTTGAAGTGTGATATTATTGCTGTTTTCCTTCTTTTCTTTTCCACCTCTCAACTCTATTAGACCTCTCAGACAAGAGGCTGTTTTTTTTTTCTTTTTTGTATGTTAAGTGCAGTTTACACAAGGTAAAATGTATATTCTTAAGTGTGTGCAGCTTGGTGAATATTAAATGTATGTCAATACCTGGGTAACCTCCACCCAGATCAAAACAGAGAAATATTTCCATCCACTCAGGGAGTTCCGTTGTGTTCCTTGACATTCAATTCTCCCACACGCCTTCATAACCACTCCTCTGAATTATATTAAAATAAATTTGTTTTGCTTCTTCTACAACTTCATATAAATGTAAGCATGTAATATAAGCATTAATCTCCTGTGTATGGTTTCTTTGGCTCAAGTTATTGTCATTAACTTAAATCCATGTAGTCGCATGCATCATGTTATTTCTGCATAGCATTCAATAGAATTAATTTACAATTTGTTTATCTGTTCTCCCAATGATGAACATTTGGGCTGTTTCCAGTTTGGAGGTATTATAAATAAAACTGCTATGAATAATCTTGAAGACTTTGTGTGTCTGTGTAAGCATATGCTCTCATTTCTTGCATGTATATCTTAGGAGTGGAACTGCTGGCTCAGATTAGGTATATGCTCAAATTTATTGGAGACTGACAAAAAAATTGTATTGCATTCTTTGTAACTTATGCTCACACTAAAAATGTATGAGCAATTCAGTTACTCCATATTTACTCATTCAGTTTTGGTTTTATCAGTCTTTCATATTCTACTTATTCTGACAGTGTGCAATATTAATGCAATGTGACTTAAATTTATACTCTAATATTGCTGTTAATTAATAATGTTGAGCTACTTTAGGGAAATGCATATTGAAGGCTTTCACCATTTTTAAACTAGATTATCTGAATTTTTCTTGTCAATTCATAGGAATTCCTTAAATATTCTAAATTATGAGGCTTTTGACAGATAAATATATTTTTTATTTTCTTCCACTATTTGATTTGCCTTTTAGTTTTCTTAATGATATCTTTCATGAACAGTACAGTTGCCCCTCAGTATCTGTGGGGGATTTGTTTCAAGACTCCCACAAAGATAACAAAATCCACAGATGTGTTACCAAGAAGGATTCTATTGGGCTTTCCTGGGAGGTAACGCCCATCCCCACCCCACGCCCTCCACCTGCCTCTTGTTCATAGAAAATCTTTTGTCTCTCAGGCCTTCCCTAAGTCACAAAAGGCTGGCTCAAGAATTAAAGATTGAAAGAATGTGAACATGTAGCAACAAAAAAATGTCAGTTGAGCCAGGAGAACTGTTAATAATTTGAACAATCAGTTAGCCCTATAGCAGAATCTTTAGTTCCTCTCTGAAAGATGTAGATAACAGTATCTGATGCACGTTCTTGAGTTGTTTTACAGATATTAAAACCACCACCATACGGAAGAAGTTAACTGCATTATGACCATGAACACAACCCCCAGGCTCATTGGAGCCTGAGGATTGATAACAGTAACCTGTTTCCTCACTATCAACCAGAGAATTGTGAAGGAGATGATTACACACCCTGCAATGCTCTCCCTCACCTTGCTTTTAAAAACACTTCTCTGAAATCCATCAGGGAGTCTGGAGTTTTTGAGCATTAGCTGCCAATACTCCTTGCTTTGTGTCTGCAATACACACTGCACTTTAATTTATCACAACCCAGTGTCAGTAGACTGACTTCTCTGCATGCTGGTGAGAGGACTCAAGTTTGGTTCCATAATAGATGCTCAAGAGCCTGATATAAAATGGCATAGTATTTGTATGTAACCTAAACACATCCTCCTGTATACTTTGAATCATCTCTAGATTACTTTTGATACCTAATACAATGTAAATGCTATGTAAATAGTTGGTGATGCTTGGCAAATTCAAATTCTGCCTTTTGACACTTTCTAAAAAATTTATTTTCTAGTATTTTTGATCCACAATTGGTTGAATTCACAGATGTGGAACACATGGATATGAAGGGTCAACTATACTTTTTAAATTTTATAATGTCTAACTTTTATGAGTTTTGAAATCTGCCCAAGAAATCTCCACCCAAACCTGAATCATGAAACTTTTTCTTTGACTTTACTCTAAAAGTTTTACAGTTTTAAACCTTATATTTATATTGATAAGTCATTTCAAATTAAATTTATGTATGGTGTGAAGTCGAAGGTAAGGTTAATATTTAGCCAGGTAGATATTCAGTTGCCCTACCAAGATTGATTAAGAATATTTTCCTTTTCATTGAATTTCATTGATTCCATTGTCAAGTATCAAGTGATTATACTGGTGCAGGTTTGTATTTGAAACCGTATATTTCTATTCCATTTATCAATTTATCTATCCTTGTGTCAATACACACTTTCTAAATTATAGTATTTTATGCAACAACTTAGATGGATATAAGGGAATTATGAAGAGTGAAAAAATAAAGTCTTGAAACATTGCATACTATATGACCCTATTTGTACAATAATTTGATGTAACAAAATACAGAGATAAAAAGCAGAGTCATGATTTCCATGGATTATAAGAGTAAATAATATATTGTTGTGTAAATAAAATTTACATTTTTAAAATGCGTTCCCCCAAATAGTTCATGATATCTATGTATTATCATAAACTTGTCTTAAAATTAATATGTCAAAACTTAGTTAAAATATTTACTAAGTATAATAATTGGATTCTAATTTTAAATATATAAAATTTAAATATATAAAAATTTAAATATATAAATAATCTTATAAGAATATGTATAAAAATAAATAATAATGAATAAAGTAATAAAACAGAATAATCAAGCTGTTAAGAAAGAAATTTGCAGTTCTTATCCCTCACTTTCACCAGCATTTTGGTGTAGTCTGAAGATAATTCACAAAAAACTTTGTCAATATGGAAGACATGTCTCGTCAAAAATCACTGAAAAAGTGTATTAATATGAAATAATGTGTAGACGGATACAATCTAATAATTTCAGTCACCAGCACAGTAGTATACATTTTTTTTACATTTATAATCCAAGCATAACTAATTGTAATTGTCTTAACTAAATTCAGTCCGTAAAACAATAGTGTAAATTGTTACTATCTTTCATGACACATGTATACTTTTTACTCAACAAATCTTAAAATACAGTTAAAAAACATAATCTCTTATTACAGAACAAGTACATAAAAAGCAATAAAGTTAATGAGTATATTAATATGATTTTCACAAACTTTCTTTAAATATTTTATAAATAACTTTTGATGTAAGAAATAATAATTCTAGTATCTGTAATTTATAATTATACTTTTCATTAGGATATATTCCAGATTATATATTTTCCAGATTATATTTTTTAAATTTGCAATTTAACATTATATAGTAATTTGTACTTTAAGCTAATAATAATTTAATATTTTTTAACCATTATATATAAAGATGCTACTTTTGTTACCTAACAAGATGCTGATAACTAATTATGTATAATATTAAAACATTGATTTAGATAATATCAAAAATTAATGGAAATTGTAACTACAGTATGAAAATATTATAACTGCTAATGTTAAGGATGGAGAATAAAACAATTTTAAAGTTCATCCTGCTTGTTTTCTTGATAATGTATAAAATATCCCTCATCAACACTTTTCCATTATTCAGATAACCTTCACTGTCTGTCCACACTCCTACACTTCTCAATTCTTCAGCTCTATGTACTTGGTGAAGTCCATATGGAAAAGAATTGTCAAAGAATTTTGGGTTCACACCAGGTCAGAGACTTGTTGGGATTCTAATCTCTCACACTAGCTGATACTATTCTTTTTTTCGGTACGCGGACCTCTCACTGTTGTGGCCTCTCCTGTTGCGGAGCACAGGCTCCAGACGCGCAGGCTCAGCGGCCATGGCTCATGGGTCCAGCCGCTCCGCGGCATGTGGGATCTTCCCGGACCGGGGCACGAACCCATGTCCACTGCATCGGCAGGCGGACTCTCAACAACTGCGCCACCAGGGAAGCCCGATACTGCTCTTTTAAAAATTGAGAAATCTTGCTCTTACTCCAGCAAATGTCCTCTGTCACTATTGAGTTTTTGACTCTTCCCACTGTAAGTCAGCAATGTAAGCATACATGATCTATTTTCTCCTAAGAAAGGTTTATTCTTCTGAATGTTACTTTATTTGTATTTCTAAGAAGCTGTTATTTTGCAGCTTAATTAATATTTTTGCAGCATTAGGATGCAAATGCAAATCTGCAAATTTCAACACCCTAACCTGAAGAAGTCCATAACTACTTATTGAAAAACTAATAAAATAGATATTTACAGGGAAATGAGCTAAATAATACACCCACCAAGATTTAAGAAATGTGGAATTTTATTAAACCATGTGATAGAATGTTTTTACTTAAATTTTTCCAGAATGCAGAACTTAATTTAAAAAATATCAATTCATTATTATGCAGAAATAAGTCTGATACAAAATTGAACACAATCCAGAAAATATAACATGATACAACACAAGTTTATGTGTGATAAAACTCAGAGCTAGTATTTAAGCCAGCGAACAACACAGGAACCAGAATTGTTACTAACTGACTGTATATCTGCTATCAAGTTCAAGCTTGTACTGCTTGCCCCATGATAGGCCAATAAATTGAGAGACGAGTTGCCAGGGAAAGGAATAGTGACTTTATTCAGAAAACCATCAGATGGAGAAGATGGTAGACTAGTGTCCCAAAGAACCATTTTGCCCAGGTTTGGATGCTAGTTTATTTTATAGAACAAAGAGGAGGAAGTGAGAAAATAAAGTGTAAAAGAAGATAAGTTGTTGCAAATATTCCCTGGTTCTCGCCAGACTCAGAGGGGATGTAAATTCTTCTTTCCTGCTGCCATTAACAGGTGGCTGGTCAGGATGTTTCCTGTGAGCTAAACAAAGGTATTTTAGCTTAGTGCTCAATCATGAGAGGAAGGGTTCCAGGAGATGAGCCATTATGTATACTTTAAGTTATAGGCAACATCCCTTTGGTGATTATCTTGTAGCAAAAGCAATAGAGTATAAAAGTTAAAAGAAATAGACCCAATATAGAGTCAGATTTGTTCTTCCCTATTATGTACCTTCTCTAGTGGCTATGGCTGTGCCTAATTCTCTGTTCTTTCCATCTGACTAATAAGTGTCAAAGCTTTGTTGGCTGGTGCCTATTCTACAGTAGGTATTAATTAATTTATTATAAAAATAAATAGTATATTCCTGTAGTTATTTAACCCCCTTTTAATATAATATTGTTATTTATCTCTGAAAGATATGTTATACATCTATTTTTCTAATATATTCATATTTTAAATAAATATTCTTTAATGAGCAGAATGTCCAGTATCCACTGGTTAAAAATTTTATCTTAAGCATAAAATATGCCTGTTTCTAAATAACATTCTGTGTCACTGTGCTATGAGATGATTCCTCTTTTTTTTTTTTTTTTGCAGTATGCGGGTCTCTCACTGTTGTGGCCTCTCCTGCTGCGGAGCACAGGCTCCAGACGCGCAGGCTCAGTGGCCATGGCTCACAGGCCCAGCTGCTCCGTGGGATGTGGGATCTTCCCGGACAGGGGCAAGAACCCGTGTCCCCTGCATCGGCAGGCGGACTCCCAACCACTGCACCACCAGGGAAGCCTTGATTCCTCTTTTAATCTAACATTATTTTAGTTAATATTGCCATAGAGTATATTTTTATTAACAAACTCAGTTTTGGCTACTCACTGCATGACAGGCCAATAAGTCAAGTGACAAGGTGGTAACTTTATTTGAGAAAGCCAGCTAACCTAGAAGATGGTGGACTATTTCTTAAAAACTATCTTAACATCTTGGTGCAGGCAAAGAGCTTTTAAAGGCAGCGTGATGGAAGGGGCTGCAGGGTGCCTGAGCAGCTCCTACACAATTCTCATATTGGTAGGCATCAAGGTGAAGTTTGAAAATCCTTTCAACCGGCCTGGGGTCTATGTGCTAGCGGTCATCTGTTTTCATCTGGTGGGTGTCTACTTCCTATGAAAAAAACTTAGGAATGTGTGTCAGACCTTTATCTATATCTTTCAGGGAACTGGGAGTTTGGTGATTCTGCTGTTTAGCTGGTATATAGTCTAAATTGTTACCAGTTTCCCTGCCCAACAGCTATTCTTTTTTCTACATCTTTACATTTTGTTTCTATATCTTCATATTTCCTAATCTTTAACTCTAAGGCCAGAGAGTCTCTTTGGAGACTCAGGGGAGGCCTAGGAGACTGCAAAGGACAGAGACACAGGAGCTTGTATGCAGTTTCAATCCTCCCTTTTTTTTGATATTCATCAATCTTGAGAGGAACACATGTTGGACAAGAAAGGGAATAATACTTTGGACAGAGAGGTTAATCATAAACTCGGCAGAGGAACTCTGTTTTAGGGGAACTCGGTTTCATTTTGATATTGTATAGGGCAAGTTCTTCTCATTGCTCTTTTCTAACACAGCATTGGTTATTCCTGCACATATTCTCTTTCTAATATACTTTAAAGTAATCTTGTAAATTCCTTTAAGGTTGAATTGGGTTATTTTTGGAATAATTAACATCTTTGAGTATCTCCATCCAGAAAATAAACTGTATACCTTCCCATTTAAGTACATATTTCTTTCTTATTAATTTTTTTATAAGTTTTTTTCTTACATACTACACTTTCTTAAGTTTATCCTTAGATGTTATCCATTTTTATGTTTGTGAGTAGGATTTTTTATTACTCTTTTCTAAATAAATAGTAAGGTATTATAGAATAAGCCCAATTAACTGAATTGTTTTATTTTTTCTAATTACTAGTATTGCTAAGCAGTAAAGAGATGAACAATCGAGACAGACCAATTACTCTGTAGGCAGTTGAAAATGTTGTCAGAGAATGACTTTTCCCAAAATGCATCAAACTCCAAAGCCAATTCTTTGAAAACTTCAAGGAATAGATAATATCCAATGTTATTTAAACTATTCCAGAGCCCAGCAAAAAAACAGGAGCTTTGAAATTCTTTGAACGGAGTCAGTATGATATTGATACCAAAACCTAAAAGTACAGAACAATCTCATTTGTGAATACTGAAGCAAATATCTTAAATAAAGTATTATAAAGTAGAAGACAGGAGAACTTTCAAAGAACTAAGCAGCAGAGCAAATAGGGCTTTATTTCATGGTTCAATCATAGAAAATCTATAGATTTCAAAATATCAATATCAATAGGAAAATATAATCTTCATAGACAGCAGAACATCATTTGATAAAATAGATAAATGGATATGTATTTAAATTATAGGTATATATTTTAGGTACATGTCAAATTAAAAATCAGAAACAAGCTTAAAAGTGCGATACCAGATGAATATAACTATTTTAAACCTGTTTTTGCAGTGACTCAACAATATTACAAACTAACGTGAAAAGAGAGGTTAAAGGTTAAATCTGCAAGGAAGATTAATAATCCTTATTATCTTGTATTATGAAAATCAGTTGGTAAACTATTAGATAGCATATTGAATTTTTCAAAGTTAATATAGAAAAATCAGTTTATTTTCTATATACACCCACTTACCAAGTAGATCATGCAATAGAAGAAACATTTTTATTACCAACAAGAATGTAACTGTGAAAATACCTATAAGATTAATTAAGAATTTTCATAACTTTTCTAAAAGTTTATTTCAATTATTCTTGCTTTTTAATCTCTTTAATTTTCTGATTGATAAGATTATAGTCACAATTTATTCTTGATTTTGTTTATATAATTGCTGGACAAATTTCTGAAGATACAAGTGCACATGCCAATTTCCTATCTCCTCACTCATTTATTGGAAGGACACTCAAGATATTCTAAAATTTTTTTTTTTTTTTTTGTGGTATGCGGGCCTCTCACTGCTGTGGCCTCTCCCGTTGCGGAGCACAGGCTCCGGACGCGCAGGCTCAGCAGCCATGGCTCACGGGCCCAGCCGCTCCGCAACATGTGGGATCTTCCTAGACAGGGGCACGAAGTCGTGCCCCCTACACTGGCAGGCGGACTCTCAACCACTGTGCCACCAGGGAAGCCCCAAGATACCCTAAAATTTATGTGTAACAG
The DNA here is from genome assembly GCF_949774975.1 of Lagenorhynchus albirostris. NCBI lineage: Eukaryota > Metazoa > Chordata > Mammalia > Artiodactyla > Delphinidae > Lagenorhynchus > Lagenorhynchus albirostris. Next base: position 36,085,273 of record NC_083112.1, on the reverse strand, counting down.
CCCACTTTTATATCCCCCCTCGAATTTTTGCAGAATTTCTAGACTATTTCTTGCATGTTTTAATCAGTATTTTATGCCGTTTTTGTTAAAAGTGGTTAACAAGTCATTAAACGATGGGAGAACACACCATGACAGAGACAACAAACCCTTTATTTGGTAAACGGGAAAAGCACACTAAACAAGTTAAGACATACACACACACATACCACTTTTACACATTTACAGTTCTCCAGTTTCTTGCAATATGAGTGCCTTTTCATGTATTAATTGGTGTTTGTATTTATTCTTTTCAGAATTGCATTTTCATATAATCAACCTCTTTTACAACTGGGTTATTTGAGTGTTCTTAGCTGATTCAAGATCTTTATATATTATTGATATTATTCTGTAGTCAGTTGTATATGTTATAATATTTTCTAAAACCATTACTTGCCTTTTTTTATTTGTTGTTTTTTTTTTAAATAATGAGAGATCATATTGGTACAATTTTAATATTTGATGACACACAGGTGTGCCATGGTGATTGATGACAGTGTAATTCATTTACCTTGAGGGAAATTTTGATTACAATAGCTACTAGAAGTTAAATTGTATACACATTTGTCAAAAATGTTTATATTTTTAATGTCACATGTGCAAATATTTTATGCATATGGTTGAAAGCTAAATTATCAGTAATAAATAGTTAAATAACATTTTAATGTATAATACGGAAATATTCTTTACAAAATTTCTGTATATCTAATTACAGTAAATTCGTTGAAAGAAATTAAAATTGAAAGTCTATCTAATATGCCCCCATTTACATAAAAAAACTCTTCTTGTATATATATAAATGCATGCATGAATACTTATAGATGCACACAAATATTTCTAGAATGACACATACCAAATTGGTTGCAGAATTATGTCTGGGAAGGAATGGATTCCTGACTTTTAAGACTGAGTTATGCTGAAAATGAACTTTCTGCTTTCACTCTAGGATATATACAATAAATGGGCATTTTTACAACTAATATACATCTGTAATACAGAAATTAGTGAAAAATGGGAATATAAGTAATTAAATACACTTAATTTGACTAACTTCTATATAGAAAACAGTACTGTAAAATATAATTGGTGAGTTATTTTATTCTTTAAATAATAAATATCATATAATAAATATTACTTTAATGAAACAAATTATAATATATATGTATATATCCTTTTATGATATAATTAATGTAACTTGTCTAATAGGGAAATTATAATTAGACCATTAATCACTAATAGAAAAATGTAAATATTTTATTAAAGATTCTAAGTAGTTTTAAAATTTCAAATTTATTGTGAGCTATAACAACAGATGGATTGTTGTAAATTATAGATATTATGAACTAAAAATAGATGGATTTTTGTAAATTGTAGATAATATGTATTTAAAACCAATTCCCAAGATAATTTACCTGTAGAATATTTGGAGGTATTCTGTCTAAAATTAATAACAAAACAAAGATTCAAGATAAGTTAATTCATTGCAATTGGCATGTACTCTATGATTAAGAATAGAAGGTTTGTTATCAGATTTCTTGGGCATAAATTTTATTTACAGCACTTGGTAGCTGTGTGCCCTGGATCAAGTTAATTCTTTTAATTTAACCTTAATTTTATTGTTTATAATATAAGGGAAATTCTAGGGCTTACTCTATACAGTTTTTGTAGAAATAAATGTTAAAACACATAGTAACTACTTACTAAAACAGCTGCTATTACAAATATATCTCTTCTAATATCCAGAGTCCTCTACAATTAACCTTAGCAAATCTTTACAATTATATTCCTCAGATCTGGCATTCCATTTCATGCTGGTTTGTGTCAGCATATGTTATCTGTTGATACTGTCTCCTTTCAGTGTCCATTTCTTGGTCGGCCATCCTTAGTGTACTATCTATCCATTCAACGTGTTGCTCTATGAGACAATAAATATAAATATTGAATACACTGCTCTATGAGACAATAAACAAATTATAATCGAGACAATAAACAACTGCTATCAAATAGTAAACACTCAGGCCTTATGTTCTACATAGCCAAAATAGCTCATTTAAAAACAAGCAGTATCCTGAAGTCTTAGAATACTTGTATTATTACCATTAAAATTAATCAAATACATACTGGTCATTTACTGTTAGTAAGATACATGCCTAAGATCTCACATTTTTATTTTATATTATTCAGTAATAGATGACTTGCATTTTCTCATGTATGTTTGAAGCAAGAAATTGTATTTTATTCCATTTTTTCTCCAGCTTCTTAGTTTTTAGAATAATGGTCTAGTGCTTTCTACATCCTATGATGAAACAAATATGTAATAAATACTTTTTCACATAATATTTATTTTATAATACTTTGTTTTGATCACTTTTACATACCCAAAATTTCCATAAGTAATCATATAATCATTTAAGGAACAATACTAAAAGTTTGTTGTTGTTTTAAACTTTTTGGTATGGATTGTAGTATTACTTGATGCTTTCAGTCTCTGACCTAATATCTCTTAGCACCAAGCATAATTTAGAAAGTGTTGAATATATGTAATCTTCAGACCCAGAAATATGATCTTAAAATTGATCAAGTACTTATTTATAATAATATCCAATTCAATTTCTTAGTTCTCCTAAGGGTACATTGTATGTATCTGAGCTAAAGAATATCTGATAACAAATTGATTGCTTTTCTAGTTGTAATTTTATTGAATATTATCATTATTTACTTGGAGCAATACCTAAAACCCCTGAATGTTTATCAATTTATGAAACTAGTATCTGAGGTCATTTTTGCCTGTAAATGCTCGACATTTGTTATTTGTATATGCTTGTAGAATATAAATATTCTATACATTTGTAAAAAGATAATAAGGTTTTATAAACTGTGTTTAAATAAATTTATGGGTATGCTAATATGTATAATAGCTTTTTCAAATTAAGGAATTATTTTATTCGATTAAGCAGAAATGCTTGTTAAGTTTCAATAGTGTAAAAAGTGTAGTTTTTAATTCCATTCACTGAGGAGTAAATAAGATATAAGTAAATAATACAATGTAGAAAATAATCATTTTAAAGGTGTAAATATTTGTTATTTTCAAATTGCTTACTGTGTAAAATATTGGACTAAGAGTCTGTTGAGTAAACAATGGAACAATAAACTCCACTGTTCCCTACAGCTTCTTCTGGGTTTCCACTTTTAAGTTGATTTTTGATGACAGGATTATTACTGTCTCTTGTCAAAGAAATTTCCTTCCTGGGGGGGTAACATTTACTTAAAGTCAAGTAAAATTCTATTCATTTGTAGGTCAGTGATCAATAGGAAATGTTCATACATTCTTATATATAATTGCATGTGTTTCAACTATATAATAGCAGGCTTCACATGCTTTTTTTCTTTTTGGTTCTTCATACTGTAAAGATTCTTTCAAAATACTTTTATATAGTAAAAATTCAAGCAAATTGATAAGAGAACTTCCTGATGTTGCTTTCTGACTAACAAATTATGTTGTTCACTTAAGTCACTGTTAAATCATCTACCTAGCTTTACACTATTACTTCTTTTTTAGGGAGAAATTTTTAAAAGAATGGTTCATTTATTTTGGAAGAAAAAATATATAAAATAAAACATAAATTCTTTTAAAGCCAAAGGAATAAAAATCATAGTAGTCAGATATATTTTCCATGCGCAAAAGCTATTTTTGCCTACAATTTCCTAAGTAAAACTAACCATTCTACATCACCTTGAAGAGGGAAGAAAAGGTTAAATAGCAAAGTAGTGATTTTTATCTAAGGCTCATGAATTTTATTAACCATGGCAGTTTTCTCTACTTGCTGGCATAACAAAAGAAAATTGTAAATTGGGACACTCTATTCTGGGAAACTTGCTACTGAAACAAAGTAATTTTTCTAAACTCCTTCTAAATTGAGTGGATTTGATTTTAAAATAAAACTGTTAGCTTCTACAGTTTCTTTATCCCCCTAGAAGAATCCTTAATGAGTTTCTGTCATAGCTTATTTTCACTTTCATATTAGTATAAATTAACACTTCATTAAAAAGTATTCATTTATTTAAAACAATATTTCCCTTGATGGAAATTGAGGAGTAAGCATTAGCAACTATAATTAAGAGCAAATAATGGAAAGGGCTAGTGAGTCTTTAGAATATATTACTTTGTACTCTGTTTTTTTTTTAATCAAACTGAATTCCTGGCAAAAGAATCAAAAAGAATTTCCATTATATCACATGACTAAAGTGTATGATAATGAATATCCATAGTAACTTTGAAAAAAGATTGCCTACAGTCATATTTTATAGGATAGTTTCCTTTCTGATAGTTTCAAAAAATTGTACTCATGTTAATGACCTGATCATCTGGTTTATACATGTCTATATTCTTATCTAGATGATATCTATTAAATAGCATGCTTATATATGTATTTCTATTAAATCAATTTACATATGTAAAATATTTAGAATTTTGTTGGGCACATAATGAATTTCTTATAAGTGCTTTAAGTTGGGTTGCTAAGGAAGCAGACAATGAGATGGAAATTAGCCCCCCAGAGATTTATTAGATGTATACATCTGTGAAAGAGAAAATAAAGAAGTAGGACTGGGCAGAGCTGTAGTGCATAGTCAATACTAATGTGGCTGGCCCAATGGGGAGTCTCCTTCAGACTTATTCCAGTTTGGGTGAGGGGACTGGGTCTTTACAACCTGTGCTGATTAATTGAATTCAAGCTGCTCAAGAAAAGATGTATGATGTAGTTTTCATTAAGGAAAAAGTCCAAAAGAGACTTGATAGCTGAGAGCAATGTTCTGGCTTTACTCTCAGTAGCAGGAGTAATAAGGACGTCATAGCATCCTCCACTTTCCACGTCTTATACTATTCAGATCTATTCTTCACTTAGGTTCCTAGGACAGTTCCTTCAGCATTCTGATGGCCCATTTTTTGAGTAAAATGTAAAAGAGACAGGTTAGATGCTAAACTAGAGACCCTGACATTGCAGCTGATCTTGGGGCAACAATTGATAGTCAAAATTCCCCTATGAAACCAAATTCCCCTAAAACCAAGTTCCTCTGCCAACTTTATGATTAACTTCTCTACCCCAAACATTATTCCCTTTCTTGTCCAATGCCTGTTTTCCTCAAGATTGAGGACTATCAAAGAAAAGGGATGATTGAAACCAAGCAAGACCCTCAGGGCCCCTCCCAGTACAAAATCCTTTCCACATCCCCCATTTCTTATTTTAGATTTTTTGGCCTCACTGTGTGTTGGGCACATGGACCTGGGTTTGACAACACCTTCACTATTTATTTTAGATTCCCTTTATGCTAAGCCAGAACTTCTGATGGTCTTGGTGGTATACCTGATGGCATGACCTACCCTCCTCTCTGAGAAAGCTGAAATATGAATCACATGGTCTTAGGTCAGTGCTACTGGATTTATCCATTAAACATCAAAATTAGTCAAGAATTGCCAAAAAGCATCAAAATGGCCTGCCTGGATGTGAAATGCATTCCAACCTACCCCTCTACCTACTCTTGATAATCAGATTCATTTTTCCTGGACAAGATGACAAGTTCCCTTTCTGCCTACTGGACCATTGACACAAAGTCTTTGAAAAGGCCTAGGAAACAGCAGTACCTCTGATTAAACGAGACTCTTGCTAGATGTCTCATGATAGAAGTGTTTCTTCTCTGGAATAAAGAACCTTCAAATTTATAAAACCAAGAGGTGCAGTACTATGAAGCATACATTTCCCAAATGAGTCACTGAATTGCCTAACTCAGGATCAAGTCTTTCTCTTGGTATCCAATTGTTCTCTCCACCCCAAATGGGGAAACTCTAAAAGGATCTTTCCATTGGGCCATCCAAAGCTATTGTTAAATGTAACACAACTTAATTTTTCCTTCTGTTAAATCATGCTTCCTTACTGTTGCTTTCACTGATATCGATCCCAAGAGCACTCCCTAGGATGATGGTAAGTGAGAATACTTCTGCTTCCAGTTCTTGGATTCTGAACTATGTATTCTTGGTCTTGGGCTCATTCCTGCAACTTCCTTGTATAAAATGTATCCACTGGCCTGACATATTACATAAAATTCTGTGTAGGTGAATCAAACATTCTCTAAGTCTTTAGAGAGTGATGCTTCTTTTCTCTGAATGCAGGGAAGCAACTTATATTTTGGAATATACATCCATCTTTATCAAAAATGAACTTCTACCCATGTCTAGGGTAGAAGAGATCCAAGATAGTCAATTCTCTATCAAGTCTCCAAATGCTCTCCTCAAATGTTGGGGGCTCACTGTTTTTTCTTGCTGCTTTCAGGCTGAAGATCAAAAGAGGTGATAGTTTTACCAAGCTTGGTAAATGGGAATTCATGATGTTATGCCTGTACATATACATGAATAGGTGCTGTTCCTGACCCCAAAATTACTTCATTCTTATGCTTTCTATGCTAACTCAGATATCCAATAACAGGAGTTGGCTACCATGAACTGAACAATTTATTTTGTCTGGTTCTTTAGTTCTCTTCCACAGTTGATGCCCTCTTAGGGGTATTAACATATCATGGGAAGATTTTTAATCCTTGCCACCATCCCCTAAGTCTATAAGAAAATGTAGGGAGAGAAAAAAATGGAAGTATATTTTTTCTCCATTTGTAAAAATGGAAACACAATATTTACTTCCAAATTTTAATGAACATGTTTTCATATATAAAGCAGACTATATTTTAGACAGTTTTATCACACCCTATGGAACTTCATTAATAATAAATTAAGCACATTGATTACAATTATATAGAAGTGATTTAGAAGTGATAATGATGCATATATTAAGAAATTCTATATATACCTCATTAAATACACAAAAATAAATAATGAAAGAAATACTTATTATCAATGGTCAAAGACAAATGTCATGAAGGAGGCATCACTTCAGAAAAATATAAGGAGCAAAATTTTAAAAAGACCACAGTTAAATAATTGTAAATGGATATCACAATCATGAAAAAGAAGAGTGGGGCTTCCCTGGTGGCACAGTGGTTAAGAATCCGCCTGCCAATGCAGGGGACACGGTTTCAAGCCCTGGTCCAGAAAGGTCCCACGTGCTGCGGAGCAACAAAGCCCGTGCACCACAACTATTGAGCCCACGAGCCACAACTACTGAAACCCGCACTTAGAGCCCGTGCTCCGCAACAAGAGAAGCCACCTCAAAAAGAAGCCTGCAAGCTGCAAAGAAAATTAGCCCCAGTCGCTGCAACTAGAGAAAGCCCATGCACAGCAACAAAGACTCTACACAGCCAAAAATAAATAAAAATAAAATAAATTTATTAAAAAAAAAAGAAAAGAGTGGTATCAGCAAACAATCTGCATATTAGTACCATAAGTTATATGTCTCAAAGACCTGTTAATCATACCTTCATGGGCATTTCCTACATGCTTTGCTCAAAGTTAAAGACTAATTAGCACCTCACTCTTAAAGGATTTGATTAATACATTGTCTGAAATAAAATTATACATGTTAACATTAACTATTTTATTTATTTTTAAACATTAACTATTTAAAACCAAGATATAATGAATCCTCTCATGATGGAAGAAAAACCTGCCTCAAAATATCAGTACCTAGAAACCATGCCAAGAAAAATGTGTAATCAATTGAGTTAGCAAAATTCTAATGTCTAAGCAGCCACATTAGTCAGTATATTGAAACAAAATGATCAAGCACTTGTACGTGTGTGTGTATCTGTATATAGGTATGTGTCTGTGTATAAACACATACATGTACATGTGCATACATATAAGGCTGCAGACACATATGCATACACATAGATATATTTGATAACCTGAGATGTTTGAATTAAAGCATCATGATTCCTTCATGTTTTTGGTTTTGGTTTAGTTTTGTTTTATATCAAAAAGAGAAAGGCAATGTATTTCAATATTGTGTTTCTGTTTTATAAAATATATAATTCACATGTCTCTATTTTACAAAATGTTTTACATCATTAACATGTTCCTTTATTTCCCACGAATTTGAGTAGCTTTAACAAATATTATTTGTGATTTTTTAAGAAACAGTCTATTTCAACAATATGCAGCATGTTATGTACCATTGTTTTTTCAAATTGTTTTCCACTGCACTCATAGATAACTGTAACCACTTGGCCTTCATCTCTGGACAAAAGCACTTTGTGTTTGTCACAAGAACTATCTGGAGAAATTCTCTTGTCCTCCCTCACTTGCCATTTATCTGATACAAGATCCAACACAATTCTAATACCACTGATTTATGCTCTCAATCCAAAAAAAAAAAAAAAGATTTCAGTTCATGTAAGTAACATCTTATTTATAAAAACAGACATTTCAGTCTTCAAAAACTGCTTCTCAAATTACTACCAGATTATGTCAGAAAAATCTATATCACTTTAATTTCTAAAGAAATGTTTTCCTTAAGATTAGGAAAATTCTGTCCAGACTTTCTAAAACAACACCAAAATATCTAACTTTGTAGAAGAATGTGAATGTTTAAATTGTTTTGTGAAGAAAAAATAATTGTTTTCTTTACCTTAGTAGATTAGAAGTAATACTTTGGGTGTTTTACATAGAAAGAACTGAATTCCCTGCATAGAAGGAAATATCTCCCTAACTTTGTATCCAGGAATTGCTGCCTGGACCATTTTCCTAGGAAGCATGAAATGTCCCTACCTTTCTGTAAGGCAGAATTATCTTTCCTTAATGATATAACTTCAGTGAAACTGAGCAATCCACTCTTTTGGGGCTACACTTGCCATCAAAGATTATTGTGAATAAATAAAGTGAAAAAGATTTGTATGGCAGGATAAGAATAAGTGTGACTAGAATATATGGAATATAGTGAAACCCAAAGATGAAAGAATGATCTAAGAGAAAGTCTTTTCTGAAAGAGAAGTTGAGCAATCTGGCAGAGAGAGCCCATTTCAAAAGTCAGTATTGTGGTGACTCAGAATCCGGATAGCTAGGTGCTTACTCTCTGCCTGAGTTAAAAAAAAAAAAAAAAGTTATCACCTCTGCCCAAAGCTTGTATTAGTAAATTTCCCTGTCTTCATATGAAAATAATAATGATTGACTCGTACGTGACATAATTTATGGTTCATCACTATCTGCATATAATATGAAAATCCACCTCTGAATTGTCTCTCAAGGACAATAGAGAAACCAAAGAAAAACCTTGTCCTTCCCGGTGGTGATGAGTGCATTTTGCACATGTAGCTGGGCTGAGTTAAGCACAAAGGTAAAGTGAGAGGAGAGTAAAACTTTAAAAAAGTTGTTGATATATACAAGTACCAATAAGCATTCCAAGTCAATCCACATGTAGAAGTAAGTATTGTGTACCAATCTCTAAACAAGGATTTTAAAGTTTTGTGGGTAGTCTCTACAGTATTTTTGAGCTACTATATTCCTCTCTTTATTTAACCTTTTTATTTTATTTTATTTTATTTTATTTATTTATTTTTGTTGCAATACGCGGGCCTCTCACTGTTGTGGCCTCTCCCATTGCGGAGCACAGACTCCGGATGCAGCAGACTCAACAGCCATGGCTCATGGGCCCAGCAGCTCTGCGGCATGTGGGATCTTCCTGGACCGGGACATGAACCCATGTCCCCTGCATAGGCAGGCGGACTCTCAACCACTACGCCACCAGGGAAGCCCTATTTAATCTTTTTATTTCTCAATTGTTACCAATATTTATCACTTCAAATCTATGAAGTTTACACTGGTAAACTTTAGGTATCACTTCTCTATTTTATTTTCTCTATATATACATTTCTAAATTTGCAGCAATAAATTTTATTTTCCAAAACAAACACAGAGTATTTAAGTTGTATTTTAAGTGTTTTGCGTGTGTGTTTGCCTTGCAGTCTCAAAAATACTTGTGATGTTTACAGCTTCCCTTCTAATTTTGTTCATAATGTCCTGACGACTAGTGACTGTGACTGTTGAAGTGAATCTTTGACAAGGCGGGGTGCAATTTCTTGCTTTGGGTTATTATAAAAGCCGATAGTCCTTCAATTTACTCAGTAAAATGGGTCAGAACAGTACACTATCTATGGTATATCTTGTTTCCAAAGTAAAAAAGAAAAAAAAAATCCAAAACAATATTGTGTTTCTCTTTTAGTAGGAGTGGATGAATGGAGCCACAACCTGTATTTCACTTTGGAAGGACTAGCCTGACATCACTCCTCCATACATGGCGTGACTCCTGGAAACTTCACTCAGGAAGGAGACTCCTGAATTTTCATGAGGCTTATCTCTAAGCCTCCAGGAGGCATGTATATCATCAAGTCATTCAGGGCTCCTGCTTCTTTCTTCCTACCAGATCTCAGTGTTATAAATGTCATAAACCAATATGCTACGGTATGGGGTAGTGAAATGATCAGGGTCTCTGTGGGTTAATTAGAACCTTTGACGGGAGAGTCGATGTAATAGAGATGGTAGGAAAATGAGTGTATACTGCTGTTTCCTGAAAGATTGAATCAAATTGCATCTGGTGTTTTCTCTTAGAGAATGAGAAAAAGCCTTTGGCAGATGGATGGTTTCTTTCCAGGGGATGCATTAATTTTCTCCACTATGGTTTTGCAAGACACATCTGTCTCCTGTACAGACCAATCAGATGAGTTAAATATGAATATGTTATCTATACCTTTTAAGAGTTTAATAGTAACACTTATTTATACACTTCACTCAGTAAAGTAGTATTGCTATTGCTTTGCTATTTTGCTGAGGAAGTTTGGCTCTAGAGGTTACACTTCTCCCATTCTATAATAATTACTCTTACTTTTAAGGTCAAGGAGCCAAGGCCATATTTCTGCTAACTGCTGAGTATATCTATTTTTATATATTCAGGATCTGGGAAAGTACTTATTGGCTGGGTTGATGAATATAGAAAACCCATGGTGAGGTTGATTCAGTTCCAAAATCCATTTTGACCAGATCACTTCTGGACCACAAACGTTTACTAGTAGTTCAGAAACAGTCTCTAGTAATCAGTAAAATAACTGGGAATGTTTATCTCCTGAATGAACATTTACACAGGTATACAGCCAAGACTTTTTTTGGATAGAAGGCTAAGAGAAAGACTTACAGTTCATAATTAAGATATTAACATAAGATCTTTCATTTAAGTTTAAATCCCTGCCTGCTTGTCTTTCCTTCAAGCAAGTGACACTGCCTTTCTGAACTTAACTTGGTCTGGGAATTGGATGAAAATTTATAACTCTCCATTGCAATGATGCATGTCTGTTCTACATTTAATTAGACTTAGATTCGTATTTTTATTATGCAAAAAAGTATGGTTTTAGATGGCTGGTCATTTATTTCTGTCCTTGGAATAGCAATTAGAGAATGGTCATTAGAGAATGGTCATTAGCAGTTAGAGAATTGGTCACCACCAATATTCCAGTGAGACTGTTACTGAACCAAACTTGGGTCCTCTCAGTCCTGTGCACTAAAGTCAATCTACATGTTGTGGTGAAGGAAAGTGCAGCATTTATTGCAGGGCGCCAAGCAAGGAGACCAGGCAGCTGGTGCTTAAAAGGTCCAAACTCCCCAAAGGCTTTCAGGGAAAGGTTTTTAAAGACAGAGTGAGGCCTGTGGGTTGTGTGATCAGCTCATGGACATTCTTCTAATTGGTTGGTGTGGGGTAATAGGGAGTCAACATCATCAACCTTATGGTTCCAACTGGTCTGAGGTCTACGTGCTTGTGGGTAGCAAACAGTTAACTTTTCCCACCTGGTGGGGGTTTAGAATCTGCAAAACAGCTCGAAGGATATGGCTCAGAATATTATCTATAACCCTTAAGGAGGAACAAAAGTCCTTGACTTTGTTTAATAGCTAAACCATTATTATTTTGTCTTGCTTGACTGTTTTTCTTTCTTTCTACATTTTCTCACTTATCTGATCAAATATACTCTTTGGAACTTGGGGAAGGCCTAGGAGGCTAAAGTTTTTCTATAGACAAGAGGCAGGTGGAGGATATGGAGTGGGGGGAAGGCCTCATAGGCTCCTGCTTGGTAACATGACAGCGATCCCAGTTTTAATCTTACCTATTATGGTAAGCGTGTCTGCTTTTCCTATAGATGTTAGGTCAGGTTGCTTCACCTCTGACATTTGAGGATTCCATCATCTCCATGGAAATCAATTAACTAATTTCAAACATCTCCCATATTTATTCCTGTCTTAGAGAACAACTATTGCAGTATTTAAAATGATACTGATCATATATGTATATGATATGTTCCTCAACATCTTTTGAGAATTAAACAGTTCCTTAGCCCACTGGGTAAATAATTATGGAATAGTAACATAAGTCACACATCATTAATTTTTGTAACATTTATATCTTCTTAAATTTTGGAGTTTCCTTTTATTTTATCATGATAAGGAATTGCAAGCATCACAATATCAGCAATCATAGAATGCATTTGATTCTTGCTTTAATCTACTAACCAAGTAAAGAGATGAAACCATTCTCAGATACATAAACTAGTATATATAATTCATAATCTGTTAATTTCTCTCAAATTACCATGCATTTAAAATCTTGCATTATTTACTATGTTAAATTTTTCTCATCAAATATTTTCTTGCTCACCAAGTTGCAGTTTGAAGTCTGGAGGCAATAAGAAATGATGGAATTGGGAGATAAGGAAAACTAATATCCCTTGGAGATTCTGGGGTGTTTTGACCTTAAATAAGTTTATTATGAGATATTCAGGGACAACCTTCAAAAACAAAGGCAGAGAGGCATCTTACACTGACAAGACAGGCCCAAAGGCTTTGAGAGGATTGTGATATTTAGTGTTATTTGATTCTAAGCAAATGTACTATTGCACATTAAAGGGTCCCACTGTTTACCAGCTAGCTTTCAGATGAGTGACTAGGTGAAACTGGGAAAGGAAAATAATTTAACAACCTGTGAGATAAGCTTTATTTTCACCATACAGTTTTATCACAGCAGCTGCCATATCTGCCAAATCTCTGGCCTTCAATAGGAATTTCATTTTCACTGCTAAAGATAATGACTTAATTGTTTTGTCACTGTATAATAGGAATAGCCATTATCCTATATCCACAGTGAACACATGCTTGAATCTCTTCCAACCTAGCTGTTTAAATTATGAAATCCAGATTTCCACAGTCTGAGTGTTGTTAAAGAAATCCCTGACACAATTTTGTATTGGTCAGAATACAGCTGAGAACAAAATCCACTTCAGCTTGCATAAGAAAGGGAGATTTGGGGCTTCCCTGGTGGCACAGTGGTTGAAAGTCCGCCTGCCGATGCAGGGGACACGGGTTCGTGCCCCGGTCCGGGAGGATACCGCATGCTGCGCAGTGGCTGGGCCCGTGAGCCATGGCCGCTGAGCCTGCAAGTCCGAAGCTTATGCTCCACAACGGGAGAGGCCACAACAGGGAGAGGCCCGCGTACCGAAAAAAAAAAAAAGAAAAGAAAAGAAAGGGAGATTTATCACATAGTTTTAAATAATTCAATGAATCATTTGACTTTTTGAAGAAACTTAGTCCAGACTGAACTTCTGACTTCTAAAGCCACTGTACTGAAATGGCTTTCTTTAGAAACTCCTCCCTGTCACATTCAGAAAGTGGAGAATTAAGAATCATCCTACCAAATTAGAAGATTCCTGCTACAAATACCAGTTCCAGACCTGTGGCCTTTCTTCTAAAATAAGAAACTTTTCTGCGATTTGGAAAGCTCCAAGAAATTTACCACTTCTGGCAAAATCTGCAACCTCCAATACTGTCTCTTTCTCCCCATCTGTCTCAGTTCCAAATTTAAGTTTACCATGAGTTCATCTTATTGATGGAAACTTACAGGATTATCTAATGGAATCAGAAATGTACAGTTTTTAGTGTTCCATAGTCTGTCTTTTAGGAGATGATACTGAATGTTTGTTCAATGAGAATATTCTCAGTGTTGGCCATATTTTAAAAATATCTCACTTAAAGATAATGTCTTTTGAACTTTCATCATTATTATATATTCCCCCGTCTTCTTTCTTTTAAATTATTAACCATAATTTTCCTGGATTGTCTGGATGAAGGTATAAGATTAAAGCATGTGCTGAATTCCTTGTACACTTGCAGGACTATTCCAGATTGAAAGACTTTACCAAAATGTGTAACCTTAAATTTCTGGAATATTTTCTGAGCACATTTTATTTGTAATATATGCCTTAGTTATTACACTGAATGCCCTATAACTTGTTGCCCTATAAGCACTTTTGGGAAAGAATTATGCCAAATTTCAATATGTCAAGCTGTGATTAATCAACTTTGTTCTCCCAAAGATTAAATTACTACTGCAAAAGGTCAATAAATGCTAATGATTTTTATCTGGCCTTAGAGTTATGAAGAGACTCTTAAAAATGATTTTATATAAAAAAGGAAAGTTATATTGAAAGAAGTGATTAGAAAAGTCAACCGAATGTGATACTTTTGTTGTCAAAAATTTTATTTCTGACTTAACAATTAAAGTCTTCTTCATAGGACACTGTGCTGAAAAGAACATCAGTCATATGGAATAAATATTGATCTCCATTTTCATGGAAGTAAAATGTAGCTGCATTCTTTTGTTCAACAATACTTATTAAGGACCTAGTATGTGGCTGCTCTGTAAAGGTTCTGAGGAGTACGTGTAAAGGAGACTGGGAATGTTCATGAAATTTAAATATAGTGGACTGTAGCACTCTGCTATAAATTCTATGTTATGTCATTTAAATTAAGGGAAAAATTATCCTTTTAAAAATGAAGAAACAAAGGCTCAAAAAGTTTTTATATTCCCAAAGTCACAAAGAGAGTGTATGTATTATCCCAAAATCCAAGTATTTTACATAACAGCATATTGCTTACAGTCTAAAAGGACAGACAGAAATGTGAAAAGCTAGTTTTCCTACAAGGGGTAGAATGATGAGCACAGCAGTAGAAATTTCTTCTCAGTAGAAATACAAAGAATTTTGGATGGCTCAAGAAGAAAGTGATTTATTTTGAATGGAAAGTTAAAAAAAGAATTCATGAAAGGAAGTGGTGATTATAAAATTACTGGATCACTTTCAACAAGTAGAGATTTAGAGAAAAGCATGTGCAGAATTCAGCACATAACATTGGGTAATGCACATGACATGACATCACTAGAAGGATTTATTCAGCAAAAGCCTGAAGCAGAAAATCTAGTTGAAAGCCTGTTAACAGTCATGTAAAGGATGTTTACGGGAAGCAGGACAGCAGTATGATTGCACTAAAAATAAACATTTCAAGGAACACTAAAACCCAGCAAAATGTGGAGTCCAGTTGAATATTATGTGTGAACAAAGAGAAAATAAAACTATATCGTTATTTTTTGTTTGAGAGACAAAGTATTTTGATGATTGATAATAGAGACAGTAGAAGGTAAGATTTGGAAAAGGATTAGAAAAAAACACAATTTGGGATGTTGCAATTTGCTTATAGAGATGGTGGTATCAGACAAATAGGCCAAAATTTATTAAAGTCAAAAGATCAAGAAGTCAGAATAAAACTGTAGACATAGAAACCAGGCATATAGAGAAAATAAGTGTACTGGTGAGAATAAAAAAATATATTATGTAGAGAATTTTTAAAAGGTGCTGGAAATTTAATTTTACAAAAATTCCTATATTTAAGGATTAGGTATGAAGAAGATTGACTTAAAAAATTATGGTTAAATGAGGAAGAGTGGAAGTACAGTACCCAGGAGCAAAGAGTAAGGATTTTGAGAAGCAAAACAATTATTTTTCTCAAAAGGACAAATATCAATAGTATGAAAACATGAAGATTTCAATTTCCTAAGTTGGAATTTACAGTACATTTGTTAGTGTATTAAAGTAGTTTTTTCAAAGTATATTCTTTAGAAAAACCCATAAAATGTTGTACATACATTAAAAAGAAAAAATATACATCAGTATTCAAACTGATTTGAGAAAAGTTATACTATACATAACTTACCAGGTGATTCCTGATATGCATCAACACATACAAAGCTTTAAGAAGCTCCGAGATACAGAAGTCTTATGAAATCTGCCTTTAAATATAGTGTTCCAAAATTTATCTAACAGGCTCCTTTTCTCTTTTACATATACCTAATAATCTTTCACAAAATGCTGAGTTAGTAAATAACAAGTGAGAAAACAAGATTCTAAGCATAATGCTCTTTTTTTTTTATTGGAGTATAATTACTTTACAATATTGTGTTAGTTTCTGCTGTACAACCAAGTGAATCAGCTATATGTATACATATATACCCTCTCTCTTGGATCTCCCTCCCACCTCCCCATCCCACCCATCTAGGTCATCACAGAGCACCGAGCTGAGGTCCCTGTGCTATACAACAGTTTCCCACTAGCTATTTTACACATGGTAGTGTATATATGTCAATCCTATTTTCCCAATTCATCCCACCCTCCCCTTCCCCCTCTGTGTCTACATGTCCATTCTCTATGTCTGCGTCTCTATTCCTGCCTTGCAAATATGTTCATCTGTACAGTGAAAAGCAGACAAGAATAGAAAGGTAGTATTTGAGAGAGAATTTTTTACTAGAAAGAGGAAGTATGTAATGTGGACTTCACAAGGAGTATTTTTCTCTAAGCCTCATAAATGGCAAAGCTTGGTTAAAGGGTATTTATAGTGGTTTTTATAGAAGTTTTTCTGGTTTCACTAAGAGGTTTGCTTGGCTGATTTACTACATATGTCCAATTTACTCAACGTTTACTTTTAGTTTTAAAAGAAATGTTATTTTTATTAGTGAAAACTATTTATTATGAAGGGTTGAAATAAAGAAATTAATACGAAGAAAATTATGTAAAGGGAGGTACTTTCATTTTGTTCAGGACACTGACATATATTATTTTCATTATGCAGAACAATGGAGATGTGGGTTTCAAGTGAACAGAAGAGTAATGAGGGATATTTATTGTGGTTCCAAATGACAGCATATTTGTAATATCTAAAAATCCTAGCCTTAGATTTATGTAGTGCTGACTCAAGTTTATGAAAAAAAAATAGTTGAAATATTAAAATGCCCCAATAGTACTTTTTAATTTTATTATTTGCCTATCATAGTTAATGTTATTTCTACCCTTCCAATTGCTCAGGTCAAAACATTTGTGTCAGTCTTGACTTCTCAATTTCTCTATAACCCACATCCAACTATTAGGAAATCATGTTGGCTCCTCCCATGCTCACCACTCCACTGCTGAGAACTTGGTGGGCCCTCATCCCTTGCCTGGACCATTGCACTAGCCTCCTAACTGGTATTCCCACATTTCTCTTGCTGCCCTATAACCTATTTTCAAGGCAGTAACCAGGATGATCTTTTAAGACATTAGCCTTGAGCTCAAAATCCTCCAGTAATTCTCCATTTTACTATGAATAAAATAAAGAGTCTTTATGGCATTTTTACAATGGTCCACAGGGCTCTGTCTCAGTGGATTCTCAAGTGCGGGTTATTTTACCCCCAAGTGACATTTAGCAACATCTGGAGACAAACTTGATTATCATTCCATTGGTAGGGGGTTCTGCTGGCACTAGTGGGGAGAATCCAGGAACATGCTAAATATCTTACAATGCACAGGACAGACTCCCTGCAACAAGGAGTTATCCAATCCAATATTGTAGAGATGGAGAAACACTACCCAAATGATATCAACCCCATTGTATTTCAGATTTCATTTCCCACTAACATTTTTCTTTCACCATATTGTTAAATGTAATTTTCCCAGTTTTACTAAGGTATAATTGAAATACAATGCTGTATAAGTTTAAAACATACATATTGGTTTGGTTTGATACAACTATAAATTGCAAAAAATTGCCATTTTAAGATTAACTAACACCTTCATCACATCTTATAATTACTATCTCTTTTTTTGTGGCAAGAACACTTAAGATTGAATTCAGGTCTTTAAAACAGTTTTTGTCTGCCTGGAACCCTTACCACTCAGGCATCCTTGTATCCAACACCCTCATCTTTTCAAATAGTTGGTCAAATGCCATCTTCTCAGTAAAGCATTGCCAATAGGACTTCCCTTTTCTACTTGTTTATTTTTTCATAGCCCTTACCATCTTCTAATATACCATGTATTTAACATATAGTCATTTTGCTTATTGTTAAATTGTCTTCTACCAAAATGTAAACTCCCCAAAGACAGTCATCTGTGTTTGTTTTGCACACTCATTTATCCCAAATATTTGGCACAAATTACGTACTCAATACAACCTTGTCAACTTAAGTAATTTAGTCTTCACATCATTTATATTTTCCATGGAAATTTAGAGTACATTTTTTACTAGTTTATATAGAAAAGGTGGTAATTTTTATCTTCCATCTGGGTTGGCATGATTTGTGACTAACATATTCTTGTTTTTTTGCTTTTACTTCTGTTGACCTTAAACAAGTAGAATGCTGGTTATTTCTCCAGCAAAAAATGGCTTTACCCGAGATCAGCAAATAATTGCAATTTGAGGTCTGCTACCACAGAGTGCCACAAGTCCTTGCACGCTAAGAGAAGAAGAAGGGAAAGGAAGTTGGGAGGGCTATAGTAAACAAAGAGTCCCTTGGAGGAATTGAGAGTTTGAAGTATAGTGGCTTTTCATTGGCTGAGTTGTGACAGTCTCTCATTGGCTGAGCTCAGGCAAAGAGAGGAGATTTTCCTTCTTCCAGTTGGGATCTGCTTTCATTGTAGGGCAAGAGATTTCCCCCCTCTGGCCTTCAAACTATTTTAGCTGAGGTTTTTGTTTATTAACTTTTACACTTCTCCCTGTGGACAGATAAATCTCCTAGAGAAGACATTACAGTCTTGTTTTTTCTCTTATTTATGTGGGAGAAAGAAAGGCAGAAGGTTAGAAAGAGATATTGTTAATTTCTCAAGGGAAAACAAAAAAGATTAGAAACCAGACCCCTTCTTAGACATTATTTAGTGCTTTTATGTCTTTTAAAAAAACCTTTGTGTCCTAAAACAATTGCCCAAAATGTTTCTATTTACGTATGTATATCTCAGTAAAACATCTTGATGTAGGTCATTACTACCATAGCAGGAGACAAGGCATTGGGATATTAGAGACTGATTAGTTGCTAGGCTGAGCTTGTTAATATGCAGACTCCTGAGTGAAGATTACATTTGCATATTTCTTTTCTTGTCCAGGATGACACACATTTCTCTTTGCTTGCCTAATACTATTATCGTGTTTGAACATTCTAGTTCTGGGAATTAATTTTCCACAGGTTTCTCTGTTTGCTCCACTTCTTCACTCTATTTTTGACTCTTTTCAAATTTATGTTTATACAATTCTGTCATTAGCTAGTAAATTGTTCAAACAGCATTTTCTTTGATTTTTAAATTTTTTTACTCTGGGTTTGACTCCTCAGAGAGGATATGGTTAGGATTTGACATGGGATGCTGTGCTCTTTTCAATATTTATGATTTGCACTGTTCTTTGTGCTACATTTCATACAGCATGTTTATTACCTTAAACATTTAAAACTTGTATATTTTTTCTCAAACACTCTCAACTCTCATTTCTACTCTAAGCAAATAGAACTATGCATCCTCAGAGATATCATCAAACATAATACATACTAATCACATACTAATCACAATAACATGTATAGGGTTATATTACATAAATATATAGGAAATGCATCAGAATGGGAAATATGCAAAAATGTAAGCTTAAAATATGTCAGTGAAGGTTTATATTTTAATGAGAGACTTTTAAAGGAAAGAAAAATGGAAAAGAAAAAGAAAAATGAGAAATGCAAAAAATAAGAAACATCTATTTTAAAGGGAAGAAACGAATAAATGCAGGATTTGAAGATGATTTAATGGCTTCTGGCTCAGATGGCAGAATAAGATCACTCTCTGGTGAATTCTCTCTGTTCCCAAAATGCAACAATAATAAAGAAAACATAACAGTAGAAAGAAAAGTTGTAGAATATCGGAAAAACAAGGTAATTATCTCTTTTGACTAGAAACTTAAAAAGAAAGGTGAGGGAGTCACCTTAGAGGAAGGTGACCAGGCTGTGCTACTTTGGATTTTGAGGCTGATGATGATGGTCAGTGTTTGGTTCTTACAAGTTAAAAGGCACACAAAATATTACACTTCAACAGACTATTCCCCAGGGCAAAAGCGGACAGAAAAAAATGCGCTTTTGTTTACAGATTTTTAAACTATATTGACAGATCTAAACATATGTTAATAATTTTGAAAGGAACTATAAGAAACGATGGTAGAGTTAAATAAGTCATTACTTAGATTTCCCAGAGACTCCTCAGGACAAAAAAGCACAGGCCAAATACCAAGAACAATAAATTAAAAAATATGTTTATGCCAAACATCCCATAATAACTATGAAACTTCAAGGATAAAGAGAAAATCTTAGTACCAGAAGAGAAATGCAGATTACCAACAAAGACAATTTTTTTTTTTTTTTTTTTTTTTTTTTTTTTTTTTTGCTGTACGCGGGCCTCTCACTGCTGTGGCCTCTCCCGTTGCGGAACATAGGCTCTGGACGCGCAGGCTCAGCGGCCATGGCTCAGGGGCCCAGCCGCTCCGCGGCATGTGGGATCTTCCCGGACCGGGGCACGAGCCCGTGTTCCCTGCATCTGCAGGTGGACTCTCAACCACTGCACCACCAGGGAAGCCCACAAAGGCAAATTTTTGATAGAGAGCAGTCTTCTTAATACTAGCAGCACTTGTCAGAAATAATAGAGTTGTTTCATCTGTTTGTTGGAGAAAAATGCCTATCCTGAATCCCTCAGCCCCTGTGACTTCCTTCCTCCTTTAACTTCTTTAGCACTTAAGACATAGATTTTGTGAAAGGAAAATCAGAATGGATTCAGTATTGTTAACTAAGATGGAGCTGAGAGGCCATTGAGGAAGTGTAGCGTACACCTCTCTTGGCCTGGATGGAATCCAACCTTTTGATCTGATGAAGTCATCCAGAACACCTGCCAGAAACTCATGACACCTTATCTACTTATCAGACCCCTACCCTAAAATAGCTCCTGATTCCTTAAGGACAAATATTTTCTGACTGTGTCAGAGTCAACCAAAATTCTTGCCAGGCAACTTCTTAACAACCTCTTGACTTTTTGTCTTTATAAGTCCCTGACTCTTTCTTTTCCCTGCAACACTCTTTTGACTTTACCAGAATCTGTGTCTATGGAATTGCAATGCTTAAGGTCTCAAGTAAATTATTTTCTTATTTGCAAACTCGTGCATTTCTTTTTGACATTTTTTGACAATTTTTTGACAATTTGTTTACTTAGTGAGTACTTTATGCAAAATTCAGTTTCAACTATTTGAAAACAATCATGACATTGAGTTTATAATTTTGTGAGGCACAAATTTGACTCTTGAAAGGAGACTGGTAATTAGAAGTGAAACTTTAAGATATCAAGTAACATCTACTTGGCAATGTGGGATAACAGATCTTCCCTTGCCCTTACTTATACTCTAAGTGTAGATGACAATTTGCATGGGGTTTTATCTCCCAAATCGGTAGGAATATAAAAAGAAATGCCAAGGTTGTGCTATAGTTTCTACATGTCATGGGATAAACAAATGAACAATATACTTTATCTGAATTAGGCAATAGTTTAGTTATTTATGTGAAAATGACATTTGAGTTGAAAAAAATATGGCATATTCTTGTTTTTTTATTGTTTTGATACTTCTCTGGGCTCTCTCAGAAGACAGTGCACTCCCTGGGTTTACAAGCCTGACTTACTGTGTACCATGGAAGAAATTCATCAATCAGGTACTCTCAAAGTGTAGTCTTTAAGTTACTTGACTTGAAATATCCGTAGATTCAAAGTCTGAGTCACTCTACCAGGCAAAGAAGCATGAGCATCTGAAAAGCATATTTTTTTTTCTTTTTGCCAAAGAAAATATGAAATGGGTAGTAAAAGAAAGTAGTCATAAATACCAGCTATGGCCACACTAGTTCCAGACTCAAGGACTCAAAATGGTAATTAGTAATTTATTCCTTATTTTGATATGAGTTTATTTGTAAATATATTTTGCAAATTTTTATCCCATCTCTCAATCCCATGCCATATAACAATGTATCTTAACAGTACTGAATTGTGTATTTCAGTAAATACTTTGAGGTTATTAAAAGGGGAATGTGAATCAGCAATAATAAACTTCTATAAAGATAAAGAAACGGTGTATTATTTTTTGAGGGTATACTCTGATTGGTATGTTTTCAATTGTGCAAGAAAGATTGCATCATGCTATTGCCTTAATTTGAATTTAAGCATGGTTAAATGGTGTATATTGATGCCAAATTGATGGTAGATAAACCTTAGTGGATTGTAGTATATCAATTTAGCTAAAGTACAACTAAATTTCCCAAAAGGGCATATAGTTCTAAGTTAGTTTCAGCCACAGGAAATATTTTGCACACAATTCGCAGGGCAGCAGTCAAGCAACTAAGAAGCAGTAGCCATATCCTTTTTATGCTTAGAAACTGAGCACAAAGCACCAGCTGCTATTACAGAGCATTTATGCTGTCACTGATCTACTACTGTCTCACCGGGTCTCAGCAACTCAAACTTCAGGTTTCTGAATCCTGGGCAAACATTTTCCAACTGCGGGGTAGCTGTTGGTCCATAGTCCCCTTCTCCAACTCCTGGGCTAGGAAAAAAACGTACTGGCTTCCCCGACACACTGTTATTTTGCAGGTCCATAAAGGGTCAGAGAATAAGAGAAGCTCCAGTTTCCCTCATGGGTTCTGTTTGTTTATGCCCCTTCACACTTTTCACTTCACATGCAAATGCTCTTCCCTCCCTCTCCTTCAAATCAGATATTACTGAAATTAACTTTGAAATAAACCATAAAAAAACCCATAAATTTATCTTAACCATCTCCTCTGTGAAAAGATGTATTCTCAGCAGAATTCACTGAACAACAACAAAAAAAAACTTGTGTTTTGATGGTAAAGTAGGATTTGACATAAACTTAGAGCCTGAAAGACATTTATTTAAAGAAAGAAAGGTTGAAAGAAAATGAGTTAAATTTTTAGTTTTCAGTATAGGAAAAAAGAATGTAGAAAAATAAATATGAATGCTTTACATAGCCATTGGAGAAATAAAGAAAACCTGTGTTTCTTACAGGAAGATTAATTAAAAATGACATCTCAGTTCAACTTTTATTTGAATCCCATTTCTAAGAAACCCAAAACAAACAGAAAAATACCCCCCATATAAAGATGATTCATCTTTTGTGTTCATTGGTTTTATACATTGAATAAAAATGTTTATAATATTATATACTAGATGTCATTTATTTGAAAATATATTTTGGATTTTATTAAATTGAGTGAACTTCTAAATATACAATGTTACAACTATCAAAAGAAAATTTTGAACTTAAATACATGCTACTAGTGATTTTTGTCTAAAATCTGTCATAATCCAGAAGTCCTTCATTTTATGATCTTTCTTCTTACAAAATTTGAAATATTCCTTTCTACTTTTAAAAGTATTTATCACCGTTTAGAAGAATTTTTAATGCATACATACTCTGCTTTTCATAAACAAAGGTGATGTTATGGTGGTAGGCAACTTACATTGAATTTTAAAATTTGTTTCCAAAAGTACACATTTAACCAATTCTCATTCCCCCAAATCACTGTATGCTCATTGGGCTGTTGATAAGTAAGGAGCATGTGCTAGGCAGCCTCTAAGATGCCTCACAATGATCCCCACGTCCTGGTATTTACCATCTTTTGCAACCGTTTCCCACATTGTACGAGGGTTGGTCTGTGTGGACCAATAACATATGGCAGAAGTGATGGAATGTGAGTTCAAGATTAGGTATGACAAAGGTTTTTTGCTTGACCAAACTTTAGTGAGGCTCCTGAAACTTCTCTTAGGCCAATCTGTGTACTTCCTTGTAAAATTCAGTTTTAACAAGAACCCTGCTATGTCAGTTTATCAAGAACACTACCCTCCATACCTGATCATCTTGGATATCTGACCTTCATCTTCCACCATCTCCCAGGTGATGTCTGATCACCCTGGCCTGTCTTCACCCATAATCCTGTTAGGTCGGTTTGACCAGAACCCCTGTACCCCTGATGTATTTTCAGTAATTTTTCATTCAATGACCCTATTCTGTCTCTTGGTTATAAATTCCTACTTGCCCATGCTGTGTATTAAATTGAACCCAGTCTATACTGAAGTCTCTTTTTCCCCATCGTAGTAGTCCTGAATAAAATCTGCTTGTACCTCTTTAACTACTCTTCAGCTCTGCTTTTTCTTCAACAGTTATTTAAAAAAAAAAAAAAAAACTATGCCTTTTTACTTTGGAATATCTGTAACTGTAAAAAAGAATGGCTTCTTCAACGCACACTCTCTCTGTCTTGCATCTCTCAGAAAAATTGAAGTCATGTCATAAGAAGCTGTATGGAGAGGCTCATAGACAGGCATGGAATTGAAACCTCTCATCAATAGCCAAGTGAGTGAGGTTGGAAGAGGAATCTCCAGCCTGAACAAATTCAGAGCAAGAGCCTGTACCCACAACTTAACAGATACTTCATGAGAGACCCTGAGCCAGGACCACCTAGGCAAGCCAATCCTAGATTCCTGAACTTTAGAAACTATGTGATATAATAAATATTTGTTTGGGGTAGTTTATAATCTAGCAATAGATAGCTAATAGTCATGTTTTTACAAGATAGCTGAGTGAAGAGTGCAGTTTGAAACAACAGAATAGAGTTTTCTCTACAGGAATTTACCAGGCCTATATGGAAAATTATACCTGTGATCATATTCTCAGAAACAATGTTTTAAATAGTCAAACATATTTCATGGCTAATCTATTAGTAGGCATAGTAATGTCTTTAAAGAAAAAAAATTCAAAACTGTATGGACCCACAAAGGCCCTCTGAATAGTCAAAGCAATCTTGAAAAGAAGAACAAAGATGGTAGCATTACACTTCCTTATTTAAAATCATACTACAAAGCTATAGTAATCAGAATGTATGGTATTGGTATAAAAACAGACAGAAAATCAATGGCACAGAATAGAGAGTCCAGAAATAAACCCACATATATGGTCAATTAATTTACAGCAGAGGAGCCAAGCATATATAATGAGGAAAAGACAATCTCTTCAAGAAATAGTGTTGGAAAACTGGATACCCACATGCTAAAAAAATGTAACTGAACTTTTATCTTACACTATAAACAAAAATTAACTCAAAATGGAATAAAGACTTAAATTTAAGACCTGAAACTGTAAAACTTCTAGAAGAAAAAACATGGGCAGTAAGCTCCTAACATTGGTCTTGGCAATAATATTTTTGATTTGATACTCAAAGCAATGACAACAAAAACAAACAAACAACAACAACAAAAAAAAAAAACAAGTGGGACTACATCAAATTAAAAAGCTTCTGCACAACAAGGGAAACTATCAACAAAACGAAAAGGCAACCTATAAAATGGGAGAAAATATTTGTAACTTACATATCCTATAAGGGATTAATATCCAAATTATATAAGGAACTCATATAACTCAAAAACAAAACATAAATAACCTAATTTAAAAACTGGCAAAGGATCTGAACAGGCACTTTTCTAAAGAAAACATCCAAATGGACAACAGTTACATGAAATGGTACTTAAAATCACAAATCATCAAGGAAATATATGTTAAAACCACAATGAGTTATCACTTCATATCTGTTAGGATGGCTATGATCAAAATGATGAGATAACAAGTGTTGGCAAGCTTTTGGAGAGAAGGGAACCTTTGTACAGTCTTGGTGGGAATGTAAACTGGTACAATCACTATGGAAAACAGTATGGAGTTTCCTCAAATAATTACTACCATATGATCCAGCAATTCCACTTCTGGGTATATATTCACAGGACATTTGATAATTATCTCAATTCCACTTCTGGGTATATATTCACAGGACACTTGTTAGTTATCTCTAAGTGATATCTGTACTCATTACTCACATGTATTACTCACATAGCAGCATTATTCATAATAGCCAAGGTATAGAAACAAAGTGTCTATTATCTGATAAATGGATAAAGAAAATGTGATACATATACAAATATATGTATGTTTATATATATACATATACAGTGGAATATTATTCAGTCTTTGAGAAGAAGGAAATCCTGTCATTTGTGACAACATGAATGGACCTTGAAGGCATTATGGTAAGTGAAAGGAAGACAAATACTGCGTGTGTCACATATGTGGAATCGACAAAAAAATCAAACTCTTAGCAACAGAGAATACAAAAGTGATTCCCTGGGGCTGGAGGGTAGTGGAAACAAGGAGAGGTTGGTAAAAGGGTACAAACTTTCAATTATTAGATGAGTAAGTTCTATGATCTAATGTATCACATGGAGACTATAATTGCTAACATTATATTATATAATTGAAATTTGCTTAGAGAGGAGAACTTAAAAGTTCTCTCACATACAAAAAAGGTAAATATGTGAGATGATGTGTTAATTTTTTTAAAAAAGGAAGGAAAAATATGCTCGTTAATCTGAATCTCAAGAAAATAAAATTTGAAGTGAGCTAAACTTAGAAATATTAAATTTTAGGAAAGAGGTAAGATCATTATAAAAATGCTAATACAAGATGATAAACAGATTAACCAGCAATCACAATTTAAGAGAAAATACTACATTCAAAAATGCAGTTGACCTTTTATTAAATATGGATAGTATATTATTTTGCCTGACTCATTAAACATTATAAAAATCTTTTTATAATGCCATTCTGCAATTCTGATGCAATCTGATGGCTTAGTTCATAAGGTGAGGTGTCTGCTCCATATTTACATTTGGTTCAGTTAAACTGACTTAGAATTTGGAATCTGAATATATGTATATACAAATTGCCTTTGGTTTACACTGCATTCAGACAATAAGTTTCTAAAATTCTAATTTATTTCTTGGCAATTGTATCAATCAGGGTCATTCTGGAATGGAAAAACACTCTAGAGCTTTCACATAGAGAGGAATTTAGTGAGAGAATCAGTTGCAACATTGTTAGATGGGAGCCAAGGACAAAATGGAAGAAATTTATCAGCACCTAGGAGGCTGCTACAAGCACTGGATAAGAAGGAATGCCAACTTCTCCTGCTGCAGCTTCTTTCTGCCTGAAATCACATGCTGGCTGCTGCCAGGATTTGACAAGGGGAGCCTGTGCTCCTGAGGCACAGCAATGAGATTCCTCCTCCTGCATCCAATCCCCAGCCCACACCCAGATTCCCAGGGAATTCCCTAGGTGCTAAGGAAGTTGGAGAACACTGGGAGCCAAAACACAGGACAGGCACAGTAAGAGATAACAATTCACAATATTGAAATAAGAGTACTTTATAGATCATGAATAAAATATATGCATATTTATTCTAATAAAAGTATTTTTTTTCACCATTTCATATGCAGGTGTCTCTAACTATATGGCAGTTTGACCTTCACTTGTTTCTAAGCTTTATCCCATTCCTATAGCCTTCTAATACATCTGGCTTTTTCCCCTCAATCCCAACAGTTATCCTTGCCCACTATACCAAAGACAAGCAAACAAAAATAAAGTCATTCAGGAAGTAAAGCACTCACACTTTTAGCTAATTCCTATGGAAAACATGTCCCTCTCCTCTGCTAAGATTAACACATCGCACCTGTTCTGCATCTCACACTCTCACTCTCCTCAGGGACTTCATTGATTATCTGCTGCCCATGGAATCACATTAATCTTTCCCTCCTCTTCTGGCTCTTATCCACACATAAGCACCTTAAAAAATAACTTTTGACCCAAGATACCATTACACTCTCCTCTATTTCCATTCAAATGTGCTTGTTGAACATTTTCCCAAGCTCATATTTATTTTCTCACTGTTTTTTTCCTTTCCCCCAGTCTGATTTAATATGCGCACCCACTTTACACTGAAACTACTTTAGGAAAGAGTTCACCAGTGACTTCACTTTATGTTTTGCTCATCACAGTGAGTATATTATTACAGCTTTTGAGACGGTGGCTCAATCTCTTGCTTTTGTGAATTTCTGTTGCCTCAAACAAAATACTCTGCTGGCACTTCTGAGTTTGTAGATTCTTCTATTTTCTTCTGTGTTCTGCCTGAGCTATAAGTATTTCCCACACTTGAATGCTCTTCAGAGAAATCTCTTCCCATCTTGGGACTGCAACTATTCTATGTAAGAGATGCCTAAAGCTATGTCACTGAATGGTAGGCTTCAAATTCATGTATCAAGTTGTTTTCAGCATATAACCTACCTCCATGTCACAAAGCTATTGCTCAAAAAAAATATGATAAAAATGATACCACATTAAATCTCTGCAAACCTTCCATCCTGGTGTTTATCATATTGTTTTGCTGATCACTGGATATTGATGAGCTCTAAGTGCCTTGAAAAAAGCGATTGCATATTGTTATTTGAATCAACTTCATGACTGAAGAGGAAGATAATATAATAGATGAACAGGTAAGTGAAAAATATATATTGAATTAATTCAACATGTATTGAATGCCTATAAAGTGCCAAGCTTTGTTCAGAAGCTGGGATCACAGCAATGTTTAATTCAGACTCATTGCTAGTTTTCTTATCAGTATTTTGCATGAGACTTTATACTCTATGAAAGCAGGACAAAACTTATCAATGCTATACTTATTGCCACTTAATAGATACCTATTGAAAGAATGAAGAAGTGAGATAATTTTTTAAGTTATACATCCAACTTATAAAGAGTACTGCTTTTTATAAGTCACAATTTGAATTTCCTTAGTATCTTCCTGTTAGTATAAGAGGAGAGATCTGTTACCAATCCTATAGAATTAGAGATTTAGAGAAATTTTCAGATACCTTGTATCCATGTATCAGAGGTAACCTCAATTCCATTTGGTCTTCTAAGACTGATATCCTTTAAATCCACAAAAGGAGCTTTAGAATTAGCTAAGCATAAAAGGGTGTAGGTTAAAGATGACCCTTTCATATGGAAGCTAAGAGTGTGAAAAACATTAGGCTACAAGTTTACTGTGATTCTGTAATAAGTTATCTATATTAATTTGTTTATATTGGTAAGACAGTTTGCTATAACGTCAATAGGTTAGTGGTGCCTACTTTAAATATAGTGAATGGAATATAATCTACTAACTCTATTTCCCATATTTTTCAGTTTTTTTTAAAAAAAATGTATAGAGTTCAGACTGATAGAGCACAAGCAAAGCCAGGATTTATATCATTTTATTGTAGAAATAGCATAAGAAATAGAAAACATAAGAGGGATACCAAATTAGCGAAAAGAATAAGTGTATGTAAGACAAATTGCCTTCAGCAAATAGTTTAAATATGTCAATGCAACGTACTTGGTGAATAGATACTGTTAGATTATAAAATCTGAATTTCAAACTCCCACTAATTTTAAGGAATTTTAAGTAAGTTTGACATCCAAGGTTAAAATTTTTTTTGTTTCATAATTTGCTTTAACTTCACTTAACATTTCTCTGATGCCCAAAGACAGAAAAGTGAAGTCATGATTATTCATGTACTAAATAATGTGTTTAATTATAAATTTTAGTTATTGACCTCAAAACGATTATGGTACTCAGTTGAACATAATTTTCTTTCTAATTACTTGAATAAATTACTGTGTTCACTCTGCACTGCTTTTTGATTTCACTTTGCCTATTGTTTGCTCTCAAACCTGACAACATTCTGAAGATGCCATTTATTGGAGGCATTTCATTTTCTCTGATGGAAGTGAATAGTTTGAAGTGGTTTTATTCTGTTCTCTGACAAGTGGTACAATAAAAATGACCAACATTCTGCAGACCATTCTTTATTTCTTCCTTTTTTTTTAAAGAAACATTCAGAAATGTTAAAAGAAAAGAACAATTTTTTAAAAAAAAAATCCAGCCAAAAAAAAAAAAAGGATATTTTCTTTTAGAAAATTTTAAGTTGGCTTTATTGTTGGAGTTCGGACACATACATTTGTTATTCTATTAAAATATTTAGCATGCAATAAATATCTGACAAATAATTTAGATTAGTTTTTCTAATAATATTCATTTATAAGATTATTCTTTAAGGATGTTATTGTTAGCTGCATCAAGATCCCTGACTTACTAGATCAAAAATATTATTTTAGAACAATATAATTTTTTTCTTAATGGTCTGCTAATTATTATCTAACTGGAGAGTGGAGGAAATAAGAACAGATTTCAATCTTTGAATGGATATATCCTATAAAAACTTTTTGTCATGATTTTCGTATATAGTAAAATAATTTAAATTTGTGGTAAATATGTTGCAGTTTAGATGGTTAATGTGTAACATAGAGGGACATCAAAATGATTTTGCTGGTCAGAATAGCTTGCCCATAAATTTTACAACTAGTATAGATATAATTTTTTAACCTGGAATATAACTAAACATCCTTCTTCTCCGTTTGACAGAAATATGTTTTCCTTTTCATCTCAGATCCTAATCCTCACTGCTGTGCATGCAAATAGAAAAAACAAACAAACAAACAAAAAACGAGTATGAAGCATATGTAAATATTTCCCCTACATTTTTATAAAGGGAGTTTTAGCAGAAAATAAGACAAATGTTGTCTCACTCTCAAGGATAATGAATAAATAAGCCATAGTCTGCTTCTGATGGAGCATTAGGGAAGTCTAGGTCCTGCTCAAAGAATGAAACAAATATCATAAATAGGTGATGATATCCTGAGACTCAACCAATTTCCCATGTGTGAACATTCCAGAGGAGTCAGTGTCACCAACCTGTGCCTAGTAACAACCATATGGTGGAAAATTCTAGACTGAGAGAGAGGATCCAGTCCTGAAGGGTGGGAGAAGGGTGGGAGAAAAGAAGGGTAAGTAGCTGATTTTACTGCCCTGTCAATAAACTGACTCTTCTCTTTATCACGTTTCTCGTGTTAAAGAATGATTAATTTATGTGAATGTGGGTTGAGGTAAAAAAAATCTAAATGGGGCTATTTTTACTTTAAGCTATCTTAAGCTTCAGCTGTATCAGTCTTAAAAATTGTAATTCAGTATCCTAAAAATGTAAAATTTTAAAAACCAACTATAACATATAAATCAAAAACCTAATTCAGATCTATTGATTTAAAAAATGACAGAAATTAAAATCAAAACCCAAACACACAAAGAAAAACCAGAAGTCAGAACAATTCATGTATACCATGTTCACCAAAGGATTATTTATTTAAAAAAAGGAAAATTATAGAAGCAATCAGAATGACCAACAATATAAATCAGTAATAGATAACATATGATGCATCCATAACATGAAAATAAATGCAGATCTGAAAAATGTTATGATTTAATGATATTTGAACATTATGCGAATATGATGTTAAGTAAAAATTGAAAAATGTTAGATGAGTGAAATAGAACTGTAAGAAATTTTAAAATAAATTTTTAAATTTTAAAATAGATTTAGCTTTACAGAAAAGTTGTGAAGATAGTACAGATAGTTCCTATATTCTCCATACCCAGTTTTCCTAATAATTAACTTCTTACACTAGTATGATATATTTGTCAACAATATCAACTCCTTGTTATTACATAAAGTCCATATTTCATTCAGATTTCCTTGCTTTTTACTTTAAAAAAAAATTACCTGCTGCGGGATTCCGTCTGAGATAACAAATGGCATTTAGTTATCACGGCTCTTCTGCCTTCTCTAAGCTGTGACTGTTTCTTAGACTTTACTTGTTTTTCATAACCTTAACAGTTTTGAGGAGTATTACTCAGGGTTTTTGTAGACTATGCCTTAATTGGAATTTGTCTGATGCTTGTGTTGTGATTAAGTTGAGTTTATGTGGGTTTTTTTGAGAGGTAGACCACAGAGGTAAAGTGCCAATTCTCATCCCATGTCAAGCATACGTACTGTTATCATGACATCTCTGTTGGTGTTGACCTTGATCACCTGGCTGAGGGAGTAGTTGTCAGGTTTCTCTACTGTAAAGTCATTCTCTTTTTTTTCCCTTTCCATACTGTGCACTTTGGAAGGAAGACATTCTGCAAGGCTCACACTTTGGTGGGGGTAGTTATGCTCCTTTTCCTTGACAACAGAATTTTTACATAAATTACTTTGGAATTCTTAAGTATAGGAGGTTTGTGTATTCTCCACCATTTATTTATTTTTTCTATCACTTATTTATATTGCACCACCATTTTTGAAATGAGTATCAGCTGGTTATAGAGTTATGAGTGATTTTTCTTGTTTAAACGTTCCCAAGTTTTTATAATGAGTCTGTACAATTTTATATTTCTGAAGTTTTAATTTGCATGTTATATCTTATGTATAAATATTAAGGACCAGAGAGGTAAGGAAACTTACCATAGCTTAAGGGTTAGCCTTGATTCTGGAATCTGATTAAGGTATCCGTACCCATATCTCCAATTGGCACATGACTCTTACACTCTTCTTTCTTCTGGGGCCATGGCGAATTCATCTTTAAAATGTTTTGGTCGGGTTTCCCTGGTGGCGCAGTGGTTGAGAGTCCGCCTGCCGATGCAGGGGACACGGGTTCGTGCCCTGGTCCGGGAAGATCCTACATGCCTCGGAGTGGTTGGGCCCGTGAGCCATGGCCGCTGAGCCTGAGCGTCCGGAGCCTGTGCTCCGCAACGGGAGAGGCCACAGCAGTGAGAGGCCCGTGTACCGCAAAAAAAAAAAACAAAAAAACCCCAAAACTTTGGTCACTTGAATCTCAAATTAGCAACAAGGTTATAGATTCAATAATATTTGATTAAAGAAGGAAAAACACGTTTATTTGTGTATTTTTGTTGCTTCTGTCCATCTTATTCCTGCCAATTATATTCTCATCTTTGGCCTGGTGAGTACAAATTTATAAAAATGCATTTCCTGCTTATAGACCATGGCATTATTCCTGTTTATAATTTTAGGGGCTTAATATTGCACTGCTTTTTAAAAATTAATACATGCATGCTATTTTTAAAGAGAGAACTGCCCAGAACGTATTAACTAAACATACTCCTAATCCTCTGTGGAAAAAAAAAATGTATTACCACACATTGTCCTGTGACAGCTGGTCTTTCAAAATCATGACATACAGCATGCATTTCTTCTGATCAAATTTCTATTTCTTATTCATATTATAAAGTCCTCTTTGGTTACATGTAATGTTTGTGAAATGTGCTAAACTAGGCTGGGGAAGTATAATACATATATATATATATATATATATATATATATATATATATATATATATATATATATATAAAAATAGGCTTTATTTACTCTTTGTCTCCACTGCCTTAAAAAAAACTTTATGAGACTTTTGCCACTCCCCTCCTGCCATCCTGCCAATAACTCTGGTACATTCCATAGATTTTCCAGTACATTCTAAAGTCTCCACAAATATGTATTCTCCACCCTCTCCATGCTGATCTAAAACTTCCACGAACCAGTAGTGGAAAGGGTCTTTATTTTCACCACTCTTTCTTTACCTAGCTTTCTCCCTCCTCTTCCTTTGCCTAGTCCCTTCTTCCCACCCCCTCTCATTTCCATTAACTCCTTTCTCCCCCTCCTTCCTCTCTCCTTCATCTCACTTATTTCACCTCCTCCATCTCCTGCAATCCCATTGCCATGTTTTATCATGTAAGCAATCCAGATATACTAGTATTTTTCTTAAAATTAGAATATAATGTGACTTACATGACTGTTATGGCATAAAATTTTTAAGTATTGACACTAAGCAGCCAAAGCAAGATATGTCTCACCATATGATTAAAGCTTAAAGTTACTCACAGGAGTAGAGTGTATAACCTAGAATATAATATATAATACACAATCTGTAAGTCATAGAAAGAGAAATCAGATGGAAAGAGAGAATGTAGGGACACACAAGTACAGAGAAAATCTACTCCTATATAATAGGAAAGAAAAGGGCAAATTTAGCTCTGTAAGTGACTATATTTAAATACAATTGATAAACTTAATACCACCCACTCCTATTATTAAGTGTATACCACCTTTTTTTTTTTTTTTTTTTTTTTTTTTGCAGTACGCGGGCCTCTCACTGTTATGGCCTTTCCCATTGCTGAGTACAGGCTCCGGACGCACAGGCTCAGCGTCCATGGCTCACGGGCCTAGCTGCTCTGAGGCATGTGGGATCTTCTCGGACCAGGACACGAACCCGTGTCCCCTGCATCGGCAGGCGGACTCTCAACCACTGCGCCACCAGGGAAGCCCTATATGACCTTTTAATTGTGTAAATACTATCACCTTTTTTCCCTGAAAAAAGGGAGAGATGGAGGTGTGTATTAGACCAAGGCTGAGAAAAACAATGTAAAATGATAACAGATTTAAACTTTACCCTCTGGTAAATGCTTTTATTATGTGAAATTAAAACATAGATTTCAAAATAAATCTTGTGATTAAAGTATAATTAATTAATTACCTTACATATATTATTCTCAGATGTATATTTGCACATCCTATTTTTTTCTTCCTTGGCTGGGATTTTTCTCATTATGAAATTATAGAGTCAAAATTAAGTTTTAGGATTCATCCCAGAAGGCCAAGAAAACTGAATATTAGGTATTTTGTTAGGTTTAGGTATTTTATTTTCTGAGTTTTCCAATTTATAAATACTTTAGGATACTTTCTGTTTACATCATTTATTATAGTGATTGATAGCCCACCATTGTGTCCCTGTAGTAAAATTCAACAAAACACAGTAATTGTGGGTCTAATTCTGTTTAATCATTTCACCAAGTAAGTATTTATTGTGCACTTAATATGTACGAACACTTGTTCTAAATCATGAGAACACAAAGATACGTAAGACATTGTTTGTAAAACAGAGTGAGTCACAGCCTAGAGGGGAATGAGACAGGTTTGGACATCTTCCTGACATTTCCATCCTTTTCTTCATTACAGGAGTCCTTGATAGCTCCCCACAGTGTGTTGTTCTTAGAAGTAATCCAGAGGTGAATTAGAAGATAATTAAACATCTAAGGACTCGTATTCTGTTGTTCTTTGTGATATCACTCTCGCTACTTGTCAGACTAGAACCTAGCAGTCCAGTTCTAGTCTTTGTAGAAAGGCTGTGTTTCTTTCTATTCTTTGTCACTCCAGAATTTAACAGAGGTCCTAGCAAAAACTACATGCTCTATATTTTTTAAATTGTTCAGTTAATACATTAATTAAACTTTGCAAGTATCACTTTCCTGGTATCTCCTGAACTTATTGGGAAATTTTATCACTTTATTTTGTCCATTAACTGTGATGTTTGTCCAGACCTCAGTTGCATAACTATTGCATTTATACAGCATACTAGCCTGTCAGACACATGTTTCCTATACTTTACCTTGTTTTAGTCTTTCCTGGTGTGCCCTACCTCAGTAATGTATGTAATTTTAGATCTCTAAAATTCCAACTTTCCTGCTTTTGCTATAAGCAACTGAATATCCCCCATTAATATTATAGCACAGCCAGGAAATTACACAAGCACATTATGATGATTCTAATAATGACAGTATGAAGTGCATTTTAAGCAGAGAAGAATATATGATAATTATGCCTGAAGGGGTCAGAGAAGATTTCATAAAAGAGATGGCCTTTGAGGGCTAGAAAGGAAATTTGATTGTTGGATAAGAGTAGTAGTTAACTTTGTTGTATGGAAAAAACTCGGAGCAATGACAGAGACATATGAAAAAGCAGAGTATGATCAAGTCAATAATTCGTTTTGTATGGTTACACTGGAAAGAATTCAGGAGAGTGTGAAGAGATGGAGGTGTGTATTAGACTAAGACTGTGAAGAACTTGATGTAAAATGATAACAGATTTAAACTTTACCCTCTGGTAAATGCTTTTATTATGTGAAATTAAAAGGACCAGCTATAAATTTTAGAAACATGGTACTGGTGTAACTGATGCTGAGTATAAGAAAAAATAGAGAAGAGTCAATCACAGAACTTAGACAAAGTCATTGCCTGAGAATAAACCATGCTTACCATAAGCCTGGAATAGGGTATTGTTGGCAAATTATATAATAAATAATATATAGTTCTTTATGTGGAAAATATGTGAAAAAGAATCATATAATATTTCACTAATTTATTCAACACTGAGTTTCTTGTACCAATCAAAGTGCTATATTCGATGTCTAGAGCAACAGAAAAAACTGAAAAATCCTTGATCATATGTTGCTTAATTTCTTTGGGGAGATAGCATTCAGCAAATATGCAAAATAAATATAGTATGAAAATTGATAAGAACTATGAAGGAAATTAGGCAAGAAAGGAAATGGGGCAAAAATGTAGTAAGAATTTTACATGGAAGACCTTAGTGGGACCTGAATTTGAGGGAGGAAGTCATTCAGCTCTCTGGGAAAGAACATTCCAGGCATAGACTATTATTTGGATAGAGTAGAGTGAATGAGTAGAAGGAGTGAAAGATGACTCAGTACAGAGAGATGTAAAAGGTGTTTCTATGAGGTCAGTATTATTTTTAATTGAGTTGCAGTATCAGAAGTAGATCTTTACAGGCAGATTTTGAGTTGGATTCTGTACAGATCTGAGTTTCTTGCACAACATCCAGGAGAAACATCCATTGAGTGAGTGAAGGTTTGACATGGCAGCTCAAAAAGCTGATTGATTAGAGATGCAGAGTAAGAGTAACCATATAACAAGTTTGAAAAAGACCTATTCTAAAATTAGAAGAAAGGAGAGGCTGAGTCAAAAACAAAGAAAAAAAGAGAGTTTAAAAAAGTAGATTGTGAACAACATTGAGAATGCTCTAGAGAAGTCATATAGGTAAAAAGTGAGAGTATATCATTGTATTGGGCAATTAAGAGATTGTTAGTGACCTAAACAAGAACACTTTTATTGGATTAGTAGAGGGAAGAGCAGATCACACTTGTCTGTGAAATGTGTGGAGGTGAGAACAATGAAGGAAGGGCTGAGCAGTTAATCTTATGAATGAGTGGAGAAAGTTGTTTTGTTTCCTATCATTTAAAAAATGTATTTAATTACTCAAAGAGTTTTGTGTAATTTTAAAATTCTTAATTCCCATGGTGCTGTTCATATCAATTTTAATACAAGAAATTTAAAGGAACCAACAACTTGATTTA
Organism: Lagenorhynchus albirostris; assembly: GCF_949774975.1. Lineage (NCBI taxonomy): Eukaryota > Metazoa > Chordata > Mammalia > Artiodactyla > Delphinidae > Lagenorhynchus > Lagenorhynchus albirostris. The sequence continues at coordinate 36,048,039 of NC_083112.1, read as the reverse complement.
TTGTGCTGGAATTAACAGAGCAATTTGGCTATTGAATAGAGTCCAGGAATCTGGCAAAGTAGAAGTAATATATATGATCTCAAGTTAAAAGATCTGGATTTCAAAAATGATTCTGTTAAATAGTTCTGAGCATGGTGTTCAACTTCTTTGAGTTTTTGGTTTCCTTTTCTGTAAAGTAGGGATAATAATAATATCTGTCAAAGTAGTCTATTACTAACATTAAATCAGTGAATATATATTAAAAAAACAGGATTTAAATTTACAAATGTTTGTTCTTTTTATGATTAACAACAGTAGACTTTGGAGAGGTTGAACTGGAGACTCAGGATTCAATGAGTGACAACTTATATCCCTATGATTTTAAGCAAGTTATACTTTCTGAATCTCAAACATAGTATCAGTAAGGAGGTATTAAAAACATAAATATCAACCAACCAAAAAAGTACTCAACATTTTCCCCATCTTTGACTGATTTTATTGTTTTTAAAGTACTTACAAGTGATTTTATTTTGAAATGACTGCTGTGTAGGAAATTTCCTTTGAAAACTGTGAAACACTATATATCTATAAAGTTTTAAATCTTTTACAAATCTTCATTGCAATGATGTTTTATGTAATTAGATTTTACCTGTAACTGATATTCCATATATATTTCATTACACATATATCTTCTTCTGATTCTAAAGAAACATTTTAGAGGTTCTGAAATAGTCTCTGTTACAAATAGAGCACCTTTGATTTTCCTTATAAGATCATTTTTCATAGCCTTGGGATTGAACATCTTACATCACTTTCATGTAGCTCTTTGAAGCTCTATTTCTTATCTCTTTAACATCAAATAGAGAAGGAAACATACTAAAGCATCATCACCATACAACCCTTGGGGTACTCCAGGATAAGGTCTCATGGCACACTATGTTAACCTATTACTTATTTGGATGCTGAAGCTTATTTGTCCTCTGCTTAAAATGAAAAGGTCAGATTCACATTGTTGCTATTCCTAAGCATATGGATCTCTGGCACTCTCTTTTAAGACCAGAAATATAGTTCAAGTGCACCCCCCTTTCAATAAAACCACACTTACATTGTGCATGTACTTGTTATTCAGAAGACATAAATCTTTTTTAGCCAATATCAACAAAATACTTCTTGTGTAGATTTTTGCCAAAGATTTCAACTTAATTGTGTAAAAGCTGCTCCTATTAAAAGCTTAGCTGAGAATGTAAATATTAAAAAAGAAGATGTATAATAATTAGACCTACAAAATAATCTAAAGCTATAGTTATGTAACCAATTCTGGTAGATACTAGTTTAAGATTCTCAGATGCTGAGACCTAAATGTTGCACTTTATAATTAATGGGCTCCTCTCCTTAACTCTTTATTATTTGATTTTTACCTTTATTCTTTTGGATGAACTACGATGCAGTGATAAGAGCATGGGATTCACATTATAGAATTATGAATTTGAATGTGAATGGCCTTTGAAACTTCATGATTGAGCAAGTTTCTTACCAAGTATGACTCCTTTCCTTTTCTCTAAAATGGAAGAATGCAAATACTTCTTTTTTAATACTGTTTTGGTAATTAAATAAAATAATATGTATACATCACCTGAAGAAAAATAAAAGCTCAGTAAGTATCAACTGTCCTTTTAAAAAATATATTTGGTTATATTATATCCTCTTTAATATAAATTGTCTGAAATTACTTTATGGGAGCAGGTATATTAATAAATTAATAAATGTATAATTGATACGAAAATGTGCCCAAGAATAAGATGAAGGAAAAGGAAAAAGGGGGAAATGACCATCACAACAATGTCCCATAAGTAAACTATTATAGAGGCATCACTATTTAATTAGTTTTGTATTTTTTCATTAAATTTGATACTTCCCAATTTTGATTCTTTTTAAATTATTTATTTGGATGGATTTCTAAAGATAAGGATGAGATGGTAACAAATTGTAGTGTGTTTGAAATAATATCAAGGAATACTGTGAACCGCTTTGAGAATATGTAGTTATGTTATTATTTATGAACATATTTATTGCTTTTTATGAACATATTGTTCACTGAGAATTATGCTCAATTAAATCAGGTTTTATTGGAATGTGTCTATTGATCATACATTATATGCCCTTGCAGACCAATGTCCAAAAACCTTAATTCAGTGTGTTTTTCATTTCATATATCTAATACCAAAAAGGTGTTTCTCAAAATGAGAGTTTGGAAGATCATATTATCTCACAATTTAGGAAATGGACATAGGTGAAAGAATACTTGACTCTAAAATTCAGCTTCTACATGTTCAGCCTTACTTCAAATCAACAGACATTGTAAGGAACACCAAATTTCTATCAAATAAAGTAATTGTTCTCAAATTCAAGTATAAAAATGTTAAAATTAGTGAATAAAATAAAAAATTTATATATTTTAAATATGTCATTGAAATCAATAAATTATGCTCTCAGATTTTTTATTTTAAATAGGTGAGGAGCATGTAATAATAAAGTCTTCAAATGAATCTAATAGATGAAGACAGAATAATTTGTTACTACATTCAGTAAATGTGGGTGTTGTTCCGTATGTGATAGGTAGCTCTGAATTTCTGAGGACAGAGCAAACATAGTAGACTCAGAGATTTAAACCATTAACTAAGATTCTCTTTAACAATGAAATAAATGGGAGATTGGAAAATGTGTGTTTTCAGATGAATTTTACTGACATAAACTCAACTATATTTTCAAATGTGATTCTTCATGCTTTGTGATTTTATAACTTTGCTAACAGTATTAATCAATAATAAAAAATGTACACATTTTGCACTGACCAAATGTCCTCCTATGTTGATGATTTTTGTTTCAGCAATACTTAATCACATTTACTACAAACTGCTATGAGAAGAATTTTCGAATGTTCATCACATGCTTAACACTATGTGAATACATCTTGACAGTCCTATGATATCTGTGACTCAGAAATGTAAACTCAATCTCACACTTAACCAGGAATTTTACATGTGATTTTAAATATGAATTATTGAGTAAAAATTTTGTTTTATTAAAAAGTCTGTTATACATACATACACATACAATATGTAAACTAAACCATTTACAAAAGACAGTAAATAGCACATTGCATGCCCCCATTTCTCAAACATGATATATACTGTAGTTCTATTTGAGAAAATTTATTACAACTGGCTGCCTTCCAGATATAAATATACATATATATATATACATATATATGTATATATATACATATATACATATTCTTGTTTTATTCACATATTTACAAGCCTATTTGGAACTTTTTCTAAATTGCATAGCTAAGACAAATATATATTTTTTCTAATATTTCTTTCTCCTGCTTATATTTCAGGCTATCTTCTAGTTCGAACTTTGTCATTGGCTATTAAGTTTAGAGTATGGTTTTCTTTATAGAAAAAAATATTCTTCAGTTGCATTCCTTCTGCTATAATTAATTCATGATTTGATAAATAAGCTAATGTGGTCTAGAAACGATTTTTGAAGAGCAGAGAGAACAAGTATTGAACAGATATAAAGCCCCCCTTAGACCAGAGCATATAGAAATGGCCCTATGAGGGCAGTACAAGGCTGTATAAGTTGCCAGATCGGACCACCAGGTCTCTCTCTGTTGTAAAAAAAAGCTTCAGTTTCTTGAAAAATAAATAAACAAATAAATAAATATACATATACACACACTCAGAAGAAAATTAAAATTGTTTTATTTACTTTCAGAAATAGAATTTATCTTCAATCATCTATTTTTCAAATAATATTCCTAGCAATTCTCTTATTTTAACCATTTTAAAGTCACTGGTATACTTAGAAAGATAATTATTTAGGATTTATTTTAACAATCTTTATGTACAGTGTATTTTTCAGTTATAATTTTTGCCAATCTATCTTTTAATGTGTGACTAACTTTTAAAAATTAACTTTTAAAATTTTATCTTGACTTCACAAAGTTTCTCTGCATACATTCACTGGAATCATCATTTGCTACTGAGATTACAAGTGTACCCTCTATGTCCTAACAGACTTTCATGATTTAGCTTAGTTTTTCCATTTGGAATGTAATTTCTTACAGTCTTGCATTGACATCTTCTAGGGAATTTTGTAATAGCAGAAAAACCCACAGATGTGAATAATAAAGATGCATACTTATTTTCTAATATGTAGAAAATAGCTTACTTTAAAACATTATTTAACATATTTCTGAGGTATAAATAATACATAATTTTCCTTAGGTAAGATTAACATGAAATTTTATTGACCTGTGTTGAGTGAGAAAGAGTCTGTGGCTAAACTGCACTTTGGGATCCCATCATTAGCATAATTTTTCAAAAGAAATTTGGAATTCCTATGTCATGAATTAACCTTAAAACTAAGTCTTCCAAATAATTTTAGCAGTACTACTCTGACTCTGTGTGTGCTTATTGCTTTTGTTTTTAAAAAGTATTTAAGTATTAAAATGAATTTCTTTAGTACTTCTGAATTTGTCATGCATGAAACACAACAATTAAAATGGACACACTTTCTGTAGAATATAATTCATTAAGGGCATTTTATTATCACTACATATTTGTTTATGCCCTATTTATTTGAAGATATAATTTGAAGATCAATTAATGCATTTGGTCATATGGCATTGACTCCCTTTTAGCAAACACATATTTTAAGTTCTCTGCTTCTGAAACAAGGCACAAAATGTTACATTTTGTGACATAAAATACAATAAAACTAACTGGGCACATTTAAATAAAATACTTTAATTTTGATCTTACTATAAATATATTCTACACAAACTAGCTATTTTTATGAAAGTACTAAAAACAATATCTTCTTGAAAGAAGTACAGATATTTCTGTAAAGTGCTTTTTATTTTTTTTTAAATTATTGAATATGGTGAAATAATAACAAATCACTTCGGTGTTCAATTCTAAACAACAAAAATGGTATAACAGTGTTCATTTGAAAACAGTGTAGATTTATATAATTTTGCAGCAACATAAATACAGGAGACTTAGTAAAGGTAGGGAAGAAAAAGGTGTTCTTCACTTTGGAATCAAGTTGAGGAAAGAACTCCAGTGAAGAAGATAGAAAAAAAAAATGGTCACAGAAGAAGAAGAAAACATAATTACAGTGTTGAAAAGGTAGTAATAATGCACTTAAGAGTATAGCTTCAGTAGGGTTTTTTGCCACCTCCCAGGATTCTTTAACTTGGATTATCTAATACCTTCACGTGATGCTAGTCCATCAGTATAAAGGAGCCACAGACACTACTTACTCTTTTTGTGGTGAGATAATCAATTATGCAAAACGTGCTGTTATCTCCTTAGCTTTAATGTCCTCCCAGAATATGATCTATGCCAAAAGTCTTTTCAGATTCTTTCTGACTCACTACCACCAATATGAACATTAATATTATAACATTATGAACCTAGACCCATCACTGGTGTTTAGCTATCTCAGTGGCACTCACCAGCCAGAGAGGCTTGTCTGCTCACCAGCCAGCAGGGACGGGTGGGGGCTGGGAGCTGAGGCTTGGGCTTCAGAGATCAGATCACAGGGAGAGGACTGGGGTTGGCTGTGTGAACACAGCCTGAAGGGGGCTAGCGTGCCACAGCTAGTGGGGAAGGAGTCTGAGAAAAAGTCTGGACCTGCCTAAGAGACAAGAGACCATTGTTTCAGGGTGCGCGAGGAGAGAGTATACAGAACACTGCCTAAACAAGCTCCAGATACAGGTGTGAGCCACGGATATGAGCACGGACAAGAGAGACAGGCACAAAATGCTAAAGCTACTGCTGCAGCCACCAAGAAGCCTGTGTGCAAGCACAGGTCACTATCCACACATCCCCTCCTGGGAGGATGTGCAGTCCGCCACTGCCAGGGTCCCGAGATCCAGGGACAATTTCCCAGGAGATCACACAGCGTGGCTCAGGATGTTGCAACATCACGCTGGCCTTTGCCACTGCAGGCTCGCCCTGTATTCCGTACACCTCCATTTCCCTCCCCAGCTGAGTGAGACAGAGCCCCCTAATCAGCTGCTACTTTAACTCTGTCCTGTCTGAGCGAAGAACAGATGCCCTCAGGTGACCTACACACAGAGGCGGGGCCAAATCCAAAGCTGAACACCAGGAGCTGTGCAAACAAAGAAAAGAAAGGAGCCTCAGCCTCAGAAGCAGTGGATTAAATCTCTATAATCAACCTGATGTATCCTGAATCTGTGGAAATCCTGAATAGACAACAAATCATCCCAAAATTGAGGTAGTGGACTTTGGGAGCAGTAATATATATATATATTTTTTCCTTTTTCTCCATTTGTGTGTATGTGTATGCTTTTTTGTGTGGTTTTGTCTATATAGATTTGCTTTTACCATTTGTCCTAGGGATCTGTCTTTCCGTTCTGTTTGTTTGTTGTTGTTGTTTGCTATATAGTTTTTAGTGTTTGTTATCATTGGTGGATTTGTTTTTTGGTTTGGCTGCTCTTTTCTTTCTTTCTTTTTTTCTTTTTAATAATTATTTTTATTTTAATAACTTTATTTTATTTTAACTTTTTCCTCTTTCTTTCTTTTTTTCCCTCTTTCCTTCTGAGCCATGTGGATGACAGTGTCTTGGTGCTCTGGCCAGCTGTCAGACTTATGACTCTGAAGTGTGAGAGCCGAGTTCAGGACATTGGTCCACCAGAGACCTCCTTGCTGCATGTAATATCAAATGGCAAAAGCTCTCACAGAGATCTCCATCTCAATGCTAGGACCCAGCTCCACTCAATGACAGCATGCTACAGTGCTGGACACCCTATGCCAAACAACTAGCAAGATAGGAACACAACCCCGCCCATAGCTGAGAGGCTGCCTAAAATCATAATAAGGTCACATACACCCTGAAACATACCACCAGGCGCAGGCCTGCCCACCAGAAAGACAAAAAACAGCTGCATTCACCAGAACGCAAGCACTAGTTCCCTCCACCAGGTACCCTACACAACCCACTGAACAAACCATACCCACTGGGGGCAGACACCAAAAACAACAGGAATTACAAGCTTGCAGCCTGTGAAAAGAAGACCCCAAACACAGTAAGTTAAGCAAAATGAGAAACAGAGAAACACACCCAGGTGAAAGGGCAAGGTAAAAATCCACCAGACCTAAAAAATGAAGAGGAAATAGGCAGTCTACCTGAAAAATAATTCAGAGTAATGATAATAAAGATGATCCAAAATCTTGGAAATACAATGAAGAAAGTACAAGAAACATTTAACCAGGACCTAGAAGAACTAAAGAGCAAACAAACAATGATTAACAACAAAATAAATGAAATTAAAAATTCACTAGGAGAAATCAATAACAGTATAACTGAGGCAGAAGAACAGATAAGTGATATGGAAGATAAAAGATAAAATAGTGGAAATAACTACTGCTGAGCAGAATAAAGAAAAAAGAATGAAAATAATTGAAGACAGTCTCAGAGACTTCTGGGACAACATTAAACATGCCAACATTCAAATTAAAAGGGGCCCAGAAGAAGAAGAGAAAAAAAAAGGACTGAGAAAATATTTGAAGAGATTATAGTTGTAAACATCCCTAATATGGGTAGGAAATATTCAATTAAGTCCAGGATGTGCAGAGAGTCCGGTACAGGATAAATCCAAGGAGAAACATGCCAAGACACATATTAATCAAACTATCAAAAATTAAATATACAGAAAAGATATTAAAAGCAGCAAGGGAAAAACAACAAATAATATACAAAGGAATCCCTATTAGGTTAACAGCTGATCTTTGAGCAGGAACTGTGCAAGACAGAAGAGAGTGGCAGGACATATTTAAAGTGAGGAAAGGGAAAAATCTACAACTAAGATTACTCTACCCAGCAAGGATCTCATTCAGATTCGATGGAGAATTAAAAACTTTATAGACAAGCAAAAGCTAAGAGAATTCAGCACCAAAAATCAGCTTTACAACAAATGCTAAAGGAACTTCTCTAGGCAGGAAACATAAGAGAAGTAAAAGACCTACAATAACAAACCCAAAACAATTAAGAAAATGGTAATAGGAACATACATATTGATAATTACCTTAAATGTAAATGGATTAAATGTGCCAATCAAAAGACATAGACTGGCTGAAAGGATACAAATAAAAAGAACTGTATCTACACTGTCTACAAGAGACACACTTCATTCTACACTGTCTACAAAGGGCACAGACTGAAAGTTAGGTGATGGAAGAAGATATTCCATGCAACTGGAAATCAAAAGAAGCTGGAGTAGCAATTCTCATATCAGACCAAATAGACTTAAAAATAAAGACTATTACAAAAGACAAAGAAGGACACTACATAATGATTAAGGGATCAATCCTAGAAGAAGATATAACAATTGTAAATATATATGCACCCAACATAGGAACACCTCAATACATAAAGCAAATGCTAACAGCCATAAAAGGGGAAATCGACAGTAACACAATCATAGTAGGATACTTAAACACCCCACTTTCACAGGTGGACAGATCTTCCAAAATGAAAATAAATAAGGAAACACAACCTTTAAATGATACATTAAACAAGATGGAGTTAATTGATATTTATAGGACATTCCATCCAAAAACAACAGAATACACATTCTTCTCAAGTGCTCATGGAACATTCTCCAGGAGAGATCATACCTTGTTTCACAAATCAAGCCTTGGTAAATTTAAGAAAATTCAAATGGTATCAAGTACCTTTTTCTGACCACAATGCTATGAGACTAGATATCAATTACAGGAATAAATCTGTAAAAAGTACAAACACATGGAGGCTAAATAATACACTACTAAATAACCAAGAGATCACTGAAGAAATCAAAGGGGAAATCAAAAAATACCTAGAAACAAAGGACAATGAAAACAAGATGACCCAAAACCTATGGGATGCAGCAAAAGCCATTCTAATATGGAAGTTTATAGCAATACAATCCTACTTCAAGAAAGAAGAAACATCTTAAATAAAAAACCTAACCTTACACCTAAAGCAATTAGAGAAAGAACAAAAACCCCCCAAAGTTAGCAGAAGGAAAAAAATCATAAAGATCAGATCAGAAATTTTTAAAAAGTTATGGGTGGGCGGAAACTGCAGGTGGCAAAGCAGGGAAGCTTTGGAGCCATGGAGGAGAGTGCAGCAACAGGGATGCGGAGGGCAAAGAGAGATTCCTGCACAGAGGATCTGTGCCAACCTTCACTCACTAGACAGAGAGGCTTGTCAGCTCACCCGCCGGGGTGGGCAGGGGCTGGGAGCTGAGGCTCAGGCTTCAATTTGATCCCAGGGAGAGAACTGGTGGCGTGAACATAGCCTGAAGGGGTTACTGCAACACGGCTAGCCAGGAGGGAGTCCGGGAAAAAGTCTGGAACTGCCGAGGAGGCAAGAGACTTTTTCTTCCCTCTTTGTTTCCTGGTGCATGAGGAGAGGGGATTAAGAGCACTGCTTAAAGGAGGTCCAGAGACAGGCGCAGCTGCGTCTAACAGTGTAAACACCAGAGACGGGCATGAGATGCTAAGGCTGCTGCTGCCACCACCAAGAAGCCTGTGTGCGAGCACAGGTCACTGTCCACACCACCCCTCCCAGGAGCATGTGCAGCCCGCCACCGCCAGGGTCCCGAGATCCACGGACAACTTCCCCGGGAGAAGGCACGGCACGCCTCAGGCTGGTGCAACATCATGCTGGCCTCTCCCACTGCAGGCTTGCCCCGCATCCGCCCTCCTCCCTAGCCCCGGCCTGAGTGAGCCAGAGCCCCCGAATCAGCAGCTCCTTTAACCCCGTCTTGTCTGAGCAAGGAACAGACGCCCTCAGGCGACCAACATGCAGAGGCAGGGCCAAATCCAAAGCTGAACCCCTGCAGCTGTGCGAACAAAGAAGAGAAAGGGAAATTTCTCCCAGCAGCCTCAGGAACAGTGGATTAAACCTCCATAATCAACTTGATGTACCCTGCATCTGTGGAATACCTGAAGAGACAACGAATAATCCCAAATTGAGGAGGTGGACTCTGAGAGAAAGATATATAATTTTTTTTCCTTTTCCTCTTTTAATGAGTGTGTATGTGTATGCTTCTGTGTGAGATTTTATCTGTATAGCTTTGCTTTCACCATTTGTCCTAGGGTTCTGTCCATCCATTTTTTCTTTTCTTTACTTTAAAAAAATATTTTTTCTTAATAATTATTTTTATTTAAATTGTTTTATTTTATCATACTTTATTTAATTGTATCCTCTCTTCTTTCTTTCTTTCTTTCTTTCTTTCTTTCTTTCTTTCTTTCTTTCTTTCTTTCTTTCTTTCTTTCTTTCTTTCTTTCTCTCTTCTTTCTACTTTTTCTCCCTTTTATTCTGAGCTCTGTGGATGAATGGTGCTTGGTGCTCCAGCCAGGAGTCAGTGCTGTGCCTCTGAGGTGGGAGAGCCAACTTCAGGACACTTTTCCACAAGAGACTTTCCAGCTCCACGTAATATCAAAAGGCAAAAATATCCCAGAGATTTCCATCTCAATGCCAAGACCCAGCTGCACTCAATGACCAGGAAGCTACAGTGCTGGACACCTTATGCCAAACAACTACCAAGAAAGGAACACAACTCCACCCATTAACAGAGAGGCTGCCTAAAATCATAAGTCCACAGACACCCCAAAACACACCAAGAGATGTGAACCTGCCCACCAAAAATACAAGATCCAGCCTCATCCACCAGAACACAGGCACTAGTCCCCTTCACTAGGAAGCCTACTCAACCCACTGAACCAACTTTAGCCACTGGGAACAGACACCAAAAAGAGCGGGAACTACGAACCTGCAGCCTGCAAAAAGGAGACCCCAAACACAGTAAGATAAGCAAAATGAGAAGACAGAAAAACACACAGCAGATAAAGGAGCAAGGTAAAAACCCACCAGACCTAAAAAATGAAGAGGAAATAAGCAGTCTACCTGAAAAAGAATTCAGAATAATTATAGGAAAGATGATACAATATCTTGGAAATGGAAAAGAGAAAAGGCAAGAAACATTTAACAAAGACCAAGAAGAACTAAAAAGGAAACAAACAATGATTAACAACACAATAAATGAAATTAAAAATACTCTAGAAGGGATCAATAGTAGAATAACTGAAGCACAAAAACGCATGAGTGACCTGGAAGATAAAATAGTGGAAATAATTACTGCAGAGCAGAATAAAGAAAAAAGAATGAAAAGAAATGAGGACAGTCTGAGAGACCTCTGGAACAACATTAAACACACCAACATTCAAATTATAGGGTTCCAGAAGAAGAGAAAAAGAAAGGGACTGAGAAAATATTTGAAGAGATTATAGTTGAAAACTTCCCTTATATGGGAAAGGAAATAGTTAATCTAGTCCAGGAAGCACCGAAAGTCCCATACAGGATAAATCCAAGGAGAGACATGCCAAGACACATATTAATCAAACTATCGAAAATTAAGTACAAAGAAAACACATTAAAACAGTAAGGGAAAAACAAAAAATAATACACAAGGGAATCCCCAAAAGGTCAACAGCTGATCTTTCAGCAGAAACTCTGCAAGCCAGAAGGGACTGGCAGGACATATTTAAAGTGATGAAGGAGAAAAACCTACAACCAAGATTACTCTACCCAGCAAGGATCTCATTCAGATTTGATGGAGAAATTAAAACCTTTACAGACAAGCAAAATCTGAGAGAGTTCAGCACCACCAAACCAGCTTTACAACAAATGCTAAAGGAAATTCTATAAGCAAGAAACACAAGAGAAGGAAAATACCTACAATAACAAACCCAAAACAATTAAGATAATGGGAATAGGAACATACATATTGATAATTACCTTAAATGCAAATGGATTAAATGTTCCCACCAAAAGACACAGATTAGCTGAATGGATACAAAAAAAGACCTGTATATATACTGTCTACAAGAGACCCACTTCAGACCTAGGGACACATACAGACTGAAAGTGAGGGGATGGAAAAAGATGTTCCATCCTAATGGAAATCAAAAAAAGCTGGAGTAGCAATTCTCATATCAGAAATAATAGACTTTAAAATAAACACTATTACAAGAGACAAAGAAGGACAATATATAATGATCAAGGGATTGATCCAAGAAGAAGATATAACAATTGTAAATATTTATGCACCCAACAAGGAGCACCTCAATATATAAGGCAAATACTAACAGCCTAAATACTAATAAAAGGGGAAATCGACAGTAACACATTCATAGTAGCAGATTTTAACACCCCACTTTCACCAATGGACAGATCAAAATACAAATAAATAAGGAAACACAAGCTTTAACTGATACATTAAACAAGATGGACTTAATTGATATTTATAGGACATTCCATCCAAAAACAGCAGATTACACTTTCTTCTCAAGTGCTCATGGAACATTCTCCAGGATAGATCATATCTTGGGTCACAAATCAAGCCTAGGTAAATTTAAGAAAATTGAAATTGTATCAAGTATCTTTTTCAACCACAATGCTATGAGACTAGATATCAACTACAGGAAAATATCTAAAAAATACAAACACATGGAGGCTAAACAATACACTACTTAATAACGAAGTGATCACTGAAGAAATTAAAATATACCTAGAAACAAATGACAATGCACACACGATAACTCAAAACCTATGGGATGCAGCAAAAGCAGTTCTAAGAGGGAAGTTTATAGCAATACAATCATACCTTAAGAAACAGAAAACATCTTAAATAAAAAACCTAACCTTGTACCTAAAGCAAATAGGGAAAGAAGAAAAAAAAAAAACCCAAAGTTAGCAGATGGAAAGAAATCATAAAGATCAGATCAGAAATAAATGAAAAAGAAATGAAGGAAACAATAGCAAAGATCCATAAAACCAAAAGCTGGTTCTTTGAGAAGATAAACAAAATTTATAAACCATTAGACAGACTCATCAAGAAAAAAAGGGAGAAGATTCAAATCAATAGAATTAGAAATGAAAAAGGAGAAGTAACAACTGACACTGCAGAAATACAAAGGATCATGAGAGATTACTACAAGCAACTCTGTGCCAATAAAATGGACAACCTGGAAGAAATGGACAAATACTTAGAAATGCACATCCTGCCAGACTGAACCAGGAAGAAGTAGAAAATATGAACAGACCAATCATAAGCACTGAAATTGAAACTGTGGTTAAAAATCTTCCAACAAGCAAAAGCCCAGGACCAGTGGCTTCACAGGCGAATTCTGTCAAACATTTAGAGAAGAGCTAACACCTATCCTTCTCAAACTCTTGCAAAAAATAACAGAGGGAGTAACACTCCCAAACTCATTCTGTGAGGCCATCATCACCCTGATACCAAAACCAGGCAAAGATGTCACAAATATAGAAAACTAAAGGCCAATATCACTGTTGAACATAGATGCAAAAATCCTCAACAAAATACTAGCAAACAGAATCCAACAGCTTATTAAAAGGATCATGCACCATGATCAAGTGAGGTTTATCCCAGGAATGCAAGAATTCTTCAATATTTGCAAACCAATCAATGTGATACACCATAATAACAAATTGAAGGAAAGAAATGATAGGATCATCTGAATAGATGCAGAAAAAGGTTTTGACAAAATTCAGCAGCCATTTATGGTAAAAACCCTCCAGAAACTAGGCATATAGGGAACTGAACTCAACATAATAAAGGCTTTACATGACAAACACACAGCCAACATCGTCCTCAATGTTGAAAAACTTAAACCATTTCCACTAAACCAGGAACAAGACAAAGCCCTCTCTCATCACTTTTATTCAACGTAGTTTTGGAAGTTTTAGCCACATCAATCAGAGAAGAAAAAATAAAAGGAATCCAAATCAGAAAAGAAGAAGTAAAGTTGTCCATGTTTGCAGATGACATGATACTATACATAGAGAATCCTAAAGACTTTACCAGAAAACTACTAGAGCTAATCAATGAATTCGGTAAAGTAGCAGGATACAACATTAATGCACAGTAATCTCTTGCATTCCTATACACTAATGCTGAAAAATCCAAAAGATAAATTAAGGAAACACTCGCATTTACCACTGCAACCAAAAGAATAAAATACCTAGGAATAAACCTACCTAAGGAGTCAAAAGACCTGTATGCAGAAAACTATAAGACACTGATGAAAATAATTAAAGATGATACAAATAGATGGAGAGATATATCATGTTCTTGGACTGGAAGAATCAACATTGTGAAAATGACTATACTATCCAAAGCAATCTACAGATTCAATGCAATCCCTATCAAATGACCAATGGCATTTTTCCCAGGACTAGAGCAAAGAATTTCACAATTTGTGTGGAACCACAAAAGACCCTGAATATCCAAAGCAATCTTGAGAACGAAAAATGGAGCTGGAGGAATCAGACTCCCTGACTTCAAACTATACTACAAAGCTACAGTAATCAAGACAGTATGGTACTTGCACAAAAACACAAATATAGATCAATGGAACAGGATAGAAAGCCCAGAGTTAATCCCATGAACACATGGTCACCTTATTTTTGATAAAGGAAGCAAGAATATACATTGGAGAAAAGACATCCTCTTCAATAAGTTGTGCTGGGAGAACTGGACAGCTACATGTAAAAGAATGGAATTAGAACACTCTCTAACACCATACACAAAAATAAACTCAAAATGCATTAAATACATAAATGTAAAGCCAGACACTATAAAACTCTTAGAGGAAAACATAGGCAGAACACTCTATGACTTAAATCACAGCAAGATCCTTTTTGACCTGCCTCTTAGAGAAGTGGAAATAAAAACAAAAATAAACAAATGGGACCTAATAAAACTTAAAACCCAAACCTTTTACATAGCAAAGGAAATCATAAACAGGATGAAAAGACAACAGTCAGAATGGGAGAAAATATTTGCAAATGAAGCAACTGACAAAGGATTAATCTCTACAATTTACAAGCAGCTCATGCAGATTCATATATAAAAAACAACCCAATGCAAAAATGGGCAGAACCTAAATAGATATATCTTCAAAGAAGATATACAGATTGCCAAAAAACTCATGAAAGAGTGCTGAACATCACTAATCATTAGAGAAATTCAAATCAAAACTACAGTGAGGTATCACCTCATACCAGTCAGAATGACCATCATCAAAAAACTGCAAACAATAAATACTGGAGAGGGCATGGAGAAAAGGGAACCCTCTTGTGCTGTTGGTGGGAATGTAAATTAATACAGCCACTATGCAGAGTAGTATGGAGGTTCCTTAAAAAACTAAAACTAAAACTCAGCAATCCCACTCCTGGGCATATACCCTGAGAAAACCATAATTCAAAAAAGTCATGCAGCACAATGTTTATTGCTGCTATATTTACAATAGCCAGGACATGGAAACAACCTAAGTGTCCATCGATAGATGAATGGATAAAGAGGATGTGGCACATATATACAATGGAATATTACTCAGCCATAAAATAAATGTAATTGAGTTTTTTGTAGTGAGGTGGATGGACCTAGAGTCTGTCATACAGAGTGAAGTAAGTCAGAAAGAGAAAAGCAAATAGCGTATGCTAACACATATATATGGAATCTAAAAAAAAAAAAAAGTTATCAAGAACCTAGGAACATGACAGGAGTAAAGACACAGACATAGAGAATGGACTTGAGGACACGGGGATGGGGTAGGGTAAGCTGGGACGAAGTGAGAGAGTGGCATTACATATACTACCAAATGTAAAATAGATAGCTAGTGGGAAGCAGCTGCATAGCAGAGGGTGCATAGCTCGGTGCTTTGTGACCACCTAGAGGGGTGGGATAGGTAGGGCGGGAGGGAGACACAAGAGGGAGGAGATATGGGGATATATGTATATGTATAGCTGATCACTTTGTTATAAAGCAGAAACTAACACACCACTGTAAAGCAATTATACTCCAATAAAGATGTTAAAAAAAAAGAAAAGGTTCTTAACAAAAGAATGGGGGTAGGGTGATAGGAAATAAGAAGCAGTTTTGAGAGGCCTTTCAGATGCTGATTTGACCAAATTTAATGATTTCTTAAGTTATCAGAAATTAGAATATGTAAGAAGTCTATGCTTTTCTTACATCATGAAGCACAAAAAGTAATTCTATTTTATAGCACATTGGGATAAATAACTTAGCAAAGGAAATCACCTGACAACATGGGCAGAGATGAACAATATCAGGCACACCACAGTGAGAATCTCTGCTCCAGGTTATTTCTGGGTCTCTTCTTGTATAACTGAGTGAATGATACCTTCTAGTGTATGTTTTGAGGGCAACAAATACTGAGGAGCAAAGATTTGGACAAGTTAAATTAATCAAAGTACAGACAGTCAACATATATTTAGAAATTTTGGTCTGTATTTCAGGAGAAAGCAGTAGCAGGAAAGAGGGATTTAAGGATTATGGACATTAGGCACTGGCAAAAGCCATGAGAATGCTTAAAATAAATAAATATAAATTTATTTTAAATAAATCAAATTTACATAAAATCATTTATGTAAATATAAATGAATAGAATGAGAGCAGGTCAGTGAAGGAATCCAGGAAGCACTAAATTTTAAGGAGCCAGCCTGAGATGAAGAGCCAAAAAGAACACTGGCAATAAGCATTAGAGAAGTTAGAGGAAAGACCAATTGTTTCATCCCATTTGCAAGATGAAAGATGACTGATCAACAATTTTCATTTACTCCACAGAAATCAGAGAGTAAAAAGCAACAACAACAACTATTGAAATTGGAAACTAAGATGTCTTTGGTAACCTTGGGGAGAACCCTGTAAGTGGAAAGGTAGGCAAAATGCCAAAAGAATAAATATGAAATTGGAGATAAAAAAACTGTAGACTACTCTTTTAAGAGCTTGTACTCTTTAGAGAAGGGAAATACTTCACTAACTATACAAGATAGATGATGATAGTATGGCAGTTTTTATGATTAGATTCTTTACTTATGTCCATTTCTTTTTTTTAAATTTCAGTTAAAATGGAGTGGC
This sequence comes from Lagenorhynchus albirostris, assembly GCF_949774975.1. Classification (NCBI taxonomy): domain Eukaryota; kingdom Metazoa; phylum Chordata; class Mammalia; order Artiodactyla; family Delphinidae; genus Lagenorhynchus; species Lagenorhynchus albirostris. The sequence continues at coordinate 36,031,004 of NC_083112.1, read as the reverse complement.
ATGAACAAGGCAGAAAGAAGAATAAGAGGGATTAAAATAATAATAAATGACAATAAAACTGAAGAAAGAACAACTAATGGAATAAGGCCCAAATAGGCAGCAAGATGTAAGTTGACATAAAGAATGGGGAAGTTACCGTCCTCCAGGAAAACAAACAAAAAATCATCTCAAATGGAAGGTTAAGAGGAAGGTGGTATTACAATTCAGACAGTTTTTTAGATCAAAAGCTTAAAATACCAGCAAAATATGCATCTCATTAAATTTGTTAATTTGTGAATTAGGAGGCAAAACTGTGTTGTATGAGAAGGAGTCTATGAAGTGAGAGTTTTGAGTATCATGGAGAATATTAAGAACGGAGAGAGTCTAGAAGGGCTGCTGTATAAAATTGAGAATCCTTAAGAGTTTAGAGATCATGGTCATGTAATTTGTTTAATTCTATTCAGAATTAAGATTGGGAAAGGCAGAAGGTTGACTTAAACAATATTCAGGTTTAGGGAATTGAAGTGGCAGAAAACCAAGGAGTAAAATGTTTGATGTTTGGGGAAAAGGATATTGTAAATAATAAATGAAAACAAATTACTGTCAGAAAGAGATTTGTTTAGAATAAATATAAGGGAAAATATGTACTAAAATTTATTATTCCTGGTAAATATCCAGAATTACTTATCAAAAGATAAACTAATCCTTGGTGTAGTATGTAATATGTTAGTATCTATAGTAGTTTATATTACTGCTACTCTAATTAAAAGAACCAACTAACATAAGGATCCCTGTTAGCCTAAAATTCCAAACTCATTTAAAATCCAATTTAAAATAATTCCCCATGAATCACATTCAATACCTAATTTCATGTTCTTATGAAATACACACCATTTAGTTTTAGAAAAGGTATACAAAATAAGTTAAAACATAATTGCTTAAACAATTCTGCAATAACACAAAGAGCTGCATTGTCAAATCAGACACACAATCAGAGATGCTTTCAGAAAAATTTCAAGGATAGAAATAATCACAGTGTATAAGCAGAGAGAAGTCTAGGATTGCCACTGCAGCTGTTACATCTTTTTTTGCTACATAAGAGTATATTCTGGTCCAGAGTAACATATGAAATCTCTAAATAATGTTTGAAGCTGCATCAATTACACCAAAAAAAAAAAAAATAGCTGTTTCAGTCAAGAGAAATCTCCATTTTATACTCTGATATTTGTATAGCATACAGGACTTTTACCAGGGAGCCATGTTCATAAATCCATACATTCTAAGTGTGTTTTTATTAAGCAATTCAAATAGGTGCATCCTTCTAAGACCCCTCCATAGATAAGGACTCTTCTACTAGTAAATACTTTAATACATTTGCAAAATGTTTCTCACAGACTGTTTACCAGGAGATTTGACCAGGCTATGTTCCTTGTTTTTTTTGTTTGTTTTTTTTTTTTTCCTGCAGACATTTCTCCAGTAAAGTGAGAAAATCATCTGTAAGCCTAGTGCTGACCATTGTTTTTTTTTCCAGAACCATACTTCTATATTTGACAATTTTTGAGCTTCCAACATTCATTTAAATTTCCAGCTTCTTATCATGGGAATTACAAAGAGAACAGTATTTTAGCTGTGCCTTTTAGCTAAACAATGATATCAAGCAGTTTCCAGTTGCCTTCTGCATATTTGCAATTCTAACATCAATACAATTAGGCTCTTCAGGTAAAGTCTTAGTTAACGTCAAGAACTACCTTACTGTTAGTTGGGTCACTTTCACCTTTGGAGTACTCTGAAAATGGCTTGATTTAGAGAAAGCTACTTTGTTTTACATTTCTTAGCCTATTAACATTTTGTTTGGACCTAGGTAAGTGTGTGTATATGCTGTGTAATTTTATGTCTGCTATAGATAGCAGAATTAGAAGCTAGAGTTTTATAAATGATTATACCAGTAATGGAGTATAACAATTGGTCAATGTCACTACGTATGTAAGGAACAAATACACTTCTCTAATTTTTCAAACTGAGATGTTAAAAACTGTCCAAGTCATCCTATAATGTCACAAAACTTCCAGAAATTTGTCTATAAAAAAGTGAATTTGTACAAAATAGAAATAGAAAAGCAGAAAAAAGTCACTTTCAGTCTTGTAGGATCCTACAGTAGAGATCAAATGACCTTACTAAACAGACATTTAAATAGATCACTGAGATAGCACTTTGAATTGGTTTTACTTTTATTTAAGAAAATCCTACTAAAATATATAAAACAGCCAATAAAATGTCATGATTAACTGCATCAAATGCTGCCAAAAGGTCCAACAAAATCATAAAAGACAACACCCGTTGTTGCAATCAAAAGGTCATTATTTACTTTCAATACAGCAGTCTCAGCACTATGATGAGGATGAAACCCTGATTGAAATTGCTCAAATGAGTCAAATTGCATCATGTGTTAATGTAATTGATTACAACCTCCAACACTTGAAGCACAGCCTAAATTAAAAAATGAATGATGGTGTTGCACTTTATCCAGAGTAATGAAGCTTTCTTCAGCACTTCTGGCTCAGTATAAATTCATGGTCATTTGAAGAGCTGACCCAGAGCCAAAAAGGGATTAAAAACTCTTAAAATGCTCATCAATGACATTCCAAGTATCAATATCCAGGTACAAGACAGAGGACTGACTCCTGCTGAGAATCCATCCCCAATTCTAAGAGAACCAACAGACCTTACTAATCCTGAGAAAGAACCACCCAAAAAGAAAATGGAGGTTGTAAATTTAAAACCATTTCTTTGTGTCTACTTTGGTGTCTGTGAATACATACCAGCAGAAACTGAATTAAAATGTTCACATACCATGCTCCTCTCAAGACTTTGCTATTTAAAGAGCTATAAAAGGTATATTGTTGGATCTTAGTGGTCCTTTGGTGCCTCTTACAGATTATGAGAGACAGAAACTGTCACTGATCTCAAAAGGGTTGCTCCACATGCATTCCAAGAGCATCCCCAGGTAGAATAGAGGTAGGAGGAAGAGATAAAATCAGGATAAGTGTTTCAAGAAACAGAGACAAGCTTGGCTCATTATTTATGTGTGCAATCCAATCAGGAAAAATAGGTGAAAAAATAAAAGGGTTGCTATGTAATAATAATCACAACAAAGATAACATACAGGGAGAGATTACCTTTTGCCAGCAATTGTTATAAGCAATTTACCTACGTGTGAAAATTAATGTATGCATTTGGTCCATAAAATATCCCCTAATCTGCAAAAAAATCCCTATTTTGCTAGGAAACTAAGACACAGAGAAGGAATTCAACCAATTCACTCTGATTCAAACATTGTACAAGAGTTTGAAACTGAATTCAGATATTCTGGTTCAAGACCCTCACTACTGTCTTCTAGGACCACTGTGCCATTTTTTTCCTATATGTGGTGAGTGACATGGGAGAATACACTTCAACTCTTATGTTACATTATCCTACATTTTACAACACTTGCATGTATGTTAGTGCTATACTGAAAACATCCATCCATTCAGCCTTCTATGCAAAAAATGCATTAGAGTCATAAAGGATAAATCCTTAAGTGCTATTATTATATATACATATGAAATGTGTATATACATATGAAATGACCTAACTCATAACTAAATATTCAAAACCTTCACTAAAATTTATGAGAGTACAGATTGTCTTTGTTTTACATTTTCTATCACTAACTCTCTAGAGTTAAGAGGGTTTCTCAATAGCTTTTAGTAACAATGCAAAGATATATTTTTTTTCTTCAGTAATACTCTTATATTAATAAACTGTCTTAGCAGAGTGACATTATGACTGTGAAAATATACTCTATACATTCTCGCTTTCGCATACACATATTGAATTTTATATCCTAAATATTAAGGCATGACGAGAGAAACTACAAAACGTTTTGTACTGAAGTAACAACACAAGGGTAATTTCACCCAAAATAATCACTGAATTTTATTGAAGTACATCAGCTGTCTCATCAACTGATTTTTGAAGTGGCAGAATGACCCAGCACATCACATCTAATGACAAAGAAAGTGAATGTAATTAAAATCCAACGTAGGGCAAAAGCTAATAACTGACAAATGAAGAGAAAGCATTAAAGTTATGTTAAAAGGTGAATTAATAACCTTGAAGAGAATAATGCTAAAACACTCTAATGACTACATTTCACCGATAACTTTCCAAATTCTGGAGTCCGTCATTTGTCCTTTTAATTTGTGTCCAAATATCCCAAGATCAATGAGGAAATGCTAACTTCCCTGTTTTCCAAGCAATTTCAAGTCCTTCCATCAGTAGTTATTTTACTTTTAATTTCCTTCCCAGACTTATTGCAGATTCTTCTCTTTTCAATTTTGTTCATGTTTCATGCCTGTGACTTTTCATTTAGTCACATCATAGGTTGTAAAACTGTGCTTTATTCTAAAGACCGGTGAACTTAGCAGACTAATGAAAGTTGAATCCAAAGAACTGTGGTTGAATTTCCATTTTACTACTTGGTAGATGGGTAGTGTTGAAATTAACCTCTTGAATTTCTGCTTTCTCACTGTACAGGGAATTTAAAAAATAACTACATTTGCAGATTGCTTACAAGGAAAAAATGTGTTAATTTGAAAGAGTCCTTCAGTTATACAGGTGTAAAATATTATTTTCAATGGTAACTGACGGCTCAACAATACCCAAGAGTACAATTAGGAGAATGAAAAATAGCAGTATATGCCATGGTTTTTAAGAGGTTTTTAAATAATGTAGTTCATTATTAAATATGTAGTTCATCATATTCAACTCTTTTATCTTACACAAATGAAGAACTCATTGTCACAGAGAGAAATGTGTTCGAGGCCCCACAAATATCAGACTTAGAGATTCTGGGGAAAAAATTCTTGAATTGTGGTTAAATGTTTTTTCCACAAAAAAAAAAAAGTCTTTCATGATACACTAAGTAGATAAGTTGTGGATAAGTACTGACAGGAAGAGAAGGGATGGGATCCCATTTCCAAATTGGCACAAGGCTATTTTAGAAGTCATACCAAATATAAAACTCTGAATAAAGAGACTAGATTTTGCCTTTGAATTTGTGACTACAGAGAAGGCACAAATTCATTGTGCTCTATTTTCTCTGTATGTAAAATTAATAGAACCAGATAATCTATAATGTCCTTCAGCTCAGTGACTCAGTTTCCTATCATTCTCCATTGCCTGGAGTATGTGACAATTAAGAATTTAGCTTTATGGTAAAGGTCAAGTAGTTTAACCCTGGCTCAGCCAGGTATTCTCTTGACCTTGGACAGATTACTGGGTCTAAACTTTACATTCTCTGAAATGGAAATACAAATAGCACCTATTTCATAGAGAAGCTCTGAGGATTTATTGTTATAATTAGTAAAAGCACTTTGCACATACAAAGTGCTTGGTCAATATGAGCTACTAATTTCCCTTAGGATCATGAACGTTCACCCACCAGTACCGGCAGATCCTCATCCAGAGCCGATACTCAATATGTGAGTAATAATAAGAATAATAATAACAATAATAATAATTGATAATAGTAATGGTAAGAAGCATTTATTGATTATGTAATGTGCCAGTACAATTGGTAGCAACATCTGATTGAGGAATTATTGTGAACCATTTCCTTTCTAAGTGAGAAGATGTGGTTTTTAGAACATTACATGAGTAGTATTTCAACAGTTTACTATTATTAACCATCATTTAGATCAGAAAGGCAACTGAAACCATGTCTGAATGGAAATACTATGCAATTTCCTTACATTACTGTTTAGAATAGCCAAGATATGGAAACAGCCTTAATATCCTCTGAGGGATGAGTGGATAAAGAAATTGTGATTAAAAAAAAAAAGAAAGAAATTGTGATACATTACAAGTTCTTGTGAGGGCTTCCAAGCAGTAGAAACTTTAGGAAAAAAAGCAGGGAAGTGTGGACATGCTTGATGTGTTTAGGAAACAGTGAGGGATATAACAGAGTAGCTGGAATGGAATTCTTTCCAAGACCTTGAGTGCCATGCTATAGAATGTACTTTAAATAATTATTTTCTTTAATCATTAAAGTGATACATGCTCTACATCTGGAAAAGACAAAAACTGTAATTCGAAAAGATACATGCACCCTAATGCTCATAGCAGCACTATTTGTAATGGCCAAGACACGGAAGCAACCTAAGTGTCCATGAATAGATGAATGGATAAAGAAGATGTAGTATATATAAAATGGACTATTTCTTGGCCATAGAAAAGAATGAAATATTGCCATTTGCAACAACATGAATGGACCTAGAGATTATCATACTGAGTGAAGTAAGTCAAAGACAAATATATGATATCACTTATACATGGAATCTAAAAAGTAATGCAAATGAACTTATTTACAAAACAGAAACATACTGACAAACATAGAAAACAAATTTATGGTTACTATAGGGGAAAGTTGGAGGGGATACATTAGGAGTTTGCAATTAACAGATACACACCATTATTTATAAAATAGATAAACAACAAGTACTTACTGTAGAGCACAGGGAACAATATTCAGTATCTTGTACTAACCTATAGTGGAAGAGAATCCGAAAAAAATATTTATGTGTAACTGAATTACTTTGCTGTACACCTGAAACTAACACAAGATAGTAAACCAACTATACTTCAATAAAACAGTAATACACGGGGCTTCCCTGGTGGTGCAGTGGTTGAGAGTCCACCTGCCGATGCAGGCTACACGGATTCGTGCCCCAGTCCGGGAAGATCCCACATGCCGCGGAGCGGCTGGGCCTGTGAGCCATGGCCGCTGAGCCTGCTGCATCCGGAGCCTGTGCTCCGCAACGGGAGAGGCCACAACAGTGAGAGGCCCACGAACCACAAAAAAAAAAAAAAAAAAGTAATACATGCTCACTATGGAAAATTTAGAAAAAACAAAGAAGTACTACAAAGAATAAAATAAAATCACTGTAATCTTTAAAAAAGAATATGTGGTATATACATACAATAGAATTATTATTCAGTCTTACAAAATAAAGGAAATCCTGCCATTTGTGATAACATGGCTGGACCTAGAGGACATTATGCTCAATGAAATAAGCCAAACACGGAAAGACAAATATTACATGATGTCACTAACATGTGGAATCTAAAATAGTCAAAAGAGTAAAAGCACAGGGTAGAATGGTGATTTCCAGGGCCTGGGGGAATGAAGTAAGGAGTAGGTGATGGTCAAAGGGTATAAAATTTTACTTATGCAAGATAATTAAGTTCTGAAGATCTAATATACAGCATAGTGCCTATAGCTAAGAATATTGTATTGTACATTTAAAATTTTCTAATAGGCTAGATCCTATGTGTTCTTACCACAAATAATAAAGAGAGTGGGAGGAAACTTTGGGAGGTAATGGATATGTCTATGGCCTTGATGGTAGTGATGGTTTCATGAGTGTGTACTTATATCCAAACCCAGTGAGTTGAATACTTTAAATATATAAAGTTTGTAATAAGTAAATCATACCTCAATAAAATGGTTAAAAATACCAAGCAATTTCCAAATACAGATCTAAAGTCCTGGATGTATGATTCACTGATTTTGTTTTAATCTCTGATTCAGATGGGCCTGGGTATGACATTCTAACACTTAGAGCACATCAAAAATTGCTTCTAAGTAATTGTTTTAAAACTTAAGTATGAAAATCACATTAGAAATTGGATGAAAATATTTCTAAGTTACTTGTGACTTATTTTGTAAGTAATATGGTAGACACAATCTAAAATAGAAAAAAAAATTAAGACATCTAAGGGAAAAAAAGGAATAAACCTAACAAGTAGCCATCACACTAAATAGGTATAATAACATTTGTAAATTAATTTTAAAGAATATAACATAACAACATAAAGTAAAATAAGTACTGCTTTGTGCTCATTTGTGTGCCATTGTTCTTATACTAAAATCTTTTGCCAAATGTTGCATATATGACATTATTTATTGGAAAGAGTGACATTGACTATATATTTATTCAAAATAGAAATCAAACTATTTTTTTAAATCCTGATATAGCAGGGATTTTAATGGAGAAGGAAGTGAATACATTAAAGAGTTTATCAGTGCTGATTCAGAGAGGAGAGAAAGTTATCAAGAAGCGGAAGGAGTCAAATCAAAAGCAATAAGACTGCATGAGTACCAGGGACACTGGATTTAATTTTTTTGCTAACATCAGACTAATATCATTAGAAACATTTTGTATTTGGGGTTGTCTACTTCTTTGACCTTTTTATGGGTTTTGATGATATAGCCTATAGTTGATGTAGGAGGATTATTTCCTTTCCTCACTTTTTATCTGACCTCTGATGAAGCTATAACTGCAGGTAAAACAGCCACGCTCTTTTCTCTGTGTGTATGTGTGTGTAGTGTGTATGTGTGTGTACTTATGTTTATCTATTTTCCTCTATTTATCAAATAATATATGCCTATTGTTGAGACATTGGAATATTTACTAATAAAAGTATTAATATCATCTAAATTCACCCCACCAATATGTTGATTCTATGGATGGAATTATATGCCTCTTTATCCTGAATGCAGAAAGGAAGGCCATCATAAGGGGGACTATTTTGTCCTTCACATCCTGAGTGTCACCTACATGCAAGACACCAAACCCAGAGCTCAGTAGGGGGCCCAGTCTGTGAGGATGCTTAATAAATAGTTGTGAAATGGTGGTTGAAATATTAGCAAAAATAAATATTCTTCTATACCATCAAGTATTTTTCCAAATCTTGATTTTGAATTGCTTTATAATAACATGTTTATATATATATAAATACAATAGCAAAAAAATTGCCTACTCAGATGTATATAATTCTCATGCAATTCTGCTTGAAATAATTGCTAAATTTAGAGTTACTATTAAACTTCAAAGTAATACAACTTAATTTATTTGAAAATACTTTAAAACGTCTATGCTACATTAACTGAACAAGATATTATGTTTAATTTTTTTTCTTCCCTTCGCAGGGAAGTTTTAGGAACTGGAAGTTTAACTTTGTCTCATATTGTCAGTCCCTCTGACTTACAGTTCTTTTCACCATTACCATTCTTTCTTTCATCGGGTTTTTGTTCTGAGCAATTTAATGTTGCTATTTATTAGGCTAATCAACTATACTGGAAACCTATCTAGAGCAATGATACCTACCACTTTGTAGTTTGGGGGGATTTACATCTAATTCAGCTTTTGAAAGGTATCACTTACACTCATTTATAGCAGTTTGAGCATACATTTTTATCTTACAAAAAATAAACCACAAATGCAACCATAAAACCTCTAGGAAGGTAATCAAGCCGTAAAACATATTGTCAACCCAATTTGAAATACTTTTCATGGGAATACAAATGCAAATTATGTCAGATTTCTTTAGCAACCTAGCAAGAAGAAAAATAACATGATTTAATCATTTTTGCATAGAAAGAAAAATGCTCCTACTTTTCATAAAAATCAAGTATTTCGAAAATGGAATTTTACACTAAGCACATGAATTTACATGTTTTCTTCAGAAAAATGAAACATGAGGCACTTAGGAAAGATTCCTTTGCTGTAATCAGGTGTGAAAAGGCATCAAAAAAGCAATAATGTGAACTTGTTTCTGAATTTCCTACCTAGCACTGTAAACCATCCCTCAATAACAAAACTTGAAAACAAAAGAAGGTAATTTTGTTAAGTATGAATCAGTCACAACAGCTTTGAACACTAAGTAACAATGCCCTTGTTTCTCTGCAGGGCTGCAGGTTTCTCAGACAGGATAAGTCACTTGCTCAAGGTCACCTCACTAGTTGGAAGCAGGAGAGAGCTTGCATCAAGCCAGGTTTTGTGTTAAAGCCCCATGCTCTGTCCATTGTATCATGTTGTCTCCATATAAATAAAGAGAAATGACAGAGAAAATTGATAAATGAATGAACCAGGCTGTACAACTTAGAAAAAAATAGATTTTGCTTTGTCACAAATAAAATGTTTTCACATCTTTAGGATGACTTTTCATATTTCATTTACATTCTTACACTTCCTTTTGAATTTTTGTTTGTGTTTTTTCCTTCAATCTTTATTTTTCACACCACACATTTGTCTGTAGCTATTTTATGTTTTTCTCCCTCAGGCTTTATTTGTATGTAATGTTATATATTTGCTGGAAGTATCATTTCTTAGTGAGTTAAGTAGGATTCAGTTATCTGGTTATTAAAATCTTGTGTAGTTGCCAACCCCACATTGCTTTTTCCTTGATCTAGAATTGAATTTTATTACATATGTTTAACTTTACAGTTAAGTAAATTAAACAATGAATTTAAATCATGGCAATTTACTCTGTAACTTACCTGTTATGTTTGTACTCCATTGCAAACTGAAAATGTGAAACAATTGCTGTATATGAATGTGATTTTCTTTTAATTTTGAATTTTATATAACAAAATTATTTGCTTTAATACTGTATTGTATAATTAGTATAAAAATAATTATACAATAGTGCATTCATATGCTAACTATATAATAAAACTATTACTTGATAACTAAGAAAATGTTCCAAATTAATTACTGAAATATATTTTTAACTTCATATAGTTGGCAAAATATTAAATTGACAAATATAAAAATCATATTATAATGTTGCCATGTGAACAAGTACTCACTATATAAATGCATACAGTTTTATGTGTTTATAAGTGTTTATACTTGTAAATACAAATACATACATTTAAATGTGTGGGTGTATGCAGAGAAAGAGAAATACCAAGAAGTTTGCATAATACAGTACAAGAGTGCCACCTTCTGGATTTAGTACACTTAGTAATAGTTTTTCTAACGTCCATAGGTTCCAAAATGTATTTATGATTCATGATACTTCTTAGTTTTCCCTGCATTTTATTATTTATATTTAAATATTGTTTTTAATATCTCTATTCTTTTAATATGACTGGAATTAATTTTGTATATAAACAGATTTCTAGATAATATAGATTTCAAAACTTACTCCAGATGTAACAATTTGTATATTAGTGGTAGTAACAAGGCCAAACTAAAACAATACAATCAAAATATATTGATACATTTGAAAGTTCATTCATTTATTCATTTTCTAACTATAACAAATGTCAGCAATAAACACAAATGCCCAATATCTTGTATAAAATATAATGGCAAATACATTTTTTAAACAGATTTCACTGGTCTGATATTCTGAATTTATATACACCTTGGTTTCCTACAAAAGTAGTAAAACTAATAATAAAACTCAAAATAAACATATTAATATTATATGATCAAGAATGTTCAGACATTATATAAATTGAGCAAACATATCTTTGGTTTACAACTATAGAGTATATTTCATTTCTCTTTGGGCACCAGACTCTCTGACCCAACAGGAAGCTGAATTATGGTGTCCTTCCTCTCCCAAGACTTCTCATACTATAATCAGAACTTGCTCTCCATTTAATCCTCAGTCATTTCCAACAGTGTACTAACTCACTTAGAAGAGTGATAAATTGTAATTGTTAATTTTAGTTACATCATACAAGTTGTTGATGTCTTTTTCTATTAAAGAAATGTCAAGGCTTTCAGAGGGACCCTGGCCAATGGTAGTGTTGCCTTATCTTCCTTTTGCCCACATTTCTTTGTTTCCTTCTTTTGCCTATGTTTTTTTTGGTGTGTGCTTTTTTCGGTAGAGATTTTCCTGGGTCCATAAAAATTATATCCTTTTTGACACTTTATATTTCGCACATGGGTAAGACCAATCCTGCATATAAATATATCAAGTATGCATAAAAATCTTAAATACGTCAGAAGAGATAAACAATTTTTGTGGTAGACAATATTTGATAATATAATGTAAATGTTCTTAGCCACTCTAACATGAATGTTAATTTTTGTAACCTATTTTCTAAAGGTCTCTTAAAGAACTTCTAATTCTCTCTTCTTTGGAGGAGGATTGGGAGTTCAAGAATTATGACACCTCTCCATTGTATGTGTAAAATTGTGACAATACATTATTTTAAACATGTGATAGTATCCTTGCCCAGATTTCTTACCCTTCAAAGATTACTCATTCATTCTTGAATCCCCAGGTGATAACTTCTCAAGTATATTCAACTAATGGGAATATGAAGTGTACTGAAACAAAATGAAAGTGAATAATGAAACAGTTCATTATAATAGAAGAGGATTTTAAATGCTTATGACTTAGAGCTCTACATATAATTCAAAGAATCAGAGCATTGTTGAAGACAGCTCTCCCATCCTATTAATATATCAATAAGGGCATATTTTGAGGCTCCTGCACTAATTTCTGTCATGTAGCTCCCAATGACATCAGCATCTGACCCAAATATAAAATGAGTACAATTCATACATAAGAGATTTGCAGCTTTGTAGAGAATAGTACTTTACTTTCTATATAGAAGCTTAGAAATTATTGAACCTAATAACAAACAACTTCAAAAATGTGTGGTAACCTCCCTTTATATGTACACATAACCAACTGGAAAATGAATAGGAGTTAAACACACCACCAAAAGGACAATGAATTCCTTTAAATCTCTTACAACGTTACTTTCTGCAGTTTTCAATAAAATTTTATTTTAACTGAAATTTCTTTTACAACTACATATATTTCAAAATAAACTTACTGTTTAAATAATAATTAACCTAAATGATTAAATAATAAATTAGCACACAAAAGTAGCACTCTTATAACAGAATTGAGAGTGCAGTAAGATTTCCAGAGACAGAGATTCAAATTGGTATATCTTGTAAATCAAATATATCCAGACTCACCCAGACAATTCTTGTAGTGAATCCACTAAAGACCTGAGTGTGTGAGGGACTTACAAATCTCTTGATAAGTATTTCTTCCTAATGAAAGAGAAGGTTGAACATATACTTGATGCAAGGATGTCAACAATGGGAGAAAAAGGGCACTTGTAATTGCAGCCTTACATATATTAGGCATCACTCATATGCTACATCTTTCAGATTCCTGCCAGGATTACAAGAACAAGATGCTATCTTGGAAGAATACCTATTTATATAAATGAAAATAATCACAGAAGTTTTGACAAACAACTGAAAACCCAAAACTGGGAAGCTTGGTAAATTTGCTCCACAATTGGAAGAAATATATTTGTATCAGTTAAGTGTGATGGTTTTTTATTGGTTGAAATACATGGCATACTATTTGTCTTTGGAATAGTGGAGGAAGTCTCCATAGCAACCACGACTCAGTGGTTCCATAAAATAATGCCTGTCAGTAGCAGAAGAGGAGGCAATGACAGATGCTGACCAGTAGTCCAAGTGACTGATCATCAGCACATGTGAATGAAACATTGGGAAATTTAAATTCACTGTAGTATCCAAAATGCTGTGGCTGGTGGTGAGACAAGGAAATGTAGTTTTAGATATCTTTATTGGGAGTCTTGAATAACTAGGAAAATATCAGGAAAAATAAAACCATGAGGCAATTTGTAAAGATTATGCTATTCTTTAAAACTAATCAAATCTCCAGAACATAATGCCATTTTTAAAGTTAGTAGAATAATACTAGGGCAAGACTGCTAATTAATGATCTCTTCATGCTGTGCTTATTGTCACTGGAAAAAAAAAGAAAATTTCTCTTAAAAGGCCTAAGGTCAGAGCTAAAACCACAATTGAAATTGTAATAGGGAGGAACAAATCTGACTCCATATTGGATCTGTTTCTTTTACTTTGACCTTTGTATACTATAGCTATTGTTACAAGTTAAGAATGTTGCCTGTAGCCTGAAATATGTAGGATAGCCCATTCTCAAAGCTCTAACGTTTAAAGGTATAACACTTTTCCATTCATAAAGAGATAAAAAGTTGCAGAGAGAGAATAACATTTGTCTTGTTAGAGTTTTACAGGAACATTGTGGCCTGACACCAAGACGTTTGCAACAACCAGCCACACCCCCTCCTCTTTGAGTATAAAAGAAGCTGGATTTCTAACTCAGGTAATATGGTTCTTTGGGACACTAGTCCATCATCTTCTATGTCTACTCCTTTCCAAATAAAGTTGTTATTCCTTGCCCCAACGACTTGTCTGTTTATTGGCCTGTTATCTGGTGAGCATATGGCTCACCAATAACATGGGTATTCACAAATTTATACCTTGGACTAACCAATAACATGGGTATTCACAAATTTATACCTGGTCTCCTAAGAAAGTGATGTCAGCTCCCTGACTCCAAATTTCCAGGCAGCTCCATGAGTATCAAATCACCACTTGGCTCCTTGTTGGATACTCTGGGAGTATTCTAGGCAAAGCAAAACAAAATGAAACAAAATAAAATAACAACAATAACAAAATGACCAAAAGTAAGGATTTTCCTTAAAAATCTCTACATACTTTTACCATGTAGAAATTAAATAAACCAAATTTGAGTCTGAATTTTTAATGCCTTGATACAAGATATGAAATGTGTCACCTGTTTTTGTGCATTTTTAATGGCTTTTAATGGAGCACTAATTGCAGTAACAATATCACTGTTTTTTTCAAACGAAGAAAAAAAAATGACTTGAGTGGTAAATACATGTTATAAACATTCTGGGGATCATTTGGCTTTACAAATATATGAGTTGGTATATTTCCTAGCTGAGGGACATTTACGTGCCCCTATTAACCATACCAACAGCAAGGGGAGAAAATGACTGAAAAGCTAGAAAACAATAATAATAGAGAGTAAGAGGGAATGAATAGCTTCTACTACTCCAAAGAAAAGCTCCAACCCTCCATTTTGGAATCTTTATGAGTTCTTCTTTTATATCAGAACCTCTCCATAGGATGAGGAACTTGGATATACATTCCCCTAAGGGCAGGGCCCCCTAATCAATTTAACAACATTATACACAAAATATTATAGTGTGATATAGAAAAGGGAGGTACTCTGGAAAGGATTTGAAGGCATTTATGTGAAGCTTGATTTTTTTAAGCAATTATATTTTGATACTTCATATTATGAAATTTTAAAAATTAAAGCAAAATATTAAGGAAGTTATTAACTGTTGATGCAAAAATTTTATCAAAACTTTTGATAAGAAACAGGCTTGCTTCCATAAGTATAACTTTACACCAAATTCTATAATTAAAGGGCTATACATATTTCCTGATCAAAAATTTTTAATGATGATCTTTTCAAATTCTTCATAGTCATCATATATTAGAAAGTTTTTCAGATAAAATGATAAAATATTTCAGCCCAAACTGACTGCCTTTAAGGAGACGAAGAAGTAAGCCTGAACTATAACAAGGGATAATTCTTAAGTGATCTCAGTGCTACTGTGGTTAGAATATAGAAATTTTAATTTACCAAACCCTCCAATATGCAAGTGTTTTTTAGTACACATCCACTCCATGAATTCAAAGGAGAGAAAGGAAGGAGACATCCTAATGCATACTGAAATTTAAACTTTATTATAAAATGCATGTTATCAGTGTCTTAGAACATGAGCTGTCAGAGCCACACTTCTCTTTGGAGAAAGAGTAGGAGGCCATACATAGATATCATATCCTAGAGGCTGTCAATTCAGCCCTTCCTCTGGTTTCTTAAGGTGTTGCCAAACCTGTTGTGAATTAGGAGCATTACTTTCTATCTTGAGTGAGAGATTAACACAGAATCAGAGAATTCTGCAAGCACTGTGGTGAGGCCACTTTGCTGCTCTTTGCAATGGTTTCTATTGATCATTTGGAACCAATGAGAGAAGCAGTACATCATATTGATCTGAATGCCTCTTTAACATTGCCTCCAGAAAACCAGTTATTTAGAATGTGAAATTAATTATCTTGAGGATAACACTTATTTATCTCATCAATAATGTATTCTGTGTGCTATTTTTCATATGGAATCATAGCTAGCTATATTGTCCAGCATAGGTGATCAGACAGCCTTAAATTAACATTGAGACCTTTAAGTCAGCAAATTCAGGAGAGAACAGAATCCATCATTTCTGATTTGATTGGTGTAATTTGATGAATTAATTGAGCAAATTTGTTGACTTAGAAGAAATCAAGATAATACACATTATTTTGAATATTTTCACTTAGACAAAAGAAAATTCATCAATGGTAATGGTCTAATTAAAAAATTGTCTTATACACCTCTCATAATATGTATCTTTTCAGTTCCCTATTCATTTTAAAAAGGGAGAGATATTAAAAATAATAGAAATATCAGTCTGAATATGAAAATCCATGTATATATTTTACTCTCACTCCACCCTTGAATCTTTTAAGTTCTTTGTCAAAACCAATTTGACAGTGATTTCTTTTTAATTGTTTGCCTTTAGGGAGTTTCTCTAAAGTATTCAACTTAGTGCATCTAGAATAAAATAAATCTATTTTCCCTGCATTCATGAGTCATCATATTGCATATTATTTGATTAAATCCCATAAATAAATTAACACATGCCAAAATTAGCATAAATAGCTACAGGACTAATGCAACTCATTCTTGGTAAGCGCAAAATACACACACACACACACACACACACACACACAATAGCCCAATTGTCATAACTATTAAAAAGAATATAAAATGTAAGTTCATCTTCCATATCTATTATATGGAAGTAAATTTTGAAAGCTTCTACTATGATGTCTTGTCAGCAATTAAATAATGTTCAATAGTAAATACCAACACTCACTTTTAAGTATATCTTATATTCCTACAGAGGAATTGATGTCTCCTAAATAAAATGTCTTCTCCCTTTTAAACACATTTATTTCCAAAAATATATTTTTCACTGTCATTTCTTTATTCAGCTTAGTCCTACCTATAATGCCACAGTCATGTGCCTAAGGAGAACTTAGATTCTTTCTCCCAGCTGTAGTTGCTTGACTCATCCACTACTATAATCAGGTTCATTTCTTCATTTAGCATCTGCAAATTTGGTTAGTCTAACTTCAGTTAATCATTTGTCCCCACCTTTCTGATATTCCAGCTGGTAAGTAAGACACACGAGGGTATTTTAACACTAGTTCAACTTCCAGGATATTTAGAAAGTACAATCAATTCTCTAGAGACAAATGCAAACAGCTATATCCTTTTATGATCCAGACACAAATTTTCTTAGAAAATAGTATTTCTGATGCAAAGTTGAAAAGTGTAAAAACAATATATATGAAAATACAGTTTGAAGGTAAAAAGTCAGAAGTTTACATAGAAATTACTTCTGTAGCTATTTAAATACACACATGCACACACCTTATCCCAACATAGTTTATTCCATATGGGAGGAATGTGATGAATTGAATGTTTGTGTTCCCCCAAAATTCATATGTTAAGATCCTAACCCCCAATGTGATGGTATTAGTAAGTAAGGCCTTTGGGAGGTAATCGGGTCATGAGGGTGGAATCTTCATAAATGGGATTAGTGCCTTTATTAAAAGGACCCAAGAGAGCTCTCGCGAGAAACAAGAATACTGTAGCCTGCAACACGGAAGAGTGCCCTCACAATAATGCAACCATGCTGGCATCTTGATATCAGACTTCCAGCCTTCAAAACCATGCAAACTAATTTTTTGTTGTTAACAAGGCACCCAGTTCATCATATTTTGTTACAGCATCTCTAGCAGACCAAGACACATATGCCTGGTTGATGGTTAATACTTGGACTAGATAGTTTGTGCTTTTTCAAAACTCCACAGTAATTCTTAGATTTGTATCTCCATCTGAAAAGTGATTGCTTACATTTGTCAGTCACAGATCACAGGAGAAATTGAATTGTTCAGGGCAAGGGAATAGAGAAATATACACAGACAAAAATAATAAAAGCATTTTGGGATTCCTAATTACCAAAAAGTTGCTTCTTTGTGGCACAACTTAGAATCCAAAATTTGTGAGTAAAAATTTCAATTGATAGAACTCTTCCATCAAGTGATTAATTGGGGTACTGTCTTCCCATTGCCTGTGGAAGATTCGGTTCCCCTTTAGACTGTATTATCTGAAAGACTTTTATTCATGAGAAATTGTCTGGACCTTTCTTCCTTTTTATTTATTTTGTGACTCCTGTGCTTCTGGTACTTCAATGGTGAACTGAATGAGAATTCTCAGGATTAGGAGAGAGACTCCATCACTCTTCTGCATTCCAGGAATGGGTCCCACATGTTTCTTTATTTCTTGGAATTAGAATATGTCCTCAAAGAGATTGTTGAGCTAAAATTGATGGGTTTTTTGATGTTTCTTTAGCCTCACTTCTCCAATGTTTGTCCTTTCTCAAATCTCTTTAGTTCACAGACTTTTACTTTTTCAAGCTGTGAATAGCATTTACCTCTTCTTTTGTGTTCAGAGGTTCACCTCTCTTTCCTTGCAGTAGGATAACTTGACTGGAATCCCTGTCATATTGCATTTTCTTTCCTATTGTGCTTTTTACATCTGTCCAATGTAACATTTTGACATATTCACATATTCGCTCTCTAAGATATTAAGGACCAGTACTACTTGTTGTATTTAAACATTTCTTCCTTTAAGAAAAAAATGGACTTTTCTAAGAGATGAAAGAGTCTTTAGGATGATTGCATTCTTCCTCAAATTTCTGATGTTTTTTTTGGAAAGTCCCAAACTCTGTCTGTTGTAAACATACCCTGTGAGGCACTTGTACTTCTCATTGTTGTTTTCCTTTAGTCTGAACAAACGTGATTCCTAGAGTCAGGGTATTTCCAGAACTGACTGTTTACTCTCTCTGCTTAGCCACTGTTTGCCACACTTCCATCAATTATTTTCCTCTCCTCCAATGCAGAAAGATTACTCCTACACTTAAAGACCCCATTTCTCTTTATTCATTGATGTAGTCAACTATAGCATTAGGTTGGAACCTACATTCAGCAGCATTGAAATATATAACCATGATCAATTGTTATCTAATCAACAAACCAAATCCAAGTTGAGCACCAGAGAGAAATTACCAGTTGGCCATAGGATTTCACAAAAGTTCATCCCGTAATGGTTCCTTTTGTGACCCTGGATGTTATTCTAAACAGAATAAAGAGGGAGAAGATTTGTAATAGTCAATATATACCAACTAAAGCTTTGGGAATTAAGGATCCAATGAATGATCTAAATAAATCACACTGGCAAGCTGTGCTTTATTGAATGAGCTCACCGAAACTTCACGGTTTTTACAATTCAAAGTCAAAAGCAAAACTCCCAAAGTCCCCCAAATGAATTCCTACACATTGTTATGTCAGAATCTGTGTGCCTGGAAAGTTATCTACCAGACTTGGAGCAACATTTGTAAATTGAGTTCCAAATACAAAGGGAATCTGATTCAATCATTCATTCATTCATCTATTCAATTAATCATTTATTCACTTATTTGTGCATTCCTTCTACAAATATTTACTGAAAAAAGACAATGTCTGAGGTATTCTTTTAATCATAAGTAGGTTCTATACTAAAGAGTATTAATAGCATATGCTGTATTCTCCAGGAACTACCATTGTACCAGAGATAATATTTAACAAAGGAGTACACAAATAATTTTCTCAAAATATGGTAAACACTGAAGGAAAAGCACAGAATACAGCTTTGACACAAATCCAATGAGAGTTCTAGGTCCATAAACTTTCCCATCTACGAAAAACACACCAGACGTTGACAATGAGATTTAAAGTCGTTTTTTAAAGTAAGTCTCCATTCTACAGGTGTTAAGTTTGTAGTAAAAACAAGGTAGCATATAGGGGGCAAAGTAAATTATTCAGCAATCAATTCACCAAATTTCCATGGCACACAGAAAACGTTTGTAGAAAATTTGGAATGAATACAATGGAGAGCAATATTTAATATTATTCTAAGTCATTACATAAACACTTGAAAATCTAAACTAAAATAGTTAAATAATAGGGCTTCCCTGGTGGTGCAGCAGTTGAGAATCTGCCTGCTAATTCAGGGGACACGGGTTCAAGCCCTGGTCTGGGAGGATCCCACATGCCGCGGAGCAACTAGGCCCGTGAGCCACAACTACTGAACCTGCGTGTCTGGAGCCTGTGCTCCGCAATAAGAGAGGCCAAGACAGTGAGAGGCCCGCACACGGCGATGAAGAGTGGCCCCCGCTGGCCACAACTAGAGAAAGCCCTTGCACAGAAACGAAGACCACACAGCAAAAAAATAAATAAATAAATAAATAATAAATTCATTTTTTTGTTTTTTAATTTAGCAAACCCTAATTATTTATTAGATGGCTTAGTCAAATCATTTTATATAACATTTGAATCTGTGGTCAATAGGACACACATAACAACATGTATTAAAACAATAAAGGGAGGGAATTTAGGCAATTTCATTTGTAAAAGTTGTTTTCCCCAAACTGCAGTTGGCACCTGTATATAACAATAATGTACCAAATATCCTTTTTCCCCCAAGGGTTTTTTGAATGTGATATATTACAAATAAATATTCAAAATGAAAATGACTACACAAGGTATACCCTTCAGCTAATGCTAGCATTCTGTCCAAATGTCAGGTTGGATTTAAACTTTTAAAGCCTGATTTAGAATTTGACACTAATTTCCTTCAATGTCAAACTAAATTAGCCTTAAGAAGTGCAAAATGACTAAAAATAACTAAGCATTATATTCTTTTCTTTTATTACATACAAATCTTTCCTTTCAGGGCTACAGTCTCTTCATTATTGCTTTTTAGGGTGTATAATGAAATAAAACACCTTTGACTCACCTTCTCACATTCAGTATATTAGATTTCCTGCT
This sequence comes from Lagenorhynchus albirostris, assembly GCF_949774975.1. Taxonomy (NCBI): domain Eukaryota; kingdom Metazoa; phylum Chordata; class Mammalia; order Artiodactyla; family Delphinidae; genus Lagenorhynchus; species Lagenorhynchus albirostris. Next base: position 36,010,245 of record NC_083112.1, on the reverse strand, counting down.
CAATCCTGCTAATTTTACAGATAAAGTAACTGTCATAGTGGGGCTAAATGATACAACCCAAGAGTGGTAGATTAAGGGCTAAGTGTTAGAATGTCATATTTCAGGGCAGTACTTCTGTCTCTTAGCAAAAGTTTGCAAATGAGTAGTTTACAGGCAAAATGTGTTTTCTAATCTGTATTCTGCATATGTATTGCATTAAAAGTAAGCTCAATGCAACTGAATCACTTTAGTGTTTCTGATCTGCCATAGTTCCTATTAATTCTGATGTTTGCATATCAGGTCTAAAATATGATATGTACTTGAGCATAATATAACTTGTATTCCCCATTTAGCTAACTCCTTTCTCTGTCAGCAAATGTCCTATAAATAGATTTATGAAACTAGTGTGCTGTAAGTGATATTTATGCCCATTTATCATATTTGGGGAATAACCATTCTAGTCTTAGCAAATGAATGTATTGGATTTTTATTTAAATTCTGTTCAACATTCCTTAGCATGCCTATGTATTATAGAGTCAGGAAAGTTAAATCTATTAATATATTTTCTATGTTTTCTTGTGATTTTTTGGTTTAGAGAATCAGGGACATTTATTTAAGATTTGCAATGTTTACTGAAGTGGAGGTGGCATTAGTATTGATTTTGTTATTTCTAACATTTTTTCTGACAAACCCAGTCATAGAGGCTTTTTTCTTTCAGTGACTCTATCACTGGGTCCAGTAACTGAACACGATTTTTAGGATTTTAAGAACGTGGGTGCAAGCATTCATACTGTCCCTGTGGATCGTGATAGTCACTGAATTGTTTTGGAATCAGCAGGGGCTTTGTGATTATAGAGGTTTTCTGACAACAGCAGTTGCAAAGTGGTATGGAACTGTCAGTTAGTATGGTTTGAAGTAATTCCTAAGTGACCAACATAAATTCTAATTGCTTTAGCCATCCACATTTCTCTAGACCACTTAACACTGAAAAAAAAATTGTCCCTGGCCTAAACTAGTGACCTCATGTTGACTAAACTTTAGACAAGTTTTTGACTCTAAGCCTCTGAAGTCCGTTTGCTTAGGGCATTTACTTTAGAACTTACAACTAAATTCTTTCTCTGCCCTCTGAGATGTAAATATTTAGTTAATTTGTTTGTATCTAGAAATCTTAGTGATTCATTTTATTGCTTATAAATGTATATAAGTAAAAAATCATAACATCAGAAATAATAATAATATTTGTAATTTTTATATCTCCAATTTCTTTCTTTCTAATTGTGTTATATCTACAACAATGTTAAGTAATATTGACGCTGTGTTCTTGTCCTGATTGTGATTTGAAAGCTAATGCTTTAAAGTGTTAAAGCAATATGTCCAACCACTAAAATGATGCTGGTTTGTGTAAAATTGAAATGATTATTTTTGTTTTCCTTTTCCAGCTTTATTGAGTACTACTGACACGTAAAATTATATACATTCAAGGTGTGGAAAATGATGCTGTGATATACTTACACATTGTGAAATGATTACTCAGTCACACTCAAGCTAATTAACATATTCATCACCTCACATAGTTATCTTTTGTGTGTGTGTGGTGACAGCACTTAAGATCTACTCTCAGCAAATTTCAAGTATGTAATATATTATCAATTATTGTTACCACACTGTAGATTAGGTGTCCAGAACTCCTTCATCTTAAAACTCTATGTTTGTATCCTTTGATTCATACCTCCCATTTGCCCCCTCCTCAGCCTATTGTAACCACCATCCTACTCTGTTACTATCAGTTCAACTTTTTTCTTTAGGATTCCACTTGTAAGTGAGATCATGCAATATTTGTCATATTTTTAACTCTATATAAATTTTAAACTTCAAAAGACATTATCATCATTAAGAACAGTGTAGTGGTAGTATTAAGTCGACATTCATTTAAATCATATACATCATTTTTTTTAACCTATGTCTCATTTCACCTAGAACTTCTGTATCTCCATCTGCAAATATTTTCCTTGTATTTGAATGATTTTCTTTATGATTGTTTTAGTGCACATGTAAAAATTAATCAACTTCTATTCTTCTGAAAATATGTTCATTTCAACTTATGTTTTAAAGAATTTCTAAGTGTAGATTACTAAGTTGTCAGTTATTTAGTAATAGCACTTTAACGTGACATTTCATTGTTTTATGGCTTCCAGTATTTCTGCCGAAAACTCATGAATCCATCTTACTGGGATCTCTAAAATGTAAAGTGACTTTTGGATAAAGGTAAGAGTGACCAAACTAGAGGTCATTGCTACAACAATCTGCCATAGAAGGAGTCTTACCTCTATGCAATTTTAATTACTCTGGTCATTTTTGTGTCACATCTTTCCAAAGTCTTTAGAAACATGAATTTGTTTTTTTTTTGTTTTTTTATCGTAGTTTTTGTGGCAGGAATAATAGTAACTACATTACACATGAAAGCAGACATTCTAATTTATTTTTTGTTTTATTTTTATTGCAATCCAAATAGCCATATTTACTCACACTCTGGGCATAAATGGTAAATAGCATATTTTCAAGATTTTAGGGAAATGACAATTAGCACAGAGATGGTTACTCATTAATTGTATTAAATATTTGTATTAATATAATGTATAACTCTGCCAGATCCTCATTCCTTAGTAACTGTTAAAATTTTTAAATAAAAATTACTAACGTAGACTCCTTAAACCATTTTGAATTTAGTGTTCTAATTTTTATTTATTTTTGTGCCTGGTGTGAGAGACTAGTCCAGTTTGATTCTTTTGTATGTAGCTATATAGTTTTCCCAATACCATTTTTTGAAAGGCTGTCTTTTCCACGTTGTATATTCTTGTCTCCTTTGTTGTAGATTAATTAACCATATAAGTGTGGACTCATTTCTGAGCTCTCTATTCTGTTCCATTGATCTATGTGTCTGTTCATGAGCCAGTACCATGCTGTTTTTTTTTGTTTTTTTGTTTTGGTTTTTTTTTTTGTGGTACATGGGCCTCTCACTGTTTTGGCCTCTCCCATTGGGGAGCACAGGCTCCGGACGCACAGGCTCAATGGCCATGGCTCACGGGCCTAGTTGCTCCGTGGCATGTGGGATCTTCCCGGACCGGGGCACGAACCCATGTCCCCTGCATCGGCAGGTGGACTTTCAACCACTGTGCCACCAGGGAAGACACACCATGCTGTTTTGATTACTGTAGTTTTGTAGTACAGTTTGTAATCAGGGAGCATGAAACCTCCAAATTTGTTCTTTTTCAAGAGGGTTTTGGCTATCTGGGGTCTGTTGTTTTTCCACATAAATTTTAGAATTATTTGTTCTAGTTCTGTGAAAAATTCCATTTGTGTTTTTATAGGGATTGCACTGAATCTTGTAGATTGCCTTAGGTAGTATTGTCATTTTAATGATACTAATTCTTCTAATCCATGAGCACAGTGTATCTTTCCATTTGTTTGTATTGTCTTCAAAGAGTTAAATGTAAGACCTGATGAAACCATAAAACTTAGAAGAAAACTTAGGCAGTAAACTCTTTGACATTGGCCTTAGTAATATTTTCTTGAATATGTTTCTTAGGCAAGGGAAACAAAAGCAAAAATAAACAAATGAAACTACATTATACTAAAAAGTTTTTGCACAGTGAAGAAAACTATCAACAAAACAAAAAGACCACCTACTGAAGGGGAGAAGACATTTGCAAATGATATATCTGATAAGAGGTTAACATCCAAAGTGTACAAAGAACTAATACAACTCAACAACCCAATTAAAAATGGGCAGAGAATCTGAATAGTTTCCCAAAGAAGACATACAGGTGGCCAACAGATACATAAAAAGATGCTCAACATCACTAATCATCATGGAAATGCAAATCAAAACTACAATAATATATCCCCTCATACATGTGAGAACGGCTATTATCAAAAAAGACAACAAATTGCAAGTGTTGGTGAGGAAGTGGAGAAAAAGTAACCCTCAGGCTCTGTTGGTAGGAAGGTAAATTTGTGCAGCCACTATGGAAAACAGTGTGAACTTTCCTCAGTATGATCCAGCAATTCCACTCCTAGGTATTTATCTGAAGAAAAATGAAAACATTAATTAGAAAAATATACATGCACCCCTATGTTCATTACAACATTATTTACAATAGCCAAGATATGGAAGCAACCCAAGTGCCCATCAATAGATGAATGGGTAAAGAAGATGTGAATTGTGACACACAATGGAATATTAGCCATAAGAAAGAATGAAATCTTGCCATTCATGACTACATGGATGGACCTAGAGGGTATTACACTACATGAAATAAGTCAGACAGAGAAAGACAAATACTGTCTGATTTCACTTATATGTGGAATCTAAAAAAGCAAAACAAATAAACAGACATAACAAACAGTAACAAATTTATAATACAAAGAACAAACAGGTGGTTGCCAAAGGGGAGGGAGTGAGGAGGAGGAAAGAAATAGGTGAGGGAGATTAAGAGGTACAAACTTCCAGTTGCAGAATAAATTAGTCATGGATATGAAAAAAATTACTAACACGGACATTTTGAACACCAGACTGGACTACAAAAAGAAGTTATCTTTTACGTGGGATAATTTGCCATATAATTCCAAGTTGACATCAGTTATTCTCTAATAGTTATCAGAAACAACTACACTCTAATAATTGTGTACAGCATGACTTGAAACCACAGTTACTGTCACATATGATATCTGTATGATTAGTATTTTACTCCCATTAGCATTTTTTTAATACAGCAGGTTCTCATTAGTTATCTATTTTATACATATAGTGTATATATGTCAGTCCCAATCTCCCAATTCATCCCACTACCCCACCCCCACTTTCCTCCCTTGGTGTCCATATGTATGTTCTCTATATCTGTCTTGTTCTGCCTTGCAAACCAGTTCATCTGTACCATTTTTCTAGATTCCACATATATGCGTCAATACACAATATTTGTTTTTCTCTTTCTGACTTACTTCACTCTGTATGACAGTCTCTAGGTCCATCCACCTCATTAGTTTTTAAACTGTTAGTATTAAATGCCTTTTATATAGGTGCAGCAAATAAAAGACAAAGCTAAAAATATTAGTGCCAAATTTTACATATTTTTGGATAGTAACCATATTCACTGTGAAATATACACATATGTATTTGACAAATCAACCAATAAATAACAAAAAATAAAACTAAATGAGACAATCTAGTTAAAGTATTCTATACCATAATTTTCAATATGTATTTATGATTCTCAATTACACAGACATTATCTTCCTGTAACATAGCTAGAATTATTAGTATAAATTCGATCATTTCAGTTCTCCCAAATTTGTTTGTTGCCTTTTGAACACTAATCTACATATTTTTCAAGTAGAAATGAGAAAAATTATCTAGCTCATCTTCCACAATGCTTTCCAATGACTAACAAACTGCAACACCTGAATCTTTTCATCTAACCCATATAGCCAAAGTAAAGATTAAAATGTGCCATTATGTCACAGAATGAAAAAAAAAAGGATCTTAGAATCTATGCTTACTAAATTCTTATATGTGCTTTCCTTAAAGTGAGAATTTTTTTACCTTCTATGCTGATTAGAAAAGTGTTGATTATACATAATTTGATTTTGAGGTAAAACATGAAGTATTCAGGAATGAATTGCATGTTATGCTAATAGGATTGTAAATTATAAATAGTTTTTAGAATATAAGTTAGTTATTGTCATTTGTAACTCATTCTTTTTTTTTTTAACATCTTTATTGGGGTATAATTGCTTTACAATGGTGTATTAGTTTCTGCTTTATAACAAAGTGAATCAGTTATACATATACATATGTTCCCATATCTCTTCCCTCTTGCGTCTCCCTCCCTCCCACCCTCCCTATCCCACCCCTCCAGGCTGTCACAAAGCACCAAGCCAATATCCCTGTGCCATGCGGCTGCTTCCAACTAGCTATCTACCTTACTACGTTTGTTAGTGTGTATATGTCCATGACTCTCTCTCGCCCTGTCACAGCTCACCCTTCCCCCTCCCCATAACCTCAAGTCCGTTCTCTAGGAGATCTGCGTCTTTATTCCTGCCTGATCCCTAGGTACTTCATGACATTTTTTTTTCTTAAATTCCATATATATGTGTTAGCATACGGTATTTGTCTTTTTCTTTCTGACTTACTTCACTCTGTATGACAGACTCTAGGTCTATCCACCTCATTACAAATAGCTCAATTTCATTTCTTTTTATGGCTGAGTAATATTCCATTGTATATATGTGCCACATCTTCTTTATCCATTCATCCAATGATGGGCACTTAGGTTGTTTCCATCTCCGGGCTATTGTAAATAGAGCTGCAATGAACATTTTGGTACATGACTCTTTTTGAATTTCGGTTTTCTCAGGGTATATGCCCAGTAGTGGGATTGCTGGGTCATATGGTAGTTCTATTTGTAGCTTTTTAAGGAACCTCCATACTGTTCTCCATAGTGGCTGAACCAATTCACATTCCCACCAGCAGTGCAAGAGTGTTCCCTTTTCTCCACACCCTCTCTAGCATTTATTGTTTCTAGATTTTTTGATGATGGCCATTCTGACTGGTGTGAGATGATATCTCATTGTAGTTTTGAGTTACATTTCTCTAATGATTAATGATGTTGAGCATTCTTTCATGTGTTTGTTGGCAGTCTGTATATCTTCTTTGGAGAAATGTCTATTTAGGTCTTCTGCCCATTTTTGGATTGGGTTGTTTGTTTTTTTGTTATTGAGCTGCATGAGCTGCTTGTAAATTTTGGAGATTAATCCTTTGTCAATTGCTTCATTTGCAAATATTTTCTCCCATTCTGAAGGTTGTCTTTTGGTCTTGTTTATGGTTTCCTTTGCTGTGCAAAAGCTTTGAAGTTTCATTAGGTCCCATTTGTTTATTTTTCTTTTTATTTCCATTACTCTAGGAGGTGGGTCAGAAAGGATCTTGCTGTGATTTATGTCATAGAGTGTTCTGCCTATGTTTTCCTCTAAGAGTTTGATAGTTTCTGGCCTTATATTTAGGTCTTTAATCCATTTTGAGCTTATTTTTGTGTATGGTGTTAGGGAGTGATCTAATCTCATACTTTTACATGTACCTGTCCAGTTTTCCCAGCACCACTTATTGAAGAGGCTGTCCTTTCTCCACTGTACATTCCTGCCACCTTTATCAAAGATAAGGTGTCCATATGTGCATGGGTTTATATCTGGGCTTTCTATCCTGTTCCATTGATCTATCTTTCTGTTTTTGTGCCAGTACCATACCATCTTGATAACTGTAGCTTTGTAGTATAGTCTGAAGTCAGGGAGCCTGATTCCTCCAGTTCCTTTTTTCGTTCTCAAGATTGCTTTGGCTATTCAGGGTCTTTTGTGTTTCCATACAAATTGCAAAATTTTTTGTTCTAGTTCTGTGAAAAATGCCAGTGGTAGTTTGATAGGGATTGCATTGAATCTATAGATTGCTTTGGGTAGTAGAGTCATTTTCACAATGTTGATTCTTCCAATCAAAGAACATGGTATATCTCTCCATCTATTTGTATCATCTTTAATTTCTTTCATCAGTGTCATAATTTTCTGCATACAGGTCTTTTGTCTCCTTAGGTAGGATTATTCCTAGATATTTTATTCTTTTTGTTGCAATGGTAAATGGGAGTGTTTTCTTGATTTCACTTTCAGATTTTTCATCATTAGTATATAAGAATGCCAGAGATTTCTTTGCATTAATTTTGTATCCTGCCACTTTAGCAAATTCATTGATTAGCTCTAGTAGTTTTCTGGTAGCATCTTTAGGATTCTCTATGTATAGGATCATGTCATCTGCAAACAGTGACAGCTTTAATTCTTCTTTTCCGATTTGGATTCCTTTTATTTCCTTTTCTTCTCTGATTGCTGTGGCTAAAACTTCCAAAACTATGTTGAATAAGAGTGGTGAGAGTGGGCAACCTTGTCTTGTTCCTGATCTTAGTGGAAATGCTTTCAGTTTTTCACCATTGAGGATGATGTTTGCTGTGGGCTTGTCATGTATGGCCTTTATTATGTTGAGGAAAGTTCCCTCTATGCCTACTTTCTGCAGGGTTTTTATCATAAATGGGTGTTGAATTTTGTCAAAAGCTTTCTCTGCATCTATTGAGATGATCATATGGTTTTTCTTCTTCAATTTGTTAATATGGTTTATCACATTGATAGATTTGCCTATATTGAAGAATCCTTGCATTCCTGGAATAAACTCCACTTGATCATGGTGTATGATCCTTTTAATGTGCTGTTGGATTCTGTTTGCTAGTATTTTGTTGAGGATTTTTGCATCTATGTTCATCAGTGATATTGGCCTGTAGTTTTCTTTCTTTGTGACATCCTTGTCTGGTTTTGGTATCAAGGTGATGGTGGCCTCGTAGAAGGAGTTTGGGAGTGTTCCTCCCTCTGCTATATTTTGGAAGAGTTTGAGAAGGATAGGTGTTAGCTCTTCTCTAAATGTTTGATAGAATTCGCCTGTGAAGCCATCTGGTCCTGGGCTTTTGTTTGTTGGAAGATTTTTAATCACAGTTTCAATTTCAGTGCTTGTGATTGGTCTGTTCATATTTTCTATTTCTTCCTCATTCAGTCTTGGCAGGTTGTACATTTCTAAGAATTTGTCCATTTCTTCCAGATTGTCCATTTTATTGGCATAGAGTTGCTTGAGGTAATCTCTCATGATCTCTTTTATTTCTGCAGTGTCAGTTGTTACCTCTCCTTTTTCATTTCTAATTCTATTGATTTGAGTCTTCTCCCTTTTTTCTTGATGAGTCTGGCTAGTGGTTTATCTATTTTGTTTATCTTCTCAAAGAACCAGCTTTTAGTTTTATTGATCTTTGCTATTGTTTCCTTCATTTCTTTTTCATTTATTTCTGATCTGATTTTTATGATTTCTTTCCTTCTGCTAGCTTTGGGGTTTTTTTGTTCTTCTTTCTCTAATTGCTTGAGGTGCAAGGTTAGGTTGTTTATTCTAGATGTTTCCTGCTTCTTAAGGTGGGCGTGTATTGCTATAAACTTCCCCCTTAGAACTGCTTTTGCTGCATCCCACAAGTTTTGGGTCGTTGTGTCTCCATTGTCATTTGTTTCTAGGTATTTTTTGATTTCCTCTTTGAGTTCTTCAGTGATCACTTCATTATTAAGTAGTGTATTGTTTAGCCTCCATGTGTTTGTATTTTTTACAGATCTTTTCCTGTAATTGATATCTAGTCTCATGGCATTGTGGTCAGAAAAGATACTTGATACAATTTCAATTTTCTTAAATTTACCAAGGCTTGATTTGTGACCCAAGATATGATCTATCCTGGAGAATGTTCCATGAGCACTTGAGAAAAATGTGTATTCTGTTGTTTTTGGATGGAGTGTCCTATAAATATCAATTAAGTCCATCTTGTTTAATGTATCATTTAAAGCTTGTGTTTCCTTGTTTATTTTCATTTTGGATGATCTGTCCATGGGTGAAAGTGGAGTGTTTAAGTCCCCTACTATGAATGTGTTACTGTCGATTTCCCCTTTTATGGCTGTTAGTATTTGCCTTATGTATTGAGGTGCTCTTATGTTGGGTGCATAAATATTTTCAATTGTTATATCTTCTTCTTGGATCGATCCCTTGATCATTATGTAGTGTCCTTCTTTGTCTCTTTTAATAGTGCTTATTTTAAAGTCTATTTTGTCTGATATGAGAATTGTTACTCCAGCTTTCTTTTGGTTTCCATTTGCATGGAATATCTTTTTCCATCCCCTTACTTTCAGTCTGTATGTGTCTCTAGGTCTGAAGTGGGTCTCTTGTAGACAAAATATATATGGGTCTTGTTTTTGTATCCATTCAGCTAATCTGTGTCTTTTGGTGGGAGCATTTAGTCCCTTTATATTTAAGGTAATTATCGATATGTATGTTCCTATTCCCATTTTCTAAATTGTTTTGGGTTCGTTATTATAGGTCTTTTCCTTCTCTGTGTTTCTTGCTTAGAGAAGATCCTTTAGCATTTGTTGTAAAGCTGGTTTGGTGGTGCTGAACTCTCTCAGCTTTTGCTTGTCTGTAAAGGTTGTAATTTCTCCATCAAATCTGAATGAGATCCTTGCTGGGTAGAGTAGTCTGGGTTGCAGGTTTTTCTCCTTCATCACTTTAAATATGTCCTGCCACTCCCTTCTGGCTTGTAGGGTTTCTGCTGAGAGATCAGCTGTTAACCTTATGGGGATTCCCTTCTGTGTTATTTGTTGTTTTTCCCTTGCTGCTTTTAATATGCTTTCTTTGTATTTAATTTTTGACAGTTTGATTAATATGTGTCTTGGCGTATTTCTCCTTGTATTTATCCTGTATGGGACTCTCTGTGCTTCCTGGACTTGATTAACTACTTCCTTTCCCATATTAGGGAAGTTTTCAACTATAATCTCTTCAAATATCTTCTCAGTCCCTTTCTTTTTCTCTTCTTCTTCTGGAACCCCTATAATTCGAATGTTGGTGCATTTAATGTTGTCCCAGAGGTCTCTGAGACTGTCCTCAGTTCTTTTCATTCTTTTTTCTTTATTCTGCTCTGCAGTAGTTATTTCCACTATTTTATCTTCCAGGTCACTTATCCGTTCTTCTGCCTCAGTTATTCTGCTATTGATCCCATCTAGAGTACTTTTAATTTCATTTATTGTGTTGTTCATCATTGCTTGTTTCATCTTTAGTTCTTCTAGGTCCTTGTTAACTGATTCTTGCATTTTGTCCATTCTATTGTCCATTCTATCTCCAAGATTTCGGATCATCCTTACTATCATTATTCTGAATTCTTTTTCAGGTAAGCTGCCTATTTCCTCTTCATTTGTTCGGTCTGGTGCATTTTTAATCTTGCTCCTTTATCTGCTGTGTGTTTTTCTGTCTTCTCATTTTGCTTATCTTACTGTGTTTGGGGTCTCCTTTTTGCAGGCTGCAGGTTCGTAGTTCCTGCTGTTTTTGATGTCTGTCCCCAGTGGCTAAGGTTGGTTCAGTGGGTTGTGTAGGTTTCCTGGTGGAGGGGACTAGTGCCTGTGCTGTGGTGGATGTGGCTGGATCTTGTCTCTCTAGTGGGCAGGTTCACGTCTGGTGGTGTGTTTGGGGTGTCTGTGGCCTTATTATTATTTTAGGCAGCCTCTCTGCTAATGGGTGGGGTTGTGTTCCTGTCTTGCTAGTTGTTTGGCATAGGTTGTCCAGCACTGTAGCTTGCTGGTCATTGAGTGAAGCTGGGTGCTGGTGTTAAGATGGAAGTCTCTGGGAGATTTTCGCCATTTTATATTATGTGGATCTGGGAGGTCTCTTGTTGACCAGTGTCCTGAAGTTGGCTCTCCTACCTCAGAGGCAGAGCCCTGACTCCTGGCTGGAGCACCAAGAGATTTTCATCCACATGGCTCAGAATAAAAGGGAGAAAAAGTAGAGGGAATTAGTAGAAGTATGAGGAAAGAAAGAAGGAAAGGAGGGAAGGAAGGAAGGAAGAAAGAAAGAAAGAAGCAAAGAAGGAAAGAAGGAAAGAAAGGAGGGAGGGAGGGAGGAAGGAAGGAAGGAGGGAAAGAAGGAAAAAAGACAGAAAGAAAGAAGATACAGTAAAAATAAAATAAGGTATAATAAAATTATTGAATTAAAAATTCTTATTTAGGAAAAAAAAAAAAGGGACAGATAGAACCTTAGGACAAATGTTGGAAGCAAAGCTATACAGACAAAATCTTACACAGAAGCATACACATACACCCTCACTAAAAGAGGTAAAGGGGGAAAAATCATAAATCTTGCTGTCAGAGACCACCTCCTCAATTTGGGATGATTCGTTGTCTAAAGGAGGGAAGGATGGAAGGAAAGAAAGAAAGAAAGAAAGAAAGAAAGAAAGAAAGAAAGAAAGAAAGAAAGAACGAAGGTAAAGTATAATAACGTTATTAAAATTAAAATTGATTATTAAGAAAAAAATTTTTAAGAAAAAACCATGGACGGATAGAACCCTAGGACAAATGGTGGAAGCAAGACTATACAGACAAGATCTCACACAGAAGCATACACATATACATTCACAAAAAGAGGAAAAGGGAAAAAAATCATAGATCTTGCTCCTAAAGTCCACTTCCTTAATTTGGGATGATTGGTTGTCTATTCAGGTATTCCACAGATGCAGGGTATATCAAGTTGATTGTGAAGCTTTAATCCGCTGCTTCTGAGGCTGCTGGGAGAGATTTCCCTTTCTCTTCTTTGTTCTCACAGCTCCCAGGGGCTCAGCTTTGGATTTGGCCCTGCCACTGCGTGTAGGTTGCTGGAGGGCGTCTGTTTTTTGCTCAGACAGGGCGGGGTTAAAAGAGCCGCTGATTCGGGGGCTCTGGCGCACTCAGGCCGGCGGGGAGGGAGGGGCACGGAGTGCGGGGCGGGCCTGCGGCGGCAAAGGCCGGCGTGACTTTGCACCAGCCTGAGGCCCACTGTGCATTCTCCCAGGGAAGTTGTCCCTGGATCCCGGGAAACTGGCAGTGGCGGGCTGCACAGGCTCCGCGGAAGAGGGGTGTGGAGAGTGACCTGTGCTCGCACACAGGCCCCTCGGTGGCGGCAGCAGCAGCCTTATCGTCTCCCGCCCGTCTCTGGGGTCCGCGCTTTCAACCACGGCTCGCGCCCGTCTCTGGAGCTCCTTTAAGCAGCGTTCTTAAACCCCTCTCCTCACGCACCAGGAAACAAAGAGGGAAGAAAAGTCTCTTGCCTCTTCGGCAGGTGCAGACTTTTCCCCGGACTCCCTCCCAGCTAGCCGTGGTGCACTAACCCCTTCAGGCTATGTTCAAGCCGCCAACCCCAGTCCTCTCCCTGTGCTCCGTCCGAAACCCGAGCCTCAGAGCCTCAGCTCGCAGCCCCGCCCGCCCCGGTGCCGGTCGGCACCGATCCCCTGTGCGGGAATCTCCCCGCTTTGCCCTCCGCACCCGTTGCTGTGCACTCCTCCGCGGCTCCGAAGCTCCCCGCTCCGCCCCCCGCAGTCTCCGCCCGCGAAGGGGCTTCCTAGTGTGTGGAAACTTTTCCTCCTTCACAGCTCCCTCCCACTGGTGCAGGTGCCATCCCTATTCTTTTGTCTCTGTTTTTTCTTTTTTTTCTTTTGCCCTACCCAGGTACGTGGGGAGTTTCTTGCCTTTTGGGAGGTCTGAGGTCTTCTGCCAGCGTTCAGTAGGTGTTCTGTAGGAGTTGTTCCACGTGTAGATGTATTTCTGGTGTATCTGTGGGGAGGAAGGTGATCTCCGCGTCTTACTCTTCCGCCATCTTCAAGGTCCCCTGTAACGCATTCTTATTCCTTTCTCAATTGTTACCTTTTTCTATTTTAGGGCAATTTACTTTTATTCCTTTAATCATTCAATTACTAAAATTCTATTTTTTAAGGTCTATGTATGAAGTCTGTGATAGATAAAAGGAAAAGAAAATTGTCACTCTCAGTAAGGATTCCAATAGCATAATGAAAAACATTAAACATTGATTTTAATTTCCCAAACATTTAAGAATATTTGTTATTGAATCATCTAGGTTTTATGTTGTGTTAGGAAAAGTAGAATTAAAGTATATATATTTTTTATCACTATTTCACATTGCAATTCATTTTCATCAAAGTTGAAACTGGTACAAACTATATAGAAAACAAAACTTTCAACTTATGATTGGCCTAATCACAAATCCATTTATCTTCATATATACAAATAAACAACTTTCTTCAATATATAAAAATTTTACTGATGAATTAAAACTATGAATTTGAGAATTGAAACTTGATTGGAGATTAAAAACCATCATCTTAATCAGCATTATTTCTTTAAACAACAGGCAATTTAAAATTAATTTTATTTCTTTAACTCTAGTCAAGAATATGTTTGATTAATGTAATTGTTTCTGAACTAACAACTTTATACTCAGGAATAAAGTAATGTTGGATTTTAATATTATATCAAAGTTTTAAAATATTATGAAGAGACTTATTTGGGCCATTTAGATATGGCATGGTCCAGCAACAAATCACCCAGTTTCTTTGTTTATTTAAAGAGATTTTATACATAGATCTATATATAATTTTTTTGCTCTGACAATTTTAAAGTATGCATATTGGACATGTTAACTTCTCAGCTGCTCATATGAAAGAAGATAATAATACCTAACTCACAGAATTGTGGTGAAAAAATGATGCATGCTATTAAAATTCTTTGCAAATTCCAATATTCTAGACACACATAAGGCATAATTATAATGTAGATTAAAAATCATAAAATATGTATGACCATGAAATATACAGACCATAAAATATATGTAGTCTCTGTCATGCAGCCATAATATCCCTGTTACAACTGCTCCACTTTGTTGTTGCAGCACTAAAGCAATCATAGACAATATGTAAGCAAATGAGTGTGGCTGGGTTTCATGAGGACTTTACTTATAAAAGCAGCTCACAGGATCATAATTTACTGACCACTGGTATAAAAGAGAGTAATCATTAAGTTTTTAACAGGAATAATTACAATCAATTGTCAATATAAGGAAGGTATTTCATTAAAATTATTTTGTAGAGGTCAATGACTCCTGCTTAAGTTGGAGAGGTCTTGCCAAGTCAAGCTTTCATGTATATCTACCAACAAGCAACAAAATGAGACCTATATTTCACATAACAGCATAACAGAAATAAAGAGGGTGGAGAACATCTGCCCAAAGTATAAAAGGAAACACCATTTGTTGTATAAAAGACAATGGGTATATTGCAGAGACATTTAAAGAGAGTAATTTAAATATCTGAATTACACATTTGTATAAGAGTGAGCAAAAAGTGAAAATGGATTTCATTTATAGAACTTACTTCCTCTTTAATTTGAATAATTTCAGAAAAGTTTGTATGCTTTTTTGCAATTGATGCAGAATGATCTGATAGAAAAAGTCACAATTTTAATGATGTTTGTGTGAGATGTGAGTAATAGGTCATGGTCATGCCAATGACTCAAAAGACAAAAAGTAAAAAACGCATTGGCAGTACCAGGGAAATGATTGTATGTTTAGTTATAACTAGATATCTATTTTATCAATTCTATAATTAAGAAGTGATTCATCCTTTCCACTTTCTACTGCTACTCTGCCCCTTTATGCTGTCAGACGTTACTGATTGTCACACAGATCTCACCATATGACACAATTTTGTTGTCTCCCTATATCAGGCAGAGGTTTCCTATAAAGTAATGAATCTCATTATGTCCTTCATATGAACAGAACTATGCAATGATTTTCACACTCGGAATAAGCTTCAGACTTCTTGCCTTAGCCCACAACACACTTCATGTTACGTTCCCTGTCAATTTAAGAATGTTAGATACTCACTGACCTTATCCTCAGTTACTAAGCTCCAATTCACTGTTTTTTCTGGCCCTTGAAATGACAAGTTCATTTATGTCTAGAAGCCATCATAGCACCAGCTCCCTCTATCTGGTATAACCTTCTTCCAGACCCTCGCATAGCTGGCAGTTTTTTCAAGTTACGTTAACAGATTAAATATAATTCCCTCCTCTGAATATTCAATCTAAAAAGCTTCCATTCATGTCACTCTGTTTTCCTTTTAGAATGTATTACAAATTGACAGATCTCATTACTTTTTACTTTTATAGTCTGTTACTCTCCCTCTATATCTAGCATTTTGAATGCATGGACTTTGTCCATTGTGTTTATTGCTATATCTTGTAACATTTCCTAATATGGTAGATATTAAATTTACTGAAGAAAAGAAGGAAGGAAGAAAGGAAGGGAGGAAGGAAGGAAACATTCTTGTAATAATGGCAAGGATGTAGGAATAAGTGTGGTCACTGAAATCCTGCAATGTCAAGGTGAGAAAAAAATTAACTATAGGAAATGTTAATAATTATTGGAAAATATAGAGTCAAGACAATAACAGAGGTCCAATTTATTAAGCCAAATAAGTTGATCTTAACTTATATAAGGAATTTCAAGAAAAGGAACAAAGAATCCAAATTTAGAAGATGAAGGCCACAGAGTCAGTAATCCTGGAGAAGCATTATATTACCAGCCAATTCACTGATGCAGGGAAAGAGATAGAATTCCAATAGCCAGACAACATTCAAGTGTCATTATTCTTATCTTTACTAAACTACTAAACCAGGTTCTTATCAAACCATACTAGCTAGTTGTGACCTTGTCATTGTTGTGTTGCTTATGATTAAAAATTGACTTTATATCTAATTTTCTAAAACTCCTCTATTATTTTGACCTTCTGAGTTCCCCCAGAAACACACTTCTCCCTCCAACTCTGTTGTACTATGCTGCACACATGCATGCAAGCACACACACACCTACATACACACAATAAACTCTAAACAGCACTTTCCATAGGACGTTTTATTTGCAACAATCTCCCAAGATTTGATCAACAAATTCTTTACCCACTAAGTACCATGCATCTTTCTGGGTGCTTGGACTTTATAAAGGAGATAATGATATTTCATTTCCACATTTAGAAATAATGTTTTAGTCAGATGAGTAGGTATTTAAATTATTGCAATGCTGTTATAAGGAATATAATTAAATATGTAGATAAAGAAGAAGTGTGAAGAGGATAATAAATAAGAAATAGATTACAAAAAAACTAATTATACGTTGTAATAGGATTCTAAGATAATGCCTCACATTGGGGGTGATATTTTATCTAAGATCAAAAATAAGGGAAGGATCCAGCCATTTTTAATAATAATGAAAGACAATCCATGCATAAGGAAAGCATAGGTACAAAGTTACTGAGTTATAGAAGAGCTCGGCATAATGCAAGAGCCACCAAAAGACCAGTGTGTCTGAAATAAAGTGATTAAAGGAGATAGCTTATGACATCATGATGGATAACCAGACAAGTAAAGTGGGCCTTTGTAGGCCATAGTAAAGAGAATGAATTTTATTATTAATTTAGAGATTTGAGCAGATGGGAGATATGATAGAACTTAGAATTTTTTAAGATTATTCTGGCTACTATGTGTAGAATAATTTGAAAGTGGGTAAAAGTGGAAATAGAAATATGGATTAAGATACTAATGTAGTGTAGTTCATAGATAAGTATTGATAACTTGGACTGAGGTGGTGGCAGTGGAGAGGGAGAGATGTAAACAAGTACAATATTTATTCTAAGAGTAGAACTGGCTGAACTTGATGATGGATTGAAATAAAAGAGTAAGAGTTATTATGGGTTGCTCTGTCTGGTTTAAAATATTAGATGGTTTTACTAGAACTGAAGGGAAACAGTTTTGGGGTTGGCTAGTAAGAATTAACAATTGTGTTTATATATATATTAATTTAAAAATTTGATACTCTGAAGTATAAAATCAGAACTGTCG
Source organism: Lagenorhynchus albirostris (assembly GCF_949774975.1). NCBI lineage: Eukaryota > Metazoa > Chordata > Mammalia > Artiodactyla > Delphinidae > Lagenorhynchus > Lagenorhynchus albirostris. The sequence continues at coordinate 35,992,899 of NC_083112.1, read as the reverse complement.
ACTGGGCAGTAGAATATATAAATGGGGATTTTACAGGAGAGGACTACATTGAAGAGTTAAGTTTGAAAGTTGTCTGGATATGTATATTATTTACAGATATGGTAAATGATGATATAATCTAGGAAAAGAAGTAGATGAGAGTAGTGAAGACTTCTGTTTTCATAACCTGAAGGGATGCATAATGGAAAGGTTAGGATTAAAAATAAATGTTATGAAGAAATACTAAAGAAGGCATATTAACAGATGAGTGAAATTAATAGAAACTGAAAGATAAACATTTTAGGATGGAGGTAGAGATCAATTCTGTGAAAAACTTGTACAGTCCATCTCTTATTGTTTAGTTTATCCAAGAGATGGTCAGGACACAAGTTATAGGGATGTGTCTTAAGTATTTGAGTAGAGTGATAGAACTGTTTTCTTTGAAGGAGGAAGAGGTGGTGCTCCTTACTAAAGATTTCTCCAGTTATCCTCTTCACAGAATCCTGTCTTACTCTACACTCTGACTCTTTTTAAACACCTTCAAAGTGTGAAGTGTGCAAAAAATCATAAGCCATAGTTCCAATAATTTCTTTGGTAAAGTCTGCCATATTCATTTGTCTCAGAAACACTTTGACATTTGATATGTCTTGTTGGAGTCTCAGTTGATATGTCTTGTTGGAGTCTCAGCTCTAATGTAGCTCATTAGAGCTTCACTATAAATATTGTTTGAATAAAGATTAGTCACATGGATACAGCCTTTGTACAGAATGGTGACAGGAGTAACAATGGAAAGAAAATCTAAAAGACAGGTAGTAAGCAAGGTATCTCAATATGGATGCAGGAGAAATTGATAATGTCTTACAACATGAGCTTCAAAAGCATAGAGTTTTTTCTTTCTTCCTCTTCTTTTTGTGTTATTTTGTTTTGTTTATTACCTTTCCAGAAAAATATGGAGAAATATTTTGGAGATGTAAGTGTAGGAAAAATGAGAAAATCTATCCCAAACTTTGGGCTTGAATTTATGGGGGAGGGTTGTGTAAAATAAAAAGAAATGAAGACATACAAAAAGTAATGATAGAAAGTTTTAAAAAATGTTCTTATTTAAATAAATGCAAGATAAATTGTGATCAAGGAGGAGAGAAAAATGCTTAGAAATGAGTTTGAATATTATGAAAATACCTGATTCCAGATCAAGACTTACAGAGAAACTGGGAAATTTTGGCTTAGAGAGGAGTCTGGAGTTGGGTTTGGTAGAAGATATTCAAGGCAGTGTGTGGATGGTCAGAGGATATTGGGTGATTTTGGTTGCTATGGTAAAGGGAATGTGAAGCACATTACAACTAACTCAGCCACATAGAAGAGGATGGTAGCTCAGTTTAACATTATATTCATAAATACTTACCTGAGTGAAAGAATTGCTGGGAACAGCCATTCGCTCCAGAAACAATAGACAGCATTCCTAGTGTGGTATAATTTACGATGTGGTCTCTATCAGAAATCGTGCTTTGGTGGCTATTGCATCTGGAAAGATAAATGAAAATGTTCCAGGTGAATGGACGTGGGAGAACATTACAGACTGAAGAAAAAATGCAACAAAGTGAAGAATTATAAAATAGTATGTGGTCCAGTTGCACCACACCTTGTTAACTCATGGGGAGTAGAAGACTATTAGAGACAAACAGACACGTAAAGAGAGACAGAGAGAAAGACACAGAGACAGATAGAGAGAGGGAGGGAAGAGGGAGAGAGAGAGAGAGAAAACAATGCAGAAAACTTAAATCTTAGACTCTCTTAGGTGGTCAGTGATGTTATTTCCTTTTCATAGTGTGAGTGTAAGATAAACTGAAGATTTTTTTTCCTTGACTAAATTTTTTCTTAAAAATTTTATAACCCTTCAGATATGGAGCCAGTAGCATTAATTACATCTACAAGAAATACATAAAAAGAAATGTCAGATAAATCTTTTTATTCACGGCAATCACAGTCTGTGTTAGAAGAATTTTATTTGTAGTGGATACTTGGAGAGGAAATGGCTTGTTTTAAATTCTCAAAGTCTTGGGTTATTGAGCCAGAGCTAGAGGACTAGAGTTCCAAAATTTTAATTACAATGTTAGACAGAATGGTGTATATTCCTGAAGGTCATTGTCCCACTACCCCATAAGTAATTAAAAGTTCTCTCTAGTCTAAGGCAAGGCTTTTGAAAGGATCTGAGGAAAATTGTCTAGCACTTGTATGTTATCAGGTGTCTTATGAGGGAGCCATAGGTCCAGTCAGAGTGTGGGGGGACTGAAACAATAGAAAGCCCAGATTATCTTTGAAGGGATCCAGAAGCATCCTTTCAAATTACCAAAATCACAGAATCACTGCATCTTGGGGTAAGAAGTCTAATGGAAGACAATAAAGGATGGAAACCCAAAACTGGGAAAGGACCTGAATGAACCTCAGAGGATCTGCAGAGTTAGGGAGTTGAGGTGGAAAAGAAGTTAGTCAAAGAGTTGCTTATGTCCTCAGAAGCAATCACTATGTATTGCCTTTGTCACGGAAGCTTGGATGGATTGCATCAGTAGGGATAATGAGAAGACAGAGTACAACACCCAAAGAATCAGATGAATGAGACATCCCAGCAGAGGCTAATAAAGACCAAGAAAGGGAATACAGACAGGAAAGCCTTCCTCTGATATGATAATATTTGTAAGCATTTGTTTGTGCCTAGATATACCACAGGGGGGAGGAAACAGGGAGAAAATCATTGCTATTTCTACATATCTATACAAACACATAGGAACAGTCCTATAATAATAATTGTTAAACTGAATGAGATTAAATCTTGAACTAGACTGACATTTTACTCTGAAAAACTTTTGTTTTTAATAAAAAATATATACATATTACCCCGTATTAAAAAATTAAGAGCTTTCCAGGTCGCTGGGAATAGGAATTCCAGAGGTTGTTTCTGTTTGTTTGTTATTTTTAGATTTTCTTAATCATATTGAGCATTTATTATATGCCAGAATTTACTGTACACACTCTACCTTTGATAATTCATTTACTCCTCACAATGCCTTGTGAGGTGAACTCTATTATCATCCTCTTTTCAACAGTGAAGAAACTGAAACTCAGATAGGTTACAAAATGTGACCAATATTATAAAGGTATTATGCTGTAAAGCTTGAATTTTAGAAATAGAAGGAAACAGTCTTATTTCTGCCCACTTAAGTGTCTAACATGTACAGCCTTGCTCAACAAACTTCCTGTGGAATCGTGTTTGATTACATAAATTTATATATATACAAGACCTTTCTTTTCACACAAAACAATCTCTAAATGCAAATCTTCAATTAATCCTATAATAATCTGTTTCTACACTGGATAAAAAAACAACCTTTAAACCTTTTAGTAGGCATAACATCATGATATTTTAAGGAATTTTGAGATATACTTTTGTCTATATACAATGTTTGCTATTTATATGGACTTTAGAACAGAACCTTCAAGTAATGTATGATACTGTGGTTGTCTCTATAAAAATGCAATTTGTTCCGTGTAATGAAATATAGGAGAATGACTTAAAAAAAGACCACACCAGAAGGGAGGGACCTGCTGTTTCAAGAAACATGTATGTTCTAGTAGTCTGGGGAGTTATGGACATTTAAGTTATGAAGTAGTTTTACTAGATTTTTTTTATAGGGAGATAAATCCTGAGCAAAAATGGGGATATATGGTGTATATCCAAAAGGGGATAGCATGCATGCCAGAAAATTGAGTATGATCAAGAATAGGGTAGTGAAGAGGGGAAAGATAGCAATACAGCCTGAGAAAACCGGTCAGAGAAGCAAGAAAAGAAACAAAAATATCATGGAGAATTAAAAATAAAAAAAAGAAAGAATAAAGAGAAAAAAAGATAAGAACAGAGGATAGTGAAGTATGAAGTACAATTTAGAAGTGGCAATGTGAATCTGAAGACAGAAGATATTAAGGTGAACCATAAGCAGAGGAGAAAAATTTAAGGGAATGTGATCATGCAGAAGACATAGGTCAATTGAGATAAGTATTGAAAAGCTTCCTATAGGTTTATCAATTATAAAGGTAAGCATGAGATTTGCCATGCATTCACACACGAGAACACCCACAAAAAAATTACCAGGAAAATGGGAAAGAAAATACCCTATGTTTTGAAATTTGTGAGTTAATACTTATAAGAAGTTAATACTCGAATTACACTAATATTTTCTATACTTTGTGTGCTCAACTTTTATTAACATAAATGTAATTTTTATTTATCATGTGGGTTTAATCATCCTTAAAAAATTGTTTGTTGGTCTTTACTGAGGTGTAAAAAATACCAGAGACTCAGAATTTAAAGCAAGATTTTTTTTCTTTAATAAGAACCATGTTAGGGACTTCCCTGGCAAACCAGTGGTTAAGACGCCAGGCTTCCACTGCAGGGGGCACAGGTTCGATTCCTGGTCCCTGATCAGGTAGCTAGGATCCCGCATGCCATGTGGCATGGCCAAAGAAAAAAAAAGAACCATGTTAGAAGGAGGAAAAGTCTCTCAAGCCAGGGGCTGAGAACTACCACACTTTAGTTCTTGAAAGTACAAAAATCACAGGCTTTGTTTTACTCTTGAATATACTCAAGAACCCTTCCCAAATTTAACTTGTCATCTGAAGGAAGGGAGGGGAAAATAAGAAACTTGCAGTACTAAATTGCAAAGTGAGAACTTTTAACACACATTTTAAACAGGTCACAGTCTTTTTCCTATAAATCATTTATGAAGTATAAAATATTCATTTTCACTTGTCTCTCCCCTGTCCTCCTCTGTTTTTGATCCAGGAAAAAGAAACATTGAATAATTCTTTATTAGTCAAGTTTTTCTTTTTTTCACAAAGTGCAATGAAATTCTTCTGAGTATGGAGTAGAGGATATGCTCATCAAAAACTTCAATGACAAAGAGTCCCTAAGGAATTGTTGAAATGGCAAAGGGCAGTTGAGAAATGATAATGCTCTGGAAGATCAGTCTGGTTTTGAACCCCATTTATTATGGCAGGAGCTGCATCCAGTTAGTGAGGTTAAATGTGATTTTTTTGTCAAGAAATGATTGTGGATAGATGCAAGTAACAGCATAGTGACCATACTGGGCACTGAACAGTGGTGGGAGGTTAAATGGGATAGCTGTGTCAGGTGGTGAGCAACTGTGGCATTGTTTACTGAGATCATAGAGAAAGTGGCTATGACAGATGTGTGGTTTTGTCTATTACCAAATTGAGTACTTGTACACCAGGATTATAATATGTATTTGTAGATTCAGGGATAGTAGACTTGGATGGAAAAATGTGGTTGAAAACACAGATTGAAAACATGGTAGGGTTTATGATGGATAATGTGAAATAAACGTAATAATTTGTGGTTCACTTTTTTGTATTTAGTTTTGCCATGACCATCTGGTAAGAAGGGATCTCTCTGTGAGAGTACATATATGTCATCCATAGTTTATTGTATCATATCTTTTAGGAGTTCTAATGACATATTGCATGAAATAGGGTAGAAAAAATTAATCATTTTGGTTCATTCACTGATATAACACACATCTCAATGAAGCTAACACGTAGTATTCTTAGAAACCTCTTTATTGCAAGGGTTCTTAAACAGCTCTCTACAGCACACATATGTAACTTATCACAGGATACTAGTATTAGCATTTTATCATTTTCAGTGAAGTACTGAAACCTTACATCCACTTATATCCTTTTACTGTTCTCATGTTTTAAATGTGATTGTCTTCTATTCTCTGCATATAATGAGCACATCAGAAAGTGTTTTTCAACCATGTTGTAAGATTTAAGAAATTCATATAAAAAGATAGTTTATTATATCTACCAGTGTTTTACCCATTCTATCATTTCATCTTTGCTAAAAGTCACCTACTCTGCCATAAAAGGCCTATATGTGATATGTGATATACCACATACACCACATTACACCACATTAACAAACTGAAGAATGAAAACTATATGATTATCTCAATAGATGCAGAAAAAGCTTTTGACAAAATCCAACGTTCATTTATATGAAAACTCTCCAGAATGTGGGCATAGAGGGAACTTACCTCAACATAATAAAGGTCATATATGACAAACCCACAGCAAACATCATTCTCAATGGTGAAAAATTGAAAACATTTCTTCTAAGATAAGGAAGTCCTAGTCATGGCAATCAGATAAGAGAAAGAAATAAAAGGAATCCAAATAGGAAAAGAAGTAAAACTGTCACTGTTTGCAGATGACATGATACTATACATAGAAAATCCTAAAGATGCTACCAGAAAACTACTAGAGCTCATCAATGAATTTGGTAAAGTTGCAGGTTACAAAATTAACACACAGAAATCTGTTGCATATCTCTACACTAACAATGAAAGATCAGAAAGAAATTAAAGAAACAACCTCATTTACCATCAAATCGAAAAGAATAAAATACCTGGGAACAAGGAGACAAAAGACCTGTACCCCAAAAACTGTACAACACTGATGAAAGAAACTGAATGTGACACAAACAGATGGAAAGATATACAATGTTCTTGGATTGGAAGAATCAATATTGTCAAAATGATTGTACTGCCCAAGGCAATCTACAGATTCAATGTAATCCCTATCCAATTACCAATGGCATTTTTCACAGAACTAGAACAAAAGATCTTAAAATTTGTATGGAGAAACAAAACCCCAAATAGCCAAAGCAATCTTGAGAGAGAAAACAGAACTGAATGAATCAGGCTCCCCAAATTAGAACTATATTACAAAGCTACAGTAATCAAGACAGAATGGTAGTGGCACTAAAACAGAAATATAAACCAATAGAACAGGATAGAAAGCCCAGAAATAAACCCATGCACCTATGGATAAAGGAAGCAAGGCAATACAATGGAGAAGAGACAGTATCTTCCATAAATAGTGCTGGGAAACTGGACAGCTACATGTAAAAAAATGAAAATAGAACATTCTTTAACACCTTGCACAAAAATAAACTCAAAATGGATTAAAGACCTAAATGTAATACCAGATACTATAACTCTTAGAGGAAAAGATAGGCAGAACACTCTCTGGCATAAATTGCAGCAATATCTTTTTCGATCTGTCTTCCAGAGTAATGGAAATAAAAACAAAAATTAAAAGATGGGACCTAACTAAACTTAAAAGCTTTTACACAGCAAAGGAAACCATAAACAAAACAAAAAGACTACCCATAGAATGGGAAGAAATATTCACAAATGATGCAAACAACAACTGATTAGTCTCCAAAATTTACAAGCAGCTCATGTGGCTTAATATCATAAAAACAAACATCCCAATCAAAAAATGGGCAGAAGACCTAAATAGACATTTCTCCAAAGGAAACATACAGATGGCCAAGAGACGCATGAAAAGATGTTCAACATCACTAGTTATTTGAGAAATACAAATCAAAGTTACAATGAGATATCACATCACACCAGTCAGAATGGCCATCATCAAAAAATATAGAAACAATAAATACTTTTGGAGGGTGTGGAGAGAAGGGAACCCTCCTACACTGTTGGTGGGAATGTAAATTGGTACGGCCACTGTGGAGAACAGTATGTAGGTTCCTTAAAACTAAAACTAGAGCTACCATATGATCCTACAATCCCACTCCTGGGTATATATCCAGAGAAAAATGTGGTCTGAAAAGATACATGCACCCCAGGCTCCATTGCAGCACTTTTTATAATAGACAGGATATGGAAGCAACCTAAATGACCATTGACAGATGAATGAATAAGAAGATGTGGTACATACATACAATGGAATATGACTCAGCCATTAAAAAGAATGAAATAATTCCATTTGCAGCAACATGGATGGACCTAGAGATTGTCATACTGAGTGAAGTAACTCAGACAGAGAAAGACAAATATTGTATGATATTACTTATATGTGGAATCTTAAAAAAAAAATGATACAAATGAACTTATTTACAAAATGGTAAAAGACTCACAGACTTAGAGAATGAACTTATGGTTACCATGGGGGAAGGGTGAGGGAGAGAGACAGTTAGGGAGCTTGGATTGACATGTACACACTGCTATATTTTATATGGATAACCAACAAGGAGTTACTGTATAGCACAGGGCACTCTGTTCAATATTATGTAACAACCTAAATGGGAAAAGAATTTGAAAAAGAATAGATACATGTATATATATAACTTAATCACATTATTGTACCCCTGAAACTAACACAACATTGTTAATCAACTATACTCCAATATAAAATAAAAAGTTAAAAAATATTTTGATGCAGTTACTAAATTTTAGGAGAAATTATGGAAGTGAGCATAGAATGAATTAACGAAGTTGCAACGAAAAATCAAAGGGATGTATCTCTTTCTAGGACCCTACTGGAAGTATGTTGCTCAGTGGAAAATGTATTTTCAAGGCACTTCTAATGTTATATGTGATTCAATTCAGAGTATAAAAATAATGTCCAAGAGGAAAGAAAACAAGTTTTTTTTTAATTTGTTTGTTTTGTTTTTAAGTAGCTAAGGAAATTCAGGAAACAAAATAAGTACAGATGAGCAATTGGAACATGAGTTTAATTTTAAGAAAAGGAAAAGAAAAAGTCTTTCAATAGCTGGTATTTCTTAGTCGTTTTATCATCAGTAAGCCTTTAGTATATAGACATATTTCTTTTTTCTGTATCACTTTTGCATCAGGTAGGAACCAGATGTCAGTAAAATGAAGAAGACACAAAAAATATCTAGTACTATTTTCTCTATCAGTCTTACTGAGCCAGTCGTTAGGTTTTGTGTTTTTTTTTTAAGTTAATTAAAAAACAAAAACAAAAACACAGTACTTCTAGCTAAGTATAACATTGTGGATTTAATAATTGTGCATATTCAAGACAGAAATCTGCTTTTTAGAAAACTGTACTTCTCTACTTGGACACTTTCCTAAGGATCTTAGGATCTTACTTATTTTTAAGTAAAAACAAGAATTATTTTTGTTCTAAAGAAGGCCATGGATCAGAATACAAATCTTAATCTTTAATTCATTACTTAGTTACTTTGCTTTCTTAATTATTCCCAAATGGTATCAAACACCATTCACATACAAATAAAATGAAAATAATACCCATTTCATAATATGTAGGAAAATATGTTTTTTTCAGAATGTTTTTGAACTCAAAATAATATTTTTCAAGTTTTAAGGATAAATGTTACTAACTTCCCATATAAAAAAACAATCAGATAATTTTTATTAGAACAATTGCTCCACTAAGAGCCAGTGTTGAGCTTTTATAATCCACTATTTTGATAGATTTTCATTTTTAAATAAGTACATTTCTATTTTGCTTAATTTTATGGCTTACATAAAATGTATTCACATTTACTTAATATAAAAAATAGTTCTCACACTAGTTCAAAAATACCCAGATAGTAATTCACATTATCACACACTCATATACACCCTCTTATAAATGAATACAGCAGGTGTAGCAAACAAACAGAAAAGGCCTAGATTTTTTTCTTTTTTTCTTTTTTTTTGATAAATTGTGCTCTATAATAAATAATACTTGTGGTAAAATATATCTGGATATGGTAAGCATACATGTAGCATATATTAAGTATACAAGATATATTTACATAATATAGCAAGAGATACACACTTGTCTTTTTATCTTAGCTGTATAGTTAAAAGGAATGCAACTGAATGAAATATTTTATGTGCATTTGTTGTCACAAAAATCTTAGTTTAAAAGACAATCCTAACTTATTTAATAATAAATTCCAATTTATTTTTTTAATAAAATAACTTAAAAAAAAAAAAAAACCTAAAAGAGAATTTCCTTCTAATAGGATACTTTGTTTTGCAATTTTATTTCCATTTAAAGGCACATTTTATACATTTCTTCTTTTAAACATAACTATTTAAATATAAATAATAAATTATAAACAATTCAATTATAATATAAAGACAACCTAGTTGATGAGAGTTCTTTCCTATATTTTGTAAATTTTTCAAAGATCTCCATTTATATGGAAAATAACATTAATATAAAAGCTTTCATACTGAAATAAAAAACTTTTAGCACAAGTAAGCACATAATCTAAAATATCTCATATGTAATATACAATTTTCAAACCATACACTCAGTACAAATACTTTTGTTCCAGTGTTGTCTATGACATGAATTGTAAATATATTTCTCATTGTTCAGTATGATGTTTTACTTTACTTTTCATAATTTTTGCCTTTGAAAAGTTTTTATTTAATATAAGGAATTTTGTTAATTAAAAACATTCAAATTAATATTTTTTCAATGTCTATATTTTTAATTTATTCTGGGTTTACTTAATTTTAAGTAGAGATATTGATAGAAACCATATGAAAATGTTACTATATAGCCTCATGTTCATATGTTGTAACTGAAACAGAGCAAGCAAGTGTTTTAAAGAGAAATGTGTATCCTTCCTCTAAGGGTGAGGTATTGAGCTTGGGATAAAATACAAAGCACTGACCAAGGCCTATTTAACTTCATACCACTTGCTCTCTGTTCCAGCCACAGACACCATTTTTGTTGTTGCTTCTAGAAAATATCTTGCTCATTTTTGCCTTAACTATTTTGCATGTATTATTCCCTCTGCTTAGAAAGCTTGTACCATGGTTTTTTTTTTTAATTTCATAGGTAGCTCCTCCTCACCAGAGAATTTTTTCTGTTTGTCCAAGAAAAAGTAAGCCCATTTCATCTACCACAGACCCTGTGATGATGTGATAATATATTTGGTGGTAGATGGGCAGATTTGAACCTTAATTCTGCAACTTAGTGATTGTAAAATTTTACACTGTAATCTACCTTTCCATTTCTTCTTTTATCTATAAACTATAGCTAACTATAGACTCTAACTTATTAGAATGTTTTAAAGATTAAGGATAGATGAAGTAAAGATTAAGTATAAAATGGTTTGGCACAAAGGAAGCATTCAGAAATTTTATCAAGATGTTTATTTTGTCAATGATATATATTCTTTATTGTAAAATATGTCTTGTCATTTTTCTCTATATCTAGAAGAAAATACTAAAGTGAAAGGATGCTAGAAATGTGAGGACTGTTTTCAATTTTACTTAAAAATGCAGTTTTCCTCCATAAAATGGAACAAAAAGATATCTAGTTTTCTAATCCAACAGTGTATTATAAAGCTAAAATTACACTAGCTATGAATATCATTGTTTTTGCAATATAGGAGAAATAGAAGAATAAAATAGACACCATATTTTCTTTAGCCTTAAATATATTTAATGAAGCTCTAATATTTTATGGTTATTTTATTTTGTATGTTTTACTAGTTTAGAAAATAATAAAATAACAATAATACAAACTGAAAATTTTATCTCTTTTGTATTTAATATGCAGTCTACAGAATGGTTTCTGATATAATTAATTGTCCCTTCTAAAACTTCTTCTAAAGTAGGCTATAATAACTGAGGGATAATAGATTATACTACACAGAGAATACTCATATTTGTAACTTCAGTCACACCTTCAATTAATTCAAAGGTATACAAATTGCTCTAATTGTTACTTTCATGGGAAGGGAAATCTTCACCATGGATTTTAATATATTGAGGTCCTTGCTCTTCTACTTCCTTGGGGACTTCTAGGTTGTAATTTTTTTTTGTTTGTTTTTTTAATAGAATTCAATTGTACCTTATAATTGTTTGCAACTATATTATTCAAAAAACTCTGCAGATGTTTTAGCTATACAGAACCATCCCATTTATTGATGCAAAATTATACTTTGCCATGATTAAATTATTATTCTTTCAAAAATAAAGCAATTAAATTTTGTAAATGAGTTATTTTTGGTAGCCTAAAAATATATCGTATAGTTTAAACAGTGATTATAGCAAGTAATTGTGTAATAAGAAAATGTTAAGTCATGATAATCTAACTTGAACAAAACTTTACAGATTATGTCCTTAATAAACTACCAAATAAGACTTTACTATTAATGAATTTATTGTTTAAAGAATCATTGTTCCTTTATTTTAGTCATTAAAAATAGTAAAACAATGAGAAATTATTTGAAGCATTAAAAACAATCAAATATTAAGCTGTTACATTTCTGTAAAGGGTATTTTGTAAACTAGAAATACTTCAAAATCATTGATAAGGACATATATGTCATTTCACAGTGGCTATAGAAGTTTTATTGCCTAAAAATATGACAAGAAACTAATAAAGATAAAACATAAAATGTAACAAAGAAATGGATACATAAAGCATTGAGTTACAGGCATGTACTTATACTTGAATTGAGTTTGCTTAACCACATGCACTGTAAAAATAAAAATAGCAGAGAGATTAAAACTCAAAATTAGTTTAGGAATATATATGGCAATAAAAAATATTCCTATTGGACAATATAGTCCACAAATTTTTATGAAAGCATATACCATTAGAGACCTTGATTCACATATTTAACTCAGATTAGCAGATACGTACTAAAATCATGGTGTATGCAAATATGCTAGCTGCTGCAGTTGAAAGAAAAAAAACTTATTTTAAAGTTTGGGAATTAAAAAATCTACTAGAATGATAAGAAAAATCCACAGACAAGCATAAATTATACTAGAATATAGTATCTTAATTATAAAAATTTAAGAGAAGTAAAATATATCATGACTTCAACACATCAAAGTAAAAGAGGAAAATATCTTCATGAAGAATAAGCCAAGCTCTTGGGAAAGAGGTTGTTTAGATAAGCTCTTAAGTATTAAGACAATTCCTACAGGCAAATATATAAGAGAAAATGTGTTTTAGAAAATGAGTCCAGAATATGATGTATAAGTAAAAAGTGTATTAAACAATATATAAATGGTATGATTGTTTGGAGTTCCATGTGTAAGTAATAAAAGATGAGAGTATGATGGGACTATATTGTAGAAAATCATTGTTCCTGAGGATAGAAATATTGACTAATATAACTGGTGGTGGTGATCCAGTATGCATATTGTAGGTCAAAGAAACATGCTTGGAATTGTTTCAAGGTAATCAGTTTCATGGTATGATGAATGAAGATGGAGATGAGGGATAGAGGCAATAAGTTAGCTGGTCAATAGCAAGATGATACTGTGAGAATAGAGGGGATGGATAGATATGAATGCAATACAGTTAGATATTTTACAGCTGTGCAGCTGATTAAAAATAAAAGATAGGTGAGAAATAGGGATCACTTTTTAATATAGTTGCTCAATGCAATTGTAGGGCAATCATGGAATCTGAAAATTCATGAGGGATTTGTGCTGATTTTAAAAAAATGTTAAATTTAATTAAAAATATATTTAGCTTTAATTTCTGATAGAAGATTATGGAGGCAATGATTAAGGTAAAGGTTAAATGAAGTTAGAGGAAGCAGTGTGAAATAAAATCTGAGAAATGCAGTTGAAGTTGACATCTCTCCTCTCTTACTATGCTGTGTATCTCAATGTGTTCTGACAGTGATGAGGGTCAAGAAGAACAGCTGAGATAGCAGGTTGCCACAGTCACTGCAATTTTAATTCAGGATATGCTTTGTTTTATTTTCCAAGTCTAAGAATCCATCCAGGAAGCTGGGATGACAGGTAGAGTGGGCGAGTCAACTGATTATTTACACTGACAACCATGACAGTGGGAGAAATGACAGGCATTCATTCTATGCAAGGATTTATCAAGGACAAAACTTTCAAAGGTTAAAGCTGGGGAGAGAAGTGTATTCTTGGTCCTTATACTGCACTTAACTCTCTTCTTTTTAGCAATATTTTCCACTTTTTTTGGTGTCATTATCTCCCTTAAGACAACTGTCAAATCTCTATTTCTAATCCAATCTATTCAAATCCAAACCTCATTTTCTACTTGTACTAGGATTGGAGGCATTGCTGTTATATCATCAGAGATTCAAATTGTTAGTAAGTCTGTGAAGAGCTAAGAAGGTTAACTCATAAGCCATTTAGAATTGGCTTATGAGTTAACTAGCATTTTTTAAATGTACAGTTTTTTTGTTACAGTATCTCTATGTAATAGAGAGCAAAAAAGTGAATGAAATGGCAAGTTTGTTTTAACAGGATCTTAGAAATATGTAAAATTAAGCAAAATGAAATCTAAGAAATACAGGCCTATGCCACAAGCAGGGAAAAATATGGTGATAGTTGGAGGGGAAAGACTGTTGAGCTAACTAATATTGTCCAGAAGCTCAAATGGAAAGTAACCTTATATTTCCACATAGCATTGAATCTCAAAGCATCATGTGGGTTATACACACATATGGAAAATAATAACATTAGAGCCATCAATGAGAAGAAAGTTTGCAGGCAACAAACAAAGTTGCCTAAAATGACATTCCACTCTCTGTATTATAATGAAATGATAACAGAATAAATCAAAAAGTATCTGTTTATCATAGTCCAGGGATAAGATATAACTTGCAATTACCCAAAGTATTAGCTGTGATCTATGAAGGAGAAAAGAGAAACAAAGTTAGATGGTGATTCTCCCATTAATATTTCCTCTCTCACTAATTTCCATCATGAGTAGTATTTTGGGTACTCAAGCAAGTCCAACTCCATTCCCTCCTAAGTGCCTCTCTATTTGCTATTTCCATCAACCTGATAGATTCATTTGCCTTGATTCTTCATGACCAGCATGTTCATCAATTAAGTCTCAGCCTATATTGTATCTATTAAGAGAGACTTTCCTAACAACAGTTTTGAAAATAGCACATAAAGTGTCTTATTTTCTTAACAAAACAATATTTCTTACAAAAATATTGTTATTTGTTTTATTATTAATATACCTTCTCTCCCTACCTCACCCATCCTCCTCCTAACTAACTAAAATTTAAGCCCTATAACAGCAGGAAACTTCCATGACTTATTCATTATTGTATATCTAGCAAGAGTCAGAAGAGCAAGGATTTTACTTGCCTTGTTTACGGCTGGATTCAGTTCATGGGTAAGTGTTCGGCATTAAGAGACACCTAAGAAATACTACTTGAATGAATGAATGAATGAATAACTAGAAATAAGCAAACATAATGAGTATTTAGTAACAGAGTCAGTGAATCTCCATGAATGTCTAAACATAGCTGACAGGAAGAAGGAAAACCACAGAGACGGAGCTATCAAAGGGGTAGGGTGAAAAACAGGAGATTGCAGCATTTGGAAAAATCTTTAGAAAAGAGATGGTTGGCAGCACTGTAAAAGACAAAGAAGATAAGGGCTCAAAATAATCTATCAGTTTTGACAATTAGGAGTCCATTTGGGACAGCAATGTTTTTAAAATGCCAAGTGATGGAAATTTAATATTAAAACCGCAGACTAAACACAAAATGACTCACTTTCTTTCCTGTGCTATTGCCCTATCTTTTCCCATCCTATTGCCCTATCTTTTCCCATCATATATATATATATACATCAAGAGGACAGCAGCTTCTTTCAACATTTTATGAGCTTGCTTTTCACAATAAACTTTTTTTTTCCACAATGAGCTTTTTAATCACTAAGGATAAAAAGATTAATGATACATTCAGAGCTGTTTCATGCAGGGGGCAGATATTACAATAGGGAATTTGGATTAAATAATTGCATAAATAGGTAGTACATATGAGAAGGGTTAAAAAGGAGAAGCCAAGGCAACTGTGAGTGTTTCTTAGTGATTAGTCCTGAGTAGGATTGCAATGGAAGACTTCCCTGAGAAAGTTATCTTTCATCTAAGCTTTGAATAAAAATTAATCTAATCAGTACAGAATGGGGGAGGGGAGCTTTACAAGTTAAGAAAAATAAATTAGGACCAAGAAGTCTTAACTGGCTACAAGATCAATATGTGGCACCGATTTGACTTTTAAAATATATCTTCCATTAAAATATATTGAATAACAAAAGGGGAAGTAAGTCTATTGTCCAGTGTTTTAAATATGTTGTACTTAGTACTCATTGCTACTCCTCAAAGAAAACATTGACCAACAATTTGATAACGAGCAAAGTATTAAAATATCCAAACTGATAGAATACAGAGAAGCATTAAGGCTAGCATGCCTGTTTAACACAGAAAAGAGATAAAATAATGATGCACTCTTTCCATATTCAACATGTGACAAGCTTTAAACCACACATTCTACAAGATGGCACAGAAAACCTCATCTATTTTTTCTGATTATAGAGGAATATATCTAGTTTTGGGTGAGAGGTGGTAATTTATAGAAGCAAGGGTAGAATCAGAAGGAAATTTTTGAGACACGTGAGAAAATGTTTTAAGAACAGCAGGATAATCCATGATGATAAATGTTCCTGAGAGTTTAGGAAGCTTTAAAATAATAAAATTCTTCAAAAAAAAAAAAAAACACCACTGGGATTTCAAAAGAAAAAAAAAAGTGCAAGTTAGACTCTGAGGATATTAATGATGTATATGATTTTAAGGAAAATTGAATGGACATTGAGCATAGCCTATATGTTGAAATTAACCCCATCAAAAAGCAAGATTTCAAGTATAATTTATAAAGATTACCAAAAAATGAAATCTTATTTTTTAATATAAAATATAGCTTTAAAAAAGTAAATTTTTTGTCCCTCTAAAATCCCAGTCAATCCCAGTCTAACCTGGTTTTCTAGCTGAAAATATCTAAAAATCATTGGCAAAATGCAAAAAGTAACTACCTGAGGATTCTGAAAATACTCAGAAAGAGTGGATTGCGAAGGAGAGTTAAAACTTGAAGACTTGGTGGGGGAGAGGGGAAAATTACTCTCTTTTCCCTTGCTTTTTTCTTGTTTTCATTGAAAGTGAACCCCAGTTGCAAAAGTGCAGGCAGCCATGTAGTAGTTGTTAAGACATGAAGAGAAACCTTATTTATTTTCTGGCTAGAGTAACCTGGAAAAGGGGTCCCTGTCAGCAGGAGAAAACAGGAAGCACTCTGGATAGGAGAGAAATGGAGAAGGAAATTTCAAAATTCTGTCTCTGAAACTGTACAAATTCCTGTCTCACTTCTGAGCTGCACATTCACATACCAATTCAAAACTGGATAGCAAAAGCTTTGAGGATGGAAATATAATATAAAATAACTTCCAGACTAATACCTGTGTGACACATTCATGAAACAAATTAAAAGTAGCATAACAAAGTCTTAAAGAGTAATACTGACATTTGAACCACCATCCAGAGTGGGTGATGAGATGAGATAGGACATGTGGTCAAAACCTACAAGACAAAGCAAAACAAAACAAAACAAGAGCAACAATCTCTAAAAGATTTTAACAAGAATCAATGTTTATACAGTATACCTTTGGGAATCAGGAAAACATGAGCAATTCTCAAAAGAGATAAGAGATCCCAGTCATGAGAACTCAGAGGTCAGAATTATCAAAGACTTTAAAGCATTCACTAAATTATGTTTTAAGATAAAACAGAAATTAATGGAAGATATAAATTACAAAAATAACCCAGAGGCAATTAAAGAAATAGCAGTACAGTATCATCCAAAAAATTAGTAGATGGACTCAAGAGCAGGATGGAAATTTTGAGAGGAAAAAGTTAGTAAACTGGATGACAGATCACTAGAAATGATCTAACCAAAAGAATGGAGAAAAAAAGAATCGGAAACCTAGACTAAGGGCCTGCTGGGATAATATCAAAAGGGTAACACTAATGTCATTAGAGTTACAGAGGGCATGGAGAAAAAAATGGGGTAGAAAACATTAGAATATAATGGCTGAAAACTACACAAGATTGGTGAAAAACATACATTTATATATTTTCAGATGCAATAAAATTAGTGAATTCCAAAGTAGACATATATATTTTTACACACACACACATGCACATATAATGTGTATACACATGCATATATATAATGTATATGCATGATATACATGTGTATATATGTATATACATTTTGGAAAAAGCTAAAAAAAGTGACATGTTGCCTATTGGTATCAAAAATTGGAATGTTTGTGGATTTCTTATCAAAATCATGGAAGCCAGAAGACAGAGGAACATCTTTAATGTTCTGAAAGTAAAAATCATCAACACAGAATTCTATACACAGAATTATGTACCAGAAAGGAAAGCAAATTAATGACATTCTTGATGAAGAAAAACTAAGAAAATGTATTTCCAGAATAAATGCATAAGAAAATATTAAAAACAATTCTACATTCTAAAGGGACATAATATCAAAGGGTCACTTGAAACTACAAGAATGAAAAAATAGGAAAAGCAAAAAAAAAAAGTAAATATCTGAGTAAATACAAAAGACTGTTTTTATACTCTCAAGTTATTTAAAATATATATGACCATTTAAAGTAAAATTTATAAAAATTGTTATATTAAGTAAAGGGAACTATATGTTTGAAAAGTGTCCACATTTTGCTTGAAGTTATAAATATTAACATCAACTAGATTGTAAAAGTTCTGATATGTATATTGATATCACTAGAGGAATAAGAAAGAAAGAAGGAAGGAAGGAAAGAAAGAAAGAAAGAAAGAAAGAAAGAAAGAAAGAAAGAACGAAAGAGAGAGAGAGGGAGGGAGAAAGGGAGGGAAGGAAGGAGGAAGGAAGGAAAGAAGGAAGGAAAGAAAGAAGGAAAGAAAGAAGGAAAGAAGGAAAGAAGGAAGGAAGGAAGGTGATAAGATGATAAACACATACAAACGCAAATATAGATATGGACAAAAATTCAAAAGTTATAAAAACAGAATATCACAAAATTCAAATAGAACATTAAAAAAGAAGCCAGGGAAAGTAAAATAAAGGGAAAAAATCAAAGGAAATTCATGGGAAGATAATAAAATAGAGTACCTAAATCCAACCATATAAGTATTAGAGTAAATATGAATAGCATAAGCATACCAATTAAAAACAGATTGTAAAACTAGAAAAAAAAAAAGACCCAATGATGTGTTGTCTATTAGAATCCACTTTATAAATAAAGAAAATGGTAGGTACAAACAAGAAGATAAAAAGTATATTTCATGAAAAATTTGATCAAAATAATGCTTTACTGGTGATAATAATATAACACAAAATAGACTTTTTAATATTTAAACAAAGGAACATCCTTAGGAAGAAAGACACAATAAAAAAAAATAGATCAGTTCAACAAGAAGACACAACAGCAGTAAATGCACATGCACTGTATAGAGAACTTCAAAAAATATGGTGCAAAAACTAATAGAAATGAAAGGAGAAATAGACAAATCCACAGTTGTAAGACTCTAACACTCTTGTGTGAGTGACTTGTGAAAAAGCAGACAGAAGGTCAGCCAGGATAGAGAGACTTGTGCAACAGCAACAGCAGGTGGACTTAAATGAAAATTGTAGATTACTCCCCAAACAATGGCAGAAGATACAATATTTTCAAGTACACATAAACTTTCTCCAAGAAAGATCACATTGTGTCATAATAAATACTTCAACCTATTTTTTAACAATAGAAATCACACAAAGTATATTCTCTTACTATAATGAAATTGAAGAAAATACCAATATAGGATGATACATGAAATATCTACAAATATTTGGAAATTAGAGACCACACCTCTAAATAACCCATGGGTCAAAGAGGAAATTACAATTAGAAAAAAAATTGAATTGAATGCAAGATAGCAAAATTTGTGGAATCCTGTTAAATGTTTAATAGAAGAAAATTTATGGTATAAAGCATTTATATTAGAAGAGATCATCTTAAATCATCTTGAAGAAACTAGAAAAGGAAGAGCAAATTTAACCCAGAGCAAATAGGAGGAAGGAAAAAGTAAATCTGAAAGCAGAAAACAATGAACATAACAGGGACAATAGAGAAACTCAATGGAACCAAAAGCTGAAAGTCATCAAACAAATCAGTAAAATTGGTAGTCTGGCCACACCGACAAAGATTAAAGAGAATAAATAAATTTCCAATGACAAACTGCAGTATTAACATAACCTCAAAACCTAGACACTAAAGGATGAATTTGACAACTTTGATGACATTGTTTCTTAAAGACATAAACTAGCAAAGTTTACTCAGTAAGAAATAGATAACTTGACTTATACTATACCTATTAAGATACAAATTTATAGTTTTAACAAAGAAAACTTTAGGGTCAGATGGCTTTACTAGCAAATTGTACCAACATTTTTTGAACAAATACCGTGTCTATACAAACTTTTCAGAAATAAGAGAAAAGGAAACAATTTGCAACTCATTTTTAAAAACCAGTGTTCCCTCAGCTAAAGCCAGAAAAATACATTAAAATTAACTGCAGATCAGTATCACTCAGGAAAAAATGGATGTAGAATTTATGAGTAAACTTTTAACAAACTGAATCCAGTAAAAATATAAAAATAAAACAATCATGAACAAGTGGAGTTTATCATATGAATGCAAGGTTGAATCAGCATTTGAAGACCAATGAGTTAAAAAGGAACCATAGGATTATCTCAGTGGATACAGATTCAATATTTGCCAAACTTCAATATCTATTTCTCAATTAAAAATATTAAAACTGAACAAATGGCAATAGAAGGAAATGTCCTTAATCTGATAATAGCCATCTACGATAAACCTAGACTTAACATTATACTTAACATTGAACAACTGAACGTCAAGATTATCCAAAATCAGCACTCATATTTAACAATATACTGGAGGGCCTATCTAATAAAAGAAGGCAAAATATGAATAAATATATACATATTTATTAGAAAAGAAAAAGTTGAACTACCTGCATTCACGTATGACATCATCTACAAAGAATATTCCAAAGAATCTACAGAAAACTACAAAGCAATAAGTTAGTTCAGCAAAGTTGCAGAATGCAAAGCTAATGTAGAAAAATATTTTTTCTGCATGCTTGCAATGAATAATTTGAAATCAAAATATGAGTGTCATTTACAATAGCACCCCAAAAATGAAATAGGTATATATCTAACAAAATATGCATCTCCCCTTTTGCTTAGATATTCTTTTTTGTGGTTGTATCTTTGAACATTTATTTTTTCTAGGGTTTATGAAATGAGCAAAAATATCATAGTAAGCCACTGAACTTTCCAGACATCTTCAGATCCAAAATCTGCCATCCCTGTATATGTCATCCGAAATGATTCAAAGATTGCTACCCCAATATACATCCCTGAATTCCCAGTTAGAGCAAACATAGACATTTGATGAGGAGCCTAACCCAGGACAGTATGCCTGGCCATTTTTGTACATGGAATTGTTTAGAATTAAAATGAATTCAGTTAGGGCGCCCAGACCAGGTAATAGTTCTTTCACTCTTTGAGCTCTGCCACATACAGGAGAGCTGTTGCATTCATTTATTTATTCAGTACTTAATGGCAGAAATCAAGGCCCCTTGTCCCCATGAGACTTGTATTCTGGTGGGTATAACAGACAATAGTATGTGAACCAATAAATAAACAAGATGATGTCAAAACTAATAGATGAGAATTTAATCCCGGCTCCTTTTTTCTTACCAATTGTGTGAACCTGGTAATGTTTCTTACCTTATATATATAATTTTAGTGAGTTATAGTTGATTTACAATATATGCTTCAGTTGTACAATGTAGTGATTCACAATTTTTATACATTATATTCCATTTATAGTTATTATAAAAGATTGGCTATATTCCCTAGCTGTACAATATATCCTTGTAGTTTATTTATTTTACACATAATAGTTTGTACCTCTTATTCCCCTATCCCTATCTTGCCCTTCCCCACTTTCCTCTCTCCACTGGTAACCACTAGTTTGTTTTCTATATCCATGAGTTTGCTTCTTTGTTGTTATATTCACTAGTTTGTTTTATTTTTTAGATTCCACATATAAGTAATTTGTGATATATAACTGAGTACCAAAAAAACAAACAACCCGATTAAAAAATGGGCAGAGAATCTGAACAGACATTTTTCCAGAGAAGACATACAGGGGGCCAACAGGCACATGAAAAGTTGCTCAACATCACTGATCATCAGAGAAGTACAAATCAAAATCACAAAGAGGTATCACCTCACAATTGTCAGAACGGTTATAATCAAAAAGACTACAAATAACAAATGTTGCAAAGATGTGAAGAGAAGGGAACCCTGTACACTGTAGGAGGGAATGTAAATTGGTGAAACACTGTGGAAAATAACATGGAGCTTCCTCAAGAAACTGAAAATAGAACTACCATATGACCCAGCAATTCCATTCCTGGGTGTATACCCAAAGAAAACAAAAACACTAATACAAATAAATGCATGCACCCCAATATTCATAGTAGCATTATTTACAATAGCCAAGGTATATTAGCAACCTAATTGTCCATCAACAGATGAATGAAGATGTGGTAGATATATGCAGTGGAATACTACTCAGCCGTAAAAAATAATAAAAATTTTCTATTTGCAACACATGGATGGACTTGGAGGGTATTATGCTTAATGAAATAAGTAAGACAGAGAAAGAAACATAACGTATATTTATACGTTCTTTGATTTTTTTCATCAGCCTTTTACAGTTTTCAGCCTAGAGGTTATATACAAATTCTGAGTCAAGGTTACTATCCCAAATTTATTCCTCTCAATGTTATATGTAACCAGCAACCTGGAGTCTCAGTCACTAGAACTGTGCTTCTCTTTTGATATTGATATATTTCCTACTTCCATTACCTCCATGGCTATATCCTAGGCATTTCATTACCCAGACCTTCAGTAACTCCAATA
The DNA here is from genome assembly GCF_949774975.1 of Lagenorhynchus albirostris. Lineage (NCBI taxonomy): Eukaryota > Metazoa > Chordata > Mammalia > Artiodactyla > Delphinidae > Lagenorhynchus > Lagenorhynchus albirostris. The sequence continues at coordinate 35,970,188 of NC_083112.1, read as the reverse complement.
TCTCAAATTAAATTGTTCCATATGTTAGCCATGATTACCTATTTTGGCTGCTTGTCACCAATGATACTTCATTTTTAACAATCTTTTAATTCCCTAGGACTCTCAATCAATTGATTTAACTGGTAATCTATATTACCTGCCACCCTCCCTTTTCCCATACCATCTTACTTTCCTTCATTTTGCCCAACGGAAATTTATCATTATGTCTACTTTCAAAATTTTGTCACTCTATTTTTTTTTTTTTTTTTGCGGTATGCAGGCCTCTCACTGTTGTGGCATCTCCCGCTGCGGAGCAGAGGCCATGGCTCACGGGTCCAGCCGCTCTGCAGCATGTGGGATCTTCCTGGACTGGGGCATAAACCCATGTCCCCTGCATCAGCAGGCGGACTCTCAACCACTGCGCCACCAGGGAAGCCCTGTCACTCTCTTTAGTTGGGCTAAGATCCTAATACTGTTAAGTCCAAATTCCTTTCTAATATATGCCTCTACTCACAGAGCTAACTATGGCAGGAGAAATCCATCATACATAGCTGTCACACATTTTCCATGAGTCAACTCAGTAGTCATGGGCTTTGAGAATATTACCCTAATATCCTAAAATGGACCTCTCCCGTGTCCACATGAAACTTCTTTGCACCTAGCATATGTAATTTTGGGGATATTTTAGGTGAATTCTCCTATCTCTGAGAAATCATCAAATTAAGCGTCCTCATCTCATCCATCTCTGTTTATTTAACATTTGCTTTAAAAATAGCAAAATATCTATCAATATTTGCTAAATGAAAAAAATATATATGAATGAATGGATACTTGAATGAATACACTAATAGTAGTACACAAAATTTAATGTGCATTAGAATCACATGAATGGTCTGTCAAATCACAGATGCTAGGCCCCACTCCCAGAATTTTATATTCAACAGGTATAAGGTTGGTTCTTAAGAATTTACATTTCTGACAAGGCCCTAGTGGATCATGATGCTGCTAATTCATGGATCACATTTAAAGAATGTCTGATTTTTAGAGAATTAATCTACTGGTGATAAAAATACTAGATTATAATAATATTTTAAATAAATGCCTGTGTTAAAAACTTATTGTGGAATTGGTAATATCCTAAATCAGTTAAAATATGACATGCCTTATAAGAAATGCAACCTATATATCTCTTAAAACATTTACAGTTGGAAATTTCCATCCTTCTCTTTACCCATTATTTTTCTTTTTTCTTTTCAATTTTGCAATTTTAACGAAATATTTTTTGCTGAATAAAAAAGCAAATTTCAGTCATCAAGATGACTAGGACACTTCATCCTTAAATATATAGACATGCATTTCCTAAGACAAAGAAATTTCCCCTATATAACCACAAAACTACAATGGCATTTGAAAAATCCAATATTGACACAAAAATATTATGTAATATGCAGTCCATCTTTAAATTTTCCCAAGTGCCTCAGTCACTTTTTGAAAATATCCAATTAAAATCAGGGAAATAAATGTGAAGTTATTGTTTCCATACAGAGAACCATTCTGAAGATGAAAAGAAGCAGAACAATTTATAAATGGAGATATTTTTTCCAATTTGTTGTAATTCAATAAATTGCAAACTATTTAATCTATATTACCCATTTTTATTTGGTCTCAAATTCATTAATGCTACATCTGAATAGGGAGAAATTATATCATAAATGTTTCTTTTAATTATTTCTAAGTATTGAAAGGGGAATGTGACATGATGAGATTAAGTGAGAATACATGATAGGCATTAGTAGATTAATAAAGTGGTAAATAGCAGTATAGCACAGGGAACTCTACTCAGTACTCTGTGGTGACCTAAATGGGAAGAAAATCCAGGAAAGAGGGGATATATGTATACATATAGCTGATTCACTGTACAGTAGAAATTAACACAACATTGTAAAGCAATTATACTCCAATAAAAATGATTTTAAAATAAATAAATATCAGTCTATTGCCATGGTACGATCAAATTTCTCCCAATATATGTATGCTCTTCATAATATTATAATAACTTTAATTAAGAAGGTTTTTATTTTCCAAAGTACTATTATAAAAGTTCTTTCCAAAAAATATGCTAGTCTAGGTGATACAAATATTAAATAAAACAGGAATTTAAATATATCATTCTTGCTTTACTTATATATTGACTATGAGGACACAAAGAAAAGCATTGATTTTACTTTGGATATTTTGGACTGCCAAAATGTAAATTCCATAAGCTAAAATAACAGAAAAGAATGTTTCTCCTTTTACAAAGCATGAGTGATCTGCTAATAGTTCCAACTCATGGATTTACACCTGTTCATATTTTATGGAGAGATGATCAATGATTAATCACATTTAATGGCTGTCATGCTACTGAAGAATGGTATGAAGAAGTACAGCAATGCATATGAAATACCAGAAGACAATATTTGCTGTACACATTACTGGTAAAAATTCAAACATTACAGAAAGACTCTTTTATTTTGGTCTCACCATTTGACCTTAATATTTAATAATGTCATATTCATCCAAAACAGTCCATTAGAAGTTAACCTTCTCTAGAAAGTCACTATTCTTGGCCTTGTGATTAAAATAACAATTGATTATCACAGAAAAATTTGAAAGTGAGATTAAATAAAATGATGAAGAAATAAGAAGCAGGTGCAATTCCAACAAATACAAATAGCCTTCTGCCACTATGTATTCTTAAGTTTAGGTAAGAAATTAGTTTTCATACAATTTTGCCCTCCTTTTTAAATTAAATTTTACTCACTTTTGTTAAAAATCCCATAGTAAGTATATTGAATTTTGCATTTAATTGAATTTTTTCATGGCAATTTTAATATTTGCTATTATTTTTTTCTGAATGATGTTAAACAGTGTTTCCTTGGTATATTTTTTCATTGTTAATTGGGGTGAATACGGCACCATTGATTTGTGGTCTGATTATATAATTCTTCTTTTGTGAACTGGTTGTGTTTATATAGCTTTTGCACATATTTATTCTTATTATTGCCTGAAGAATTGCTGTGTATAATAAAGTGGCGAGTTAATTTCTTTTAACATATCACTTAATTCAATTTGCTTGTCAAGTTGTTAACATTAACATTAACATGTTAACATGTTAATTAACATGTTACATTAACATTTCACCTTATGTTTTTGTAATATATTTTTACTTTGTTATTAAATGTTTTACAGTCAAATATAGTAATCTTTAAAAAAATTTTATTTATTTGAAATTCCATGTTTCAATACAAATAACATACTATATTACAAAATGAATATGTCAATATTTGAAATGTCAATTCAATGAACCAGTATTTTCTAATGATCAATTTTTGATGTGGCAAAATCTTGTGTGGGTAAAAAATCTATCCAGTGTATAAGACACAGCAATGAATTAAAGTAAAATTGATTATAAAAATTTCATTAATGAGCTCAGATTCTACATTTTAAACAACTTGTAAACTTGTAAGAAACTATCACTTGTCAACTTCTGTTGTTTGTCAAAAAAGAATATCCACAGTTATCTGAAAATACTGTTAAAATACCTTTACTTTTCTCAACTACTTATGTGAGAATACATTTTTTTTTCATCTGCTTCAACGAACCCAACATATAAGAGGTTGAATGAAGAAGCAGATATGAGATTCCAGCCATTATCTATGAAGCCAGGCATCAACCATATTTACCAAAATGTATAACAATACAAATCTTCTCAACAATTGTTTTTGCTTCAACATACATTATTATTTTTATAAAAATACAGTATCCATCTTAACATGTAATAGATTTATTTTCACAAATTTTAAAAATATTTTGTTTTTTGGTTTTATGACAATAAATATCAATAATTATAACTAACATAAATTAAAGCCTTGGGGATGATAATTTGAGAAAGTATAAAGTATATTTTAGAACAAAATAAGATTATTTTCCTTATGTCTGCCTTCTGCTAATGTATTCTTTTAGTTATGATGTTAAAATATTTTTATTTTACTTTTGTCTTGATAACATATTTTTGTTGAATTTGGAATTTCAATGGAAATATATTTTATTCCCCACAGGGATTACTCTTTTTTCTAATTTTATTTCAAATTAACTGCTGTTTATTGATGAAAATTCTTTTCCTTTTTTCTGATAATATTAATTTTTCTCTTTTTCCTTTTTTTCTTTTTTTTCAGAAGATACACAATGTTTTGCAAGGTCTGACATGACTGTTTTAATAGTTCTGGAAATTCCTCATCTAGGACACTTTAAAATATATGACACATTGTGTGTGAGTAATGTTTGCATTTAAATGCAAAATAATATATAGTATAGTGTATGTGTTTATGTCTACATGGGTATTTTATCTGCCTTTTTATTTTGAAATTTAAAATTTTTCTATATTTAACTTTTTTCTTCTTAATTTTTTCTTTTCTTTCTTCAAGTTTTATTGATATATAATTGACATATAGTACTGTATAAATTAAAGGTGAGCAGCATAAAGATTTGACATACATACATGATGAAATTATTGCCACAATAATTTAGTAAACATCCATCATCTCATAGATACAAACTTTTTAAAAAAGAAAAAAATAATTTTTCCTTTTGCAGAGAACATTTAGGATTTACTGTCTTAACAACTTCTATATATAACATAAGCAGTGTTACTTATATGTACCATGTTGTACATTACATCCCTAGTACTTATTTCTCTCATAACCAGAAGTTTGTACATTTTGACTACTTTCATCCAGTTTGTACTACCCCCACTCCCCCACATCTGATAAGCACAAATCTAATCTTTCTTTTTCTGTTTGTTTGTTTGTTTATTTGTTGAAAATAATTTGCCTACAACACTAATGTTAGTTCCTGGCATACAACATAGTGATTTGTTATTTCTATACATTACAAAAGATCACTACAATAAGTCTAGTTATCATCTGTCACCATACAAGGATATTATATCATTATTGGTTATATTTCCCTATTGTACATTTTATCCCCATGACTCATTTATTTTGTTACTGGAAATTTGTACCTCTTAATCTCCCTCACCTTTTCACTCATCCCCATTCCCCTCTCCCCTCTGGCAACAAACTGTTTTTTCTCTGTATGTATGACTATGTTTCTGTTTAGTTATGTTTGTTCATTTGTTTTGTTTATTAGATTCCATTATTTTAAAAATAGTTTCAGCTATTTCCTTTTCTTTTGTAAGTTATACATTCTATCTTCTCTTTAAATGATTAATAGACTTTACAACATATATAATTTATCATAAGTTTTATAGCATATCATATCATAATCTAAAATTGATACCTTTATCCACATTTCAAAAAATTCTAGGAATTTAGAACGTCATTTGCTCCTTCTTGTATATGCTACTTTTTTCAAGCCAAAACTTCCTTGAGTCTCAGACCCTTATACCAGAACTCTTTTCCTCTGAAGCTTAACCCTTAAAATTAGTTTTGTTGAATATTTGCTGATAGAAAGACTTTCTATTGTGGTTTGTCTTTAAATGTCTTAAGACTTTTATCTGATTTAGAACTTTAAGTTGCCAGTTAATTTCTTTCAACATGTTGCTTACTTTCTTGTGCTCATCTTATTCTTGTTGCTTACCTGGTCGATTCAATGAGATCATTCAATTTACCTGACACTATTTTGATCTTATTTGCCTCTTTCTTTTCCCTTGTGTTTGAGATCTTTTGTTGTTATTGATTTTTGCACTTATCCTTTGGTGTATCTGAACTACATCCTATACTGTATTTTTTTATTCATCCTGCTTGACATTCTTTGGACATCTTCAATATGTAGATTGTTGATTATTTGTTAAATCTGTTGGAATTTTATATTGTTCTATTTCTTTTAGACATTTTCTGATCAATTTTTTTTACAACTATAGTAGAATAAGCACATATGTTTTATAATCAGTGTTTATATTTCTTATCTTTGCTAGTCTGTTTCAGATGTCCATGTTATGTGCTACTTCTTCATCATGGTAGATTTTTCATATCTGTATTTGATTATTTTGTTTCATTTTTTTCAACTTTGAGTTTAGATCACTTTCCTTTGAAAATTATTTGTGGAAATAATTTATGGTTCAATATTACTCTAGTATTCTGCTCAGCACTTTGATGTATTATCAATTCTAGATGTCTTCAAACTATATTTATAATCTAAGACATAAAATTGTTTTAAACACACAAGTACTGTAAGTCTCAGGGGAAATTCTACTTAATAAGACATAACTTCGTTTTCATTACTTATCCAATAGTTTTAGCTATTTTGAGTGGCAGCTATTTATCAGAATGATACAGCTTTCCACCGATATTACTTCCTATAGAGCCTTTTCAATCCTGGTAACTATTCTTGATGAATAGAAAATTTTAACAGCTGGGGGTTGTCATCATTATATTCATTCCAAGGCCTGCCATCATCCTGAGAAATGGTACCTTTCATATAAATAAACCAGTCAGCATGCTGTCCTTTCAGGGTCATGTCTTTTCTAATTTCCATGTTATTCAACCATGACTATATCTTTGATCTTAACATTACCTAAAATTTCTCTTCTGTCTATTGCTGCATTTCCATTTATAAAAGAAAATAAAGTTCATTTTTCTTAAATTAAATAATAAAGAGCTTGTTCTTGGAAATAAATACAAGTTTTAAATAGTGTTGTTTTCAGGAATAATATTTTGGTATATTGATTTACTTCTTAAAATTTTAAAACAACTGTAATTTGAGAATAACTACTGTAAGTGATATAAAGCAAAAATACAAATATTTTTCTAGTAAAAGAACACTTTTAATTTTCGACAAAAGTAAAAATGATGAAGATGTTGAATGAAAAAAAAATGCACAACCTAAAAGATGAGAATTATGTTTTATTTGGCAGACAAAACTGAGGACTTAAGCCTGGGGTGCAGTCTCTCAGAAAGCTCTGAAGGACTGTTCTGAAGAGGCAAGGGAGGAACCAGAATATATAGGGGGTTTTGCAACAAAGACCAGGTATTCGGAACATTGAAAAAATACTATTAATTAAGGAAAAACAGACACCACAAGTTAATGAATTTAGCATCTTTCTATATGTGGGAAGATGCAAGAGCCTGGGCTCATTGAAATCATTCCTTTGATACGCACCTTAGCTACACAGGGTCAGTATCCTGTGCTTTCTCATCTTGGGTTCCCTCTGGGTACACCTATGTGGGGGGCTGTAGTGGCTGAAGGCTTGGCAGCAGGCAGCCCATTTGTCTCCATCCAGAGCTCCCTCAGCGCTCACTGTCAGGTGTGGCTGTCGTGGCTTGATGGCTACAACATCCTTTGTTTACTGATATGGCAAGTAACATTTTTCATTCACAAAGGAAAGTAAGAAAAAATTTGTTTTATACTTTGAAATGAACAATGCTGTGTTTATTTTTTAAATCATTAAAAATATACTAAAATTAAAAGACGTTGAGTTTTGGAAACAGTTACTTTCATTTACTTAGATATCATTCCATAAACATAAAATAGATAAACTATGGAAATATTTTGGATGGAATTTAGTTTTAAATATGGTGATATGTATACAAATTTACTGATACAATGTACTCTGCAAGCCAGCAATGCTACTGATTTTCATCCAAATATAAGGTTTGAAAAGTAATGGTGCAGTACATACATAGATTTTAGCCACTCATTATTTGCATTCTCACCTGAAAACATCCCCCACTTTTGTGCCTCAATCATTATAGCTTATAATACAACGAGCTATTTCTATCCTCAATGACTTTGTACTGTATATTCTGATAACTATCTCTTCCCTAGACTCTTCTCATTAATTGCTTTCTTACATTTTTAAAACTTTATTTCAAATATGACTTCTTTTGTTATGGTTTCACTGACCTCCTAATCTAAAATACCTTCTGCCCACCAAGGCATCATAACATCTTAACTGCCATAATAATATATGTGTGTGTTTATATGCCTATATCTATGTAAATATGATCAGTCTAATTTGCTATAATGGTTTTCTACACTACATAAAATGTTTGCATTCTTAGACAAAACATATACATTACTATCTGTATAAAAATTTAAAATTATTCTCAATTTATTACATTGAACATTCTCCAGCATAGATCATATGTTATGTCATCAAACAACTCTTAACAAGTTTAAGAAGATTGAAATCATATCCAATACATTTTAGACTATAATGGTATAAAATTAGATATCAATGACAGGAGGAAAACTGGAAAATTCACAAATATGTTCAAATTAGACAATACAATACTAAAGAGCCAATGGGTCAAAGAAGAAGTCAAAAGTGAAATTAAAAAAAAAAACAACAACTTGAAAATAACAAAAATGGAAACACAACACACAAAACATATTGGATGCTGCAAAAGCAGTTCTAAGAGGGAAGTTTATAGTGATAAACACATACATTAAGAAAAAAAGAAAGCTCTCAAATGAACAACCTCACTTTACACCTCAAGGGACTAGAAATAAAATAATAAACTAAGCCCAAGGTTAGCAGAAAGAAGGAAATAACAAAAATCAGAGCAGAAATAAATAGAGATTAAAAGACAATAGAAAAGATCAACAAAAATAAGAGCTGGATTATTTTTATAAACAACATTGGTAAACCTTTAGCTAGGCTAACTAAGGAACATAGACGATTAAAACTAATAAATCAGAAATGAAGGGGGAGACATTACATCTGGTACACAGAAATACAAAGAATCATGAGGCTACTATGAACAATCTTTTTTTCCCCCTAAGCAACAAATATTATAGTAAGAAAGCATAGTAACAGCAATATGTACTTGAATTCATTATTTTTCAATGGCTTATAAAGATTTTGTAGATCCACTCATTAAAAGTAAAATATAGTTCAACACTAGGGACTGTGCATGTTGTTAATGGAATTATTTGGTGATAGTATTTTGTAAAAGAGATCATTTGTAGCTTTGAGAAGAATCTATTTCTAACATTTTGGGCTTACAAACACCTTTTCAAATGTCTGAGTAGTCAGGTTAAAACTGATGCATAGAGAAACCCAGAGGTGGTAAAATGTATATGACTAATTTTTTATTCCAAAGATGAAACTTACAGCACATTATGTACTTCCCAAATTAGTGGTCTTTTCCTTAGGTATTTAAGATTCACAGTTAAAGTTTAACTACATAAGCAAAGTTGTAACGTCCCCTACTGGCTCCATAATCCAAATAAGATCACTAGCTAAATAGAGGACTTTAGAGTAATAGGTTCTCATGACTCTAGGTGGAGACTATTACAAATCGATGGCATCGTAAAAGACACCACTGCCTTAAGAATCATTTCTTGTCGGTACAATAGGGGTAGATTTGCCTGCAGATCCCAGAAAAAGCAACACTATTATAGGCTGAGTACAGATGAAGGTGCTTCAGACTTTTCCTGGGGTGGTCATTAGGGGCCGTCTTCTGCAGGAGTCAACTCTGTGATTTTATCATTCTGTGAATGGGCAGGCGTCTGAGGACCAAAATGAATTATCCCTGTTAAGTAACCTGGGTGTTGGGTTGGGAACCAACCCCTAAAGCACATCAGTGAAAGTTAGACACCTATGTTGGATTTAGCAGACAAAGATGTGAAAGAAGCTATTTTAAATATGCTTAAAACAGAAAATAAAATGCTTATTTTATTTAAAGCAGAAAATAATGAGTAAGGAGACAGAGAATCCAGCAGAGAAGGGAAAACAAGAAAAATTGCCAAAGTTGAACTGAAAATTTCAATAATTTAAATGAAAAATCCCTGGAGATAGTGGAAGAAATTGTTAATGAGTGTGAAGACTGATTAATAGAAATTATTCAAAACAAAGAACAGTGAAAAAAATTGAAGAATAACGAATTCAGAGCTGCAATGACCTGTGGACAGTATCAAACAGTATATAGCAAACTCTCTGAAGGAAAGGAGAGGGAGCCTTGGGCAGAAAAATATTTAAAGAAAATGTGAAACATTTCTCAAGTTTTGGGGAGAACATCAGCTCATAGATTCAAGAAGGTCAGCAACCCCCAAGAAGATAAATAGAAAAGAAACCAGGAATTTATTTTGAATTTTGTCGAGATTTTCCTATAAATAATCTATTTTTCTATTGAAATAAAGATTAAAAATAATATAATAATTCCAATAGATGTAAAAAAGAATCACTGGACAGAATTCAACAGCCATTCATGAATTAAAAAAAAAACAAAACGAGAAACACTGTTAACCAAAATAGAGCTAGAAATACTTTCCTTGGTATATGATATTGGCCTTTTACTACATATACAAATAAAATATATGTATACATACTATTATAATCACATCTAATTTCATATTTCAGAGTGAATTGCTGATGCCTTTCCCCTAAGATTCGACAGGCCCCAGGGATACACCACATATCATAACTCCTTAGAGATCAACAATTCACATCTGCATTTTGAGGGAAATACAGTGGAAAGTATTATAATTTACAATGTATGTTTTACCAAGAATGCCACATGCTTATTTAGTCTTGAAACTATTTTTTTCTCACATAAAATGTAGAGTAATTTTCATAAATATTCTCTTATTCTAACTGGTTGGGATCTCTCACTGTTTCCTTAGTAAGGAAAAGTAGAGACTTACAAACCTAGTACATATCATTTTTGGTCAATTTAAATGGTACAGTGAGGAACTTCTTATAATTTTTAGTATAGTTTGTGCATCCATTTATTTTTATAAAGTTTATCCATTTTTATTCATAATATTTTGTGTTAACTTCTCCAATGACAACTCTATATAGATGTCTAGGCAAACCTGGGGATGGATGACAGTGATGCCTATTAGAATCAAATATTTGATACACACAATAAGTGAAGAAAGGTAACTAGCAGTCTTTACAGACCTCTTTTTTTAGCTAAGCTAAATTGTGATTGGATTTACATATCACACTTTTTTGTGTGTTTTAGCCCCAATGACCCTTACAACAGTAATAAGTTAAAACATGGCTGTTATTATGATAAACATAGTGGGTAAAATTCTCATTTACAAAGCATAAACAAATACCAATTGTAAGTGCATGGATCATTTAATTTTAAGTTCTGATTGTGTCCTTCAGATGGTCAAGTATAAATCCTTTAAACTGAAAAAGAGCAATGGGGAGACAAGATGACAGAACAGAAGGACCTCGAGCTCACCTCTCAGGAGCACACCAAAATCACAACTACTAGACAACCCTTGATAAATTGAAAAAGAGCAAAGTGATTAAGTTTCTAGTGTAAAATTAGAATACAATAGGTACCAATACAGATCTAACTCTAGGCACTGCTCTTCCAAAGTGCAAACACTTATGAGAATTTGATTATTTTATTTTTGAAAGCATCGAAGCCTGAGATCAAAAGGAATTTGCTGAAAAAATAATGAACTGAAAGTATTTCAAGCAGGATAAACATTAAAAAGTTAGCTGAAAAGTTAAGGATTCTGAAGAATGTTAGCCAGAGATTCTCTCTACCTAGAAATACCAAACAGAAGTGAAAGTGGATTGTCCCATGAGGAAATCTAAGAGTTCTGTAGAGAAAAACAGTAACAAATGTTTGTTTCTTGAGTGCCTTTCACCAAGCAGAATTCAAGATTTAAATGACTGAAGAACAATTTGATTACATTGATTTAGACAACTTTATTATAAAGAAAAAAAAAATGTAATCCCAGAAAATGTCTAGGATTCTGAATAAACTCTCTACAGTTTTTGCTGGTATTTCCAGCTGTTTTTGTTTTATGCTTATATCAAAAAATCTTAGGAAATTAGAAAATGCAAGGATTTTCATCAATAGATACTTCATTGTGAATATTTTAAAGAACCCAATTAAAACTACCATTTGTATTTACTATTGCATTTAGTGTAAACTTTACTAAATCCTTTAATTATATATACATGTATATATGTGTATGTGTGTATATATATATACACACATACACATATATATATATATATAATATAGGAGATATCCATATCTATATGCACAACTCAGGTGTGTCATAAGACCCCTTCATGTAAGGAGACTCTGATCATTTCATTGTTTCATTGATTTTGTTTCTCTCAAACCTTAGAGGCATCTTCATGTTTAACAGTTTGTTGCACTGCAGGATGACTGAACAGCAGCTTGCCCTTCTTGTATAAAACCTTTGAGGCATTTTATCAGCTAACATCACTTAACAGCAACTTTTAAACTTTGACTTATTTACTGCCAAAATCATTCAGCCAAGACTTAATTCATCTGATTTGACTAGTCCTATTTTGTAGGATAAAAATGAAAGTAGTTCTCTGAAATTTCCTTTGAAAACTATAAATATGCAGGAAGGTCATTTCTCTTGGCAGATTTTGTTGTGAATAAAAGCTTAGCTGCTAGGAGACTGTTTCCAAGACACTTCAGTGATCAAACCATTATCACAGTTGGCTACCACCTTCATACATTAGGGCTTTCATTTAGAAGAGAATATAAGCAGTCCTAATTGCCTTCACTATATATCTCAAAGACAGTAAGAAAGAGGAATTAACAAATTTATGTATGGTTTATGTGGAGTACTAAAACACAAGTTAATTATTTGTTTTAATTAATAACATCCCAACTCAAGCTGTTATCAAACTGTGCTGCTAGTTGTTTCATGAAGCTTGAATGAAATATTAGATTCATAATTTTATTTCCATTTACTAATAATTCCTAGTCTATACTTTCATAACAAAAGCAGAACCATCTATGAATTTTAAAATGTTTCAATGGGAAGACTCTTGATTAGAAATATTTGGTGACCGTATCTCTTTTGAGATAAACAATGATTGACTATTGTTCTCTAATGATTATCATGGTGTCTGGCATATTGAAGGAATGCATGCAAAAATTTTGATTGAATTTATGACTAAAGAAGAGTATACCTATGTTTTGAAGCCAAAAAAAAAAAAAAAGAAATTTCATGTCACTACTAAATAAAGTTCCATTTCTTCACATTGCCTATTTCCTGATAGAAAAAATAAGCCTATTATTTACAATGTATATTTAATAAAATAAGGCAGTAATTCCTCAAAAAATTCAGAACCACACCACTATTGATTTTCCATTTTTATTTGGGACAGATTTTCCATAAGTGAAAAATATAAGAAATGGTACTTTTGTTCTTAGTAGTTGCTTTCATATTACTGTAATGTTTTGACATTGAAATAGTACTATGAGCAGAGAAATAAAAGTTGTAAGATCTCAAAGTGAGCTGGAGTAACCTAGGTTCCACTGTGTAAAGAAATTGTTTTAGTGTCCTCAATGTTCTAGAAATACAAGTTTCACAATAAAAAAAAAATTTGTTTGTCTTCTAAATGAGACAAAATTTCAGTAAACATTATTTATATAAAGTAATTTCCTAGATACTATATATTTCTGATAGTGTTTTCCTTACTCTAATTTGTCATTTGGTCTGCATAGTTTATGCATATACTCCAGTAAATCAGATGTTGGAAATATAATGAGTGTCATGAAACCAGAAATAAGATTTCATATTTTCAGTTTTAAATGACTATCACCCCACAGTGTTAATCTAGATGTAGAACATTAAAAGTTGCTGGTGTAGTGCAAGCACGTAATAAATTTATATTTATTTGACTTCCTATGGAATGATATATGTAGCAATTAAAATCACTAACATGAGGCAAACTTTTCTCAGATAGTATAAAAAAATGAAGCATCACAGACAAAAAACATTAATACAGGGATAACCATATGACCTTATAATTATACTATTTTAATCCACAAATGAGTGAATGATACAAACTATTTTGCACATTTTATTCCCTTGGTTTTCAAACCTTTAAAGATAATAACTGTAAAAAGGAAGTTACTTAATGATCTTTCCCACTTCAAATTCTATCTCTTTTCAAACACTGTCAAAATATATATACATCAATCTTTTTTGTTTTTTTGTTTTAGTTTTAGAAAATAACTAGAAATTTCATATGGTAACATATACCAGATTCAAAGTGTTTAGAGATAAATAAAATATAATCATGCTTTTGAAGACTAGAGAATAATATTTAGATAAATTATTGGAAAAAATAATTGGAAAATTAGAGAAAAACTAGAGAATGTGAGCAAGTTCATGATAATATTGTACCAACTGCATCTGGTAAACAATACTTGTACTCCTTAGAAAATGTGTCAGTTTTGATCAAAAGATTCCATCAGAGTCAAAAATAAACATCACTGAGCATAAAATCTTTAAAAATAATTTTAACTCCTGATGTATTTTAGCCTCTTTGATTGTGAATGGAAAGCTTATAAAAATTATGGCAGTTTAATTTATATATTAAAAACAGCAACTGTTTTGCATTAATTCAAGGGTGTCCTCTAGACCTTCTGAGTAATATAGGACTATTTTTCCCAATACCAAGTGGCCACATTTTGAAACAACTTGGAACTATTCTATAATATTCCACCTTTTGTGTTATTTCTTTTTTTATTGTATGAATTTCTTTCTTTCTTTCTTTCTTTCTTTCTTCCTTTCTTTCTTTCTTTCTTTCTTTCTTTCTTTCTTTCTTTCTTTCTTTCTTTCTTTCTTTCTTTCTTTCTTTCTTTCTTCTCTTTCAACACTTCATTGGAGTATAATTGCTTTATAATGGTGTGTTAGTTTCTGCTTTACAACAAAGTGAACAGCTATACATACACATAAATCCCCATATCTCCTCTCACTTGCGTCTCCCTCCCACCCTCCCTAACCCACCCCTCTAGGTGGTCACAAAGCAGTGAGCTGATTTCCCTGTGCTATGTGGCTGCTTCCCACTAGCTATCTTTTTCCATTTGGTAGTATATATAAGTCAATGCCACTCTCTCACTTTGTCCCAGCTTACCCTTTCCCCTCCCTGTGTCCTCAAATCCATTCTCTACATCTCTGTCTTTATTCCTGTCCTTCTTAACCATTTTTTTTTTTTTAGATTTCATATATATGTGTTAGTATACGGGATTTGTTTTTCTCTTTCTGACTTACTTCACTCTGTATGACAGACTCTAGGACCATCCACGTCACAACAAATAACTCAATTTCATTTCTTTTAATGGCTGAGTAATATTCCATTGTATAAATGTGCCACCTCACCTTTACCCATTAATCTGTCAATGGACACTTAGGTTGTTTCCCTGTCCTCGCTATTGTAAATAGTGCTGTATTGAACATTGTGGTACATGACTCTTTCTGAATTATGGTTTTTTCAGGGTATATGCCCAGTATTGGGATTGTTGGTTCATATGGTAGTTTTATTTTTAGTTTTCTAAGGAACCTCCATAGAGTTCTCCCTAGTGGCTGTATCAATTTACATTCCCACCAACAGTGCAAGAGGTTTCCCTTTTCTCAACACCCTTTCCAGCATTTGTTTGTAGATTTTTTTGATGATGGCTGTTATGACTAGTGTGAGGTGATACCTCATTGTAGTTTTCATTTGCATTTCTCTAATGATTAGTGATGCTGAGCATTCTTTCATGTGTTTGTTGGAAATCTGTATATGTTCTTTGG
The DNA here is from genome assembly GCF_949774975.1 of Lagenorhynchus albirostris. Taxonomy (NCBI): domain Eukaryota; kingdom Metazoa; phylum Chordata; class Mammalia; order Artiodactyla; family Delphinidae; genus Lagenorhynchus; species Lagenorhynchus albirostris. The sequence goes on along the minus strand of NC_083112.1, from coordinate 35,954,660 downwards.
AGAAATGTCTATTTAGGTCTTCTGCACATTCTTAGATTGGGTTGTTTGTGTTTTTGAGATTGAGCTGCATGTGCTGCTTGTAAATTTTGGAGATTAATCCTTTGTCAGTTGCTTCATTTGCAGATATTTTCTCCCATTCTGAGGGTTGCCTTTTCATCTTGTTCAAGATTTCCTTTGCTGTGCAAAAGTTTTTAAGTTTCATTAGGTACCATTTGTTTATTTGTGTTTTTATTTCCATTTCTCCAGGAGGTGGGATAAAAAGGATCTTGCTGAGATATATGTCATGGAGTATTCTGCCTATGTTTTACTCTTGGAGTTTTATAGTGTCTGGTCTTGCATTTAGGTCTTTAATCCATTTGGGGTTTATTTTTGTGTATGGTGTTAGGGAGTGTTCTAATTTCATTCTTTTAGATATAGTTGTCCTGTTTTCCCAGCACCACCTACTGAAGAGGCTGTGTTTTCTCCACTATATACTCTTGTCTCCTTTATCAAAGATAGGGTGACCACATATGTGTGAGTTTATCTCTGGGCTTTCTATCCTTTTCCATTGATCTATATTTCTGTTTTAGTATCAGTACCATACTGTCTTGATTACTGTATCTTTATAGTATAGTCTGAGGTCAGGGAGCCTGATTCCTCCAGCTCCATTTTCTTCTCAAGATTGCTTTGGCTATTCAGAGCCTTTTGTGTTTCCATAAAATTTGCGAAATTTCCTGTTCTACTTCTGAGAAAAGTATCATTGGTAGTTTGATGGGATTGCATTGAATCTGTAGATTGCTTTGGGTAGTATAGTCATTTTCACAATATTGATTCTTCCAAATCCAAGAGCATGGTATATCTCTCCATCTGTTTGTATCATCTTTAATTTCTTTCATTAGTGTCTTATAGTTTTCTGCATACAGGTCTTTTGTCTCCTGAAGTAGCTTTATTCCTAGATATTTTATTCTTTTTGTTGGAATGGTAAATGGGAGTGTTTCCTTAATTTCTCTTTCAGATTTTTCATCATTAGTGTATAGGAATGCAAGAGATTTTTGTGCATTAATTTTGTATCCTGCTACTTTACCAAATTCATTGATTAGCTCTACTAGATTTCTGCTAGCATCTTTAGGATTCTCTATGTATAGTATCACGTCATCTGCAAACAGTGACAGCTTTACTTCTTTTACGATTTGGATTCCTTTTGTTTCTTTTACTTCTTGGATGGCTGTGGCTAAAATTTCCAGAATTATGTTTAATAAGAGTGATGAGAGTGGGCAACCTTTTCGTGTTCCTGATCTTAGAGGAAATGTTTTCAGTTTTTCACCATTGAGAACAATGTTGGTTGTGGGTTTTTCATCTATGACCTTTATTATGTTGAGGAAAGTTCACTCTATGACTACTTTCTGGAGAGTTTTTATCATAAATGTGTGTTGAATTTTGCCAAGAGCTTTTTCTGCATCTATTGAGATGATCATATGTTTTTTCTCCTTCAGTTTGTTAATATGGTTTATCACATAGATTGATTTGCATATATTGAAAAATCCTTGTATTCCTGGGATAAATGACACTTGATCATGGGGTGTGACCCTTTTCATGTGCTGTTGGAGTCTGTTGGCTAGTATTTTGTTGAGGATTTTTGCATCTATGTTCATCAGTGATATTGGCCTGTAGTTTTTCTTTCTTGGTGACATCTTTGTCTGATTTTGGTATCAGGGTGGTGGTGGCCTCATAGAATGAGTTTGAGAGTGTCCCTCCCTCCACTATATTTTGGAAGAGTTTGAGAAGGATAGGTGTTAGCTCTTCTCTAAATGTTTGATAAAATTCGCCTGTGAAGCCAACTGGTCCTGGGCTTCTATTTGTTGGAAGATTTTTAATCACAGTCTCAATTTCAGTGCTTGTGATTGGTCTGTTTATATTTTCTATTTATTCCTGGTTCAGCCTCAGAAGGTTGCGCTTTTCTAAGAATTTGTCCATTTCTTCTGGGTTGTCCATTTTATGGCATAGAGTTGCTTGTAGTAATCTCTCATGATCCTTTGTATTTCTGCAGCTGTCTGTTGTTACTTCTCCTTTTTCATTTCTAATTGTATTAATTTGAGTGTTGCCCTTTTTTCTTGAAGAGTCTGGCTAATGGTTTATCAATTTTCTTTATCTTCTCAAAGAACTGCTTTTACTTTTATTGATCTTTGCTGTCATTTCCTTCATTTCTTTTCCATTTATTTCTTATCTGATCTTTATGATTTATTTCTTTCTGCTTTGTTTTTTTTTTGTTGTTGTTCTTCTTTCTCTAATTGCTTCAGGTGTAAGTTTAGGTTGTCTACTTGGGATGTTTCTTGTTTCTTGAGGTAGGGTTGTATTGATATATACTTCCCTCTTAGAACTGCTTTTGCTGCATCCCATAAGATTTTTTTTTTTTTTTTTTTTTTTTGTGGTACGCAGGCCTCTCACTGTTTTGGCCTCTCCCGTTTTGGAGCACAGGCTCAGCGGCTATGGCTTATGGGCCCAGTCACTCCATGGGGCATGAGGGATCTTCCCAGACCGGGGCACGAGCCTGTGTCCACTGCATTGGCAGGCGGACTCTCAACCACTGTGCCACCAGGGAAGCCCATCCCATAGGTTTTGAGTTTTCGTGTTTTCATTGTCATTTGTCTCTAGGTAATTTTTGATTTCCTCTTTGATTTGTTCAGTGATCTCTTGGTTATTAAGTAGTGTATTATTTAGCCTCCATATGTTTGTATTTTTTACAGATCTTTTCCTGTAATTGATGTCTAGTCTCATTGCGTTGTGGTTGGAAAAGATACTTGATATATTTTCAATTTTCTCAAATTTACCAAGCTTGATTTGTGACCCAAGATATTATCTATCTTGGAGAATATTCCATGAGCACTTTAGAAAAATGTGTATTCTGTTGTTTTTGGATGGAGTGTCCCATAAATATCAATTAAGTCCATCATGGTTAATGTATCATTTAAAGCTTGTGTTTCCTTATTTATTTTCATTTTGGATGATCTGTCCATTGGTGAAAGTGGGGTGTTAAAGACCTCTACTATGATTGTGTTGCTGTTGATTTCCCCTTTTATGGCTGTTAACATTTGTCTTTTGTATTAAGGTGCTCGTATGTTGGGTGCATAAATATTTACAATTGTTATATCTTCTTCTTTGATTGATCCATTGATCATTATATAGTGTCCTTCTTTGTCTCTTCTAATAGTCTTTATTTAAAGTCTATTTTGTCTAATATGAGAATTGACTGTCCAGCTTTTTTTGATTTCCATTTGCATGGAATATCTTTTTCTATCCCCTCACTTTCAGTCTTTATGTGTCCCTAGTTCTAAAGTTGGTCTCCTGTAGACAGCATATATATGGGTCTTGTTTTTGTAACCATTTAGCCAGTCCATGTCTTTTGGTTGGAGCATTTAATCCATTTACATTTAAGGTAATTATTGATAGGTATGTTCCTATTACCATTTTCTTAATTATTTTGGGTTTTTTATTGTAGATCTTTTCCTTCTCTTGTGTTTCCTGCTTAGAGAAGTTCCTTTATAATTTGTTGTAAAACTGGTTTGCTGGTGCTGAATTCCCTTAGCTTTTGCTTGTCTGTAAAGGTTTTAATTTCTCTGTTGAATCTGAATGAGATCCTTGCTGTGGTAGAGTAATCTTAGTTGTAGGTGTTTCCCTTTCATCACTTTCAATATGTCCTGCTAGTCCCTTCTGGCTTGCAGAGTTTCTGCTGAAAGATTAGTTGTTAACCTTATGGGAATTCCCTTGTATGTTATTTGTTGTTTTTCCCTTGCTGATTTTAGTATTTCTTCTTTGGATTTAATTTTTGATAGTTTGATTAATATGTGTCTTGGCATGTTTCTCCTTGGATTTATCCTGTGTGGGACTCTCTGTGATTGCTGGACTTGATTAACTCTTTCCTTTCTATATTAGGGAAGTTTTCAACTATAATCTCTTCAAATATTTTCTCAGTCTCTTTCTTTTTCTCTTCTTCTTCTGGGACCCCTATAATTTGAATGTTGGTGCATTTAATGTTGTCCCAGAAGTCTCTGAGATTGTCCTCAAGTCTTTTCATTCTTTCTTCTTTTTTCTGCTCTGCAGTAATTATTTCCACTATTTTATCTTCCAGGTCATTTATCCATTCTTTTGCCTCAGTTATTTTGCTATTGATTCCTTCTGTAGAATTTTTAATTTCATTTATTGTGTTGTTCATCGTTTGTTTGCTCTTTAGTTCTTCTAGGTCCTGTTAAAAGTCTCTTGTATTTTCTCCATTCTATTTCCAAGATTTTGGATCACTTTACTATCATTACTCTGAATTATTTTTCAGGTACACTGCCTATTTCCTCTTCATTTGTTTGGTTTGCTGGGTTTTTACCTGCTCCTTCTGTGTGTTTCTGTTGTGTGTTTCTCTGTCTTCCCAATTTGTTTAACTTACTTTTTGGTGTCTCCTTTAGGCAGGCTGCAGGTTCATAGTGTCTGTTGTTTTTGGTGTCTGGTCCAGGTGGGTAATGTTTGTTCTGTGGTTTGTGGAGGCTTCTTGGTGGAGGGGACTGCTGCCTGTGTTCTGGTGGATGAGGCTGGATCTTGTGTTTCTGGTGGGAAGGACTGCATCTGGTAGTTTGTTTTGAGGTATCTGTGACATTATTATGATTTTAGACACCCTCTCTGCTATTGGTCAGGTTGTGTTCCTGTCTTTCTAGTTGTTTGGCATAGGGTGTCCAGCGGTGTAGCCTGCTGGTCATTGAGTGGAGCTGTGTCTTAGTGTTGAGTTGGAGATCTCTGAGATAGCTTTTGCTATTTGATATTTCATGGAGCTGGGACATCTCTGGTGGACCAATGTCCTGAACTCAGCTCTCGCACCTCAGAGGCATAGACCTGACACCCGGTCAGAGCGCCAAGACCCTGTCAGCCACACAGCTCAAAAGAAAAGGGAGAAAAAAAGAATGAAAGAAGGAAAAAATAAAGTAAAATAAAGTTATTAAAATAAAAAATAATTATAGAAATAAAAAATTTAAAAAGTATTAAAAAAAGAAAAAAAGAAAGAAGAGAGCAACCAAACCTAAAAACAAACCCACCAATGACAACAAGCACTAAATACTATACAAAAAAAAAAAAAAGACAGAACCCTAGTACAAATGGTAAAAGCAAAGTTATACTGAGAAAATCACACAAAGATGCATACACATACACACTCACAGAAGGAGAAAAAGGAAATATATATATATATATATATATATATATATATATATATATATATATATATATATATATATATATATATATATATATCGCTGTTCCCAAAGTCCACCACGTCAATTTTGATATGATTCATTGTCTATTCAAGTATTCCACAGATGCAGGGTACATCAAGTTGATTGTGGAGATTTAACCTGCTACTCCTGAGGCTGCTGGGAGTGATTTCCCTTTCTTTTCTTTGTTTGCACAGCTCCTAGGGTTCAGCTTTGGATTTGGCCTCAACTCTGTGTGTAGGTCGCCTGAGGGCATCTGTTCCCTCAGACATGACAGGGTTAAGTAGCAGCTAATTAGGGGTCTCTGGCTCACTCAGGCCGTGGGGAGGGAGGGGTACAGAATGTGGGGTGAGTCTGTGGCCGCAGAGGCCAGCATGATGTTGCAACTGCCTGAGGTGCACCGTGTGATCTCCCGGGGAAGTTGTCCCTGGGTCACAGGACCTTGGCAGTGGCAGGTTGCACAGCCTCCAGGTAGGAGATGTGTGGATAGTGGCCTGTGCTTGCACACAGACTTCTTGGTGGCTGCAGCAGGAGCCTTAGTGTTTCGTACACATCTCTGTTGTCTTTGCTCATAGCCATGGCTCCCGCCCATCTCTGGAACTCATTTAGGCGGTGCTCTGAATCCCCTTTCCTCGTGTACCCCGAAAAAATGGTCTATTGTCTCTTAGGCAGGTCCAGACATTTTCTCAGACTCCCTCCTGGCTAGCTGTGGTGCACTAGCCCTCTTCAGTCTGTGTTCACACAACCAGCCCCAGTCATCCCCTTGGGATCTGACCTCTGAAGCTGGAGCCTCAGCTCCCAGCCCCTGCCTGCCTCGGCGGGTGAGCAGACAAGCCTCTCAGGCTGGTGAGTGCTGGTTGGCACTGATCCTCTGTGCGGGAATCTCTCCGCTTTGTCCTCTGCACCCCTGTTGCTGCGCACTCCTCTTTGGCTCCGAAGCTTCCCACACCACCCACGCCACCCTCACCCCACTTCTCCCCCAGTGAAGGGCCTTCCTAGTGTGTGGAAACTTTTCCTCCTTCACAGCTCCCTCCCAGAGGTGCAGGTTCCATCCCTATTCTTTTGTCTCTGTTTTTTCTTTTTTCTTTTGTCCTACCCAGATATATGGGGAGTGTCTTTCCTTTTGGGAAATGTGAGGTCTTCTGCCAGTGTTCAGTAGGTGTTCTGTAGAAGCTATTCCACATTTAGTTGTATTTCTGATGTATTTGTCAGGAGGAAGTTGATCTCCACGTCTTGCTCTTCCGCCGTCTTGAAGGTCTACCTCCCTATGTCATTTCTTATATCAAATTTTTTATAAGCTTATTTATCTTGCTGCTATCAATTTTCCTACTGTACTAGCTTACTATGTTTTGTCTCTTATTTTAATTTTCTGTGAATTGGACAAGTAGGTTTAAAAGCTTTACAAGTTTTTTTTCTTTTCCTAGGCTAAAAGTGTGAGGTGAATTGTTCTTCTATTTTCAAGAGCATACAAATTTTGCTTGTGTGAATAGAAATGTAATGATAGAAACCGTTATACAGGAACAACTGCAACCATGAGGGTGCTTTTAGTATTTGCAGACAAGAAGTATCCATACACAAAAGGGGCATTATGGGAAAAAACAAACATGAAATAAAAAACAACTGTAAAGAGAGTTAGAGGGACACGAAAAGGGAAAAAATCTCAGTGATACATGAAAGCACACAACTAACGTTTTTGCAGGTGATATTAGAGGAAGCAAATCTCAGTAGAAATCTATTGATAGCGACAACAAATAAAGTGAGGTTTGAGCCAGTTTACAAGCAGAGAATAAACCTAAATGTTCTAATTTAATGTAAATAATACCAGCACAGATGGCAGGGTTGGAAAACACCACAGGGAAGGCAAAAGAAGTCAACTGCATTTGGACAAATCAAATGTGAAATTTCATTGTGCAATCCTAATCGGAACAGAACAGAGTCTAGTCTCAAATTCTCAATAACTAAGAAATACCATTCATTTCTCAGAGTGAGCAGGAACTGGTAATTTTTAATGCACGCCTCCTTTATACCTGTGAATCCATTTCAACTGTGTTTATAAAGATATGCTTATGTTAGCACTCGTTTCAAAGGAGGAGATTTATTAAATCTCAGCAAAAACTTTTTTTTCTTTAGATAAAAGCACTATTTAAAAATTAATTTAGATTCAGGTTTTAATAACTACAGCATTTAACGTAAAAAATTTGGGTACCTAGTAAAAATAAAACCATAAAAGTATTTCTTTATATTATTTTAATGAATCACATTTCTTCTTAAATATCTTATATGTTGCTCTTTTACCCATCAAAAAATTAAAAGTTACTAGATGTTTAACCAATTAATAAATACCTAATATTAATAATTAAATTAATGTAACATTAAAGTAAATTAATATGCCCCTTCATCAATAATACCAAGATCGAAATCACAGAGGTAAATTTTGAAACATATATTTTTGTCCTTTCTGTATATTTGTACAATATAAGGTAAACATAGAGCCTATACCTAAAAGTTATGAACAACACATATGTTTATATATATACTTATGCACATTAAATGCAAAATCTGCAAATGTGTTTATAGTTATTTATCCACACATATACATGTGTGTGCTCATGAGATGTTTATATAGTCTTTATCTTATTATTTACACTAAAAAATGACTGACGAGGTACAATAAAGTTTTTACTATTAAGCTGCTGATTAATCAGTCCATCAACAAATACTTACAAAGAGCCTGCTCTTCAACTTTGTTTGAGGAGGCAGGCAGGGTCTAGAATGTGAAAGAAAGTTAGGCTGCTTGATCTATTGTTAAAAGGAAGGTACTTGGCATTGAGTCTTGGTCAAAAGAGGAACGTGAGTTTTGAAAAACTAAAGTTCAGATGTCTGCAATATGAGGATAGCACGTGTGGTAAATAATATAACTTCAGCAGTGGTGACCATTACATGACAAGAGAAATGTGTGGTAAAGCGGCAGAGAATTTGTTAGACTGTACATCTAGCTCTATTGTTCTTTTTCAGGTAATGTAGATTCTTCTTACATTGAATATATATTTTAAAATAAATTTACTTATTTATTTATTTATTTTTGACTGCATTGGGTCTCTGTTGCTGTGTGCAGGTGCTCTCTAGTTGTGGCGAGCAGGGGGTATTCTTCGTTTTGCTGTGTGGGCTGCTCATTGCGTGACTTCTCTTGTTTTGGAGCATGGACTCTAGGGATGCAGGCTTCAGTAGTTGTGGCAAGTGGCCTCAATGGTTGTGGCTCACGGGCTCTAGAGTGCAGGCTCAGTAGTGGTGGCGCCCTGGCTTAGTTGCTCTGCAGCAGGTGGGATCTTAGCAGACCAGGGCTCAAACCAGTGTCCCCTGCATTGGCAGGTGGATTCTTAACCACTGCACAACAAGGGAAGTCCCCTTACATTGAATATTAACATTTATATTAAAGTCTCCTTCTTCTCCTTCTTTTTTTTACATTTCCAGGATATTGAATGTAATATTTGGGCACTTTAACTTCCTTGCTTCAACAAAGGAGAATCCTTTTATATTATTTCTCTTTCTGACAAAGATAAAGTTTGTTATCAATGCATCTTCTACATTTATAGAGATATTAGAATAAAAGAAGTATGTAAAATTTTCTTAAGCCATATTAAAGTAAGACACATAACCTTTCTCTTATGTGACAACAAAAAAATGTACATCATTTTTACTTCTCTAAGGTAGCATACCTATATACAAGGCAAGACAGACTATGAGATGATAGTCTGCAAGCCTATAAAAGTCACAAGGAATTCAATGTTATTTCTGACAGGTTAAAAGTTCAGTCATTAATTAGAGTAAATATTTGTCATTGGTGATAACAAATTGAAACGTATAGCAACAGAAAATGAGATTTAAAATTCCTAGACTATCATTTAGGGTGAGTCCAATAACTAAATTTATTCATGATATAAAAACTACACAACATGTTAAGGTACTAATAAAAACATTTCTACCACTTCATTTTTAATAACCTTGACAGGCTAACAATCAAAATAAACAGACATGTTGGTTGCTCCAGCTCAAAAACTGTAGACAGTTAATCCCCTTGAGGCACTGTTATATAGTGACTAAATTCCATGTACTTCCCTCATATATAATATCAGCAGCAGTCACTTATTTGTTTGCATGATTGAACTAATGCACATATCCAATCATAAATACTAACTAAATTTTTACTTAATTTTCTTTATATTTATAATCATATTATTGTATGTTAGCTATAAGTACAAATGGAGTCAATGATTCTATAAGTATTTTAGAAATAGTTTAGCATGAAGCAATAAGGAAGGCAACTCTTAACATATGTAACATCAGAATATGAACACATATAAAGAGAACCCTGTGATAAAGCAAAAAAATATTGAGAGTTTTTTCCCTCCCTCATTTTCACACATAGTTATGGGATTCACAAGCCACTCAGTCATTATTATGTTCAATGCTGTGAGGGTCAAATAACTTTTCAGACATTTTGGACTATTTGAATATAATAGTTAATTGATTAAGTAGTTTTTTTTGTTGTTGTTTGTTTGTTTTTGCGGTACGCGGGCCTCTCACTGTTGTGGCCTCTCCCGTTGCGGAGCACGGGCTCCGGATGCACAGGCTCAGCGGCCATGGCTCACGGGCCCAGCCACTCCACGGCATGTGGAATCTTCCCGGACCAGGGCACGAACCCGTGTCCCCTACATCGGCAGGTGGACTCTCAACCACTGCACCACCAGGGAAGCCCTGATTAAATAGTTTTAATAAGACCATTCTTACCACGAGAATGGAAAGCTTACTTAAGCCTCAGATAGGTGTTTAAACTGACTTGTAAGCCATAAGCTACAATTATACTCAGCTGTTAGGAAAAGCTGTTTGACGTATTTGAAGAAGGGAAGAGACCAGCGTGCTGCCTGAATCTGCCTGCGATTATCCCAGAGAAAAAATATACCCTATAGATCCTTGTTAGGGAAAAGGATTGCATGGAATAACTATCATTTTCCTCCTCTGTTGAGCACAAGTCATAATGTAAATGGAAAATTATTAAAAGTTTTTTTTTAATTAATGTATTTACCTTCATAAAATAAGTTTCTGAGGGACCTATGATCAATAAACCTTTCCTTTTGTCATATGTATTCTGTTGTAACATTGGGAAACACATACCTTTCAAACCTTAAGTAAAAGCAAGCCAACTCTCAGTGTTCTGAGATGTTCTCCATAATATATTTCTCAAATATTGAAGTGTAACCTTTTTTTAAGTAGACTTCATCTTTAGAACATTTTTAGGTTCCCAGCAAAGTTGAGTGGAAGGCACATTGATTCCTCATAATCCCTTATGCCCACACATATGCATATCCATTATGAACATCCCCTACCAGAGTGGTACATTTGTTATGATTAATGAATTTACACTGACACATGACTATCACCTAAAGTTTATAGTTTACGTTAGGGTTTACTCTTAATGTTGTACATTCTATGAGCTTTGACAAATATATAATGACATGTATCTACCATTATAGTATCAAACAGAATGCATTCACTGCTGTAAATGTCTTCTGTGCTCCATGTATTCATCCTCTCTCCTCCGTAAATCATGGCAACCACTGATTCTTTAATGGTCTCCATTGTTTTGCCTTTTCCAGACTGCCATATAGTTGGAATCATGCACTATGTAGCCTCTCTGATTGTCTTCTTTCACTTATGAATATGCTTTTAAATTTCCTCCATGCCTTTTCATGACTTAATATCTCATTTCTTTTTAGTATGGAATAATACTCCACCATCTAGATGTACAACAGTTTATGTATTCACCTACTGAAGGACATCTTGCTTGCTTCCAAGTTTCAGCAATGATGAATAAAGCTGCTACAAACATCCATATGCAAGTTTTTGTGTGTACATATGTTCTTCAACTATTTTTAGTAGATACTGAGGAGCACAATTGCTGGATTGTATGGTAAGAGTGTTTGTAACAAATCTCTAAAGTATCTTTCAAAGTGGTTGTACCATTTTACATTCCTACCAGCAATGAATGAGCATTCCCATTGCTTCATATCCTCAACAGCATTTGGTGTTGTCAAATGTTCCTGATTTTGGCCAGCCTAATAGGTGTGTAATGGTATCTCATTTTTATTTTAATTTCCATTTCCCTGCTGATATATGATGTGGAACATTTTTTTTAATGTACTTATTTGCCCCTGTATATCTTCTTTGGAGAGGTGTCTGCTAAAGTCTTTAGATTTTTTGCTTCCTTAACTTTGAATTTTAAAGGTATAAACTTTTTGAGAGCTGTTTTTTTTCTTTTTAGGAGCTTCCTCTGTTTACTCTCTTGACTTCTGCTTTGCTCTATTGGCTATTATCATGATCTAATTTTTAACACAAAAAGTAGATATTGAAATAAAATAAGGATAAAGAGAAATTTTTAAAAAACTAATTCTTAAGGGTTTGGGAGAGGATGTCTACAAAGAACAAGTTCAGATATTTACTTTACAGGAAGGGATAATTAATAATCTTACAAAAGTGGTGATGTTACCAAAAATTTTCAGATACATGTGACTTTTAATTCAATAGTTAATTACACTCAATTGAAAAGTAAATTCAGTAGTATATAAATTTTCCCTGTTACAGATAAACAGAGTAATATTTGCATTGATGAGATATGTAAATTAATACCTTGAAAGTCAATTAGATATACTTAGATGTTGAACATTCTTGCCAATTGAAAGAAAACATATTCTGACACTTTAAGGGCAATTATGAGTGAGTAAGAAACTGAATAGATTCCCATGACCAAGCAGCTTCTCCTGCAGTGAGTATATTTTACCAATCAATAGGGTCATGCTATTTAGGTATAATCCATCATGGTCCTTGGTCACACCATGATATATCAACTTCAAGGAGTTCTTTGGCATGAGACAGCAACCGATAGTCTGCCAGACTTACTATTGAATAAAGTAGAAAGTAATATATTCTAACAGTAATGAAAATAACTTTGCTCTAATAACTAATTGGTTATTTTGGAGGAAGGGGTTGCTGGTGGTTTTACTGTTGACTTAATCTTTCCCCAAAGCATATTCAATCATGTCTGCTTCTACATGTAAATACCCAATTCTTTCCCCAAATCAGCATTTATGCTGTAGTATAATATTTTAGTCCTAACAACCATCACTTTCCCATAATTATCTCCTGTTCCAGAGAATGTTTCAGTGACTGTGGTGGGTTCTTTATATACAATATCTCATAGTATTTATATGAATAATAGGTATTGTAACTTTGTCTCTAGAAAGCAAATCTGAACTTCAAAAAGTGTAATTGGGTAATTTGTTCAAAGTTATGTCACTGGTAAGATTCACATCAGGTTTGGTCTTAAAAAAAACCCCAGTTATTGGCCTTCTATTGTTAATTTTGTATCCCTGTGTTTTCTGAGTCCTTATTGTTGATCTTTTAACACATTTCCTCTCTCTTGCTCTCTCACTCTCTGTCATACACACACACACACACACACACACACACACGCACCTTGCCCTTCATTCTCCCTCTGTCTTTCTCCCCATTTCTTCTGCCTTTCCACATTCTACCTATCTTTAACAATACTATTTATTTCCACAAAGTCTCTTTTAATTCTTACCTAGGGATAAACTTCCAATGCCTTCTCTGGTGCAATCTCCCTTTACTATAGTGGCACTAGTCCCAGTCTGGCATTAACAGTATCTATTTGTTTTTATAATCATTACTAAGTTAATGTCTCTTGAGATGGCAACTTTGTTTCCTATCCATTTAAGAATGTAGGAATTCAATACAAGTTATTAAAATCTATTAAGTTAGAAATTTTTTGATTTATAAACAACATGAAGAGTTTATGGTCCTAAATAAATCTTACCTGAGATTAACAGAAAAGAAATAGTTTCCCTTATCTTTGAGCTTTTAACAAAAAAATAATTAACCAAGAAATGATTACAGAAAAAATGAATTCACAGAAAATAGAAGATAGAAAATTTCTTCGTACATATTTGATATACATAAAGATACCTGAAAAGATTTGCCTTCACAACTTTGTTTATTCCCTTACATCACATCTAATAAAGTACATTTCCTCTGATCCAGTATTAACTCTTCTTATTTTGACCTAGACATTTTCCCTAACCAGGTACTCAAGTGCTCAGCCATTCACCCATTTTTTTCCTGTAGCTTTAGCCTCATTCATTTTATTGAGACCTTTCACTCAGCATATCAATAAGCTCAGTTGTCCACAATCTCATTCTTACCCTGGACTGACCAATAGCTGTCTAGCTACAGAACTACATTTTGTTTTTCAAAAGGTGTCTTAGCTCTTTATCTTCTTGCTCAAGCTTCTCATTCACACTTCAAGCCAAAGCAATTTTGGATTCTTGATCCATCATGACCTTCTTCACAGAAACCAATAATTTAAATGCTTAATACCATAAAAGTGGACATCTCTGTAATATTTAAAATATGCAGCACCCACTTTTCATGAAGTTTTACCTTCTTATTCACTTTGACACCAATTTTTCTTGTTTTTTTTTAATTAGATCTTTTGCTTCTGTCGAATCTTGTTCACAGCTTTCTCCTCAATATTTTACCTTAAATGTCTCAAAGCGGCCAAAATCAATAGTTATTGTCTATTCATTATCATCTATGGTCTTGGCTTTATTATATCCTAATACACTAATGAAACATTAATCTAAATTGCTTTACAAGCTCTGCCTCAGGCATGCATGCATGTGTGTGTGCTTTTGTGTATATATGTCTGTGTGTGCATCTAGTAAACTCTATTGAGTTATATGTCACATTAAAAAAATTAACTTCAACATTGTATGTCTAGTTTAGTGAGTTCTGACAAATGTACGCACCTATATAACCAACACCTGAATTAAAATATGAAATATATCCACCAAAAATATTCCTTCATATTCTTATGCAGTCAAACCTTCCTCACTCCCAACCCCAGTCTACAATGATCTGATTTCTATTATGATACAATGATATTGCCTGTTGTAGACCTTCATATAAATGAAATAATCGAATGTGTACATTTTGTTTCTGGCTATATTCATCTAACACCACATTTTTGAGATTCATCATTTTGTTGTTTCAATATCATTAGTTTGTTCCTGTTTTATTGCAGGTTCGAAATGCATTGTATACATATGCCAGGGATTGTTTATACAAAACCCGTTGATGGGCATTTGGCTTACTTCCAATATTTTTGTGGACAAATGTTTTCATTTCTCTTGGGTAAATACCTAAGAGTGTAATTTTGTTGGATCAAAATGATTTCTGTTGAATTAATTATTTTTGCATCTATTAGCTTATCAGCTATACCTCATTATTTTTGTTTTCTAATAGTTGTTCTAGGATTACTTATGGAGAGAGTTTTTGTGCTAATTTTTATCTATATAGCCCACATATTTAATGCAGTGCTACAGATTTTTTTTCTTTTAAACTAATTCCAATAATATAAAAAGAAGAAAAGGGAAAACAAAATTAGCTAACACAAATATACCTTAGTATTTGCTAGGTACACACGTAAGTGCTTTCCACGTAATAAAACATTTAATCTTAACAATATATGATAGATTTGAGACAGGCTGGGGCCTGGGACCCTTTGCCGCAGTGCTGCAATGCTTGCACTTGGACACGCCTCTTCTGAGGCAATAAAATACAAACAAACTATATGGAAGCAAAAATAACTTCATGCATGTGCATTTGGGGCAAATTAAGAACAAAAGATAGAAAAAGACAAAAAAACCTAACTGTCACTTCTGAAGAACCTGGAACAAAAACAGGGTGTCAGGTTCAAAAGCAGGGTACTGAGCATGCTCCCTGCACCCAGTGCCAGCAGAGGGGTGGAACAAGCTCATCACACCCCCCACCCCAGGGATCAATAGAGCCAGGGGAACCTGTTACTTGTTCTCCCTCCCCACCTGCTGCAGTAGGGGCCCCAATAAAGCCTTGCTTGAATTTCTTGTCTGGCCTGTAGTCAACTTCTATTTATTGGGGAAGGCCAAGAACACTGGTCAGTATCAGATTCTCCTACTATCACTGCCATTTACAGAGAACTTAAGAGATTTGCTCAAGGTCTTACAGCCAGCTAGAGTTGGAAATAGGATTTAAATGAGGCAATCTAACTCTAAGGCCCTACCATTTACTAGTTTGTATATGGTCTCCCCAACCTTCCACTATAACATATATCACTATTTATTGAAAAATAAAAGTGTATGAAAGGAAAAACAATTATTTTAGGAGAAGAACAAGGGAATTTTTTTTTGTCAGTATTTAATTTCAAAACAAACTTTTTCTCCCCAGGCATTTCAAGTGTTTTAAAATACAATAAAATATGTTATTTTTTTAAACATCTTTATTGGAATATAATTGCATTACAATGGTGTGTTAGTTTCTGCCTTATAACAAAGTGAATCAGCTATACATATACATATATCCCCATATCTCCTCCCTCTAGTGTGTCTCTCCCACCCTCCCTATCCCACCCCTCTAGGCGGTCACAAAGCAGAGAGCTGATCTCCCTGTGCTAATGTGGCTGCTTCCCACTAGCTATCTATTTTACATTTCGTAGTGTATATATGTCCATGTCACTCTCTCACTTTGTCCCAGCTTACCCTCTCCCCTCCCCGTGTCCTCATATCCATTCTCTACATCCGCATCTTTATTCCTGTCTTGCCCCCTAGGTTCTTCAGAACCAGTTTTCTTTTTCTTTTTAGGTTCCATGTATATATGTTAGCATACGGCATTTGTTTTTCTCCTTCTGACTTACTTCACTCTGTATGACAGACTCTAAAATATGTTTTAAAAAATCAATATTAGCAGGGTTAATTTTCTTTTAAAAATAGATATATTTTATCTATAGTTTTATGATGTTGTAAATTTCTATATGTATATATGCTATATATATATGTTTTTATATGTATATATAGAATAACCACCACCCTCATCCTTTTCATCACCTCAGAAATTTCCCTTGGGCACTGCAGCATTTCATCTTCTCAACTTTCCCCCAGACAATCACCAATCTGCAATCACTATCTATCACTATCGATTAGATTTGTTTTCTCTATAAATTCATGTAATTGGAATAATACAGTATATATGACATTTTTCCTGTTTTCATTCTCCCAGTGTAATGTTTTGAAATTAATCCATCTCATTGTATCTTATAGGTCCCCTTTATTGCTGAGTAGTATTCTTTTACATGAATAAACTGTAATTTGTATACTTTCATATGTTGATGGTTATTGAAATGAAGCAGTAATGAATATTCACCTGTAAGTATTTTTGTAGACATGTAGTTTAAATATTTTCTGTTAATATATAGAAGTAATTTGTGTCATACAGCCAGTAAATTCTTAGCTACATAAGAATGTGTCAGACTGTTATCCATTGTGGTGATAACGCTGAACACTGCCTAAACTCTGTGTTCTCAGAACACAATGACAGATTAAGAAGTTTTCCCACACATTTGTTTTCCAAATTCTCCCTGTGGCCATCCTTTGTGTTTTAGAGAAATGGCTATCCACAAAGGACAACTTTGTCTTTGCATATTCTTAGTATTTTCTTCATGACTCCCCTAAGAATCTGAAATTATCTTCTTGTTCACCTACCTTTACAAATTCTAGGCCACATTCCTTTTCTTTAAGGCATCTCATTAGTGAACCTTCTCCCTATTGCAACAACTTGTATCCATCTTCCTAATCATCTGGTGCAATTTGTCTTTCAGAATTGGATACCATGACTTGGATAGATTGAATCTTATCTTTAGATCCCTATTTACTGCATCCAGTTAACAAGGTCACTTGATGACCCAATAATGAGCTCCTGAGCCTGCATCCTCATTATTATCTAATAGTAACACTGATATACACTAGTTCTGACTGACTTTGATATTGTATGTACTCAAATACATAGAATGGATATGGCAAGTGCTCATTTTTATTTCTGGTACCAGCTTATTTTGGTTTTGTAGTCTAATCATTTACTGATCTCTTTAAATAGATAGATGTTTTATGGGGATCTTATCTCTGCTGGGTGAAAGGCAACAGAGAATCTGGTTTGTTTTTCTTTCTATTTGTCTATTTTGAGCTCAAATCAATTAAGAATTTATATTCAATGAGAGAGGAATAGCTCTTTGATTTTAAATCATTGAGTTTTATATTTCTATGGGTATGCTTGGCCCATGGTGGAAATTTTAGAATTGAAGCTACAATTTCCATATGAGTCTATGTATGTTTATGTTTTGGGGAATGTGTAATATTTTTCTATCTCTGGATACTGTTACCAAATTAGACTGCCTGTCTCCTAAAATGGCTCTATTCTGTTTGGCTTAGAGGTAAATTGCCACTTGTATAAATTAAATATTCCTAAAATTCCTAAGATATTTGTAAGTTTACCAGAAATTAGAAACAGTAATGAGACACTACTAGAAGCTATAGTGACAGCAGTCCAACATTGTACACAAGGTACACAGAATATTTTCTTTGTTAAGACAAAAAGATAGTAGTTTGTGCCAAAGTAAAAATGACTACTGCTTCCAGAGGAGAAAGAGGAAAGTTCAGGACAAAACTTACATGTATAGAAAATAATAGAATTTTCACTAGAATGGAGTTTTATTTGCCTTGGTCAAAATTGGCTAACAAGTGATGGATTTGTTTTTAAGATTTTCAAAAAGAGATTTGGTATCAAACATTACATTGATGCAAAAATAAAATTTGGTTCTCTCTTTGTTAAAATGAAAATATTTTTTGGATTATTCATCTGTTTCTAATGAGATTGTAAAACTTTACTCTTTTCTTTTTTTTTTTAATTGTGTATTTTCTTTTTTTTTTTTTTTTGTTAACATCTGTATTGGAGTATAAATGCTTTACAATGGTGTGTTAGTTTCTGCTTTATAACAAAGTGAATCAGTTATACATATACATATGTTCCCACATCTCTTCCCTCTTGCATCTCCCTCCCTCCCACCCTCCCTATACCACCCCTCTAGGTGGTCACAAACCACGGAGCTGATCTCCCTATGCTATGTGGCTGCTTCCCACTAGCTATCTATTTTAAGTTTGGCAGTGTATATATGTCCATGCCACTCTCTCACTTTGTCACAGCTTACCCTTCCCCCTCACCATATCCTCAAGTCCATTCTCTAGTAGATCTGTCTCTTTATTCCTGTATTACCCCAAGGTTCTTCATGACATCTTTTTTTTACCTTAGATTCCATATATATGTGTTAGCATACAGTATTTGTCTTTCTCTTTCTAACTTACTTCACTCTGTATGACAGACTCTAGGTCCATCCACCTCACTACAAATAACTCAATTTTGTTTCTTTTTATGGCTGAGTAATATTCCATTGTATATATGTGCCACATCTTCTTTATCCATTCATCCAATGATGGACACTTAGGTTGCTTCCATCTCCTGGCTATTGTAAACAGAGGTGCACTGAACATTTTGGTACATGACTCTTTTTGAATTATGGTTTTCTCAGGGTATATGCCCAGTAGTGGGATTGCTGGGTCATATGGTAGTTCTATTTGTAATTTTTTAAGAAACCTCCATACTGTTCTCCATAGTGGCTGTACCAATTCACATTCCCACCAGCAGTGCATGAGTGTTCCCTTTTCTCCACACCCTCTCTAGCATTTATTGTTTCTAGATTTTTTGATCATGGCCATTCTGACTGGTGTGAAATGATCTCTCATTGTACTTTTGATTTGCATTTCTCTAATGATTAATGATGTTGAGCATTCTTTCATGTGTTTGTTGGCAATCTGTATATCTTCTTTGGAGAAATATCTATTTAAGTCTTCTGCCCATTTTTGGATTAGGTTGTTTGTTTTTTTGTTATTGAGCTGCATGAGATGCTTGTATGTTTGGGGGATTAATCCTTTGTCAGTTGCTTCATTTGCAAATATTTTCTCCCATTCTGAGGGTTGTCTTTTGGTCTTGTTTATGGTTTCCATTCCTGTGCATAAGCTTTTAAGTTTCATTAGGCCCCATTTGTTTATTTTTCTTTTTATTTCCATTTCTCCCAGAGGTGGGTCAAAAAGCATCTTGCTGTGATTTATGTCATAGAGTGTTCTGCCTATGTTTTCCTCTAAGAGTTTGATAGTTTCTGGCTTTACATTTAGGTCTTTAATCCATTTTGAGCTTATTTTTGTGTATGGTGTTAGGGAGTGATCTAATCTCATACTTTTCCATGTATCTGTCCAGTTTTCACAGCACCACTTATTGAAGAGGCTGTCCTTTCTCCACTGTACATTCCTGCCTCCTTTATCAAAGATAAGGTGACCATATGTGCGTGGGTTTATATCTGGGCTTTCTATCCTGTTCCATTGATCTATCTTTCTGTTTTTGTACCAGTACCATACTCTTGATTACTGTAGCTTTGTAGTATAGTCTGAAGTCCGGGAGCCTGATTCCTCCAGCTCCGTTTTTTGTTCTCAAGATTGCTTTGGCTATTTGGGGTCTTTTGTGTTTCCATACAAATTGTGAATTTTTTTGTTCTAGTTCTGTGAAAAATGCCAGTGGTAATTTGATAGGGATTGCACTGAATCTATAGATTGCTTTGGGTAGTAGAGTCATTTTCACAGTGTTGATTCTTCGAATCCAAGAACACGGTATATCTCTCCATCTATTTGTATCATCTTTAATTTCTTTCATCAGTGTCTTATAATTTTCTGCATACAGGTCTTTTGTCTCTTTAGGTAGGTTTATTCCTAGATATTTTATTCCTTTTGTTGCAATGGTAAATGGGAGTGTTTTCTTGATTTCACTTTCAGATTTTTCATCATTAGTGTATAGGAATGTCAGAGATTTCTGTGCATTAATTTTGTATCCTGCTACTTTACCAAATTCATTGATTAGCTCTAGTAGTTTTCTGGTAGCATCTTTAGGATACTCTATGTATAGTATCATGTCATCTGCAAACAGTTACAGCTTTACTTCTTCTTTTCTGATTTGGATTCCTTTTCTTTCCTGTCCTTGCCTGATTGCTGTGGCTAAAACTTCCAAACTATGTTGAATAAGAGTGGTGAGAGTGGGCAACCTTCTCTTGTTCCTGATCTTAGTGTAAATGGTTTCAGTTTTTCCCCATTGAGGACTATGTTGGCTGTGGGTTTGTCATATATGGCCTTTATTATGTTGAGGAAAGTTCACTCTATGACTACTTTCTTCAGGGCTTTTATCATAAATGGGTGTTGAATTTTGTCGAAAGCTTTCTCTGCATCTATTGAGTTGATCATATGGTTTTTCTCCTTCAATTTGTTAATATGGTGTATCACCTTGATTGATTTGCATATATTGAAGAATCCTTGCAACCCTGGAATAAACACCACTTGATCATGGTGTATGATCCTTTTAATGTGCTGTTGGATTCTGTTTGCTAGTATTTTGTTGAGGATTTTTGCATCTATGTTCATCAGTGATATTGGCCTGTAGTTTTCTTTCTTTGTGACATCTTTGTCTGGTTTTGGTATCAGGGTGATAGTGGCCTCCTAGAATGAGTTTGGGAGTGTTCCTCTTTCTGCTATATTTTGGAAGAGTTTGAGAAGAATAGGTGTTAGCTCTTCTCTAAATGTTTGATAAAATATGCCTGTGAAGCCATCTGGTCCTGGGCTTTTGTTTGTTGGAAGATTTTTAATCACAGTTTCAATTTCAGTGCTTGTGATTTGTCTGTTCATATTTTCTATTTCTTCTTGGTTCACTCCTGGCAGGTTGTGCATTTCTTATAATTTGTCCATTTCTTCCAAGTTGTCTATTTTATTGGCATAGAGTTGCTTGTAGTAATCTCTCATGATCTTTTGTATTTCTGCAGTATCAGTTGTTACTTCTCCTTTTTCATTTCTAATTCTATTGATTTGAGTCTTCTCTCTTTTTTTCTTGATGAGTATGGCTAATGGTTTATCAATTTTGTTTATCTTCTCAAAGAACCAGATTTTAGTTTTATTGATCTTTGTTATCATTTCCTTCATTTCTTTTTCATTTATTTCTGATCTGATCTTTATGATTTCTTTCCTTCTGCTAACTTTGGGCTTTTTTTTTCTTCTTTCTCTAATTGCTTTAGGTGCAAGGTTAGGTTGTTTATTCTAGATGTTTCCTGTTTCTTAAGGTAGTATTTTATTGCTATAAACTTCCCTGTTAGAACTGCTTTTTCGGCATCCCATAGGTTTTGGATCATCGTGTATCCATTGTCATTTGTTTCTAGTTATGTTTTGATTTCCTCTTTGATTTCTTCAGTGATCACTTCGTTATTAAGTAGTGTAGTGTTTAACCTCCATGTGTTTGTATTTTTTACAGATCTTTTCCTGTAATTGATATCTAGTCTCACAGTGCTCTGGTGAGAAAAGATACTTGATACAATTTCAATTTTCTTAAATTTACCAAGGCTTGATTTGTGACCCAAGATATGATCTATCCTGGAAAATGTTCCATGAGCACTTTAGAAAAATGTGTATTCTGTAGTTTTTGGATGGAATGCCCTATAAATATCAATGAAGTCCATCTTGTTTAATGTATCATTTAAAGCTTGTGTTTCCTTACTTATATTCATTTTGGATGATCTGTCCATTGGTCAAAGTGGGGTGTTAAAGTCCCCTACTATGAATGTGTTACTGTTGATTTCCCCTTTTATGGCTGTGAATATTTGCCTTATGTACTGAGGTGCTCCTATGTTGGGTGCATAAATATTTACAATTGTTATATCTTCTTCTTGGTTCAATCCCTTGATCATTATGTAGTGTCCTTCTTTGTCTCTTCTAATAGTCTTTATTTTAAAGTCTATTTTGTCTGATATGAGAATTGCTACTCCAGCTTTCTTTTGATTTCCATTTGTATGGAATATCTTTTTCCATCCCCTCACTTTCAGTCTGTATGTATCCCTAGGTCTGAAGTGGGTCTCTTGTAGACAGCATATATACGGGTCTTGTTTTTGTATCCATTCAGCCAGTCTGTGTCTTTTGGTGGGAGCATTTAATCCATTTACTTTTAAAGTAATTATTGATATGCATGTTCTTATTCCCATTTTCTTAATTGTTTTGGGTTGGTTATTGTAGGTCTTTTCCTTCTCTTGTGTTTCTTGCTTATAGAATTTCCTTTAGCATTTGTTGTAAAGCTGGTTTGGTGGTGCTGAACTCTCTCAGCTTTTGCTTGTCTGTAAAGGTTTTAATTTCTCCATCAAATCTGAATGAGATCCTTGCTGGGTAGAGTAATCTTGGTTGTAGGTTTTTCTCCTTCATCACTTTAAATATGTCCTGCCTGTCCCTTCTGGCTTGCAGAGTTTCTGCTGAAAGATTAGCTGTTAACCTAATGGGGATTCCCTTGTATGTTATTTGTTGCTTTTCCCTTGCTGCTTTTAATATGTTCTCTTTGTATTTAAGTTTTGAAAATTTGATTAATATGTGTCTTTGCATATTTCTCCTTGGATTTATCCTATATGGGACTCTCTCTGCTTCCTGGACTTGATTAACTCTTTCCTTTCCCATATTAGGGAAGTTTTCAACTATAATCTCTTCAAATATTTTCTCAGTCACTTTCTTTTTCTCTTCTTCTTCTGGAACCCCTATAATTCAAATGTTGGTGTGTTTCATGTTGTCCCAGAGGTCTCTGAGACTGTCCTCAGTTCTTTTCATTCTTTTGTCTTTGTTCTGCTCTGCAGTAGTTATTTCCACTATTTTATCTTCCACATCACTTGTCCATTCTTCTGCCTCAGTTTTTCTGCTATTGATCCCATCTAGAGTACTTTTAATTTAATTTATTGTGTTGTTCATCGTAGCTTGTTTCATCTTTAGTTCTTCTAGGTCCTTGTTCACTGTTTCTTGCATTTTCTCTATTCTATTTCCAAGATTTTGGATCACATTTACTATCATTTTTCTGAATTCTTTTTCAGGTAGACTGCCTATTTCCTCTTCATTTGTTAGGTCTGGTGGGTTTTTATCTTGCTTCTTCATCAGCTGTGTGTTTTTCTGTGTTCTCATTTTGCTTATCTTACTGTGTTTGGGGTCTCCTTTTTGCAGGCTGCAGTTTCGTAGTTCCCTTTGTTTTTGGTATCTGTCCCCAGTGGCTAAGGTTAGTTTAGTGTTTTTTGTAGGCTTCCTGGTGGAGGGGACTAGTGCCTGTGTTATGGTGGATGAGGCTGGATCTTTTCTCTCTAGTGGGCAGGTCCACATCTGGTGGTGTTTTGGGGTTTCTGTGGACTTATTATGATTTTAGGCTGCCTCTCTGCTAATGGGTGGGGTTGTGTTCCTGTCTTGCTAGTTGTTTGGCATAGGGTGTCCAGTACTGTAGCTTTCTGGTCATTGAGTGAAGCTGAGTGTTGGTTTTGAGATGGAGATCTCTGGGATATTTTCACCGTTTGATATTACATGGAGTTGGGAGGTCTCTTGTGGACCAGTGTCCTGAAGTTGGCTCTCCCACCTCAGAGGCACAGCACTGACTCCTGACTGCAGCACCAAGAGCCTTTCATCCATAGGGTCTTGTATTTTTTCTTTCAGCTTTAAGTCCAGAAATTTCTTCTTCCTTTTCTAGAAGTTGTTCTCTGCAGGCATTTAATTCTTTTGTAAGTGCAGCAAATTCTGGTGGATCAGCCCCTTTTAGAGCCAGTCAGCCCTCCTGTTAGGGATTCGATATCCTGCTGAGCCCTGAACCTGAGTCCTTCTCGCCACCTCAGGAGGTGCTGGGTCGGTCCTGTATTTTCTTTTCTTTTCTTTTTTTTTTTAAATGAATTTATTTTTTTATTTATTTTTGGCTGTATTTGGTCTTCGTTTCTGTGTGAGGGCTTTCTCCATTTGCGGTGAGCGGGAGCCACTCTTCATCGCGGTGTGTAGGCCTCTCACTGTTGTGGCCTTTCCCGTTGTGGAGCACAGGATCCAGACGTGCAAGCTCAGTAGTTGTGACTCACAGGACTAGCTGTTCCATGGCATGTGGGATCCTCCCAGACCAGGGCTCGCACCCGTGTCCCCTGCATTGGCACTGCACCACCAGGGAAGCCCTAAAACTTTATTATTTACTTTCCGTCTAATCTGACTGGATAACAGAGAACAACTCTACCAGAACAGCCTTCCATTGTTTTTGTTGATTTTATTATATCTTTGTTTATTTAAGAAAACAAAAATTTCTTACTTATGGAGGAGCTAAGGTTCTTTGCAATCATATTACTTCTTCTGTTTACTTTAAAAATCTTTCATTCAGGGCTTCCCTGGTGGCGCAGTGGATGAGAGTCCACCTGCCGATGCAGGGGACACGGGTTCGTGCCCCGGTCCGGGAAGATCCCTCATGACGCGGAGCGGCTGGGTCCGTGAGCAATGGCCGCTGAGCCTGCGCGTCCGGAGCCTGTGCTCCACAATGGAAGAGGCCACAACAGTGAGAGCCCTGCGTACTGCAAGAAAAAAAAAGTCTTTCATTGTCATTTTGGATGAATAGGTTACCAAATATTATTCCTTAGTTACTAGTGATTCTATCTTAACCAAGCATTGAAATCACCTGAAAAATTTTTATATTTTACCTTCTGAAAATTTAATCTTAAATTTATCTTTTTAACTTAAAAAATATTTGATATTTCCCAGAGGGCCCTGGAAAATTACAAAAAAAAAATAAAATTGTTCTTCGATCTGGTAAAAAGAGAGGTACTGGAAATAATAGGTTTATCTGATATGTTGCTATTGATGAGTTGCATTTAGTGTTCTTAAATGAAAATAGATGCACAGTCTTCCCCAAGTTAAATCTGTATAGTAAAACATTACTAATGTAAATATTTAAGAAATTGGATGCTGTGTCAAAGTTCCTAACAAATTGTCAATACCTCATAGTTTATGGTATGGTTTTATTTATAAGAGTCCTAGAGTTGCTTTGACTGAAATCATACAACAGTATACAGTAAGTCCCCTACACAGGAACCTTCAAGTTGCAAACTTTCAAAAATGAGAACATGCATTTACATGTCCAATCACATAAGTTAGTTCACATGTCTGGCATACATTGTCACATGAGTGTATCCTCTACAAGTGCTTATGCTTTTGTGTGCTTTATTGTACAGTACTGTATACTGTACAGTAGTACAGTATCTTTATTTCAAGCCCAGGATATCCAGAAGCAGTGATGTAGCTGGAACTGCTAAGAAACGCCAAGAATCTGAGGCACAGAGAAAGGATGAAGAGACAGGAGGAAAGAAGTAACTGAAGAACCAAAAAGATTCACAATGCAGGAAGTGGCAGGGGATTTTCTTTATTTGAGGAGGTTTTGTTAGTTTTTAAGGCAGAGAACACAAATGTAGAAAAGTATGTAAAGGATGCAGCAGCTGTTCAGAGTGCAATCGAGTGCTACCATGTCATCTATGATGAGAATAAAAGAGCTACTACCCAAATATAACTGGATTGTTTTTTCAAGAGGGTAGATAGAATTGAATCCAGAAAGGAACCAGAACCTGTGTCATCAACATCAGGCATGAATGAAATTACAGCTTGTCCTCCATCTCCTGTTGCTAACAATGCTTCAGCCCTTCCATCTGCCACCTCCTCTCCCTTCTCCAGTCAGTAACTGGATGCAAGCCCCTGTATGTCAGCTGTTTTGTATTACTGTACTTTTCAAGGTACTGCACTGTAAGATAAAAATGTTTATTTTTTGTGTTTGTTTTTTATGTATTATTTTTGTAAAAAGTAGTATAAACTTATTACAATACAGTACTATATAGCTGATTGTTTTAGTTGGGTACTTAGGCTGACTTTGTTGGACTTATGAACAAATTAGACTTAACGAACGCACTCTCAGAACGGGACTTGTTCTTAAGGAAGGGACTTGTAATAGTATTTGTAATTTGAATTTAAGTCCTTCTCAATAAGTGGTTTTCATTTGGGGGACTCACATCACTTATTTATGGAGTTTTATTAATGTACAGATGTTTAGTACTTGCTTTCAACCCAATATCTTTAGTTGATATTCTTCATATATTTTTGGTACTTTCTAAATATGTGCTTTATATGGTTAATTAGGTCTCAAGATTATATTTTATCTGAAGATTATTTTCTCCATAAAGTTTATAATCATCCACTTTTATAAAATAGATTCAATATATAATCTTCTTTGAAAATGTGTTAATCAGTACATTTATAGATAATTTGGGGAGGATTGACTTTTTTCTTGTTTTATTTGTCACAGAAAGAACAATTTCCTTGTCAGTTATACTAGTCTTGTTACAAATGCTCATCAATCTTTCATTTTTGAAAATTATCAATAAAAAGTTAGTCACAGCCATTTTAAGTTTTTGTCATGTACTGACAATTTTTGTTTTACTTCGATGCATCCCTGAAAGTCCTTGCAATCAACTGCAGGCTGAACTGCTTCTTCTTTAACAAAGGACGGTCTCAGTTTCCCATGGAAATGACTATATCAGGTAACTATGGAGACAGGCATTAGAGGGCATTATTTAAACAACTTAGAAACCATACTAGTGGACTGAGTCAGACTTCCCAAACTTTATTTGAGAAACAGTTGGACTCATGAGACAACTAACCCAAGAAGGGGCAGAGCAAAGATTAATTACACAGGACTAAGTAAACTAATGAGGAACGATTGTGATTTATATTTGGAATATTGTCAATATTTTAATGTTCTATTTTCTGAATGTAAGAAACTTTCTCTTTACTCTTAAACTATTAAAACTCATAGCAATTGAGTAAACTAAGCCTTTGTAAATAGAAGTATTTGTAAATTATGTATTTTTTTCCCTACCTGATAGCTCTGGAATTCAGAAATTATCGTTAGTATTTTTAATTCTATGACAATTATCATTTTCTGCATAGGTTCAAAAAGAATCTATGTTCTTTATTAATAGAACATGATTGGAAACATTGTTGTGCAGCCAAGGTTCAAAGCCTTGCCTGGAATGTTATATTTGAGAATGATTTAGTCATTTAGTGAGATATGACCAGACACTTTTAAGGAACTAAGGTTGAATTTATGGAACCTATGCTTACAAAACCTTCTTGAGTAAACTGTCTAAGTGCCCAGTTTATACAGTTCCCAGCCTTAAAGATGAGTAAGAGAAGTCACTTCCTGGCAGGCATAGATTTCTTAGGATATTTCAGGGATCTGGAGAAGAGAAGAATTTGCAGGTGAAATCCAAAGGTGAGTTCTTGCCTTGGCTTTCATGCTTCAAGAAGCTTTTAAATGTCTAATCTGAAATTTCTTATGAAAATATCCATCAAACTTAAAAAATCCAGTATGTTAAATTTCTCTTCATGCTGGGAATATATTCCAGAAAATCTAATGAGACCAACCTTATTTTCTGATCACGAATAGTCTTTCCTTGAGATTATCTTTAATCAATTGAAAGTGGAGGGGAATAGCTGTAGAGAAAAACTTTAATATTTTAATGGAAAACCATAATACACCCTCTGGATACAGGGCCTATACATTGTATTTTATCTGTTTGTCAGGTCTTCATAAAATGCAGGTATTTTATGAATATACAAACTCTATTTTGACTGGTAGAGATTTAATTGGATTCCTCTCCCACCGTGAAAAAAAGCTCTGGTATTTGTAAATTGGGTTAGATTTTGTCATCTAGCATAAACTGTCAAACCTTACCAAACTTTCAATTCTCCCAGTTTCTTTCAAAGTCTGTTAACAATGGTCCAAACTAAGCCAGTGAAGTTATTTTCTTTCCATTCACCTGCTTTGTTTTGACCATGGTCTAAAATTCTTAAGATAATAACAAGAGCAATATTTTACTTTCTGTATTTTAATTAAACATTTTCATTATTGTACTAAAAAAGACAATACTCTCTGCTTGTAGCATGGTACTGGTTTTAGACCTAATTTACTATCTCCACAAAACAAATAATATTTAGGGAAGAACAATAAGGATACTGTTTTGGGAGACTTTTGAAAAGGGTTGTGTGAGGAATTCTTAAGGATATCAGAGACACTTAATCATACAAAGGGATAATATACATCAATTTTTGAATGTTTCAAATCTTTAATCAAATAGAAGGATTAGATTTATAGAAAGGACCTCTAATAAGTGGGTCAAATGGAAAAAACATTTTGAGCCTATAGCAAATATATATTTCTAACAGTCTGCATTCCTCAAAAATGGAATGCCATTTTTCAGGCCAATGAGCCAATTTCTTCTTTCAGGTAATGAGTCACTTTCCAAAGGAGATATTTAAGCAGGGTCTGGGTAACCATTAGTCAGTCTTATTATTGTTTCTATTACTATTATTAAACATAATAGAGTGGTTGGACAAATATTTCTTTAATATTCCTTAAAGTCATAAAATTATGAAATAGTTATTTTCACAGGATAAATATTATACAGAGAGAATATATTAGTAATGAAGTAGATAGACTATACTTTGTCACTTAAATATAATAAAATATTATCAGATATAGTTAAAGGATACTTATAAAGTAAATCTTTGAAATGTAACTCCATTTATTCTACTTTACCTGGACTGTTAAGCTGAAAGTGATACACAATTACAAATACAATATTCACATTTTCTAAATAATAGTTTTAAAAGTAGTTAGTTTGTTTTCCTTTGTTTTCATATGTTTAAAGACAATTTATATATTTTTTCTGTTAACTTTGATAGAGCTTTGTTTTTTCATGCTTCTATATTGACAAGCATTTATATTGAAGGGATATGAATGCTTTGTTTTGTTTTGTTTTAAATAGATCTTTATTGTAATATAATTGCTTCACAATACTGTGTTAGTTTCTGTTGTACAACAAAGTGAATCAACCATATGCATACATGTGTCCCCAGATCTCCTCCCTCTTGAGCTTCCCTCCCATCCTCCCTATCCCACCCGTCCAGGCGGTCACAAAGCACCAAGCTGATCTCCCTGTGCTATACTGCTTCTTCCCACTAGCTAACTATTTTATATTCGGTAGTGTATATATGTTGATGCTACTCTCACTTCGCTCCAGCTTCCCTCTCCATTTGATCTAACCCATTGGATTTAATAATATGTCTTTTAATTTAACTTACAGCATTTATATTGCACATTTTCTCGGTAATTAAAATGATGTTTAATTAACCACATTAAAAGAAAAAAAATCACATTTTCACTTAGCTCTTAAGAGTGAGGTGAGGTTTTAGCCTTTCTCTCTCTTTTTGTTAAAATTATGATGTCCAAAGTGAAACATTTTTGTAAGTAAGCTCTGCCTACCAGCTCACTTTGCAGATCCATTAAAAAACACATAAACTGAATAATCAAAAAGTGTTTTTCTGTTGATTGTCTACCCATGAACTATGGATATGCATTCTCCTGGATATTCACAAGCACTCCATTTTTTTCTATTAAGTATTTATTTGTACATTAACTTTTCATGTATTATATTTTTCTCTGTGTGAGTAGCAAACTATAAATAAGCTCTGTAGTTCTGGGGGAAAAATATTAGACCACTATACCTGACCGATCAACAGTAGTATTCCACCTTGAACCCTGGATAGACTAAAGGACCAAAAGTGTGTACAAGAAAGTGGAGTATTCAACTCTTTCAAAGGAGAACTGAGACATGAAACCTAAGAATAACTTTGCTTATTAAAGTGAGGTGTCTCAAAACCATGATTATATAAATAGTAAACCAAAATCAGAGGACCATCCTCTGATAAAGATTTGGTGAATATGGCAACAGAGCACAGAAAAATGGGGGAAAGTTGAAAGTGAAGAACTATAACAGTGCAGGAGAAAATGCTATATCCCTGCTATTTCTTTGTCTCCTTCAGTCTGTAGCTCAGTTTAAGCCAAACACTAATATTTTATCATGATTACAGAAATAAATCCCAACCTGGAGCCCAATGACATCTTAAATTATTTAAATTCTTGTATGAAATAACAATTCCAGTTTGCTTAACTTTGAAACCTAATTAATACCATATTAACCATAGCAAAGACACTTAAATACTATTACAAATGATAATACACTAGATATACAAAATTTTTATATGTTGCAATTAAAAGAGTTCATTTTTTTTTTTTTTTTTTTTTTTTGCAGTACACGGGCCTCTCACTGTTGTGGCCTCTCCCATTGCAGAGCACAGGCTCCAGACGCGCAGGCTCAGCGGCCATGGCTCACAGGCCTAGACGCTCCGCGGCATGTGGGATCTTCCCGGACCGGGGCACAAACCCGTGTCCCCTGCATCGGCAGGCGGACTCTCAACCACTGCACCACCAGAGAAGCCCTACACGAGTTTCTTAGGATTACTTTTTCGTATTTTGACAGCCACTGTAAATTGATTACATATTCTCATTAAGTAGAGTTATTGAAACTATTTAAAAACTATCAACGATCTTTCAGGTGATTGTAGTCAGAGATTATGCAATTAAAATAGATATTGCTATGTTATCTGAAATAAAGGCACATATATTTATAAACAATGCTTGACTTGTGATCTATAAGATAAACATGCTTTTCACTATTCTTCATTATCTTCATTCACTGACAATTTATTTTCATTATTTACTCATTGATTTTATAACAAATATTTTTAAAATACTTACAAGGGGAAATAACTAACAAATTCCTACCCTCACTTAATAGGGACATTAGTTCAAAGAAACCAGGCTTTGGGCTGGATGACACTGTAAACAAAGATTGCTACACACCATTTCAGTTCTACAAGGATCAAACCATCAACAACCACAGTCACCTACCACCGATAGTATACCTTGAGGAGAATTCAGGATGGAGAAAAACAGGAAGCATTCTATGCTTTGGATACTGGCCCTAAAAGGTTAGAATGCATATCTAAGGAATAATTTCAATGAACCCAGTTTCTTGTATCTTCCTGTATATAGAAAAGAACTAAAATCATTAACTTGAGATGTCTGTTCTTTGTGATGGGTAGTAAATTTTGAATGTTTGACTATGTGTTTTCTTTTTTTTTCCAGCAAGTTTTCATACATATCCTGTCTCCTTCCTTACCTTTTCAGAGAAGTTCTTCAGAACTATCTAAGAGGCTCTCTCATGGGCTATAGTCCTCAGTAAGATCCCCCACCAAAAGCTTAACTCATAACTTTTACGTTGTGCATTTTTCTTTCAGTCAAAAATATCTAACTACAGAATATCCCAGGAATGGAAGAGAGAGATCTCAAAAGAGTGCATGGCAAACAAAAATTCCAAAGAAGGGTTCAACAAGCAAGGAGGAATAAGGTCTATTGTCTAAATCACCATTTTTGACTTCCAAATTATCTAGGTTGGATTTACTCTAAAGTTACTAAAGCTTAAGATTCAGGCCTCCTCATTTGTAAAGGTAATTTTTAAAGCTCCTGAAAGAGGCTTTAGAAATGTCTTCACACGATCATATATTTTTGTAATGTTTAAAATTCTAAATTAGTTTTGCATTCTCAAACACACAGGACACATTGCAAACCAGATTTACCCAAAAGTTGGATACTTTTTGTGGTTTAATTTTTATAAACAACGTATCATTGCAATTTTAGTATATTTGCTGCTGACTGAGCACAAGAACATTGTATCAGAAAAATAGAAATTGATTGTCCACAGGTCACTAGGAAATTCACAGAATTGTAGGCAAATATTAAGATTAGGACATAGGCAGAAACAAGAGTCTAGGGTAGGCCAAAGCAGCTTGGTTAGCCAAATTTAGGGCATTTCTTCTGAGAACTGCTGCCAGTAGCTCTGACAAGGGAGTGTACAGATTGTGCCTCCACCAGCTCCCATCTCCCACTTGGATGTTGCTACCACTGCTCTTCTGGCCTACCACAAGAATAGATTTTCCACAGACCTCCTCCTTGCTACATCAATCTCCAGTTCCTGAATCAAAGTCAGGGATGGGTTAATCAAATTGTCAGAGAGCAGAAAATGAATGAAAACTCTTCAGGAATAAAAAAGTGAAAATTAACTTAGAAGAAAAAGAAAAAAAAAAGTAACCCTGCCATTAATCAGAGGAGACATATGTCAAAACAGCTGCAAAATGAACAGAAAACATTTCCCCCACTAAAGTCATACTAAACCTGTAAAATGCCATAACGATCCCTGTTTGACTGATTAACTCTTTCTTACCAACAATGCCACAGATCTATTCCTACCAATTCCTGGGGACACCTAATAGCTAAACACCTAATAGCTAAGTCAATCTCAATCCTGAGAAAAGTGACCAATCCAGAACTGATGCCTGCTTCTCTGAGGTCCGCTGCAGAATCCTTCAACAAGAACCCAAACCTTATAAAAGAAGCTGGCTTTTTCTCACTGAGTGCACTTCTCTGTCCTCTGGATCAACTTCCCTTGTTATGAGTCAATAAATCTGATTTTGTTGGACTACAGGTTGGTTTTGGTGGTCCTTGCTGATTAGCCATTAATACCGAATCAGCCAATGCTTTAGCAAAGCAGGGTTGGATAAATGTTTTTCTGGTGTCACTATTTCAATATGGGATATGAGTTCTCCTTCACATAAGTATCCATAAGGTGCTAAATAACCAAGAGAAGACTTCTTGAGTGTTGAAATTTTGAAAAATAAATGGTAATTATTCACTACCATTCATCCCTTTGATTTTTCCAACATCATTATCACACTTTCTGCTTGCATTCTACCAAAAAAAAAAAAAGGATAAATACAATCTCCAAGTCTAACAATTTCCAATTCTGAAATTAATCTTAACTTTGTTTAATTTGCTTTATATACAACTGCCTCTCCTTCAGTTCAGACTACTTCACATAGTAGATCTTCAAAAAACATTCTGGAAAAGAATGAATGGACTACAGATTCAATCTGCCCTTAATCACATAGCTTCATAACTGGATTTTCTGTTTCTTGTCTTGACCTTTTCCAAAGAACCCTTTACACTAAAAAAAAAAAAAAAAAAAAAAAGTTACTTCTTATAAATGCAAACTTATATGCTTAAAATATTTAAGCATAAAGTCCAAAATAAATTTATAAAAGTCCCAAATTCTCACTGTCCTTTGATTTTCTCACAGATCTCCTCTGGCTGTAATACCTACTAGTTTTATTTATCTTTGAGCCTTACCTATTAACTCTATGTTAATTATTTCTAGAAGTATGCCTGATAGTGTAACACTCTGCTTCCACATTATAAGGTTCAGGACATTATATTGTAATTGCCTACCTACATGTTTGTAACCCCAAGTATGGCAAACTCTGTGGGGCAGGAACTCTGCCATGGTTGTTACAGTGGATCTTCCTGTTTTGATCTTATTCTCAGTATAAGTTAGGAACAGGTATTCTGTGGCTTTTGTTCTTGACACGTACCTTTCTTTTATACTGCTGGAAAAAAAAGCACCTTCATATTTACTGACCATTTATACTATTTTGGAACAAAGAGCAACATCTGGTTTTTCAATATCCTAAGCCTCTAATGGCATAATTTGAATTTATATCCTGATCTTTTGAATTCCAATGCTATGTTACCTCTGCTATATTATTTTACTCAGAGTTAAATAATGAAGTGCTTGATGTTACAACATACATTTATTTTTAAAAACATAATTATATCCATATAGCAGGTACTAAAAAATATCAAAGAAATACTCTTAAAGATGAAATAATTAATCTGAAACAGCTCACCTAATATATTGATAATCTATTAAGTAAAGAGACCTAATTACCTACATAATTAAATAAGTTATTGAGAGTTCATTTTAATCTAGGTTAGTAATCCAAATATATGGCTTAGTATATCCTTTCTTCAACTTCAAATTGAACAACTGAAGCTATATCAAGTAATTATTTTTGTTTTACATGTCCTGCCAGGCAAAACTTTATGTTTAATTAATTAATTAATTAACTAACTAATGATATATTTGTTACTCTTAATTATATTTTCATGTCATACCATTTTTCCACTTAATGAATGCTTACTATCAGATTAAAGTCAACCAAATATTAATATTTTTAATTCTTAAAATATTTCCAAATACCCAGTAGCTTGAATCATACTGTACTGATCTGAACTTAAAGATGTATCTTTAAAAATTAAATATTTACATTTTATAATATTTTATTTTATAGAATGCTTGCTCATGAGTGAGAAAAATATGACGATATTTTTGAAAAATAGTACAAGATTCAGGTGGATTGACATGGAAGGTGGGGTAAGAGAAGTTTTGGCTGGTAGCTGAGTATGAAAATAATGTTTTGTTTTGTCTTCTTTCATGGCAAGAGCTGAGCTGACTAGAAAAGTCTTAAGAGATCAATGTAGCATGAGAACAATTATAAGGCACACTAGCCTATGGCTCTGACAAGAGAAACTAGGACTAAATTGCTCTAATTGAGAGAAAAGTTAAAGACAGACAAGGTCCTTAAGTGGATCTGAACTTCCCAGGATAGGCATTCACTGTGTGATAATAGGAAAATGACCAAGATGGCAGCCTTAATGTTCCCCAGAGCTTGACTTAATTTTCTACTGGCTTCTTGCTGACTCTATGCTCCTGATCTTCCTTTCCTTAAAGCATTTATATAAAACAAACAAACAAACAATCCTGTAATTATAACTTCTTTCTCTGCCCCTTTGGGACATATATAAAGCCTGTTAAAATCCTCTAGCCAGTCTGAAAAGCCAGTAATATCTTTTTCAATGATGTGGGAACCACTTCTTTGACATGTAACATATCAAAAGAGATAACATGCCCATCTCTCAGTCTCTGTGGGAGGGTAAGAGCCTAACATTGATAGGTGCCAATTAGCCAGCACAGGTGGCCTAATCACAGAGAAAAACATTTGTAAACTCAAGAATAACTCAATACATCCAACACATCTTATTGAACATCTTCCCACTAACATTCTTTAATAGTTTCTACTAGCTCACTCCAGTACTTAAAAACTCTGCCACCTTTTGTTTCAACAGAATTGAGTTCAGAGTTCTGGTCTCTTTCTCCTACTGCAATGAATAAAGTGTTCCTTTCCTGTATAAAATGGTCCATTTCAATTTTTGCTTTGACAAAAGAAAGTTGGAAAAGATTACTATGCTTTGTGAAAAACGGTCAATGGTGTCTGGTGGAGAAGGACATTTGCCACTTTACGGGCTAAATATCAATGTTCAGCATGCAGGATTACTGGTTCTAGAGAAGGCCTCTAATGATGATCTCTGGGAACAAGGTCTGAATGAAGGCACAGGGAGCACTACAGAGTAGGAGAATTCTCAGCCTCATGGGGAATTCTCAGCCCTCAGAGGGAAATAACAGTTCTTTATACACCAAGGGTAAAGAATGGAAAAGAATGAATATATATATATATTCAGTTGTATAACTGAACCACTTTGCTGTACACCTGAAAATAACACAACATTGTAAATCAACTATACTCCAATAAAATTGTTTTTAAAAAAACTATGAAAAAGAAAATGATTTGGATCAAAATTATATTTTGAGCAAAGTGGTCTCTGGAGCTAAGCTATAAGAAGTAGACTTATAATTATCTTGTGCCCTGACTTTCCCTTCAGGCTGGTCTGGCTAATTATTTTAACATGACACTGATGACTAACTGGTGCCTATAAATAGTGCAGATATTTATAGCCATTTATATTTTTAATTTACTTCCAAAACAAAACTGTGTGCTGTCTGCAGGTTAAAAAAAATATGTGCTTTGAAGTAACTGAGTTCCAAATATCTGTGATGTGGAATTCAGTGGTTTAATTTAAAAACTGAGATAAAATAGTTATGTACTTATCCATACTGATTTGTTATTTTGTAAGAATTAAATCATTATGACAATGTTTTCAATTTGATAATTTGCAAAATTTTAATATGCATTTAGAGAAAAGTGCCCATTTACATACAATTTACATTTATAGTCCACAATTGAGCTATTCCAGGAAGCTATTGATAAGTTTTTCTTAATTAGCAGAATAGCTTCTTGATCAATTCTCAAAGTTTCAACCAAATATTTCCATTTCCAAAAACAAAAGGCACCTTAAATACACGTACATGCACATCCCTTACAGAAAAATATTCACATTATTGTATTGAAGAATATCTAAAATCCTACTCTCCACTCAGAACACCTGAGAAGTTTATTGTACAGTTAAAATGGTTAGATGTCCTTGTTTACCCAGGATGAGTACAGTTTATGCTAGTTGCCCTAACATAATTAGTGGCAATGTCCAGTTTTGTTTTTCAAAGTATCACAATTTTAACAACAAATTACATGGTCACCCCAAACATATTTAACCATTTGTATTCCATATTTGCAAGCACTCTCAATAAGAAAGTATAAGAAAAATTTTCATTAGCAGAAACCGGTAACAGCAAACATTAAATGTTTCATACGAAACCAATCTTTCATAAAACTATACTTTTCATAATTATTTAATTTATCATTGAAGGCACAGTGAGCTTTCTCCTATTGTCATTTTATCCTAAGATTCTGACACAAGCTTGTTTCATAAGAGATTTAATCGATTCTACCAACACTCTCTCTGTGGCTAGATTTCATTTGAGGGCGTTACTTTCATCCTTTCTAGATTTATGTTGATCTTTTCTACACACAGGTGTCCTTTGCTCACCTCTGAATCAGCCTCCAAAAGGGAAGGAGACACTGTGAAAAGTTTTCCCCCCAAATTATCATGGTCGTCTTTTCTGGTGTATTTTACTACTGAAAGGTTTCAATCAATGCCTTTCTGGAATCCTCAGTTACAAAACTTGGCTCATGTTCCCATTGAAAACATGTCTAGTGAATTGTCCACAATTACAGTGGGCCATACAAAGAGCCAGAGTGTGGCTATGTATATACTATCATTCTCCTCATAAATATTAGCACCCTTAACTCTTCCTGCATTAAAACTCAGGCAGAATATAAATATCAGTATTCCAGGTTTTAAACAATTTTGGAAATTTTGCAAAATATTTATTAAAGCAAAGGGTCCATTATTTTTAAATAAATGTTACTATAATACTAAAATGGTAAAATTATATGTAGAAGAAAAAAACTAATACTATAAGTTATGCAGTTTTATCCATGTTTTGAAAGACAATAGTCTTTAATGTAGGGGAAAATATTTAAGATTAGGAATATCTGAACATACTGACAATTAGATAATTTATTGATTCAACAAATATGTATTTATAGCCTCTCTAATCAAGTCTCGAGGACTATACTCAGCATTAAAGAAATGGTTAAAATATACGAGTCATAAATATTCACTTGGACTCAGGCAAAATCATAATGGTCTTAAATGATCCCTTATTTCTGAGAAATACTTGAAAATATACCAAAATATAAGTAAAGGAAAACGTGAGATAAATCACAGAAGTGAGAGTAATGTCAATCCTTAAGTGTGAATTTTCTAAGCTTCCCTATACAAAGTTAATTCAAATATTTTCAAAATCAAAAATTAAATTTAACATATATATTTAAATACTGTGGCTTATTGTACAGTTTTGTTCCCTTGCTTCTTTTCTTTCTGTCATAACTAGAGACCTTTTTCATCAGCATTGCTACCTAGGTATCACCCTCCTCTAAATTGTTGGAGTTCCTCATGTTATCAAACTTGGTCCACTTTTCTTGTCAATAGTCTCTCCCTAGGCGAACTCTCAATTTTACTTTATTTGAATACTATATTTATGCTGTGATTTACAAATTTATATCTTCAGGTCACACCTCTCTTCTAACACGTATATCCAACCTTTCACCTAACACCTTCATTTAGGTATCTCAGAGATATTTCAAACTTGATATAATTAAATTAACACATTTTATTTTTGTCTTTCACAAAATTTGTCCCTCTCCAAACCACTCTAAATAAGATTAGCATCCTTCTCTTGCTCAAACAATAAATTTAGAAAAGCCATAACCACTGCCCCTCTTATTTACTAGCCAGTTTCCAATCCATTACCACATCCTGTCAATTCTTCCTTCTAAATAAATCAGATCCATTTCCACTGTAGTCCTACCCATAGGTAGGACTATGAGCTTAACTTTATGAGACTAATAAATGTTTAGTCAGCTTGAGCTTGAGCTTAACTTTATGAGACTAATAAATGTTTGCTGGTTTTCTGTTTCACCCAGAATAAAATCCTAACTTTACCACATCCTAGAATGCATTGTATTACCTCTGTCACCTACCTTTCTTACCTCATTTCTATTTGCTACTTGACATTTAGATTTACTTTCTCAAATATATCAGGATCTTTCACATAGCAGGACATTTGCAACTTGCAATGTTCTACTTCTCTTCCTGCTGTTTGTTTGGTTAATTTTTTCTTCATCCTGTATTAATGAGTTTGAACATCTCCTTTATAGAAAAGCCTTCCCTGATCATTCTATTTAAATGCAAGTTCCCCTCTCCATTCTAACTTAGCACTTAACTTATTTTTTGCATGTATTTTGTTAAATATCACAATTATTTTGTCGCTTTTTCAATCTATCTTCTCCATAATATTGTAAGATCTGTGAAGCTAGATAATGGGATATATGAATTATTTTTAAAACTATGCTATACATCAAAACATCATCTCTATGGAAAGATTATAAATGATGTTATTTTTTGTTTGGTAGTGTTCCAAATTTTCTAAGTGAATATGTGTCATTTTGAAATGTTAACATTTTAAAGATAGCTTAAAAATATACAGTGATTATAAATGCTATTACTATTAAATTGATTACTCACATACACTGAATTGGTAATGTACTAACTATAGGAGTTTCAATAGGCATATTAGAATTATACAGCTATAATAGTATGTAGTTCACAGTCCTTTTCTTTCCTGACGATTAAATTATTTTATACTAAAGAAAAAACAACATAGAGCTGAAAACAAGTAGATACTTTGAATGAACTAGGCACATATATCCACTAAATATGTGATTTTATAATTTATTTAAAATTGAAACTAAACAAATTATTCATGCAATGTGATCATTTGACTGTAATTCATGATCATAAATATAACCAGAAACAAATTTGATTATTTTTACAAACATAAAAAATACTAACCACTTTAAACATTAACATTTAACCTTACATTTCATATTGCAGAGACATTGTTTTCTTTGCACAAAACCTATATATAATCATAATTGTTATTCCTACTACCAATCACAGGAGCCACCTGTTCTAAGTGCACTGACATGCAGCCATACAATTGGTTTCACACCATAGTCTGAAATAGATATACCATTTTCATCATCTGATTATAAACAGTGAAAAGAACTTAAAATTCAATGGCATAAATGAAAAAAGAAGAAGAAAAACATATCTGTGAAGTAATGGATTGAGTGTCATTTTGTGGAAAAACATAAAAGAGAGCACTCTTACTATATCAAGATGTTGTTACCAATTTATCTGCAAATCACACTTGAAAATGTTACATATGTTGTGCTATTATGTTGCACAATACGTGTAGATTAGATATTTATTATCAAGGAGATTTACTGTATCTTCTCTGAATTTACTGAAATGAAAAATTAAACCAAAGTGTCCTTACCCTTTTCTCAGAATATGAATTGGCTATAGCAGCAAATATATAATATTAATATACAAATAAAACAAAGTAATGATTTCAGCCATGGTCTTACAATAATATTTAATGTCATTAATTATTCTAAATATTCTTTGTTTATTATGCATAAATTTTACAATAAAACTACTGAAATATTAAAATGACTTTAAATGTTTTCTAGCAATGCCTTATGAAGTTGTTAGATTTTCCTAACTTTTACTGCTTTAAATACTGGGTGGGTGCCACTTGCCCCAGAATTTGGGGGTGCCCCAAATTTTCCTTTTGAAAGTTATAATGGCAAGTTCATTCAGCCAGAATGTCAATAAGGGTGATGGTTAAAATGTGCTTATCTAATATTTTTGGTGGAAGTGGGTCCTAAGAAAGTACATTATAGACATATTATGAAAGATGAATATGATATTTTGAGCAAAGTGGTCTCTGGATGGCTTCTTGTTGGATGAGTTCTCTTAAGAACTCATCCAAACACTAACTATGAGACCTTCTTTTTTTTTTTTTTTTTGCAATACGCGGGCCTCTCACTGTTGTGGCCTCTCCCGTTGCGGAGCACAGGCTCCGGACGCTCAGGCTCAGCAGCCATGGCTCACGGGCCCAGCCGCTCCACGGCATGTGGGATCCTCCCAGACCGGGGCATGAACCCGTGTCCCATGCATCGGCAGGCGGACTCTCAATCACTGCGCCACCAGGGAAGCCCTATGAGACCTTCTTTGAGCCTACTGCATAATAAAAATTTAAATTATGTATTCACCATCATTTTTTCACTGTCTTTCCAGGTATCTGGATTTTTAGTTTTAGCTGTGACTACTGATGCCAAAAGAGCTTTCCAAAATTCATAATTAATTATTTATTCAAATGGCCACTAATTACAATATACTCTGTGGAATTTCTGAAATAAAAATGCCTGTGACGTGGTCACTCTCATCAAGGAACACATAAATGAGTTTGGAACTCTGTAGTGTCTGAATAACTATCATATTCCCACAAATAAAAATATCCAAGCTGATGGATTGACCTCTCCATACATCATCCACCACTTTGGTCACACGTCCTACAGAAATTGATGGATTTGATAATTTTATAATAGAATTTAGAGAACTAAAAGGCAATCTTTGTGCTGAATGTGTAGCCATCAACAATATTCATGTTTAAGTCAATACTCTTAAAGCACATACAATAATCATATGCATATCCATGGGAACGGCTGACTGACTTTGGGTGGACAGTGGGGAAAATGAGCTACTGGAACTTGAGTATTTTATTTTAGAATGTTCTTCCTTTTTTTTTTTTAATGAATTGATTTTCAGAAATGCATGTCAACTTACTGTTTTTTTTTTTTTTTGAAGGAGTTCCTGAGAAGAAATTAAGAATTTATGTTTGATAGAGAACCTTAACTTTGAAATGTGTACATACTTCTATTCTAAATTAGTGTTTAGTCCTCTGGAGTTTCTTTTTTTAAAAGTTTCAGTATCTTAAATCAATTTATTTATATCATATTTGTTTAGCCATTGAAATCTCTTAATTTTACTTTGTATTTCAACCATTTTTTTTAAATTTGTACTTCACTCTTTAAAGTTCGACTTCTTTAACATTTTCACATTTTCGTTAAGCTGCTTTAACTATTTCTCTACACAATGTTTCCTTTTTACTTTGCTAATGAAGCCTGTCCCAAGTGTGTTTTAGAGAAACAATTCAAACTGTGTGTTTGAGGAAAGGGTGTTTCAGTGATCAAATTGTTTCTTTATTGTAGGACTTCTTAGAGCCTTGCATAAATACAGTGTGAATCTCTAAAAGGTAAATGCAGTGTAGAGTATTGCTGATACTTATTTGACCATCAGACTTACTAGATTCACAAAAATATCCAATAGGTTTGTAATATATCCTGGGA
Source organism: Lagenorhynchus albirostris (assembly GCF_949774975.1). Classification (NCBI taxonomy): domain Eukaryota; kingdom Metazoa; phylum Chordata; class Mammalia; order Artiodactyla; family Delphinidae; genus Lagenorhynchus; species Lagenorhynchus albirostris. The sequence continues at coordinate 35,913,076 of NC_083112.1, read as the reverse complement.
AATGCACACGATGAGGTCTGAAATGTCATGTTGAACAGAATTTGGCCATTTGTGTGAGAGTTTATTTCTGGATTCCTAATTCTATTCTATTTATCTATGTCTGCCTTTATGCCAGTACCACACTGTTTTCATTACTTTAGATTTGCAATATGGTTAGAAATAAGGAAGTGTGAAGTCCCCAGCTATATTTTTCTTTCTCAATATGGTTTTGGCTATTGTAATTTCATATTAATTATCAGATGAATTGTGTCTATTTCTGCAAAAAAAATGCCATTGGAATTTTGATAGGTTTGTATGGAATCTGTAGATCAGTTAGGTGGTATGGACATCTTAACAATATTCCCTCATTCAGTCCTTGAAAACAAAATGTCTTTCTATTTATTTGTGTCTTTCTTAATTTCTTTCAGCAATGTTTTATATTTTTTCAGTGCACAAGTCTTTCACCTCCTTGGCTAAGTTTATTTCTAAATATATTTTTAAATGCTATTGTAAATGAGATTGTTTTCTTAATTTCCCTTTTGGATTGATCATTGCTAATGTATAGGAAAAAATAACTGATTTTTGTGAGCTGATTTTGTTTCCTGCAAATTTGCTGAATTGCTTTTTTTGTTCTAATACTTTTTTGTAGAATTGTTAAGGTTTTGTGCATACAAGATCATGTTATCTACAAAAAGATAATTTTTCTACTTCCTTTCCTACTTGAATGCCGTTTATCTCTCTCTCTTGCCTAATTGCTCTAGCTAGAATTTCCATTACTGTGTTGAATATGGATGTGATAGAGCATCCTTGCCTTATTCCTTATCTTAGAGGGAAAGCTTTCAGGTTTTCACCATTGAGTATGATATTGGTTGTGGGTTTGCCACGTATGGCCTTTGTTATGTTGAAATAATTTTCTTCTATTCCTAGATTGTGCGGTATTTTTATCATGAAAAAGTGTTGAATTTTGTTAAATTCTTTTCTGAATCAAATGAAGTGATCATGTGGTTTCTGTCCTTCATTCTGTTAAAGTGGCTTAATATGGTTAATGTGACATTTGCCAATTTTGTTGATCTTTTCAAAGAACCAAACCTTGGCTTTCTTGATTTTTTTTCTATTGTTTCTCTATTTAATTAATTTCTAATCTTTATTATTTTCTTCCTGATGTGAAATTTGGTTTTAGTTTTTTCTTTTTCTGGTTCTTTGAGGTGTAATGTTAGGTTGTTGATTTGAGATTTTTCTCCTTTTTTAATTTAGAAATTTCCACTATATTAATACCATTTTTGCTGCATCTTGTAAGTTTTGGTATGTTGTGATTCCACTTTTATCTGTCTCAGTGGTGAGACAAAGTGGGAGTGAGAGTTAGATGTAAACTATGAGTATTCCTTCAATTATTTTAATACTTATTGGTCAATAGACGTTTATCATGTCTTGGGTTCCAACATTGCATATTATTTTTCTACAAATAAGCCAGTTCATTTAGGTATTCATTCAGGTATTTGGGGGTATTAATTGCCATTTTGTGAGGATTCAAGTCACCTATGGTAAGTCTCACATGGTGAAGAATTGAGGTCTTCAGCAAAAACCATGTGAGTGACCATACTGTAAGTGGATTGTCTTGCCTCTGTAAAGCACCATATAAATTTACCCCTGACAACAACTTAACTGTAATCACTGCTTAGATCCTGCTTCAGAACCACTCAGCTAAACTATGCTAACACTTCTGACCCATAGAAATTGTGAGATCATCAATGGTTATTGTTTAAAGCCCCTAATTTTGGATTGATTTGTTGTATAGGAATAGATAACTAGTGCTAATATATATCTATAGTCACTTGCCTTTTGTTTTGAAATTTGTTTTTCTCTCACTTGTTCTCTCATTTAGGAAATTATCACTTCAAATTTTGGCAGTGTTGTGACTCCTTTTATCTGGATATAGGCATTTGTAGTTCCATTATCTATATCACCTATTTTCCTTCAGTTCTTAAAATGATGAGTCACTGTTTTCTGGCTCCATTGTTGTTTTGTTTTGTTTTCCTTGAAAAAGTGGCTGACAAACATTGTTGCTCTTTGACATTAATTTCTTTTAAAAATCCCAATTCTGAATGCTTTTAATATGTCTTCTTCCTTTGATTTTAGTAATTGTATTCTAATAGTCCAGATATTTTATATTTATCTTCATTTTGTTTGGTTTCAGAGTACTCTCTCTGTGGCTTGATACATGTTACATGTCTGATAGAATTTGAGTTATCACCTTTTCTTTTGGGTTCATTCTTATTATTTCTCTCTTGTGGAGACCTCACATTTTATATATTATTGACCCTTTCCTATGGCTCCTAAATTATTTCCTGTGTATTATAACTTTTTGTCTCCCTATGCATGTTTTGGATTCCCTTCTCTAAGGCAGTCAATTATTTTTATTCAAGGTAGTTATGTTTTATATAAAGTTAGCTGTGGGCACCGAATTAGTGAATACTGAATCATTGCTCCCTGGGAAATACAGGGTTATATTCCTGAAAACATTTTTATCAATTACTTAATAAATAACTTTGTTTTATTCATGTTTCTGTTTAAAGACACCTTATTTAATACACATTGTTGATTAAACAACATCCAACTCATAGCTAACAGCTCTACAGCTCATGCTTGAAAGAAGTCTATCTGGGCTTCCCTGGTGGCGCAGTGGTTGAGAGTCTGCCTGCCGATGCAGGGGACATGGGTTCGTGCCCCGGTCTGGGAAGATCCCACATGCCATGGAGAGGCTGGGCCTGTGAGCCATGGCCGCTGAGCCTGCACATCCGGAGCCTGTGCTCCGCAACGGGAGAGGCCACAACAGTAAGAGGCCCGCGTACCGCAAAAACAAAACAAAACAAACAAACAAACAAAAAAAGAAGTCTATCTAACATGTATTTTCTCCATGTGGCACATCACAGCCTTCTGCACTTACGAACACTACACAGCATTTAAGAACTTTGCTTTGGGATCATTTTAAACAGTGAAATTAGCAATAGAAAGAACAATAATGCAAGAAATGTGTCACTAAATAGACCACAAAAGGACACTTGTTTGCAATATTAGAACTGATACAAGGAAGCAGAGGGCTATCTTATTTGATCTTGGTTGGGAATGTGTGCATGAATGATTCAAAATCTCCACTGTTCTGCATAAACTTATGTCAGTGAATGACCATGAAACACCACAAATATTGACTTTGGAGTTACAAATACATTTTACCAAATAGGTGAATTTGCAAGTTGGGAATCTGCAAATAGAGAGGATTTATTGTATACCCCAGTGTAATAATACATATTCAGCACTGTCTAATCCATTGATATATCCATACATTAGGCACTTTATTTTAGTTTATTTGTATGTTTTTATATAGTTACTAGTTTTCTGCCAAAATTGTCAATATTACCTTCTAATTCCTTAAGTATATCAAGCCTAATTAAATAAAAAAATTTTTTAGTGACATTGATATCACCTGACTTCTCTCTGTATCATTCCGTACTGTCTGTTACTTCTCTTGTTTTTCATCATACAACTTCCTAAGATATGTTTAATAATTTTTTACATCTACACTATACGTTTTGAAAATGTTACAGATAATTTGCAACTCTGTGTGATGTTATCTTTCTCCAAAAGGGATTTCACTGAATTCTAGATCACTAGGCTATGAGCACTAGCAATACCAGGTCACTTTAATCCATTGAGAGCTTAGGATGAGTCAAAATTAGTCTTCATTCCCTCTGAAAGTTGATTTATTTAATTTCACAGTACCCTCTTGTTCCCAAAACAAGACTATTTAGTTATGCTTAACTTTTCATTTTTCAGCTATGCTTTCATGAATAGACATATCTTAAATGCTTAACCTATGTAGTCCCTGCTTCTTACAGATTTCCATCTGTAATTTCTTCCTAAATTCTATCTCCTTGATTTCTTCAAACATACTTTAATATATTTTGTGTAGCTTTCATAGTTATTTCCAGGAGGAATTTGGGGCTAAAGCATATTGACTGGGTGCTTGGCTATTTCCCTCCATTTTTGGTAGTAGTTGGTGAGGCCAAACTTCTGTTTCTCTATTTTAATTCATGACAAGTATCAAGCAATATTACTAAGAGAATATTTCTATCTCTGCTATTTTAGAGTGAGGTTAGCAGGTATATTTAGCTCATAAGTAAGGAGCACATTATTCTTCAGAATAAAATGAAAACACAACCTTGATTTTACTTTAATGAGAATTGTAATCTAACCTTTCAATATAGAAGCTCTATCATTGTTGCTATAATATTAAAATGTAAGTTCACTATGAATGTGCATAACTTAAAATGTTAATTTTTAAGTATACTGCTTACCCCATAGTCAATTCCCAAACAAGAGATTTTGACTAAATAAATAGTAGAAATTGGAACACCTCAATAAATTTATCTTCAAAAATATTGTTCTCAGTACAATATTTTTCTTTTCTTTAAGAATTTATAGATTTTATATGTTTTAAGTAAACTACTTTTTAATCCTTTGAGCTTTTACATGATGGCTTTCTGAGTGAATAACTTATTAATCTAAACAACTCAGTGTCCATGGATATTCTAATTCAACTGCTTAAAATTATAATACACTTCATTAGAATATGTAACATTTCCTTATGATGATAAAGTGCATCTGTTTAGATTCTGAATGTTGTGTGAAGACAAATGTCATAGTTGTCATAACCTCAGTAAGAAAGTAAATAAAGATCTAGACCTTTCTGTCTTTAAAATGTATCCCTTTTTACGAAAAAAAATCAAAGGGGCAAAGAAATAAACTGATGTTAATTGGTAATTTTGACCTGGAATAAAAGTTGTAGAATGTACTATATGTATTATGTCCAACCCTAATCTGAAACGAGAGGCAGAAAGTGTGATCATCTTACTAGCAAAATTCCTTAGAGCTTTGGCATGAGCAGGAAAACCAATAAAAATCACTTTTCCTGTTGGTTGCAGTATTTTAAAATTACTCCGTTTTTAACAAATAGACAAGTGGTTATTTTCAGAAAATAACTTTTCCTCTTTACTTACAGATAAAATGCAAAAAAATATTAATTCCAAGAGAAGTTAATAATAAATCATGTAGTATATGAGAATGAGAAGCAGCAAAATTTTGATGTATCACATGAACATCTTTTGTAATATTTGCAAAGTATCTAGATGGTTCACTTAAGTCTTAATTCTTATTGCTAAGGATTATGCATGTGACAAAAGTACAAGTTAAATATGTCAATGAGAGGGAAAAGAAAGAACACAGAAACTATATATCATTAAGATTCACTTGAAACACATCATAATATAACATCATTTTTTGCTGTATGCTTGAAATAAACAAAAACAATAAAAAGCTGAGCTAAGCTAAGGTAATATTTTGCATTTTCTAGAATCCCAGACAAAAATCAGAACAATGAAGTTGATTGAAGACTAAAGTTTGAATATACAAACTGCTGAATTTACAATCAGCAAATATTTCACATTTTTATGATTTACAGCTGTGTTTAAATAAATCTATCTAATTATACTGAAGCCTGCCATGTAATTATGGACTAATCCCATTTGCATGCTTAGAAAATGATAACAATGAGCTCCACTGGGCAATAAAGATTTAGATAAACAAATTGAGAAGTTTCTGCACTAATCCTAGGTATTTTTTATGATTTTTATTTGGCTCCCTGCTTCCAACAGATCATGTTTTTGACCTTAAACCAAAAGTAAGAAAGACAGATAAGTCAATGCTTGACACTTCCCCACAAAGACTGGACCATCTGGACGTTTTATATTGTAACAGGTGCTTCTGGGATTTAGAGCCTAATTCTGGCCCAGATTCTGTTCTGTATGGGTGACTCTGTTGCTATGTGCAATTGTGCATTGCATTAATTGAAGAGAATAGAAAAGGCCAAGTACAGCAATTAGTTAGTTGATCATGCAGAAAAGAGTCTAGTGGCTTTGAGCCATGAAATGTTCAATGCACAGATGCACAGTACCATCAGTTTTGCTCTCTGTGGTATGCTTCTAGTCTGTGACAGGTAAAATGCCTTTGTGATTTGATCTCAGTTTTCTGTCCCCTCTAAAAACAAGCTACATTTTGTAACCACAGGAGAGAGAAAATACTATATTGACACAATATGTCTTGAATATCTAATAAAATAAGACACAATAGGCAGAAAACTAAAAAAATTTTTTTTAAATAAATTTAATATGTACTTTAGTCATAAAATACTTAGATCTGTTGTTTATTAGGTGAAGGTAATGTTTTTAATAGTACTTTTCAAAAGTAAAGAAGATTTTAGACTCATAACATGAGTACAAATTTAATTTTGGTTAAACCTTTTAAAGCATACATAATAATTTAGTTACCAAAAACTCCAGTTTCCTCATTTATGAATTAGGAGTATTGTCATTAAGCAAATGATGTAATGAGTAACAAGAATGACACTCATTTAATTATTCTATTTGGGATCCAATAAATAAAGAACCAAACAATAAGACAACCCAGAACCCTAACACACTGAGACTATTTTAAAACTTATGGTTTCTCTATTCATTTTTGAAGTTGGCTTATGATATTTTTCACACTTTACTGTATTACTATTGTGATGGTGAATTTTATGTGTCCACTTGACTGGATTAAAGGATGTCCAAATAGCTGGTAAAATGTTATTTCTGAGTGTGTCTATGCGGATGTTTCCAGGAGAGATTAGCATTTGGATCAGTAGAGTGAGTAAAGATCATCCTCACAAATGCAGTTGGGCATCATCCAGTACATTCATTGAAAGCCTGAATAAACAAAGAGGCAGAAGAAGGGATAATTTTATCTCTCCGTTTGAGCTGGGATGTGCATCTTCTGCTACCTTCAGACATTGGCTCCACTGGTTCTCAGGAATTTTAACCCAGAGTGAATTACAAATATATGGTTCTGTATTCTGAGAACTTTGACTAATACAACCATTATACTTTATAGTGTTTCCATTTTTAATTTTATGCTTTATATATATTACCTCTTTTTTTAAACAATATCTTGAATTTTATTTTTTTTATTGGGGTATATTTTTTTTATTCAACTTATAGTAATTTAAATAATGAAAGTAGTGTTAAAATTAAATACAAAATGGAGACCAGACTTGAAAATTCTGAATGGAAAAATCTATTTAAGCCACATAAGCAAAACTAAATATAACTTATTTCAACTTAGATTATTTCCTGTAAATGCCTCTGATAATTATAAAAGAAACATGTCATATTCCTAAAAATGATATAAGACAATCAGTTTTAACCAATCCTTTCCCACCTGGAAACCCCCATGTAATAACCAATCAGTCTAAAAGTTTAAACAATTTTCACTTTATAAACCATCTTGTAACATCATGACCCTGAGTTTCATATCAGCTTTGCATTTGAAAGCTTTCAGTTCATGAACTGTTCTTATATGCACAATAAAATTTTACTAAATACCATTTCACTGATCTGGTGGTTTGAATTTTGCCATTTTTAGGTTTTGGCAATAAATACTATTAGTTTAATACCATAAAAAATATTGTAAATATGTTCTATAAATCAGGAATCAGGAACTCTTCTAGGTATGGAAACGTCCATAACCTATAGAGCTTACAGCGTGTGAGTGAGACACATTATATATTTAATGTTTACTTTTATATTTTCATACAATAATAATAAGTTAAATAATGGTTAATGTAATGTAAGCAACAAAGTAAGAGGGTAGAAATAATAAAGATGCTATTTTAGTTAGTGAGATCAAGAAAGAACTCTGAAGAGTTGATATTGTTACCGAGTCCCAAGGCTCCATACAGCTGGCCACACGACAGGCCAATAAATGAAGAGATGAGATGTTGGGGAAAGGAATAGTAACTTTATTCTGAAAGCCAGCAGAACAAGAAGGTGGTGGACTAGTGTCCCAAAGAACCATCTTACTGAAGTTAGATTTCAGGCTTCAAATTGCAAATTGAAACAAATTTCTTGGTTCCAGCCAGACCCTGGAGGGGGTGTGAAGATCCTTTGTTCTTGCAGCTGTCCACCTAGGTCTGATCATGATATTCCTATAAACCTCCAACCAGACAAGTTTTATTCTCTGTTCTGCAACTTTTTTATCTCTATATGAATGGACTCTTGAAGGTCAGAGCCCTGAGAATAGTCTATCATGTATATTTCAGGTTATGGGAAACATTCTTTCACAAAGGTACAGAGCCAGCATGACTAAAAACAGTCAACAGAACACAAAGATTAGAGCTAATGGAATAGATCCAATAGGGAGTCAGGTTTTTTCTTCTCTGTTACAATATTTACATAGAAACTTAAATGAAATGAGGAAACAAATCTTGAAAACCAATTTGTAAAAAGCATTACAGATAAAGAGATGAGCACAGGGAACAGCAGGAACAAGGGACATGATATGGAACAGGCTTATTGTGGATATGGAGCATCTTCTGTGACACAGGCACTTTGCTGGTTGCTTGACCTATTTTGTTTCTGATATGCAGAAAGGCTCCCTGGCAGATTGATTAAACACTAAATCCCTGGAGTCAGAGAAAATTATATTCAAATCCAGGTTGTAACATTTATTAGATGTTTTCCCATTTGTGAAAGAGATATAATAAGAGTAGCAATAATATGGCACTATTGAACAAAAGCAAGCAAATGCAGTCCTTCCAATATCGACATACAGTATATACTGTATAAATATCAGCAATCATCACCATCATTATCATCACCTTCTATAAAGTATAAACTGTTAGTCCCATTCTCAAAATGGGAATATCAAAACTCAGATTGTTTAATCTTGGCTGTTTTATTTGTTCTATGATACCTTCAAACAGCTTTTGTTTTGTAACTAATTTTATCCAAACTTCCCAGTAGTTCTTAGTGGATTAGTCTGCTATGAAGTATTTTTTTATAACCATAAGTCTCCCCCAGAAAAGATTTTAATGCTTAAAAAGAACACATATTCCATATAATTTTAAAATAAATTTGAACTAAAATAATCTCTTATAGTTGTACTTTTACTGCATATAATGCATGGAAACATTAAAACATTTCTATCAATGTTTCAGAGTTTGGAAAATCTTGTTTCCGTGGACAGTGTGGTCCATCAAGAGCTCAGTCTTCAAGGTCTCTGGCTCATTTTTTTTAAACATCAAGTTTCCTAAGAAAAAGAGTTTTTCACTTTTCACTGAATAGTTTTTATTTTGTGTGAATAGAGTAAAAGAAAATAATAACAAGGATTTTAAAATAATAATAATAAAGAACTTGAGTGCTATAGGAATTAAAAGAAAACCACATAGGCCATCTCTTTTAGGAGTTATTCTTTCTCTATTGTCAGCAGTGCAAAGCTTTCTGAGCAATAAAACCTCTTATTCAACCCATGAAGTTTCTGATCCTAAGGGAACACTTATCAGCAAAACTTTTCCCCCAGTGTGGCATTTAATAATGACTCCTGATGGTGGCTGCCTGCAGAATCACTAAACTTTTATTCCCCATGTGATAGCAGCTCCTGATACTCAACTCATAATGGCTGTTCCTTTTAGTCCTCAGATGTTCTTGGTGGAAGCATATTCCAAAAGCTATTCTTGTTTTCTGGATCAGTTTCAAATGACAATGGCTTTTGGTGGCCGTATTTGTTAGGGTCGTGGTCCCTGCTAAGTCTTCTGTTGGCAGCTCTTGTGCCCTATTGTGCATGATGTCATACGTGAAAGACCTCTGGAGATTCTTCAGAAAATAAAACATATTGTTTTACATTCCTATGCAATTCCTTAAACTTTGTTTTGTCTTCAGATGAGGGAGGACACAGATAACTTAATTCGTTTGGATCAGAACAGGGCACTTATTCTTATCCACTTTCCCTCACTGAAGTTGAAGCTTACCTTTTTCCATACTTGCACCATCCAAATTAAAAAATGAATGAAAGATTGATAAGTCACAAATACATTTAAACATCCAACTGGTAGGACTGAAAGGCACTTAGAAAAATCAGGCTCTGGAAAAGTAAGACATCTTATAGTTGTTCAAACAAAATATTCAAATAATCAAACTGCATTACATGGAATCATTTCTACATATTTCTATATAATTACACACCCATGTTCACATATAAAAGATTCTCCCTCACCACAGTTGGATTACTTCATGTACATGCTCAAGCATTTATAATTTAAAACAAAAATTCCTCCACTCAATATTATCCTCCAGTAAATTTTTTTCCTCTGATGTTAAGCTCCTCAAAATGATTCTGTATAATTCTTGCTTCAACTTCTTTAACTTTCATTCAATTTTCAACCAAATGTAATTATTATTTTCAATACCATTTCATTAAGATTGTATTAAAAAAGCACAAAAATATCACAGTTTCTGAATTCTCACTTTACTTGACCATAATCCTTTTTGACCCTCTCACGTTTTCTTCTGCAGTCTTCCTCCTACTTCTCCAGACTTGCTTTTCAGTCCTACTTTGGGGAATGACCTTTTGTATTTCCCCTTGTTATGGTCCTTTGCACCAAATTAGTCTCTAAGGCCTTGGTCTGAACTCATCCTGGACTCTCATTTACTCCAGTTCATCCATATACCATTTTAATAGATATGTCTTTTTCTCCAAAGCCCATCTTCCTCCTCAGTGTTAGCCCCATAGAGCCAAATGACTGTAAGAACATTTATTTCTATATGGCCCATAAGTACCTCAAACTCAATATTTAGAACTGAATTCATGTACTTGAGTTTTCACTGAAATCTGTAATTTTCCAGTAATTCCTCTGATCAAGATTTATTTTAATTGCTTATTTAATATCTGTATTTTCCATTAGGCTTTAAGTACTATAAGTGCAAAAACTCTTTTGGATTTATTTCCCATTATATGTCCAAATACAGGAATATCATATGCCCTCAAAAACATTTGTTGCTGGAATATTACTTAAATTAAAAAGCTGACTTTGTCTTGCTACAGTTAAAACATGAATGATTTGCCATTAAAAAAAAAGTGTCCAAATACTTCAGTAAGGCACCCTTTTTCCCTGTGCAGCTTCATTTTCCCCTTATTTCAAACCAGTCCTTTATACTCCAGTCATATATTCCAATTCTTCAAATATAGGAGAATTTGTTTTGCTTACTCTCAACATGAACTTCCTTATGGCTCATTTAACCTTTTTCGTATCCAGTTCCACAATTTTCTAGACTCACTTAAAATATGGACTTTTTATGTAAAAAATTAATAAACAGATACCTCAATGAAAATAGAGTCAGGAACTAGAAGAGGGAGCTCTCACGTACTATGGTGATAGTAGAGCCCAACAGGAAGGAAAAATGGCTCCCTCTTCTTGCTGGCAAGAGCTCAGCCAATGAGAGACTGTCACAACTCAGCCAATGAAAAGCTACAGACTCTTTGTTTATTTTAACTCTCCCAACTTCCTTTTCTACCCTATAAGAGTTCTCCTCTCCGTTTTTGCTGGGCACTTGCATGTGGCTCACCACTGTGGGAGACACTGCATTGCAACTCTCTGCTGATCCAGAATAAACCCTTTTTTTTTTTTTTTTTTTGTACTGGAGAAATAACTGGCAGTCTATTTGTTTTAGGTCAATGTTTTGGTGGTCCATACAGGATCCAGAGAAGACCCCCGATGACTCTAAGACTGTTGACCAAACAGGTGTGGTACCTGTAATGAGCCCATTGTTGCTCACTGAGTTGTACCTGGAGCTGGAGGGTAAATTTTTCTCATGATCCAAGCTTTTGAACTCTTTGCATTTTGAAGCTCTCTGGGTTTCATACAAGATCTATTTTAAGGTATTGTACTTCTTGATTAAGGCCTTGTTCTGTGTGTGAGTACTTGTTTGGCCCTATGGCCTGATTATGAAATCAGACTGTTCCATCTGGTACTGGTTAGCCTTCAGCCCATAATTTTGGAATGGGGGCTGTTCCTCCAGAAACTGGTTAGCCTTCAGCCCATTCATTTGGGGACAGGGGCTCTTTCATTGAAACTGTGCTAAGCACAACTTTCAACCTGGCTTCCTTAGGACCAGACTGTTCATGTAGAACTAGCTAGTATTAGTCCTGCAGGCTGTTTGAACTGTTTGAGCTGGTCACCTTCTTAAGCTGCTTGAGCTATTTAGGCTGTTTGAAATGTAGTCTCTTACTCTGTAGAAAACCTCTGAGAAATGCAATCCCAGTTATCTAAATATTGTGAAGGTGGCCCCTAAGGGACCCTGGCTGATTTTATGTTTGAGAAAAATAGTCATTTCTCATGCACATTTCTAACTAAATGAATCAGCCTGACGAAAGGCAATTTAGAATACCAATCACTATTATGAGGAACTTTTGAAATCTTCAAACTTACTATTCTTAAAAAAAATTAGACAACCACTGCTCTAAAATTCCCCAAACTGAATGGAATGCTATTCCAATTGGTATTATGAGGCTTGCAAACATTATCAGGAGCATAAAATATCTTATCTGCAAATTAAGATTTTAAAGTTTTCTGAGGCAAACAATCAAAGAAAGATAAAATGACTTCTGAAGCCTCGTACTTTTCTTGCCTGGTTTCTTTGTCTCAGGCTCCACCTCTGGTGCCATCTTATCTCTCTCCCTCAGCGCCTTGTGCTCCAGCCCTGTCTGTGGTACCATCTTCCTCCTTTCCTTTTATGCCACCTATACCTCCTCTATGCCCTCAGGTTCCTTATAGTAATTCTCTTGCCAAACTTCCCCTTTTCACTGAAACCCTCCACAATGCCTTTGCTTTTGAATTTATCAAAACCCGTCACTTTAAAATTAAGTCTTCTGAGAATCCAGAGGCTAAACCCTTAACTTCTTACATTCCCTGGACTAAAGCTGAAATGCAAGCCATAGTCAAAAATCTTCCCAAAGTAACCAAAGATCCTCATAGATTTGCAGAGGAATTTAATTTACACATTCAGATTTATCAACCTGATTTCTCCAACTTATATCAGCTAGTTCGTATGCTTGTCAATGAAGTCAGGCCCAGCATTGGATAAAATCAGCAAACTTGAAAAATCCTGAAAGGTCTCTAGAATTACAACTGGGAGATCAGCCCGCTAAATTTATTATACGATCACATTCAGGCAATCACTAGGCACCTTCATGGAACAATTCCTAGAGCTTTTCCAAAGCCCGTTGGTAGGTTCAAAATTCAGTGTTGTACACAAAAATATGATGAACCTGTTCATGAATATTACAATTGCCTTTAGATTTTTTTTTTAAATTCTGTTCTTCTTTCCAATGTTGATTCCACCAGGGTAGCTTTTAACTGTATGTTTATTAATGGGCTGAATTGGGACCTTTCCCTTCTAGTAAAAAAGATCAGGATGGAACGGGAAACTGCCTACTTCAGATTCAGTTAATCTGGCACACTAGCTCTTTCTCACTCTAGATGAGTCTCCTAAAAGGAAGAAAGCTAAAATTTTTAATCTTTGCTCCAGCAGGTGAAGGTCCCTAAACAAAAGCAAATCTCTTCAAGTTTCTGCTGCTTTTGCAAAGAGCCAGGACATTGGAAAAGAGGTTGTTACAAATTTAAGCACTTCCGATGCGTTCAACCTTCTAACCAGCTTTTCCAACATCCTCCCAATTCTCAATGATGGATCTCTGAGGAAGAACAGGGGCTGTTCCCAATCCTCCCTCTTAATCAGCTTGGAGAAACATTTCTCCAGATTAGAGATGAGTCTCTTTCAGTCCTAAATGAAATCAGAGCCAAACTCTCAGTGCCCCTGCCTCAGAGTATGAAAACAGTTCAAATAGTGAGGATCTCTAATGAACCTCAAAATGTTGCTGCCTTTAAAACTTCATTTTTGTTTAGGCCCTTTGATTATATACAGATGCTTTTCTCCTTAGTTCTTCCACCCCTGTTCATTTATTTGGCTGAGACTTCTTAGAGAAGTATCATGCCAGAATTTCTTTCTCCCAAAAGGGGGAAATAATTCTAAAATCTGACAGTAGTCATCAAATTAACCAGGTGAATTAAATGACTCTTTGACATCTTTTATTCACTCCATGTATGACGGTATTAGAGCTAATCCTGGAAACACTGATAATTTGTCCCATTGAATCAGCTACAACCTTCCTTACAGGCAAAGTCTTCAATTGATGTTGGCCAAATTCACAACAGCCCTCCCATGAAGATTCAAATAGAACTCTCAAAACCTCCTCCCAGAACAAATCATACCTTATAAGTATAGAAACACTTCAAGGCATAAAGCTCACTATAGACAATTATATGGCTCAAGGACCCATTAGCCCTTGTACTAGGCCCTATAATACTCCCATTTTAATGGTGAGAAAACTTAAGGGCTGAGAGTGGAGGTTTGTCCAGGGCCTCAGAAAAATAGACAACATTGTTATCTCTCAACAACATGTTCCTAACCCTTAAATGTTACCAACTTCCATTCCCACCTAAAGTAAATTCTTGACTGCAATTTATGGTGTTCATTCTTTTGTATTTCAGTTGATAAAACTATCCAATACCTTTATGTCTTCTCTTGGGGAAAAAAAAAAAACAAAAACTCACTTGGACAATAACGCCTCAGGGTTTTACTGAGTGGAGTTCTTGTTTCTCATAAATTCTGAAGGCTGAATTGGACGGTATAAAATTTCCTTGAGGTTCTGCTTTGTTGTAATATGCAGAAAATGTGCTTCTTTGTTATTTTTCTCAAGCCACCTCACAGGAACATAGCATCCATCTGCTAAAATTTTTAGCCTTATAGGGACATAATGTAGTCCAAAAAAAAAAAAAATTGCAATTTGCCCAAACGCTGTTTCAGTATTTACAGCATCTGATATCAGAACAAGGGACACACATAGGTCCAGATAGGCTTAATAGTGTCCTAAGTTTTCCAAAACCCAAAAGTGAGCACCAACTGTGAGGTATTCTATGAATAGTTGGTTATTGTCAAAATTGGATTCCAAATTTTTCTCTATGATCAAAGTTCTGTATGTTTTACCCAATAACAACAACCCCAGCCCAATTTTATGGGAAGAACTGGACATCATAGCTTTTAAGGCTGTACAGGAGAGTTTGAAAAACCTATGTACCCTTGGGCATCCCAATGATCAGTTACCTTTTCTCTTTTTACATATGAAAAAAGGGAATACCCTTGGGGTACTCACCACAAAACACAGGGACCACCATTGACCAATAGGGTATTATAGCCAGCAACTGCACCATGTAACATGGGGAACTTTACCTAACAGCCATTACAGCCACTGCCCTTTTGGTTAAGGCCACTGAGAAAGTCGTTGTGTGATCCTCTTTAACCATTTTTGCACCTCATTCAGTAGAAGCCTTCCCAAATTTTCATCACACTCAACATTTCTTAGCTGCCTCACCTCCTATGAAGTTCTTTCATTAACTGCTTCTCACATAGCTCTTTTGTGTTGTAATAACTTTAATCCTGTTACCCTTCTCCCCTCTGTCACTGATGAAGTCCTTCACAACTGTTACCACTGATGGATCACCTTGTGACTCCCTGTAATTATCTATAGGAAATTTCTTAAGGTAATGCTGACTTCTCATGGTTCACTAATGGTTCTTATTTAAAAGATAACAGTAGCAATATAGTGCTGGGTACGCTATCGCAACTCCTTTTGATATTGTTGAGGCAGCACCTTTTGATATTGTTGAGGAAGCACCTATTGCTATTTTGGTCCAACACACTGAATTACGTGCCCTTACTCAGGCTTGCACTTTAGCAAAGGACAACACTCAGGCTTGCACTTTAGCAAATGGCAACACTTCCAGTATTTATACTGCTAATAGTTATCCTTTCAGAATAGGTCATGATTTTGAAATGTTGTGGAAGCAACATGGCTTCCTTACTTGGAGTGGAAATAAAATTTAAAATGGCCCTTATGTTCAGGAATTATTGGATGCAATACTTATACCTGCCACTTTAGCTATTATTAAGATTTCAGGACATTCTAAACTTGACTCTCTGGAAGCTAAGGGAAATTACCTTGCTGACATTTCTGCAAGAAGGATTGCCCTTAAAGGAACTAACAGCAGTCAAACCTCTGTCATGGTCCAAAGGGATATTTCCCCAAATGATAACTTAGAAAAACTGGCTAGAGAAGCACAATAACTAGCCTCAGAAAAAGAAAAACAAGAGTGAAAACTCAACAATTACAGGCTTAATAAAAAGAGAAAACTCTGGTTTGGACCAAATAACAGTTCAGTCCTACAGGAAACTAAAATTTCCACTTTTAATCACTGTACATGCACTAAACCAGTGATCTATTGACAAAACAATAGCTTTCATGAATTAGTGATGCTGGGGAAACATTCATAAGGCTACAAAAAAGTATATAATTCACTTGGCCCATTTATTCAAAGTACAACCCAGTGAAACCTGTTTGTACAGCTCCCAGACATTTTAAAATGCTTAATGGACCTTTCAAGCTCTAGCAAATGGATTTCATATAACTTCCTCTGTCTAATGAATATACACATGTTTTAGTCATGTACTGTATGTTTTCACACAGACTAGATTGAAGCCTTCCGTTGTGATCAGGATACTGCCTCTTTCATGGCTAACATCCTTTGGAACAGATTATCCCTAGCTGAGGACCTCCTCTTGAACTTCATAGTGATCAAGGAGCCCATTATTTTACTTGTCAGGTACTTGCTGTGCTGTTTGGCTAGTTTTTCAACATTTTCACTGTTCTTACCACTCTCAATTCTCTGGTTTAGTCAAATGCACTAATGACATTATTAAGACTCAATGGCAAAATCTGTAGAGGCCCTCCAAATACCTTGGCCAAAAAGAGTGCCCTTAGTCCTGAATCTCAGATCCACCCCCTTGGGAACTTCTAAACCCTCAGCCTTTGAGATAGTCAAAGGACACATAATGCACTTGGCCCCTGCCTCTTTTAACCCACAACTGACAAAGGAGAGACACTCCAATATTGCACAGGCCTAATTGTTTCTATTAAAAGTAACCACGTTTTGGTAGAGAAATCTTTTCACAGTGCAACCTCAGGAGATTAGTACGTTAAGCATCATACCTTGCAACCTGGAGATGCCATCCACTAGAAAACATACCTTGTGAAAGACTCTCTTTAACACTGCTGGAAAGGCTCCTATCAGGTGCTGTGAACCAAGCCTTATGCCACCAAACTCAAGAAATAGACTCTTGGATTCATGTGACACAACTAAAGAAATCACAGAACCCTGACTGAACCTGCACATTATCTGATGATCCAAAAGTAAAAGTTTCCCTGAATCGAAGCGAATGACATCTGATGAGACAGCTGTTCCAAGATCTCCTGACCAGATGTGTTGGAAGTTTGTCTGCCAAACCTTTGATGATGGCATAATGTTTCAGATAATCTTCAATGTCTATGTTCGATGATCTTGGTAACATATGGACTTTAGATTAAAAATGCCTGAGAGTTCTCCCTCCTACCCCTCCTTGTTACTCAGAAGTGACCTCAATAGGTTTCGCATCTGTGCACTTTCCTTCTTATGTGAGACACTACACCCAGAAAGGTTCTCCCAGGCATTGAGCGACAAAAAGTCACTGAAACCAGAAAACATGACTTTTGAACAACAATGCTTTCAGAGAAAGATCTTGATAAAAAGAGGGAAACGTAAAGAAAAGTTAATAAGCAGAAACTTCAATTAAAATAGAGTTGGGAGGCCAGAAGTGGGCACTCCTATGCCCTATGTTGATAGCAGAGCCCAAGAGGGAGAAGAAAGACTCCCTCTTCTTTGCCTGGCAAAAGCTCAGCCAATGAGAGACTGTCAGGACTCAGCCAATGACAAATGTGCTCTCTTTGTTTACTATAGCCCTCCCAGTTTCCCTTTTCCCTGTATAAAAGAGTTCTTTTCTCCATTTTTTAGGGGACTTGCACATGGCTCACCATAGTTGCAGACCTCAAATTGCAATTCTTTGCTGATCTGAAGCAACCTATTTTTCCTGAAGAAATAGCTGGTAGTCTATTTGTTTTAGGTCAACACTATGAAGCTTATCTGACCCACACTCAAGTGAATCTCCTGACTCCTGCCATGTGATCCCACTGTCTTTAAACATCACATTACATCATAGCATTGACCGTCCTCAATATACACATACATGTATACCTGTATATATCTAAATATATATGTATGCATAAGGATATTTTTCAATATATTTATACATAATCAGTTGATATCTGTCTATAGCTTCACTTATACCTATGCATATATCTATTTAGAATGGGTAATTTGTACAAGTTTATAAGGGAGAGGCAAGTTTAAGTAGTGCCTGTGAAGATTTTTTTTGTGAAAAGTCTACGTCAACGTCAAAAAACTCTCTTGAGTCTGCTCAAGAAAAACAATATAATCAGTACAAAATATTCCAATCACTTTAATTAAGAATGAAAAAAAGTCTCTTTGTCAACAATTTTACTGTCAAATAACAAATATATAACATTTAAATTCAAGATATTGTTTAAAGTATATTAATGATTTAGATGGGTTTCAAAGAATCTTAATTGCACAGAGATTATCAATATAAACTTTGTAAATACAATTATTGATATATTGTGTTGATTAACTTCACACTTTTTCAGAAATGAGGCTTAGAGACAGAACAATGTTTGGTAGAAACAGCAGCATCTGTTGTTAGATTGGGACTTCCACATTTTTTTTTTTCAATTTTTCATAACTGTTGTTCTACTTAAGGCAATCTGTCTTTTGGTAAGAAGGTGTTGATTTTCTTTGCTTATAATTACAGGTCATGCTTTGCCTCTAAAGATATAAATAATGCAAATGTTAGTGACATACATATGATAAGGATAGGAAACAGAAAAAAGGAAAGCCAGAACCATGTACATATAAAAGACCATTATTATGCAATTAGGTCTAAATTATCAAAAAAGCACAATTTTGAAATGAAGGAAATTTACAGAGGAAATCAAAACAAACAGACTGAAGAATCTGGGCCAATTTATTGTTTGTTGCAGGTTGGGGATGACATACCTACATTCTTTTCATGAGTGTTTATGACTAATGTAAAAGAACAAATATTTTCAGAGTTATATTTACATTGCTTACTGAAAGAGCCTACTGTTTATTTATTTTTTTCCTGACTTCTTAGTTCTCCTCACACTGCTTCCTTCATGTATTCATTCTTGTCAAGTTAGATTAGTTAAAATCCTACCTATTTATTCAAGCCCTACTAAGAATGCCTCTTTTTCCTTGTTTTAGGCTACAGGCATTATTACAGTGTATATCACATTCTAATTTTGTGTCTGTGAATAACTGTTCAGCACTGCTAATTATGTGCCATATAGACTTTAAGTGCTTTTGCAAAGTGCTCTCAGTTAAATATCTGCTTCATGTTTTCCCTTATACCCTCAATTAATTGTTCATAACTTAAAGGCTGAGATGATCACATCTGATTCATTTAAGAATTTCCTATGTGCTCTTGATCTAAGTTTGATATATACACTTGTTAAATAAATCCGAATTCCTGAAATAGGTTTCTCATAACACAAAGGAAAAATAAGCTTTCTCAATTCTCCTATTCCCTCATCTAATGTCACTGTCCTTCTCAAGTGTAGTCTGCTCAAAATTGCTACCTCTGTTTCTTCTCTACTTCCCTCATAGAAATATGAGTGTGTCAGTCATAGCTAAGGGTTTTTACACGACTTTTACAAACACAAGCAAGTATTTGTAACACAAGCAAGTATTTGTGACCCAAGGGCCACTACATCACATAGTGAAATGAATTCATGGATTGCCTAGGTAAATGATGGAAGAATTTTCTTTTTCAGGCTCATGTAAAACTAGGGATCAGAAAATGCCTCCTTAAATCAAGAAATAAAAACTCTTAAAGCCGAGTCCGGCCTCTGTACCCCAACACAATTAAATCTCAGAGACAGAGTTTTGGGTGAAGTAGAAGAGAATGGCTTTATTGTTTTGCCAGGCAAAGGGGGCGACAATAGGCTAATGCCCTCAAAACTGAGTGCCCCAACCCAGGGGGGTCTGTGAGGATTCTTATAGTCCAGGGGCTGGGTTGCTGATAAGGATCAGGGTGCATGTAGGGTTCACATTTCTTCAATCTATTACCGGGTTGGCATGTGTTGTGTCAAATAGCTTCAACTGAGGAGGTCAATGGAAGACCCGGACCAACAATCTTTGTCCTTGTGAGAGCAAGCAAAGAATTGCAGGCTACCACTTTGGGCTTTAGAGCAAAGCAAAGTTTATTAAAGCATAGTTACATTCAGAGGGAGAGCGGGCTGTTTCTGCAAACTGAAAGCAGCCCTCCTGTACCGGCTTAGGGGTGTTTATAAGGAGCGTTCTTCAAGAAGGCAGCGGGCGATCATGGGTGAAAGACGGGATCATTACTTGATTGGCAGTCCCGAGTTATATTACAAGTTCCTTATTGCTCATGCCCTTACCCTTGATTCACTAAGAAAAGCCCACCCAGAGAAGCGGGAGAGAACCACATGCAGATTTTATTATAATGATGCTACTATGGGTTTGGGTTTACTATAGGTTATATGCCTGTCTGGTCTGGGCATGCGCAGCTCAGGGACGTTCTCTTGTGTTACACTGCTCCCTTTTTATCAGGATAAGTTGTCTACCTCACGAGCATAGTTTCACCCATTCTGGATGGGATCAGGGGAGGGTCCCCAGATACTTGGGGTGTAACTCTACTACTCCCCTCTTGTCTTTTTACCACTGTTGCTTCCTTGCTGCTAATGTCTGACTAACTACCTAACAAATCCGAAGATCATCTGGAGTCAGGAGATGATAGGCGAACTGTGAGTTCTGGAATGAAGAGGGCTTCATCAAATCTTCAATTTGGTGGGGGGTTTGAGTTCTGCAGAAGAGCTCAAAGGTAATGTTATGTGTATCCCTTGACTGGAACCAGGACCCTGCCCCCAAGTTTGTACTATTGTTTCTTGACATCTCCTCCCTTGTCTCTGCATCCCCTCCCTCTCCTGATTAGTAACTATTTGAACCTGCACTTTGGAACTCAGAGAAGGGGACATAGAAAGGTTTTTGTGCCCAGGAGCCCCATAGGGTCCTGCTCAGTTTCACTTTTAGCATTTTCACTATATAAGATGAAATAAAACAATTTTATCACTCAATAGAAAGTCAGCTATGACATTCTGAAAAGTGATCTGGTCTCTTTGTCAAATACCTTGGCTCTGGTGAAGGTTCTATTGCTAACCAGTTATATGGCCTTAGACATGAAGTTTAGCTTTTTCTCTGTATCAGCATCTACATCTAAAGTGAAGATGTTAGATTCCATTATCTCTAAATTCCTTCCAGCTATGGTAGATGTTATAAAAAGGCACTTTCTTATTACTGTGTTATAAACTATTCTTCTCTTCCTAAAATTATATCTCGGTTTCTTCAACTCTTAATATCTATGCTGTTTTTATAAATACGTTAGACTTACTACTCCTTTCTATACAATATATGTTCCAGCATATTTATTTTTAGAAATGTGTCAGTTTCATTGAGCTGTTTAACATGAATGAATATTATTCTCATAGGGTATTGAAGGAGAAAAGAAAAGATAGACAACTTTTCCTGTTCTCTGCTGAAGCTCATCAAGGCTGAATGGTGAGAATAACTGGACATTTACATAATTAATTTATTTTGTTATTTAAATCAACCTAACAATTACTTTAGAATACCAGTCATTTGGTGCATCTCACTCTTAGGCTACAGCTTCATTGAGATGGAGATATGGAAACTTGACTCTTTAAAAGCAGAGCCAACAATGTAGCAACAATGCAGAGCCAATTGTTGCAGTAGCCCATTATGAAACATGAGTGGAGATAGGGGACCTGGACAGGACAGCACAACCTGTCCTTCTGCCTCTTTCATCATATGAATATGTGGGATGGAAATTATTTAGAAAGAATATGGAGAAATGTTTGCAATATTTTATCTCAAAATTCCTTGTTTCTTTTCTCTTTTGATTGAGACTTTGGGAGACCCATTCTGTAGTCTCGATATTCTAATCCTGTGGCCTATAGGATCTGTAATTTGTGGCTAATAAAATGATGTGGCTAATTAAATATTAATGTTGACGATTTGGCTTGCTAGAAATAACTTAGGATCTGTTCTTAATTATCTATATTTAGAGAAAGCTGAATAAATAATAAAATTTTCCCATAGAGACACTACCCCTGAATATTCAGAAAATTTCTTTAAAAAGTAAATGAGTCATGAACACTGTGTTTATCAGTATATGTAAAGAAAAAGGAAAACACATACATTCACACTTAATACCCACAGTTAAGGACCTAAGGGAGATCCTGAATGACAAAGTTACCAAATCAGCTCCCTCATTAACATCCTTCTGATATTAATTCATTGTTTACACTCACAGATAAAATGAAGCCTATTATTATTATTTATTAATTATTTTTTTATTCAGTCACTAAGTCACTTGTAATAGCATGTTGGTGTATCTATCTTATGATTTTATTCCATCTCAAACTCCACATCAGTCCTCTTTTCTAGGACATATTATAAAATCATGTGTGTACTCAAATATACAATGATGAAATATATTTGGAGGTATCAACTAATTATACCTAGCAGCCAAGCAGAAAATATCATACTCTAGTCTGTGTAGCCTGAGGGGAGTTTGAAAAACTTCCCCCTATTCTAAGACTCTGGTATCCATTTGATAAGTGAGAACTCATAGCATAGGATAGTCATGATTTGTAGCCAAAATCCTGAAGTTATGCCTTTTCATAGTCACCAAGTATATGAAGGGAAGCAGAATAAGCCACCCCAAAATATGCCATTTTGGTGTATTGATTATTTTGAATTAAAGTAACTTATGAAACAACCAGTGCTAGGGGGACACTCTGACACTCCTTTGTCCTCTTGAAAGCAGGAGATAAATCTCCCATGAGAAAGGTATCTTCCCTACCTTCAGGAGGGTAGAAGGCATCAATATCACTGGAAATATGGAAATTAGGGCCAGAAAGGCCACATAAGCAAAACTTGTTACTTTCTCACTAATTTACTACCCCAAGCCCAAATTTCTTTCTCCTGTCAATTCTTCACAAATTTATTGCTCTTTGTCTAAAAGGTATAAAATTTGCCTGCTTTGGTTACTTCTTTGAATCTCATATTTTTTTATGGGGTTCCTATACAAATGTAATTAAGTTTTGTTTTTCTCCTGTTAATCTGTTTATGTCAATTTAGTTACTAGACCAGCCAAAGAGCCTAGAAGGGAAGAAGGGAAATATTTTCTGCCCCTACATGACTTGGAATAATTCATAAAAGTATTCAGTTTGTAAATTTTACAAATAAATAAATAGACAGTTGGACTTAAATTTAGAATTTTTATATTATTATTGTTTATGAAGTTGCCAGAAGAGTCAAACAAATTGATGTATGTGAAAACAGGTTTTCAAACGACAAACTACTATAAACATTTAAAATATTTTTACTGTTGTTATTAACAATATCTACTTTTTATTTGGAATTCAAAATATGTGTTAATATAATAATTGCAGCTAATTTCATTAATGACTAACCACATATTCTTAAAATTTTACATATATCAATTTGTTTAAACTTCAAAGTAAAACTATGAGGATATACTATTATTATTACCATTTACTGATAAAAAACAATGAAAATATTAATCAAATTTCCCATTCAATTACTGGCAACTGAGGTTTCTTATTGCTTTCAGTCTCAAATTTTAAATTTCTTTATCATAAATCTATTCAAAATCAATTATTGGAAAGGCAATAATCAGAGTGAAAACACATGCATATCATCAATTTTCCCACACAGTAAATGAATTATTGAAGATGGGCATAGAACCACAAAACCCTTTTAAAATGTAATACGTGAAGTCATTCACATTCTACTGTCCATGTTGTAGTGTGACAACTGTAGAAAAACAGTTTTAAAAAATTGCTAACATGATAGCCAGACACAGTAAGAATAACAATTGAAAAGGTTAGGTCACCGTAAAATGTCCAAATCACATCATAACCTCACATTTTCACTTCCAAATTATTTTTATCTAACGGGGTGGAAATAGAGATTCAAATTGCATAACCTTTTATCCAACATCATTGATGTGCTAGGGAGAAGGCTTAAGTAACTTAATTTTTCTCAGGAAACCTGATGTTGATATTTGGCAGCTTCTAATCTGGCTAGGTGCCCTGATGTGAATTGAAGGTTCTCTGGGCTCCTTTTGAGAGGAGTTTGAGGAGGATGAAAGCAGATGCAGACAAATGCTGATGGAGCCCAGAAGCCAAATAGCGTGAGGCTCCTCACTACAACAGGAGTAAATTTGGCAACCTCATGCTGTTTTAAGGAAGAAAGTAATTTTCTGTAAAGTAATTAGGTAGTCACTTAACTCAAACAAACCATTGCTGTGATTGCATTTTGTTTTTATAATTTTGGAAATGTTCTTTGAATGTAAGTTAAAATTAAGTCATTGTTTTTACTTATTATTTTGATTGTCATTTTTGTTTTATTTTGTTTTTTAAGACAATACTGGAAATTTAAAGTTGAAAGCAATACTTAAATTGGAATGTATCCTAATTGATCTCCACAGTTGAGGTCAACCTTGATCTTTTCAAACAAATATAACAAAATAAAAGGCTGTTGTTGCCTGATCTGGCAACTTTAAATCTTATTTCCAAGTTTCCTGATTTTCTGGCTATTGCCCTAAGCTTCTTAGGTTTCCATTATTTATCTTTAACCCCTTACTGTTACAGAACTGGAGGCTTTCATTCCTCTTCTTGCACCATATTCTTCCATCAACAGTTTTCCCCAATGGTGGGTTGCTATTCACTTGTTACTTCTTGGGGATTGTGAGGAACATTTCTTTTTCACATTCACTGGAATTTTCTCAATTCATGTACTTTATGACCTCTCTACACCACTTTACTCATTCCTCCTTGGGCAGGTGAGTGATCTACCTCAAATTTGTACAGATGATCACCACTCTTATTACCCACAGAAAGTACCTATTATTAATCGATTTCCTGAAAAGTTCATATTTTCCAAGAACCTGTCCTTCCTTGGGACATTTGCAGATTTGAGCCCTTACTTTACAGAGACCTTAAACTTTGATATACCCTTTATATATTCTAAAATATAAAACAAAAAAGTCATTTAAGGAAGCAATTAAAGCTACCCATATGTATAGGATGTATGGCACTGGGCCTTGGATTTCAGTTTGTGAGCAAAGTATTTTAAACCTAAGAGATGCTATCCAGGTGATATTTTTACAGAGGAACACTTGGCCTTTTAGTCCTGAGACCTGTGCAAGATGTTCAAGCCAGTTCTGTAGTGATTGCAAGGACTTGAGCAAAGACGACACCTTACAGAAAAATGCCTAGGTCTCAGAAGAAGTGCTGGACCTCTCTAGGCTTGGCAAAGTCACTAGGATCTCAGAAAAAAAGCTCAAAAGGGACTACTTCAGATGCTGCAGTACTCTGCAAGTCAGAACTCACGGGGCTTAATAGTCAGCAGAACCCCATGACTGTGGTCTGATAAGTAAAGTCTGGCTGCTGGGAGGTTAACAAGCAAAAGGCATGGAGATCTCAAGGCTACCCTCTGCAAAGGCTAGATTACTTATGATCCTTGCAAGCTAACAACTGTTCTTTTTTTTTTTTTTTTGCGGTACACTGGCCTCTCACTGTTGTGGCCTCTCCCATTGCAGAGCACAGGCTCCGGACACGCAAGCTCAGTGGCCATGGCTCACGGGCCCAGCCACTCCGCGGCCTGTGGGATTTTCCCAGACCAAAGCACGAACCCGTGTCCCCTGCATCAGCAGGTGGACTCTCAACCACTGCGCCACCAGGGAAGCCCACAACTGTTCTTTTAGTTGATGTAGGTGGCTTCAGCATGCATGTTTTCATTGCTTGCTTCACAAGTTCAGCATTTCCTAAGTAGGCATAAATGAAGCACAGGTTCAGTTTTAGGCAAAATATCACCTTACCTCTTTAAAATTCTTTTAGAAACTGATTTATAGAGTATTTGCTGCTTTTATATGATTTGTCAGCTGAATTTTGTGTGTACTTTACCACACTAGAGAAGTTCTAGCTTTGAATTGTTAATACCAAGCTTGTATTAGTAAAAATAGATTAGCAGCCCCCAATATTTTTTATATTACAGGTCAAGGAGAAAACCACAAACAGGTATACCCTGCATATTCCAGGTAGTGCAAAAACCGTATAGAGTCAAGTTGATTCTGAGCTGGTTAACTTCATATAAGAAAGAAACTGAGAAGGCAGGATCAAGATGACAGAGAAGGAAGGTCCTGAGCTCATGTCCTCCCACAGACACACCCAAACTACAGCTATATATGAAACAACTCTTTCTGAGGACAAACTGAAGACCAGCAGAACAGCTTGTCTACAATTAAGGGTATAAAGGGAAAATGTCGAGATGAGTAAGTGGGGCAGAGATGCAATTTTGTCAGGATTCACACCCCTAGTGTGGTGACCTATAAATGGGAGAGAATGTCATAAACTTGGATGTCTCCCCTAAGAAGTGAGGGGTTCAAACCTCATACTGGACACTCCAGCCATAGGATCGAGCACCAGAAAAATGAAACTCCATAATTTGCTTTGAAAACCAGTGGAACTTATGACCAGGAAAGCCCAAGGACTGCTGGAAACCAAGACTCTGCTCATAAAAGGTTCACACACAAACTCACTCACTCAGTCTCAGGACAGAAGCAGTAGAATAAAAAGCACCTGGCACTCTAGCTGGACTGCCAAGACTGCCTCAGCAGCTCCCCGGCCCATGCCCAGATCCAGTTCCAGCTATTGCAGCAAGGTCACCACCAAAGCCACTGGGTGCAGACAGTCTGCATAGGGATGCTGCAACACAAGATCATGCCTTCAAGACCAGGAGAAGTAAGTGTTTTGCCTAAGTAACAGAAACAAATACAGAATGTCAAACAAAATAAGACAAAGGAAAATGTTTCAAATGAAAGAAAAAGATACACCCCCCAAAAAAAAATCCCTAATGAAATGGTGATAAGTTATTTACCTGATAAAACTTCAAAGCGACAGTCACATAGAATCTCACAGAATTTGGTAGAAGAATGGTGGAACACAGTGAGAACTTCAGCAAAGAGTTAGAAAATATAATATTTTAAAAAATGATATGCAAAGAATACAATAACTAAAATAAAAAATCCACTATAAGGAATCTAAAGCAGATTATATAATACAAAATGATACATATGCAATCTTGGAGATAGAATAGTGGAAATCACCCAATCAGAATGCAAAAAGAGAAAATAATTTTAAAAAATGAGGACCACTTAAGGGATTTCTGGAACAACATCAGACATATTAACATTTACGTTATAGGGGTTCTCACAAGGAGAAGAGAAAGAGAAAAGGGCAGAAAATGTATTTGAATAAATAATAGCTGAAAACTTCCCTATCCTGGGGAAGGAAACAGATTTTCAAGTCCAGGAAGCCCAGAAAGTTCCAAACAAAATTTACTCAAAGAGATCCACATGAATATTTACCATAATTAAAATGGAAAAATTAGAGATAAAGAGAGAATTTTAAAGGCAGCAAGAGAAAAACAAGTCACACACAAGGGAATCCTCATAAGGTCATCAGCTGATTTTTCAACAGAAACTTTGCAGGCCAAAAGGAAGTGGCATGACATATTTAAAGTGCTAAAAACAACAACAACAACAACTAAGTGTACTCTACCCAGTAAAGTTCTTATTCAGAATCAAAGAAGAAGTAACAGGTTTCCCAGACAAGAAAAATCTAAAAGAGTTTTAGTCATTAGTTCACCATGACTAAAACAGCTTTACAAGAAATGTTAAATGGTTGGCTTTAAGTGAAGAAGAAAATACCATAACTCATAATAAAAATGCAAATACTAAAATAAAAATATAAAAGAAAATATTTCACTGGTAAAGGCAAATATATAGTAAAGACAGTGGACCAACCATTTAAAAAGCTAGTATGAAGGTTAAAAAACAAAACACATAAAATCAACTAGAGCCACAATAATTAGTTAAGGAATACAAAAAATAAAAAGATGTAAAATATCACATCAAAAACATAAAACATGGGAGAGGGAATAAAGAGAAAGTAGTCCAAATATAACACTAAAGAAAACCATCAAACCACAAGAGAAGAGACTAAAAGAAGAAGAAAGAAATAGTGAAGAATTACAAAAACAACCAGAAAACAATTAACAAAATGGCAATAAGCACATACTTCTCAATAATTACTTTAAATGTCAATGGAATAAATTCTCCAGTCAAAAGGCATATAATGGCTGAATTTACAAAAAACAAGACCCATCTACAAGCCACCTACAAGGCATTCACTTCAGAGCTAAAGACACACACAGACTGAAAGTGAAATGATAGAAAAAGATATTCCATGCAAATAGAAATGCAAAGAAATCTGGGGTAGCAATACTCATATCAGACAAAATAAACTTTACAACAAAAAACAAAGAAGGGCATTACCTAATGATAAAGAGGTCAATCCCAGAAGAGGTTGGAACTTTTACAAATATTAATGCATCCAACATAGGAGCACTTAAACGTATATAGCAAACATTAACAGACGTAAAGGAAGAAATAAACAGTAATGCAATAACAGTAGGGACTTTAAAAATCCACTTACATAATGGATATATCATCCAGAAAGATAATCAATAAGGAAACTTTGGTCTTTAGTGACACATTAGAGCAGATATATCTAATAGATACCATCAGAAAGTTTCATCCCAAAACAGCAGAATACACATTTTCTTTAAGTGCACTTATTACATTCTGCAAGATTGATCACATGCTAGACTACAAAACAAGTTTCAATAAATTTAAGAAGATTGAAATCATATCAAGCATCTTTTACAACCACAATGGTATGAAACTAGAAATCAATTCCAGAAAGAAAACTGGAAAAAACACAAACACATGGAGACTAAGCAACATGTTACAAAACAACCAATGGGTCAATGAAGAAATCAAAGAGAAACAAAACAAAACAAAACAAAAAAACTTTGAGACAAAAATGGAAACACAACGTTTCAAAATCTATGGGATATTGGAAAACATTTCTAAGATGGAAGTTTGTAGTGATACAGGCTTACCTCAAGAAACAAGAAAAATATCAAATAGACAACTTAAATTTACTTGTAAGGGATTAGAAATAGAAGAGCAATCAAAGCCCAAAGTTAACAGAAAGAAATGATTAACATCAGAACAGAAATAAAATAGAAACTAAAGTACAATAGAAAAGATCAATGAAACTAACAGCTGATTCTTTGGAAAGATAAACAAAATGACAAACCTTTAGCCAGACTTACTAAAAACAGAAAAAAAAAAAAAAGGAAAAAAAAACGAGAGAGAGGGCCCAAATGAAAGAAGAGATATTATAACCAATAGCAAGCAAACATAAGAGACTGCTATGACTAGTTATATATCAACAACTTCTACAACCTAGAAGCAATGAACAATGCCCTAGAAATATACAATCAGCCAAGGCTGAATTAGGAATAAATAGAATATCTGAGCAGACAAGTTACTAGTAATGAAATTGAATCAGTAATCAAAAAACTGCCAACAAAGTAGAGGGCCAGAGAGTTTTAGAGGGAAATTCTACCAAACATTAGAAGAAGAGTTAATCCACAGCATCCTCTAACTAGTCCAAGAAAATGAAGACGTTTCATTCTATGAAGCAAACATTACCCTGATATCAAAACCAGAGAAAAACACTACAAAAAAAGAAAAACACAGGCCAATAATCCTGAGGAATATAAAAGTAAAAATCCACAACAAAAATATTAGCCAACCAAATTCAAAAAATAAAAAGTGGAACTACCATATGATCTAGCAATTCTACTCTGGGTTTTATCCAAAGAAAACAAGAACACTAAATCAAAAAGACATATTCACCCCCATGTTCATAGCAGCATTATTTACAGTAGCCAAGGAGGCAAACTAAGTGCCCATCAATAGATGAATGGGTTA
Source organism: Lagenorhynchus albirostris (assembly GCF_949774975.1). Classification (NCBI taxonomy): domain Eukaryota; kingdom Metazoa; phylum Chordata; class Mammalia; order Artiodactyla; family Delphinidae; genus Lagenorhynchus; species Lagenorhynchus albirostris. The sequence continues at coordinate 35,883,113 of NC_083112.1, read as the reverse complement.
AGAAAATATGGTATAAATATACAACAGAATACTACTCAGCCATAATAAAAAGAATAAAATCTTGCCATTTCAACAACATGGATGGACCTACAGAGTATTCTGCTAAGCTAAATAAGTCAGACCAAGAAAGACAAATACTAAATGTTTTCACTTATATGTGGAATCTGAAAACAAAGCAAACAAACAAATACAACAGAAAAGAAACAGACTCCTAGATACAGAGAAAAAACTAGTGGTTGTCACAGTGGAGGAGAGTAGGGGGATGGGGAAAATATGTGAAGGGGATTTAGAAGTACAAACTACCACTTACAAAATAAATAAGCCTCTGGGTTGTAATGTACCTCACAGGTAAAATATTCAATAATATTGTGATAACTTTGTATGGTGTCTAATATATAAAAATATGGCATCACTGTTGTATACCTGAAACTACATAGTATTGTAAGTCAACTATACTTCAATCAAAAGAAGAAAGAAAATTTTCTTTCTGTTTGAAATAAGAATCAAATAGAAAGATCTTTCTATTTGGAAGAAAGAAGGAAAGAAAGAAAGAAAGAAAGAAAAGAAAGAAAGAAAGAAAGAAAGAAAGAAAGAAAGAAAGAAAGAAAGAAAGAAAGAAAGAAAGAAAGAAAGAGAGAGAGAGAGAGAGAGAGAGAGAGAGAGAGAGAGAAAGAAAGAAAGAAAGAAAGAAAGAAAGAAAGAAAGAAAGAAAGAAAGAAAGAAAGAAAGAAAGAAAGGAAGGAAGGAAGGAAGGAAGGAAGAAAGAAAGAAAGAAAGAAAGTAAGAAAGAAAGAAAGAAAGTTCCTTAATAGGCAGATTTCTTAAACAGTTTAATAAAAGGAAAGAGAAGAAACAGCCACTGTTGTGCATAATTGAAAATACCTACTCACAGGGGAATGTAATTTCTGGGTTCCTAGCTAGATCCCAAATGAATATAGAACTGGTTGTCAGAATCCAGGGACCCAAAGAGAAATAAAAATAAGGTTGTGCAAAACAGTAATGTAGGATGGTGAAAATCAACCTGTTGATGGTCAGTTTCTTCCTATGGATCTAATTTCAAAGGTCAATTTTTTTTTTAAGTCTCAATAAACAGTTTTATATGCAATTTCCGCAAAGATATTTTCATTTGCTATAAAACAGCAAACAGCTTGGGATGGAAAAGCCAGAAATATGCACAGAGGAAAAAAATAGTCTTAAATAAATACTGGCATGCAAAAAAGAAATGGGAGCCTGTACTGAAATATGTTTCTTATTGTTTTAAAATGCAATAAATTTCTCCTGACAATAATTTGGTTCAAGGTTAAAACAAATTCCCATTTTGTCCTAAAAAGGGTGTAATTTCAGACTTTTGAAGATGAATGGCTGCTTTTGCTTAGATATTGATCATTAGCCATGCAATTCTGGCTGGAGTAGGTTACTTAGACTTTGTAGTTGTACTGAAAGAAATTGCATTAATATGATTCTTTGAAAGTTAAGCAAAGATGTCTGAAGAAAAAGAGATATTAAAAAGTAAGTGGAAAGCAAATACAATTTTCATTATAAGGAAAAAAAATATTTTCAGAAAAGATCTTCCTTGGGACAGGGACTTAAAGTGAAACATGCCATAATATATTATATTTGAATAATTATAACTTGTAATAGAATTTGCCTTTACACCCCAAAAGCCCAAAGCATTTTAGGTTAATGAGTCAAATATCGATAGGATCCAATAAAACAGTAAGTCCCATTGTACCAGTTCTATACCAGAGCAAAGCAATAGCATTATATATATACATTTCTGTGTGTGTGTGCGTGTGCGTGTGTGTGTGTATGTATGTTACTAGGGCAGATAGCACAAGTGGATGCCCATTTTACTTATAGAAATTAGAATGTGGCCATGTATTCATTAAACTTTTACTGTACACCCTCAAAGGTCAATTTTTTCAGAACTTAAACAGAGAAGAATGATTTTTTCATTAGTTTGCTAGACCTGCCATAACAAAGTACCCCTAAGGGACTTAAACAAAAACATATTTTCTCACTGTTCTGGAGGCTAGAAGTTTAAGATTAAGGTGTCAGCAGGATTAATTTCTTCTGATACTTGGGGATGGCCGTCTTTTCCTTTTGTCCTTAGATGGCCTTCCCTCTGTGCCTGTATCCAAACTTCCTCTTCTTACAAGGACACCAGTTATATTGGACCTCGTTTTAATTTATAATAGTTACCTATTTATAGACTTTAACTCCAAATACATTCACATTCTGAATTACTGGAGGTTAGGATTTCAACATATGAATTTGGGGGGATACAACTCAGAGCATAATGATACTATTGGGAATGGTATGTCAAAAATCTCAATAATACCACATTAGTCATGCTTGATTCCTGCTTGTCTTTTACTTTCCTTGTGCTATTTTCCCAATCTCAGGAGCTCAAATAACTTGTGGACTATAATATTTAAGATTTAAGTTATAACTTCACCCTTCACACCCAAGTGTCTCTGGATTTGTGGTCCTGGCATTCCTGTGGCTGCTCCCTCCTCAAAAGTCCTGATTTTACTTTAGATAAGAGTCATTTAGGCTGATTTAGAGCAGAGACAGCTCATTCTCTAGAAGGACTTTTAAGGTCATAGAACTGGAAAGTGACAAGAGCCAGGGCCAGACTACACTAGTTTAAATGTTAAGATATTTAATTCTAGAATACTGACTTTGTAAACACCACAATTTTTTATGTGGTGTTTTATTTTTTATAAAATGTTTTATGCAATCAATATGTGCCAAGCCTTCAACAAAAAAGCACAGAAAATAAATCATGTTAACTACAAAATGGTGTTAGGTGACTCCTGACTAGATGCAAGAAGTTTCCTGAGGATGTGATTTTGAATCTTTACTATATTAGCTCTACCCAATAATCTGCAATTATATGGGCACTATTCTTACATTACTAAATAGAGCATGGCACTAGTCAACAAGTTAAAAGAAATTAAAAGTCTGAAAGCAGATTATTCATCTACAAATTAATAAACAGATATTTAGAAAAAAAGTTTAGAAAGCTTGAAAACTTTCCATTCTAAAATGATGTTATTAAACATGTCATCTGTTTTCCTTTAATCAAGTCTTTATCTTCTAATATTACTAATAAATAAATAGTCAGGGAGTCACTTTCTTTGTTTCCCTTTCTTCTATTTATTTTTTTGAATGATAATCAAAGGCAAGACTGGCTTGAAGTTTATGATTTATCTGAAGAGATCAGAAATAACGTATTTGACCAAGAATTTTAGAAAATTCTGAAACAGCAAATTTTGTGAAAGGAGCAACAATGCCAGTGATATTTGATACAGATGTAAAGACATGTTAGAAAGTTCTTTTCACTATAAGTAAAATGCAAAATAAAAATAATAATGATGATGATGATGGTGGTGGTGGTGACTCACACTTATCATGGGCGACACAAACTTCCAAGTACCTTACATGTAGTTCAATTCATTGTATCCACATACGAAAATAATCAGGTATTCTTCATTACGTGGTTGACGAAACGAAGAGAGAAAAAGTTACCTTGCCCAAGATAACACTGCTATTAAGTGGTAGACTTCTATAAAAACATCAAACACACACATACATCAATGTATGTGTGAACATTTCTCCTGTTGCTTTTTACATTAATATTTTGAGTAAATCATACATACATAAAAAGCACACAAATCATATGGGTAGTGCTATGAAATGTCAAACAATAAGCAAACTCTAGGAATACACACCTAGAAGTAAAAATTGAACACTACTAGCATGCCATCATTAGCACATCCCTACCTCTAAGAAATTCTCTTTACTTTGACTTTTATTATCATACATTATCACATGATTTTGCATTTTAAATAAAATCATGTGAGATGTATTGTTTATTTCACTTGACTGTTGTTTGTGAGATTTCTCAGTTTTGTCCCATGTAACAAGAGTCCATGAATTTGTACATCTGTTTCTGAGCTTCCTATTCTGTCCCATTGGTTTACTTGTCTATCCTTGAATTCATACAATGCTTTTTGATTTACTATAGCTTTTTAGAAAGTTGATCTTCTTTTTAAGATTGTCATTGCTTTTCCTGGCATTTAAATAGAAATATGAGAATCAACTTTTCATTTTACACACACGAGCTTATACAAACTGCTGGGATTATTTTTCCAGAGAATTCATTGAATATATAAATCAATTTGACGAAGCTTAACATCTTTCCAATATTGAAACTTCCAGTCATAAACATGGTCTACTCTTCCTGTTATTTGTAGCTCAGTAATTTCTCTCAATAATGTTTATATTTTTCTATATAGAGGTCTTGCATAAATTCTTTTCTAGATGCTTTTGCTGCCAATGTAAATAATATATAATTATAAAATTCCTTTTCCAATCATTAGTTGAATATATGTAAATAAAGCTGATTTCAGATTGACCTTATATCCAATAAGCTTACTAAATCATATTCAATTTTAATAGGTTAGCTGTAGTTTAACTATTTTATTATAATAATTTAACATTTTCTCAAAAATGTTTGAAATATTACTTGCAAATCCTGAGAGCCTTATTTTTTTTCTAATCCTTACATACTTTCTTATCTTGTAATAGTAAAAATTCCAGGAAAATGAAGAATGAAAGTGATGATAGCAGACATCTTTATATACTTGTGATCTATTTGTATTTTATCATCTGGTATGTTTCTGCAGGTTTTTCTTAACACTTATAATTGAATTAAAGAAGTTCTTTTCTGCTCTTACTGTGCGAAAAAATTGTTGGTGATGGTATTGTTAGTTTGGTTTTGGTTTTACTGATGAAAGTGTGTTGATTTTTGTTTTATAAAATGCTTTTTCTGAATCTTCTGAATTTACTTTTCTCATCTTGGCAGGAGATGAAAGTTTTCTCCTTTGTTCTTAACAGAACAAATTAATGTAGTGAATTACATTAATTGATTTCCCAATGTTAACTCAATCTTGTGTTCATGAATTAAATTCAGTTTGGTTAAATGGATGACACATTATGCATTTTATGTATTGTTGTACTTGGTGTACTAATCTTTTGTTTAGGATTTTTGCATCTGTGTTTATGAGATACTTCTGACTATAGTTTTTCTTTCTTGTAATATCCTTGCCAGGGTTTTATGTAAAGTAATGTGGTCTCAAAACAACAAGCTCTTTTTTTTTTCTCTCATCTGAAAGAGTTCGTAGAAATATTAATATTCTTTCTTTCTTAAATATTTAAAAGAATCCATAGATGAAACCATCTGGGCCTGTAGATTGAGGGAAAGTTTTAAATTATAAATTCACTTTATTCAATAGATCAAGGGCAACAGAGACTTTTTTCTTGCTTCCCAGTTTGTCCTTAAGTCTCAAGAATTGCAACATTCTAACACAGAACGTTCCAATGTCTTTGGAACTCTTTCTGAATCTTCAGCTACCATGGTAGCAGTAGTAAAACAGCTAGACTAGAAACACTAGTATAAAGAAGAAGCCGGTACATAGTTACATAAAATACTTTCTCAATTAAATTATAGATGAAGCAGATCAAATGGATGTTTCACTCTCATAAAGTTAAAAACAAAGAAATTGAAAATTTTCACATAGATCCTCTTAATTTTACATTAACTCTCATTCCATGCCATTATATTTTTTTTTACTATTTTATTAAGTTAGAGAGTTATGACTGTGTGAGAAAAATACTTTTTCAATCTTATTAAACAGATATAATGTAAATAGCTGGTAAGAAAGCTGGCACAGTGAATAAACTGGCAAATCTTTATGAAGGTGAGTGGTTTGGGATTATACATATTATTATATATTCTATTTTCAAGTTTATACCTTAAGCCAATTATAAATTTATAAGTATAAATAGTTAAAACATTGTGACATCTATTTAATATAGTAATATTTAAATGTTTTAATATTTCACCAAAAGTTTACATTTTAAAAAATTATAAAAATACTCTTGTTTTATATTCTAACAGTGGACATATATTGGATAATCTAAAAATTTACCTTATATAGGATTACTGGAATTAAAATGTGTCCAGTGCTATTTCCTTAGTATAATTTACAAATTTACCTAATACTGATTATTGAGTATATTATTGTTTCAGTGATCTTAAAATCATTTAAAGTATTTTCACCTTTAATTGTACAGTGTTTACTAGTACTTGTTAATTCCTAGGTTATGATAATTAGAAGTTATTTTGCTTATAACAAAAATCAATCTTATAAATTAATTTTAATAATTTAGATGAAAGCAAGGACTAAATACATATTCACTAATAGTATAGACAGGTATCTAATATGACCTTACTTTTTAATTATATTTTTTTCTTAAAAAACATACCAAAAACCAGCCAAACACTATGTATAGCACCCATTATATCATTAGAGTCAACAGCATATGACATCACTATTGATGACATAAAATCTTGACAAGTTGTTTTCTAGTACTAAGAGGAATCAGGCTTGCAGGGAATTCAGAGACGAGAGAAATGTATGTGAATAATTGTTTAAATTTGCAATATTACTACTAAATGCCTAGGTAAATATGGTAAAAATTATAGTGTATAACTTCTTTAAAAAATATTTTCTAGTTCTCACAAAGCAAGACATTTTTTAAAAAAATAGATGGTATTTTTCCACACCAATAGCAGATGATTTAATTAAAATAATGAATATATTAGTGAAAGATTAATAGTTGATTATACATAGTTTAGCTCAGAGTTTAGCTTAGTTTAACACATAACAATTCAACACATTAACTTTTATCTAGCATCTAGATTCAATATGTAATCTAGAATTATTATTGTGTAATTTTTGTGTGTTGGGATTTAAACTTATTCAGTTTTTTTATATCAACCTAATAGTTAATTTGCTGACTTCTCTTCATAAATTCACTTTTTCTTCCCCTGCAGTGAACCTCGCTGAACCTTCTTAGATCCCTGCTGGGTTTACTATTTGTGCAAGTCAACCAACAGCCAATTCTATACAAACACATTCTCAACAAATCTAGGACCTTTTTTATTCCAAATATCATTAGTTCACCTTTGGTTGAACCCAGAACACCAGGAGTTTATATACTCTTCTCAGATAAAACACTAAGAAACAATGGTTGTCTCTGAATTTAAAAGACGGAAGACACTGCATTTGTTTTCCTCTTGTACCCAAGATCAAAACAAGCTCAAACATGGATCTCAGGAGGTGGGAAAAAAACCTTCAGAGAGACAATAAGGTGTCCAGGGCTGAGAACAAGGCTCTCAGAAAAGAAAACAAGTCCCTCTGGGGAGAAAACAAAGCCCTTCGAGGAGAAAACAAAGCTTTCCGAATGGGCAATCAGTTAATCCGGGGGGAGAACCAGTCCCTGAGACAGCGAAACCAGCTGCTGTGTACGTTTAAAAGTGTGATTTTAGATAATCAAAAACCACCTGGGGAAAAAAGTCAACGCCTTGAACACAGAAAGTAAGTCTTATTGGCAACAGAATCGAGCCCTGGAAGTTCAGATCAAGGCTCTCAGGGAACAGGAGAAAACCTCCCAGAACGAGGCGAAAACCCTTCAAGAAGAAATAAGTTCTCTACATGAGGAGATCAATGCCCTACAGCATCAGGAGTGTGCGATCAGATTGGAGCAACAGGCCCTGATGGAAGAAGGACTTGCACTGGAGATGGAAGAACAAGCTCTGTGGAAGGAGGAGCAGGCCCTTTGTGAAGAGAACAAGGCTCTGAGAGAGGAGAACAGTGTTTTTCAAGAGGAGGGAAAGGCCCTTCTGGAAGAGGCGAAGGTCCTAGAGGAATGGAACAAGATTCTTCAGGAGAAAGACAGCAAACACGCTGGCTGGAAAAATGCACAATTAAAAAGTAAAGCAGGAGAAGTGTGACTTGAAGATGTAACCAGCAAACCATGAGTATCATTGACATTCCAGAAAAAAAAAAATCAAACTTTTGAAGGTGAAATACTATTAGTGGTGTTGGAGTAGGAAGCTTGGAAATGTACAGAATCTGGTCCTGGAAACCAAATAAAGTCCTGAAAAGTTGGAAAAAAAGTTTCTTCAGGTTTACTTAAATTGTACAGCACTATTGGTGGTAAATATTATTTTAGACTGGAAAAGATGTATTACTCAAAACGTGACACTGAATGGACCAGCTAGGTTTGCCCTTTAGTTTCAGAGACATTGGGTGAATATTGTAAGAAATCAACATCACAAAGGAAAACTTGTCTTAAAACCTGCTCTTAGAATTATGAAAAATATAGTGAAATATAAAACTTTGCATCCTTCATATGTATTGTGAAAAAAATGTTTTGTAGAAGAATATTCTGCTTTATGCTTATTCCAATAATCTAATTGAGGAGGTCAATAAAATACTAAGAAGAATTTTTAAAATATGTGAGTGTTCACAGACTTCCCACTATTTTTTCTCTGTTATTTTCTTCCTTTTGCTTGCTGGGAGGGTGCCATGCTCTCTAATAAATGTAACGAGAGAAAAGGGACTGAGAGAACAAAGTTCCCTAAACTCATAATAGGGCTTGTGGAGTTTGGAATGTGAATCTGTGGGATGGTCCCTATTCAGTGGAAATTGGAGAAGGAAGAAATGGATTTTTCAGATGTATTAATGTTGACAAGTGATCTAATTGAATGCTCTTTTTAAAAAATAATTCTGCAAAAACTAAGTCACATGGACTTATGGATTTATTAGAGTACATAGATATTTGCAGAACACTAGGTTACAAACTGCTACAGTGTACCTTATTTTTCATCATCGTAGATTTTGAGCATTTAATACAGTATAAACATTTAATGGATTTTATTGAAATCATAGCTCATTCTGATTCTTGTCTAGTGTTATGTAATAGGAATATAAGAAAAGTATAGGAAGAAAAGACTTTCCTTTTCCCTAGATACTGCCACATCTGCAAAAAGTCAACATACACTTATTAAACACCTTTAATTAGCATTCTCCTAAGCAATACAGATACATTTAAATATAAAAAGTGAAACGAGACATGTTCCCTGATTTTAAGGATTCCACAACCTGTGAAGAAAGATAAAGATTATTCCTTAAGAGAGGGTATCTATCTGCCTGATAAACAGATCACTAACCACTGTTCTTTGGAAATTATACAGCCACCATCTAAATAAAAAAATTCAGCCTTGCAGAATATTAAAAAGCAATGTTTGTAGACAGTGTTCAACTGACTTGTAGTCAATTGGGACAGGGAGGAAATGCAAAGCCTTTATCATTGTTTTTAATCTCAAAACATGTGGAAGAAACCTGCAGGAAGGAGAATATCCAGCTTGGTGTTCTAGGGATTTGTGGTATGCTGCTTTATTGTCTATACACGAATTCTGATATGTTATTGTGCACTGAAAATAGTCCTTACTCCGAAAACTCCCTACTGTAGTGTTTAGGAAAAATAAACTATTTTACTCTTTGGTGATGAGGTCATGAAGGGTACAGTTTTCAGTGACCCTTCTCTGTGAGGAAGCTGTCATTATTGCCTCATAGTTCAATCAGCAGGAATTCAGGTTAAACTGAAGACACACTGATCAGAATTTCAGTCTCTCCTGTTTGAATTCATATGCTAAGCTGAAGATTGGCACTGCTACAAAGAAATTTTGGTTACTATTTATAGCACATTCTGCAAGTGAGAAAATATATAATTAAGGAATGGGTTAAAACAATTTATGTTGATATCACTCTTCATAATGTCTATGATCTTTCACCTTCACAGACTAATCAAAAATTGGATATATTTAAGTGTACATTTAAGTTTTCATGTTGTTAGCTATCAATTGAAATTATATGTTAAACAGAGGAAATATTTTGAATGAAAAAAAATGGGGGCATTTTGATGCTCACAGCACAGGAACTTTAGTGTATGTGAACTTTGTTTCTTTGTTCATTTCTAGGTCTTTCCTCATAGTTTCCAGAAAAGGTGGTCACCTAAAGGTCATCTGAAAGCCTAATGCTCCCACCAGGATTGCCCTTAATCCAGGCCAGCAAACAATAATTAGCTGCAGCACAGAATAGTTTCATGGATGTTCCAAATATCTTCTTAGAGATGAGAGACTGTTTATCTTTAAGAGACTATCAAGTTTCAACCCATGTGCTAGACTCTATTTATTTAAGGGCACAAATCCCAGGCTCCCAGGCCCATCTTTCCTCACTTTGATTTATATTCCATTATGTTCCATATATCCTCTAATATATCCCGATTCTACATCATTCCCCACCCTCCTGAACATTTTATCGAACGTCCTATATCTTTAACCTCTTTTCTGAAAGTTCATTTTGTCTTCTTAACCCAGATAGACCTCAGTGATACTGCCCTCTTTAGTATAGCTCTCAGGTGAAGATTTTTAGGCACCAGCAAAGATAGAGGTAGTGTAGGTTTCCTCATTTCTCACTGTACTTCCAAAACTTTTATCTTGTTTCCTCCCATAAAAGATTTCGTTTCAATGAAACACGTGATATGAGATACCACTTTCAATCCTATGTAGTACTTCATATTCAGACTTCTTATTGGCTCTGGTTCAGATATTAAGACCTTTGGAATCTGGCTCATAGTACTCCTCCTGCTTTTACTCTTCTGTATAACCTCAAATTGCACATAGATGATTAGTCCAGAAATGTACCACTCAGTCCCTTGGATCTCCTTATCCACCAAAACCATTTCCCCCATATCATGTCAGTTTCCATCCCCATTATTGTACCTTAAAATCTTTGATTTGCAAATATGTTGATTCAGAAATCTGAACTGTCCAACTTTCTGAATACACTCTATACTCCTCTTATTTGCCTGTTTACCCAACTCATGTAGAAATCCAACTCATAACTCCACGGCATTATTTCATTAATATTACCCCTCACATTCTCACTTTTGTTGTTATTCAGCATAGATTCCGGTTCATTACAATACCCTTGAGAATGCTCTTTACTTTTTTTTTTTAAATACAAATTTATTGGAGTGTAATTGCTTCACGGTACTGTGTTAGTTTCTGTTGTACAACAAAGTGAATCAGCCACATACATACATATACATATATCCCCATATCCCCTCCCTCTTGAGCCTCCCTCCCACCCTCCCTATCCCACTCCTCTAGGTTGTCACAAAGCACTGAGCTGATCTCCCTGTGCTATGCAGCTGCTTCCCACTAGCTATTTTACATTTGGTAGTGTGTATAATGTGTATAATGCTACTCTCACTTAGCCCCAGCTTCCCTCTCCCTCCCCGCATGTCCTCAAGTCCATTCTCTATGTCTACGTCTTTATTCCTGCCCTGCCACTAGGTTCATCAGTACCATTTTTTTTGTTTGTTTTTTAGATTCCATATATATGTGTTAGCATACGGTATTTGTTTAAACTCACTCTCCAGTGCGCTGACCTGAAAAATTTCCAACACAGATTCCCTGTAACTATGTGTCTCTTCCCAACTATACCTTGTCTATTTCCTTATTTATTTCCTTGTGTTCCCGAGCACCTGAACATAGAGGTATTTCTATTATTAACAAAGAGGTAACACTCTATACATAAAGTATCTAAATATTTACATATATTAACTCACCTCACCTTTGTAAACAACCTACTTACTCTCAGTATCCTAATTTTACAGATGAGGAAAGAGAAACACAAGAAAATATTCCTGTTTCTAAGATCACATATAGGATTTTTGAGATATAAGATTTGAATTCACGTGGTCTGACTCCAGACTCTGTCCTCTCAGCCTCTACTGGTTATTAGCACTATAAAATCACCCAAATGCAAATGAAAACAACATTGCCCAGCAATCCTACCATTTTTCCTGCTTTCCAATGTAACAGATTTTAATGTCTCCTTTCTCCACTTCATCCCTTCCTATTAAAAGGAAAATAGATTTATCACAGGTTAATCCTTCCATATTTGCTTAGAATTTTATCTTGTGTATTCCTCTGAAGGAATTTATTCTGATCTGCATTCTCTAACATTTAACATTCTCGAGTCTTTTGTCTTTTAGTCATTCTAGCGTATATGAAGCTATATCTCACTGTGGCTTAAATTAATACAAATTAGTATTTCCTTGATGATTAATGAGGTTGAGCATATTTTCATGTGTATACTGGTTATTAACATATCTTTCCTTGTGAAGTAGTTTTTCAATTTTGTTTATTTTTTCTTGGTGGTTTTCTTATTGAATTTTAAAAGTTATTTATATATTCAAGACACAGGTACTTTTAGAGTCATGAGTATTGCAAATATTTTGTCCCATTTATGGTTTGCCTTTTGATTTTTCAACAGTGAGACATGAAGATGAGAAGCCTTTGAATATAAAGTCCAATTTATCTATTCTTTCATTTAGTGGTGTATTATATTAACATCTATTGTCTCATTAGCATTATGTGTTCTCATTTTAAGCCATATATTTTTGCCTAGGAATATGGATTTGTGGTAACACATTCAACCAGACTAATATAAAGTGTTTGCATGCATATGTATAAATTTTGTGACTATGACTCTATGGCTATTGTAGAGTGGAATACTAGGGAACACTAAAGTCTATGTACATATTATCTCATAGAGGAATTATTAATGAAAATATATCTTTTTAAGGAGAAACACTCAATAAACATTAACTCACAGAAAGGGAATCTGGAAATATTCCAGAGATAGTCCTCTAGAACTAGGTAATTGTTGTGCCATTTAGCTGATATGATAAGCCCTTCAGTTCACTGTAGTCCCTGTAATATACCTAACTTAGTTCTGGCCCATGTCCACATAAATAATTTTTATTATTAATCCCTGTAGGTCTTTTGATTGCCAGAAGAACTAAGAGAGTATATATATATATATATATATATATATATATATATATATATCTCAAACTATATCATTTGAAGAAAGTGAAACAAGATATTCAAGGACTCAGGGGCGCTGGAGCCCACTCACAAAGGCTGCTCACAGTTAGCTCAAAGAGATGATTGCATACACCTCTTCCCAACGCTGCATTCATGGCATCACATTGGTATCTTGAGCTATGTATACTCCAAATTAGAGCTTTTTTGTTTTTTTTTTGGTAGCACCAGGGGTTAAATATTTACCTAGCTACCACAAGTCAAGGTACCTGAAAGTTAAAACAATGAAATCTAGAAGTTTTATAATCATTTATATTTGTGTTCTAAGTATATTAGAAAATATTGTCCAACAAATTTCAGATATTTATAGCATTATTTATCTTTCAAAGAAATTTCACAAGATATTAATGATCTGCAATTTTTTGGTCATGATTCACATTTTCAACAGAAAAAATAAAGGCATAATTGAAACAATGAAGCAAGACATTTTCCCTCTAAAACACTATTATCATTATTTTATTTTTATTAATATATATTGAAAGTACTTACATAATTAAGAATCATGTATTAATATCTCATTGTTCTTTAAAAATAGAATTAGTATATGATTTTCTATATGGGGAATGAAAAGCATTAAAGTAACAGAAAAATTACACAAATTCAAGAAAAAATTGAGAGTGGATAAGAAGTTATTTTATGCTCAGGATACTATACCTTATGTTAAGGGACTGTAAGAGATCAGACAGCAGTCCCAAGAAAATGGTTCATTAGGGGTCTCCAAAGGGAAATCACAGCACAGTTAGGGATGCTAAGAAGATATTAGAGCTGTCTGAAATTATAGATTTTGTACCAAAGGAGCTGTGATAAACTAAATTACATTCATAGTGAAAAGTCAGAAACACACAAAATTGGATCAACAAAGAAGAAAGTATTTTATGGTTGTTTGCTAAATAAAAACAAAACAATCATGATTCATATCATTTTGATATTTATATTGTTTTTTAAATTAAATAAAGAGAGAATAGTTTAGCTCCACCATATTAAAATAGGATATCTGGTATTATTCCTGATTCTTTTCCAACCTTTAATTTTTAAACTCTAAAATCCCTGAATATACCTTTGAGGCAGTAACATTACATCAATACTGATGTATTTTTCACCTCCCCAAGATATCTAGAATCATTTAGTTTATAGACACTATCACTGTTATCACTGCATAGTGAACAATGTAATGTCTCTGATAAAATTTATCGAAACATTTCTGATTTAGGCTGATTAGAATGTAAAGCTAAAGATAAAATTTGAATCTGCAACACATGATGCCATAACAGATGAGACACAAAAAGACAAATTATTTCTATAAGCACTAGGAATTAAATTTCCCAAGTGTGATAGTTTGCAAAAAATTTTATTTTGTCCCTGCTCCTGATGTTATACCAATTGTTCTTGTACACTGAATCTGGGGTAAACCACCTGACTTGCTTTGGCTAAGGAGATGTGATCAACTGACTCAAGCAGAACCTCAAGAAAACACTTGCCTATTTCTACTTCTGTACTACTATTCCTACTACTGCCGACAGAGCATTCCTGGGCTAGTTTGCTTTAAGGTAAGAGACAGGTTGAGCAGTCATCTATCGAAGACCAACAGAAATCTGACCATAGGCATGTATATGAACCCATCCTAGACCAGAAAAACAATCCAGAAGAGCTAAGTCTAATTACTAACCCACAGTCCTACAAGCCAAATAAGTGCTTATTCATTTTAGTCACTGATGATGAGCTTGTTACACAGTATGATTGAGGCAATGAAGAGAATAAGTATCTGATAAACCACATTTTTTTCTTTCTTCTCTGTTATTTCATGATTTTTATTTGTTTGAAAATTCTGGTATTTAAAAAAAATTTAAAGTATTTTCAGTCAAACAATGACATTTTATGTTCTGTTGTGTACATTTATAATAGTAATAAAATAAATTTACTTATAGACATAAATGAATTATTTTAAATAAATACATTTTATTAAATCATTAGCAAAATATTGTGGTTAACTGATAATTGCAGTGGTAACTAATACAGTTTAAAACATTGATAGATTATTAAATTTATATGAAAGAATAAATAATGTTATTAGTAAATAATGAAATTTCAAAAAAATATATATTAATTACTTTAAACTGAAGGCAAGGTGATATGTACTAATAAATGCAAGTAGTTTATAGCAAAAGCATAGAAAAATACATCTAAATTATTCTGCTCTTCTCTATTCACCCTATGAAAAATTCTGACAAATGTCATCTGAAAGATGATCTTCATGCTCATTTAGCAGAAAACATGTGATAAAAGAAGTCAGTATAACTTTAGAAAAGTGGATTATTCCGGACTAGCTTCATTTTTTTTTCTAGTGGAGGTAGTCAGTTATTAGCAGATTAGAGATAATCTATCCTCCTGTGGATGGCTTCATGTTCTGCCACTTTCTCCTATAAAACATCCAGTCATGTGTTCCACAGTTCCTGAACCAGTCTTGATCTTGTAGGCAGTACACTACTGGAGAAACTTAGGAATTAAGTTAAAACCCACAGATGTCGGATAGTAGAGCCAACCACATTCACTGTGTTTCCAAGTCCCCTTCACTGATAATTGAGTCCAAGATCTGACCCAGTTGTATACAAGAATTTAATAAATAATAAATGTCATTTAATACATTGACTAAAAGATGAATTAATCACTTGATAATCTTCAAAATGAGTTATCTGAGGTAAAGTTAGCTATATCCTCCACTTCTTACTGCCACTACCATAAAAATGCAATATATTTTTGTATAGTTATGTGGAATATCTATATAGCTATATCTATACCCACACATATTGGTTTGCTAGGATTATCATAACAGAGTATCACATTGGGTGACTTAAATAACTAAAATTTATTTCATCACAGTGCTGGAGGTTAGAAGTCTAAGGTCAAGGTGTTGGCAGGATTAATTTCTTCTGTGGCCTCTCTCCTCAGCTTCTGGAAGGCCAACTTTTGTGTCTTTACATAGTCTTCCCTCTGTGTGTGTCTGTGTTCTAATATCCCCTTCCTATAAGGACACCAGGCATATTGGATTAGGGCCCACCCATAAGACTTCATTTTACCTCATTCAATGCCCTACTTCCAAATACTGGATGTTAAGATCTCAACTAATAAATTTTAGAAGATACACTTCAGCTCATAATATCATACCTAAGATATAGATATACTTCAAGATATACTTTATATTATATCATAGTATAACAAAACTTAATGTCATCATAGAGAAGAAAGAAGATATAGAATCTATATGGAAAAAAGCTTATATATTTGTTAGAATTTTAAAAATACCAGAGAAAAAAGCAAAACTGTCCATTGCAATTTTTACTATTAGCAAAATTGATAAACATACAAAGATTCAGAGAAACTGTTGTAATACATATACAGTATAATGGGTTATTAGTTATCCTCCAAAAACTCCAAATATTGCTATGAAGACAATGATCCTTGGAGAAGGAATAAAATCAGTAGGAAAAAGAGAAAGAAAACAAAAGGGAAATAAAGACATCTGAAGATTTCCTGACTATGCTTTTCCTAAACTATGCCTTATTGAGCTTGGTGTATATATCCCCTGAATATTTATCTAATACCACCAAGAGTCTCTAAGTCAAGATCAGCTTCTCTGGTCAGGTTAGATTTTTCTCAACCATCCATTCCATTCTGTAGAGAGAACTAAGATACTGGCTTCTTCCCTTTTCCATCTGGTCCTCAGGGTTTATTCTGTAGCCTCTCTCTTGACATCCTCAAGATGATTGATAACACTATCACAGAGGAGAAAAGTCCCAGTTGGCAGGGAGTGTGTTACTTATGCTCACTTCTGGGAAATGGGAACTTGCTACATGTAGCCATTATTTCCTGCCATCTCAGATGGTTTCATAGACGTGTCAGTCAGTGGTCTGTATGAATATATCAAGGAGATAACAGAGGTGGTTCAAGCTCCCAACTTACTGTAGGATACCTGCACAAATTCTCTGAGATTTCAGTAATACTGTGAAGAGTATTTCTGAGCCAGCTGTGAGCTATCATTCTTTTAACTATTCAAAGCAATTAAACTGCAATTTTATTGAGGCATACTTTTAGATATATACTGCAGCCACAAGGTTGAATTATGGAAGTGATTTACTTTGCTGGTGAGTGAGTCTTATGGATCACTTATGTTCATATCTCTCCCTCACTTTCTTCTTCCTAATAAATGTGAGTTCTTTTTACTTTTCAAAAACCCCATAAGCTGGGACAATATTATATTCTAGTTTTGGCATATGTAAAATCTTAGGCTCTACCCCTTGACATTAATAAGAACTGTGTTGCTATTTTGAGACATGGACTTGTTCCCCTATATGGAAGTTTTCCAAACTGATCCTTGCCTTACCTCTTCTAATAGATCATGTTAATCCAAGGAGGATTGATAAGCCTTTTAGGACTTGATTTTAGAGAATTTTTTGCCCTACCCTGAGTGTGTGAATTTACATGTTAACACCCAAAATTATACGTAATGTTTTGGGTTTTTCAAATTTTATAATATTTTTCATAATTCATCATGAATTGTATAGACAATTTTCTTCATAAAGAGTATTATATGTAGTTTTATCACAATATTATTATTTAATATGATTCTTCTGTATACAGTACAAATACAACATTAATGCATGTAAAACTTTACAAAGACAGCATACATAGTATTTCATTTTCTATTGTGAACGACACATTTATTTCCCAATAAGAGAAGTGGGGTCACTTATGAAATAATTGAATGAATTTTGCTTAAATAGCATTTAGAATATTGAAGAAATAGATGAGGTAGAAAATATATTTTTTGAATGTCATTGCAGGGTCACAACAGAAATACTGAAAATAGAAATATATTGATAGAATTCCAGTAAGCATGGTTTAATTCCAAATCAGTCACAGTTCTGACTCAGAAAGCTTTTTTTTTTTCCAATCCACTTTGTGCAAGTTGTTAGTGAACATATTAGTTAATGACCTGAAGGCAAATCCATGACAAAGTGATTTTGTGCTAATTGTGTGGAAAATGTTTTCTAGCTTTAAAAAATGCTACATTCTGAGATGCTATAGGGAATTTATCTTCCCTATTTGAGCTATTCTCTTCAACCTTCCTCAAGGGCACTGAATCATATTGAATGAGTCATCCAGCTTTCACATCATATCTAAAAATCAAGGAAAACTCCCAAGAGGCAATGTTAGGGATTAAACACTCTCATTCTGTTTACATTCAGTTGGCATTAAAATGAAAAATAAGTTATAAAGTTGACTGTAGTAAGACTATAGATATTTTAATATCTCATTTTCATCGTGCCTTATATTAAAATGCCAAACTTTTAGGTATAATATAATAAAAATATTTTTATATTTACTTTTGGAAAAGCTTCTTATTTTAAATTTCTCCTCTTTGGAATTGTTTCTTTATTATTATTCAAATTAACATACACTAGATATACAATAAAATAAATGTATGCTTAATGAGTATGTTTATTAAAGGAAGACTAGGGGTTTAGTAGCCTCAGTTTGAAAAATATTAAGTTATGTTAAAAAGTGAATATTAAAAAATATATAGGGCTTCCCTGGTGGCACAGTGGTTGAGAGTCCACCTGCCGATGCAGGGGACATGGGTTCGTGCCCCGGTCCGGGAGGATCCCACATGCCGCCGAGCGGCTGGGCCCGTGAGCCATGGCCGCTGAGCCTGCATGTCCGGAGCCTGTGCTCCACAACGGGAGGGCCACAACAGTGAGAGGTCCGTGTACCGCAAAAAAAAAGTATACATATATGTGTATATATATATATATATATATATATATATATATATATATACACACACAAATATATACATATAAATTTTAAATTGCTGCTGGAACATCTGCTATTGACTTTTATATGATTATAAAAACTTACTTAAAAATATTGAATCTTTCAATTCACAACAGAAAATAGACTGGAGGATACTTATATATAAAATGCACACATGATTTCATTTTATATTATATTTTATTTGCATTAACCAAATATAAATATGAATGTTCTGAGCAACCCAGAAGAAGTTCACCACTTAAGATTTCTTGCATTTTTACCTGCTTTCTTATTTTAACTGCACTTTTCACATAAGACTAATTCCCATATTCTATGCCACACACACACACACACACACACACACACAAACACACACACACACACACACACCCATGGCACCTTCCTAGTGTATTTAATGCATATATTTTCAACCCATCTAAATTATGCTGAATTAGGTGTAAATGTGTCTTAAAAATTGTATAGATTTGCTTGAAATGTGATTTTTCATTTTCTTTAGCACCTTTGTCCTATAAACTGTATTGTGTTCTTAGGTTTTCCATTCAACATTAGGTTTTTGAGATATATTAATATTTTGATAATAAATGTAACTCATTATATTTGCTTTATTCATTTATCATATACATACATATGATACTTGTATCTATACATAATGGATATATATTACGATTATAAGCCTATCCCTCCAGTAACAGATTTGTCATTTGCCTACACTTCTATGTTACCAAAAACTACAACACTGTGATGAATGTCTTTATTCATATATCCTTACAGACTTATGGGAAAGATTTTTGGGGGATATATATTCTGCTGTGAGACTAACTGCTGGATGCGGGATATTTGCTTATAAGATTTTACCAGATATCACTAAATATCTGCAGAATGCCTGCACAAGTTTCCAAACATGGGAACATCAGCAATGGTTAAAATTTCCCATTTTCCCATATTCTAACATTTCATAGTGTACTACTGCCTTTACATTTTTGCCAATCTACTACTCGCAAGAAGGTATACAATTTTCATTTTAATATCTATTTCCACATTTACCAGTGAGGCTGATCATGCACATATTAATTATGTGGATATTTCTTCAAAGGCAATATAAACTAATAAGGAGCACAGATTTTGGACCAAGACAGCCTGGAGCAAATCCTGCCTCCATCACTTACTTAGACAAAGATAAACTTATACACATTATTTAACTCTCTGTGCATCCTTCTATTCATCTTTAGTGAGGAGAACCATATCAGCTTTGTAACTCTGTGAATGTTAAGTAAATTAAAATGTATATAATGCTTAACACATTATCTAGAACACATTAATTGCTATATAATTGTTAATTATTAGTTTTATTCATATTCTCTGCTTATTTTTGTAAATATTTCCTTTCCTTGATAAGTTGAATGTGTTCCTTTATAATATAGACATTAATCATTTGCTTGTGTTTAACATTGCATATATCATCTCCAGTCTGTCATATAGTGGTTAAGTTTGCCTGCTGTGAGGTTTATTAATTAACGATGTTTTACTTGTACCTAACCAAAGTTAAAAATTTTTTGTACATGAATTATACTGTAAGGTTTTGTTTTTAATTTTTTTTCTAACTATGTGGTCATAAAAATATTGCATTTTTTTATATTTTTAACTTTACTTTTGGCATTTGGTTATTTAATCTATGTAGAGCCATTTTTTAAATCCAACTTTGTAATCCAACTTTTAAAGTCCATATACTGAGCCAAATTTCCACAGATCATCTACTAAAAAAATGTGCAATTTCACAACCCCCAATATACTATCTCTTATCAAATTTGA
Source organism: Lagenorhynchus albirostris (assembly GCF_949774975.1). Lineage (NCBI taxonomy): Eukaryota > Metazoa > Chordata > Mammalia > Artiodactyla > Delphinidae > Lagenorhynchus > Lagenorhynchus albirostris. Next base: position 35,862,595 of record NC_083112.1, on the reverse strand, counting down.
GGAAACCATATGTTCATGAATCTGTTTCTGGATTCTTTCTGTTCTATTTGGTAGTTCTTGTACAAAAACTATACTTTTTCCTACTACATCTCTGTTAAGTGTTTTAATGTCTACTCATGATATACATGTGCATGCATATTTCCTCTCCATCTTGGAATTATAATAGATATTCTTAACTTTATCCTGCTCTGTAGATTATAGTATAGGCTTAATTTCCCAAAAGTTTCTCCTAGAAAACTGTCAAAATTTCCTTGAGTATATAGCCATATTGTAGTAGAGTTGACTTATTTAAAATTAAGTTTGACCATTCATGAACATGTTTTGCCTGTTATTGAGGTCCTTTTTATAAAATTTTTATGTAACACAGTCAAATCAGACTAACAGTAATTATAGATTTTGTCAGTACAAAATCTTACTGATAACTTTAAAAGGTTCCAGCAATCACAGAGCACAGATAAAACATATTGGACAGTCAAGGAGAAGATAGAGAAAAGGGGCAGAGGACATATTTGAAGACATAATACCTGAAAAGTTCCCTTATCTGAGATGGGAAACAGAAAACCAGATCCAGGAAGCACAGAGAGTCTGAAACAAGACCAACCCAAAGAAACCACACCAAGACACATTGTAATTAACATGGCAAAACTTTAACATGAAGAGAAAATATTAAAAGCAGAAAGAGAAAAGCATTAGCTGTGTTCAAGGTAACTCCCATAACACTATCAGCTGAATTTTCATCAGATACTGCAGGCCAGAAGAGAGTGGCATGATATACTTAAGTAAAGAAAGGAAAATGCAACAACCAAAAATACTCTACCTGTAAGTCTATCATTCAAATTTAACGGAGAGATGAGTTTTACAGCCAAGCAAAGCTAAAGGAAGCCAGCATCTCTAAACTAGTTTCACAAGAAATGTTAAAGGTAGTTCTCTAAGTGGAAAAAAAGACAACTGAAAATATGAACATTACAAAAGGAAAAATCTCATTGGTAAAGGCAAATATTATAGAAAAGATAGTAGATCAAACACATATAAAGCTAGTAGGTAGGTTAAAAGACAAAAGTAGTAAAACCATTTATAATCGCAATGAGTAGTTAAGAGATATACACACAAAAAAGATGTAAGATATCATGCCCTAAAGATCAAACTTGTTGGGGGGTTGGGGGGGGCAGTAAAAATGTAGCACTGTTAAAGTGTGTTTTAACTTAAGAGATTATCCAATTAAATTAAATATATTGTTCAACTTCATATATATGTATATGTATGAATATATTATTACATATTGTTATATATATATAAACCACATCATAACCACAAACAAAAATATGTAATGGATACACACACAAAAAAGAGAAAGAAATCCAAACATAACACTAAAGATTGTAAGCAAATCATACTGGAAGAGAGTAAAAGAATAAGAAAGGAGCAAAAAGGAAATGCAAAAATAATTACAAAATGGCAATAAATACATACATATCAATAATTACTTTAAATGTCAATGGACTAAATGCTCCAATCAAGACATAAAGTGACTAATGGATACAAAAACAAGACTTGTATGTACACTACTTATAAGAGACTCACTTCAGATCTAAAGACATACACAGACTGAAAGTGAGTGGATGGAAAATAAGTATTTTATGCAAATTAAAACAAAAAGAAAGCTGGGATAGCAATAGCTGTATCAAATAAAGTAGCCTTTAGAATAATGTAACAAGAGACCAAGAAGGACATTACCTAATGATAAAGGGATCAATCCAACAAGAAGATATAACAAGTGTAAATATATATGCACTCTACATAGGGGCATCTGAATACATAAATCTAATATTAACATACATAAAGGAAGAAATTGACAGTAGCATAATAATAGTAGAGGACTTTTACATCCCACTTACATGAAGGGACAGATCATCCAGACAAAATCAATAAGGAGACAATAACCTTAAATGACATATTAAACAGATACAGAGGAGTCCATCCAAAAGCAGCAGAATACACATTCTTTTTAGTGCACCTGATACATTCTTCAGGGTATTTCATATGCTAGGCCACAAAACAAGTCACAGTAAATGTAAGAAGATTGAAATCAGATAAAGCATCTTTTCCCACCACAATGCTAAGAGACTAGAAATCAACTACAAGAAAAAAAAAAAAGAAAAACTGCAAAGAACACAAACATGTGGAGGCTAAACAATACGCTACTACTAAACTGTCAATGAGTCACTAAAGAAATCAGAAAGGAAATTAAGTCCCTACCTGAGACAAATAAAAATGAAAACACAATGATCTGAAATCTGTGGGACATAGCAAAAGCAATTCTAAGAGAGAGTTGTATAGCAATACAAGCCTATCTCAGGAAAATTAAAAATATCAAATAAACAACCTAACCTTACACCTAAAGGGACTAGAAAAAGAATAAATGAGATCCAAAATTGGTAGAAAGAAAGACCTAACAATAAAAACCAGAGAAAAAAATATATATAAAATAAACTAAAAAACAATATAAAAGATCAGTGAAGCTAAGAGCTGGTTCTTTGGAAAGATAAAAAATAATTGATAAAATTTGAGCCAGACTTATCAAGAAAAAAAAAGGAATAAAAAAGGAGAAGTTACAACTGACACTGCAGAAACACAAAAGATCATAATTAGAAAATAAATATGCACCCCAATGTTCATAGCAGCACTATTTACAATAGCTAAGACATGAAAGCCACCTAAGTGTCCATAGATAGTTGAATGGAAAAGAAGATATTGTATAGACATACAATGGAATATTAGCCTTAAAAAATAGTGAAATCTTGCCATTTGTGACAACTTAAATGGAAATACAGTATATCATGCTAATGAAATATGTCAGACAGAGAAAAACAAACAGCATATGATTTCACTTATATGTGGAATCTAAAAATCAATACAAATGAACAAACATAAAACAGAAACAGTCATAGATACAGAGAACAGAATAGGTGCTTGACAGAGGGAGGCAACTCAGAGGATGAGGGAAAGAGTTGTGTGATATTAAAAACTATAAACTTACTGGGGCTTCCCTGGTGGCGCAGTGGTTGAGGGTCTGCCTGCCGATACGGGGGACACGGGTTCGTGCCCCAGTCCGGGAAGATCCCACATGCCGCGGAGCGGCTAGGCCCATGAGCCATGGCCGCTGACCCTGTGTGTCCGGAGCCTGTGCTCCGCAATGGGAGAGGCCACGGCAGTGAAAGGCCCACGTACCGCCAAAAAAAAAAAAAAAATACGTATAAACTTACAAAATAAATGAGTCAGGGTACAAAGTATGCAGGGTGGTGAATATAAGCAATAATTATATAATGACTTTGTATGGTGACAGATGGTAACTATACTTATTGTGGTGCTCAGTTTGTAATGTACAGAAATATTGAATCACTATGTTGTTCACCAGAACTAACATAGTGTTGTAGGTCAATTATACTTCAAAAACAAACAAACAAATAAACAAACTCATAGAAAAAGAGGTCAGATTTGTGTTTATCAGAGGTAAGGTGTGGGGGGAGAGGGGAAAGGTAGTCAAAATGTACAAACTATAAGTTATAAGATAAATAAGTAGCAAAGATGTAATATACAATATAATAAATATAATTAACAGTTGTATGTTATATATAAAAGATGTTAGGAGAATAAATTCTGAGAGTTCTCATCACAATGAAAAATATTTTCTTCTTTTTATTTTGTTTTGTTTCTATACGAGATGATGGCTGTTCATTAAACTTCCTGTGGTAATCATTTCATTATGTATGTAAGTCAATCTTTATGCTATATACCTTAAACTTTTACAGTGCTGACGTCAGTTTTATCTCAATAAAACTGGAAGAAAAAATGTTTATATGGAGAGGCACAAGACCCAGAATAGCCAACACAACATTGCAGGAAAAGAACAATTTCAGAGAATTAACACTATATAACTTCAAAACTTACTTTAAAACTACAGTAATCAAGACAGTGTACCACTGACAAAATGACTAGTCAAATAGATCAATAGAGTAAAGCAGAGAGCTCAAAAATACACTCCCCAAAATACAGTCAACTTATCTTTGATTAAGGAGCAAAGATAATACAATGGAACAAAGATATTCTTTTCAACAAATGGTATGGGGACAACTGGATATCCACATGCAAAAAGAGAAAGAAAAAAATTAAAAAGAACCCAGATACAGACCCTAAACCTTTAGCAAAAAGTAACTCAAAATGGATCACAAACCTAAATTTAAAACAAAACTATAAAATGCCTAGAAGATAACACGAGAGAACACCTAAATGACCCTGGGTTTGGCAATGATTTTTTCATACATTACAAAAGGCATAACCCAGAATAAAATAAAGATAAGCTGGACTTAATTAAAATAAAAATAATTCTGCTCTTCAAGTCACTGTCAAGAGAATGAGAAAGACAAGCCACAGACTGGGAGAAAATATTTGCAAAAAACATACCTGCTACACAATTGTTATCCAAAAATTTCAAAGAACTCTTAAAAATCAACAATAGAGAACAGCCAATTAAAAAAGGCCAAAGACCTTAACAGACACCTCACCAAAAATGATATACAAATAGCAAATTAATACATGAAAAGATGATCCACAACATATGTCATCAGGGAAATGCAAATTAAAACAACAATGAGATATGACTATACACCTAGTAGCATGGCCAAAATTCAGAACACTGATAACATCCAAACTTTGACAAGAATGTGGAGGCACAGAACTCTTATTCATTGCTGGTGGAAATGCAAAACTGTACAGTCACTTGGAAAGTTTATCAGTTTCTTACAAAACTAAACATACCCTTACCAAACAATCCAGCAATCATGCTCCTTGGGATTTATCCAAAGGAATCAAAAACTTACATACACACAAAATTCTACACAAGGATGTTTATGGTAGCTTTGTTCTTCATTACCAAAACACGGAAGCACCTGAGATGTCCCTTGTCAGTTAAAAGGAAAAATAAACTGTAGTACATCCAGAGAATGGAATATTATTTACCACTAAAAAGAAATGAGCTATCAAGTCATGGAAAGAAATGGAAGAACCTGAAGCATATTCCTAAGTGAAAGAAGCCAATCTGAAAAAGATGCATACTATATTATTACAACTATATGACATCTTATAAAAGGGCAAAACCATGTAGACAGTAAAAAGATCAGTAATTGTCAAGGTTTTTGGATGGGAAGGATGAACAAGGAGAGCAGAGGATTTTTAAGCCAGTGAAACTTTTCTGTATGATCTATAATTGTGGATACATGCCATCATACATTTGTTAAAACCCATAGAATGTACAACACCAAGAGTGAACACAAATGCAAACTACATGCTTTGGGTGATAATGATGTGTCAGTGTAGGTTCATTAGTTGTAACAAATGTACTACTCTGGTGGTGAGTGTTGATAATGGAGGAGGTTATAAGGATATATATGGGAAACCTCTGTACTTTCTGTTCATTTGCTGTCAACCTAAAACTACTCTAAAAGATATAGTCTACTTTTTTTAAAAAAATAGTAATATTAAAATTTATAAGTTTTTTTGTTATATTTAAGGTAAGTATTAGCCTACTCACAAAGCATGCTGACCTCCAAAGAAAACCTTTATCCTCTGAAAGAATCAAGGAAAACAACCACAGTCCAACGCTTAAAACAATAAATTTTGGTTAACCCCAGGGCTTTGACACCTCCTGCTCAATCATGCATCTTAAAAGTCTTATAACCCAGCAATTGAAGTTTTTATCCTGCAGTGTGATATCCAGCCCAATTAGAGGTAATGTGTTCAACTGTAGAATATAGTAGACAAAGAGGAAACATGCAAATGCTACTACTCCTATTTTCACAAGCTTTTAGTAGCTTATTAAGTAAAATATAAAGTAATAAAATTATTAAATTATGCTCAAACAGGTCCAGGATCTGTGCTATTTGGTCATTTACTCTTATTTGCATAATACTGATTTGTATGAGATAGCCCATTTTTGGTTGATAAAAATTTTGATAATAAAATAATTTTGCATTTTGGAAATAAATTTCACTTGATCAAATCCAACTAGTTTTCATTTTCCATTAGATCAAGGGATGTGTTGCATTTAGATATTTTTATCTGTGTCAATATATAAAATTAGGCTATAATTCTCTTTTCTTGGTTTGCATTTACCTTATTAGAGTAAAATTTATTACAGAATTTTCTCCTCTTTTCTTCTATTTTTGAAAATTTCTGTAAAAGAGTGATTATCTGTTCATCCAAACTAGGGTAGAATTCCCTTGTAAAAGCCTATAGGGCTAGAATTTGTGGGGTTACAAAACTATATTTTTTAACATTTTCATTTATATAATAGTTACTCCTACTTTCAAGATTTCTAGTTCTTCTACTGCCTTTTTTAGAAATTTACAAGTGAAGAAATGCAACTATGTTAACTATGTTTCCAAATTTATAGACATAGGTTAAGTAATGTTATTGAATAGTTATTTAAAAATCTCTGCAATTATTTGTATCATAATGTACTTGAAACCTGCTCATCCTTTACTATCACCTGTTTTTCTTAGAAAGAAAACTTTTTGATAGATCCCAGAAAAGTGTTATATTATTGAAAATAGAGATATAAAAAATTCACTTAATTTCCAAGAATAATAAAAGTAAAGTGAGGTGGATTTTTCAGTTTAAGCAATGCATGATAGTACGTTTTGAATATTGGGATAATTTTAGATACAAATTGAAAGACACTATAACATGTCAAAACAATGTGAAATTTTGTTGTAGTAGCCTCACTGATGCAGTTGAATTGTGTTGGCTATTGAATTTAAAAGCATATAAGCATCTGATACATTTATAAAGTTCATTAAAATAACATAAACTGTACTATAAAGATAAGCAAAAGATATAATTTTGAAACTTAGAACAAGCAAGGATAATGGTCTTATTTTTTCATATTTGGTAGGAATTAATAGTAAAATAGTTCATCATAAAATTCTGCAGCAGTTTTAGTATAGGGAACTTTTGAGTGTCAGGATTAGAGGAAGGGAGGGATTTATTGAGTAAAATATTTTGTTCCATGAGCTATTATGTAGGGACTTTATATAAGGATTTCTCATATAAGCTCAGTAATACCCTCCATAAATTTTAGAACTACTAGTTGTCATATTTGATGTGGATTACTAGGCTGTATGTGATTGTGGGAAAATATTTATTTATAATCCTTGGAAATATATCATATGAATGTATTTTACATATAGATAACTAGAAAATTAGAGTGTATACTTTAATAAAAATATCTGGCATGTTACATGGAAAGAAATCTATAGTTCCAGTATAAGCAAAGATACAGAGTATAATTTGGGGTTGTGTTATATCTAAAAGAACTAATGTAAAGAAAAAAGCTGATGACCAAAAAGGTGAAACAAGTGAAATCTTGTCATATGTAACGACAAGAACTGTAGAAAATTACGACAAATTAAAGGAGATAGAACAATGGAAATGTAGAGATAAAAGTTATTTTGTGTATCAAATATTACAACTCTTCCCTTTAAAAAATGATGTTCAGTGACTTTCCCTGGAAAAAAAATATAGTTGGTACTGAAATCTACATTCTTGATTCCTATCTTACAGTGCTGTAATTCTAGACATCTGTTAGGAGAGTTTTTTGTGTCTATTTCACAGATTAGTTGTGTTATTGAGGTTGTATGTTCCATTAACTCTCTTGGATAGAAAATGGTAGAGAAAAATAAAGCAGATCTCTTGGGAGGAACAGCAGACAGTGGGATAGATAAAAATAAGCTACCATAAGTCCAGCTGTACTCTTTCATCTGGCATCATTGCCAAACCCACTTATCTTCTGTTTCCTTGAGCTTTAGCTGCCTGAGGCTTGAAATTCACTTATCTGAGTCACCATAGCCCCCAATCTAGCAGGAAAAAATAACTGGAATCTTACTCTCCCTGGAAGCTGTTTGCCCTCAGAGTGTCAGATGCTGTCATTTGTCACTGCTGCCAAATCACTCCTTTGTGCTCAATGCTACAACTCAACAAAAGTAAATGTTCATTTCTACCCTTTGGCATGTTTTTGAAATTCGTACTCACCTTGTTAATTTAAAGTTTGTGACTCACCTTAAAATCCTTGAAGTTGACACATACATTGCAAAAATAGAAACTATATAATATAACAAGGAGATTGTTAAGTAATACCTTAGGTATTTGGCATTCTCTGGAGGATACATTTCAATGACAAGGTTGGCCCAGGGAATACAGATAGGTCAGGCTGAAGACCTCCAACATATTAGTCTGGGTCCCAAATTTAAACGAATATAGTTCTTCACATAAAATAGTATCCCTTAGAGTCTAATAGCAAACTATTAATTTTTGAGTTGTATTGCTGTGTTGAATTTTTCCTGCTTTATGTCTAGATTTTAAATATTTCCCCAAGTTATAGTATCAATTTATTTAAACTTTCTTATATTTGATTAATAGCACAATTTATTCATTAAGTAATTAAAAAGATTAAGAGGTAATGATAACTTTTCTATTTTGTTTTTTATTCAAAAATCAAGGAACTCACATGATGGCTACATAACTATAAACAGGTTTTTTTTTTTAACCTAAGTTTCCTGATGATTATGAGGTTTCTTTATAGAAAGAATGTAGTTTTAGCCTATATCAAGATGTAGTGTAAGTTTATCAAAACTCTTCAATTCTAATTTTTATATATTAAACTGGTAATTATTTACTTAACTATTTCTAATTTTGTATCTGGTCATAAGCAACCATAGTAAATGAAAATTAACTATGAAATTCCCAATATACTTCAATCTGACTAACATAGGTCTGAACTTTTCATTTCTAAAATGAAACACTTCTAATGAAAATAATTAAAACACTTAAAATAAAAATGAATTAATAGAAAAGTGCAATCTATTCTGAATAATCATCATGAATAACATTCAGATTTCTTCCCTTTAAAATTTCTCACTTTGGGGTAATTGAAATTAGGAAGACCATGTTAACACTGAGTATAGGTGCCATTGTTTTATATGAATCAGTATTTTATTCTACTTTAATGGCTCCATCACTAAGTGTATTTTTACTCTAAAGAAGGAAGGTAGACAATGAATATAATGACCTCTCTTAAAAACACAAGAGCAGCATCGTTAGTAATATATATCTTAAGGTCATTACATTCTCATACATTTGTACAATATGATGAATACAATTATCATTCTCCCACTTGTGGGCTTCATGATGCTGGAGGGAGAGAGGCATCACTTGGAGAGGTAGGAGAATATTCTGTATGAATGGAATGACCATAGCATTCCTTTTCTTTATTTGTGTACCTGCTTTCAGTACTGGAGGTGGGTGGTAGAAGATGAGGAAGTAGGGATGACATACACACAATTCATATACACATCTATGCTGATCATTCTCTCAAAGGTACAGTTGAGGACTATGCCACCAAAATTTACATAACTTTGTCTTCTTATTCCATATTACTCTATGTCTTTCTTCCCAAGAGAAATTAAGGAAAATAACAAAACAAAACATTGAATACTATTTCTGACTAAGCTGTAGGAATTAAGACATGCAAATATATTGATCTTTTCTTCCTTCCCCCCACCTCCTATTTTCTTTTCCTCCTGTTGGTCTATTCTGCATCATCCTTTTCACCTTTCCTCTCTTCCTTTCTCTAATAGTAATTCCTTGTTCTAGTTTCTCTTCTTTCCACCTGTCCCTTCATTATGCTTTCAGCTTTGTTTAGAACAATGTGTTCTATAGATGTTGAATAAGAGACTCTGTTTTCAATCTTCTGCCCATCCAATAAAGACTCAATTTTTCTCTTCCTACTGTATATAACACTATTATACTACCCATTATAGTAGAGCCAGTACTTTTATAATGACATATAATACATAGTGTATATATTTTAACATATTTCAAGGTTTTGGTTAACTATATTTAAAGTAATATAGAATTACATATCCAAATGCTTTGAAATAGGATGATCATTTACCCTACTTCTCTCTCAGTATTAGAATCACCTTAAATAAATTTGTTAGCAGATTAAGAAAGAAAATTACTTTTCTTCCCACTTCCCTGTTTCCATCTGAAACAATGCACAAACCAACCCCCATTCCTTTGCTTGTTCCTAAAACACTACATAAATATACATACATACCCACTCCTAACAAAGCAGCCAAATGAACTAGGAAACAGATGGGGAACTAAGAGTCCATGTGTTCACATTCTTACTATGCCAATAACTTGCTGGGTGATCTTAGGCAAGCCACATATCTTTAGCTAATTGCCTTCTCTGTAAAAGAACAGAGCTATAGGACCTGAATATTAGCTCTCAGAAGCCAGTAATGCATTTGTCCCATCATCCTTCTTATATGGAAAACATTTTCAAATAATAAAGAGCTAGAATTGATCTTATTATTATTGTATAATCTCACTAGGTCTTCCCTGCTGTTCTGAAGGCTGTACCCAAATGTTTTGCAAAATCCATTTAAAAAAAATGAACTTTCCCCACTACAATCACACTAAGAATTTTGACAAAAGATGAATTATTTTATATTCACACAAGCAACAAAAGAAAAATAGTACATTTAATTTGTCCAAAAAATAATACAAATGGGCAATACATGCATGAAATTATACTCAATATCATTAGTCATTAGAGAAATGGAAATCAAAACCACAATGATATTATCATTCACACTCACTAGGTTGGGTAAAATTTTTAAATGCAGAAAATAAGAATTGGTAAACATGTAGAAAAACTGGAACATTGATACATTGATGATAAGATTGTAAAATGGTTTGGTCACTTTGAAAAACAGTTTCAATGTTCTTCAAAATGTTGAACATAGAGTTAGTTACCAGATACTTCGCTACTGGTTATTTATCAAAGACCATTGAAAACGTATGTCCACATAAAACCATCTACACAAAGGTTTCACAGAAACATTACTTATAATAATTGCAAAATGGAAACAATCCAAATGTTCATTAGTTGACAAATAGTTAAACAAAAAATGTGATAAATTCATACAATGAAATGTTATTCAGCCATAAAAAGGGATGAAGTAGTAGAACAGGCTACAATATAGATAATCCTTGAAGACATCATGCTAAGTGAAAGCAACAATATTATATTATATGCCACATATCATGATACCATTTATATGAAATGTTCACAATAGGCAAATCCATACAGAAAGTAGATTAGAAGTTGTCAAGGGTTGGCTCAGTGATGGTCACTGTTAAACTCAGTTTACCCTTATAGGTTTTAATAACTAAATTTCAGAAAAATATCAGAGTATATATGTATCTTAATCATCCATTCCTCTGTCCATGGGCATTTAGGTGGCTTCCATGTCTTGGCTGGTGTAAATAGTACTGCAATGAACATTGAGGTGCATGTTTCTTTTCAACTTATTGTTTTCTCTGGCTATATGTCCAGGAGTAAAATTGCTGGATCATATGGTAGTTCTATATTTAGTTTTTTAAGGAACCTTCATACTGTTCTCCATAATGGTTGTGCCAATTTACATTCCCGCCAGCAGTGTAGGAGGGTTCCCTTTTCTCCACACCCTCTCCAGCATCTATTGTTTGTAGATTTTTTGATGATGGACATTCTGACCAGTGTCATAAAAAAGAATGAAATAATGCCATTTGCAGCAACATGAATGGACCTAGAGATTATCATACAAGTGAAGTTAGTCAGAAAGATAAATATCATATATCACTTATATGTGGAAGCTAAAAAAAATGATACAAATAAACTTATTTACAAAACAGGAACAGACTTACAGATCTTGAAATCAAACTTATGTTTATTAAAGGGGGAACGTGGAGGAAGTGATAAATTAGGAGATTGAGATTAACATATACACACTACTATAAATAAAATAGATAACTAATAAAGACCTACTGTATAGCACCAGGAACTCTACTTAATATTCTGTAACAATCTATATGGGAAAAGAATCTGAAAAAGAATGTATATATATATATATATATATATACACACACACACACACACACACACACGCATAACTGGTTCACTTTGCTGTACACGTGAAACTAACACAAAACTGTAAATATGCAATAAAATAAAATACTACAATAAAATTTTAAAAAATCAAGGTAAAAGACACATAATATAAAATTTACTATTTGAACCATCAAAAAAGAAAAAAAGAAAGATATTGGGGTGGCTTAGGCCATTTTCTTCAGAAAGCAGAGCCTGAGAAAATGTTTTTGTGCAGGTTGCTAATTTGTTAACAGTGAAACAGAGATGTAGTTACAACTGAACAAGTTTGCATTACGGTGCAGGTAAACTCTGTCAACAACTATCACTCAATCCTGGTAGGAGCACATGTGTGCCCCCCCCATACATATAATGATCCATGTAAAGTGTAACTTGAAATTACCTGCTTGAGAAGAAAGAGGATCATTTATCTCTCAGTATCCAGTGCTCATTGGTCACAGTTCACCCAGTGCATATTACCACCCCCACAGTTCAGTTCTTGAATACACAAAAAACTAGTAGGTTGAGACCAGGTTGAGACCTCAGAGAAGGTCCTATCCAGAAAGCCAGAGATATTGGCTACAGCTGAGGTTAGGTGCTGTCAAATTGCACATGGCAGAAACATTCTGTATTAATGGCTAAAGGAAAGATATATCGAGAGACTCTCATGCTGAGAACAAGGTGCATTTGCCAGCATATCTCCTATCCATCATTCTTTCTAGTTCTCACTAACTAGACACTATACTAGGGAAATCATGTACTTACCAATGCTTAGAAATAAGACACTACCTCTGACTCCCTTCTTTGGTCTTGCTGAAACAAAAGGTTAAGGAATATTAGGAGAGCAAGACTATGGAATTATAAATTAATAGCAACAAAGAACTTGACACATCTGTAGAGTGTGTTTTTATATATAATAGTTAAGTTTTCCACAATTACTACTCTGAATTTAAGACATATAACATTATCTAAAAAACGAATAATGTTCATAGAACAGCAGAATATACAAAGCACTGTAATAGAATTTTTACATAAGCTATTTTTATGCTGTCCTCGTGATGATCCTATGAGATAGGTAATTTTATTATTCCCATATTGTCAATGAAAAAAACTAAGATTCAGAAAGAATCAGCAGTTCATGCAAGGTAACAGAGTTGAAAGTTATTTAACTTAAATTCAACTACAGTTATCTTAGACTGTGAATGTCAGTGATATTTCTACTGTACCTCAGAAGCCACCATTATAACACTATTATCAATAATAAAGGACTCCCAGCTCGGGGTTTCTTACCACCGCCATCACGGAACTGCCCTGGAGCCCGAGGGGAGGGCGGCCTCACTGAGGCTGCCGGCTCTGGAGAAGCCCCGGAGGCCGAAGCCGCGACAGTCGTGGGGACGGTGGGCCGGAATCATTGTACCTGGGGGGGTTTGGAGAAGATGGCGGAAGAGTAAGACACGGAGATCACCTTCCTCCCCACAGATACATAAGAAATACATCCACACGTGGAACAACTCCTAAAGAACACCCATTGAATGCTGGCAGAAGACCTCAGACCTCCCAAAAGGCAAGAAACTCCCCACGTACCTGGGTAGGGCAAAAGAAAAAAGAATAAACAGAGACAAAAGGATAAGGAGGGGACCTGCACCAGTGGGAGGGAGCTGTGAAGGAGGAAAGGTTTCCAAACACTAGGAAGCCCCTTTGTGGGCAAAGACTGCGGGTGGCGGAGGGGGGAAGCTTCGGGGCCATGGAAGACAGAGCAGCAACAGGGATGCAGAGGGAAAAGTGGAGAGATTCCCACACAGAGGATCGGTGCCGACCAGCACTCACCAGCCCGAGAGGCTTCTCTGCTCACCTGCCAGGGCGGGCGGGGGCTGGGAGCTGAGGCTCGGGCTTCGGTCGGATCCCAGGGAGAGGACTGGTGTTGGCTGCGTGAACACAGCCTGAAGGTGCTAGTGCTCCATGGCTAGCTGGGAGGGAGTCTGGGAAAAAGTCTGGAGCTGCTGAAGAGGCAAGAGACTTTTTCTTGCCTCTTTGTTTCCTGGTGCACAAGGAGAAAGGATTAAGAGTGCTGTTTAAAGGAGCTCCAGAGACGGGCGCTAGCCGTGACTATCAGCGCAGACCCCAGAGATGGGCATGAGACGCTAAGGCTACTGCTGCCACCACCAAGAAGCCTGTGTGCAAGCACTGGTCACAATCCACGCCGTCCCCCCCCCCCCCAGGAGCCTGTGCAGCCCGCCACTGCCAGGGTCCCATGATCCAGGGACAACTTCTCAGGAGAACGCATGGCGAGCCTCAGGCTGGAACAACCTCATGCCATTGCCTGCCGCCGCAGGCTCGCCCCACATCCGTACCCCTCCCTCCCCACGGCCTGAGTGCGCCAGAGCCCCCGAATCAGCGGCTCCTTTAACCCCGTCCTGTCTGAGCGAAGAACAGACGCCCTCAGGCGACCTACACACTGGGGTGGGGCCAGATCCAACGCTGAACCCTGGGAGCTGTGTGAACAAAGAAGAGAAAGGGAAATTACTCCCAGCAGCCTCGGAAGCAGTGGATTAAATCTCCACAATCAACTTGATGTACCCTGCATGGGTGGAATACCTGAATAGACAATGAATCATCCCAAACTGAGGAGGTAGACTTTGGGAGCAAGATATATTATTTTCTCTCCTTTTCCTCTTTTTGTGAGTGTGTATGTGTATGCTTCTGTGTGAGATTTTGTCTGTATAGCTTTGCTTTCACCACTTGTCCTAGGGTTCTGACCGTCCAGTTTTTTTTTTCTTTTTTACTTAAAAAATTTTTTTTAATAATTATTTTTTATTTTAATAACTTCATTTTATTTTATCTTACTTTATTTTATCCTCCTTCTTTCTTTCTTTCTATTTTTCCCCCTTTTATTCTGAGCCATGTGGAGGACAGTCTCTTGGTGCTGCAGCTGGGCATCAGGGCTTTGCCCCTGACGTGGGAGCACCAGGTTCAGAACACTGGTCCACAAAAGACCTCTCAGCTCCACGTAATATCAAATGGCGAAAATCTCCCAGAGATCTCCATCTCAACACCAGCACCCAGCTTCACTCAACGACCAGCAAGCTACAGTGCTGGACACCCAATGCCAAACAACTAGCAAGACAGGAAAACTGCCCCAACCATTAGCAGAGAGGCTGCCTAAAATCATCCTAAGGCTACAGAAACCCCAAAACACACCACCAGACGTGGACCTGCCCACCAGAAAGACAAGATCCAACTTCACCCACCAGAAGACAGGCACAGGTCCCCTCCACCAGGAAACCTACACAACCCACTGAACCAAGCTTAGCCACTGGGGACAGACAACAAAAACAAGGGGAACTATGAACCTTGAGCCTGTGAAAAGGAGACACCAAACACAGTAAGATAAGCAAAATGAAAAGACAGAAAAACACACAGCAGATGAAGGAGCAAGGTACAAACCCACCAGACCTAACAAATGAAGAGGAAATAGGCAGTCTACCTGAAAAATAATTCAGAATAATGATAGTAAACATGATCCAAAATCTTGGAAATAAAATAGACAACATGCAAGAAACATTTAACAAGGACCTAGAAGAACTAAAGATGAAACAAATAACAAAGAACAACACAAAAATTGAAATTAAAAATACTCTAGATTGGGGCTTCCCTGCTGGCGCAGTGGTTGAGAGTCTGCCTGCCGATGCAGGGGACACAGGTTCGTGCCCCGGTCTGGGAAGATCCCACATGCCGCGCAGCTGGGCCCGTGAGCCATGGCCGCTGAGCCTGCACGTCTGGAGCCTGTGCTACACAACAGGAGAGGCCACAACAGTGAGAGGCCCACATACTGAAAAAATTTAAAAAATTAAAAAAAGAAATACTCTAGATGGGATCAATAGCAGAATCACTGAGGCAGATAAACGGATGAGTGACCTGGAAAATAAAATAGTTGAAATAACTACTGCAGAGCAGAATGAAGAAGAAAAAAGAATGAAAAGAACTGAAAACAGTCTCAGAGACCTCTGGGACAACATTAAATGCACCAGCATTCAAATTATAGTGGTCACAGAAGAAGAAGAGATAAAGAAAGGGACTGAGAAAATATTTGAAGAGATTATAGTTGAAAACTTCCCAAATATGGGAAAGGAAATAATTAATCAAGTCCAGGAAGCACAGAGAGTCCCATAAGGATAAATCCAAGGAGAAACATGCCAGGACACATATTAATCAAACTGTCAAAAATTAAATACAAAGAAAACATATTAAAAGCAGCAAGGGAAAAACAATAACTAACACAGAAGGGAATCCCCATAGGTTAACAGCTGATCTTACAGCAGAAACTCTGCAAGCCAGAAGGGAGTGGCAGGACATATTTAAAGTGATGAAGGAGAAAAACCTGCAACCACGATTACTTTACCTGGCAAGGATCTCATTCAGATTTGATGCAGAAATTAAAACCTTTACAGATAAGCAAAAGCTGAGAGAGTTCAGCACCACCAAACCAGCTTTACAACAAATGCTAAAGGAAGTTCTCTGGGCAAGAAACATAAGAGAAGGAAAAGAACGACCAAAAAAAAAAAAAAAAAAACCAAAAACAATTAAGTAAATGGGAATAGGAGCATACATATTGATAATTACCTAAAATGGAAATGGATTAAATGCTCCCACCAAAAGACACAGACTGGCTGAATGGATACAAAAACAAGACCTGTATATGTGCCGTCTACAAGAGACCCACTTCAGACCTATGGACACATACAGACTGAAAGTGAGGGGATGGAAAAAGATATTCCATGCAAATGGAAACCAAAAGAAAGCTGAAGTAGCAATTCTCATATCAGACAAAATAGACTTTAAAATAAAGACTATTACAAGAGACAAAGAAGGACACTACATAATGATCAAGGGATCAATCCAAGAAGAGATATAACAATTGTAAATATTTATGCACTCAACATAGGAGCACCTCAATACATAAGGCAAATACTAACAGCCATAAAAGGGGAAATTGACAGTAACACAATCATAGTAAGGGACTTTAACACCCCACTTTCACCAATGGACAGATCATTCAAAATCAAAATAAACAAGGAAACACAAGCTTTAAATGATACATTAAACAAGATGGACTTAATTGATATTTATAGGTCATTCCATCCAAAAACTACAGAATACACATTTTTCTCAAGTGCTCATGGAACATTCTCCAGGATAGGTCATATCCTGGTTCACAATTCTACCTTTGGTAAAATTATGGAAATTGAAATCATATCAAGTATCTTTCCCGACCACAGTGCTATGGACTAGATATCAATTACAGGAAAATATCTGTAAAAAATACAAACACATGGAGGCTAAACACTACTCTGCTTAATAACGAAGTGATCACTGAAGAAATCAAAGAGGAAATCAAAAAATACCTAGAAAAAAAGGACAATGGAGACACGATGACCCAAAACCTATTGGATGCAGCAAAAGCAGTTCTAACAGGGAAGTTTATAGCAATACAATCTTGCATTAAGAAACAGGAAACATCTCAAATAAACAACTTAACCTTGCACCTAAAGCAATTAGAGAAAGAAGAACAAAAAACCCCTAAAGTTAGCAGAAGGAAAGATATCATAAAAACCAGTTCAGAAATCAATGAAAAAGAAATGAAGGAAACGATAGCAAAGATCAATAAAACTAAAAGCTGGTTCTTTGAGAAGATAAACAAAATTGATAAACCATTAGACAGACTCATCAAGAAAAAAGAGAGAAGACTTAAATCAATAGAATTAGAAATGAAAAAGGAGAAGTAACAACTGATACTGCAGAAATACAAAAGATCATGAGAGATTACTACAAGCAAATCTATGCCAATAAAATGGACAACCTGGAAGAAATGGACAAATTATTAGAAATGCACAATGTGCCACAACTGAACCTGGAAGAAATAGAAAATATGAACAGGCCAATCACAAGCACTGAAACTGAAACTGATTAAAAATCTTCCAACAAACAAAAGCCCAGGGCCAGATTCTTCACAGGTGAATTCTATCAAATATTTAGAGAAGAGCTAACACCTATCCTTCTCAAACTCTTCCAAAATATAGCAGAGGGAGGAACACTCCCAAACTCATTCTATGAGGCCACCATAACCCTGATACCAAAACCAGACAAAGATGTCACAAAGAAAGAAAACTACAGGCCAATATCACTGATGAACATAGATGCAAAAATCCTCAACAAAATACTAGCAAAGAGAATCCAACAGCACATTAAAAGGATCATATCCCATGATCAAGTGGGGTTTATTCCGGGCATGCAAGGATTCATCAATATATGCAAATCAATCAATGTGATACACCATATTAAAAAATTGAAGGAGAAAAACCATATGATCATCTCAATAGATGCAGAGTAATCTTTCAACAAAATTCAACACACATTTATGATAAAAACCCTGCAGAAAGTAAGCATAGAGGGAACTTTCCTCAACATAACAAAGGCCATATATGACAAGCCCACAGCCAACATTATCCTCAATGGTGAAAAACTGAAACCATTTCCAGTAAGATCAGAAATAAGGCAAGGTTGTCCACTCTCACCACTCTTATTCAACATAGTTTTGGAAGTTCTAGCCAGAGCAATCAGAAAAGAAAAAGAAATAAAAAGAATCCAAATCAGAAGTGAAGAAGTAAAGCTGTCACTGTTTGCAGATGACATGATCCTATACATAGAGAATCCTAAAGATGCTACCAGAAAACTACTAGAGCTAATCAATGAATTTGGTAAAGTAGACGGATACAAAATTAATGCCCCAAAATCTCTGACATTCTTATAAACTAATGATGAAAAGTCTGAAAGAGAAATTAAGAAAACACTCCCATTTACCATTGCAACAAATAGAATAAAATATCTAGGAATAAACCTACCTAAGGAGACAAAAAACCTGTATGCAGAAAATTATAAGACACTGATGAAAGAAATTAAAGATGATAGAAATAGTTGGAGAGATATACCATGTCTTGGATTGTAAGTATCAACATTGTGAAAATGACTCTACTACCCAAAGCAATCTACAGATTTAATGCAATCCCTATCAAACTACCAGTGGCATTTTTCACAGAACTAGAAAAAAAATTTCACAGTTTGTATGAAACACCAAAGACCCCGAATAGAGAAAACAATCTTGAGAACGAACAACAGAGCTGGAGGAATCAGGCTCCCTGACTTCAGACTATACTACAAAGCTACAATAATCAAGAAAGTATGGGACTGATACAAAAACACAAATATAGATCAATGGAACAGGATAGAAAGCACAGAGATAAACACACGCACATATGGTCACCTTATCTTTGATAAAAGAGGCAAGA
The DNA here is from genome assembly GCF_949774975.1 of Lagenorhynchus albirostris. Classification (NCBI taxonomy): domain Eukaryota; kingdom Metazoa; phylum Chordata; class Mammalia; order Artiodactyla; family Delphinidae; genus Lagenorhynchus; species Lagenorhynchus albirostris. The sequence goes on along the minus strand of NC_083112.1, from coordinate 35,843,224 downwards.
ATATATAGTGCAGAAAAGACAGCCTCTTCATTAAGTGGTGCTGGGCAAACTGGACAGGTACATGTAAAAGTATGAGATTAGAACACTCCCTAAAACAATACACAAAAATAAACTCAAAATGGATTAAAGACCTTAATGTAAGGCCAGACACTATCAAACTCTTAGAGGAAAACATAGGCAGAAAGCTCTATGACATAAATCACAGTAAGATCCTTTTTGACCCACTTTCTAGAGAAATGGAAATAAAAACAAAAATAAAGAAATTGGATCTAATGAAACTTCATAGCTTTTGCACAGCAGAGGAAACCATAAAGAAGACCAAAAGACAACCCTCAGAATGGGAGAAAATATTTGCAAATGAAGCAACTGACAAAGGATTAATCTCCAAAATTACAAGCAGCTAATGCAGCTCAATAACAGAAAATCAAACAACCTAATGGGCAGAAGACCATATAGACATTTCTCCAAAGAAGATATACAGATTGCCAACAACACATGAAAGAATGCTCAACATCATTAATCATTAGAGAAATGCAAATCAAAACTACAATGTGATACCATCTCACACTTGTCAGAATGGCCATCATCAAAAAATCTAGAAACAATAGATGCTGGAGAGCATGTGGAGAAAAGGGAACACTCTTGCACTGTTGCTGGGAATGTAAATTGATACAGCCACTATGGACAACAGTATGGGGGTTCCTTAATAAACTACAAATAGAACTACCTTATGATCCAGCAATCCCACTACTGGGCATATACCCTGAGAAAACCATAATTCAAAAAGAGTCATGTACCACAATGTTCATTGCATCTCTATTTACAATAGCCAGGACATGGCAGCAACCTAAGTGTCCATCAACAGATGAATGGATAAAGAAGATGTGGCACATATATACAATGGAATATTACTCAGCCATAAAAAGAAATGAAATTGAGTTATTTGTAGTGAGGTGTATAGACCTAGAGTCTGTCATACAGAGTGAAGTAAGTCAGAAGGAGGAAAACAAATACCATACACTAACACATATATATGGAATCTAAGAAAAAAAAAAGGTATCATGAAGAACCTAGGGGTAAGACAGAAATAAAGACACAGACCTACTAGAGCATGGACTTGAGGATATGGGGAGGGGGAAGGGTAAGCTGTCACAAAGTGAGAGAGTGGCATGGACATATATACACTATCAAATGTAGAATTGATAGCTAGTGGGAAGCAGCTGCATAGCACAGGGAGATCAGCTAGGTGGTTTGTGACCACCTAGAAGGGTGAGATAGGGAGGGTGGGAGGGAGGGAGACACAAGAGGGAAGAGATATGGGAACATATGTATATGTATAACTGATTCACTTCTTATAAAGCAGAAACTATCACACCATTGTAAAGCAATTATACTCCAATAAAGATGTTAAAAATAATAATAATAAAGGTAATTCTAATAAATGAATTTTTTGTGTCCTTTGATAATGATCACATTGATATTTGCCTCCTTTTTCTTGGTCTCTGATGAATTCTATTGAAATGTTCAATGATATCAATTTGTTAATATGTATGTAATACTTTTTTGGTGTTCAAGAATAAATTTTTAGGTGAGTAATATGGTCATTTTTTGTCCCCTCTCCTCATAAGGAAGAACAAACATCACTATCCATATTTTTTGCTGCTTTTACTGTCTCCTCACCCAGGAGATTATATCTACATTGAGAAGCTAAGACAGCAGACAGAATTATGGTGCCTTAAACTCATTCTTCCCTGTTCTTCAACTTCCCCATTTCTGAATTTGTTGATCCAAATAAATGACCTTATATTTTCACATTTTTTTCTTTGATGTCCTACTCGTTTACTCACTGTTATCATTTCCTCACATTAATACTAAGCTTAGCTACTCTCAAGTTCTGAGCTAAGTACAGCAGGCTCAGGGGGTCAGGAGCTAGGTTACTTAAGACATAGGAACTCCTGAAGTAAGAGAAATGTCTTACTGTGTACTTTATTATTGGGGATGTACATAAGATTGGCCTTTTCTTTGATTACAGTGGTATAAATGTAACTTTAGTTTGGTAAGTTATAAATGCAGGGATTCCAGTGAGTGAAAATAAGATTCTTACTACTGGTCAACAGTCAACTGAATCCAGAGAAATCTGAGATGGATGAGGTAGTCACATGCAGCGGAAAAAGAGATAAAAATTTGCAAAGCCCTTAAAAATTTTTAGTTTGTTTTCCTCTTGACGTGGGAGAAAGAAAATTACAAAGATGAGGTCATCATATTCCATCTGAACAATTTACATGTCGGGGGTTGATGTGGGATCATCTGAATATATTTAAGAATACATTATTTTTGGAGAAAATTTTGTGAGAAAAGCCTGAAGACTCTGATGTGGCAGAGGTGAGATCATAAACAGTCTATTGCTGTATTATTGGCAAAAATATTTTTATTCTTAGAAGAGACAAATATAGGCAGATTCTGTGATAGTGGTTGAGTAGATTTTATGCTAACCCTGTTTTTGTTTTTCTTACCCAGGTATGCAAAATGAAACTTTAAATGAAAACAAACAATAAAACTAATTTAGGAAAGCAGAGTGCAAATATGTGACTTTGGGAATATATAAAATTTAAGAAACTGATATGCAGAAACATGGGGCCTGGCTTTGCTCAACTTTGTTTTCCTCTATATCTATGAATAACATTCAAGGCCAAGGCAGACATTGCCTTAAGAGTAGACTTTAAATCCCTGTGGCATTCACAGAAGCTCCTGTAGTCATCTCCCGCACACCATGTTTTCAGACTAGCTCTGACATTCCCCGAGATTACAGCTGTGGATTTCAGGAACCCACAGTTTGTGGATAAATCAACATCACAGTGGGATGTATTTGTTCAGTGAACAGATAATGTGGAACAGAAATTTGATATCATGAGAAATTATACCACTAAGGTGTGATAGAAAAAAATATCAGTGTAATTATTATAGACCCAAGGGCTAAGTGATAATTTTAAAATAGTGTTCTCTTAATACTTTGTCAGTTGGACTTAAGATTGCACAGAGACATAGTGAAGAATGAAATGATTTTCAAAAGCAGTTTATTTTTTTTAGTCAGAGTTGAAACTGTATTGAAAATGAAAGAAAAGCAAAGGAAGGCATGTTATTTAGCAAAAGAAGAAAAGAGATTTGCTTAGAAAAAAAGGTGACGTTCTCAAATATAAATCTACAAAATAGAAAAGAAGAAAGATAATGTCCCCATACTTGACTGCTTGTGAAATAAAAAACTAGCAAGGTATGTTATGTCAATAATATCTCAATAGGGGCTTACCTGGTGGCGCAGTGGTTGAGAGTCTGCCTGCCGACGCAGGGGACACGGGTTCGTGCCCCAGTCCGGGAAGATCCCACATGCCGCAGAGCAGCTGGGCCCTTGAGCCATGGCCACTGAGCCTGCGTGTCCGGAGCCTGTGCTCTGCAACGGGAGAGGTCACAACAGTGAGAGGACCATGCACCGGAAAAAAAAAAAAAAGTCTCAATAAAGCTGGAAAAATGAAAAAAAAAAAACTAGCAAAGTTAAAGCTACTTTCTTTCTGGATCAGAACTCAATGAGATTTCATATAGGAAGAAAAAGTTAAGACGTTGGCAACATTAAAAAATGTGGAAATCTTCCATAAGAAGAGTGGGAGGCAGAAATGTATAAAGTTATATCCTCTAACAGTGTTCTTTGTTTATAGGAACAATTGCACTAGTTTACCAAGTAAGGTTTGGACACATCTCAGAAAGAAAGTTTGAAAATATCAGAATGAAATTCACACATTTGTTGAGTTTCTTGATTAAAAAAAAAAAAAGAATCCTAAATAAAGTAAAATACAAATAGAATCCTAAGTTGGAAAGCAGGTCATTCTTGTTCCATAAAGGAATGCCAGACTACAAGTGAAAGTTTTTGCATGATGAGATATTAAAGTTAAGCAAAATATGAAATGAGAAATTAAATCTAGTTTTTTGGAGTTCTGGACAAGTAGTTGATGACCTTCACAGTGGAATTAGACTATTTGGGGAAGTGAGGAATTTTTTTTTTTTTTTGAGATAAGTGGATGTTTCTTCACATTCAGAATTCAAAAATTTTATCTCTCACTCTAAGATACTTGTAAGGTAGAATTAGGAAGAATACATGAATAAAACATCTGGACCCAAAGCAAAAGGAAAGCAAAGGGACAGATGATCCCTCAATTGCAAATAGTGTTCTTCCTGGATCAGGTAGAAAAGGTAATGGAACTAAAGTTAAAAGTAGTAATCTACTTAAAAAATTTATCAGTTCCTGCTTGAGAAGTGTAGGAGACTAACAAAAGTTAATGAAATACACAAAACATTTATTCAGAAGTGTATTAGTTTCCTGTGGCTGCTGTAACAAAAATACTACAAACTCAGTGGCTTAAACAATACACATTTATTGTCTTGAGGTTCTGGCAGCTACTAAAAGTTTGAAATTAAAGAGTCAGAAAGGTTGGGTTCTACAGAGAGCTGTGGGGGAGAGTTTACTCCATGCCTTTCTCCTATCTCCTGGTAGCCTTAGACCATCTTTGGTGTGTAGATGGCATAATCCTTGTGTCTGCATACTGTCTTTTTCTATAGATGTTCATCTCTGTGTCCAAATTTCCCCTTCTTATAAGGACACCAGTCATATTGGACTAGAACTCATCCTAATGATCTCATTTTAACTTCATTTACAAAGATTCTACTTCCAAATAAGGCCACATTCACGGGTACTAGGAGTTAGGATTTCAACAACTTTTGAGAGGATACAATTCAACCCATAACACTAGGAAAGAATGTAGACAGAAATATTTCTGATGTTTTTGAAATAGCTCAAATTACTCAAGTCCTGTGAAATTAAAAATAAATTACAAAATAACATACTGAAAAGATTTTGTCATGCATAGTACAGCATAACCTGTAGAGATTCTCATTAGACCTTTGCTTCCTCAAGATCTGAAGCCAAGCAGTTTGATTGGGAATATTGTGGTAAGTGATTCTCAAACAGAGAAATGATAAGGAGGAAAATATCTTAGGCAACAGGAATCATGCACCTGGAATTATTCTTTAAGAATATGCAGCAAACTCATTAACATGGAGACAAAATAAAAATGATGTTGCTACCGAACAAAACTTGTGTCCACTGTCCAAGCAAGGAGTCCAGGCAGCTAGTGCTTAAAAGACCCATGCTCCCTAATGACTTTTAGGGAAAGGTTTTTAAAGACAGGGTGAGGGACGGGGTTTGTGGGGTGCATGATCAGCTCATAGACATTCTTCTGATTGGTTGGTGGTGAGGTAACCGGGTGGATTTTGGGAGTCAACATTATCAACCTTCTTTTTCCAAACAGTCTGGGGTCCACATGCTTGTGGGCAACATACAGTTAAATTCTTCCACCCAGTGGGGGTTCAGCAACTACAAAACAGCTCAAAGGACATGACTCAGAATATTATCTATAGCCCTTGAGGAGGAACTAAATGTCCTTGACTTTGTTTAATGGCTAAACTATTATTATTTTGTCTTGCTTGACTCTTTTCCTTTATTTTCACACCAGGAAGGTCTAGGAGGCTAAAGTTCTTCTACAAACAAGAGGGAGGCAGAGGACATGGCAGGGGTTGAGGGCAGGCATCTGTCCTAGGAAAGCCCCACAGGGTCCCAATCCATTACAATGTGTGGTCTTTCTAGAGAAGGAAATACAGAGAAACCTGAACATAAGAGGCCATTGGGACTTTGAGGAGTATTAGAGTCTTATGTTTCATATTGGGGCATCTTGGTAATAGGTTTAAATATATTCGGTTTCCCTACAGAATTATCATATTCATTTCAACTGTACAGTGCCTTGAATTCAGAGTATAAAGGACTATGTAGGTACAGAGGTTTGTGAATATATGAGGGGAAACCAAGGGAATGCAGGAACTTCAGGGAAGCACAAGAGGCAAGAATATTCACCTTTGCAAAAATTTACACCTGGGCCAAAACAGAGCCATCGCAAATACTGAGAGAGAAAGTGAGTATGGATGCGTGACTTTTTTAAACAAGATGTCACACTAACATTTTGGTGGGTGATTTTTCCCAAATGGACACTAAATTCTGAACAATTGGTACTGACTGGCATTTTGTGAAGGCTGAAGCCCTAAATTATTATTTTCTTCTTTCTTGTGTTTTTCATCTCTACCCAATTCTGAGTAACACTGAATCATCACTTTTTTTTTTGGAAATGAATTACAGAGATTGCATTAAGTTTAATTTTAGAGAAATGGTGTTATCCTTTTAGAATTTTTGGAGTGTGAGAGACATGAGGAAATTGAGGCTGGTTTAATTCAAATTTTGAGATGTTATTCTTAGATAGCTGAAGAAGAAAGTATCCAGAAATCTCATAAGCACCCAAATAAGACTGTTGTGGTTGCCCATGAAGCAAAAGGCAAAACAAAATAAACAAACAAAATTGGATTTTTTTTTTAAATTTTGAATTGAATTTTTAAAATTAGATTTTAGTGGCAATTAACTCTGTGTTTTATTTTCTGGTAACTTAGAAAAAGGCAGTTTGTATTCATATTTTCATTTTAATTTTTTTTATTGAATACACTGGATAATTTCAAATGAGCAATATTGAGAAATCTCTCTTGAAATGGGAAATAAAATTGGCTAAATCATGGCAAAATGTTAACTTACTGTCCAATGTGGAACCATTTCAAAACTTCTTATGAAAAATAGATGAAATACTTGCTACCATATAGTTGGATGATAAACCTAAAATGTTGAGGGAAAAAAAAAAGTTGAGTATTATCACAAAGGAACTTTTTTTTTATACAGACATTGTCCTTTCAGTGTATTTACAAAGTATATGTGCATATACAACAGTCTACAATCCTATTCTAACCTGAAAATATTCTGGTATCTTTTATTTATTTTGTAGCTGTCTGATTTTGTATATTTTAACAAATTATAAATGATAATCTATTGTGATAATTTATTAGAGAAATTTATAGAATTCTGGGAAATCCTTTTACTGTCTTTGTCCTAAATTAAGGAAAGTTGGAGTTTGTACACTGAACTTTAATTAAACTACTCACCTTGATTGTTTTCACCCACAAAATCATAATGTATTACATGTATTAGTCAACTATTTCTACAACAATGCTTCATAACAAATCACCCCAGAATTCAGTGGCCTACAGTAAGCATTTATTTTTCTTGCTCAAGGGTTTGCAAGTCAGCTGGAACAGTTCTGTTTCTGGCTATGTATCAGCTGTCCTTGGCTCCAACCTTTGAGTTAGGTTCATGTCTGCTCTACATGTCTCCACATCCTTCTTGGTCCAGCTGTTATCCAGGTGTATTTTCCTTGTGGCAAATCTCATGGGTAACAGAGAACAATATAAACCAAATAAGCCTGCTTTAGCCTCAGCTCTTAACATATCTGCCTACCCCCACCAGCTGAAACAAGTTAAATGACCAAGTTTAAAGTCAGTGGGGCAGAGACATATACTGATTTAGATTACCTCTTCCAATGACACCTATTGCACATTATGAAACTATAAAACAATGTGTTTTTTTAAACAAAGTTTTATTTGTGACCAACATCATCTTGCCTATGATTCTCAAAACTATAATCTCAAACTTATTTTCTTACCTTAATTTCAGCAACTTTAGAGATTGCTATTTTCAATTATACATATAATGACCAATTGTTTTATAATCTTTAAAACTTTATTATCCAGAAATTGTTTCTCACTGTTTCGATTCTGTGCTTTTATAGTTACCACCATTTTATGGTTCATATGGGCCCACATCCCATACCTCATATTGTACCTTTTTGTTCATCTTACTTCTTCTCATTTTAATATCCTTCCCATCATTCCAGAATCTCTGCTCTCAGTAATTCTATTCACCCCTAAAAATCTATCAGATCAAATTTCCCATCAAGAAATGGCATCTATCTCTTCTGAATCTTCATTATATATTTTTTGTCTTCCTTTCCTTTTTACTTTACCAATCATATTTTGCCTTAAAGTGTAATGCAGGAAGGTTAATTGGGTTTGGGTGTTATTCCTATAAAAATAAAAATAATAATGAATAAGAATTATATATGTAAAACACAAACCTTACAAATTAAAATATTGTTCACCAAATTTTTATTATAAGGCATACAATATTGAAGTAACTCATGATATAGTGATGATAGAAATTTACACCCATTAGTTTAACAGAGAGAATTTACTATAAAGGATTTTAGATACTGAAGAACTGAAAAGGTAAAAAGGAACCAAAGAAGTATAACAAAAGTAGCAACTGCAAGAAACAGCTATCAACCATAGGGATGGGGAACAGAGGGAAGAGGTTCTGAGTTATTAACCTGTAGAGACCTGGGAGGAGGGTTCTGTGGAAGGAAAATTCATATATTTGAGAATGTGATGTTGCTTGACTGTGCTAATGATTCTGAGTAAGAAGAGGGCCCCATGGAGTTGAACCAAACCTCAGAGAAAGGGATATAAGTCATCTGGTGCTGATGTATCTGAGGGGACACAATGAGACTAATTCTGTGAGAAGTGGGAAAACTGTTACATGTAACAAACCGTCGGTTTTGTGGTGAAAAAACAAGACTGATGACACTGACAGGAGTAGGAAAGACAAACAGGATAACAATTCCAACAGAAAGGAATCTCTCCTTCTCTCCTCCAGCCTTGCAGTTTTCTTTCTAGAACACCACATTGGAAAAGCCTACCAGGAAATAAGGTGACAAAGGAGAAATATAGTTTGCCAAGTTACAGCCTCTGCACCACAAAGTCAACTTTAGAAGGGAAGATTTGGAATTGGAAAATCATTTTTTCCCATTCATAGAAATATTCAAATAAGGGGAAAAGTGCTTAAAATATCTTCTGTATGATTATACAAACATTTTCCCAAAAGGACATAATCTTCATCACAGTAGATCTTTGAACATTACCAACATTTATTAATAGTAACATTATTGAAAGTAACCAATCATTAACATTGTTATTAAATAGTATAATACTTTAAGATGTTGAATCCGTTGAGATGTGAGCCCTCCAAGTTATTCTTAGTTTTCTAAGAAGGTATAAAAAATAAACATATCATATTTAAGAGAATTAAAAATATATGCAGTATTTTATGTAACTTAATAAAAAAAGAACTTAGTAAGAAAAGCAAGAAGCATTAAAAGTTTATATGTGACCTATCGGATTTAGTCTTAGTCACTGCTAAACACCAAATTCTATCAACATGACTTGAACATAACAAATGGACCTAAACTGACTTTGGAATGAAAAAAAACTCAATGAGATAAATAATACAAAATTTTGGTCTTGTTGATAATATATCTGAAGTAGGGAATCTTATGAAGTTAAATGCAAAGTTTACTGGAAGGAAACTCTTTCATCCAGGCTGTCATGGATAAAGTTTCATTGAAAAGGATTATAAAGTAAATGATTAAAAAGTACTAGGAAACAGGGCTTCCCTGGTGGTGCAGTGGTTGAGAGTCCACCTGCCGATGCAGGGGACACGGGTTCATGCCCCAGTCCAGGAAGATCCCACATGCCGTGGAGCGGTTGGGCCCCTGAGCCATGGCCACTGAGCCTGCATGTCCAGAGCCTATGTTCCACAATGGGAGAGACCACAACAGTGAGAGGCCCACATACCACACACACACAAAAAAAAATACTGGGAAACAATCCACCATGTGTGAAAATCACATGACAAAACCAAAAGTAACACTAGACCATCCAAGTCCTAAAAATAATTTGTGTAAAATTAAGGACACAAGAAAAGAAATAAAAGCACAAGAAAATAATATGTTATAAACAATGAAAGACAAATTTGAAAAATAAAACAAATAGAATTGTGATGTTGAAAAATATGCTCATGTAGTTAAAAACTCATGCAGAGGTTAGAAATGTAGGAAGAAAAAGAATATATATATAAATAGTACTCTGTACTGTTCAGATTTTGCTTTGTTTTATAGGTTTCAAAGTGGGTGGTAGAATTCTTTTAAAAATTACTTTTATTCACCACCTTTTATAAGAAAACTTCTTTTAGATAGTATTCATTCTGACATGTGTGATGTGGTATCTCACTGCAGTTTGATTTGCATTTCCCTGATAATTAGTGATGTTAAGCATCTTATCATGTGTCTTTTGTCCATCTGTAGGTCTTCTTTGGAAAAAAGTGTCTATTCAGATCTTCTGCCTATTGTCAATTCAGTTGCTTGTTTATTTGTTTTTGATGTTGAATTATAGGAGTTCATTATATATTTTGGTTATCAACCCCTTATGAGACATATTGTTTGCAAATATATTCTCCTATTCAGTAGGTGGACTTTCATGTTGTTGATCATTTCCTTCAATGTGCAAAAGCTTCTTAGTTTAAGGCAGTCTTGTTTGTTATTTTTTTTCTCTTCTCTGAGGAGACGTCTTAAAAAATATAGCTAAGACCAATGTCAAAGAGCATAGTGCCTATGTTTTCTTCTAGTTTAATGGTTTAAGGTCTGACATTTAAGTGTTTGATTTATTCTGAGTTTATTTTTGTATATGGTGAAAGAAAGTGGTCAAGGTTCATTCTTTTACATGTAGCTGTCCAGTTTTCCCAACACCATTGGGAAAAGAGCTATACACTCTTCTCCCCATTTGTATATTTGACCTCTTTCATTATAGATTATTTGAAGCATGAGTTAATTTTTGGACCCTATATTGTGCTCCATTGATCTATGTGTCTGTTTCTGTTCAAGTACAATACTGTTTCGATTATTATAGCTTTGTAGTATAGCTTGAAATCTATACTGATACCTCCAGCTTTGTTCTTTTTATTCAAGTTTGCTTTGATCATTTGGGTTCATTTTTGGTTTCGTACAAATTTAAAGATCATTTATTTTAGTTATGTGAAAAATGACATTGGTATTTTGATAGGAATTGCATCAAATATGTCGATTATTTTGGGTAGTATGGGCATTTTAATAATTTGATTCTTCCAATCCATGAGCACAGTGTATCTTTGCATTTATTTATGTTGTTTTCAATTTCTTTCATTAATGTCCCATAGTTTTCAGAGTATAGGTCTTTCACCTCCTTGGTTAAATTTATTCCTAGGTATTTTATTCTTTTGTTACAATTGTAAATGGAATTGTTTTCTTAATTTCTCTTTCTGATAGTTTGTTATTAGTGTATAGAAATGCAACCAAATTCTGTATATTAATTTTGTACCCTGCAAATTTACTGAATTCAACTTTTAGTTCCAATAGTCTTTTGGAGGAGTCTTTGAAGTTTTATATATAGTTCAAGCCTTCTACAAAAAAATGATTTCTTTTCAAACTTGAATACCTTTCATTTCTTTTTCTTGCTTACTTGACGTGGCTTGATGAGAAAGACAAGTGTTAATGAGGATGTGGAGAAGATGGAAGTGTTGTGCATTGTTGGTGGGATTGTAAATTGATGCAGCCACTATGGAAAACATTATGGAGATTCCTCAAAAAGCTAAAAATAGAATTACCATATAATCCAGCAATTACATTTTTGGGTATCTATCTGAAGAAAACAAAAACACTAATTCAAAAAATATGTGTACCCTTATGTTCACTGCAGCACTATTAACAATAACCAAGATATGGAAGCAACCTAAGTGTCCATCTGTAGTCAAATGGATAAAGAACATGTGGTATATATGTTGCATTTTGAGACAACATGGACAAACCTAGAGGATATTATGCTACCTGAAATACATCAGACAGAGAAAGACAAATACTGTATGATTTCACTTGTATGTGAAGTTTAAAACAAAATAAAGCAAACAAAACAAAACAGAAGCAGACTCATAGATTCAAAGAACAAACTGGTGGTTGCCAGGGGGAAGGGGGTTAGGAAGATGAGCAAAATGTGTAAAAGGGATTAAGAGGTACAAATTTTCAGCTATAAAATAGATAAGCCACAGTGATGTAATGTACAGCATAGGAAATATAGTCAATAATATTGTAATAACTCTGTATGGTGAAAGATGGTAACTAGACTTATTGTGGTGATTATTTCATAGTTTATTAAAAATTGAATCACTATATTCTACAACTGAAACTAATATAATATTTTATGACCATTATAATACAACCAAAATACTTCTATTTTAGACGTATATATAATGACACATTCATCCATACAACATAGTTGCTAAGTTTCTTTTAGCTTGTGTAAACACACCTTAAATTTCAAAGAAAAATTTCTTCAATTGTTTATTATTAGATATCATTTACTAATTGGGGAAATTTTTTTAAATAACTTATTTTTAATAACTAAAGAATACTTAGGATTTTTTCAGTGTATTATTCTTTTTCCTTCACTGTCAGATTAATTTAGGTTTCAAAAGACAATTGAAAATATATTCACAGATTTTTTTTGAGCCCATAATGATTAAAAAAGTTGACAGTCATGTTTATCAGCATTGAGTTATGTAGAAAATATGCAGCTACCTATCACTGTGAAACATTGGATGCTATGGAAACCACCATAGTACATTAAATTTCAAGTATTTATTTAGCTAATAAAATGTATAACTTATTTAAAATTGATATCTGAATACAAATTATATAAAGGATAACAAATGATAAAATTTTGGAAAAATTGAAGGAATACAAAAATCATAAAACATATTAACTACTAATGATGTTAAGAAAAGTTATGCAATGACTGGTTGGCATCATAAGACATTTAGAGTTAAAAGAAAAAAAATTAATTCTACTTCAAGCTATATACCAAATATTAAATGTTATCCTAGTACAAGTAATAATTAATGGTTCAAATTATTAAATAAGTTCCCATAATTATCTCAATCGTTAGGGCTGAGAAATAAAACCAGTTTTAAAACTAGAATATTTACAAAACTAAAACAGTCTTAAATTCACTAAAACCCTCATAAATATATCCAATCAAACTCAAAGCCATAAAAAATTTCATAAGAACAGGTACATTGCAACAAGAAGAAAATTGACTTCACATTCAGTTGTAGTTCTCTATTTCTGATTAAGTCACAATGCTAATTTTGGTCCCATGAAATCATTCTTTCACACTAGTAAATTACTACCATGTTTTTAGACAAATATTTCAATTCTAATACACTACCCAAAATTATTTAGTTCAAATAATAACACGATACTATATTTTTTCCTTTTAACTCTTCAATTGTGAAAAATTCAACAAAAAATATGAATGATTTAAAAGTTAATTTATAAAATTTTACATTTTATAAGGAGTTTTGAGAGTTCTTTTTTCACAAAGTATTGCAAGAGCTTATGGAGAATGTGCACAATTAGTAAGAGAAGGAAATATTTACAAACTTGGAAACCTTGGAAATGAAGCAAAGGGATTATGACCATAGCTAGTAAAGGGATTTCACATTTTCTTACCAAAAATTGGATGTATGGTTAGGCACTTGGAACTTTCCTTTCAATATCCATTTTCACATTTCTCTTTAGTAAAGGAACATAGATGTTAAACTTAGCACTCTGAAACCTGGCTAAATTCTTGCATCACACAACTCCCTACAGCTAGGTATGGCCATGTACTCCAGTTACTACCAATGAGATGCTCTTATAATGGAGCAGGACCCTGTGGGTACTTCCCACATCTCTCACCTGCCTCTTGTCTGTAAAAAAACCTTTAATTGAATAATAAATTTAATCAGAGAATTGAAAAAGAATGCAGAAGCAAAGAAAAGCAGTCAAATAGGACAAAATAATAATAGTTTAGTCATTAAACAAAGCCAAAGACATTTAGTTCCTTTTCAAGGGCTATAGATAATGTTCTAAGCCATATCCTTTGAGCTGTTTTGCAGATTCTGAAACTCCCACTAGGTAGAAGAAGTTAACTACATAGTAACCAGACTGCAGTCATGACATAGACTGCTCCATCTTACACAATTCCGAGAACTGGCCTCAAGGAAACGGGAATTAACTGACCCTGGAAGTAAAGATTAACTTAAAACAATCAAGGTGATGCTGATCAGACCACCACATAACTAATTTCAAGGTGACTCTTGGAGTAGCTGGGCTGTTCTGCATGTAGACCCTCTTTCCACCTATAGACCTATGAAACTCCCCTTTAAAATCTCTTGCCCCTGATAGGCAGTGGGGAGTTGGCTTTTGGACACAAGTCCACCTTCTTGCCAGGTTGCTGGCCTCCTGAATAATGTAACCTTTCCTTTCCTACCAACACTTTTGAGCGATGAGCAGCCGAATCTGAATTCGATAACACCATTGAGTGACTTTTGTGCCTCTGAGACATCTTTAAAAGATGGGAGTGCCTTCTCTTCTTTTTTTTTTCCATACTGCCTAGAATATGGATGAAATGTCTCAAACATGAGGACCTATTGTAAACATAATGTGACCTTGGGAAAAGAAGTTATGCACCTCAGATCAAGAAGAAAGAAGGATCATGAGTTCTGGACATGTTGGAGCAGCTTCAACAGCCACGACTGCCTCATTACAAATTTCTCTTAGAATTTTCAGCTCATTTAATCTGTATTTTGAGGCCTGTGTTATTTGCAGTAATTCTAATCCTAACAGGGATTGTATATTTTTAGACCAAACTAAATCGAGAGAGAGAGAGAGAGAGAGAGAGAGAGAGAGAGAGAGAGAGAGAGAGAATGAATTAGAAATGCAAACCGTACACCAAAAACGGGGTAATAAAAAACAATAGCATCAAGAAGACATATGGCATATCTTAGATGGAGAAGAAAACCACTATTTATTCAAAGAAATAGTTTAAAAATGGAACAAGGAGAAACAGAAATAAAGGCCATTGGTTTAGAATCATCACTGTTTTGAAGGTTCATTTGGGAAATTAACTGAAAGAATGGAAATCACTGGAATAGTCAATGAGGGGGATTCAATACAGAGAGTTAACATAGGATGCATAAATAGACAATGATGAAGCAGTGGGTTCTAAATTATTCCTCTTTTGACTCTATTAAGCATGTCATACTTATGTGATCTTAATTATCTTTATTTTTTATAAGTGCTTACTGTTTCTATTTAAAACTTTTTTCTGTAAAACAAAAGAAGATGCACAGTATATCTAGCTCCAATAACCAGCTGTCCATTACTTTATTACATATTACATTCTTTATTATACCGCACTGCCTTTGAAACCTCAAGTCTATCAACTAATTTTTGTTTATTTCAATAGAACGTTTCATTTGTCTGATGCAGTAAATATATATATATATATTTGTTGTGGGTATTTTTTGCAGAGTTTTAAAACTATCTATTTTGAAGTCAAATTGACTTTATTTGGAGTCATAGATCAGCCATTTCCAGGTCTGTAATTGCAGGCAAATTCTTAAAATAATGTATTCTCAATTTGCTTATCTGTAAAAAGTAGTATACTAATAATCAAATTGAACATGTATTTTTAATGAATATTAAATGAGTCAATTTGTGTGCATGTAAACAGTCCATATGTAACATAATAGCTCATTGTTTTAAAAGTATGGTGTCCATGGAACACCTACATAACAGTCTGTAGCACTCATTAAAAATGAAGGTCCATTAAATCTTGGTTGGGTGCAAGAAATCTGGATCTTTTACAGGCACTGCTGTAGTTGTTTTTTCAGTTTATATGGTATTGCATATAACAGGTCCTCAGTAAATGTTTACTATTGTTTTTCTTTTTCTTACTTCAAAACTGATGTACTATGACACAACTGCTATATATTAAAAAATGTTTAGATTGATATAGCTACAGATGTACATAGATAACTGTAGCTATAGATTTCAACATAGATATCAATATTTGGTCTATCAACATTAAGCAAAACTAGCATAACAGCTTAATTTTACATTAAACTTTCACCTTGACTATATATTTTTATTTTTTTATTATTTTTATTTGTTTTTATTTATTTTTTTGTGGTACGCGGGCCTGTCACTGTTGTGGCCTCTCCCGTTGCGGAGCACAGGCTCTGGACGCACAGGCTCAGCAGCCATGGCTCACAGGCCCAGCCACTCTGTGGCATGTGGAATCTTCCTGAACTGGGGCATGAACCCGTGTCCCATGCATCGGCAGGTGGACTCTCAACCACTGCGCCACCAGGGTGCCCTTGACTATATATATATATATATATATATATATATATATATATATATATATATATATATATATATATATATTTTAACATCTTTATTGGGGTATAATTGCTTTACAATGGTGTGTTAGTTTCTGCTTTATAACAAAGTGAATCAGTTATACATATACATATGTTCTCATATTTCTTCCCTCTTGCATCTCCCTCCCTCCCACCCTCCCTATCCCACCCCTCCAGGCTGTCACAAAGCACCAAGCCAATATTCCTGTGCCATGCGGCTGCTTCCAACTAGCTATCTACCTTACTACGTTTGTTAGTGTGTATATGTCCATGACTCTCTCTCGCCCTGTCACAGCTCACCCTTCCCCCTCCCCATAACCTCAAGTCCGTTCTCTAGGAGGTCTGCATCTTTATTCCTGCCTTACCCCTAGGTTCTTCATGACATTTTTTTTTCTTAAATTCCATATATATGTGTTAGCATACGGTATTTGTCTTTTTCTTTCTGACTTACTTCACTCTGTATGACAGACTCTAGGTCTATCCACCTCATTACAAATAGCTCAATTTCGTTTCTTTTTATGGCTGAGTAATATTCCATTGTACATATGTGCCACATCTTCTTTATCCATTCATCCGATGATGGGCACTTAGGTTGTTTCCATCTCCAGGCTATTGTAAATAGAGCTGCAATGAACATTTTGGTACATGACTCTTTTTGAATTTCGGTTTTCTCAGGGTATATGCCCAGTAGTGGGATTGCTGGGTCATATGGTAGTTCTATTTGTAGCTTTTTAAGGAACCTCCATACTGTTCTCCATAGTGGCTGAACCAATTCACATTCCCACCAGCAGTGCAAGAGTGTTCCCTTTTCTCCACACCCTCTCCAGCATTTATTGTTTCTAGATTTTTTGATGATGGCCATTCTGACTGGTGTGAGATGATATCTCATTGTAGTTTTGATTTACATTTCTCTAATGATTAATGATGTTGAGCATTCTTTCATGTGTTTGTTGGCAGTCTGTATATCTTCTTTGGAGAAATGTCTATTTAGGTCTTCTGCCCATTTTTGGATTGGGTTGTTTGTTTTTTTGTTATTGAGCTGCATGAGCTGCTTGTAAATTTTGGAGATTAATCCTTTGTCAATTGCTTCATTTGCAAATATTTTCTCCCATTCTGAAGGTTGTCTTTTGGTCTTGTTTATGGTTTCCTTTGCTGTGCAAAAGCTTTGAAGTTTCATTAGGTCCCATTTGTTTATTTTTGTTTTTATTTCCATTACTCTAGGAGGTGGGTAAGAAAGGATCTTGCTGTGATTTATGTCATAGAGTGTTCTGCCTATGTTTTCCTCTAAGAGTTTGATAGTTTCTGCCTTATATTTAGGTCTTTAATCCATTTTGAGCTTATTTTTGTGTATGGTGTTAGGGAGTGATCTAACCTCATACTTTTACATGTACCTGTCCAGTTTTCCCAGCACCACTTATTGAAGAGGCTGTCCTTTCTCCACTGTACATTCCTGCCACCTTTATCAAAGATAAGGTGTCCATATGTGCATGGGTTTATCTCTGGGCTTTCTATCCTGTTCCATTGATCTGTCTTTCTGTTTTTGTGCCAGTACCATACCGTCTTGATAACTGTAGCTTTGTAGTATAGTCTGAAGTCTGGGAGCCTGATTCCTCCAGTTCCTTTTTTCGTTCTCAAGATTGCTTTGGCTATTCGGGTCTTTCGTGTTTCCATATTAATTGCAAAATTTTTTGTTCTAGTTCTGTGAAAAATGCCAGTGGTAGTTTGATAGGGATTGCATTGAATCTATAGATTGCTTTGGGTAGTAGAGTCATTTTCACAATGTTGATTCTTCCAATCCAAGAACATGGTATATCTCTCCATCTATTTGCATCATCTTTAATTTCTTTCATCAGTGTCTTATAATTTTCTGCATACAGGTTTTTTGTCTCCTTAGGTAGGTTTATTCCTAGATATTTTATTCTTTTTGTTGCAATGGTAAATGGGAGTGTTTTCTTGATTTCACTTTCAGATTTTTCATCATTAGTGTATAGGAATGCCAGAGATTTCTGTGCATTAATTTTGTATCCTGCCACTTTACCAAATTCATTGATCAGCTCTAGTACTTTTCTGGTAGCATCTTTAGGATTCTCTATGTATAGGATCATGTCATCTGCAAACAGTGACAGCTTTACTTCTTCTTTTCCGATTTGGATTCCTTTTATTTCCTTTTCTTCTCTGATTGCTGTGGCTAAAACTTCCAAAACTATGTTGAATAAGAGTGGTGAGAGTGGGCAACCTTGTCTTGTTCCTGATAGTGGAAATGCTTTCAGTTTTTCACCATTGAGGATGATGTTTGCTGTGGGCTTGTCATATATGGCCTTTATTATGTTGAGGAAAGTTCCCTCTATGCCTACTTTCTGCAGGGTTTTTATCATAAATGGGTGTTGAATTTTGTCAAAAGCTCTCTGCATCTATTGAGATGATCATATGGATTTTCTTCTTCAATTTGTTAATATGGTTTATCACATTGATAGATTTGCATATATTGAAGAATCCTTGCATTCCTGGAATAAACCCCACTTGATCATGGTGTATGATCCTTTTAATGTGCTGTTGGATTCTGTTTGCTAGTATTTTGTTGAGGATTTTTGCATCTATGTTCATCAGTGATATTGGCCTGTAGTTTTCTTTCTTTGTGACATCCTTGTCTGGTTTTGGTATCAAGGTGATGGTGGCCTCGTAGAAGGAGTTTGGGAGTGTTCCTCCCTCTGCTATATTTTGGAAGAGTTTGAGAAGGATAGGTGTTAGCTCTTCTCTAAATGTTTGATAGAATTCGCCTGTGAAGCCATCTGGTCCTGGGCTTTTGTTTGTTGGAAGATTTTTAATCACAGTTTCAATTTCAGTGCTTGTGATTGGTCTGTTCATATTTTCTATTTCTTCCTCATTCAGTCTTGGCAGGTTGTACATTTCTAAGAATTTGTCCATTTCTTCCAGATTGTCCATTTTATTGGCATAGAGTTGCTTGAGGTAATCTCTCATGATCTCTTTTATTTCTGCAGTGTCAGTTGTTACCTCTCCTTTTTCATTTCTAATTCTATTGATTTGAGTCTTCTCCCTTTTTTCTTGATGAGTCTGGCTAGTGGTTTATCTATTTTGTTTATCTTCTCAAAGAACCAGCTTTTAGTTTTATTGATCTTTGCTATTGTTTCCTTCATTTCTTTTTCATTTATTTCTGATCTGATTTTTATGATTTCTTTCCTTCTGCTAGCTTTGGGGTTTTTTTGTTCTTCTTTCTCTAATTGCTTGAGGTGCAAGGTTAGGTTGTTTATTCTAGATGTTTCCTGCTTCTTAAGGTGGGCTTGTATTGCTATAAACTTCCCCCTTAGAACTGCTTTTGCTGCATCCCACAAGTTTTGGGTCGTTGTGTCTCCATTGTCATTTGTTTCTAGGTATTTTTTGATTTCCTCTTTGAGTTCTTCAGTGATCACTTCATTATTAAGTAGTGTATTGTTTAGCCTCCATGTGTTTGTATTTTTTACAGATCTTTTCCTGTAATTGATATCTAGTCTCATGGCATTGTGGTCAGAAAAGATACTTGATACAATTTCAATTTTCTTAAATTTACCAAGGCTTGATTTGTGACCCAAGATATGATCTATCCTGGAGAATGTTCCATGAGCACTTGAGAAAAATGTGTATTCTGTTGTTTTTGGATGGAGTGTCCTATAAATATCAATTAAGTCCATCTTGTTTAATGTATCATTTAAAGCTTGTGTTTCCTTGTTTATTTTCATTTTGGATGATCTGTCCATGGGTGAAAGTGGAGTGTTTAAGTCCCCTACTATGAATGTGTTACTGTTAATTTCCCCTTTTATGGCTGTTAGTATTTGCCTTATGTATTGAGGTGCTCCTATGTTGGGTGCATAAATATTTACAATTGTTATATCTTCTTCTTGGATCGATCCCTTGATCATTATGTAGTGTCCTTCTTTGTCTCTTTTAATAGTCTTTATTTTAAAGTCTATTTTGTCTGATATGAGAATTGCTACTTCAGCTTTCTTTTGGTTTCCATTTGCATGGAATATCTTTTTCCATCCCCTTACTTTCAGTCTGTATGTGTCTCTAGGTCTGAAGTGGGTCTCTTGTAGACAGCATATATAGGGGTCTTGTTTTTGTATCCATTCAGCCAATCTGTGTCTTTTGGTGGGAGCATTTAGTCCATTTACATTTAAGGTAATTATCGATATGTATGTTCCTATTCCCATTTTCTTAATTGTTTTGGGTCTTTTCCTTCTCTTGTGTTTCTTGCCTAGAGAAGATCCTTTAGCATTTGTTGTAAAGCTGGTTTGGTGGTGCTGAACTCTCTCAGCTTTTGCTTGTCTGTAAAGGTTTTAATTTCTCCATCAAATCTGAATGAGATCCTTGCTGGGTAGAGTAGTCTTGGTTGCAGGTTTTTCTCCTTCCTCACTTTCAGTATGTCCTGCCACTCCCTTCTGGCTTGTAGAGTTTCTGCTGAGAGATCAGCTGTTAACCTTACGGGGATTCCCTTCTGTGTTATTTGTTGTTTTTCCCTTGCTGCTTTTAATATGCTTTCTTTGTATTTAATTTTTGACAGTTTGATTAATATGTGTCTTGGCGTATTTCTCCTTGTATTTATCCTGTATGGGACTCTCTGTGCTTCCTGGACTTGATTAACTATTTCCTTTCCCATATTAGGGAAGTTTTCAACTATAATCTCTTCAAATATCTTCTCAGTCCCTTTCTTTTTCTCTTCTTCTGGAACCTCTATAATTCGAATGTTGGTGCGTTTAATGTTGTCCCAGAGGTCTCTGAGACTGTCCTCAGTTCTTTCATTCTTTTTTCTTTATTCTGCTCTGCAGTAGTTATTTCCACTATTTTATCTTCCAGGTCACTTATCCGTTCTTCTGCCTCAGTTATTCTGCTATTGATCCCATCTAGAGTACTTTTAATTTCATTTATTGTGTTGTTCATCATTGCTTGTTTCATCTTTAGTTCTTCTAGGTCCTTGTTAACTGATTCTTGCATTTTGTCCATTCTATTGTCCATTCTATCTCCAAGATTTTGGATCATCCTTACTATCCTTATTCTGAATTATTTTTCAGGTAAGCTGCCTATTTCCTCTTCATTTGTTAGGTCTGGTGCATTTTTATCTTGCTCCTTTATCTGCTGTGTGTTTTTCTGTCTTCTCATTTTGCTTATCTTACTGTGTTTGGGGTCTCCTTTTTGCAGGCTGCAGGTTTGTAGTTCCTCCTGTTTTTGATGTCTGTCTCCAGTGGCTAAGGTTGGTTCAGTGGGTTGTGTAGGCTTCCTGGTGGAGGGGGCTAGTGCCTGTGTTGTGGTGGATGAGGCTGGATCTTGTCTCTCTAGTGGGCAGGTCCACATCTGGTGGTGTGTTTGGGGTGTCTGTGGCCTTATTATTATTTTAGGCAGTCTCTCTGCTAATGGGTGGGGTTGTGTTCCTGTCTTGTTAGTTGTTTGGCATAGGTTGTCCAGCACTGTGGCTTGCTGGTCGTTGAGTGAAGCTGGGTGCTGGTGTTAAGATGGAGGTCTCTGGGAGATTTTCGCCGTTTAATATTATGTGGAGCTGGGAGGTCTCTTGTTGACCAGTGTCCTGAAGTTGGCTCTCCTACCTCAGAGGCAGAGCCCTGACTCCTGGCTGGAGCACCAAGAGCTTTTCATCCACACGGCTCAGAATAAAAGGGAGAAAAAGTAGAGGGAATTAGTAGAAGTATGAGGAAAGAAAGAAGGGAAGGAAGGGAGGAAGAAAGAAAGAAAGAAGCAAAGAAGGAAAGAAGGCAAGAAGGAAAGAAAGGAGGGAGGGAGGGAGGGAGGAAGGAAGGAAGGAGGGAAAGAAGGAAAAAAGACAGAAAGAAAGAAGATACAGTAAAAATAAAATAAGGTATAATAAAATTATTGAATTAAAAAATTCTTATTTAGGAAAAAAAAAAGGGACGGATAGAACCTTAGGACAAATGTTGGAAGCAAAGCTATACAGACAAAATCTTACACAGAAGCATACACATACACCCTCACTAAAAGAGGTGAAGGGGGAAAAATCATAAATCTTGCTGTCAGAGACCACCTCCTCAATTTGGGATGATTCGTTGTCTAAAGGAGGGAAGGAAGGAAGGAAAGAAAGAAAGAAAGAAAGAATGAATGAAGGTAAAGTATAATAACGTTATTAAAATTGATTATTAAGAAAAAAAATTAAAAAAAAAAAAACATGGACGGATAGAACCCTAGGACAAATGGTGGAAGCAAGACTATACAGACAAGATCTCACACAGAAGCATACACATATACATTCACAAAAAGAGGAAAAGGGAAAAAAAATCATAGATCTTGCTCCTAAAGTCCACTTCCTTAATTTGGGATGATTGGTTGTCTATTCAGGTATTCCACAGATGCAGGGTATATCAAGTTGATTGTGGAGCTTTAATCCGCTGCTTCTGAGGCTGCTGGGAGAGATTTCCCTTTCTCTTCTTTGTTCTCACAGCTCCCAGGGGCTCAGCTTTGGATTTGGCCCTGCCACTGCGTGTAGGTCGCTGGAGGGCGTCTGTTTTTTGCTCAGACAGGATGGGGTTAAAAGAGCCGCTGATTCGGGGGCTCTGGCGCATTCAGGCCGGCGGGGAGGGAGGGGCACGGAGTGCGGGGAGGGCCTGCGGCGACAAAGGCCGGCGTGACTTTGCACCAGCCTGAGGCGCGCTGTGCGTTCTCCCGGGGAAGTTGTCCCTGGATCCCGGGAACCTGGCAGTGGCGGGCTGCACAGGCTCCGCGGAAGAGGGGTGTGGAGAGTGACCTGTGCTCGCACACAGGCCCCTCGGTGGCGGCAGCAGCAGCCTTATCGTCTCCCCCCCGTCTCTGGGGTCCGCGCTTTCAGCCGCGGCTCGCGCCCGTCTCTGGGGTTCACGCTTTTAGCCGCGGCTCGCGCCCGTCTCTGGAGCTCCTTTAAGCAGCGCTCTTAAACCCCTCTCCTCACGCACCAGGAAACAAAGAGGGAAGAAAAAGTCTCTTGCCTCTTCGGCAGGTGCAGACTTTTCCCCGGACTCCCTCCCAGCTAGCCGTGGTGCACTAACCCCTTCAGGCTATGTTCAAGCCGCCAACCCCAGTCCTCTCCCTGCGTTCCGTCCAAAACCGAAACCCGGGCCTCAGAGCCTCAGCTCGCAGCCCCGCCCGCCCTGGCGGGTGAGCAGACAAGCCTCTCGGGCTGGTGAGTGCTGGTCGGCACCGATCCTCTGTGCGGGAATCTCCCCGCTTTGCCCTCCGCACCCGTTGCTGTGCACTCCTCCGCGGCTCCGAAGCTCCCCCCTCCGCCCCCCCCCCCCCCGCAGTCTCCGCCCGCGAAGGGGCTTCCTAGTGTGTGGAAACTTTTCCTTCTTCACAGCTCCCTCCCACTGGTGCAGGTGCCATCCCTATTCTTTTGTCTCTGTTTTTTCTTTTTTTTCTTTTGCCCTACCCAGGTACGTGGGGAGTTTCTTGCCTTTTGGGTGGTCTGAGGTCTTCTGCCAGCGTTCAGTAGGTGTTCTGTAGGAGTTGTTCCACGTGTAGATGTATTTCTGGTGTATCTGTGGGGAGGAAGGTGATCTCCGCGTCTTACTCTTCCGCCATCTTCAAGGTCCCCCCGACTATATATTTTTAATGTTGATTTAAATCCTAGTCCTTTCCAATAGCCAGCAATTAAATGATATTAATCATGCACAATGTAATTAAATAATTTCAGCTTAAACAGTATTATCCAAAACCAGAAAATTGTCTACAGAGAAAAAAAATGAAAAAAAAAATTAAACCATATTGACAATTCTGTTATATATTACTCCTCTTTTAAATGCTTTCCATGGTAAATCAGATTAAAAAGAAGAATATATAAATAATTTTCATAAATACACAAATAACATCTGTTAAATTTAGTATATATACCAAAAATAATGAATGTAGAAAATTATACTGTATCAATAAGAATCAACTTTTATAAACACACACAAAAGGCAGATGGTAGAGTTTAAATAACATTCAGCCAAATTGTTGGCTTCATTGCAGTTGCTACCACTATTATTTATAAATCTAAAATAAATTATAATGCCAAATAGAGAAAATATTTTAAATTATAATTGGGCAAGTTTTAAAAATGATACCATTTCTGCACTTTCTACACTGAGGGAAAGGATATAATTGAAGGAGTTTTGACAAAAATTAAGAGTAAGAAAAAAATTACTTAAATAACAACATATAAAAATGAGAAAACAGAAGGTAAGAAGTATAGAAAGTAGTAATGAGAATGAGGAATTGTTACAAACATCTTGAGTCAAATTCACTGTGCCATTTTCTTTAACTTCACAAAGACGAATCTTATTCAGTTAATTAAGGAGTCCATTGTCTCTCATTTTTTTCCTTTTCACTCTCTCTTTTCTTCTCAGTACTGTAAGTGGTGATAGATGTTCACATCCCTATCTATTTAGTTTTAATCTCCCACATTAGAACCCCAAGAGTCATTAGTTTTTAAACCATGCATTGTTTTGTACCATCAAGTACATATTTGTGTAATGTTTTTGTTTTAATATACTTGACTGCATACTTTAACATTTACTAAATAAAGATGAGAACTATGGCCAAATTAGTTCTAATGATGGACCAGAAGTAAAAAGATATAAATGGACTCCTTCAAAGTCTGATGGCTAGTAGGTAGTAAATCAGGAAGGACTAAAGCATAAGTATTTTCACTCAGACAATATTTTTTTCCACTGAAAATTAATTAACTTTTTTTTATAAAACCCTAGAGTTAGTAGGGCCATATAGTCGAGAAAAAAACAAAAAACAAAACTTTTTGGAAATGCTAGTAGACTCCATTAAAAAAAATGCATTTGGGAAATAAATCACTTATAAAGCTGATTTTAAGTTTGCTTTTTGAAGCAATGTGCTATAAACTACAAGAATAAAAAATTAATTATTAAGATATTCCTGGTTCTAAAAATTACTGAAGAGAATTTATAAGTAAAATATACTTCTCTCTCATTTGATATACATTTGATCTCTCACACTATATCATCTTCAAAAGCTACCCAATTATCCGATAGGTCAATCCCAGTGCTAAAACACACACACACACACACACACACACACACACACACACACACACACAGTCTGCCAATGAAGCTTTCTTCTGAGGAAAATTTGTCAAACACCCTACTTTTCCACTTAGGAAGTATGTCCTATACTACTATGTTTTTTTTTTAGTGGAGTATAATTCCTTTACAATGTTGTGTTAGTTTCTGCTGTACAGTGAAGTGAATCAGCTATATGTATATCTATATACCCTCCCTCTTGGACCTCCCTCCCACCCCCACCCCCCATCACACCAATCTAGGTCATCACAGGGCACAGATATTAACTCCCTATGCTATACAGCAGGTTCCCACTAGCTATCTATTTTACACATGGTAGTGTATTTATGTCAAACCTAATCTCCCAATTGGTCCAACCCTCCCCTTCCACCACAGTGTCCACATGTTCCTTCCCTACATCTATGTCTCTATTCCTGCCCTGCAAATATGTTCATCTGTACCATTTTTCTAGATTCCACAAATATGTGTTAATACACGATATTTGTTTTTCTCTTTCTGACTTACTTCACTCTGTATAACAGACTCTAGGTCCATCCACATCTCCACAAATGACCCAATTTTGCTCCTTTCTAAGGCTGACTAATATTCTATCATAGAGATGTAACACATCTTCTTTATCCATTCATCTCTTGTTGGACATTTAGGTTGCTTTCATATCCTGGCTAATGTAAATAGAGCTGCAATGAACACTGTGGTACATGACTCTATTTGAATTATGGTTTTCTCAGGGTATATGCTCAGAAATGGGATTCCTGGCTCGTATGGTAGTTCTATCTTTAGTTTTTTAAGGAACGTCCATACTGTTCTCCATAGTGGCTGTATCAATTTACCTTCCCACCAACAGTGCAAGAGGGTTCTCTTTTCTCCACACCCCCTCCAGCATTTATTGTTTGTAACCTTTTTTGATAATGGCCATTCTGACTGGTGTGAGGAGATATCTCATGGTAGTTTTGATTTGCATTTCTCTAATGATTAGTGATGCTGACCATCCTTTCATGTGTTTGCTGGCAATCTGTATATCTTCTTTGGAGAAATGTCTGTTTAGGTCTTCTGTCCATTTTTGGATTGGGTTGTTTGTTTTTTTGATACTGAGCTGCACGAGCTGCTTGTATATTTTGGAGATTAATCCTTTGTCAGTTGCTTCATTTGCAAATATTTTCTCCCATTCTGAGGGCTGTCTTTTCGTCTTACTTATGGTTACATTTGCTGTGCAAAGGTTTTTAAATTTAATTAGGTCCCATTTATTTATATTTGTTTTTATTTTTATTACTCCAGGAGGTGGGTCAAAAAAGATCTTGCAGTGTTTTATGTAAAAGAGTGTTCTTCCTATTTAGGTCTTTAATCCATTTTGAGTTTATATTTGTGTGTGGTGTTATGGAGTGTTCTAATTTACTCTTTTACATGTAATTGCCCAGTTTCCCATCACCACTTATTGAAGAGACTGTCTTTTCTCCACTGTATATTCTTGCCTCCTTTGACCATAGGTGTGTGAGTTTCTCCTTGGGCTTTCTATTCTGTTCCATTGATCTATATTTCTGTTTTTGTGCCAGTGCTATACTGTCTTGATTACTGTAGCTTTGTAGTGTAGTCTGAAGTCTGGGAGCCTGATTCCTCCAGCTCCATTTTTCTTTCTCAAGACTGCTTTCAGTGTCTTTTGTGTTTCCATACAAATTGCAAAATTTCTTGTTCTAATTCTATGAAAAATGCCATTGGTAATTTGATAGGGATTGCATTGAATCTGTAGATTGCTTTGGATAGTATAGTCATTTTCACAAAGTTGACTCTTCCAATCCTAGAACATGGTATATCTCTACATCTGTTTGTGTCATCTTTGATTTCTTTCATCAGTGTCTTATGTTTTTGTGCATACAGGTCTTTTGCCTCCTTAGGTAGGTTTACTCCTAGGTATTTTATTCTTTTTGTTACAGTGGTAAATGGGAATGTTTACTAAATTTATCTTTCTGATTTTTGCTGTTAGTGTATAGGAATGCAAGTGATTTCTGTGCATTAATTTTGTATCCTGCAACCTTACCAAATTCATTGATTAGTTCTAGTAGTTTTCTGGTGGCATCTTTCGGATTTTCTATGTATATTATCTTGTCACTGCAAACAGTAACAGTTTTACTTCTTTTTTTCCAATTTGTATTCCTTTTATTTCTTTTTCTTCTATGATTCCTGTGGTTAGGACTTCCAAATCTATGTTGAATAAGAGTGCTGAGAGTGGATATCCTTGTCTTGTTCCTGATCTTAGTGGAAATGCTTTCAGTTTTTCACCATTGAGAATGATGTTGGCTGTGGGGTGGTCATTTATGGCCTTTATTATGTTGAGGTAGGTCCTCACTATGCTCATTTTCTGGAGAGTTTTTATCATAAATGCGTGTTGAATTTTGTCAAAAGTTTTTTTCTGTATCTATTGAGATTATTACATATTTTTTATCCTATAGTTTGTTAATATGGTGTATCACATTGATTGATTTTCGTATATTGAAGAACACTTGCATTACTGGCATAAACCCCTCTTTATCATGGTGTATGATCCTTTTAATGTGCTGTTAGATTTTGTTTGCTAGTATTTTGTTGAGGAGTTTTTCATCTATCTTCATCACTGATATTGGCCTCTAGTTTTCTTTTTTTGTGACATCTCTGTATGGTTTTTTATCAGGGTGATAGTGGCCTCATAGAATGAGTTTTGGAGTGTTCCTCCCTCTGCTAAATTTTGTAAGAGTTTGAGAAGGATAAGTGTTAGCTGTTCTGTAAATATTTGATAGAATTTGCCTGTGAATCCATCTGGTTCTGGACTTTTGCTTGTTGCAAGATTTTTAATTACAGTTTCAATTTCATTACTTGTGATTAGTCTTGTTTATGTTTTCCCCTTCTTCCTGGTTCAGTGTTGGAAAACTGTACCTTTCCAAGAATTTGTCCATTTCTTTGTGATTGTCCATTTTATTGGCATTTAGTTGTAAGTAGTCTCATAATATTTTGTATTTCAGAGGTGTCAGTTGTGGTTTCTCCTTTTTCATTTCGAATTTTATTGATTTGCGTCCTCTCCCTTTTTTTCTTGATGAATCTGTCTAAAGGTTTCTCAATTTTGTTTAGCTTCTCAGAGAACCAACTTTTAGTTTCATTGATTTTTGCTATTATTTTCTTCATTTCTATTTCATTTATTTCTCCTCTGATCTTTATGATTTCTTTCCTTCTACTGACTTTGGGTTTTTTTGTTCTTCTCTCTCTAGTTGCTTAGGTGTAAGCTTTAGGTGTATTTAAGATTTTTCCTGTTACTTGAGGTGAGATTGAATTGCTATAAACTTCCCTCTTAGAACTGCTTTTGCTACCTCCCATAGGTTTTGGGTCGTCATTTTTTAATTGTGATTTGTTTCTATGTATTTTTTAATTTCTTCTTTGACTTCTTCAGCGATTTTGTGGTTATTTAGCAGCACACTGTTTAGACTCCATTTTTTTGTGTTTTTTACAGATTTTTTCCTGTAATTGATTACTAATCTAATAGCATTGTGATCAGAAAAGATGCTTGATAAGATTTCAATTTTCTTAAATTTACTGAGGCTTGATGTGTGACCCAAGATGTTATCTATCCTGGAGAATGTTCTGTGTACACTTGAGAAGAAAATGCATTCTGTTGCTTTTGGATGAAATGCCCTATAAATATCAAATAAGTCTATCTGGTCTAATGTGTCATTTAAAGCTGTGTTTCCTTATTTATTTTCTGTTTGGATGATCTGTTCATTGGTGTAAATGTAGTGTTAAAGTCTCTACTATTATTGTGTTACTGTTGATTTCCACTTTTATGGTTGTTAACAGTTGCCTTATTTATTGAGGTGCTCCTATGTTGGGTGCATAAATGCTTATAATTGTTATATCTTCTTCTTGAATTGATCCCTTGATCATTATGTAGTGTCCTTCCTTATCTCTTGTAACAGTCTTTATTTTAAAATGTATTTTATCTGATACAAGTATTGCTTCTCCAACTTTCTTTTGATTTCCATTTGCATAGAATATCTTTTCCATCCCTTCACTTTCAGTCTGTATGTATCCCTACATCTGAAGTGGATCTCTTGTAGACAGAATATATATGGGTCTTCATTTTGTATCCATTGAACAAGCTTGTGTCCTTTGGTCGGAGCATTTAATCCATTTACATTCACCGTTATTATCGATATGTATGTTCCTATTACAATGTTCTTAATTGTTTTGCATTTTCTTTTGTGGGTCTTTTTTCTTCTCTTGTGTTTCATGCCTATAGACGTTTCTTTAACATTTGTTGTAAAGCTGGTGGTACTGAATTCTCTTAGTTTTTATTGTCTGTAAATGTTTTAATTTCTCTGTCAAATCTGAATAAGATCATTGCTGGGTAGAGTAACCTTGGTCATAGGTTTTTCTCTTTCATCACTTTAATTATATCCTGCTACTCCCTTCTGTCCTACAGAGTTTCTGCTGAAAATTCCACTGATAACATTATGGGGGTTCCTTTGTATGCTATTTTTTGTCTTTTCCCTTGCTGCTTTTAGTATTTTTTCTTTGAATTTAATTTTTGTTAGTTTGATTAATGTGTTTCGGTGTGTTTATCCTTGGGTTTACCCTCTCTGTTCTTTGACTCTCTGTTCTTCCTGGACTTGGGTCACTCTTTCCTTTCCCATGTTAGGAATGTTTTCTACTATAATCTTTTGAATATTTTCTCAGACCATTTCTTCTTCTCTTCTTTTTCTAGGACTACTGTAATTCAAATGTTGTTGTGTTTAGTGTTGTTCCAGTGATCTCTGAGATTGTCTTCAATTCTTTTCATTATTTTTTCTTTATTTTGCTCCTTGGCAGTTATTTCCACCATTCTGTCTTCCAGCTCACTTATTCATTCTTTTGCCTCAGTTATTCTGGTATTGATTCCTTCCTGTGTATTTTTCATTTCAGTTACTGTGACATAATTTTTTGTCATCTCTTTTTTTTTTTTTTTTATGATTGGTGGGATTTTGTTCCTGTCTTACTGGTTTTTTGGCCTGAGGCTTCCAGCACTGGAGTTTGTAGGCTGTTGGGTAGAGCTGGGTCTTTGTGTCATGATGATGACCTCCAGGTGACCTCACTAAAATCAATATTCCCTGAGGTCTGAGGTTCTCTGTTAGTCCAGTGTTTCAGGCTTGGTGCTCCCACCACAGGAGCTCAGGCCTGACCCCCGGCTTGTGAACCATGATCCAGCAAGCTGTGTGTGCTGGCAAAAAATAATTAAATAAATAAAAAGAAGAAAGGAAAAAGGAGCAGAACAAAGAATAAAAAGTAAAATAAGATTAGAAAACTAACACATATTTTAGAAAAAATTAAAAATATATATGAAACAACAATCAGAAGGTAAAACAGAGCCACAGCAGTGAAAAAGAGGAGGAAAAGAAAAAAAAAAAAACTAGGAAAGGCCTTGGTTGTGGGGGGCGAGGTTTAGGTAAAGGCAGGGTTTATGTGGTGGATGGGGCCTATGCTTAGGACCCACAAGGGCAGAAAAGGCCCTGGTGGGGTAGGGCTCAGACTCAATGCAGCAGGAGGGACCCAGGAGTGCCTCTGGCATTGGAAATGGAGGAGAAGGTCTGATATCTCAGCAGGCTCCCTGGGTCTGAGGTGGTGGGGGAAACTCTAGTGTGTTCCCCCATTCTCCAATTCTGGAGAGTCCCTCCCCTTTGGCCTCTCTTCTTCTCCCCACCCCTCTCTCCTATGCCCTGAGGACCTACATGGCTGAAGTGGGCCCCAGAAGGCAGGGGACCAGACCCAGAGGAAGCCCAAGAGGCTTCCTGGGGCCAAGTGGGTGGGGCAAATGCCTGCCGTACTTCCCCTGATTCTCCAGTCCCAGAGAGGATCCCCCATCTGCTTCTCCTCCTCTTACCCCTCCTCCCTCCTTCCTACATCCCTAGGACCCCTGCAGCTGAAGGGGGCCCCGGAGGACTGAGGACCAGACACAGGAGCTCTGCAGGCTTCCCAGGCCTGAGTGTGAGGGGAGAAACCCTCTACACCTCCCCTGATCTTCTGATCCTGGAGGGCCCCTCCAGGTGAGGGAACAACTCCCCTCTCTTAGCTACTGCTCATGGGTGCCAGTCTTGTCTGGCCTCCACTTCTCCTCCCCCCTCACTCCCCTCCACATCCTACTGTGTCTCTCATCTCTTTGGGCGTTGAGGTCCTCACCAGAATCCGACAGGTGCCCTAGTTGTGGGGAGGTGCGAACTCTGTGTCCTCCCATGCTGCCATCTTGACTCTACCCCAAATTGAATCTAGCTGAACTTCATAGTCATCTCCAAGATTTGTAGTTACCTGAGGAAAAATTACAATGCCTGCCAAAACTAGCCAAGAGGGAAGGAGTGAGGGCCATTTGGAAAGCAGAATTTATTTCGACAAATTATAAAACCAAGTTACACACACACTCCAGCACACACAGAATTTTACAAGTCACCAGACTCTGGAATTGACATGTCTCTTAACCAGGTGAAACTGTGTTGGCCTTTGGAATCAATTAATATGACTAGCAGACATAGACTGTAAAGAATATTTCTTAAGTAGAAAAAAAAAAATCAATGGTCATCAGGGTTTCCAATAAATCCTGTGGAATCTCCATGATAATATATATTTTGAAACAAATGGATCACAATTAATTCTGCTTTTAAGGACAAAGGAGTGGTTCATTTTATTCTAGCAATGTTAAACAGAGGCATTGACATAGATTGCTGAGTAAGAATAAGTAATTTTTTAATAAACATCTTTGAAGAGCCTACAAAGAAAGTTTATTTTTTAAAAAGTAACTTTGCATCTTTCCTCCACAACGATATGATAAAGACCCCAAGCCCTCTTCCATTTTTTCTTATTTTCCAAAACAACCTGGACAAGGAGATGTAATTCCCAATACTCAGACTAGTTTCCATTACTTTCTGCTGGGGACCCATTTAAATGGATCTTGAAAATATAAAAGTAAATTTTGCATGCAAATTTAGGGCAACTACAAGAAACAGAAGAGATAATGGCTTAAAAATATAGCTACAAATCCTAATTACAATTATTATGTAACATTTAAGATACAAACTAGTTATAAAACACTCTGAATACATCCGTATCCACCTCTTAGCTTAAAAAATTAAATACTACAAATAGAGGTGAAATTCTCTACTTCTTCATGAGATGACTCATATGCTGATTGTTTGGCTTATAAATCTCATTTATGCTTCTATATTTTTATTACATACCTGTCTATACTTACTCAATGTATAATCTTGTTTGCATATGGTAACATTGTATCAGTGGCATTTTACTGCATGCTCTTACAACTTCCCTCTCCTTCTTCTAGAGAGAGGAATAAATTTTAGTTAGGTCACCCACATTTGATAGCAAAAGTATCCAATCTTACATTTTATATTTCTGTTATGTATTTTGGTGGAATTTTTCTACAGAAATAAATGCTTACGGCTTTACCTTGAAAACTAAATGTATGGCATTGAAAATAAGGAGAAACCTTTACATTCAATGTATAGAATGATAGAAAAATATATAAATCATTTTTTAGGAATTCTGCAAAATGTTTTAATGAGGTACAGTTGTGTATTTTAGGATGATTCAGTGAAGACTAAATTGAACAATATGAAAGAAAGTTTATTGTAACATTGTAGGAGGTCTGTGGGGAAGATTTCAATGCATTTCTTCTCTGTGGAGAAGATCAAGGTTTGGTAGGTAGGGAGCAAGGCCACAGAGATTCCAAAAACTACATAGACTTTTAATCAGTATTTTATTTATAGATTTTGAAAATGCGTTTCTGCACTAGGAACTCAAAGGAGTCCAGTATCTCAAGCAAATAAGTATCCACAGCTTTCTGCAATATAAAGAAATGTAAAATGTGTAAATGTTTGGTCATGGGCACAAGTATTGCTGATCTTAATCTGGAGTTCTGGGTACTAATTTGAGATTAAGAGGAATGCAGCATGCTGGTTTTGAAATAAAAAGTCAGTAAGAGCTGGATCTAATAGTCCAAGTAAAGAAATGCATCATTCAGCTTTGTTAAATATACTCATCATTCAGCTTTGTTAAATATATGTAGGGCAACCACTGAACATATATTTGGTGGTAATATCAGTATTATTTTTCATCAGAACCTGTACAAAACAGACATACATTTTAGTAGTACCTATAGAAATTTACAAGTGTTACTGGTGGTACTCAAAACAAAAGAAAGGCCAATTCCTAGATTTTATGAATTGATTTTGGGAAAAGATTAATAATGATTAATGACAAACTTCTCCTCATATCATGTCAGAGATTTATCAATTGCAGCCCTCTAGGTGGTACAATCAGTGCCCCATCTGTGATTGTTTTAATATATTTTAAAACTATCAAGTGAGGCAAAAATAAATGGTTCCACATCGTAATACAAATATATATGTATATATTTGTACACAAACACGAATGTGTGCATATATATGCATGTGTGTGTGTGTGTGTGTGTGTGTGTGTGTGTGAAAGAGAGACAGAGAGAGACCAAGACAGAAAAAGAATGTGCATACTAGCCCAATAGGTGCCGAAATAGGTGTATATATTTGGGTTATCTATCATGTAACAGGTTCTCAGTAATTAATAATCAGTGTTAAAATTGCTCTTCTTTATATGCCATTGTGTCAGTTTTAGATATGTTCTATATAGAGAATTAATGATATAAAAGATTTAAATTCAAATAAATTACTTTTTAAAAATAAAAACAAATCCTTACAGATAAGACCAATAGCATTTATTAATAATACTCAATGTCATTTTGGATATTTCAAATTTTAATCATTAATAAAAATTACTAATATAAATAATACTTTATATATGAAAATTAAGATAAAGTACATGCCTCATTTTTCCAACAAGTATCTCGCAAAATAAAATGATCTAATTATAGAAAGCATTAACTTTCTGAAAGTTAAACGTATGTAAATTTAATCTTTTTTTTTTTTTTTTTTTACAGATTTAAGTGCATATCTCAAAGTTCTTTTAAAGTTTTCTTACAAATATTATTACAAGATCTCCCTCTTCTGGCCACAATAGCTATTTCATTTCTTTTTATCAACAGTGGTTAAAATCTGCTGCAAAGATTGGGTAAAGCTAATTTATACTAATCTGGCATCAAAGAGATAAATGGACAGACACTCCTAAAAATGAAAAACAGGAAGCTCTTTTCAGTATCTCTAATACACATACTGTTCTATGAACGTCTGTTTATCTAATTTCATTTAAGTTTTCTGCCTCACTGATAGTCTGAGGATTCATATGCTAAGCTTAGTAATAAGTTAATAAATGAATTGAATGCTTGAGGTGTTCCAGATGGACTTAAATTGCAAATGCTGTCATTCACAAAAGAGACTGAGCTCAGACAGCAGGACTGCAAGTTTCCAAACTCAGGCTCACCTATGTACCTTAAAATAGAGGTAAGCGCTATTAAATGCCCTTTCAGAACTTAACTTTTCCTCTCAAATTTGCAAACTAGTTTGAAAATAATAAAGAGGATTTGAGGAATAGTCATAAACAAAGGGCAATAAATGTTTACCATACAATTTACATAACAATAATGTATGAAAAATGTTCTTAAGGTATGTGTCTGTGTCACTATCACATATTTATTAGTCCACTTTAATCATTCTATTTAATTTTATAAAATTTCAGAAAAAAACATGCATGAAAAATTTGGTGGGAGCTATTTTTCCTGTATAGCATATCGAATTAGTATACTAAAAGTCCTAGAAGCCATTACTTGATAATTTCCTCCATTTCTTCAAGAAATATTCACTATGCAATGGCAATTCAAAACAAGTGGAACACTCTTAGTGCTCTCAAGAAATACATGGAATGGCGCTAAACTTGGGTTACATTAGTGTTTCAACAAATTTGGAATCCCTGGAGATTATACTCCACTTGATTTTGTACACATGTTCCGTTTTCAGGAGAGAAGTTTGATAGCTTTCATCAGATGTTCAAAGATGTCAATGACCCTTAACTTTAAGATCAAGTGAGATAAGCAAATAATTACAAATTACATAATATTTAGTGTTTTAAAATACCGTTGTAAACAGAAGACTCTAATAACAACTACTACATAGGAGACTCAAAAGAAGGTTCTTGAGGATTGATAACATATGCTCCGAATTTTGAAGCTCAAGGAGAAGTGTGTCAGGAAGAGAAGAAAGAGATGAGGATTTCAGAACACTCTAGAATATATGCAATATTGACTGCTAAAACCTTGATATATTCATTGGAGAGAGTTCTTTGGTGGGACTGAACTAAAAGATGCATATGGTGACTATTTGTTTATTGCATGCATTTTTGTATTTCTTACATTTAAAAAAAGTACTTGGTACATAGTACAGAGATCTATGGATGCTTGCTAAATGAAAAATGACAATAGGTTTAAATAATAAGATAGGCATAGATAATGAATTTCTTGATGGCCTCACTTAGAATTTTGGTCTCTATCCTTTTTGATTATATAATTAGTAGAGGATTATTTGAGGTTAGTTGTATTTTTGTTTATTTCATTTCATTTTGTTATTATTGCATTTTTAGTAAAAAAAATTGTCAGATTTGAGTACAGTGTTGATTTTGTACAAAAGAGAGAAGATACTGGATCCTAGGGAAGTGATGATAGGACCTCAACTAAAATATCAGCAGGGTTGGGAGAGCAATTAAAAGAAAATTAATTTTTCAGGTGTCTGGATAAAGAATTAACTATTTAGATAATTAAGGGAATGAAGGAAATGGTAAAAGGAGAGATTGAAAGAAAAAAAAATTTTATCTTAAATGACTGTAGATGGTAGCTACTATTACTCAAGATTTTTTTTAAATGAAAGCAAAATTTAAAAAATTAAAGTGTGTTTGGGGTAGTAACAAGTAAAATATGATCAATTTTGTGATAACATGTTCATGTAGGGGAATAAAGGGAAATAAATTGCTAAAATTTGCAAACTTACAAAAAATTCTTAGTAAATAGTTCAAGTTTGGAGAATATACATGCTACACTACAATCCTAAAAGGTCAGATTATTAACATGGCACAGCAAAGACATTGAATGTTGGTTGGTGAATACTACCAAGATTTTCCAGCATCAGATGTTATTAGAGAAGTTGAATTGAGTTTTAACTTCATATCGTGAACATGAGAAAGATGACAGGGGAGATCACATAGAGTTCACTCTATTTTCTGTTGTCTAATGTTTTAAGAAGATTTCTTTTCTTAGAATATCTCCAGCCAGTTATGAGATGTCAGAAATGTCATCATTAAAGAAATACTACTTTTCTCAAATACTTTGTAAATATGCAGATCATATTGGGTCATTTCTAATTGGAAAGCATGACATCATTTTAGATGTTTTTCTCATTGGAGGAATGTATCACTTTGGTAATTCTAAGCGACAGATTCCTCATCTAAACATTTCCCTCCTAATAGAGTTAATGAGAAGATTTAAAGAGGTAAAACAGAGTTACAACTTACCTTCTGGCATCTAATCTTAGGTATCATCTAGACAACTCCCCATACCTTTAATTATATATTGACATACATATTTCAATTTCATATATACAGGCTCATTTATTTAATGATTTATAAAATAGTTTCTCTCTAAAAATATTTTTTAAAAACACTTGCAAATGCTTTTTTCCCCTGTGAGCCATTTAAATTATTAGTTTACTGATAATCGTTTTAAAATTTATGTTACACTGACCTCAGCTGAAAAATAACGTAAATAATAGATGATAATTGAGCCTATTTTTGTTTCATTGTAAATACAATATTAAAATGTTCATTTAGCTTTCTGTACAGAAACTAATATTTATACATCATGCTAACAGCCAAATCAGCAACAATTTGGATTATTAGGATTTTGGAGTCATATTAACAATTTATTTTTTGGCAATTGATCAAATTAACTACATTACATTTCAAAGAGCCAAAAATAACTGATTGATTCTTTTGATTAAGTAGTTTCCAACCAAAACTGATCATTCTGCTGAAGCAGGTGGACAAAGGAAGGATGACTGACAAGAGCAGAACTGCATTATTTCCAATAATAACTATTTAGAATTCTTGAGCAAGGATTAATTAGGGGAATAAACAAAGAAAAATAATGTTTCTGAAATATATAGAATTTCAGTCTATTCAAAATGCAGACACATGCAGAATATGACATACTAAAACATGCTGAAGTGCTATTCCTTGATGATTCACTAAACCAGTTGGTCATGAACACCAGGCATAGCACATTTCTCCAACCCATTTTTTAAGTGTAGGAATCTTACCAACCTTGCTAGCTTTCCTGAATTTATATCCTTACCTATCCCATAGCACACTAAACCAACTTGTTCACGACAACTTCCCTCTTCGGCAAAGCAATAGAAATCTTAGGCATTCATTTTGGCCTCTCTATTGCATTCATTCACTATGACTATTGTTTGCACTTCACCTAATGTCTCCATTTACAACTTTAAGCAATAACAACTACACTTTGACTTTTATCTAACCTTAAGGGACCAAGAGAATTCAGATAGTTTTACAACAATGAGACATTATCAATATTGAAGCAGTCCTTGCCTATTGTTAAAAATGAGACAACAGGCCAAAAATGGAGTCACTTATGCTAAGCCCAACATCATCAAACTGAGACTTACTTTAATTACAGCTTCAGCTCTCTCAGGAAAGGAATCCTAAACCAGTTAATCAGTAATCACCTAATCAATACTAGTTAGAAAATCTGCCTCATAGTCCCTTGCCATCCCCTAAAGGAAAGTAACTTTGCAATAACAACCTCCTATTTGCCTAGTATACCTACCTTCTTCCCACTCCCTCTGCCTATAAAAGTCTTTCACTTTGTACAGCTCCTCAGAGTTCCTTTCTATCTGGTAGATTGGATGCTGCCTGAATCATGAATCACTGAATAAAACCAATAAGATCCTTAAAGTTTACTCATTGAGTTTGTTTTTTAACTCTATCAACTTTGAATTATGTAGTAAAACAACAAAAAAGAGTCCAAAAGTCTGTGCTTACAGGACAATAGAAATGCCTAATTTTCAATGTTAGGCTGCTGAAAAGGAACTAATCTTGAGGGTCTAAAACACATTTTCTTCATATGGCCACTTTAATAGTGTTGATAGACAATTTAACTGAACTAAACACCAAACATCTTGAATACAAAAAGATTACTTACAAGGAAAATATTGTCTTTGGTAAACTATATCTGGGAATGATTGCATTGATGCTGATATTAATCTTTAAATAACAGTCAACTGTTCTAAATACTACTGAAATATGAAGCTCATTAATATAGTTATTAAACCTGGAAGCTCCAAACTGTATGGATTACTTGAAAGTATCACTCCTCAAAAAAGAAAACATTCTTAAATGATGTTGTACATATTTTTCCCTATGGCAAATGACACGTGTTTTACAATCAATAATTATATTTTATTTTTCCAAATATGCATCATATTCAAAAAAACTTTTTTTTTAATCCAGCCCTTAAGGGATTGTGCCGAGCACCCATTCGAGAACCAACCCTAGGACCCTGCTGACCAAGTGTAGTCTGCCCCAGAGCATCAGCATCACCTGGGAACTTTTCAGAATAACAGAGATTTCAGTTCCTGCTCCAGATCTATGGAATCAGAATCTCCATTTAAAAAAAAAATAAATTTATTTATTTATTTTTTTAAGTTTTAATTTAGACTATTTCCGCATGTACTAGGATGGACATAAAAATCAATATCTCCATAAATTAAAGAATTTAGGGAAAGACTTAGAATAAATGTTGGTAGTTTTTTGTGTTTTTTTTTTTTTTCATTGGTTAATGCTATGGACATTGATATTAATCTGGATATAATCTACTTCTGATATCCATACAAGTAATATCAAATAACAGATAAATGCTAATAAAAGACTAATTTTTATCTATTACTTTATAATTGTTTATTTTCTTCTGTAAATCTATTGTTTAGGGATTCAACCTTTCCTTAAATCTCTATTGATACTCATTTTTAACAATTATTTTACATATGCTATCTAAAG
The DNA here is from genome assembly GCF_949774975.1 of Lagenorhynchus albirostris. Lineage (NCBI taxonomy): Eukaryota > Metazoa > Chordata > Mammalia > Artiodactyla > Delphinidae > Lagenorhynchus > Lagenorhynchus albirostris. The sequence continues at coordinate 35,803,954 of NC_083112.1, read as the reverse complement.
GAATATTGAAAATAATCTCTGAAGAAGGAATTGGAGGTATTACATAAAATCCTAGTTTTTATGAAGGTAACTTAATGGCTCTAGTATGAATAATAATAACAAAAATGGGATATAATGGGATTAATCCAAATGTTCTATATGACAGACATTGTATTCAGTGATTTTGTAATATATGTTCCATTTTTTTACCTAACTTTGCTATTTATGAGCCATTGGGTCTTAATTAAATTTTCAAATATCTCTGAGTCTTGGTTTGATACTTAAAGTTAGATGAGTATAAAAAGACCTACATAATAGGTATTATTTTAAAAAAATACTAATAAAGTATGTAAGTCCCAATTATGTACTGAATATTTAGTAAATATTAAATCTCTCCTGTCATCTATTTGTATACATATACAGCCTCTCTGGTCATATTATAAGTCTAACATCCACATGGATTATTCCTATTCCACACACAAAACCTTCAGTAACTCTTAATTTTATTAATAGCTACAGTCTTATACTCAAAGTTCCACATAATCTTGTTATTCTTTAAGTAGAAGCAAATCTTATTTACAAGTTTAGAACATAGACAAAGTAATACAAATATTTTTAGGGATAACCATATCAGACCAGATCTTTCAAAAAACTCTTCACTAAATTTATACACAAAAATTTTAAATCCCAATGTCAAGGTGAATTTATTAGGTTAAGACAGTGTCTTTAAAACGTTTTAAGAAATATTGTTTTTAAAAAAGATCTAGCAGAGAAACTAAACAAAGATGAATCTCTTATTTATTTATCATAATAAATCCAAAGTACTCTGGGTGCTATGAACTTAACAGTAGACAAAATACTTAAAATCCCAGTTTTTATGAAACTTATAGCCTGGTAAACTCAGGGTGACACACAAATAAATAAAATAAACTAATATATATTTCAGTCTGCATTGAGCTATGAATAAAATAAATCAGATGGAAAGAAGTAGAATGTGATCAATTTGGTAAAGACATTTTTGATAAGGTAAAATTTGAACAGAGTTCAGAAGGAAGTAAAAGAACAAGCCATGCAAATCTGAAATAGTAAGTAGAAAGAGTAAGTCTCTTAAAAATTGGAGAAAGGAGATTTGTAAGGCACACAAAGTATATTTAGGAGCTGGTGAAGGCTTTTAAGCAGTTAAGTGGCATAATTAGATTGATATTTAAAATATACACATAATAAATATTTACCAAGTATAACATAATGTTATTATTTCAAAATTTTAGTTGTAGAAAAGTTGATAGCCTGTCATTCATGGAACACTATGCTTGTGTACTGGACATTCCCATCCTGTCAGATTTTTCAGTCTAATAGCAATGCATATGGGGGAAAGAGGGCAAGAGGATGTAGATAAAAGCTGATTATGATGCGTGATGGAAAATCAAAGATAGCAATACACAGAGAGTATGGGGAAATCACAGAAGGGTAACTATAGCCAAACATGGAATATCAATTTAAAGTTACTGGTGGATGTCTTAACTTATGATCGGGGTGAGACAAGAGAATTGAGGATACTTGATGGCTTTTAGATAAGAACATGTGATGCAGATGATATGTATATGATACTGAAAACAATTTAACTTTATTGGAGTGCAAAGTGTAAGGCAGTGGTTTATAAAATATTTTATATCCTATATATATGATTAAGGAGACTGAGATTTATCCAATAAAAAAGGGGAGGCCATTAAAGTATTTAGGTAATTACTTAAAATTTCATTTGATGTCACTGACATGTATGAGAAGAATAGGTGTGAGGAGAAGAAGGAAAGGGGTAAGAGTCATTAGGTTTTTTAGTCATGAGAGAATTGGGGTCTGAAGGAGGACATAGGTAATAAGGATAGAGGAGATGGTTGGTTGAAAAAATACATGGAGAATAAAATCACCAAAACTGATGGTTAGTCACAGGAGGAGATAAAGGGGGAAAAAAGTGAGGAATAAATTCTAGGTCTTGGCTGTGTTAATAGATCCAGCACAGTGCTGCCAGCAGAAGAAGGAAACACAGAAGTAATAGGCCCTGAGAGGAAGAATCTTTATTCAATTTTGACTTTTTGAAGCTCCTGTGTGTGATCTAGCTTTGTAGAGCTAGCAAAAAGTTTGATTAATTAATCTGAGACTACTAAGAAAGGTTTAGGAGGACAAATAAATTTGGGGAAGAGAGACATATAGTGAGTAGTTGAAACACTGAGAGTCAGTGAAATTATCCAAAGGTAACATATAGTAAAAGAAAAGCAGTATCCCAGAAATCAAATTTTAAGATGAATAAAGAGAGATCATTTAGTTAGAGAGAGAGACAGGCAGAAAAAGAGAGACACTAGGAAACTTTCAAAAATGGAAAGAATAATGAAGGGTTTTCTCTATCAGGAAAGCTGAGGGATTAGAAAATTTCCAGGGATATAGTCCAAATTTGACTGTGAGCTTCTTAAGTGCAAGGGTTGTTGTCTTTACTTTTGTTCTGCCAGGTCTTAACACATAGCCTGGTAAATAGTAAACTCTTAGTACAAAGTTGGTAGAATAAATGAGGAGAAAAGAGAGGACCACTGCATTCATTGACAAAGCAAAGTTGTTCAGTAGTCCTCCCTAACAAGTAAGCTAAGACAATTATAAGTTTAGTTATGGTTTCTTGACTCCATCTACTTTACAACTTCCCTAATCCTCTAAATCTATTTTCAGATTTGCAAAACAGAGAAGGGAAATATTGGGGGGGGGGGGAAATGTGCAAAAAAAAAAGTTTAAAAAGATAAAATCTCATTCAAGTACTTAATCATATGCACAGTTAGAAATAAGTTGATTTAAAGAGAGTGAAATTTAAAATCAAAGAAGCCAATAAGCAGAAGAGTTCAAATTCACAACCCTTAAAATAGATATCCATCATAACAAGCCTCACATTGAATTGTGAATGATGAAAATGATTTTCTGAGACATAAAAAAAATGGTTAGATTATTGCTTTACTATGCTGGACAAACTAAGAAATAAAGGTGGAAAATGGGACTGACTGCTGGACACGTCATAAATCTAGTTCTATGAACACATTTCCAAATGACCTAGGCACAATTATTTATATTTTTGCATATAATCCTTCATAAAAGTATAAAAAAGAAAGAAGAACTACATAAACTTGATGGCAATTTTCAGTGCTAAATAAATGATTTAAAAATTGCAGCTATGGCTAATATGTCAGATATCATCTTTCTTTATCTCATTCCCTGCCATATACAGCAATACAGAAAAATGGAAGGGGAAGAGAGGGTGTAAAATCTGAGATGGACAGAGATAGGTATAAAGAGGGAGAGGCAAAGAAAAGAAGTAAAAAACAGCAAAGAAGATATAATGGAAAGAAGGATAAGAAAATATGATTTAAAAGACTTGTAAAATGTCAGAGATTTAATTTGAACTGATAATTGGAAAATAGATATTAAGAATATACAAATTACTATATTGGCTCTACCCATGTTCTTAAATAAGATGAAATTGAAGCGTAATGTATAGGTAGGTTTACATAAAGTTTTCTTGAATTTGTCTATATTTTATACTAATAAATCTAGACATAGTCAATTTAATAAATTTAATACTCAGAATCAGATTTGAGATACCAAAAAATAAAAAAGACAAGAACAAAAACCTGTCTGTCAGGACACAGAATACCTAAAGTCATACAAAGCTCACAGACACCCCAAAACACACCATCTGACATGGCCCAGCTCATCAGAGGGAAAAGAATTAGCTCCACCCAAAAGAACGCAGGCACTAGTTTCTCCCATCAGGAAGCCTAAGCAAGCCACTGGAAAAACCTCACCACCAGGGGAAGAGAACAGAAGCAAGAGGAACTACGTCTCTGCAGCTTAGCGAAAGGAAACCTCAAATACTGTAAATTAGACAAAATGAGAAGACAGAGAACTAACTTGCAGGCAAAGGAGGAAGATAAAACCCCACAAGACCAAATAAAAGAAGAGGAAGTAGGCAAATTACCTGAAAAAGAATTTAGAGAAATGATAGGAAAGATGATCCAAAATCTCAGATACAGAAGAGAGAAAATACAAGAAATGTTTAACAAGGACATAGAAGAACTAAAAGCAAACAAAGAGTAATGAACAACACAATAACTGAAATTAAAAATACTCTAGAAGGAATCAATAGCAGAATAACTAGGGCAGAAGAACGTATAAGTGAGTTGGAAGATAGAATGGTGGAAAAAACTGCTGCAGAGCAGAATAAAGAGAAAAGAATAGAAGACAGTCTCAGAGACCTCTGGGACAACATTAAGAACACCGTTTGAATTATAGACATCCCAGAAGGAGAAAAACAGAAAGGGTCTGAGAAAATATTTGAAGAAATTATAGTGGAAAATTTCTCCAACATGGAAAAGGAGATAGTCAAACAAGTCCAGGAAACGCAGAGAGTCCCATACAGGATAAACCAAAGGAGAAACACGCTGAGTCACATATTAATCAAACTAACACAAAGAAAAAAATTAAAAGCAGCAAGGGAAAAGCAACAAATGACATACAAGGGAATCCACATAAAGTTAACAGCTGATCTTTCAGCAGAAACTCTACAGGCCAGAAGGGAGTGGCAAGATATATTTAAAGTGATGAAAGGAAAGAACCCACAACAAAGATTATTCTATCCAGCAAGGATCTCATTCAGATTTGACAGAGAAATCAAAAGCTTTACAGACAAGGAAAAGTTAACAGAATTCAGTACCACCAAACCAGCTTTACAACAAATGCTAAAGGAACTTCGCTAGGCAGGAAACACAAGAGAAGGAAAAGGTCTACAAAAATAAACCCAAAACAATTAAGAAAATGCTAATAGCAACATACATATCAGCAATTACCCTAAATGTAACTGGATTCAATGCTCCAACCAAAAGACATAGATTGGATGAATGGATACAAAAACAAGACCTGTATATATGCTGTCTACAAGAGACCATTTCAGACCTAGAGACACATACAGACTGAAAGTGAGGAGATGGAAAAAGAAATTCCATGCAAATGGAAATCAAAAGAAAGCTGGAGTAGCAATTCTCATATCAGACAAAATAGACTTTAAAATAAAGACTATTAGAAGAGACAAAGAAGGACACTACATAATGATCAAGGGATTGAACCAAGAAGAAGATATAACAATTGTAAATATTTATGCACCCAACATAGGAGCACCTCCGTACATAAGGCAAATGGTAACAGCCATAAAAGGGGAAATCAACAGTAACACAATAATAGTAGGGGACTTTAACACCCCACATACACCAATGGACAGATCATCCAAACAGAAAATAAATAAGGAAACACAAGCTTTAAATGACACATTAGACCAGGTGGAATCTATTGATATTTATAGGATATTCCATCCAAAAACAACAGAATTCATTTTCTTCTCAAGTGCACATGGAACATTCTCTAGGATAGATCACATCTTCAGTTACAAATCAAGCCTTGATAAATTTAGGAAAATTGAAATCGTATCAAACATCTTTTCCAAACACAGTGCTATGAGACTAGATATCAATTACAGGAAAATAAAGTGTAAAAAAACCCAACACATGGAGGTTAAACAATACACTACTAAACAAGCAAGAGATCACTGAAGAAATCAAAGAAGAAATAAAAACATAACTAGAAACAAATTACAATGAAAACACGATGACCCAAAACCTATAGGATACAGCAAAAGCAGTACTAAGAGAGAAGTTTATAGCAATACAATCTTACGTAAAGAAACAAGAAAAACCTCAAACAACCTAATATTACACATGAAGCAGTTAGAGAAAGAAAAACAAAACACCCCCTCAGTTAGCAGAAAGAAAGAAATCACGAAGATCAGATCAGAAATAAATGAAAAAGAAAAGAAGGAAACAATAGCAAAAAACAATAAAACTGAAAGCTGGTTCTTGAGAAGATAAACAAAATTGGTAAACCATTAATGAGACTCACCAGGAAAAAAAAAAAAGACTCAAATAAACAGAATTAGAAATGAAAAAGGAGAAGTAAAAACTGACACCACAGAAATACAAAGGCTCATAAGAGACTACCACAAGCAACTATATGCCAATAAAATGGACAACCTGGAAGAAATGGACAAATTCTTGGAACTAGGAAGAAATAGAAAATATAAACAGACCAATCACAAGCACTGACCTTGAAACTGTGATTAAAAATCTTCCAACAAACAAAAACCAAGAACCAGATGGATTCACAGGCAAATTCTATCAAACATTTAGAGAAGAGCTAACACCTATCTTTTTCAAACTCTTCCAAAATAGAGCAGAGGGAGGAACCCTCCCAAACTCATTCTACGAGTCCACCATCACCGTGATACCAAAACCACACAAAGATATCACAAAAAAAGAAAACTACAGGCCAATATCACTGATGAACATAGATGCAAAAATCCTCAACAAAATACTAGCAAACAGAATCCAACAGCATATTAAAAGGATCATGCAGCATGATCAAGTGTGGTTTATCCCAGGAATGCAAGGATTCTTCAATATACACAAATCAATCAATGTGATACACCATACTAACAAATTGAAGTATAAAAACCATACGATAATCTCAATAGATGCAGAAAAAGCTTTTGATAAAATTCAATACCCATATATGACAAAAACTCTTCAGAAAGTGGTCATAGAGGGAACCTACCTCAACATAAATAAAGCCATATATGACACACCTGCAGCCAATATCATTCTCAATGGTGAAAAACTGAAAGCATTTCCTCTAAGATCAGGAACAAGACAAGGGTGCTTGCTCTTACCACTATATTTCAACATAGTTTTGGAAGTTTTAGCCACGACAATCAGATAAAAAAAAGAAATAAAAGGAATCCAAATTGGAAAAGAAGAAGTAAAACTATCACTCTGCAGATGACATGATACTGAACATGGAAAATCCTAAAGATACAACCAGAAAACTACTAGAGCTAATCAATGAATTTGGTAAAGTAACAGAATACAAAATTTATGCACAGAAATCTGTCACATTCCTATATGCTAACAACAAAAAATCAGAAAGAGTAATTAAGGAAACATTCACAATTACCACTGCAATAAAAAGAATAAAATACCTAGGAATAAACGTACCTAAGGAGGCAGATGACCTGTATGCAGAAAACCATAAGAAATCAAAGACAATACAAAAAGATGGAGAGATATACCATGTTCCTGGATTGGAAGAATCAACATTGTGAAAATGACTATACTATCCAAAGCAATCTACAGATTCAGTGCAATCCCTATCATATTACCAATGGCATTTTTCACAGAAATAGAACAAGAAACTTTACAATTTATATGGAAACACAAAAGACTCTGAATAGCAAAAGCAATTTTGAGGAAAATAATTGGAGCTCGTGGTGTCAGGCCCTCCGATTTCAAACTATACTACAAAGCTACAGTAATCAAGACAGTATGGTACTGACACAAAAGAAGAAATATAGATCAATAGAACAGGATAGAAAGCCCAGAGAAAAACGCACATACCTATGGTCACCTAACCTATGACAAAGGAGGCAAGAATATACATTGGAGAAGCAACAGCCTTTTCAATAAGTGGTGCTGGGAGAATTGTACAGCTACATGTAAAAGAATGATATTAGAACACTTCCTAACACCATACACAAAAATAAACTCAAAATGAATTAAAGACCTAAATGTAAGGCCAGACACTATAAAACTCTTAGAGGAATACATAGGAAGAACACTCTTTGACATAAATCACAGAAAGATCCTTTTTGACATATCTCATAGAGAAATGGAAATAAAAACACAAATAAACAAATAGGACCTAATGAAACTTAAAATCTTTTGCACAGTAAAGGAAACCATAAACAACACGAAAAGACAACCCTCAGCATGGGAGAACATATTTGCAAATGAAGCAATAAAAAAGGATTAATCTCCTTTATATACAAGCAGCTCATGTAGCTCAATATCAAAAAAACAAACAACAGAATCTAAAGTGGATGGAAGATCTAAATTGACGTTTCTCCAAAGAAGATATACAGATTGCCAACAAACACATGGAAAGATGCTCAGCATCACTAATCATTAGAGAAATGAAAATCAAATCCACAATGAGGTATCACTTCACAACTTCACATCCTCAAAAAATCTAGAAACAATAAATGTTGGAGAGGGTGTAGAGAAAAGGGAACACTCTTGCACTGTTGGTGGGAATGTAAATTGATACAACCACTCTGGAGAACAGTATGGAGGTTCCTTAAAAATCTAAAATAGAACTATCATATGACCCAGCAATCCCACTACTGGGCATATACCCTGAGAAAGCCATAATTCAAAGAGAGTCATGCATAAAAATGTTCATTGCAGTATTATTTACAATAACCAGGACTTGGAAGCAACCTAAATGTCCATCAACCGATGAATGGATAAAGAAGATGTGGCTCATATATACAGTAGAATATATTGTCTATAAGGAATGTGAAATTTTAAGGTTGTAAGTGCCTAAAACCTCAGGATTATTCTTTCATAGGATGGGAGGGGTAATTTAGCATTTAAGGATCTGGATTATTATAATTAAAAGATACAATTAAACCCTGAGTTTATGATACCAGTTTTGGTCCTAATTAACACTTGCTATGCCACAGGGCCAGAATTGAGTCACACAACAGTTTTAAGCTATTAGTTTCAGCAGCTACTAGTTGGGCTTTTAGACCTACTTGGGATCTTCATGAAACAGGTCTAGCCATTCACAGATGAAGTGCTTTGCTTTATATAGTCTACTTTTTCAACATTTAAAAAATACCCTTGGGCTTCCCTGGTGGAGCAGTGGTTCAGAGTCCGCCTGCCGATGCAGGGGACACCGGTTTGTGCCCCGGTCCAGGAAGATCCCACATGTCGTGGAGCGGCTGGGCCCGTGAGCCATGGTCATTGAGCCTGCACATCCGGAGCCTGTGCTCCGCAATGGGAGAGGCCACAACAGTGAGAGGCCCGCGTACCGCAAAAAAATAACAAACAAAAAATACCCTTGCTTCTGGAATATTGTACTTTAATAACACTCCATTGTGCATTTTATTCCCACTTCTCGAGATTTCCCTAATTTAATAAAACGTTGCTAAATGTGTAGCATCTCCATTTTTTTCAGACAGTTCTTCTACCTGAAGGTGTTTTAACCCAGTAACAATTTTAACTGTCTCGAGATACAGGATAACGTTTATGTAAATAACATAAGTGCAAAGCATCTGCAGCATGCAAAACAAGATATTAGACACTAGGATATGATGAGTTATAAATAATTTTCTATACATGTTACACCCTGAAAACACAATAGGAATAAGTATACTAAGAATCTAACAAAACCTTTTACATTTTTCTTATATTCTCATAAATATAAAATCAAAATAAATTTTTACTCTCTTTATAAATTTAGCTAGAACTTTGTTCTTATGGCACATTTTATTTACTTCCCCTCACGTTACATTAGAAGTACTACACTGAATAGCCACCAGATCATAAACTGAATATCCACCAGATGTCAGTGTATGGGTACAAATGTTTTACTTTGAAACAAGTGCTAGTAAAAAATGTTGTGAAATCTTTTATTAAAAGGTACTCATAAGAAATACAAAGTATATGCCTTTTCTTTGAAATATTAAAATTCTTTAATCATCTACACTTTATTCATAGATGATTGAAGGCTATCTTTGAAGCTTTCATTCTGGCCGAATATAATACTTTATTTTGTCAATGTGAAATGTTTTTCTGGTACTTTGTGAAAGTATTTACTTAAAAAACATGTTATTATTCAGTTGAAATTATTATTCAACTGTTTCTTCAATTATTCAGTTAAAATTCTTTATATAAATGAATATAAAATTTTCAGTTAATAAAATTATATACCTGGAAAATTATAGAGAATAATTTGAAAATCCAGTCAATAAGATTATCTCTAAGATGACCAACTACAAAATTATGGGACAATAGTGTATTAGTTTTCCCATATACTGCGGAAAAACAATTTGCAAGGAAGACAATATTTCATTATAAATAGAAATAAAAGCTATGCAAGAGAAAAAGAGAAGAGTATGTACCTATCATAAATAACTGAAAATTTTATTAGAAAATATTAAATGGCACTAAAAAATAATTCTAAGAAAAAAAATCAGTGAAAAAAAGTGTTCTCCCAGGATTATTCTGTGTCTTTAGTGACATATCAATTAAGATACCAATGAGATATTATGAGGCTTGTTCACAATTTCACTAAAATTATGTAAAATTCTAATTTAATAAAGGTTTGACCCTACAGTTATAAGAATTTCTTATAAGGCTACAATTATTTTTAGCTAATATTGAGGAAATATAGAGGAAAAGAAAAAGCCCCTGAACGGAAATATGTAGAATCCATAAATTCACCCAAAATGAAAAGCCTGGCTTAGTATATGACAAAAAGTGGTATCAAATCAGTGAAGAAAATATTTATTGTTCAATAAATATTTTTAAGATAATTGGCCTACCATAAACATACATAAATAAACAAAACTAAGTTTCATAGGAGTAAATATAAATATATCGACCTGAAGTTATGTCTTGGAATTATTTTCAGGAAAATTACTGTAGTGCTGATTTTCTAGAGGCATACTGCTTTTGTCATTTTCCATTTTAATTCATACTGCTGTTTTATAAGCTTAAAATTGAAATAATGAAAAAACATTATGTAGTCCTGTCTAGTGAAAACAGGAGTTATCAAAACAAAGAAGGGATAAATACAATTTTAAGATTATAAATTATAACTTAATGATTTTATGTATTAATAACATGCAACAGAATATAATATCGTGAACAAAGAAATTAACAAGATGAAATAATGTGAAGAGATCAAGGAAATAAAGGCATAATCATGGTGAAGTGAGAGTAGGTAATTGTATGAGGTGCTAGCTTGTCATCATTATAGGAAAGAAAAATCGAATGATCCTTTCTGAATTTGGGTAGTCACGGTGCGTCTTCAGACTCCATTCCAAAAGCAGTAAGATTTTAGGGTACATTCTAATCAAAACTTTTACTTCTCAACCTGCAGTAACACCTTAATTTACCTTTTGTGATTTAGTCAGTTTTTCATGCAAACTGAGTTCCCACTTTGTATCAAGAACTGTGCCAGAAACTCAGCAAATATTTGTACACAAAATAGACATTTCTGCCTTGAGATTGATGGTATTTACAGATGATGTATTCAGATTGAGGAAATGGAACAGAGAGCCAATAACTAAAGCTTTACCATCAGAACTTCAGTTTTTTCAAACCTAAGTATTTACCATATTTAATGGAAATATTTTATTAATATTTTCCATAGTCTTCAATCTCCTGACGACAGCACTGTAGTGTGAAATGTGCAATGCACATATGATATAACCTAGATATTTCCTCTGTGGTTTTTCACTACCACTTTCTTTCCACTCACACCCTATCTTTATCTATTAATCTCTTCTTTATCCTCCATGCCAGGAAGAACATGCTTTCTTTTTGCTAAAGCAGACATTTTTACATGTGTTATAAACTCTAACTTCTCTCAACACTCTGGAAAATTTCAATCTATTCAACCCTACTCCATTCATTTTCTGTATCTCTTGTCACAAGATATATCTTCTCAGGGGAGAAAAATATACTAAATTTTCTAATCTAAACACTCACAAACATGCACATATATATCACTATCCAAGATATGCTTTGGGATTATTATGTTTTCCTTCTTAATTTTATAATAACTCCATAATTGTTATTTTGTCATTCACTATTCATTTTGTAGCCTCTTTTTCCATTGTTTATGATACACATTTTGCAGAAACATATGTCTATTGAATATCATGATTTTTATGTGTGTATATATATTCTATTTTTGCTGATTGAGCAGATGTTTCCATATTCATGCAGAAAATTTATTACCTAAAAAAACAGGATAAAAATGTCATCCAGATCTCAATTAAGCAGAGAAAATCCTTTTTAAAAAAGTTAAGGTAAGATTGAATTTATCTTAATGTGCAGTTATTATTCAACCATGCCTATATTTACCAAAGGTTTTATGTGGCAAATTTTCTCTACTGTAAAATTATTGTTTATTTATTTAAAATTAATAAAGATTTGTTTGAGGGGAGATATTTTGAGACTGCAAATATCCTGTTGTTCCTTATATTTGCCCACTCATTTTAGAATCTATTAGTGGAACTTGCCTGTGGTAAGTGTTCTAATGTTGCTAATGGTGACTTTTTATTCATTCATTCTTTTCATATTTATTAATCAGAATTACCTTGTAAGAAAGAGGCATCCCTTCTCCCACATTTACTTTTCTACTGAGTTATTTATTGATATCAGTATGGAATCATATTTATTTTATTAGTTAATTATAATTTAATACTATTATTATTTACTTGGTTGCTCAAATTTTTCCTGCTTTGGCTTTTGGGAGCACTTTTAATCTGTCTCCTGTGCCCTTTCAATATGAACCAACTTTCAAAATATTTTGGCACTTTTTTGTCATCACAAGATGCTCTGGGCTTCTCTCGCTTATTCTCTACCTCTGCCAGGAATCATCCACTTCTCCAAGGAGTTCTCGTTCACTTTTTTGGACAATGATATTAGAAATCACTATCTGGATGCTAGATGTGCTCATTGCTACTGGGGTGACACTGCACTTAGGCCCTTTCAGTGGGTAGATCTGAGAAATTTATATGTATATATACTAACCTCATGTATACACATCTATATTTATTTCTGTATCTAATGTGTATTAAAACTGCAACAGTATATTAAAACATGAGTCCACACTGATACCTACAGACTTCAATCCACACCACAGAGCTCTTTCCATGCTATCTGTCCACTCACCCATGCCAGTCCCCTCATTTCTTATTTGTAAATTGTTTCTCCAATAATGAAAAACCTGGATCCCCTTACCTACAGTATATTTACTCATTTGTTCAACCTTCTATACTTACTGAGTTTACAGAAGTAATCAGACAACAAAAAAGGACCTTTTATGAAGGAGATTTGCACCAACAGCAGATGTCATTCTTTCCAGTGGGGGGGGGGAACATAATTTAAATTATTCAATATTATTTAGAAAATCTCCTGGGTGAGACAAATATTAATTGTACAACTCTAAGTGAACCTACTTTTGGAGGGAACGATTTAGGACCTTTTTAGAAATTATTTTTGTAGAATTTCAATGTCATAAATAGTTTAGGTTTTTATTAGAAAGAGCCAGAAATGAAGTCTTATGTGACTGAAGTTGGAGAGGGATCATTTGTTTTGTTGTTTCATTGGTTGGTTAAATTTTTAAGTTGTTATAAGGCCAAAAAAATCCACACATATTATAGAGAGATTAAAAGCAAATTTTCTGCTACAGATTAGGAGAAAAAGAATAGCTAAGAGCAGAGTGTGATCAAACTTTGCCTCTGGACTGTAGACTCTTCCAATGAAACATAACCTAATTAGGTCTAAGTGAAATAAACCTTCTAGTCTCTCTTATGTCTTCTCAGTATTTCCTATAGTTATGTTTCTTAATCTCTCAGTAAAATTAAACTTGATTGGCAATTTTGTAGGTAGCCTACATTTTCTGTTAGGCTATCTTGGTGATGGACCTCCTCACTTGAGGAGTAAGGTCTTCAAATTGATGGAGGCATACATTTAATTTCATTCTATGTTTTGATTTTCAGTTATCTTTAAAAAATATGATTATATATAGATATATACATATCAGTATCAATGTCAGAATGGAATGAACAACATAGAGTGCACAGTACAAAAGCAACCACACAGTAACTGTTTAATCAGTAATTTTAAAATGGTTATAATAGTATTTTATAATACACAGTAATATATATTTATTTATATACATTAAGCAGTGTGTGAAACAACTGTTTATTTCTTTTAAAAAGTGCTTATTTATATAGGCATTTTCACATATTTTGCATCAAGAAAATTCTCTATTTATATTTTTAGATATTGCTTTTCTATCAGTTTTCTGTGTTCCCTCACCTGCACTACCCACTCACATGTCTACACATACACACATGCTCTGGTATAAGAATTATTCATTAGTTTAATCTATATCTTCTTTTTTCTAGATTTATCATAATCTCCATAATAATCTTAATCTTTTTGTCATGTTTTCCTGAAACTGCAGAAGAATGGTTTACATTGTTCTTTAAGTCTCTGATACAATAGTCCACATTGTCAAATCTGTTCTTTACAATTCAAATGAGAATGTTCACTCTTTTATTGCATTTTCATTCTTTTTACTCCATTTTTTAGACTATTTTAACATTTGTCCTTATCTATAATCAATTTTCTCCTTAAAATTTGCTGTTCACTTCATTTTTTGCATAAAAATATTACCTTATTTTATCCTATAAGGAGTGCACAAAAATATTGCCCATATATATGTGCATATATACGATTATGTATCAATGCACGCATACTTGTATATATAGATACACAAACACATACACACATACACTTATGTATATAGTGCTAAGAGAAAGTCATAAGTATTAAAGAACAGTATTATGACCTTGGAATTAGTAGTGCAGCTCTGCTAATACAAAAAGGGAAACTTGTAATTACAATTTTGCACTCTGATACTATGAAATGATGTGGTACTTAAGTGACTACAATCACCGGTACCCAGCTATGTCCTGTCTGCAGTCTTGCCTAGACTTCATTGATTATAAATCTGTGTTTATGAGGATGCAGAATGCCTTGCGTACTGTATTCTATTTCCTGCACAACTGCTTTCTGAGATCAATGTTTGCCACTTCAACATAAGGGATACTTTGAACTTAAGGCACTCGAAAAATAGCAGATGCAAGAACATTCTCATCTCCCCTTTCTTCCTAAGGAGAGGAGAAGAAATTCCATAAGAAAGCTGTCCTCCTTATACCAGAAAGAAAGTAACATTTTAATCAAGGATGATTTGAGGCCAGGAGAATTCTGTACAAGCAGAACTTGTTAAAATAGTACTTACCTTCCTTTATTCTTCTCATTTTACTAGCTACTCTAGGTTTTGCCACTTCTTTGCGTTTTTATTTCCTTAGAGGGCTCCTATGTCATGTAAAACTTCAGTTTGTTTGCTTTTCTCATGTTAATCTGTCTTTTGTTATGGAGACCTGAAAGGAGTAGAGGAAAAAAATTTCCTCCTCTATTCTTCAAATAGATGGAGAAAGATGCTTATTGTTTGAGAGACACACTATTCTGGTGTTGCAGTGGGCTAAACAATGACGCCCTAAAGATATTCATGTCTTAATCCAGAGAACCATTTTCCATGTTAAAGAAATATGTTGGGCTTCCCTGATGGCGCAGTGGTTGAGAGTCCACCTGCCAATGCAGGGGACACCTGTTCATGCCCCAGTCCGGGAAGATCCCACATGCCGCGGAGCAGCTGGGCCCGTGAGCCATGGCCGCTGAGCCTGCGCGTCCAGAGCCTGTGCTCCACAACAGGAGAGGCCACAGCAGTGAGAGGCCCGCCTACCAAAAAAAAAAAAAATGAAAGAAAGAAATATGTTTCTTTAACATGGAAAAAGGGATTTTGCTGATGTGATTAATAATTAAGTGTCATAAAATGGAGGGATTATCCTGGATTATACAAGTGGATCCAGTGTAATCCAGGTCCTTATAAAGAAAAGAGGAAGACAGGAGAGTTAATCAAAGAAGAAAATATTACCATGAAAGCAGAGTTCTAAGTAATGTGTGAACACAAGCCAGGGAATGCCGGCACAGTCTGTAAACTAGGAAAAGCAAAGAAATGGACTATTCTGATGAGCTTCTAGAAGGAACACAGCCCTGCCTACCCATTATAGACTTCTGAGGTATAGAACTATAAGATAAAAGTTTGATGTTGTTTTAAGATACTAAATTGGTTTCTAAAATGTTCCAGTAATAATAAGAAATTAATACAGGTGTCTTGAAACACACCCTTCATAAAGAAGTTAAGAAGACTTGTTTCCTGTCTAGCCTGGTCTTACACTTCTAAAATATTACATTTCCCAAAACATTGGGAAAGATATACAATATCTCGAGTAAATTTTTAGGTGTGGAAGATCACCATACTGCTTCTAAGCATGATTAATTCATTTATTCTGTTTTGAAAGAGCTCCATTAGCCTGATAGTTAATGAAAATTGTTCTGAGAGTTTAGCAGCAATTTAATCGTCAATACTTCAAAGTTGTTTTCCTTTGTTTTCTTTAGTAAAAGTTTCATCTTTGTCTTTATAGTACTAATTTGTTTTTCTCTGTATGTTTCTAAAGACATCAAGTTTTTCTAGTTTTATGATATTTTAAATCAAAGATATAGAAATTATTTATCTCATCACTCAGGTGCCAGTTCATTCATTAAATAGCAATTCAATTAAAACAATCATTGTATCTGTCCTCAGAGAGTTTACAGTCTCACTAAGAAGATGGTCATTAAACAAGTATCTATAATCAATAAATTATTTCAAAAGCAGAAAATACTTTGCGATTGTATGATAGAGAGAAATTACCCAGTCTAGAAGGGTTCAGAGGAGATATTCTTAAGGAACTGAGATGGCTGTGATCTACCACATGAAATTAGAGGCAAAATATTACATCAATAAGAAGAAAAGTATCTGAAAGTGAGAGATTAACATCTAGGAGCAATGGGAAGTTACTGAAAGTTCTGAAGCAGTTAAGTAGCATAATCAGTCTTCATCTTTGAAGAGATATTGTGGTTGCAATTTGAAAAACTAATGAATCAGAGTGCTCTCTTAATGTGTTGCTTTAGTAAACAGGAAATATTTAACACAATTCAACTACTCTGTGCTTCAGGATTGTTAGAATTGATGCAACATTTGTGGTTTTCTTTACTATAACTTTGTTAGATTTTCAAAGTAAATGTGTCTTTTCAGACTGTTCACTTATCACTACTGATGTATTTCACAGAACCAGCCCTTCTTTGCAATTGTTAACTTTTATCCAGAGGTTCACCCTGTGATGCAAATGGGAGCTAGAAAATCAAACTTTTCCAGTCAGCTCTATAAATATTTCAGAAGCTGCTAGATGAAAAGGAAACACTGCTGTATAAAAAGGATATGGGTTTTATGAGACCTTTTCCCTTTCTGCTCAAAGATTATATTATTGTTCTTTGTATTCTGTTTAATTTTCAGTTGAAGTTTTGGAATATTCCATTACATATGAAATATTTCAAGTTGAGTATTGTTTAAATATACATGTTTGTATTTGAAATCATATGTTTTCCCCCATCTACCTTGAAAGTATAAATGGCTTGCTGTTTTATCCTGACATTGTTAGTGTATAGATAATAATGAAATGATCATATTTTATATATTTAGTTTATTCCCAAGAAAATGGCATGTCAGCTTTTGGGGCTGGCTAGATATGCTAAACATTTAGAGTTTCATTATAGAATGCTAAATTCCCCCTGCAATGGTGATATTATAGACTAATACCAAGAAAACATTTTCCCAATAAGTGGGCAACACTTATAGCTAGAATGCATGAAATCTGAAATTGTTTTGAAAATACAGAGTATCTGATTTAAAAGGGTACAAAATTACGAGATTTTTCTCTCAGCCATAATGAAATTCACTACAGTTTGTGCATTCATAAGAAAAAGTGAATAGATAAATTTTCATTTTCTGTTACTATGTAACATTTTAAATATTTTAAATTTGAAGTACAAATAAAGCCACTTTTCTATCTTATGCTGTTTTTCCTTCTGATATTAAAGAAATGTGAATTTCTTGGCAATATTTCCAGTTGTTCATTCTTTAAAAATATCTGTGAGGTAAAACATTTTTTTCTTTCAGAAATATGGCCTTCAGGTTTTTGATTATTTAAAGTTTCTAGAGTCTTTGATTCCTACAATCTCCTTCCAAGAAAATCTTTTTTCCACATCAGTCTGCTCAGGAAAATCATTTTCTTTGTGACTCTATTCAAGTTATATTGCATTTATTTATTTTATTTTTTATTTTTATTTATTTTTTTTAGTGGTACGCGGGACTCTCACTGTTGTGGCCTCTCCCGTTGCGGAGCACAGGCTCCGGACGCGCAGGCTCAGCAGCCATGGCTCACGGACCCAGCCGCTTCGCGGCATGTGGGATCTTCCCAGACTGGGGCGCGAACCCATGTCCCCTGTATCGGCAGGAGGACTCTGAACCACTGTGCCACCAGGGAAGCCCTATTGCACTTACTTTAAAAGCCATTCCTGGCACAATATTCTGAAATAGAAATTGTTCCTATCACTTTTTCTACCTCTAGTATATACTATACAGATTTATACCATAGCCTGTATAAAACTTTATCACATTTTTCTTCATGTCCTCCTCCCTCTATTTCTCAGTAAGCTTCTTTAAAACCATGTTTATATCTTTAATTGTCTTTGTAGCCCTCAAACATGTGAGGCATCTTTAAGTCCTTAAATAATATTTAGAGATTGAGTCACAGCTCACACTGAGAGTAAATCAAGCTGATCTCAATCTGGATTGGGCAAATCTTCTGTGCACATAAAATATTATAAAGGTATACTTGATGAGCATAAGAACAACATGTACCATGTTTCACAGAACAAAATAAGCATTGTTCTATATTTATAACTTTTATATTTTTATCCAGTAATATACAATAAACCAATATATGTTAAAAATAACAATTTAGGGAGTATCATTGTCAACCTTCTCCCACATATCTGCCCATAATTACATAAGAGTTTGTGTGTGCTTGTGTATAATTTTGCTATGAACATCTTCACATAATATAGGGAGTGTACATGCTTAAGTTTATAAAATAATGGTAATTTTTTTCAAAATGGTTCTGACAACTTACACTATCACCTATAAAATATAAGATTTTTGCTCCACATCTTTAACCATCCAATCCAAGGAAGAGTGCAATCCTTTGTAGAACTGATTGGAAAATTGCTCATCTCATTCAATGGGTCCAAAGGTCTAGGGTGGTGATGAAGGAAGTACTAAAAAGGCCATTTTGCTCTCAGACACAAGTGCAGTCTCCTATAATAACATAACACAACACAACACACCATAGCATATTATGTATATTTTGATCTCTGTCTCATTCCATACTTCCTAATTGTTTCAAAATTTGGATTACAGGAGCATATGCAAAATTATTACCTAACACTCTAACGTATGTGGCCTGGGCAAGGAAACCTTGAGAAATTGGCAAAAGCAGTGACATTTTGGGGACCAATGTACCCCCTGGTGAGAACTACCTTCCTGATGCAGCTATATCGGCAGGTGTGTGCAGGCAGGTGAATGTTTGTAACAGGTACATGTTTGAGAAATGCAAGCTGCACAGGTTGGGTGAATAGACTGTGCAGATCACTGTGTCCAGTGAACCTTAGCACTTGGTCACAGTTGGCTGTGCAGGTATGGGGGATGGACAAGGCGGCATTTTCATGATTAGAAAGAGTCTCTAATGTAAGACAGGCTCACCGCAAAAGTGACAGAGTTAGGATGTATGAGAATTTTAGTTGTTGGTAGGTTGAATAATTTTAACTTATTTCATTTTCTTTCTCAGTCCGGACTCCAATCTTGGGTTAAAATCACAAAGGTGCTAAATTTGGTACAGGCAACAATTTATTCTTTTTTTAAAAATTTAATTTAAATTTTTTATAGAACAGGTTCTTATTAGTTATCTATTTTATACATATTAGTGTATATATGTCAATCCCAATCTCCCAATTCATCCCACACACCACCCCCACTTTCCCCCCTTGGTGTCCATATGTTTGTTCTCTACATTTGTGTCTTTGTTTCTGCCCTGGCAAACCGGTTCATCTGTACAATTTTTCTAGATTCCACATATATACATTAATTTATGATATTTGTTTTTCTCTTTATGAATTGCTTCACTTTGTATGACAGTCTCTAGGTCTATCCATGTCTCTACAAATGACCTAGTTTTGTTCCTTTCTATGGCTGAGTAATATTCCATTTTATATATGTACCACATCTTCTTTATCCTTTTGTCTATCAATGGGCATTTAGGTTGCTTACATGACCTGGCTATTGTAAATAGTGCTGCAATTAACATTGGGGTGCATGTGTTTCTTTGAATTATGGTTTTCTCTGGGTATATGCCCAGTACTGGGATTTCTGGGTCATATGGTAATTCTATTTTTAGTTTTTTAAGGAACGTCCATACTGTTCTCCATAGTGGCTGTATCAATTTATATTCCCACCAACAGTGCAAGAGGGTTCCCTTTTCTCCACACCCTCTCCAGCATTTGTTGTTTGTAGATTTTCTGAGGATGTTCATTCTAACCAGTGTGAGGTGATACTTCATTGTAATTTTGATTTGCATTTCTCTAATGGTGATGTTGAGCATCCTTTCATGAGTTTGTTGGCAATCTGTATGTCTTCTTTGGAGAAATGTCTATTTAGATCTTCTGCCCATTTTTTGATTGGGTTGTGTGTTTTTTTTTTCTTTAATATTAAGTTGCATGAGCTGTTTATATATTTTGGAGATTAATCCTTTGTCCATTGATTCATTTGCAAATGTTTTCTCTCATTCTGAGGGTTGTCTTTTCATTTTGTTTATAGTTTCCTTTGCTGTGCAAAAGCTTTTAAGTTTCATTAGGTCCTATTTGTTTATTTTTGTTTTTATTGCCATTACTCTAGGAGGTGAGTCAAAAAAGGTCTTTCTGTGATTTATGTCAGTGTTCTTCCTATGTTTTCCTCTAAGAGTTTTATAGTGCCCGGTCTTACATTTAGGTCTTTAATCCATTTTGAGTTTATTTTTGTGTATAGTGTTAGGGAGTGTTCTAATTTCATTCTTTTACATGTAGCTGTCCAGTTTTCCCAGCACCATTTATTGAAGAGACTATCTTTTCTCCATTGTATATCCTTGCCTCCTTTGTCATATATTCTTATGTCATGATTTGACCTTTAACTTATTAGTGCCAGAAATGGGTAAGCAACACTAGACCACTTCCTTCAAATTCTATTTCTTTTCATTGTATTTTAAATGATTTTCTATGGAGAAGTTCATTATGAAATACATGGACCACAAAAAGAACACATGTATCATACATGTAAGTTATTACACATGATGATAAAATGAACACCTTTAAAGCCAGTTCATACTTAAGTGCAAAACATTTCCAAATAAAAAATTTACATATGTGCACTGCCTTAGTCTCATCTCTCTGCTTAAATTTTACATGAGTTATTTCCTTTTTTATTTCAATATTTCATAGAGTGAGTAGCCATGTACATATGTATGCATATCTGATTAATACATCAAGCATTTTCCTTGTTTTAGAGTCATAAGTAATAGCATCACACTGAAAGTACCATTCTGTGACTCATTTTCTATCAAATTTTGTTTCTAAAATTAATCCATGTCATCAAGTCCAACTAATTTATTTTCAATTTTTATAGTGTCCCAATTTATGAATATATCACAATTTATTCATGTACTCTTCTATTGATGGACAACATTTCCAGATTTTTTACTATTATGAATAATTTTGCTAACAACCATTCTTGAATATATCTCATGTCTATGTATGGGACTTTATGTAGGTGTTATACCTAAGAATTTAAATTGCTTGATTGAAAGGTGAGTGTGTTGAAATTTATAAGATGCCAAATTATTTTTCAAAGTGTTTGTAACAAATTGCGCTCCAGAAACATCTAAGAGGATTTCTTATTCCATAATCTCACTAATTTATATTTTCAAACTTCTTAAATTTGCTACTCTCATTATATGTAAAATCTAACATTACTGCAGTTTTAATCTGTATTTTATTACTTACTAAGGAAATTGAGAATCTCTTTTATTAATACTTTAAATTCAGGACTGGGTTTCATAGTGTCTGAAATATTTATACTATTTTAACAAAATTTTCTTATTTTCATATGGAGGTTTACTTCCCATTCAGTAGGTTGTCTTTTTGTTTTATCAATGGTTTATTTGCTGTGCAAAAGCTTTTAATTTTAATTAGGTTCCATTTGTTTATTTTTGCTTTTATTTCCTTTACTTTAGGAGATGGATCCAAAAAAATTATATATTGCTATGATTTATGTCAAAGAGTATTCTGCCTAGGTTTTTCTCTATGAGTTTTATTGTATCTGGTCTTACATTTAGGTTTTTAATCCATTTTGAGTTTCTTTCTCTGTATGGTGTTAGAGACATATATAAACAGCTCATATAACTCAGCATCAAAAAAACAAACAACCCAATTAAAAATGGGGAAGAAGAACTGAATAGACATTTTTCCAAACAGGAAATGCAGATGGCTGACAGACACATGAAAAGATATGCAACGTCACTAAACATCAGGGAAATGTAAATCAAAACCACAATGACATATCACCTCACACCTGTCAGATAGTCATCAAAAAGAACACAAACAACACATGTTGGCAAGGATGTGGAGAAAAGAGAACCCCCATACACTGTTGGTGGGAATGTAAGTTGGTGCAACCACTGTGGAAAAGAGTATGGAGGTTTCCCAAAATCCTAAAAATAGAACTACCATATGAGCCAGCAATTCCACTCCTGAGTATATATCTGAAAAAAAATCCCACTAATTTGAAAAGATATATGCACCTCAATGTTCATAGCAGCATTATTTACAATTGCCAAGATATGGAAGTAACGTAAGTGTCCATCAAAAGATGAATAGGTAGAGAATATGTGGTATATATGTATAATGGAATACTACTCTGTCATGAAAAAAATGTTGCCATTTTCAACAACATGGACTGAAATGGATGTCACTATGTTAAGTGAAATAAATCAAACAGAGAAAGACAAATACTGTATAATATCATGTATGTGTGGAATCTAAAAATACAACAAACTAGTGAATATAACAAAAAAGAAGCAGACGCACAGATATAGAAAACAAACAAGTCATTACCATCAGGGGAGTGGGAGATACAAACTATTGGGTGTAAGATAGGCTACAATGATGTATTGTACAATACAGGGAATATAATGAATATTTTGTAATAACTGTAAATAGAGTGTAAACTTTAAAAATTGTGTAAATTTTAAAAAAATGTAATTAAAAATAAATAAATGTAGCTGTTCAGTTATCCCTGCACCATGTATTGAAGACACTGTCTTTTCTCCATTGCATATTCTTATCTCCTCTGTCATAGATTAATTGACCATAAGTGTGTTGTTTTATTTCTGGGCTCCATATCCTGTTCCACTCATCTATGGGTCTGTTTTTGTTCCACTACCATGTTATTTTGATTACTGTAGCTTTGTTGGAGAGTCTGAAGTTAAGCAACAGGATACCTCCAGCTTTGTTCTCTCTTTTTTTCTCAAAATTGCTTTGGCTAATTGGGGTCTTTTTGCTTCCATGTAAGTTTTAGGATTATTTGTTCTAGTTCTGTGAAAAATGTCCTGGGTATTTTGATAGGGATTGAATTAAATCTGTAGATTGCTTTGGGTAGTATGGACATTTTAACAATATTAATTCCAATCCATGGACATGGCATATCTTTCATTTCTTTGTATCATCTTCAATTTCCTTCATCAATATTTTATAGTTTTCAGAGAATAGGTTGTTCACCTCCTTGGTTAAGTTTATTCTTAGGTGATTTATACAGGATATTTTTCTTCTTTTCTCTTTCTGGTAGTTGATTATTAATTAATAGAAAAGCAATAGGTTTCTGTATATTATTCTTATATCTGGTAACTTTACTGAATTCATTTATTAGTTCTAATAGATTTTTGCTGGAGATTTAGGGTTTTCTATATAAATTATCATGTCATCTGCAAATAGTTACAGCTTTACCTCCTCCCTTACAATGTGATGCATTTTACTTCTTTTTCTTGTCTGATTGCTGTGGCTAGGACTTCCAATACTATGCTAAATAGAATTGGGCAGCATGAGCATCCTTGTCTTCTTCCTGATTTTAGGAGAAAAGGTTTCAGCTTTTCTTTGTTGAGTATGATGTCAACTGTGTTAGTGGTTTCGTCATATATGGCACATTATTATGTTGAGATATTTCACACGATACTCACTTTTATGAGCATTATTGTCATAAATGGATGTTGAATTTTGTCAGATGCTTTTTCTGCACCTATTGAGATGATCATGTGATTTTTATCCTTCCTTTTGTTAATGTGGTTTATCACATTAGGTAGGTTTGAGAATATAGAATGATACTTGAATCTCTGGAATAAATCCCACTTGTTCCTGGTGTATGATTCTTTTTTATATATTGTTGGATTTTTTGCTCATTCTTTTTTTTATATCTTTATTGGAGTATAATTGCTTTACATTGTTGTGTTAGTTTCTGTTGTATAACAAAGTGATTCAGCTATACGTATACTTATAACACCATATCCCCTCCCTCTTGTGTCTCTCTCCCACACTCCATAACCCAACCCTCCAGGTGGTCAGAAAGCACTGAGCTGATCACCCTGTGCTATGCAGTTGCTTCCCACTAGCTATCTATTTTACATTGGTATGGTATATATGTCCATGCCACTCTCTTACTTCATCCCAGCTTAACTTTCCCACTCCCCATGTCCTTAAGCCCATTCTCATTCTCTACATCTGTGTCTTTATTTCTGTCCTACCCCTAGGTTCTTCAGAACCATTTTTGTTTTTTAGATTCTATATATATATATACGTGTGTGTGTGTGTGTGTGTGTGTGCGTGTGTGTGTGTTAGCATATGGTATATGTTTTTCTCTTCTGACTTGCTTCACTCTGTGT
Organism: Lagenorhynchus albirostris; assembly: GCF_949774975.1. Lineage (NCBI taxonomy): Eukaryota > Metazoa > Chordata > Mammalia > Artiodactyla > Delphinidae > Lagenorhynchus > Lagenorhynchus albirostris. The sequence goes on along the minus strand of NC_083112.1, from coordinate 35,779,233 downwards.
GACAGATTCTAGCTCCATCCACATCACTACTAATAACTCAATTTTGTTTCTTTTTATAGCTGAGTAATATTCCATTGTATATATGTGTCACATCTTCTTTATCCATTCATCTGTTGATGGACACTTAGGTTGCTTCCATGTACTGGCTACTGTAAATAGAGGTGCAAAGAACATTGGGGTAGATGACTCTTTTTGAATTATGGTTTAGTCAGGGTACATTCCCAGTAGTGGGATTGCTGGGTCATGTGGTATTTATAATTTTAGTTTCTTAAGGAACCTCCATACTGTTCTCCACAGTGGTTATATCACCTTATATGTAAATTGTAAATTCCCACCAACAGTGCAAGAGGGTTCCCTTTCCTCCACATCCTCTCCAACATTTATTGTTTGTAAATTTTTTGATAATGGACATTCTGACTACTGTGAGGTGATACCTCATTGTAGTTTTGATTTGCATTTCTATAATGATTAATGATGTTGAGCATCTTTTCATGTATTTGTTGGCAATCTGTATATCTTCTTTGGACAAATGTCTATTTAGATCTTCTGCCCATTTTTGGATTGGGTTGTTGGTTTTGGGATATTGAGCTGCATGATCTGCTTGTAAATTTTGGAGGTTAATCCTTTATCAGTTGCTTCATTTGCAAATGTTTTCTCCCATTCTGAGGAGTGCCTTTTCATCTTGTTTATGGTTTCCTTTGCTGTGCAAAAGCTTTTAAATTTCATTATGTCCCATTTGTTTATTTTTGTTTTTGTTTCCCTTTCTTTAAGAGGTGGTTCAAAAAGGATCTTGCTGTGATTTATGTCATAGAGTGTACTGCCTATGTTTTCCTCTAAGAGTTTTATAGCGTCTGGCCTTACATCTAAGTATTTAATCCATTTTGAGTTTATTTCTGTGTATGGTGTTAAGGAGTGTTCTAATATCATTCTTTTACATGTAGCTGCCCAGTTTACCCAGCACCAATTATTGAAGAGGCTGTCTTTTTTCCATTGTATATTCTTGCCTCCTTTATCAAACATAAGATGACCATATGTGCGTGTGTTTATCTCTGGGTTTTCTATCCTGTTCCACTGATCTATATTTCTGTTTTTGTGCCAGTACCATACTGTCTTGATTTCTGCAGTTTTGTAGTATAGTCTGAAGTCAGAAAGTCTGACTCCTCCTGCTCCATTTTTCTTTCTCAAGATTGCTTTAGCTATTTGGGGTCTTTTTTGTGTTTCCATACAAATTGTGAATTTTTTTCTTCTAGTTCTGTGAAAAATGTTTGATAGGGATGGTACTGAATCTTCAGTAGTATAGTCATTTTCACAGTGTTGATTCTTCCAATCCAAGAACATGGTGTATCTCTCCTACTGTTTGTATCAACTTTAATTTCTTTCATCAGTGTCTTATAGTTTTCTGCATACAGGTCTTTTGTCTCCTTAGCTAGGTTTATTCCTAGGTATTTTACTATTTTTGTTGCAATGGTAAATGGGAGTGTTTCCTTAATTTCTCTTTCAGATTTTTCATCATTAGTGTATAGGAATGAGAAAGATTTCTGTACATTAATTTTGTACCCCGCTACTTTACCAAATTCATTGATTAGCTCTAGTAGTTTTCTGGTGGCATTTTTAGCATGCTCTATGTATAGTGTCATGTCACCTGCAAACAGTGACAATTTTACTTCTTTCTCTCTAGTTTGGATTCCTTTTATTTCTTTTCCTTTTCTGATTGCTGTGGCTAAAACTTCCAAACTATGTTGAATAACAGTGGTGAGAATGGGCAACCTTGTCTTCTTCCTGACTCTAGTGGAAATGGTTTCAGTTTTTCACCACTGAGAATGATGCAGGCTGTGGGTTGGTCATATATGGCCTTTATTATATTGAGGTATGTTCCTCTATGCCTACTTTCTGGAGAGTTTTTTATCATAAATGGGTGTTGAATTTTCTCAAAAGCTTTTTCTGCATCTATTGAGATTGTCACATGGTTTTTATCCTTCAATTTGTTAATATGGTGTATCACAATGATTCATTTAGGTATACTGAAGAATCCTTGCTTTCCTGGGATAAATCCTACTTGATCATGCTGTATGATCCTTTTAATTTGCTGTTGGATTCTGTTTGCTAGTATTTGGTTGAGGATTTTTGCATCTATGTTCATCAGTGATATTGACCTGTAATTTTCTTTCTTTGTGACATCTTTGGTTTTGGTATCAGGGTGATGGTGGCCTTGTAGAACGAGTTTGGGAGTGTTCCTCCCTCTGTTATATTTTGGAAGAGTTTGAGAAGGATAGGTGTTAGCTTTTCTCTAAATGTTTGATATAGTTCACCTGTGAATCCATCTTGTCCTTGGCTTTTTTTTGTTGCAAGATTTTTAGTCATAGTTTCAATTTCAGTGTTGTTTATATTTTCTATTTCTGTTTATATTTTCTATTTCTTCCTAGTTCAGTCTCAGAACGTTGTGTTTTTCTAAGAATTTGTCCATTTCTTCCAGGTTGTCCATTTTATTGGCATATAGTTGTTTTTAGTAATCTCTCATGATCCTTTGTATTTCTGCAGTGTCACTTGTTACTTCTTTTTCATTTCTCATTCTGTTGATTTGAGTCTTCTCCCATTTTTTTTTTGATGAGTATAGCTAATGGCTTATCAATTTAGTTTATCTTCTCAAAGAACCAGCTGTCAGTTTTAATGTTCTTTGCTATTGTTTCCATCATTTCTGTTTCATTTGTTTCTGATATGATTTTAAGATTAATTTCCTTCTTCTAACTTTGGGATTTTTTTGTTCTTTCTCTAAATGTTTTAGGTGTAAGTTTATGAGGTTTATTTGAGATTTTTATTGTTTCCTGAGGTAGAATTTTATTACTATAAAATTCCCTGTTAAAACTGCTTTTGCTGCATCCCACAGGTTTTGGGCATTCATGTTTTCATTGTCATTTGTTTCTTGGTATTTTTTGATTGCCTCTTTGATTTCTTCAGTGATCTCTTGGTTATTTAGTAACATATTGTTTAACCTCCATGTGTTTGTATTTTTTATATTTTTTTCCTGTAATTGATATCTAGTCTCATAGTGTTGTGGTCAGAAATGATGGTTAATATGAACTCAATTTTCGTATATTTACCAAGGCTTGATTTGTTACTCAAGTTATGAGCTATCCTGGCGAATGTTCCATGAGCCCTTGAGAAGAAAGTGTCTTCTGTTGTGTTTGGATGGAATGTTCTATAAATATCAATTAAGTCCATCTTGTTTAATATGTCATTTAAAGCTTGTTTTTCCTTACTTATTTTCATTTTGGATGATCTGTCTTTAGGTGAAAGGGTGTTGTTGAAATCCCCTACTATGATTGTGTTACTGTCGATTTCCCCTTTTATGGCTGTTAGCATTTGTCTTATGTATTGAGATGCTCCTATATTGGGCACATAAATAGTTACAGTTGTTATATCTTCTTCTTGGAGTTGATCCCTGATCATTGTGTAGTGTTCTTCTTTGTCTCTTGTAATAGACTTTATTTTTATTTTTTTGTGCAGTACGTGGGCCTCTCACTGCTGTGGCCTCTCCCGTTGTGGAGCACAGGCTCCAGACGCGCAGGCTCAGTGACAATGACTCACGGGCCCAGCCGCTCCGCAGCATGTGGGATCTTCCCGGACCGGGGCACGAACCCACGTCCCATGCATCGGCAGGCGAACTCTCAACCACTGTGCCACCAGGGAAGCCCCTAGACTTTATTTTAAAGTCTAATTTGTCTGATATGAGAATGGCTTCTCCAGCTTTCTTTGATTTCCACTTGCATGGCATATCTTTTTCTTTTTTTTTTTAATGAATTTATTTATTTATTTTTGGCTGTGTTGGGTCTTTGTTGTTGCACGTGGGCTTTCTCTAGCTGTGGCGAGCAGGGGCTACTCTTTGTTGCGGTGTGCGGGCTTCTCACTGCAGTGGCCTCCCTTGTTGCGGAGCACAGGCTCTAGACATGGCATATCTTTTTCCATCCCCTCACTTTCAGTCTGTATGTATCCCTAGGTCTGAAGTTGGTCTCCTGTAGACAGCACATATACGGATCTTGTTTTTCTATCCATTCAGCCTGTCTATGTCTTTTGGTTTTAGCATTTAATCCATTTACATTTAAGGTAATTATTGATATATATGTTCTTATTACCATTTTCTTAATTGTGTTTTTTGTTTTGTTTTGGTTTGGTTTTGTTTTTGTAGGTCTTTTCCTTCTCTTATGTTTCTTGCCTAGAGAATTTCCTTTAGAATTTGTTGTAAAGCTGGTTTAGTGGTGCTGAATTCTCTTAACTTTTTCTTGTCTGTAAAGTTTTTAATTTCTCTGTTGAATCCAAATGAGATCCTTACTGGGTAGAGTAATCTTGGTTGTAGGTTTTTTCCTTTCATCACTTTAAATATGTCCTGCCACTCCCTTCTGGCTTGCAGAATTTCTGTTGAAAGATCAGTTGTTAACCTTATGAGGATTCAGTTGTATGTTGTTTGTTGCTTTTCCCTTGCTGCTTTTAATATTTTTTCTTTGTATTTAATTTTTGACAGTTTGATTAATATGTGTCTTGGCCTCTTTCTCCTTGGATTTATCCTGTATTTTGACTCTCTGAGCTTCCTGGACTTGGTTGACTGTTTCCTTACCCATATTAGGGAAGTTTTCACCTATAATCTCTTCAAATATTTTCTCATCCCTTTCTTTTTCTCTTCTTCTTCTGTTATCCCTATAATTTGAATGTTGGTGCATTTAATGTTGTCCCAGATTTCTCTGAGACTGTCCTCAATTCTTTTCATTCTTTTTTTCTCTATTTTGCTCTGAGGTAAGTATTTCCACTATTTTATCTTCCAGGTCACTTATCTGTTCTTCTGCCTCAGTTATTCTGCTGTTGTTTCCTTCTAGAGAATTTTAAATATCATTTATTATGTTGTTCATCATTGTTTGTTTGTGCTTTTGTTCTTCTATGTCCTTGTTAAAAGTTTTCTGTATTTTCTTGATTCTATTTCCAAGATTTTGGATCATCTTTACTATCATTACTCTGAATTCTTTTTCAGGTAGACTGCCTATTTCATTTTTGTTTGTTTGGTCTGGTGTTTTTTTTTTTTTTTTTTTTTTTGCTCCTTCATCTGCTGCATATTTCTCTGTCTTCTCATTTTGTTTAATTTACTGTGTTTGGGGTTTCCTTTTCTCAGGTTGCAGTTTCGTAGTCCCCACTGTTTTTGGCGTCTGCCCCCAGTGGATAACGTTGGTTCTGTGGCCTGTGTAGACTTCCTGGTGGAGGTAACTGGTGTCTGTGTTCTGCTGGATGAGTGTGGGTCTTGTCTTTTTCGTGTGTAGGACTGCATCTGGTGGTTTGTTTTGGGGTGTCTGTGAACTTATTATGATTTTAGGCAGCGTCTCTCCTAATTGGTGGGGTTGTCTTCCTGTCTTGCTAGTTGTTTGGTATTGGGTGTCCAGCACTGGAGCTTTCTGTTCATTGAGTGAAGCTGGGTCTTAGCATTGAGATGGAGATCTCAAGGAGTGCACTCACCGATGATTTTACATGGGGTCGGGAGGTCTCTGCTGGTCCAATGTCGTGAACTCGTTTCTCCCACCTCAGAGGCTTAGGCCTGACAGCCGGCTGTAGTACCATGACCCTGTCAGCCACGTAGCTTTTGGGAAGTCTGAGGTCTTCTGCCGGCATACAGTAAGTGTTCTGTAAGAGTTGTTCAGCATGTAGATGTATTTTTTATGTATTTGTGGGGAGAAAGGTAATCATCATGTCTTACTCCTCTGTCATCTTGAAGGTCCTCTCTCTTCACACCTCCTGTTGCTAGAGGATCCACATTTCATCTGGGAAGGACATAAATCTGGCAATCTCACTTCAGGCCTAGCCCATCCACCTTTTTTTTTCCTTTGTGTTTAGTCTGTTTCACTTGCTTATAATGGGCCCCATACAGAGACCCTGCTCCCAGCCCTTCAGACCAGAGGTCCTCGTGAAATGGCTGAGCCGACACCTCAGCTCAGGACATGAGCTGAAGCTCCTCATAGGACACTCTGATGTTTTGCTAAGATTTTACTGGGGATTTTTGCATCTATGTCAGAGATACTGGTCTGTAATTTTTTTGTAATATCTTTGAGAAGTTATTTATCTCTCCATTTCTAAACAATAACCTTGTTTGGTAGAGCATCCTAGGCTGCAGATTTTTCCCTTTCACCCCTTTAAATATATCATGCCACTCCCTCTGGCTGGCAAGATTTCTCCAGAAAACTCAACCGGTAGCCTTTTGGGTGTTCCCTTTTATTGACTCTGTTTTTCTCTTGCTGCCTTTAGAATTATCTCTTTATCTTTAACATTTGCCATTTTAATTACAATATATTTTATTATGGATTTGTTTAGGTTCATCTTGCTTGGGGCCCTCTGTGCTTCTTCTACCTAGATATCTGTTTCCTTCTGCAGCTTTGGAAAATTTTCAGTCATAACCTCATCACGTACATTTTCAACCCCTTCCTCTCTTCTCCTTCTTGGACCTCAATAATGCATATGTTGCTTGATTTTATCACAGAGGTCCCTTAAACTCTTTTCATTTTATTTGTTTTTCTTTTTGTTCTTCTGATGGATGATTTCCATTATTCTGTCTTCCAGATTACTTATGTGTTCTTCTGTATCACCTAGTCTGCTGTTAATTCCTTCTAAGTATGTTTTCACTCCAGGTATTTTATTCTCTAGTTCTAACTACTTTTTCAAATATTTTCTAGTTTCTTGCTAATATTGTCACTGTGTTCATCTATTCTTTTCTCTAATTCAGTTAACTTTTTTTTTTTTTTTTTACTAACGCTTGGAACTCTCTATCTGGTAAATTATTTATCTCTGTTTTATTAGTTGTTTTTTTGGGGGGTGTTCTCTTGTTCCTTCAACTGAAACAAATTCCTCTGTCTTCTCATTTTGCTTAACTTTCTCCATATCTATGAAATTAGGTTAAACAGCTACCTATTCTGGTCTTGAAATAGTGTCTTTATGTAGGAATGTCTGTATACAGTCAACATGAGCACAGTGTTTCTGGTAGGAGAGCTGGATCTGATCTGATCACGAGTCACATCTTCCTACATGTTGTGCTGGCAGCTATCACCTTATTAGTACATGGGTATGAAGATTGAAGGGCTAGACACAGAGCCAGGGCTTCCCCTCTGCTCAGTGATCAACACATCTAATTGAGGGCAGGGGCAGTATCCAAGTTGCTGAAGCAGAAGCCCTTAGGGTTTTTGTCTGAGCTGGCTTTGTTCCAAAGTGTATGTTTTCCCCTCTTCCAGCATGGGCACCCTCGCCCCAGAAGGGTGTAATGCTGGAACAGGCGAGGCTGGAGCAAGTGCTCACTGTGGGTCAGGGCTTGAGATGTGGTGGTCCTGGTCCAAGTCAGAGCTCCAGACTGTTCCTGATGGGCTGCCTCCATAAATGCAGTAATGGCTCCCCCCTCACTCTTCAGATGCCATTCCAAGTCTGGTCTGGGCTGCTCAAATCCTCACAATTGAGCACTCACCTCACCCTTCACCTTGCCCTAGTGTGGAGGTGCATTGCAGAGTAAGTGAGGCTGAAAAAGGTGCCTGGCTCAGGCTGGGGCTCACACATTGGCAGTTTCAGGGAAACCAGCCAGAGTCACGTGCAGTTTCAACCTGCTTCTTCCAACTTTGTTTAGAAAGTAAGAAAATGTATGCACACTCTTCATAAGTGAAGTTTAAGTATCTTACAGTTCTGTTAGTCCACTGGTTTTCAAACCAGCTAAGGGTATTCCTCTTCCTGATGTCCAACCCCAGGGCTAGGGTGCCCAATATGTGGCTCAAACCACTGATTCACCAAGGAGGATCTCTGCCCATGTAATGCCCTTCATCTTCTGTGTCCCCTTCTAGGGGCACAGGTTCATACCTGATCACTTCTCTTTCTACCAAATTCCCTGTGGATTTTTCTTACAGCCTTGGTTGTATAAGAGTCTTTCTGCAAGTCTCTAGTTTGTTTTCAGTGAGAACTGCCCCACCTGTAAAGATATTTTTGATGTGTTCATGGGGGGAGGTGAGCTCCACATCCTTTTACTCCACCATCCTTTTACTCCACTTTTACTCATCTTCTCCCCTATAGCTGAATTTTTAATCCAATCTGAAAATGTCTTTATTTGGACTAATGGGTTTAATTAATTCATATTTGTTTTTATTTCTGAGATTTAATTTTTCTCATTACCTAAATTTATTCTTTCTATTTATCTCATGTATTATGCTTCTTTTTATCTTTTTCCCTTTATTGCTGAACACCTTGTTTTCTCATAGCTCCCAAATTTTCTATTTTCTTTTTCTAGTTTTTTTTTTCTTCTTTCAATGGTTACCCTTGAAATTCTACTATTTTGACTTGAGTCTAATGTTAATTAAATTTACTCTTCTCCTTACAAATGAAAATACCTTAGAGAACTTTAATACCAATCAACCTCGAGATGATTTACATGTTAATATTGTCCAGGGTTTTGGTCTGAAATTTTCTATTCCTTCCAATTATGCATTATTGTTAATTATACATTATTATTATGATCCTCATTTTTAAAAATTTTATATGGATAATTCTTATATTACATTTTTTTTACTAATGTTTATGCCTACCATTCTTTCTTGTATTTCACACCTTTCTACTGTGATATTTCCTTTCTTTCTGAAGTGAAATTCTATTGCTGATAAACTGTCTACATTTGTTTTTATGAAAATGACTTCACATTTCCATTGTTCTGAAAAGAGCCATATATAGAAGAAAAGTGATCAATTAAAAATAAAACTAAAATGTTAAAATATTCAGCTAAAATAATTTGAATGGAGAAGGAGAACTCAATGAAGTCCATGAAAGTAAAAAGCCTTATCTATTTTGGTCACTGATGAACCCCAGTCTGAACCCCAATCATGTGATGGATGCCTGAACATACCATATGCTCAATAATTATTCAATGATGTAATGCCTGATCATGTAGAATTAGGAACTTTTAATCACATCCTTTTAGAGCAGGAAAAGAATGATTAGAAGGGAACACATGTGCTACCATTGAAATAGTAAAGTTATATAAGGACAGAAAAATTCCAAAGCTGGGGAAAAGAACATCTGAAAGAATATTAAACAGTTATTGGCCCTCCCTAAGACTTGTGAGCATTTTGTCTCTAAATATGAATAATTGCTTCAGTGTAGAAATCAGTGGTAAGTGATTCTCTAATTGAAACAAATGTGGGGATTTGAGAAAAGATTTTATTTAAGCACATTTAATAAGTTGAAGAAATTTCAGAGCAACAAGCTCTGACGGCAGCCAATTCCACACAGGACTAAAGTGCCTCAGGGACATGTTGAGTATGAGATTAACACCGTGAAGGATGCAAATTTTCTTGGAAGATAGCTTGTTGCAGATGTGTGGTACTCTGTTCCTAGAAGAGAAAGGAAGTTTTCATGAGATAGAACTCATAATCCGTTCAAAACTTGGTGTCAAGGAAGGTTGAGGGATAGTGGAAATTATGTGATTTTAAATATGTTAGATGGGGAAGAAAACAGCTTCAAGACATGAGGATTTGGGCCTATTAGAATAAATTTCTAAATAAAGTAAGTGGTGAAGGATATCTAAAATACAACTTTCAGTACATGATATGAATAGCACCCTTTCTCCTCTTCACGTCACAATCCCTTAACTGACAGAAGATTACTTTTAATCCAGTTTAAGGTCTGAAAGAATTATATCCATTGTGATGGTTAATTTTATGTGCCAGTATGTCTGGGCCACAGAACACAGATAATATGTTCAAATATTATTCTGAATGTTTCTGTGAGGATACTTTGGATGAGATTAATATTATATCAGTGGAATGACCTTTTTAAGACTCAGTTATAGTGTCAGTTAGGTGTCAATACATTGAAAAACTGGGGCCATGTTCTCCAAGAGGTTGTATATGCTTTGAGTCAGTATCCAGTGTATGGTGCTCTTTCTCAGATAGCCAAGATTCACAGATATAGAAATGAAAGGGGAGAAATGGGAGTTGCACTCTTTACTATTACCCCTAGTCACCCATTAGCAAACTGTTTGCTTCCTGTCCCTGTGACCTTGTACTCCGTTGTTCTAGAGGTCATAGTTCCAAAGGAAGAAATGCTTCCACCAGGAAACACAACAATGATTCTATTGAACTAGAGGTTGAGACTGCCACTAAGCCACTTTGGACTCTATGTCTCTGAATCAATAGGCAAAATGAAAGTTATGGTGTTGGCTGGGGTGAATCATCCTGAGTACTAAGTGGAAACTGGACTCTATTCCACAACAGAGATGCCCTAAGAGATCTCCTATATTCTCCTGGAATATAGGAGATCTCTTAGGGCATCTCTCAGTATTACTATGACCTGTGATTAAAGTCAATGGAAAACTACAGTAATCCAGTCCAGACAGGTCTACTACTGGACCAGAATATTAAAGAATGGAGAAGGTTTGGATCATTGTACCAGGTAAAAGACCATGACCAGCTGAGGTGCTTGCTGAAGGTAAAGGGAATATAGGATGGGTAGTGGAAGAACATACTTATAAATACCAGCTATGATCATGGCACCAGTTACAGAAATGAAGACTATAATCATCATGAGAATTCCTTCTTTATTTCATTACAAATTTGTGTGATGTATATATACACATATATATACATTTATACACATGCTTATGTATTTGTATGGTATATATGTGATATGTATTTTATATATATTTATATATACATGTAGATGTAAATATTTTTGTTTTCTCCCTTCTCTTATTCCCCTATCATGTAACATAAGATATATTGACTTTATATCATAGTATTTAATTATTCTTAACTTTACATTATGGTATGTTAGTTATGAAATATGAAGAATAATAAACATCAGTCAAGGAGTTTTCATCCTCTTCTGGGCAAAGAGTATGTTTTCTGTTGCATGCAGGATAGTTACATTGTGTTAGGTGGAAGTATGATTTTGTTATTTTCTTTATTTGGAGATTAAATATGGCTTAAGGAGAAGCATTTGGGTGTCATGTTGACAGGGGGTGCTGGGTCATGGTTTTCAAGTAAGTAGTCAAACATTATTCTGGATGTTTCTATGAAGGATTTTTGGATGTGAATACATTTAAATTGGTGGACTTTGAGTAAAACAGATTGTTCTCTGTAATGTGAGTAGGCCTCATGCAATCAGTTGAAGGTCTCAGTAGAACAAAAGACTGACTTCTCCCAAGCAAGATGAAATTCTGCCAGCAGATGGCTTTTGGATTTGAATTCAACATCTGTTCTTCCCTGTGTCTTCAGCTTGACTGCCTTTGGATTTTAGCTATCAATACCACATCAGCTCTGCCCTGGTGTCCAGCCTGCCAGTCCACCCTGCAAATTTTGGACTTGCCAGCCTTCACAATATCATGATCCAATTTCTTAAAGTAACCAACCCCTCTCTATATATTAGTATATATATATACCCTAATATATACAGTGACAGGAAAAACACTGACTATTATAGCCATTGTGGCAGAACCACAGTCTAGTTTGCTTATACTGAATGAATCTCAATGCAGCACACATAAGTTTATGACTGCTGACTTGTTTTTCCCACAAATAAATCCTATTATTAATGATTGAGTAACATTTATAAACCAGCAGCTCTTATGTTTGAATGAAGAGGCTGAGTTTAGGGAGACAAAGAGACAGAGAGAGAGAGAAAGAGAAAGAAACAGATATAGAGAGAGATTAAGAAAAGTAGGCATACAAACATATGAGAATGTGACACTACTAGCTCAGCATCTGGATCAGAGTACAAATTCAACAAATGTAACCTCTATTATCATAACCATTATCAACTGAAATTGTTATTGAATACAGAAAAGAATCATACCAAAAGGAGAAAATTAGACACACTATGGCTATGTTGATTAAAAAATGCTCAACCACGAAAGAGCTGAATTTGAGTTGCACCTTTCTTTCCTACTTTATAATTCATCATAAGAATGTGAAAAAAAACCTATTCTTTTAAAAGATGATTTGTCTCCACTGATTATTTTTCCATATATAGAAATAAACCAAAATTGAAATTCTTTCTACTTTGCAAAACAAAAGATGCTATAAGCATGCAGGTCAATTTGAAAATCAACATCTTAATGCTATAATTTGATTTAAATTTTATTTTATTTCATGTGTGTTTAATCTTCAGTGGCTCTACAAAATTACTGAGGACCACTTATACCATATTGCATTTTCTTATAATTCTTATAATTGTTTTCTTTATTCTCTTGGTCAAAATTAAAGAATGTAAACAACTCCAACCATCCACCAGTTACTGCCTATAGCTCAAAGCCAAGGAATTCTAGATAATGAATAGTTCTCCTCACCAAGCCTGAATTTGGCACAAAAATTACATAAGATATATAAAAAATATATAAATTTCATCTAAATTTCAAATGTTAATCATACCTTACTAGAAATTACGTTGAATATAAATGAAGTAAAACACTTGATCCAATGTCTGAAACTTATAAAACAGATTTTATAAAAAAGATCAAAACTAAATGCTGTCTATAAGAGATACAATTTACATTCAAAGATACAAATAAGTTAAAAGTGAAAGGATAGAAAAAATATACTATGCAAAATATAAACCAAACAGTGGAGTGGCTATACTGATGATATCAGACAAAATAGCCTTAAAGACAAAAAATTGTTACTAGAGACCAAAAAAAAAAAGATTTTTTTTAATGATAATAGGGTCAATACATCAAGAAAATGTAAGCATAGATGTATGTAAAAATAGAGCTCCAAAACACATAAAAACTGAAAGGATTGAAGGGGGAAATAGGCATATAAAAATGATAGTTGAGGCTTCCATAACTCACTTGCAATGGAAGATAGAACAACTAGACAGAAGTCAATGTGAGAGTCGATGATTTGAACAATACTATAAATCAACTGGACTTAATATCTATAGAACACTACCCAACAATTACAAAATAAAAATTCTTCTCAAGTCACTTGATAGACCACAGACTTCACTAAAAAGCAAGCCTCAATAAATCTAAAAAGGTTAAAATAATACAAAACATATTCTTTCACCATAAAGGAATTAAAGTATAAATTAAAAGAATAAAACTTGGGAAATTCAGTAATATGTAGATATTAAAAAATATAAAATAACTAATGAGTCAACGAAGTATTCATGAGAGAGAGAGAAAATACTTTGAGATGAATAAAAAGTAAAAGAAAATTTAGTGAAACTTATAGTTTGCAGCTAAAACAGTGCTCAAGTGGCAATTTATACATATAAATCCATATATTAAAATAAATCAAACACCTCAAATCAATAACTTAAACTTCTACCTTAAGAAACTGGAGAAGCAACAGCAAACTAAACCCAAAGCAAGCAGAAAAAAAGAAATAAATAATAATATGGCTAAAATGAATGAATTAGGGAATAGAAAAACAATGGATAAAATCAATGAAACCAAAGTTTGTTCTTTGAAAAGATCAAAAAAATTGAATAAAATTTAGTAACCTGCAGCAGGTTTTCTATCTTTCTATAATTAGGTTAGGAGAAAATAATTAAGAATCCACTGTAGTAGGAAGAAGCAAGAGTCTTCTTGGTTCTGGCATTTGATGAGATAGGTATTCAGTTACTGTGAATCATAAACACAAATTAATCATATTAGAGATATTTATATTTCCTGAATTAATTAGTGTTATTTATGATTGTTTCCTTTGAGACTTGTTTATTTCTGTTCCAACTGTTACGTTCTTTCTTTCAAATTAATTTCCAAATTAAAAAACATTCTATAAGTTTAACTTAGTTTGTAATGGGTGTTACAAACTAAATAAAATGTTGATATGACCCCACAGGAAAAACAAATGCAACAAAATCCTAATATTAACCAATGTAATAATATACCATATTAAAAGAACAAAGATCAAAAACTGTATGATCATCTCACCAAAGGTTTCATCTCAGATAGAGACTCTGACAAGATCTAATATGCTTTCATGATAGAAACATTCAATAATTTAGAAATAGGAGGAATTTCCTTAACTTAATAAAAGGAATCTCTGAAAACCCCATAACAAACATCCACTATATGTAATAGATAAAGACAGAATTTGTCCTCCTTCAGCTCAAGAACAAGACAAGAAACAACTGTCAGCTCTGGCCACTTCTAATCAACAATGTACTTTAGGTTCTAACCAGGAAATTAGGCAAGAAAGATAAATAATAGGCAATCAGATTTAAGAAAAGGAAGTAAACATATCTATTTACACATGGCATGATCTTACATATATAAACCCTAAGCAATCCATTACAAAAGTATTAGAAGTAATAAACAAGTTCAGCAAAATTGAAATATACAAGATTAATAATACATACACATTAATTGTATTTCCAAAAACTTTCAATGAGTAATACAAATATAAAAATTTTTAAATTCTATTCCAACAACATAAGAAATTACAAAATGGCTAAGAATAAATTTTAAAAAGTAGTGCAAGATATTTACACTTAAAAATAGAAAATACTCTGGAAAGAAATTAGAGAAGCTCAAAATAAATGGAAATACAAGTCTTTTTTGATGGACCAAACTATTTACCATTGTAAGTTTAGTGATTATGTTGAGCAATTGGAATTCCCATACATGCAAGTGGGGGTGTAAAATGGTATTGCTACTTTGGAAAACTTGCAGGTTTTTAAAAAATAATTTAAAAATTAGAACTTTAAAAAAGTATCCTATGATGCTATGATTTCCCAGCTAGAAATATTCTAAAGAAGAATAAAAAAGTATGTCTATAAAAAGATGTGTATAAAAGTGTTCATAACAGCTACTTTCATAGCAGACAGAAACTGAAAGCAACCAAAATGTTCACAGAGAACAGATAAGCACATTGTGATGTTTTTATACATTGGAAAACTACTCAGCAATAAAAATAAATAATTATCTATTAATAAAAGCAATAAATTGTATGAATCTCAACAATATTTTTATAAGTGAAAGACCATAGGCACAAAAGAGAACATAT
The DNA here is from genome assembly GCF_949774975.1 of Lagenorhynchus albirostris. Lineage (NCBI taxonomy): Eukaryota > Metazoa > Chordata > Mammalia > Artiodactyla > Delphinidae > Lagenorhynchus > Lagenorhynchus albirostris. The sequence continues at coordinate 35,764,231 of NC_083112.1, read as the reverse complement.
TGCATGATTCCATCCATATTAAGTTCAAAAGCAAGAAGAACCTGGTCAAGGTAATAGAAATCAGAAGAGAGATGGTATGGAAACTTTTGACTGAAATGTGGCACAAAGAAAGTTTCAGAGGTGATAAAAAATTTTTAAATTGGAGTGATGGTTATGGCATATAGATACACAAATATATATATATATGTGTGTGTTTCTGTATTATATATATATATATCTGTATATGTATAAGATAAATAATTAGAAATATAATATTTTTATTAGATCAGATGACAAATGAGAAGCATAGGAAAGAAGAAAGACATATACTGTATTTGTCAAGGTTCTCCAGAGAAACAGAATGAATAGGATGTGTGTGTATATGCACATGAAGAGAGAGAGAGAGACAGAGACAGAGAGAGCTGAGTGCCAATTTTAAGGAATTGGTTCACACAATTGTGAGGACTAAGTCTGAAATCTGCAGGGCAGGCTGGCAGGCTGGAGACCCAGGGAAGAGTTGGTGTTGCAATCTCAAGTCCAAAGGCAGTATGGCAGTAGAGTTCCCTCTTTTTGGAGCCCTCAATCTTTTTTCTTAAGGCTGCCATTTGATTAGATGAGGCTTACATCAGGTTGGGTGATATGCTTTATTCAAAGTGTACTGATTTAACTATTAATTGTATATAAATATACCTTTGTAGCAACATCTGGATTGATGTGTGACCAAAAACTAGGTACAATGGGTTAGTCCAGTTAACATGTAAAATTAACCATTGCATACACTGATGTGATTATTGCTTATGGTAGAAAACTGAGGGGGAGAGGACCTTCAAGATGATAGAGGAGTAAGACATGGAGATCACCTTCCTCCCCAAAAATGCATCAAAAATACATCTACATGTGGAACAACTCCTACATAACACTTACTGAATGCTGGCGGAAGGTCTCAGGCTCCCCAAAAGACAAGAAAATTGCCATGTACATGGGTAGGGCAAAAGAAAAAAAGAAAAAAAAAACAGAGACAAACGAAAAGGGATGGGACCTGCACCTCTGAGAGGGAGCTGTGAAGGAGGAAAAGTTTCCACACACTAAGGAAGCCTCTTCACTGGCGGAGACGGGGAGGGTAAGAGGGAGGGAAGCTTCGGAGCCATGGAGGAGAGTGCAGGGGTGCAGAAGGCAAAGCAGAGAGATTCCTGCACAGAGGATCGGTTCTGACCAGGCTGAGAGGCTAGTCTGCACACCTGCTGTGGCAGGTGGGGGCTGGGAGCTGAGGCTTGGACTTCAGAGACCAGATCCCAGGGAGAGGACTGGAGTTGGCTACGTGAACACAGCCTGAAGGGGGTTAGTGCAACACAACTATCCAGGAAGGAGTCTGGGAAAAAGTCTGGGCCTTCCTAAGAGGCAAGAGACCATTGTTTCAGGGTGCACAAGGAGAGGGGATTCCTTTCCCGACTGCCCATAGAAGGCAAAGCACTGCCTAAACAAGCTCCAGAGCCTGGCGAGAACCATGGCTAACAGCTCAGACACTAGAGCCGGGCATGAAACTCTAATGCTGCTGTTACAGCCACCAAGAATCCTGTGTGCAAGCACAAGTCACTATCCACACCATCCCGCCCCAGGAGCCAGGGTCCCATGATCCAGGAACAACTTCCCCAGAATATACGGTGCACCTCAGGCTATTGCAATGTCACACCGGCCTCTGCCACAGCAGGTTCACACTGCATTCCAACTATAACTGCCATACCCCTCCCTCCCCCCAGTCTGAGTGAGCCAGGGCCCCCTAATCAGCTGCTGCTCTAACCCTGTCCTGTCTGGGTGAGAAGAGAAGCCCAAGGGCAACCTACATGAAGAGGTAGGGCCAAAACCAAAGCTGAAATGCAGGAATTGTGTGAACAAAGAAAAGAAAGGGAAATTTCTCAGTGCAGCACCAGTAGCAGCAGATTAAATCCCCGCAATCAACTTGATGTACCCTTCATTTGAGGAATAACTGTATAGACAATGAATCATACGAAAATTGAGGAGGTGGACTTTGAGAGCAACAGTAGACTTGGGGTTTGCTGTTTGTGACTGACTTGTTCCTGATTTTTATGTTTATATTAATATACTTTTTAGCACTTGTTATCATTGGTGGATTTGTTTATTGGTTTGGTTGCTCTCTTCTTTTTTAAATTATTATTACATTTTTACTTTAATAATTTAAAAAAATATTCTTTTTTTTTCTTTCCTTTTTCCTCCCTTTTCTTCTGAGCCATGTGGTTGACAGGGTCTTGCTGCTCTGGTGTGGTGTCAGGCCTGAGTCTCTGAAGGGGGAGAGCTGAGTTCAGGACACTGAACCACCAGAGACCTCCGGCCTTATATAATATCAATCTGTGAGAGCTCGCTCAGAGATCTCTATCTCAACACTAAGACCCAGCTCCACCCAATGGCAAGCAAGCTCCAGTGCTCGACACCCCAGGCCAAACAACTAGCAAGACAGGAACACAAACCAATCCATTAGCAGAGAGGCTACCTAAAATAATAATAAGTTCACAGATACCCCAAAACAAACCAACAGACATGACCCTGCCCACCAGAGAGAAAAGACCCAGCCCCACCCACCAGAAAGCAAGCACCAATCTCCTCTACCAGGAAGCCTCCACAAGCCACAGAATCAACCTTACCCACTTGGGGCAGACACCAAAAAGAGTCAGAACTAGGAACCTGCAGCCTGAGAAAAGGAGACCTCAAACACAGTAAGTTAAACAAAATGAGAAGACAAAGAAATATGCAGCAGATGAAGGAGCAAGGTAAAAAAACCCACCAGATCAAACAAATGAAGAGGAAATAGGCAGTCTACTTGAAAAGAATTCAGAGTAATGTTAGTAAAGGTGATCCAAAATTTTTGAAATAGAGTGAAGAAATCACAAGAAATGTTTAGTAAGGACCTAGAAGAACTAAAGAGCAAACAAACAATGATGAACAACACAATAAGTGAAATTAAAATTTCTCTAGAATGAATCAATAGCAGAATAACTGAGACATAAAAACAGATAAGTGACCTGGAAGATAAAATAGTGGAAATAACCACCACAGAGCAGAATAGAGAAAAAAGAATGAAAAGAATTGAGGATAGCCTCAGAGACCTCAAGGACAACATTAAACACACCAACATTTGAATTATAGGGGTCCCAGAAGAAGAAGAGGAAAAGAAATTGTTGAGAAAATATTTGATGAGATTATACTTGAAAACTTCCCTAATATGGGTAAGGAAATAGTCAATCAAGTCTAGGAAACACAGAGAGTCCAAACATGGAGGCTAAACAATATGCTACTAGACAACAAAGAGATCACTGAAAAAATTAAAGAGGAAATCAAAAATACCGAGAAACAAATGTCCATGAAAACACGACAACCTAAAACCTATGGGGTGCAGCAAAAGCAGTTCTAAAGGGAAGTTATTAGCAATACAATCCTACCTCAAAAAACAAGAAAAATCTCAAATAAACAACCTAAAGTAATTAAAGAAAGAAGAATAAGAAAACCCCTAAGTTAGCAGAAGGAAAGAAATGATAAAGATCAGATCAGAAATAAATGAAAAAGAAATGAAGGAAACAATAGCTAAGATCAATAAAATAAAAGTTGGTTCACTGAGAGATAAACAAAATTGCTAAACCATTAGCCAGACTCCTCAAGGAAAAGAAGATTACTCAGATCAACAGAATTAGAAATGAAAAAGGAGAAGTAACAACTGACACTTCAGAAATACAAAGGATCATGAGAGATTACTACAAACAACTATATGCCAATAAAATGGACAAACTGGAAGAAATGGACAAATTCTTAGAAAAGCACAACATTCCAAGACTGAATCAGGAAGAAATAGAAAATATAAATAGACCAGTCACAAGCACTGAAATTGAAACTGTGATTAAAAATCTTTCAGCAAACAAAATCCCAGGACCATCTGGCTTCACAGGTAAATTCTATCAAACATTTAGAGAAGAGCTAACACCTATTCTTCTCAAACTCTTCCGAAATATAGTAGAGGGAGGAACACTCCCAAACTCATTCTATGAGGCCACCATCACCCTGATACCAACACCAGACAAAGATGTCACAAAAAAGAAAACTGCAGGCTAATATCACTGATAAACATAGATGCAAACATCCTCAACCAAATACTAGCAAACAGACTCCAACGGCACATTAAAAGGATCATACAGCATGATCAAGTGGGGTTTATGTCAGGAATGCAAGGATTCTTCAATATACACAAATCAATCAATGTGATACACCAAATTAACAAATTAAATGAGAGAAACCATACAATATTCTCAATAGATGCAGAAAAAGCTTTCAGCAAAATTCAACACCCATTTATGATAAAAACTATCCAGAATGTAGGCATAGAGGGAAATTACCTCAACATAATAAAGGTCATATATGACAAACCCACAGCCAACACCATTCTCAGTGGTGAAAAACTGAAACCATTTCCTCTAAGATCAGGAGCAAGACAGGGTTGCCCACTCTCCCCACTATTATTCAACATACTTTTGGAAGTTTTAGCCACAGAAATCAGAGAAGAAAAAGAAATAAGAGGAATCCACATCAGAAAAGAAGAACTAAAACTGTCACTGTTCACAGATGACATGATCCTATACATGGAGAATCCTAAGATGCTACCAGAAAACTACTAGATCTAATCAATGAATTTGGTAAAGTAGCAGGATACAAAATTAATGCACAAAAATCTCTCACATTCCTAAGCACTAATGATGAAAAATCTGAAAGAGAAATTAAGGAAACACTCTTATTTCCCATTGCAACAAAAAGAATAAGTTGCCTAGGAATAAACCTACCTAGGGAGATAAAAGACCTACATGCAGAAAACTATAAGACACTGATGAAAAAATTAAAGATGATACAAACAGATAGAAAGATATACCGTGTCTTGGATTGGGAGAATCAAAATTGTGAAAATGACTATACTACCCAAAGCAATCTACCAATTCAATGCAATCCCCACCAAACTACCAATGACATTTTTCACAGAACTAGAATTAAAAAAGTCACAATTTGTTTGGAAACACAGAAGAGCCAAAGAGCCAAAGTAATCTTGAGAAAGAAAAATGGAGCTGGAGGAATCAGGCTCCCTGACTTCAGACTATACTACAAAGCTACAGTAATCAAGAGGCTGGAACTAAAACAGAAATATAGATCCATGGATCAGTATAGAAAGCCTAGAGATAAACTGATGCATATATGGTCACCTTGTCTTTGATAAAGGAGGCCTGAATATACAATGGGGAAAAGATAGGCTCTTCAATAAGTGGTGCTGGGAAACTGGACAGCTACACATAAAAGAATGAAGTTAGAACACTTCTTAACACCATACACAAAAATAAACTCAAAATAGGTTAAAGACTTAAATGTAAGACTGGACATTATAAAACCCTTAGAGGAAAACATAGGAAGAACACACTTTGACATAAATTACGGCAAGATCCTTTTTGACCCACCTCCTAAAGTAATGGAAATAAAAACAAAAATAAACAAATGGGGCTAAAGAAACTTAAAAGCTTTAGCACAGCAAAGGAAACCATAAACAAGGTGAAAAGTCAACCCTCAGAATGGGAGAAAATATTTGCCAATGAAATATCTGACAAAGGATTAATCTCCAAACTATACAAGCAGCTCATGCTGCTCAATAACAAAAAAACAAACAACCCAACCCAAAAATGGGCAGAATACCTAAATAGACATTTCTGCAAAGGAGATATACAGATTGCCAACACACACATGAAAGGATACTCAACATCACTAATTATTAGAGAAATGCAAATCAAAACTACAATGAAGTATCACCTCACACTGGTCAGAATGGTCATCATCAAGAAATCTACAAACAATAAATGCTACAGAGGGTGTGGAGAAAAGAGAACCCTCTTGCACTGTTGGTGAGAATGTAAATTGATAGAGCTACTATGGAGAACAGTATGGTGGTTCCTGAAAAAACTAAAAATAGAACTACCATATGACCCAGCAGTCCCACTACTGGGCATATAACCTGAGAAAACCATCATTCAAAAAGAGACATGTACCACAATGTTCATTGCAGCCCTATTTACAGTAGCCAGGACATGGAAGCAATCTAAGTGTCCATCAGCAGATGAATGGATAAAGAAGATGTGGCACATATATATAATGTAATATTACTCAGACATAAAAGGAAATGAAATTGAGTTATTTGTAGTGAAGTGGATGGACCTAGAGTCTGTCATACAGAGTGAAATAAGTCAGAGAGAGAAAAACAAATATTGTATGCTAACACATATATATTGAATCTAAGGGAAAAAAAATGGTTCTGAAGAACCTAGGGCAGTACAGGAATAAAGACGCAGACATAGAGAATGGACTTGAGGACACGGCATGGGGAAAGTTTAAGCTGGGACAAAGTGAGAGAGTGGCACAGACTTATATACACTATCAAATGTAAGATAGATAGCTAGTTGGGAAGCCGTCACATAGCACAGGGAGATCAGCTCGGAGCTTTGTGACCACCTAGAGAGGTGGGATAGGGAAGGTGGGAGGAAGACACAGGAAGAAGGAGATATGGGGATGTATGTACATATATAGCTGAATCACTTTGTTATAAAGCAGAAACTAACACACCACACCACTGTAAAGCAATTATACTCCAATAAAGATGTTTTAAAAGAAAATGACCATTCCCTGTCATTATTGAGGCAGAATTTCTGTCTTAGAGTGCCACTATAGATTTATTTTTGCATGAGATAAAGAAATCCTTATTTGCTTGAGCTATTATAATTGTCTCACTTGTGTCTCACAAGCTCTAACTAATATACAATAAAAAAGAGAGCTTTGAGGACAGTATAATCATGGATACCAAGGAAACAGGGTCTATTTTCTCTATTAAGTTCTAAGACATGTCCAACAATATTAGAAAAATAAATTTAAGCATGAGCATAAATTCATTTGGTAGGTAAACAGGGAATACAATTGGTAAAATAGGAAAATTTTTATATTTTTAATTTTTTATACTTTTAATATTTTGTGATACATCCTCCGAAAAATATCAAAATTTTGAAAATATGAGATATATCTATGAGTCATTTAGAAATTCCCAGATTATTCTAAATACTATTTTGTTACTATTTCTGCATTTAGCCCTTATTGCCTCCCATGGTATGTTCTACTAACCCAAGCTGTTAATTAATAATCATTGATGACAATAAACAAAGCTTGTGAGTTCTGACTCTCGTTGATGTATGTACAATTCTTGGGGGGCAAATCATCTGCTCTGACAATTTCTCTTAAAGCATTTAAACATCACTAATTACACCTCTGCATATTTTAGGCACTTAAAAGGTCTGAGTGTGGGTGTGACTATAAACCAGGAATTAAAGAGCTTTCACATTCTTGAATTGAGAAAAATACCTGAAACTCCAAACTCATCCTGGAAGATGAATCTCCTATTAGAGAAGGGCTTCTGGTACATGACCTTACCAACAATTTGTAAATCTCATTGAGGATCTCTTACTCTATGCTAACACCATTCTAGCAGCAGTTCACAGAGAATCAAGCATCTATAAAACCCCTCACTTTTTTTCTCCTGAAAGAGTTGAAAAGAAGAGGAAATTTTAGAAAAGCTTTATTAAAAAATAATTTAAAATACCCCATTACCAAGTGAATGATGTAAAGTATTTTAAAAGCTTGTTTTTAAAGTACAGCTTGTGTACCACAGCTAACATATGTTTTTCTCACTTAAAAAAGTAAAAATGTCCTAGCCTGAGTTATTCACTTCTTACCTCCCATTCTATTTTTGATATCCATCACTCATGGAGAGGTTAGACATTTAAAGCCTACGAACAGAAGCAGCCTTTATTATAATCTATCTAGGATACATTTGTTCAGCTGTAGTTTCTAGTAATAAGACACATTGTTTTCAATAGAAGTATTATATCATTTCAACATTCTGGCAAGACACTCAGTTCTAACACAAAACAAAACAAAAAAAATCAAAAACAAAACCAACACTCTGTTTTCCACTATAGAATGAAATTATAATATCATAGATTAATGAAATGTGGATCCACATAAGTATTTCAGAAAGAGGCTTTCTCAAACCAGGTTACAAAATCACACAGACCTTCTAAAATATGAGTAATTCAAAATTAAAAAATATGTGAGGAAACAGTCACTGATAATTTAGAATATGCAGATAAAACAAAAATGATAAAAGACTCTAAGACATTGAGCTAATAGTACTGTAATACTGCAGTAATACAGAGCTAACAGTACTGTAGTACTCTTTTTTTCAGAAAGAAAATATTTTAAAAATAGATTTATTTAAAATGATTAAAAGCTTATAAGATTAGAGATATAAAAGAATGAGATAATATGAAAAAGTACAAGCAGATGTGAAAAAGAACCAAAATTTTATTTCTATTAAAGAAAAATATAGACTTTCAAATCTAAATCCCCTTAGGCAGTTTACTTTAAAGATATATACAGAGGGAAAGGGAATTGACAGCTAGGAGACAAAACTGAGTATATTACAAAATGCAACATGAGAAATTGAAAAGATGGATGATAATTAAGAGAATTCAAGAGACCTTGAAGATAAAATAAATGTGTCAGTACATGTATAAAAAGAATTTTCAAAATAATAATAATGTTGACTCAAAGTGAATATTTTTGTAGAAACAGAGACCAGATAAAAATAGACTAACATCTTCAATATCAAATGATATCAAATAAATGATTCTACTACCTGCTAAATATTCTTCAAGATTAATAATTAAATATTGATAATCCAATCAAAAATATAAAAAATCTTCTCTGAAAGAATTATTTAAAAATAGGCTTCCAAAATGAATTAAATCCAAAAGGAAAAATCATGCTGCAAGGTGCAATGATGTCACATTATTTTTCTTTTAAAATATGTTTTTGGGCTTCCCTGGTGACACAGTGGTTGAGAGTCCGACTGCTGGTGCAGGGGACACGGGTTCGTGCCCCGGTCCGGGAGGATCCCGCATGCCGCGGAGCGGCTGGGCCCATGAGCCATGGCCGCTGGGCCTGTGCGTCCAGAGCCTGTGCTCCACAACGGGAGAGGCCACAACAGTGAGAGGCCCGTGTACAGCCAAAAAAAGAAAAAAAAGTTGTATATCTTAAATTCATGTAAGTTAGTAACTGAGAAATGTGAACTAGTTGCAAGTATTATACAAGGAAAGAAAATGGAATGTTATTTTATTTATACTATGTATCTTTCTACTTCTAAGAAATATCTTAAAACAAAAAGAGAATTATTGATTTATACCAACTGCTCTGTCAGTCACATAAAGAATTTTAGCATTATTCTTCACTTTTAGGAGAAAAAACATTGTTTTTGTTTCTTTACAGAATAGATTGCAAAAATAGTTCCTTTTAAATATTTTTTAAAATTTTATTTGGCAGAATATTTGAAAAATAAAATATAAAACACATACTCTTCTTTTTCATTGCAGGTGAAAATGCTTTCATGAATGAAACATTAAAGAAACAGAACAGGATTTATACCTAAATCATTAAAGGGAGAAAATAGGAAAATCTCAAGGGTGAAATCTCAAGAATAACAAACTGAGCCTGTGGATTATGCTTTTATTTATTATTTCTTTAAATTATTAAGGTATTGCAGTTTATGCTATTTTATTCTTGATGTTATGTGAAAATACTCAATTTAGCTAAAATAATATAGTATTACATCAGTATTTTTTTTAAAGCTTACAGAATTTAATGATAATTCTGCAGATGTGGCCTATTTTCAATAAAGTGTACTAGCAACACTCTAGTACACTCTAGTGGCAATAGGGCTGCACGTGAAATTAGTTCACACTAGATGGCAATATTTCCTTAACAGGAGGCTTATTTCATGCTTACGTAAAGTAGTCCTATTTATATTATCAGCTAAATGTTTCTCCTTCTTTCTCCTCCTTTCTTATCTCTCCCAATACCCATTTTTACTGCTTGTTTGCTGAAATCCTATTGTTCCGTCTTTTGATGACCAAACTCTAACTCTATAGATTCCCTGCTGCGTGATTTGTTCCTTCATGCTGAGGCTCCCTTGTACTCATCATAATAAATTGTGAAGTCTATGGAAAGAAATGTCAGGATATTAGAAAAGATGCTTGTGTGATGAGCATAATGGTGGGCATGATAAGAATGAGATATGATATTGGGACATTGCTCAGATATTGAGGAGTCAGCAGTCTAGTGTACAAGGTAAACTGAAGTTTGATTCCTTTGCTTACTGATAGCTTAAGTGAGCCATCTACTCAGAAAAGTCATAGAAGCAGAAAAAACAAGCAAAAAATTGTAGATATCAGAGAATGATGCTAAGGTAGATAGTAACCCATGTGTTAAAAATAGGACTAAATTGAGGAGCTGGAGTATAAATATACTTTATTTCTGTTATAACTGTAATGAACTTACTGCTTACTATTGATCAGACACTGATAATAAATGCTATACATTTAATCCTCATAGCAATCCTGTCACTTGTCCATGGGAAAGCTGGTTAGTTAAAAGGGTCTAAGCCAAGTTGCCCCAAATTAAAAACAGCTTTCTTGTTCAATTGACTAAAAATTATGATACATAAAGAAACCAAGGCATATATCCAGCAGATAAATTTATCAAGCCCATTAAAACTATTACAACAAAAAGGAACAATTTTTAAAGGAGAGAAAGGGGAAATGATTATATATACAAGTGGTTGAATATTCCCCCAAATAAGTATGTTTTAAAAATCCTCATTTGATATAATTTATTTGATTAGCCAAATATCCTGCCACAGCTCTGCTTTCAGGAGGACCTCCCTGGTCCACTGTCCTGCATGGCAGTGAAGCAAAGAATTAAAAAGATGTTTTGCTTTGGTCACTGCTCTTTTTGTTAATGCAAATTTGAGGTCCCAGAGATTGGCTAAGTAGTTGAACAATTATAGCTCTTTGTCTATTGTTTTGATATTTCTCTGAAAGCAGTTACATTTGATCTATTTTGTAAACTCACTGAATTCAAATATTTCATTGCATAGTGATCCTTGGCCAGAACAAATGCTGGATATCGTGGACTCAGTTTAACAGATTTCCCACCCCTCTCTTGCTTTATTTCCTTTTAGCCACAATGACCTTCTTTCTTTATAGGCATGTGTTAAGAGATGCGCAGGGATAATGGGGCATTCTGGAATGTGATCTGATTGCTCCCAGCTTCAGAGCTTGTTCCTACCTTGTTTCCAAAATCACACTTCCAATCTGCAATGTAATGCTTCTAGCAACGCACTATAATGAATGCTTAGATGATCAGATAATCCCAGGAAAGTTTTGCCTAATCAATTATTGTCCTTTGTATTTGGTCATTCTCTTCTGGAGCTCCTAAGATACTTCTCTATGATTTTAAGAATGTGGTTTCTTACATCTTCCATAAAGAAGTCCATTTTGCCACACATATTTCCAACACCTCTTAAGAGTTGCTTGCTTTGCATTTGGGTCAGGTGGAGCTTGTTTCTTGTCTTTGGAAATACACAGTGTTGATAGACTTTTGAATCACCAGGCAAAAAAACTGTGGAGGCATACTTAAGTTACATTACACCTTCCAAATCCAAAAAGACCAAAAATAAAAGGGAGGAGTTCTCTAAATCCAAATATTTTCTACATTTTATTTATTAGATCTCCATTCTTTAATGATCAATTAATTTCACATAATAAGAACTGGCAAATTCAATTAACATTTTAAAACATCATATGTGCTATGTGTCTACCCAAATATGGTCTCACACAGTTCCACATCCACCATTTTATGCTCTATTTTGTGGTACTTTGTGGTACTGGAAGCTCAAAACTTTTTTTTTTTTGCCTTGTTTTGCTTTATTGTAAACCGAGTCCATGTAGGTTTCACCAATAGTGGGCGCTAGTGAGAGATTAGAAAAGAGAAGGCAGTAGTTGAAGAAATTGTTCCTTCCCATCAGCCTCTTCCTCATAGTTTTACACCTGCCGGCTGCATTTTGTTCTAGTTTCTAGTTGTTTTCCACTCTCCCAAAATTAGCTTCATTTTGCCCCCTCAAAGACAATTGTCCCAGCCAGACTTTTCAATAGTCTGAGTTTCAGCTTCAAGGGACCTTCCTTCTGGCCTCCTGAGGCACCAGCACTAACAAAGCACCAACTCCTGTTCAGGTGTTAGAATCCCCCCTTTGTCAGCGTTCCTCTTGCAAAATTCTATATGTTAATAACTCCAGTATCTTCCCTTTGTTCTTCTAGCCCTTGTGAGGATGGCTCCTTCCTGAACTTATGAGTTCGAGGTCTATTCAAGATTTCCTTCTCACTCTGTAATACTTATTTATTGATTCTTTATAATAAGTGTTCTCTAGGAAAATAACCAAAGTGATTTCTCTTTCTTTTCCCTGACTGACCCAGGGATATAGCAACCCCTGGAATCACAATTTGAGAGTTTGTTTGTGTTACTGTGTTGTTTTTTGTTTTTTGTTTTCTTTGAAGAAAGAGTTTTTATTGTAGATGATGGAAAGTTAATTTAACAGAGATTTTTAAAATATTGTTTGAATTATTTATATGGGATTTCTTTTTTAACATCTTTATTGGGGTATAATTGCTTTACAATGGTGTGTTAGTTTCTGCTTAATAACAAAGTGAATCAGTTATACATATACATATGTTCTCATATCTCTTCCCTCTTGCATCTCCCTTCCTCCCACCCTCCCTATCCCACCCCTCCAGGCGGTCACAAAGTACCGAACCGATATCCCTGTGCGATGCGGCTGCTTCCCACTAGCTATCTACCTTACGTTTGTTACTGTATATATGTCCATGCCTCTCTCTCGCCCTGTCACAGCTCACCCTTCCCCCTCCCCATATCCTCAAGTCCGTTCTCCAGTAGGTCTGGGTCTTTATTCTGTCTTACCCCTAGGTTCTCCATGACTAATTTTTTTGTTGTTCAATTCCATATATATGTGTTAGCATACGGTATTTGTCTTTCTCTTTCTGACTTACTTCACTCTGTATGACAGACTCTAGGTCTATCCACCTCACTAAAAATAGCTCAATTTCCTTTCGTTTTATGGCTGAGTAATATTCCATTGTATATATGTGCCACATCTTCTTTATCCATTCATCTGATGATGGACACTTAGGTTGTTTCCATCTCTGGGCTATTGTAAATAGAGCTGCAATGAACATTTTGGTACATGACTCCTTTTGAATTATGGTTTTCTCAGGGTATATGCCCAGTAGTGGGGTTGCTGGGTCATATGGTAGTTCTATTTGTAGTTTTTTAAGGAACCTCCATACTGTTCTCCACAGTGGCTGTATCAATTTACATTCCCACCAACAGTGCAAGAGAGCTCCCTTTTCTCCACACCCTCTCCAGCATTATTGTTTCTAAATGTTTTGATGATGGTCATTCTGACTGGTGTGAGATGATATCTCATTGTAGTTTTGATTTGCATTTCTCTAATGATTAATGATGTTGAGCATTCTTTCATGTGTTTGTTTGCAGTCTGTATATCTTCTTGGGAGAAACGTCTATTTAGGCCTTCTGCCCATTTTTGGATTGGGTTGTTTGTTTTTTTGTTATTGAGCTGCATGAGCTGCTTGTAAATTTTGGAAATTAATCCTTTGTCAGTTGCTTCATTTGCAAATATTTTCTCCCATTCTGAGGGTTGTCTTTTCGTCTTGTTTATGGTTTCCTTTGCTGTGCAAAAGCTTTGAAGTTTCATTAGGTCCCATTTGTTTATTTTTGTTTTTATTTCCATTTCTCTAGAAGGTGGGTCAAAAAGGATCTTGCTGTGATTTATGTCATAGAGTGTTCTGCCTATGTTTTCCTCTAAGAGTTTGATAGTTTCTGGCCTTACATTTAGCTCGTTATTCCATTTTGAGCTTATTTCTGTATGCTGTTAGGGAGTGAACTAATCTCATACTTTTACATGTACCTGTCCAGTTTTCCCAGCACCACTTATTGAAGAGGCTGTCTTTTCTCCACTGTACATTCCTGCCTCCTTTATCAAAGATAAGGTGACCATATGTGTGTGGGTTTATCTCTGGGCTTTCTATCCTGTTCCATTGATCTATCTTTCTGTTTTTGTGCCAGTACCATACGGTCTTGATTACTGTAGCTTTGTAGTATAGTCTGAAGTTAGGGAGCCTGATTCCTCCAGTTCCTTTTTTCGTTCTCAAGATTGCTTTGGCTATTCAGGGTCTTTTGTGTTTCCATACAAGTTGTGAAATTTTTTGTTATAGTTCTGTGAAAAATGCCAGTGGTAGTTTGATAGGGATTGCATTGAATCTATAGATTGCTTTGGGTAGTAGAGTCATTTTCACAGTGTTGATTCTTCCAATCCAAGAACATGGTATATCTCTCCATCTATTTGTATCATCTTTAATTTCTTTCATCAGTGTCATAATTTTCTGCATACAGGTCTTTTATCTCCTTAGGTAGGTTTATTCCTAGACATTTTATTCTTTTTGTTGCAATGGTAAATGGGAGTGTTTTCTTGATTTCACTTTTAGATTTTTCATCATTAGTATATAGGAATGCCAGAGATTTCTGTGCATTAATTTTGTATCCTGCTACTTTACCAAATTCATTGATTAGCTCTAGTAGTTTTCTGGTAGCATCTTTAAGATTCTCTATGTATAGTATCTTGTCATCTGCAAACAGTGACAGCTTTACTTCTTTTCTGATTTGGATTCCTTTTATTTCCTTTTCTTCTCTGATTGCTGTGGCTAAAACTTCCAAAACTATGTTGAGTAAGAGTGGTGAGAGTGGGCAACCTTGTCTTGTTCCTGATCTTAGTGGAAATGCTTTCTATTTTTCACCATTGAGGATGAGGTTGGCTGTGGGCTTGTCATATATGGCCTTTATTATGTTGAGGTAAGTTCCCTCTATGCCTACTTTCTGCAGGGTTTTTATCATAAATGGGTGTTGAATTTTGTCGAAAGCTTTCTCTGCATCTATTGAGATGATCATATGGTTTTTCTTCTTCAATTTGTTAATTGCTTTATCACATTGATAGTTTTGCGTATATTGAAGAATCCTTGCAACCCTGGAATAAACCCCACTTGATCATGGTGTATGATCCTTTTAATATGCTGTTGGATTCTGTTTTCTAGTATTTTGTTGAGGATTTTTGCATCTATGTTCATCAGTGATATTGGCCTGTAGTTTTCTTTCTTTGTGACTTCCTTGTCTGGTTGTGGTATCAAGGTGTTGGTGGCCTCGTAGAAGGAATTTGGGAGTGTTCCTCCCTCTGCTATATTTTGGAAGGGTTTGAGAAGGATAGGCATTAGCTCTTCTGTAAAGAGCTATTCTATGTGTTTTATAGAATTCACCTGTGAAGCCGTCTGGTCCTGGGCTTATGTTTGTTGAAAGATTTTTCATCACAGTTTCAATTTCAGTGCTTGTGATTGGTCTATTCGTATTTTCTATTTCTTCCTGGTTCAGTCTTGGCAGGTTGTGCATTTCTAAGAATTTGTCCATTTCTTCCACGTTGTCCATTTTATTGGCATAGAGTTGCTTGTAGTAATCTCTCCTGATCTTTTGTATTTCTGCAGTGTCAATTGTTACTTCTCCTTTTTCATTTCTAATTCTATTGATTTGAGTCTTCTCCCTTTTTTTCTTGATGAGTCTGGCTAATGGTTTATCTATTTTGTTTATCTTCTCAAAGAACAAGCTTTTAGTTTTATTGATTTTTGCTACTGTTTCCTTCATTTCTTTTTCATTTATTTCTGATCTGATATTTATGATTTATTTCCTTCTGCTAACTTTAGGCTTTTTTTTTGTTCTTCTTTCTCTAATTGCTTTAGGTGCAAGGTTAGGTTGTTTATTCGAGATGTTTCCTGTTTCTTAAGGTGGGCATGTATTGCTATAAACTTCCTCCTTAGAACTGCTTTTGCTGCATCCCATAGGTTTTGGGTCATTTTGTGTCCATTGTCATTTGTTTCTAGGTATTTTTTTATTTCCTCTTTGATTTCTTCAGTGATCACTTGGTTATTAAGTACTGTATTCTTTAGCCTCCATGTGTTTGTATTTTTTACAGATCTTTTCCTGTAATTGATATCTAGTCTCATGGCATTGTGTTTGGAAAAGATACTTGATACAATTTCAATTTTCTTAAATTTACCAAGGCTTGATTTGTGACCCAAGATATCATATATCCTGGAGAATGTTCCATGAGCACTTGAGAAAAATGTGTATTCTGTTGTTTTGAATGGAGTGTCCTATAAATATCAATTAAGTCCATCTTGTTTAATGTACCATTTAAAGCTTGTGTTTCCTTTTTTATTTTCATTTTGGATGATCTGTCCATAGGTGAAAGTGGTGTGTTAAAGTCCCCTACTATGAATGTGTTACTGTCGATTTCCCCTTTTATGCCTGTTAGTATTTGCCTTATATATTGAGATGCTCCTATTTTGGGTGCATAAATATTTACAATTGTTACATCTTCTTCTTGGATCGATCCCTTGATCATTATGTAGTGTCCTTCTTTGTCTCTTCTAAGAGACTTTATTTTAAAGTCTATTTTGTCTGATAGGAGAATTGCTACTTCAGCTTTCTTTTGGTTTCCATTTGCATGGAATAACTTTTTCCATCCCCTTACTTTCAGTCTGTATGTGTCTCTAGGTCTGAAGTGGGTCTCTTGTAGACAGCATATATATGAGTCCTGTTTTTGTATCCATTCAGCCAATCTGTGTCTTTCGGTGGGAACATTTAGTTCATTTACATTTAAGGTAATTATCAATATGTATGTTCCTATTTCCATTTTCTAAATTGTTTTGGGTTCATTATTTTAGGTCTTTTCCTTCTCTTGTGTTTCTTGCCTAGAGAAGATCCTTTAGCATTTGTTGTAAAGCTGGTTTGGTGGTGCTGAACTCTCTCAGCTTTTGCTTGTCTGTAAAGGTTTTAATTTCTCCATCAAATCTGAACGAGATCCTTGCTGTGTAGAGTAATCTTGGTTGCAGGTTTTTCTCCATCACTTTCAGTATGTCCTGCCACTCCCTTCTGGCATGCAGAGTTTCTGCTGAGATATCAGCTGTTAACCTTATGGGGATTCCCTTGTGTGTTATTTGTTGTTTTTCCCTTGCTGCTTTTGATATGCTTTCTTTGTATTTAATTTTTGACAGTTTGATTAATATGTGTCTTGATGTGTTTCTCTTTGGATTCAGCCTGTATGGGATTCTCTGTGCTTCCTGGACTTGATTAACTATTTCCTTTCCCATATTAGGGAAGTTTTCAACTATAATCTCTTCTAATATTTTCTCAGTCCCTTTCTTTTTCTTTTTCTTCTGGATCCCCCATAATTTGAATGTTCATGCATTTAATGTTGTCCCAGAGGTCTCTGAGACTACCCTCAGTTCTTTTCCTTCTTTTTTCTTTTTTCTGCTCTGCAGTATTTATTTCCACTATTTCATCTTCCAGTTCACTTATCCGGTCTTCTGCCTCAGTTATTCTGCTATTAATCCCATCTAGAGTATTTTTAATTGCATTTATTGTGTTGTTCATCATTGTTTGTTTCATCTTTATTTCTTCTAGGTCCTTGTTAAATGTTTCTTGCATTTTGTCCATTCTATTTCCAAGATTTTGGATCATCTTTACTATCATTATTCTGAATTATTTTTCAGGTAGATTGCCTATTTCCTCTTCATTTGTTAGGTCTGGTGCATTTTTATCTTGCTTCTTCATCTGCTGTGTGTTTTTCTGTCTTCTCATTTTGCTTATGTTACTGTGTTTGGGGTCTCCTTTTTGCAGGCTGCAGGGTTGTAGTTCCCGTTGTTTTTGATGTCTGTCCCCAGTGGCTATGGTTGGTTCAGTGGGTTGTGTAGGCTTCCTGGTGGAGGCGACTAGTGGCTGGGTTCTGGTGGATGAGGCTGGATCTTTTCTTTCTGGTGGGCAGGTCCACGTCTTGTGGTGTGTTTTGGGGTGTCTGTGGCCTTATTATGATTTTAGGCAGCCTCTCTGCTAATGGATGGGTTTGTGTTCCTGTCTTGCTAGTTGTTTGGCATAGGATGTCCAGCACTGTGGCTTGCTGGTCGTTGAGTGAAGCTGGGCACTGGTGTTGAGATGGAGATCTCTGGGAGATTTTCACCATTTGATATTATGTGGAGCTGGGAGTTCTCTTGTGGACCAGTGTCCTGAAGTTGGCTCTCCCACCTCAGAGGCACAGCACTGACTCCTGGCTGGAGCACCAAGAGCCTTTCATCCACACGGCTCAGAATAAAAGGGAGGAAAAGTAGAGAGAAAGAATTAGTTGAAGTAGGAAGAAAGAAAGAAAGAAAGAAAGAAAGAAAGAAAGAAAGAAAGAAAGAAAGAAAGAAAGAAAGAAAGGAAGGAAGGAAGGAAGGAAGGAAGGAAGGAAGGAAGGAAGGAAGAAAGAAAGAAAGAAAGAAAGAAAGAAAGAAAGAAAGAAAGGAGGGAAGGAAGGAAGGAAGGAAGAAGAAAAGGAAAGAAGGAAAGAAGGAAAGAAAGGAGGGAGGGAGGGAGAGAGGGAGGAAGGAAGGAAGGAAGGAGGGAAGGGAGGAAAAAAGAAAGAAAGAAAGAAAGAAGGTACAGTAAAACAAAATAAAGTATAATAAAGTTATTAAATTAAAAAATAATTATTTAGAAAAAAAAACAAAAGGGACTGATAGAACCTTAGGACCAATGGTGGAAGTAAAGCTATACAGACAAAATCTTACACAGAAGCATACACGTACACCCTCACAAAAAGAGGTAAAGGGTAAAAAATCATAAATCTTGCTCTCAAAGTCCACCTCCTCAATTTGGGATGATTCATTGTCTAAAGGAGGGAAGGAAAGAAGGAAGGAAGGAAGGAAGGAAGGAAGGAAAGAAAGAAAGAAAGAAAGAAAGAAAGAAAGAAAGGAAGGAAGGAAGGAAGGAAGGAAGGAAGAAAGAAAGAAAGAAAGAAAGAAAGAAAGAAAGAAAGAAAGAAAGAAAGAAAGAAAGAAAGGAGGGAAGGAAGGAAGGAAGGAAGAAGAAAAGGAAAGAAGGAAAGAAGGAAAGAAAGGAGGGAGGGAGGGAGAGAGGGAGGAAGGAAGGAAGGAAGGAGGGAAGGGAGGAAAAAAGAAAGAAAGAAAGAAAGAAGGTACAGTAAAACAAAATAAAGTATAATAAATTTATTAAATTAAAAAATAATTATTTAGAAAAAAAAACAAAAGGGACTGATAGAACCTTAGGACCAATGGTGGAAGTAAAGCTATACAGACAAAATCTTACACAGAAGCATACACGTACACCCTCACAAAAAGAGGTAAAGGGTAAAAAATCATAAATCTTGCTCTCAAAGTCCACCTCCTCAATTTGGGATGATTCATTGTCTAAAGGAGGGAAGGAAAGAAGGAAGGAAGGAAGGAAGGAAGGAAGGAAAGAAAGAAAGAAAGAAAGAAAGAAAGAAAGAAAGAAAGAAAGAAAGAAAGAAAGAAAGAAAGAAAGAAAGAAAGAGAAAGAAAGAAAGAAAAAAGGAAGGAAGAAAGAAAGAAAGAAGGTAAAGCATAAATTTATTAAAATTAAAATTAATTATTAAGAAAAAAAATTTTTAAAAGCGGACAGATAGAGCCCTAGGACAAATGGTGGAAGCAAAACTATACAGACAAAATCTCACACAGAAGCATAAACATACACACTCACAAAAAGAGGAAAAGGGGAAAAAATCATAGATCTTGCTCTCGAAGTCCACCTCATCAATTTGGGATGATTCGTTGTCTATTCATGTATTCCACAGATGCAGGGTACATCAAGTTGATTGTGGAGCTTTAATCTGCTGCTTCTGAGGCTGCTGGGAGAGATTTCCCTTTCTCCTCTTCTCACAGCTCACAGGGACTCAGCTTTGGATTTGTCCTCGCCTCTACGTGTAGATCGCTGGACGGCGTCTCTTTTTTTCGCAGACAGGATGGGGTTAAAGGAGCCGCTGATTCGGGGACTCTGGCTCACTCAGGCCAGTGGGAGGGAGGGGCACGGTGTGCAGGGCGGGTCTGCGGCGCCAGAGGCCAGTGTGACTTTGCACCAGCCTGAGACCCGCCGTGCGTTCTCCCTGGATCCCGGGAACCTGGCAGTGGCGGGCTGCACAGACTCCCCGGAACAAGGGTGTGGATAGTGACCTGTGTTCACACACAGGCCCCTTGGTGGCGGCAGCAACATCCTTAGCGTCTTGCGCCCATCTCTGGGGTCCTTGTTTTTAGCCATGGCTCGCGCCCGTCTCTGGAGTTCCTTTAAGCAGTGCTCTTAAACCCCTCTCCTCGCGCACCAGGAAACAAAGAGGGAAGAAAAAGTCTCTTGCCTCTTCGGCAACTCCAGACTTTTTTCTGGACTACCTCCTGGCTAGCCGTGGTGCACTAACCCCTTCAGGCTGTGTTCACGCAGCCAACCCCAGTCCTCCCCCGGTGCTCTGATCAAAGGATCAAAGCCTGAGCCTCAGTTCGCAGCCCTGCCCTCCCCAGCGGGTGAGCAGACAAGCCTCTCAGGCTGGTGAGTGCCGGTTGGCACCAATCCTCTGTGCGGGAATCTCTCCGCTTTGCCCTACGCACCCCTGTGGCTGCGCTCTCCTCCATGGCTCCGAAGATTCCCCCTCCGCCACCTGCAGTCTCCACCCGCAAAGGGGCTTCCTAGTGTGTGGAAACCTTTCCTCCTTCATGGCTCCCTCCCACTGGTGCAGGTGCCGTCCCTATTCTTTTGTCTCTGTTTTTTCTTTTGCCCTACCCAGGTACGTGGGGAGTTTCTTGCCTTTTGGGAGGTATGAGGTCTTCTGCCAGCATTCAGTAGGTGTTCTGTAGGAGTTGCTCCACGTGTAGATGTATTTCTGGTGTATCTGTGGGGAGGAAGGTGATATCCGCGTCTTACTCTTCTGCCATCTTCCCCTCCGCCTATCTGTTGCTATGTTTTTAACCCCATTTATCTCTGACAACTAGTTGCAAGAGGCTCACAATTATTTTAGCACAATCATAAAATCCTGGATTCAGATTTTATTACAGCAACAACTCAGTTCTCCAAAAGTTTAATTTTATGCCTAGTCACAGTTATATTTTACTTATATATTGTACTTTGCCATGGTCTACCATAGCCCCAGCCTATAATATTGGCTGGAATTCTTTTTACTTTCTTTATTCTTATGCAAACTAGAAAATAAGTCCTTGATTCCTCAATTTTCTGAGGAATCTGTTGGTGCAGTGTATGCATCAGTCAAGGTTCTTCCTTCATTAGCAGTGGTAATAAGTGTAGACCAAATTTTGAAGAAAATGAATTAATTAAAATAATGTTAGCACACAAAATATCAAAGTAGAGTAGAAAAACATATTCAGATTATGGACATGAAAAGGAGATTATGCAAGCAAAATCATAACTCCATTCACACAACAGAACCAACCAGTGAGTTACTATTACTGAAGGTCACTTCTATAGCTGATACTTCAGCCAAGAGTTCACAGCTGGTATGATATCTATTACTTCCCCTAAATGCAAGGGTACTACCATTAGAAAAAAAAATATCTACATTCTCCTTGATTCCTCTGCCACTATCACCAAATTGAAACATTTAGTTTCCTGTATTGGATTTCTCAAGCCAATACTATGAGCTCATGCCTTAGCTTCCAGGAGAGCAGGCATTTTCAGCCTTAATAGTAAGAGCTTTTGTAACCAGCAAAGATTTAGAAAATGGAAATTTATTGATTCTAAGGTTCAGTTGCTATGCAACCAAATAATAAATAAGACTCACAATCACTTCTAATATTCTTACTTACCACTGACTTCCAAAACAAAGTCCATACTCTAACAAGAGCTCCATTGGACTATGAAAATGCCCTCTTGTGGTTATGTTGTTATAACAATTCATTCAATATTCTCTGAAAGCATACAGTTCTCTGATGTAATAATTTGGAATGTATAGTTGAGAACTTCTGGAACTGTTCATTTCAGTTTTTCTTTGATCACTGAGAGCACTTATCTGAACTTTACCTTGATCTTAGGGATATGGATGCTCAGATACTCCACCTGTTCAAGGATTCGATTAGATATATTTCAACTTTGTTAATAGCTTTGTGTGTCTCGCACATTCAAAGTATTAACAGTGCCATTTAAAAAAAGAAACAAAACATTGTTTCTACTACCATCCTCAAATATTAAGTTCTGTAAATTTATTATGTGCTATACAAAGTACTACCATACTCAAGATTTTTAAAGAGTGCTTCCTTGGTCCAGGTTTTCCTGGACTGTGGCTTTCACAATTTTGTAATTCTGCCATGTTCCTTCTTGATCTTGTCCTTTTTGTACAAGAGTCCCAATAAATATCTTTTTACAACAAGAAAACAAAACAAAACAAAAATACTGAGAGTTCGTATCTGACTTCTCCAAGTCATTGTCCTCCTGCTATGAATCTTCATTAAAGTTAATCTAGCTAGAACACTAAACTCTGTAAACTCTGACACCAAAGCTCTGTGTTTATGTTCACAGTGTGTGGAATCAGACTGCAGTACTTTGATCTTCGTTGTCATCATTTATTAAAGGTTCATCATTTTTCACTTTTCTTAACATTTTTGTTCTTCCACTTCCTCCCTTGATAATTGAAATATGCATTGTGCCTCTGTGGCATGGCTGTTATAAGAAGTAAGTATTACAAAGCTTAGCTTGGAACAACTAAGCATTTAGTAAAATTTATCATCATAAGTATTATGTCACTTTAAAATAGTTTTCTCAAAATAATTGAAACTAGGACCCTCTCCAGTAGGACCCCTCCACATCTGATTAAAATATAAATTAACTATCCTCATGTTAAATATAATCCCCTAGATAGATCCAGTCTTCTTTTCTGTGATTCAGGTTTTATGAAAGAATTTAGTTCTATATATATATATATATATATATATATATATATATATATATATATATATATATATATTTAATTTTACATTGATTACATTACAGGCATGGTGAAATAGTAATGCTGAAATGATAAAAATAAAGCTGCTCTCCTCCGGTAGTTTACATCCTGGTGGAGGAGATAGAAACAAAATATCTCTGATTTCTGTGTAATACTGTATACTTAAGATGGCAAATATTCAGAGCGCTGTAGAGCACAGAAGAGGAACAGTTAAACCACCTGGTATTCTTAGAAAGTATCAAGAGCAGAAATGAGCCGAGACCTGAAGAAAGAGAACATAAAGGTTAAAGAAAATATGGAGCCAGCATTTCTGTCAAAAGAACCTGTATGAATAAAAGAATAGAATTGTGAAATGATATATTGTGTGAAGCACTTTGTAAGAAGTTTGTGATGTAAAATAGCAAGAAATGAAAAAGGAGCTATAAGAAGGGGCCAAATCATGGAAGGACTTATGTATCATGCTAAAGAATTTAGACTTAATCTTTAGGTGATAGGAAGCAACTGAAGAATTTAATCAGGGAAGTGAGTTACACGGACAAATTTTGATTTTAAAATAGATTTACAATCTAAAGACACTTGCATGAGTAAGCTAGCTCAGCCACTTATTAACTGAGGGATTTTGAGAAGTTTGCTTAAATTCTCGTATTTCAGATTCCTCACTGCTGAGAGGCTTAAGTGAGATATACACTACATCAAAAGATACATGGAATCAACAAAAACACATGATAATTGCAAGATGCAGTCAGAATTCAGAAATGTGAATGGTAGGTGCACATTCGACAAATGAGGAGGTGTGCTACTCTAAGTATCTTAACAGATGATCAAGAGATTGTTCTCAGATTGAAATTTGATTGTACGATGCTAAAGCTACTTTAAGAATGCTCAATGAAGAATTCCTTGCAGCAGTCATGGAAAGATGGAGTCAGACATACCATGCTCAGTGGAAAGAGAGAGAAATTTAAAATGCTAACAAGGATAATACTGTGATAACAGTTTGGGATACAAAGAAGATCCAGATAAAATTATTGCAATAGCTACTAAGCAAAGACCTGAGAATTAAGAAATAAAAATACAAACATTCCATTAATGGTGATTGGGGACTGGGGGCTTATGAATTTAATCACTACCATAATAATGATAGAGATCCCTAAGGAGTACTTATTTTAAGAAAAAGAGAAGAAGAACTGGACAAGAGGCTGGAAAAAAAGAGGAACTTTTTTCCCCATTCATTAATTCA
This sequence comes from Lagenorhynchus albirostris, assembly GCF_949774975.1. Lineage (NCBI taxonomy): Eukaryota > Metazoa > Chordata > Mammalia > Artiodactyla > Delphinidae > Lagenorhynchus > Lagenorhynchus albirostris. Next base: position 35,740,112 of record NC_083112.1, on the reverse strand, counting down.
TTCATTCCACATATATTTATAACAGTCCACACTGGTATCACAATGGTCTGTTATCAGACATGTCATTTTTCTTCTAAAGTACAAAGTTAGTTGAAGAAAATTCATTAAATAATCACATGAACACATTTAGAAAGAGCTATATATGCAATGAAGATAAGGTAACAGATTTAATAACAGAAAAACATCCTTAAAATTAAGAAAGAATCCCTTGAGTATGCAGTATAGTATTTGAAATATGCTGGATAAGTGGGAATTAACTATGTAAAAACAGGAGAAAGAGCATTTTATACAGAGGTTGTTGTATGGGCTAAATCTTGTACCAGTAGAAACAAGGTGAGTGGTCCATCAGGGGCATATGGTTGGAAAAGAAAATGCAGTTTAAGGGAACACAAAAATACTTAACCATCATCCTAAAAAAGAATGAAGTAGTTGATACAATGATTTCAGCTGTGAATTTGGAGACATTTCCCAGAATATATTGCATGGACAAAAAGAAAGAAAAATCAAGAGAGAATCAAACCAGAAATTAAAATATATGACTTGAAAGTGAGACCAAAACCAGAAAAAAAATATTTTTTTAATCAAGAATTTCTCCAAACTGAAGGAAGATACAAGTTTTTAATTTCAAATGGCATACAGAAAGCCAAGCAGGATGAGTGTAAACAACTCATTATTGAGAACCTTATTTCAGAATTTTGAGAGAGAAAAATAGAGGGAAATGGCATCTAGATTTTTAAAAACAGGTCTTCTACACTGAAGTAAAAATTAAGTTTGAATTAGACATCTCCCTGGAATTTCAGGCCAAGTATAAATGTCTTTGAAATTTAGAAAGAACAATTTTGATCAGAGGATGTTTCTAAATTCTCAATTCAGTCAAGACAAAACTAAGATATTCCCTAAAACACAAAGATCAGAAAGTAGAATTTGTGTGTATCCATTCTAAGAAAGTTTTAATACTAATTAAAAGAAAAGTCAGTCTACTTTTATTGAAAATTAAGGAAATATTTTATTTCACATAACTGCAAAGTCTAGATATTTCTGAATTCAGGTGTCGTTTTCCACGAGCCTCCAATAATCTCACCAGAAGTTTTAGTCCAACAATTCTCAGATCCACTTCCTTGAGTTAACTCTATTATTAGATAGGGTCATCTGTCTTGGTAACAATATGCTTGCAGAAATTCTCAAAACTCAAAATTCCAGGACTAATAATAATAACTATACCGCTTGTTGATGGACTATTGAATCCAGCTCTTTCCATAACCCTGAATAAGTCACTTGGCTGAAGGAAAGTAAAGCTTTTTTTCTCTTAGTTTTACATCCACCCTGGTCCTGGTGGTTGATTCAGTCCCTGAAGCCACATGGATAGAAAGTGGATAAGGGTTGATTCCCATAAGGAAAATAAGGATATCATTTTTAAAACAAAGATAGAATACTGTAATTTAGCTAAAAATAAAAAATCCTGGATCTACCTAATGATTATAAAATTAGCTAAAACCTGGAAATAAAGACAAAAAAAAAGGCGGCCTGTTTTTTCAACATCATACAGGGATCCCTACCTAAGTCTTAGGAGAATGTATACTTTTGTTTCATTCCCACTCCATTTATTGAGGTATAAATGGCAAATAAATTGTACAATATTAAAAACTGGAAATGTACTTTTTCAACTCACTATTTACTATTGATCTTAGGTCCCAGATTTAGTAAAAGAGCCATGCTAAGTTGCAAATTTTGTCCAATAGAGATGTATATAACTTGTCTCATGGCAAAAGCAAAGATTATGGTTTATGACTGTAGGACATTGGCCAGTTTTATAATAAACTCAGCAATCTTGTGCTAATATTCCTATATTTAATTGCCTATAAATATCTGAAATATTCTTTGGACCTATATTAATGACTTACTGTTTCCCTAATTAATTGATGTGTGAAATACATTTTTTGAAATATTTGTTTATATTTACAAGAGAGTTATGATTTAATATTTATGAAAATATTTTAGAACTGACATCCATGTATATCATCCTTCCCATACATATGTTTCCAAAAATATTCCTGACAATACAAAAATCATTAATTCCCTCCTCTTGTCACTGCATCCATCTCCCTCTCCAGGTAAGGAGTGGTCAGGTCGACTTAGTCTCCATGTGACCTGGAGACCTTTGGATAAATGTTAATTACCTTCAATTAATACAACATAAAAAGGAAGGTAAAACAATACAACAGTAAAAAATAATTGGAGAGAGGAAGTAATTGGAAAAAAAGTAATGTGGTTATTGCTTCATAGTTCTTATCCTATTCCAAAGAAGAGTGTGAACTTTTCACCCTGATAGTGGGATGATTCCTAGTTTTGTTTTTTGTTTTTTGTTTGTTTGCTTTGTTTTGTTTTTCTGGAAGGAGCTCCTTCGCCCATTACTTCTACCTCACTACCCATGCCTCTTGGTTCTGGCTTCTGAGAGGAGTCCCTTATTCAGTGATATCCATGCCCACATCTGAGATGGGAATTGGAAAGGATGTATATTCTGGGTTCTGACTCTCTTTATCATCTTACTTCCTGCAGGTTTGTTTACATGTGTCTTCATTGTGTGAGAGGATAGCAAATGTGAAAGTGGTGTTGGAATTGCTAAATGGGAAACCAATCATAATCGCTTAATCCCAGACACTAGAAGGTAACTACCTGGAAACCAGATAGCATGTTGAGCCACATTCCTTGATTCTAGAGCTGGACCTTGGAGTATCTATTTCATAGCAACAATTCTCAGTTATATTCTCACTTCCCTAGCCCTCAGTTTAATGGCTTCCACTGAGGCAGCTGCTTTGGACAATTTGAGACAAGGAATGGGAAGGTGTAGTTAGTCAGCACTTGTCCATGCTATCTGCACTTATACCATAAAAATAAGTGTCTCCTATGTCTGCCTGGTATTTTATAACAGGAGATTCATGGAAAGGGCCTGTGGGAATCAGACTTCTCTCATATCTCAATCTTATTGCCAATTTTAGATCTGGATTCCTTAACTCTTCTAACAATAACAAGCTTTTTGTTAAATAGTTTAGATTTTTCATCCCAACAAGCCTCCAGGTTATTACACTCTCAGCCATCCTTAGAGACTGGTCAGAGACAATAAGTATGCCTTTTCTTTCTGATGAGTCAGTTTCAAGCCCAGTCTGTATCTTTATTACAGGATATTACTGAAATTATAAAAAGGGAAAAAGCTAACAACCCACTCTAACAACCTGAATTTTCTCTCTCAGATTTCAAAATGTACAATCATGTAAATTTATATTGTAAAGTACAACAAAGAACATTTTTTCCATCTGTTTGATAACAAATAACAAGAATGGAACTTCCCTACTTAGGATTATTGTGATTCCCATTGTCTCTCAAACTACTTCTACTTGGGCAATTTCAGTTTTAGACTCTGCCACTTGTATGTTCACATCATGATACCAAATTTCAGCATCAGTTACGACAGACTTTGACAGCTAATAATTAGCCTAAAATAGGATGGTGAAAACATTTTTTTAAACCACCTTACTACCTATTTCTTAGACATACTTTTTTTTTTAACTTTTTGTGTGTATAACTATCGTTTACTTCAGGGTGGTTTCATTTTTAATCACAAATTTAACTCAGCCTTCAATTGTAGCTTTATTAAAAGATGTTTTACTTTCTATTGTAAGTATGATAATAATATGCAACAATAAAGGCTTCAGCTTTTCACTTTCTTATAAAATATAATTTTTTGAACAAAAAAGGGTGGAAAGACAATTTCCAGAGAGAGAAGGGCGCACACACACACACACACACGCACACACACACATATATTTTGTTCTAGGCATTTTTGTACCAGGACAGCCAAAAATAAGTCCATTGATCAAAACGCTGAAAATAAACTCTATAGTCTCTATATTAAATTCAATTTAAGTATAAGAGATTGAAATGATAATAGTGTCACTCTGTATTGGGACACAGATGAGTGCAGATCTTTCTCCAAATTTTATGTCCAAATATTGCTGGTGCTCTCTTCTCAGCACGTGTTGGTCCTGGCTCAGCTGAAGAGGGAAGCACACCTCTCCAAAGCCCTGTAAGTTAAAATGGAAGAGTATGAATTACTGAGAACATTGTCAATACCTTTAACTTTCATAAACCAAGAGATGATTCAGTCCACAAATACTATGTCCATCATTCCATCCCATCATTAGGACAAAAAGCATTCCCCCCCAACCAAAAAAGAAAAAAAGATACTTCTGATGTTCAAGACTATTCAATCCTATGCTAAAATCACCAGATACTGCAGAAGGATGCTTTCTTTAATAGTATCTAGAGTAACTTTTAAAAACAATGCTTTCAATGTCACAGCTGACATTGAGGTTCTTTCATTTAGCTCTCTCAGAGATTCAAAATCCCCTATTCCCTTTACTTCTGCTTTCCAATTTTTATCACAGTTTAATATGACTGGTGTGATTATGAGTCATGAGTATACATTTAAATATTGTTTAACCTCTCTCCTGTATCTGTACTAGGGTGATTTTTATTTTAAAAATTTCAGAAAGTTTATATGTAGAGAATAGAAAAACATTTAGAAATAAATAAAAATGGAATAACTAAATATCAAGATATGCCAATGAAATAAATTATAATTTTAAAATAAAACACTAATAGAAAATGTAATATATCAATCTTATGTTTAATATTTAATGTAATGATTCATTTAAACTTTTCTTAAATTATTATGAATTACAGAAAATTCCCTAAGAGCTCCTCAGTTATAGACTGACCACACAGTTTCCTGGCCAATCATAATTACTCAGCGATTGTTTACTGAAATGATTTGACCCTGTGGCAGAGATAGCTAACCCTTCACCAAACCTACTTTCTTTACTTCCTGGTTATAAGATATGGACTAAAAGTCTCCAGGGCCCTTACTGGATCCCCAGGTGTAGCAATGCAATCTGAGATCCGGCTATGGAATATAGTTACTAAAGATGTATATCACTTTCAGATCTGACCTGCTAAAAACTTCCCACACTATAATTCTTTCCTCTTCCGTGGTGATTTTGAAGCTATGTGTTGATGAAGATGGAGCAAAACAAGAGAAGGACCCTGGGTTTGGAGGATAATTGACTTCCAGTTAGGACCAACTGCTTTGCACAGAGACTGTAAGAAATATGGTTTTCATAATATTTAAGTCATTATAACATATCATTGGATATGTTACAGTGACTATTTTTACCTTATATAAATCAGACTTTACAGGAAAGCCTGTTCCCTTTTTTCATTTTATTTATTTTTTTTCATTTTCATACAATTTAGAAAGGTTACTTTCCATTTACAGTTATTGCAAAATATTAGTTGTATTCCCTGTGTTGTACAAGGCATCCTTGAACCTGTCTTACACCCAATAGTTTGTACCTCTCACTCCACGCACTCCTCTATTGCCACGCCCCTAACTGGTACTCATTGGTTTGTTTTCTTAATCTGTGAGTCTACTTCTTTTTTGTTATATTCACTAGTTTATTGTATTTTTTAGTATCCACCGTATAATTGACATCATGAAGTATTTGTCTTTCTCTGTCTGACTTATTCCATCTAGCATAATGCCCTCAAAGTGCATCTATGGTGCTACAAATAGCAAAATTTTGTTCTTTTTTATGACTGAGTAGTATTCCATTCTATGTATATGTGTGTGGGTATATATATATATATATATATATATCACATCTTCTTTATCCATACAACTGTTGATGGACAAAGGTTTTTTTTTTACACCTTTATTGGAGTATAATTGCTTTACAATGGAGCATTAGTATCTGCTTTATAAAAAAGTGAATCAGTTATACATATACATATGCTCCCATATCTGTTCCCTCTTGCATCTCCCTCCCTCTCACCCTCCCTATCCCACTCCTCTCGGTGGTCACAAAGCACCAAGCTGATCTCCCTGTGCTATGCGGTTGATTCCCACTAGCTATCTATTTTACGTTTGGTAGTGTATACATGTCCATGCCACTCTCTCATCCCGTCACAGCTCACCACTCCCCCTCCCCATATCCCCAAGTCCATTCTCTAGTAGGTCTCTCTCTTTATTCTCATCTTACCCCTAGGTTCTTCATGACATTTTTTTTCTTAGATTCCATATATATGTGTTAGCATATGGTATTTGTCTTTCTCTTTCTGACTTACTTCAATCTGTATGACAGACTCTAGGTCCATCCACCTCACTACAAATAACTCAATTTCATTTCTTTATATGGCGAGTAATATTCCATTGTACATATATGCCACATCTCCTTTATCCATTCATCTGATGATGGGCATTTATGTTGTTTCCATCTCCGGACTATTGTAAATAGAACTGCAATGAACATTTTGGTACATGACTCTTTTTGAATTATAGTTTTTGCAGGGTATATACCCAGTGGTGGGATCGTTGGGTCATAGGGTAGTTCTATTTGTAGTTTTTTAAGGAACCTCCAAACTGTTCTCCATAGTGGCTGAACCAATTCACATTCCCACCAGCAGTGCAAGAGTGTTCCCTTTTCTCCACACCCTCTACAGCATTTATTGTTTCTAGATTTTTTCATGATGACCATTCTGACAGGTGTGAGATGATATCTCATTGTAGTTTTGATTTGAATTTCTCTAACGATTAATGATGTTGAGCATTCTTTCACATATTTGTTGGTAATCTGTGTATCTTCTTTGGAGAAATGTCTATTTAGGTCTTCTGCTCATTTTTGGATTGGGTTGTTTGGTTTTTTGTTATTGAGCTGCATGAGCTGCTTGTGAATTTTGGAGATTAATTCTTTATCAGTTACTTCGTTTGCAAATATTTTCTCCCATTCTGAGGGTTGTCTTTTGGTCTTGTTTATGGTTTCCTTTCCTGTGCAAAAGCTTTGAAGTTTCATTAGGTCCCATTTGTTTATTTCTGTTTTAATTTCCATTACTCTAGGATGTGGATCAAAAAGGATCTTGCTGTGATTTATGTCATAGAGTGTTCTGCCTATGTTTTCCTCTAAGAGTTTGATAGTTTCTGGCCTTACATTTAGGTCTTTAATCCATTTTGAGCTTGTTTTTTTATATGGGGTTAGGAAGTGCTCTAATTTCACACTTTTACATGTACCTGTCCAGTTTTCCCAGCACCACTTATTGAAGAGGCTGTCTTTTCTCCACTGTATATTCTGGCCTCCTTTATCAAAGATAAGGTGACCATATGTGCATGGGTTTATCTCTGGGCTTTCTATCCTGTTCCATTGATCTATCTTTCTGTTTTTGTGTCAGTACCATACTGTCTTGACTACTGTAGCTCTGCAGTATAGTCTGAAGTCAGGGAGCCTGATTCCTCGAGCTTAGTTTTTTGTTCTCAAGATTGCTTTGGATATTCGGGGTCTTTTGTGTTTCCATACAAATTGTGAATTTTTTTGTTATAGTTCTGTGAAAAATGCCACTGGTAGTTTGATAGGGTGTGCATTGAATGTGTAGATTGCTTTGCGTAGTAGAGTCATTTCCACAGTGTTGATTCTTCCAATCCAAGAACATGGTATATCTCTCCATCTATTTATATCATCTTTAATTGCTTTCATCAGTGTCTTATAATTTTCTGCATACAGGTCTTTTGTCTCCTTAGGTAGATTTATTCCTAGATATTTTATTCTTTTTGTTGTAATGGTAAATGACCGTGATTTTTTGATTTCACTTTCAGGTTTTTCATCATTAGTGTATACGAATGCAAGAGATTACTGTGCATTAATTTTGTATCCTGCTACTTTACCAAATTCATTGATTAGCTCTAGTAGTTTTCTGGTAGCATGTTTAGGATTCTTTATGTATAGTATCATGTCATTTGCAAACAGTGACTGCTTTACTTCTTCTTTTCTGATTTGGATTCCTTTTATTTCCTTTTCTTCTCTGATTGCTGTTGCTAGAACTTCCAAAACTATGTTGAATAAGAAGAGTGGTGAGAGTGGGCAACCTTGTCTTGTTCCTGATCTCAGTGGAAATGCTTTCAGTTTTTCACCATTGAAGACGATGTTGGCTGTGGGTTTTTCATATATGGCCTTTATTATGTTTGGGAAATTTCCCTGTATGCCTACTTTCTGGAGGGTTTTTATCATAAATTGGTGTTGAATTTTGTCGAAAGCTTTCTCTGTATCTATTGAGATGATCATATGGTTTTTATCCTTCAGTTTGTTAATATGCTGTATCACCATGACTGATTTGCATATATTGAAGAATCCTTGCATTCCTGGGATAAACCCCACTTGATCATGGTGTATGATCCTTTTAATGTGCTGTTGGATTCTGTTTTCTAGTATTTTGTTGAGGATTTTTGCATCTATGTTCATCAGTGATATTGGCCTGTAGTTTTCTTTCTTTGTGACATCCTTGCCTGGTTTTGGTAGCAGGGTGATGGTGGCCTTGTAGAATGAGTTTGGGAGTGTTCTTCCCTCTGCTATGTTTTGGAAGAGTTTGAGAAGCATACGTGTTAGTTCTTCTCTAAATGTTTGGTAGAATCCTCCTGTGAAGCCATCTGGTCCTGGGCATTTGTTTGCTGGAAGATTTTAATCACAGTTTAAACTTCAGTGATTGTGATTGGTCTGTTCATATTTTCTATTTCTTCCTGGTTCAGTCTTGGCAGGTTGTGCATTTCTAAGAATTTGTCCATTTCTTCCACGTTGTCCATTTTATTGGCATAGAGTTGCTTGTAGTAATCTCTCATGATATTTTGTGTTTCTGCAGTGTCAGTTGTTACTTCTCCTTTTACATTTCTAATTCTATTGGTTTGTGCCTTCTCCCTATTTTTCTTGATGAGTCTGGCTAATGGTTTATCAATTTTGTTTATCTTCTCAAAGAACAAGCTTTTAGTTTTATGGATCTTTGCTATATTTTCCTTCATTTCTCTTTCATTTATTTCTGATCTGATATTTATGATTTCTTTCCTTCTGCCTACTTTGGGTTTTTTTGTTCTTCTTTCTCTAATTGCTTTAGGTGCAATGTTAGGTTGTTTATTCAAGACGTTTCCTGTTTCTTAAGGTAGGCTTGTATTGCTATAACCTTCCCTCTTAAAACTGCTTTTGCTGCATCCCATAGGTTTTGGGTCATCATTTCTCCATTGTCATTTATTTCTAGGTATTTTTTGATTTCCTCTTTGATCTCTTCAGTGATCACTTCGTTATTAAGTAGTGTATTGTTTAGCCTCCATATGTTTGTATTTTTTACAGATCTTTTCCTGTAACTGATATCTAGTCTCAGAGTGTTGTGGTTGGAAATGGTACTTGATACAATTTCAATTTCCTTAAATTTACCAAGGCTTGATTTGTGCCCCAATGTATGATCTATCCTGGAGAATGTTCCATGAGCACTAGAGAAAAATGTGTATTCTGTTGTTTTTGGGTGGAATGTCCTATAAATATCAAGTCCATCTTTTTTAATGTATCACTTAAAGCTGGTGTTTCCTTACTTATATTCATTTTGGATGATCTGTCCATAGGTGAAAGTGGGGTGTTAAAGTACCCTACTATGAATGTGTTACTGTCGATTTCCCCTTTAGTTAGGCTGTTAGGTTAACAGTTTAGGCTGTTAGTATTTGCCTTATGTATTGAGGTGCTCCTATGTTGGGTGCATAAATATTTACAATTGTTATATCTTTTTCTTGGATTGATCCCTTGATCATTATGTACTGTCCTTCTTTGCCTCTTCTAAGAGTCTTTATTTTAAAGTCTATTTTGTCTGATAGGAGAATTACTACTCCAGCTTTCTTTTGGTTTCCATTTGCATGGAATATCTTTTTCCATCCCCTTGCTTTCAGTCTGTATGTGTCCCTAGGTCTGAAGTGGGTCTCTTGTACACAGCATATATATGGGTCTTGTTTTTGTATCCATTGAGCCAGCCTGTGTCTTTTGGTGGGAGCATTTAGTCCATTTACATTTAAGGTAATTATCGATATGTATGTTCCTATTCCCATTTTCTTAATTGTTTTGGGCTTGTTATTGTAGGTCTTTTCCTTCTCTTGTGTTTCTTGCCTAGAGAAGTTCCTTTAGCATTTGTTGTAGAGCTGGTTTGTTGGTGCTGAACTCTCTCAGCTTTGCTTCCCTGTAAATGTTTTAATTTCTCCATCAAATCTGAATGAGGTCCTTGCTGGGTAGAGTAATCTTGGATGTAGGTTTTTCTCCTTCATCACTTTAAATATGTCCTGCCAGTCCCTTCTGGCTTGCAGAGTTTCTGCTGAAAGATCAGCTGTTGACCTTTTGGGGATTCCCTTGTGTGTTATTTGTTGTTTTTCCCTTGTTGCTTTTAATATGTTTTCTTTGTATTTAATATTTGACAGTTTGATTAATATGTGTCTCGGCCTCTTTCTCCTTGGATTTATCCTTTATGGGACTCTGTGCTTCCTGGACTTGATTAACTATTTCCTTTCCCATATTAGGGAAGTTTTCAACTATAATCTCTTCAAATATTTTCTCAGTCCCTTTCTTTTTCTCTTCCTCTTCTGGAACCCCTACTATTTGATTGTTGGTGTGATTAATGTTGTCCCAGAGGTCTCTGAGACTGTCCTCATTTCTTTTCATTCTTTTTTCTTTATTCTGCTCTGCAGTAGTTACTTCCACTACTTTATCTTCCAGGTCACTTATCCATTCTTCTGCCTCTTTTATTCTGCTATTGAACTCTTCTAGAGTATTTTTCATTTTATTTATTGTGTTGTTCATCATTGCTTGTTTCATCTTTAGTTCTTCTAGGTCCTTGTTAAATGTTTCTTGCATTTTCTCTATTCTATTTCCAAGATTTTGGATCATCTTTACTATCATTATTCTGAATTATTTTTCAGGTAGACTGCCTATTTCCTCTTCATTTGTTAGGTCTGGTGGGTTTTTATCTTACTTCCTCATCTGCTGTGTGTTCTTCTGTCTTCTCATTTTGCTTATCTTAGTGTGTTTGGGGTCTCCTTTTTGCAGGCTGCAGGTTCATAGTTCCTGTTGTTTTTGGTGTCTGTCCCCAGTGGCTAAGGTTGGTTCAGTGGGTTGTGTAGGCTTCCTGGTGGAGGGGACTAGTGCCTGTGTTCTGGTGGATGAAGCTGTATCTTGTCTTTCTGGTGGTCACGTCCTTGTCTGGTGGTGTGTTTTGGGGTGTCTGTGGACGTTTTATGATTTTAGGCAGCCTCTCTGCTAATGGGTGGGGTTGTGTTCCTGTCTTGCTACTTGTTTGGTATAGGGTGTCCAGCACTGTTGCTTGCTGGTCGTTGAGTGAAGCTGGGTGTTGGTGTTGAGATGGAGATCTCTGGGAGATTTTCGCTGTTTGATATTAGATGGAGCTGTGAAGTCTCTTGTGGACCAGTGTCCTGAAGTTGGTTCTCCCACGTCAGAGGCAAGCAGTGACTCCTGGCTGAAGCACCAAGAGCCTTTCATCCACATGTGTCAGAATAAAAGGGAGAAAAGAAAGAAAGAAAGAAAGAAAGAAAGAAAGAAAGAAAGAAAGAAAGAAAGAAAGAAAGAAAGAAAGAAAGAAAGAAGAGAAAATAAAATAAAGATAAAATAAAGTTATTAAAATAAAAATTAAGAAAATATTTTTTTTAAAAATAGAAAAAAACAAACACCCACACAAAAATATGGACAGATAGAACCCTAGGACAACTGGTGAAAGCAAAGCTATACTGAAAATATCCCACAGAGAAGAATACACATACACACTCACAAAAAGAGGAAAGGGGAAAAAATAATAAATCTTGCTCTCAGAGTCCTCCTCCTCAATTTGGGATGATTCGTTTTCTATTCAGTTATTCCACAGATGCAGTGTACATCAAGTTGATTGTGGAGATTTAATCCGCTGCTCCTGAGGCTGCTGGGAGAGATTTCCCTTTCTCTTCTTTGTTTGCACAGCTCCTGGGACTCAGCTTTGGAATTGGTCCCGCCTCTGTGTGTAGGTTGCCTGAGGGTGTCTGTTCTTCGCTCAGACAGGATGGGGTTAAAGGAGCAGCTAACTCGGGGGCTCTGGCTCACTGAGGCCGGTGGGAGGGAGGGGTGCAGATGCGGGGCGAGCCTGCGGCAACAGAGGCCAGCGGGACGTTGCACCTGAGGTGCACCATGCGTTCTTCCGAGGATGTTGTCCCTGGATCACGGGACCCTGGCAGTGGCAGGCTGCACAGGATCCTGGAAGTGGAAGTGTGGAGAGTGACCTGTGCTCTCACACAGGCTTCTTGGTGGTGGCAGCCACAGCCTTAACATCTCATGCCCATCTCTGGGGTCCTCGTTGTTAGCCAGTACTCGCACCTGTCTCTGGAGCTCCTTTACGCAGCGCTCTTAATCCCCTCACCTCACGCACCAGGAAACAAAGAGGAAAGAAAAAGTCTCTTACCTCTTCAGCAGGTCCAGATTTTTCCCCGGATTCCCTCCCGGCTCACCGTGGCGCACTAACCCCTTCAGGCTGTGCTCATGCCGCCAACCCCAGTCCTCTCCCTGTGATCTGATGGAAGCCGCAGCCTCAGCTCCCAGCTCCGCCCGCCCCAGCGGGTGAGCAGACAAGCCTCTTGGGCTGGTGAGTGCCGGTCGGCACCTATCCTCTCAGCGGGAGTCTCTCTGCTTTGCCCTCTGCACCCCTGTGGCTGCGCTCTCCTCCTTGGCTCTGAAGCTTTCCCCCTCCACCACCCGCAGTCTCCACCCATAAAGGGGCTTCCTAGTTTGTGGAAACCTTTCCTCCTTCACAGCTCCCTCCCACTGATGCAGGTCCCATCCCTATTCTTTTGTCTCTGTTTATTCTTTTCTCTTTTGCCCTACCCAGGTACGTGGGGAGTTTCTTACCTTTTGTGAGGTCTGAGGTCTTCTGCCAGCATTCAGTAGGTGTTCTGTAGTTGTTCCACGTGTAGATGTATTTTTGATGTATCTGTGGGGAGGAAGGTGATCTCCATATCTTACTCTTCCGTCATCTTCCCCCTCTTTCCCACTTAGGTTTTTTCCATATCTTGGCTACTGTAAATAGTGCAGTTATGAACATTGGGATGTATGTATCTTTTCAAATTACTGTTTTTGTTACCTTCAGATATATACCCAAGAGTGGAATTGCTGGGTGGTACAGTAGTTCTATTCCCTTTTAACAGAAGGAATCAGTCAACAGAAGGCCATCCTTCACAGTCAAAAAACACTCACTGTCAGCCCTTAGAAGCATATGACACTCTGTGAGTGATGAGAGTTCCTAGAATTCTCTCGTTTTACTCATCTTTACAAAACCCCTTTCCTGAACACCCTACATAAGGGTTCTTTTCTGTATGGGTTATGTTAGTTTCCAATGGCTGCCATTGCAAAGTACGACAAACTGGGTGGCTTAAAATAACAGATATTTATTCCCTAGCAGTTCTGGAGACTAGAATTCCAGATCAAGGTGTCATGTTCCCTCCTAAATCTCAAGAAAATAATCCTTCCTTGTCTGTTCTAGCTTCTGGTGGTTGCTGGCAACCCTTGCTTTTCCTGATGCATGTCTGTGTTTCTATATCCAAATGTCTCTGTTCTTATAAAGACACCAGTCACATTAAATTTAGGGCTCACCCTAATTCAGTATGATCTCATGGAACTTGATTACTTATGCAAAGATGTTATTTCCTAACATTCTGAGGTTCCCAATGGAAATAAATTTTGAGGCAATGCTATCAACATAGTACAGTGTGGGAGGGAATAAGAAGAGGGTTAGAGGGACAGGTCTTTTGTAGGATAAGTATGTGCATAACATTCATAATAAATTTCCATAAATAAACAATATCATAAAAGTTGCCTACTTTTATAATTTGGAAGTGCAAATAAAGGGTACACTTTGAGATGGGGAGGACACCAGCAGTGGCCAGTGCTACAGATGACAATAAACTTGTCATCCTACATTTTGGGGGAATTTTTTAAGGGTCCAGATTGTGGTTCTTAACAAATTGGTTTTGACTCTAATTTTGAAATTGTTACTCATATTGGATTGAACTTTTTAATCATTTACTAATTCACAAAACACCATCATAACATCAGCTTATTCATTCATTAAATTATGCAATAACTTCAGTTTGTAAATTCAAAATAAAAATGACCAGAAAAATACATAATGTCATGTAAGACTTCATCTCAACATGACCAAACATAAAATTTAGAGTTGTTTATTGGACTTGAAAATTAATGATATAGACATACCTGTGATTTTCCCATTTCCCTAACATCCCTTTTCCTTTCTTCAGTAAATAAATATGCTTGTTTTCCCTTTTGTCGATCTTATCTTAAGAACTGACATCATGTTTTTTGAGTGAAATAAAATAATAAATAAAGTATGCTTGTATCAAAGAGATATTACAAATTTATTCTGTAAATATTGCATTAGTATACACTATGTGCCATGTTTTGGGCTAGGTACTTGGGATATAATATAATAAACTGTATACTTGATGGCTTCCTGTCTTCTTTCCTGACTTGTCACACCCTATACACAGAAGGGCCTCTGATTACAGTTAAAGCTTTCCCCTCAAAGGCAGGTTAGCTTTCCCAATACACACATTTAAACCAGAACTCTACCCTAACATGCAAAATAAAGAGTTTGCTTCCTTTTCTATTGCAATTTTATGATACTGATCACTTTTTCATATAATTATAATAGCAAATTGATATAATTGAGTGTTTTGAAACCTAGGTCAGAATTAAAATGAAGATTATATTATTCTGATTATCCTTCTTCCTAAAAATACATAGGTTAAACTTTCAAAATTTGAGAGTGATTCTATTTCTAATTTATGCAGATGGATTTGCATGAATTATTGTCTGTAACCATTTTTCTTAATGCTAAGTCAAAACACAATCACAATTTAAGAAGAGGATTATCAATTAAAATCAAATCCAGGCTTAGGTAAGGAAAAAAAGACTATTTAGTCCCGACTAAAAGGGGAAGGGAGACTATGACAATAGAAACACTCTGAAATTTTGAGATCTATAAGCCTGTTAAAGATCAGACAGAAATGAAGTTTACTTATAGGGATGAGTAAACAAAACTAGAAAGAACCCATTGTGAGGGCATGAGACAAGCAAGTGTTGTGGGGGCATGAGACAAGCAAGTGTTGTGTTCAGACAGTTGATCAGCAAAGTGTTTTCGAAGTCAGCTGATTCTCAGGAAGGAATCACAGAGGAGAGATCAAAGTTCAGAGGCTTGGGGAAAACTGACAAAATTTCAGTCAATTCAGTTTACTAGGCATTTTGTCCATATTGGTCAGTGAAAGTGTAGCTACTCATTTAGCTACAAATGCCAAAGAATAGGCATTTGAAAGGTCTGTGTCTAGCCTTGTCATATGTAAACAGGAGAGTCACCCATGAACCTTATCTAAGTCACATTGGGGTATTTTTTTGCAGTAAGCCATTTCCTAGAACACAAGATAGGTAGGGGCTGTGGAAGGGTGTTTCTTAACTGTTGCTATTTTCCAGGAACATTTGGCTCAGATAAAGTTCAACATTGTCAGGGGAAAGCTAAATGAACAGAAATGGAGAATCAACTAATACATTAAAAAATAAGTTCATCTGTACTCTTAACTAAACCCTTAGTCATTGGATGCTCAAACCAAGTCATATATTTCAGAAGGTGAATTGCATTCCATGCAATCAAGTAATTATTATATTAAATACTTACCATAAGTTTCAAAATGGAAATTTTTTTCAGTTTAAAGCTTTTCTTAGTTGTTGTTCTACAAACAATTTGCAAAAACATGCATCTTGTCTGCAAAATTAGCATGAAAATCAGATGATTAGATATAATGCCTTCCTTAGGAAGCACAGCGATCTTAATAGCAAATTCATTAAGTAAAAATTCTTTCTTCTACTTTAAATTCTAGATTCTTTGTCATTTGGTTAAAAATAATTTTATATGATCTGTGATTCAACTTTCTTACAAAAAAGCACATGAAATATAACAAATAAATTATTGCAATTTAATAGTCTAATTTCATCTTTTAAATCTCACATTGCTTTTTCCATGAACACGATTTGCTGAAATTCAGTCACATCTTATGGAAAGGTGATATTTAAAATACATTAAAACAAATATTTCATATCACTTTTTCTCCATATTAGATTCAGGAAATGTTATTATTTTTGTAGTCTTAATGTGAAATATATAACAGTTCTCTTTCTGTGCAGTTCATTAGAATTTCACAAATCTTAATACATAACTTAACCATTGAAAAAAGGGATGATAACTAAGTCTGAAGAAGAATTAAATCAGATTACACTAGAAGCTGAGTAAGTGCAAAATAATAGTGATGGGATGATGATACTTACTAATATGCCTCATGAAAATTCTTGAGTTGATATTTCCAGGAATTTTTTTCTATATGTTTGTAGTTGTAGAAAGAATATAAGAAGCTATTTTTTAGACATAAGATTAATTAGAACAACTTGCTTACAAAAAAGCACATGAAAGATGATTATTTCCTTACACTGTTTCATGTATAATAAATGCTCACTAGAGATTTAACAATTATAAGAGAGAAAGAGATGTTTTGACAAATGGGATTTGAGAAAGTTTATAGGAATAAACTTTCCTGTGTCATGGAAGAAAAGCCTCCACAAATTCTTCACCCTTACACCCTTTGGGCATCTGAAGTAACCAGTGTGGAATTGTTGCAGTAACAATTTTCCCCAATGCGCAATATACAGGGAGGAAAAAATATTACAAGTATAAGAATCAACACGTTAAACAAAACTCACAAACAAAACAGCTGGATGGGGAGAGTATAAAGAATAATTATAAGTGCATTGTCCACCTGGAAAAAGCCTATTGTCCTGGTCACAACCCAGGGCTCTCAGAAGTCTTCCCTAATTTCCCTAGGCACTCTTTGCTTTTTCCTTGCATGTGTATTCACTTTATATAGTGCCTCCTATTTCCCTGTTATGCTCTAGGAGATGAAAAAGAATGAGATGCGGCAAAATAAGTAACTAAAATCAAGATATGTGGAATATATTTTTTGAACCTGGCAAATAAAATTAAATCTTGCCATATCATATTTACTATTGTATTATTTGATAATATAAAGTTAATAATTGGTCTATGTTTCTGGTACAAATTCTTATTTCTAGTGTAACTATGACAACATTCTAACCAAGTAATTTACACACTAGGCTACATGATATACCTTCCTCAAAATTAAGGTGGTTGCTGACATTCTTTCTTGCTCTGGGATGTGCAAAATTGGTTAATTATGGTGCTTCTGAAAATACTTTTAAAATTTGAGCATTTCATACTCAAAGGGTAAAAGATATAAAAACTGATACTTCCAGAGCCAAGAGTAAATTATACAAGGTTATGTGGTATCTCTGGGCCATGCCTCAGAATATGAACATTCTGGGTACAATATAAGAGATTAAAAAACTTAATGATTTCAACCAGCTCACAAACAAAAATGTCATTTCAGCAACTGCCTTTGCTTTCTCTACTCTTATTGGAAATCACATAGAAGTCCTTGATCAAGGACTATCACTATTAATAATCCAAGCTTTGGAAAGCCTGAAATGGTTTACTGAACACATATAAGATCTTGAATCTGCTTAGATTTCTAAATACCTACACTTAAAAATTTTTAATAAGTAACTGTAAAAATCAATTATTACAGATAAAGTGAGAAGAAAAAAATTAAGATTCTGAATTTCAGGATCAACTAAAAACAGAAACCAAGGATCACACATCCCACTTGGGAGCCTTATGAGACAACTTCAGGCACATCAGTCATTACAGATTTTAGTTCATTTTGGGAAAAAAATAGTAGTTTAATAATCCTGACCTTGAGATGACAAATTCCTTGGTTTTTTTTCAGAAATCAGTGACAGAACAATAAAGCATGATCATCCATCAGTGTTCTGTTTATTCATATATACCCTAAAATATAGTAAGCTTATATACAGTGTGTGGGTTTATATATATTAAAAATACATATGATAAAAAAGTAAAAGAATGATATTTTGCTTTCAGAGTTTTGAATTTCAGGAAAGATAAGCATTTGGACAAAGATTTTCTTTGGTTTGGGGGCACCGATTACTTTTTAAAAATCTTTTCACATCATCTGGCCAGCAGATGAAAGTATTAAGATGTGCTAAAAAGCAATGCCACTTCCAATTAAGAATTCAAATGTTGTTTTACTTGTGTTACACAATTAAGCGGCACTTTGAAATTGTAGGATGTTGCCTTATAAAATTGCTTTTGACTATACAGAACCAAATCTCTTTGGTTCTTAGGGAAAATAAACAGCATTGCCAAGAAGGTTTGTGCTTTCCTATTTTAGTATGAATTTAAATCTATCTGTAGCTACTCTATGTATTCTGTAAAATAGACATGAGTTTGCATTTGTATAATCATAGCCTTAAAATACTTTACAGATTAAATTTTTTGTAACTTTTAATTACATCATTAGCCTGTGAAGTTGAAAGAGTTTCCCAGCCAACCAAATGTGTATTTGGGGTTTTATATCCACATAAAATGCTTTGTGAGGGAAATATTTCAAATATAATGTCCTCCACAAAAACGTAACCTACTAAAACATTGTGACGGTGCTTTGGAATTTTAATAATCTTTTGGAGAAACCACACTTATTTAGCACTTCTAGTAGAAAGGTGCTGTCATTGATTATTTCAATTTGCTGTATCCCATTCTTTGAATGAAAAGGTGGATGTGGACAATCATTGAGAAGTGAAAAGTAATTAGGATGGTAAAATATTTCCACCTGAAATCCAGAAGTTTAAGAAATACATCTTTGCTAGGTAGATGAAGATTTATTAGACAAGTCACAAAAAGGACTGATATAAGAAAAAAATAAGAGTTGAACTTCACTCAAACTAAAATTTCAGTTAATTAAAAAATACTGCTAAGAAAAGGAGGATATAAGCCACAGAAAAGAAAAATAGATACAATTTGCCTTACATATGTTTGACAAATGTCTCATATTCTGAATATATATCCATACTATATAAAAGACTCTTACAAATCAACAGCAAAAATATGCAATAAATATGGGCAAAAACTTGAACTGAAACACCACCAAGCAAGACGTACAAATGACTGATAAATTCATGAAAAAGTGCTCAACATCTTTGATCATCATGATAGTGCTAATTGAAATCACAATGAACTACCATTTTCCACCCACTAGAATGCATAGAGTTAAAAAGTCTAACAAAGGGTTGGTGAAGTTGTGGAGCAACTGGAACTCACACACTGCTGGTGGGAGTGATAAGTGGTACAAACATTTTGAAGAATTGTTTGGCATTTCTTAACAGTATAACAAAATAACATATGCCGTTACATAAACATACAGTTTTCTATCTATATATGGCTTATAAAATACATATATATACATATATACATATGTACATAAATATGTATCTTACGAGTCAGAGATGTATATATATCTTATGAGCCAGAAATTCCACTCTTACACATTTACACAAAAAGCAATGAAAGTATATGTTCTCAAAAATACTCACACAAGCATTTTTAGACCATTCTTATTCATAATAGACAAAAACTTGAAACAACCCTAATGGTCATTAACAGAGAAATGGACAAATTGGATAAAAACTTGTGATATACTCAAATTATGGATTACTACTTAGCCATAAAAAAGAATAAACTACAGGTATTCAAAACAACATGGACAAGTATTTTATTAAAAATACAGCCTAAGAAATCAGACACAAAGGAATAAATATTATATATAGTTGAACTTTGAACAACAGGGGTTTTAACTGCATGGGTCCACTTATACACGGAATTTTTCCAATAAATATGTATTTCTGTACTACAGGATCCACAGTTGGTTGAATTCACAGATGCAGAACAGGGGGTGGTGGATATGGAGGGCCGACTGTAAAGTTATATGCAGATTTTTGACCTCCTGGTGTTTTGGCTTCCCTAACCCCCTCCCTTTGTTCAAGAGTCAAACGTGTAAGATATTTGAAATTCAAGTAACAGACAAAAGTCGTCTTTAGTGATAGAAGTCAGATCAGGGGCTGCAGGGAGTGAGGTATGGAGGAGTAGGTTATAGGAAACATTAAAGAGTTTTGGAGGGTGATAGAAATTTTCTATATCTTATTGAATGTGATAGCTACAGGGTTGTATACAACAGTCAGTACATATAAAACTGACCATCTAAGAACAATGCAATTTATCAATATGTTAGCTTTACCTCTATAAAAATATGAATGTAAAATATAGTGGCAACATCCATCATAATTCATGTTCCTCAAGGCACAAGGGATAAATTAGACTACATACTTAATTTAGGAAAACAGATGAAAAGAGATGATATTTAATAATATATCATACCTACATTTAACCATTCTAAATATCTATTTGTAATTATAAAAGTAATATGTAACCATAGTAAAAAAGTTTTCTTTTAGAAGTATAGAGAAATATACAGTGGAATAAATTAACCCCCATCTCATCTTCATTGTTTACTACTAATGCTCAGTATAAAATGGTAAATTTTTTTTTCCTAGAAAAGGAAAATATGTCAGAAGTAAATTTCTGGATACTTGCATGACTGTAAATTTTTATTCTATTCCTACATTGAAGTCAAGCTTTAAAATTATTTTCCATGTGCATTAGAAGGCACTGATCCATTGTTTTCTAGAATATACATTATTGCTGGTTAGAAGGAAGATGACAATCTGGCTCTCACCCATTCGAAAGCTACCATATCACTCTCCCTTTTTTTTTTTTTTGCATAATACTTTCTCTTTTTAATTGAAAATTAAAACTGCAGCAAGATTGATTAGGCTTGCTTCCTCTTTCTTATTTGACACTTCCTGGATTGTTTTAATCATAAGATTACAAATATTCATCTCAAGGGAAATTTAATCTATTAGTTCATTTTACTGCTCCATTTTTTCTGGCATTTTCATGAGATGGAGCTGGAAATTCAGGACATATTTTCTTTGAGTTTTATAATTATATCTTAATAATAAAAACAGCTATAAAATAATTTATTAAGCATTTACTAAAAAACAAGCACCTTAAATTCTTTTGATGAATTATTTCATTTACCAGCAAACTACCTTATGAGGTAAATATTATATTTAAACCAATTTTAGAAGATTAGAAACCAAAATATTTATAAGGTTAAGTAAGTTACCCAAGATCACACAATTTAAAAACTTCCAGTGACTGAAAGAAGGATTAGATAAATTGTACACTTAATTGTTATCTTGTTCTTTCTTTTTTCTATATATGTGTTATATATTCCTCCAAACTTTATTTTATAATTGTCAAATTTGGTCATCACCCATTTCTATTGTTAATCAGTGTTTCTATTGAAATATATTGCTTTATTTTTCTTTATTGAGATAAAATTTATATAGAATAAAATGTACAAATGTACAGATCTTTAGTGTACATTTGATAACATATGATAAATATGTGTATCCATGCAGCCAACAACCATTTTAAGATATAGAATGTTTCTATCATCCCAGAAATTTCTATCATTCTCCTTCTGCTCAATCACTACCACTACCACTCCAACCCACCAAAAGCAACAACAGTTTTAATTTCTCTCATTATAGATTACTTTTTTTTGGTCTTAATCTTTATATAAATAAAGTCATATGCTACACATTTTTTTGTCTGGCTTCTTTCAATCAACTCTAATTCTGTTAGATTCTTTCACTTTGTTTTAAGAATCAGTGATTCATTTCTTTTTATTATTGTGTAGTATTCATTTGTATGAGTATAAAACAATTTTTAAATATAGTCTCCTTTTAAAAGAACTCTGTTTTTGGCCATAATGAATAATGTTGCTAGGGAATTCTTGAACAATTCTTTTTGTGTACAGATGCCTTCATTTCTCTTGGATGAATAACTTGGAGTAAATGTCTGAGTCCTGTTATAAACAAACATTTAACAGTATAGAAAATTGTTTCTATAAACTGAAGAAAACTGCCAAATTTCCAAATTCTTCTTTTTTGTTAAATGAATGTAATATTTTCTATAACCAGTCTAAAGATCTTTTAGATCAGAGCAGGAGAAAACTACTCATTTCGATAACAAAGCTAACTTTAATATCATCCTGGTAAATGTTTAGCAACTGCCTTTTGGGAATGATTGGTTAAATACTCCTATCATAGCCAATTTTAAGCTACCAACATAATACCAACAAACTCCCCATACTCCTGAAAATTTCACAATCGGTTTTCCCAATAGAAGTCAACTCAGTACCCCACTGGACCTATCATTTTATTTTTGGTAACAGGAAAAATAAAGCTAGGCAACTCACAAATTATTTAGCCTAACCCCTCTCCAAACCTCTCTGTGGGAATGGAATAAGTAAATAATAATGTTTAATGAATACACACTACATGCCAAGTAATATGCTAACTGCTTCAGATGCAATATAAAGTACATTTTGATGAAGAAACTGAGGTAAAATTAAATGAAATGCTTTCTCATAGCCTCACACCTAGTAAATTGTGGAGCAAGTATTTTTACTTTTGTTTTTTGTTGTTTTGTTTTCCAGTTTATTTTTTGCCTTTTTTTAAATTGAAGTATAGTTTATTTACAATGTTGTGTTAGTTTTCAGGTGTACAGTAAAGTGATTCACTTATACATACATGTATATCTACTTTTTCCAGATTCTTTTTCCTCATAGGTTATTAAAAAATATTAAGTATAGTCCTCTGTTCTAAACAGTAGGTACTTGTTGTTATCCATTTTATATATAGTATTGGATATATGTTAATCCCAAACTCCTAATTTATCCCTTCCCCTCTCTTTCCCTTTTGGTAACCATAAGTTTGTTTTCTATGTCTGTGGGTCTATTTCTGTTTTGTATATAAGTTCATTTGTATCTTTTTTATTTTAGATTTCACATAAAACTGATATCATATGATATTTGTCTTTCTCTGTCTGGCTTACTTCACTTAGCATGATAAAACCCAAGCATTCTAGTACCAAAAGTCACATGCTGAATATTATTACATGGTTTCCATTCTTGTAGCAATAACACAAGGTTTTATTCACAGCTATTGCAATAACACAAAGTTTTGTTCACTATTTAAAACCTTGATTAGCTGGAGAAATAGATACTTGATAGTGTAAATTATTCATCTGTATATAACACAAGCTTTACAGAATCCATCTGCTATTTCATTTGTGAAGGAAACTCGAGAGATTATACACAAAGACAAATTTGAAATCTAGAATCAAGCAATCATGAGAAAAGAATGACTTTGTATTGCTTTCAAAAGCAATTCAAGTTAAATTACTATTATTTTAAGTCAGCTCTAAAAATGTTTTGGAAAACTGGATAAAAGATGTATTTGCTTATTCATAAGACATCTACATCATAAGACTGGCTGCTCTGAAATTTCCTTATATATACTTTACTGTAAAATAAAAATTATTTCCCAAGTTCATCAAAGTTCAGCTCATGGACAAAACAGAAATGTCAGCTGTGGCAGTAGGAGCTGATCCCTGAATGTGAAAGCCCCAAGCAAGTCTGACGTATGGGTTCCAGTTAAAGGCATCAGGAGAGCAGTTAGCCTTGTCAAAAGACTGTTGGCCCCTAAGGCACTCATAATAAGGAGATACGCTTCTGACCTTTTATTACTTTGAGTTAGACTGTTTAGAAGGTTCCAGAGCAGGCTAGGCTTCAAGTGAGAGGGAGAAAACAAGATAAGTAAAGGTTAAGTAAGGGAGTGGAGCTGGCATCTATGGTGTTAAGAGGGACGTGCAGACCTGGAAGCTGTGAAATGATGTGATTTAAGCTGATGTTCAGCCTGCTGGGAAAGCTGTGGCTGCAAAAAATGGTATCTGGCCATGTCAGACATGAAGCAAAAGAAGATGGTTCAGGAGCGTGTGTGGTTATTCTAGCTTGCAAGCTCAGGATATGCAACTTCCTAGAGTGAAGAAATGTCAAAGTCGTCTATAAGAAACATGACAGCCTCTATTTCTACTGTGCCATCAAGGGTCAAGACAATGAGCCCGTCACACTGTTGCTGAGACCTGCCCTCTCTACACCGGCACCGAATTGAATCTCAGAGACAGAGTTTTGGGTGAAGCAGAAAAGAATAGCTTTATTGCTTTACCAGGCAAAGGGGGCCACAGCAGGCTATTGCCCTCAAGACTGTGTGTCCTGTCCTGGAGGGCGTAGTGAGGAGTCTTATAGTAATGGTTCAAGGAGCAGGGTGTGATCAGCTTGTGTCCATTCTTCTGATTGCTTGGTAATGAGGTAATGGGGAGTCAGCATCATCAACCTTCTTGTTCACCAGTCTAGGTTCTATGTTCTTGCAGTCAACAGTTTTCATCTGGTGGGGGTCTGCTTCCTGTACAAACTACTTAGGAATGTGTGTCAAGCCTTTATCTATATCTTTCAGGGAACTGCTATGTGGCAGATTTATAGTCTAAATTGTTACCAGTTCCCCAGCCCAACAGCTATTGTTTGTTCCACAATCTTCACATTTCCCCATCATTAACTCTTGGTTCAGCCTTTTATTTCAAAAGACAAGGACACAGGGGTTTGTACACGGTTTCAACTCTGGAACTGACTGACCAATATGTGGAGCTCCTGGACAAATACTTCAAGCTGGACATCATCTTCAACTTTGAGAAGGCCTGTTTCATCTCAGATGCATTTTTGATGAAGGGTGATGTCCAGGACAGCTCCAAGAAGAGTGTGATGAAGACTGCAGGTGGATGACGAGCTGCAGGAGGAGGATGAGAAGCCTTGAAGTATGCTGGAGAAGATGGGTTAGGAAGAGCCCCTGCCTGGCTGGGTGATAATGTGGGAAGAGGTGGGGAGACAGGGTATGAGTGGCTGCTTCTCATATGTCTTTCTGAGTGCTGTTTTCATGGGGGTACCCAGTAGCCCCGCCGCTGCTATCTCACCTTCTTTCAGAGTGAGCTGTGGGTTTAGATCCTCAAACATTCCCTTCCTTCCTCCATTCCCCACTTCCTGTTTCCCCTTTTCCCACCAAAGGTTTTAGGAGCTAAGAGTTAGGAAAATGTGACCAAGACAGGGGTGTTATATGACTTTCATTTCCTGCTTTTCAGGGACTAATGTTACCCCAAACTCCTCCCTTCCTTTATAACTATAAATACATACATATATCAGGTTTAAAGAAAAGATTTCAGGGTTCTTCTCTAATCCCTGCCACAAAACCTACCTCCACCCCTCCAGCAGCCTGCCAGGGTAGCTTCTCTGCCTGGGAGCGGGGCTTCTGTGTGGGAGAGAACTCCTTCTCCCTCATCTGCCCCTCCCCTTCCTTCTTGGCTGCAAAGGGGTCTGGGACTACTGCCAGGGGAGAAACAACATAATTTTTTTCTAACCTTGCAGCTTTGAGGGAAGGGAGAGTTGGGTGAAGGGTGGATTTAATGGGAGACTGGGACCAGTCCCTCTTTCATTCCATGTTTAAGGGGTGGGTACAGGAAATGTTTGACTTTATTTCCTTTTCTCTGATATGAAAAGAAAAGCACAAAGTTTTTTAACTAATGGATATCAGGTGGGAAAGCCATTAAGATCTCTTTGATTTCTTCATAATACTCTAAATCTTCCAAAGATGAAACCTTAGATACATTCTATTTATCCTTATACAGGTGAAAATAAGTTCAGACTATGGCAAAATTGTGCCTTTGTAAATTAAAATACGTTTGAGATACAGTATTATGTTAGTTTCAGGGGTATTACATAGTGAGTTTCCATTTGCATAAATTAAGAAATGATCACCACAATAAGTCTCATAACCATCTGTCCTCATACAAAATTATTATAATATTGTTGAAGATATTCCTTGTACTGCATATGACATCCACATGGCTATTTTTTTTGTAACTGGAGATTAATACCTTTTAATACCCTTCACCTATTTTGCCCCCAACTCCCCCCATCCCCGGTTCTTGCAAACACTAGTTTGTTCTTATCTATGAGTCTGTTTTCTTTGTTTGTTTTGTTTTTTAGATTCCACATATAAGTGAGGTTATACTGTATTTGTCTTTCTCTTTCTCACTTATTTCACTTAGCATAATACCCTCTAGGTCCATCCATGTTGTCGCAAATGGAAAGATTTCATTCTTCTTATGACTAAGTAATGTACCATTGTATGTATAAATTTTGCTTTTGTTTTTTAGATTCCACATATAAGTGAGGTTATACTATATTTGTCTTTCTCTTTCTGACTTATTTCACTTAGCATAATACTCTAGGTCCATCCATGTTGTCACAAATGGAAAGATTTCATTCTTCTTATGACTAAGTAATATACCATTGTATGTATAAATACCAAAATTTCTTTATCCATTCATCTATTGATGGGCACTTAGGTTGCTTCTATATCTTAGATATTGTGAGTAATGGTACAATGAGCTTAGGAGTACAAATATCTTTTTGAATTATTTTTTTCCCCTTTGGAAAAATATATAGAAGTGGAATTCCTGGATGGTATGGTAGCTCTATTTTTAATTTTTGATGAATCTGCATACTGTTTTCCATATTGGCTGTACCAGTTTACAATCCCACCAATAGGTTTGCTTTTCTCCACATCCTCACCAGCACTTGTTATTTGTTTTCTTTTTGATGATAGCCATTATGACAGATGTGAGAGCATATACCTTTGTGGTTTTGAATTGCATTTCCTTGATGATAAGTGATGCTGAGCAATTTTTCATGTGTCTGCTGACCATCTTTATGCCTTCTTTGGAAAAATGTCAATTCAGGTTCCTTGCCCACTTTGTAACTGGATTGTTTGCTTTTTTTGTGTGAGATTTTTGTATGTTATGGAAAATAAACCCTTATGAAATATATCATTTGCAAATATCTTCTCCCATTCAGTAGGCTGCCTTTTCTTTTTGTTGATAGTTTCCTTCACTGTTCAAAAGCTTTTTAGTTTAATGTGGTCCCTTTTGTTTATTTTTGCATTTGGTTCCCTTGCCTGAGGAGACAGATCCAAAAAATGTTGCTAAGGTCTATGTTAAAGACTCTGTTGCCTAGGTTTTCTTCTAGGAAGTTTATGATTGCAGGTTTTATATTTACATCTTTTTTAGTTTTATTTTTTTCGTATATGGTGTGAGAAAGTAGGCATTTGATTCTTTTGCATGTAGCTGCCCATTTTTCCTTACACCATTTATTTAAGAGGCTTTTTTCTCCCCATTTTATATTCTTGCCACTTTGTCATAGATATTTGACCATAGAAGTGTGCATTCATTTCTGTGCTCTCTATTCGTCTACTGATCTATGTGTCTGTTTTTGTGCCAGAACCATACTGTTTGGATTACAGTGGTTATGTAGTGTAGTTTGAAATCAGAAAGTGTGATACTCCCAGGTTTGTTCTTTTTTCTCAACATTGTTTTGGCTATTCAGGGTCTTTTGTGTTTCCATACACATTTTAAATTATCTGTTCTATTTCTGTGAAAAGTGCCATTGTTATTTTGATAGGGATTGTATTAAATCTGGAGATTGTTTAGGTTAGTATGGTCATTTTAACAATTAATTCTTCTAATCCATGAGTATGGTATATCTTTCCATTTATTTGTATTGTCTTCAATTTCTTTTATCAGTGCCTTATAATTTTCTGAGTACAGGCTTTTTATCTCCTTAGTTACATTTTTTTCTGAAGGATTTTATTCTTTTTTGATGCAGTTGTAAATGGGATATTTTTCTTCATTTCTTTGCTGAAAGTTTGTTGTTATTGTATAGAAATATGACAGATTTCTGTGTGTTAATTTTGTATCCAGCAACTTTACTGAATTCATTTATTAGCCCAAATAGTTTTTGGTGGCATCTTTAAGATTTTCTACTTATAGGATTATTGTATCTGAAAGCAGTGACAGTTTTACTTCTTCCTTTTCAATTTGGATTCTTTTTATTTCCATATCTTGTCTTATTGCTGTGATGAGGGCTTCTAATACTTATGTTGAATAAAAGTAGTGAAGTTGGACATCCTTGTTTTGTTCCTGATCTTAGAGGAAATGCTTTCAGCTTTTCACCATTGAGTATGATGTTGGCTGTAGGTTTATCATACATGGCCTTTATTATGTTGATTTGTATTCCCTCTATACTTACTTTGTTAAGAGTTTATACCATAAATGAATGTTGAATTTTGTCAAAAGCTTTTTCTACATCTATTGAGATGATCATATGATTCTTATTCTAAATTTGTTATGTAGTTTATCACATTGACTGATTTTTGAATATTGATCTATCCTTGCATCCCTGAGATAAATCCTACTTGATCATGCTGTATAATCCTTTTAATGTATTGTTGAATTCAGTTTACTAATATTTTGTTGAAGATTTTTTCAACTATGTTCATTAGTGATATTGACCTGGAATTTGCTTTTTTTTGTGATATTTTCTGTTTTGGTATCAGGGTGATGCTGGCCTCATAGAATGAATTTGGAAACATTCTACCCTCTGCAATTTTTTGGAGTAGTTAATTCTTCTTTAAGTGTTTGGTAGAATTCATCTGTGAAACTGTCTGATCCTGAATTTTTTTAGAGTTATTTTATTATCAATTCAATTTTATTACTGGTAATTGACCTACACATATGTTATATTTTTTCCAGATTCAGTTGTGAGAGATTGCATACTTCTAGGAATTTCTTAGGTTGTCTATTTTATTGGTGTATAATTGTTTGTAGTAATCTTTTATGATCCTTAGTCGTTCTGTGATGTGGGTTGTAACTTGTCTTCTTTCATTTCTGATTTTATTTATTTGTGCCTTCTCTTTTTTTCCTGGTGAGTCTTGCTAAAAGTTTATCAGTCTTATTTATCCTTTTAAAGAAGTAGCTCTTATTTCATTGATTTTTCCTAATTTTTTTTAGTATCTGTTTCATGCATTTCTGCTCTGATCTTTATGATTTATTTTCTTCTACTAATTTTTGGTTTTGTTTGTCCTTCTTTCTCTAGTTCATTTAGGTGTAAAATTCGATTGTTTTAGATTATTCTTATTTCATAAGGTAGGCTTGTATTGCTATAAACTTTGCTCTTAGAACTGCTTTTACTGCATCCCATAGATTTGGATTATTGTATTTTTGTTTTCTGTTGTCACCAGGTATTTTTTAATTTCCTCTTTGATTTATTCGGTGAACCATTTGTTGTTCAGTAGCATGTTGTTTGGCCTCCACATGTTTGTTTGTTTTTATGTGTGTTTTTTGTGGTTCGCGGGCCTCTCACTGTTGTGGCCTCTAGTTGCGGAGCACAGGCTCTGGATGCACAGGCTCAGGGGCCATGGCTCATGGGCCCAGTCACTCCACGGCATGTGAAATCTTCCCAGACTGGGGCACGAACCCATGTCCCGTGCATCAGCAGGCAGACTCTCAACCACTGCGCCACCAGGGAAGCCCCCATGTTTGTATTTTTTGCAGTTGCTTTCTTGTAGTTGATTTCTAGTCTCATAGCATTGTGGTTGGATAAAATGCTTGGCACAATTTCAACCTTCTTAAATTTACTGATACTTGTTTTGTGGCCTAGGGTGGCCTAGAGTGTAATCTATTCTGAAGAATTGTCCATGTCCATGTGAAAATAATGTGCATTGTGCTGTTTTTGGAAGGAATGTACTGTATATATTTATTAGATCTAGGTGATTAATATGTCATTTAAAGCAAGTGTTTCCTTACTGATTTTCAGTCTGGATGATTTGTCCATTGATGTAAATTGGGTGTTAAAAGTTCTACTATTATTGCATTACTGCCAATTTCTCTCATGTTTGACAATATTTGCTTTATGTATTTATATGCTCCTATGTTGTGAGCATATGTATTTATAATTGTTATATCTTCTTGGATTGATCCCTTTATCTTTATGTAATGTCCTTCTAAGTTTCTTGTCACAGTCTTTGTTTTAATGTCTATTTAGTCTTTTATAAGCTACCTCAGCTTTCTTTTTGTTGCCATTTTAATGGAATACATTTTTCCATCCACTCACTTCCCATCCCCTCACTTTCAGTCTGTAAGTGTCTTTAGATCTGAAGTGAGTCTCTTGTAAGCAGTATATACTAGGGTCTTGTTTTATTGTCTGTTCAGCCACTCTATGTCTTTTGATTGGAGGATTTAGTCCATTTACATGTAATTATTGATAGGTATATGATTATTGCCATTTTATTCATTGTTTTCTGTTGTTTTGTAGTTGTTTTTTCTTCCTTTTATTTTCTTTTGCTCTCTTCCCTTGTGATCTGATAACTATCTTTAGTGTTACATTTGGATTCCCCTCACTTTTTGTGTTTGTGTTTCTTTTATAGATTTTTGGTTTGTGTTTACCGTGAAGTTCACAAATAACAACATGTACACGTATATATGATTTTTTATGTTGATGTTCTAAGTTTGAATTCATTCTAATGACCCTACATTTTTACTTCCCTACCCCAAATATTTATGGTTTTGATGTCATATTTTACATCTTTTGATTTTGTGTATCCCCGAACTGCTTATTATGGAAATAGATGATTTTACTACTTTTGTATTTTAAGCTTTCTACTAGCTTAATAAGAGGTTGATTACTGTATTTACTGTATGTTTGCCTTTACCCATGCTATTTTTCTTTTCTTAAATTTCATATTTCTAGTTGTGGCCTTTTCTTTTCTGCTTAAAGAAGTCTCTTTAACATTTTTTGTAATACCAGATTAGTAATGAACTCTTAGCTTTTACTGTCTGTAATTTTTTATCTCTCCTTCAAACGTGAATGATAGCCTTACAAGGGAGAGTACTCTTGGTTGTAGGCTTTTTTCCTTTCATCACTTTGAATACATTGTGTCACCTCTCTTGCCTGCAAAGTTCCTGTTGAAAAGTCAGCTGATGGCTTCATGGGGTTCCCTTCTGTGTAACTAGTTGCTTTTATTACTGCTTTCAGTTTCTTTATTTTTCTTTAATTTTTGACATTTTAATTATAATGTGCCTTACTGTGGGCCTCTTTAGGTTCATCTTGTTTGAGACTCACTGTGCTTCCTGGACCTGAATGTGTGTTTCCTTTCTCAGATTAGGAAATTTTTCAGCTATTATTTTTCAAATAACTTCTCTGCCCTTTCTCTCTCTTTTCCTTCTGGGGTCCCTATAATGTAAATGTTATTATGCTTGATATTGTTCCAGAGGTCTCTTAAACTATCATTAAATATTTTTTTTCTCTTTTCTGTTCAGCTTAGATGATTGCCACTACTCTCTCTTCCAGATTGCTGATCTGTTTCTCTGTATCATCTAATCTACTGTTGATTCCTTCTAGTGTATTATTCATTTTAGTTATTGTATTCTTCAGCTCTGTTTGAATCTCCTTTATATTTTCTAACTCTTCGTTGTAATTTTCATTGCATTCATTCATTCTTCTCCTGAGTTCAGATAGTATCTTTATGATCATTACCTTGAACTCTTCCCACGCAGTTGGATGTGAGGCCCAGCAGTTTGCGGCATGGGTCTTGTGCTGGCCCAGTGCACAGTGGCTACAGATCCCCATGTAGCTGTCTGTGTGTCTTGGTGGGTGGAGGGAGGGTTGGGGTTGATGCCAGTTTGCTGGTTTGTGGACCATGCCCCCAGTGCTAATAGCACAGAGGGGGCATTCCAAAATGGTGCTTGCCAATGTCAGTGTTATTGCGGTAGAACTAGCTCACCAAAATGCATAGCACTAGCATCTCCATCCTCAGGGAAAATCTCAGTTGCTTCCTGTCTCTTTAGGAGGTTCTCTAAGATATCAAGTCGGTCTGAACCAGGCTTCTTTCAAATTACAGCCTCTGTGCTGGGACTTGGGGTGTGATAGATTTTGGGTGCACCCTTTGAGACCAGAGTCTTGATTTCCATAATCCTGTGGCTCTCCCAAACACAATTCCAGCTGGTTTTGAAAGCAGATATTCTGGTGGCTCATCTTCTCAGTGCAGGATTTCCAGGCTGGGGACTCTAATGTGGGGCTTGGAGCTCTCACTCTTTGAGGAGGACCTTTACAGTTGTGATATTCCTCCCAATTGCAAGTTGCTAACTCTGGTGTGTGGGTCCTAGCTATACTGCATCTCTGCCCCTCTTATTTTTTGTGTTGTGGTTCCTTTTTTATGTATTCTTTTGTGGAAAATCTTTTCTGCTAGTCTCCAGGTAGTTCTCATAGATAGTTCCTTTGAAAATATTTTTAATTTTTGTGTGTTCATGGGAGGAGGTGAGCTCAGGGTCTTCCTACTCTGCCATCTTGGACATCAGCCACAAAATTGTACTCTTGATTAATTATTGTGTTGCCATTTTAGCTCTATTTTCTGCCTTCTAATTTTAGTCGCATTTTCTAAATGTTCTTTGAGGTCAAAGTCCAAAAGTGTATATGTTTCTTACATGCAAAGACAATACTTTCCATATTTTAAAGTCAGACCTCTATCAAGCATCAGCACATTATTAGGAGTACAATATTTATTAATGTGTTAATACTAAAGTAGCCTCTCTTCTTCTCATATAGGAGAAGAAATGTGAGTTTCCTGTACAAACTGTAGTTGCTGCATGTTTTTTAATGTTGTTTTACTTTATCAGGAGTGAAATGTGTTTGTTAGGAATAAAATATGTGGAGTTTGATTAGAATTTGAATCCTGGCTGTGATATTTCTTAGTTATAAGACCTTAAACAAATGATTTAAATGGCTTTAATGTCATATTCTTCATATTTAAGTGGGATATTAATATGCATTCCATAGGATTATTTTTTGTGTTGTAAAATAATCAGCATGATTCCAGGGGCATAATGAGTTTACTCATTTGTTTACTTTCTATTTTGTTTCCCAAAATATGTTATGTAAGTTATAATATATTATAAGTTGTATCCTCAGTATCCTCATAGTTTCAGTAACAAATAATTATTTAGCTCTAAGTTTACTCATTTAGTGTGGTCTCCAAATTCAGGACACTGTTTGACTAACCAAAACTACTTTAAGCCAGAAAATATTTAACTTTTAGAATCATGTAGCCAGCTATATATTTTCTCTTATCTTTTCTCAAGTTAAACTTCCCCTTAGCATGTTATTTATGCAGACATTCCCAAACGTCATAATCTCCAATTTCCACCTCTAGATTTTCTACTCTTCTCAGCCCTCTTGATATTATTCAAAGGATAACTCTGTACTCTATATACTGCTCCTAGTTCTATCCAGGGCTTTGCTGGTTATTGCTGAATTAGTGCAGTAACATTCTAGTTGTCTTACCTACTCCTACCTCATTGCCTCCTAACCCATTGTCCATACTCAGTCAAGTAATAGCTTTAGACTAATTACCCAATAATAAAATTCTAATGGTTAATTTTTTTCCAGTGTATTCTATGTAAAATCCAAACATCTTCCCATGGAACATAAACCCTTTCACAATCTAAAATGTATTTTCCTCTGTTGACCACAGTATAGACTACCACTGATATATTACAGACAATGTGCCCTGGTGTCCCAGGCCCCCCCTGCATTCATGTGTGCCTGTATGTACCTGGGACACTGCTTCTCCATTTCTTTGTTGCTAACTTCTAGTAGAACTCCATAACTCACCCAAAATGGTTCCTCTTCTCTAGTGTGTCTCTGAGAATGTTTCCAATATCCCATGTGCCTTCCTCTATTGTGGCACCAAACACAATATCCCATGTGCCTTCCTCTATTGTGGCACCAAACACATTGGTGTGCATTGATCTGCTTGTGTTTTTGTCCCCTAAGTAGACAACAACTCCTTGATGGAAGAAATAACAAGCATATTGTCTGGCACATACTATCACCAACACTGACCCCTGTCTTCTCTTCCTACCACTATAATCATGATTTACAGTATTAATAGGTAAAATGTGCTAAGAGATTACCATGTGCCAGACATTGTTCTAACTTCATTACATCCATTTATATCTCATTACAAGACTCTGTCAGGTACTATGAATGTCCCCATTTAACAGAACAGGAACTGAAGGTACAAAATGTTGAAATCATTTGCTCATGGTCATACAGGTAGTAAGTAGCAGAACCAAAAGTCAAGGTGAGATAGTCTGGTTTAGAGTCTCGTCTCATAACCACTACAAATTGCTGCTTATAACTTCTCAAAGTAAATGGTTTTCTAAAATTGCAAATATAATTGAAATAATTATATCTTTGAGACCACACTTTAGTTGTATGAAGCATTATACTGTTTCAAGTTAAATTAGTTTCATAATAGTTATATATAGGTAAAAGAAAAGTCAAGTAGAAATTTGAACAATCGTATAATCAATGTTGTTAATGAAGACAACTAAAGTGTATGCTTTTTGTCTCCAAATACTTCAGAATACTAAATTAATGATAGGAAAATGTGCTACATTGTGACAGTAAAGTAGGAAATTGATAGCATTTATTTGAGATGGGTTGGATGGGAAAAGCCTCACAAAGATCATATTTAGCCTTGGAATATATAATGAACATACAAGTAAGAGAAAGCAAACAAAGCAATTCAAGTTGGCTAAAACACATGAATGGAGAAATGAAACTATGAAAATAGGTTTCATATGGAAAAGAAACTTGGCAAGTTGAAAACACCAAGGGTGTCAAGAGGAATGTTCAATAGTCCTAGGAAAGTAGGGAAAGACAGGTTTGTGGGAAAATTATGAAAAGTATTTTTAATGACTCTACAAAAGAGTGTGACCTGTGTTTTGCAGAAACAAAAGCCAGAGTTTTCAAGCAGTTTCTTCAGTTGCTTTCAGATGGCTAATTCCCTGTAAAAGCACACATATTTCTACAAAGGAAATAAATGTATCTGACCTAATCATTTTCAACACCTTAGTGTATGCAAGTATAGTAGGTGTAAATCAGAGTCCAAAACCTCTTGTATGTAAGAAATGTAACTTTATTTTCTAATAAGCCAAAATGATATCTACTTTTATGCCTCATTCTGCCAAAATGACAGGAATTCAATTACAGTCATTGGGTTTCAAATCCTTCCTGGAATCATGACTAATCTCTAACGTTTTGAAGATAATTGGAGGGAGGGGCAATTTGATCCTCTACCATTGATTAAGAAAGCTCTTCTCAGTTGGTCCTTGGAGTCAAGCCTGGGACACTTGTGCCATATCATTTTATCTTCCTGTATTTCTACCCTTGGCCCTTACTAAAATTATGATCAAATATATAATTATGTAAACATGCCACTTAGTGTCTTCTGTATCCATCTAGCATATAAACTCCTTGAAATCAGGAGCAGGATCTATCTGACCTATCTCCACTTCACTTAGTTGTTCTTATGGGGTTTTATTATGCTCCTTCATCTGGAACATATTCCTCTGCCATCTCATTTTGTCTAAATACCTATTTGTATTTTTATGTATGTGGAAGGTTACTTATGTTTCTCTACCTTGGATAAGTGGTCCTCTGTAGGGGATGTCCTATGTGTCCCAGCAGTGCACTCCCCTTTTATCACCCAAGGTCCAGGGACCAGCTAGGTGGCCCCAGGGAAGGTCCCAACCTGTGCCTGCAGACTCAGTTCTGCAGGTTGTGGGATTATAGTTTTCTTGCTTCTGGTGTCTGCCTGCTGGTAGGTGAGGCTGGTCTCTATCCTCCCATACACTTTAAATCATCTCTAGATTATTTATGATACCCAGTGCAATGTAAATGCTGTGTAATAGTTGCCAGTGTGACAAATTCAAGTTTTGTTTTTTGTAATTTCCTGGAACTTTTTTTCTTTAATATTTTTGATCTGAAGTTGGTTGAATCTGCAGATATGAAAACCAAAGATAAGGAGGGCTGACTATACTGTAAACAGAAGGCGTGTAAATCTGTCCTTTAGGCAATGTTAATTGGACATTCTAAACTGAAACCAGCAAGGTTCCCTGAACCCACACAGTATAAAATAGAAACTGGAGTGGGGGAAGGAACAAATTCTTTGTGTGATAGACCTATGTGGAGCACAGACTGCAGCTTATGGCAAAAACCTTTGATCACTTCCCAGCAAAGACTACTAGGACTTTGGACTAGAAAATTTCCATTTGAGGGGCATTTCCTACCTTGCTGTTGTACATTCTTAATTGAAGCTACCCCTATGACTGCAGGACATAAAATGATCTTAAAATATGAAACAGTTATAATGTCTAGGATGATGCCAGAGAAACACTCTAATGGGGATGGCAGTGCCCAGAAGAGTTTCATAATAAAATGCAAAAGGTTTATACAGGATCATGTTGCCTGGAGACTGCCATGAAGAGGTACTTACAAGCAGAGAGATTTTTTCCCCTAAGACTGACTCTGGAACTGTGTGAGGAACAGCTTCTATTGTCACATGAGCAGTGCCTTATAAACAGTCTTTACTGACCAAAAGAAGCTGCTTGGTTTTTGTATGGCAGTTCCAAGATGAATGGACAATATCCTATTTGGAAGGCCACTGCTCTGACTGACGAAGGTAAAAACAAATCAGCTCAGTGAGCTGAATCACATGTTACTTTCTTAGCAGTTATGGAAGAAATGAACAGCAGTAAAAATCTCCTATGTTTCAGTTTTTACTGACTTATGGATGGTGGCCATTGGCCTGGTCAAATATTCAGGCAGGAGGGCAATGGAAACGTAGCCTACTAAACAGATGTCCATATGGGGCACAGCCCTGTGGAAATGACTATGGGAATCTGAGGATTGCATTAAAGTAGAACAGGTTGATACTCATCAGAAGAAACACTTTCAGATTCAGAAGGTGATTAGAATTTACAAGCAGATATCTCTGTGTGCTCATTTATGGTGTCCATGAAATGAGTGGATATGGTGGTACTGTAGTGATTCAGAGGTGGGATGAATCTAAACATAGCCCCCTTGTACTCTCTGATGCACAAAATGCCAATGACTCTTCTGTCTAACAAGAGAGACAAAGACTGTAAATGGCTATATGGCAGATTCCCTGATGGGAAAGCCTTGATCACAGCTGGCAAGTGAGACTAATGCTTGGGAGCTGCCAATGGGTCTTTTTTCTCATTTAAAAAAAAAATGAAGTATAGTTGATTTACAGTGTTATGTTAGTTTCAGGTGTACAGTAAGTGATTCAGTACACACACACACACACACACACACTCATACACGTATGTTATTTTACAGATTCTTTTCCTTACAAGTTATTACAAGGTAATTGAATATATTTCCCTGAGCTATATAGTAGAACCTTGTTGTTTATCTATTTTATATATAGTAGTGTATATCTGATAATCCCAATCTCTTAATTTATCCCTCCCCCCTTCCCTTTTGGTAACCATAAATTTGTGCTCTATGTCTGTGAGTCTATTTCTGTTTTGTAAATAAGTTCATCAGTTGGTTTTGACAAGAATAGACACTGACTCTGGACTGGGCTTTGCTTACCCAATGGTAGATACAAATACTCACAGTGTTATGGAAGAACTGGAAGTGAAGATATTGCACCAATTTGAATGGCTCACAGTCATTTCTTCAGATGAAGGAACACACTTTACAGCCCCTAGTGTCCAACAATGGAAAGAGAGATATCTTTCTCAGAGTAATAGTTTTAACAGAAAATTAGAATGGACAATGAAAACATTGGTTGTCTAAAAGGGGGAGATTAGAACATGAAGGACTGGCTTACATGCCTTCTCAAATATGTGCTCACATTCAAAATAAGCATGAGTGGGGTGAAGTGATGTCCCCACTGGATAGATTTCTCTGTTTTTCTGGCAGATGTGGGGAAGAGTGGTGGGGAAGGATGGTGGTGCTCTTTCTTTCACACATCACCTCAGCATTTTTTTCCCCCTAATTGATAAGGTGGTCATAGGATCAGGGCTGCAACTACCAGGGCTGGAAGCGGTGTGATGATTCTTAATCAAGGAACTGTGTTTTTAACTTTTATGTCATAATTTCTAAGGTCCTGATAAGGCAAGATGTGCCTTCACCCCATCTGGCAAAATTGGGGCTAACAGAGAAGATAGGCTACTAGTGAAACCAAGCCCCCATAAAACCAATTTCCCCTCCTGAGCTTATAATCAACTACTCTATCCAAAACTTTATTCCATTTCTTGTCCTCTGTGTTAACTGAACACAGTAATCAACCAGAGCCAGATGACTAAAATTGCTGTAGTCAAAAACATCATTAATGTGCTAACATTGCTGTTGTTGATAATATCATTAATGTACAGACTTGGGTTGTTTCTCCAGGGCAAGATGAGTTAACAGACCCCGAGGTCATGGACCATCAGGCCAGAGACTTGTAAAGTAGACATCCTGACTCCAGAAACTACACTTAAGAAATGTTACAAGCAGCTCTCACTTTCTGAGATGGACATTCAGCCTATGGATTGTGTATCTCTCAAAATAAATCTACTTCTTACCTAAAAAAAAAAAAAGTCACAAGGCAGTGATTAATTTCAGCTTCTTTGTTCTTCCTCTTTAAAAATACCCCCAACCCACAGACCAAGTTGGAGTGGATCTGAGGCTTGTTTTCCACTAGCTTGCTTGGCACCCTGCAATAAACCCTTACTTTGTTCCTAACACTCACTCTCAGAATTTGACTTTGTGTGCCTCAAGCACACAAGCCCATTGTTCGGCTAATAATTTAATCAATCATGCTTATGTAGTAATAAAGCCTCCATAAAATCTCAAAAAGAGGGGGTTCCCAGAGCTTCTAGGTTCATGAACATGTAGGGATTTGGGGAGAGTGGCATTCTCAGGGAGCATGAAAGTTTTCCACACACCTTGACTATTCATCTCTTCCATCTGGCTGCTGCTGAGTTACCTCCTTTTCAATGGGCACCTCTGATTTACAGCCAGTTATCAGGAGTACAGCTAACAACCTGGACTTGTGATTGGCATCCTGAGTTGGAGGGGGTTGTTGGAACCTCCAATCTGTATCTAGTGTGTTAGAAGTACAGGTAACCTAGGCTTGTGATTGGCATCTGAAGTGGAGGGCAGTCTTTTGAGATTGAGCCCTTTACCTTTGAATCTGATGCTATATCCAGGTAGGTGTGGGGAAAAGCCCCACACCCTCACATAGGAATTAGGGACAGAACCAATTAATTACACAGTATATCCCAAATTTTAGTGGTTTACAGTGCACATTATCATGTTCAGGGATCTAAGATATTCTGAACTAGGTAAACCTATTTTATTCTGTTTAACTCACAATTTCCCAAAATTATTTGTTCCTGAAATACATTTTTCCCCTTTGTATCACCCAGTAACATCTCACAGAGCTCTTAACTATGGACTATACTTTAGAATTTGGTTGTAAACTTCCCTCCATATGTCACTCTTTATGAATTTCATGCACCCAAAAGTTAATTACATCTTCCAAACCCTTGACTTCACAAGCCAGAATCTGGGTTTGGAGAAGAACTGGATGACTCCTGTTTCCACCCTTCATTGCAATGTTTGTAAGCAGCTTTTGGCAGGAAAAAGCTCTTTGTAGGAAAGAACCCTTTGTAGATGGCACCCTTTGATCTTGTCACTGACCTTAAACCAGGTACCCACATGTTCTACTCATCTCCAGCCTTGGGACACCTTTCAAATCTTTTGATCACACAATACTTTGCCTAGCATGTTGGTTTTTTCCATAGATTGAAGAAGTATAGATGAAGAATAAGTAATTAATTGATGAGCAGATCTGTTTCTTAGCTTTCCCTCAAGTAATCTTGCAATCAAGCTGTGTGAACAAGAAAGATCATGAGGAGTCCACAAGCCTGCACACAGTGGGGGATGGGAATGATTCTGAACCCCTATCTCAATGATTAATTGAGATTACTTCCCTGTTTCCCTTTAAAAGTTTTCATGTCCAGGCAGAATCTTCGGAGGTGGTTTTTGGGGATGCTGAGTCCACTATCTCCCCAGATTGCCAGCATCCAGATTAAAGGCACTGTTCCTTTCTACCAACAGTTGTGAGTATTTATTTTGTAAGCCGCAAGCAGTGGGATCTGATTTGATAACATGTTCATGATGTGTGCTCCATGGCTGCTTTCACATGGTTGTGTTCACTAGTTCATTGGGCACTAAGCCTACTTCAGGAGATTAGAGGAAGAATATGGGTCACAGAGATAATATTATTTTCTCCAAATTTCGTATAGCATTTAGCTTACTACCTTCTGAGAAAGAAGGGGAAAATAAAAATTAATAAGTGTTGTCTATCTCTATGCTTGCTTTGGAATCTGTGTCACATGAAAGCCAGAGGCAGCACACCAAAATAAGAGAGACATATACCAGGGGTACTTTTTACTACTCTAATTTAGTTTCTAAACGGAAAGCAAACAACACATTTTTAAGACGTATGAGCATTAGTGGATTATGAGAATATCGTTACAGAAAAAAACTATATAATTAAGATAAAATAACTCTATCAGGTTTCAAAATTGCTTTTAAACTCTATAGGCAAGTGTATATCAGACCCATAGAAAGTGAACAGGGATGCACAAATAAAAACACCTACACAAAACAGGAAGACTTGAATTCTAAACAGTTTAACCTATATGTTATGCTCCAAATGGACTGCTGATTTGTGCATATTAGGCAAAGGATCTTTGTAAAATATGAGGGACATGTTTCACTTTTTTAAAAATTGAATTACTATTGACTTA
The DNA here is from genome assembly GCF_949774975.1 of Lagenorhynchus albirostris. NCBI lineage: Eukaryota > Metazoa > Chordata > Mammalia > Artiodactyla > Delphinidae > Lagenorhynchus > Lagenorhynchus albirostris. Next base: position 35,699,648 of record NC_083112.1, on the reverse strand, counting down.
AAGAATCTTATTCCAGCTTTCCAGATGAATTGCTTCTTAACTCTCTGTGCCAAAAAAACTGTAAAATAAGGGTTTTTAGTGTTCTATGGAGCTGCTTTCAGATTTATATTGTACATTCTATACTCTATATTAACTATACCCTCATAATTACAAAGGTTTAATTTTAGCTATTAGGAAAATATTTACAAAACTTATCTAAATACTAGAAAATTAAAATATAGGACCATGAGTATAATGACTATTCATGATAAAAATTCCTTGAGAAATTATTGATAAACTCCTACTTGTATGAAAAAGATAACAAATTTACAAGTTCCCAAAACAAAAATTTTTTTAATTAAAATATTGGAGCATTCTTAGAAACTTCTTGGAGAGTAAAGTCCCAAAGGCAAGGTCTAGAAAGATTTCTTGAAGATAAATCTCCAGCTAGGAAATCTTAAAGTTGGTAAATTATTTGTAGACAGGGAAGAGGAAGGAAATGAATACCAGATCATTGAAACAGTCTGTTCAAATTCCTAGCTTTCTACAGCTTTATATTCTCAGGGAGAAAGAAACTTTCTTTTACCCTTCTAGGTTCTTCTGGTTGGTCTGAGAATTAAATTGGCACAAGACAGATTATCAGGAGAAAAACAAACACAAATTTTATAATATTTATACCTGGGAGAGACCCAGGAAAATTGAGTAATTTACCTTAAATATCATTTCAGCTGAGACAAAAGAGGATGTTGGGAGAATCAGATATGGGAATTACCAGGAAAACACAGTAAACCAGGGTAAGGTTTTTATACAGATTTAAGTCATTGCCTTCTCCACTGATAAGAGTTTCTAGAGATTTTATCACTCTCCTCTTCCCAGTACATCCAGAGAGACACACTTACAAATGGAGATTTCCCTTATAACTGCAAATGTCTCTTACAAAAGAATAATTCCTACTTGGTTTTCAGTTTTTCCCATGTCTGTTGTTTTTTAGAAAATAACCAGTTTAAGATTATTAATATGCCAAAGAGACATATTTGGGGGTAGCAAATTCTGGTCCTCCACAATACCCCTACCAAAAATAGGAACCATGGTCATCCTTCAGTATCTGCAGGGGACTGGTTCCAGGATCCCCCTCAGATACCAAAATCTGAAGATGCTCAAGTCTGTCATATAAAATGGTATAGTATTTAAATGAAACTTATGTACGTCCTTCTGTATATTTTAAATCATCTATACATTACATACAATACCTTTATAATGTAAATGCTATGTAAATTGTTATAAGTACAATGTAAATATTTGCCAGCTTGTGGCAAACTCAAGTTTTATTTTTTGGAACTTTCTGCAATTTTTAAAAAAATATTTTCAATTCACAGTCAGTTAAAACTGTGGATTGAGAAGGCTTAGATATGGAGGATCGATTAATCTAAAAGCAGTGCATGAACTGTGACATGACCTGAAAATTTGAATGCATAAGCACATACACAAACACATGCATATACATATGCACATAGATATCTATATTCCCACAACTATCGAGCTCTTTCAGGCTTTATAGTTTTCTGCTTGATCGTTTTTAGCTGATCTCTGCTGCATGATTTCTACATATTATGGGTTGAATTGTGTTCTCTCCACCCTAATGATATGATGAAGTGCTAATCACTGATACTTGTTTATGTGACTTTATTTGGAGATAAGATCTCTGCAGATGTAATTAAAATGAGGTTATACAGGGATTGAGTGAACCTTTAATCCAATACAACCAGTATCCTCATAAGTGTTGGAGAAGAGACACACGGGGAAAACACCATGTGAATATTGAGGCAGACACTAGAGTGATGCATCTGTAAGTCAGGGAATGGCAAGGATTGCCAGCTGTCACCAGATGCTAGAAAGAAGTCAGGGGACAGATTCTCCATCAGAGCGCTTAGAAAGAAGCAACACTGCCAATCTCTTGATTTCAGATTTCTATCCTCTAGAACTGTGAAATAGTACATTGCTGTTGTTTTTAGACACCAAATTTGTGGTAGCTATTATAGCAGCCCTGGAAACTATTACAATGTGTAACACTGGACATATTAAAATTCCAGAAATTTCCATGGCTATTGCTATTAAATCTGATACAACAAAGAATCTGTTTTTTTTATATATTATTTGCTTGAATATGTAGGTATCACATGTTTAACAATGTAAAACTTATTTAGAATTTCTTCTTTTTACTTAATCAGAAGAATATATTCTAAAACTTTCTCCTCATGAGGAGAACATCAAGTAAATGATTCTGATAGTTTTAGAAACAGTAGGAGCTATAATATGTAAAGAATGCATCATATTTTGAATCTGAATCTATATTTGGCCTTTTCTTTTTCTTCTGCTCATTTAGGTAAATCTTTCTGTGTTTCCAGTCCCTCATCTGACTCATGATATTGTTGATAGGATAAATCATATTGTTACTGAGTCCAACCTCATTCTGCTTGCTTGCATGACAGGCCAATAAATTGGGAGAGGAGCTGTTGAGACAATGAATAACGACTTTATTCGGAAAGCCAGGAGTCCAAGAAGATGGAGGATTAATGTCCTAGAGAATTCTGACCCCAGTCAGAATTAACCTTCTTTTATATTGAAAGGGGAGCGGCATTGGTTGGTTGTTGCAAACTTCTTGGTGCAGGAATCCTTTGCTCTTGCAGCTGTCCTAGTAGGCCAGGTCATGATGTTCCTGTATACTTCCAGCAAGACACATGTTATTCTCTGTTCTGCAGCTACTTATTTCTATATGAATGGAAAAGTATTATAATACCTTTAAATATCAGAACCATGAGAATGGGTTATCCTGTATATCTCAGGCTATAGGCAACATTCTTAACTTGAAGCAAAAGCAATAGAATACAAAGATTAAAGTAAAAGAAACAGATGCAAAATGGAGTCAAATTTGTTCTTCCCTATTACAATATCAGGTTAGTAAAATTCCTATAAAAGTATTATGATTTTTCTCTTCATTTTTAAAGATAAAGTTGGGAAAGTAAACACCTTTATTCTTCATGTTGAGGGGAAAACATGCTACTTTAAAGTTTTCATTTGTCGTAATTTATGTTAATTGATTGGTATATTTCACTCAAATGAGAAAAGATGCTTCATGCTCAGCAAGATTTTTTCAACAACAAAGACTCTTGTTTACATAGGAAGTAGCGTTTGAACATTATTGACTTCTCTGGTCATTATAGCTAATGTTTCATAAAGCTATGCCCTTCTAAAGAAATGCCAGGGCACCAGCACTAACATTTTGTGGGGTTATTGTTTTACTTCAACTTTGCAGCTTTTACAATGACACTAAAGTGTAAAGAGGTCACTGAAACTCAATTCCCCTGTCTTTGTAATAATATTTCTAACCTTTGTCACAGAAATTGTTTGATTTTTTAACACTTGTGTTCACAATGTTAAAATGGTTGAAAGTTTCCAGAACCATAAGTATAACCAACTCTCCTTCACATCATCCATAGCAAATCATATTTACTTTAGAGTATCAAGAAAGCACAATGGAGAAAAAAAAAGAAAAACAAAAATTGTTTTTGCTTTTATAGCCTTTGCTTTCACAATTCAACAGTAAATCAACAGTGAACATTTGGTTTGCCTGAGGCCAGCATGATATCAGCTTGCCTGTTTGGAGCTTATATTGTGTTTTGTTCTTATCTGATAACTCTTCAAAATAAGCACAAGCTTTCCCATCTTGGAGACCCTCAGCACCAGTGGTAGTCCCCGCAGAGTTTATTTATTTCATCAAAATGATATGAAATTTGGTTGTTCAATTTTGTATTTGTGAAGAATATTGGTAATATAGCTCAAAATAAAGCCATGTTGAAGAATTCATTTCAGCACACGAATGATTTCCCCTATAGCTAATTCTGTTTTTATTCATGCACAGAGACTTGCCTCCACAAGGCCATTTCTCTTCCTTGGAAGAAAACAGGTTTGTTGAGGAAAAACCATCTCATGAAACAGATATTTAAGCACACAGACAAGAACATTCCTATTTAGGGTGATTTTCTTGCCAACTGAGTGTCCCCCCGGTCATATCTATGTTCAATGTCAGATTCAAGCTTTACTAGTGACAAAGGAAACTGTCAGCAAGGGGGAAGAGATCAGTCATAATTTGAAAACACAATAAGACAGGGCAAGCAAGGGAAAAAGAACAAGGCATGGAGAAATTCAAAGTGATAGGCCTGATTTAGCTGATAGCTGCATCGGGAAGCACTATTTTGATTTGTTAAAGTGGTATATTGAGAACTTAGCTTAAAGATATTTCCATTTTTTTTTATTTTTCCTATACATAATAGGATTCTGAGGATTATTGATTTCTTAAAACAATGAATCTAATGTAGGCAAAAAGGATTCGTAAAGGGTAAAACATACAAATAAAATTGAAAGTATTCTCAACACTGCTCATGAAATGGATCTGTCTTCTTTAAACTAGGGCAAATACATTTAAATGGTTGAAAACCAAGTGTTGGTTAGGGCTTCTGATATGTCACACCACTGAGGACTAAGGGAGATTAGGCTCCCACCCTTCATTTTAAAAAGAGCACAAAAAACTGGGCATTTACCCCAGGGCTTATTGCAGTATCAAGAGTCTCTCTCACTCCTTCTATAAAAAAAGGAAGTTCTATGTCCCTTCTTCCGGAATATCCCAGAACTATGTTAATATTTTGACCAGTGGAATATGAAGGAAGTGATGTTGTGCCAGCCTAAGCTGCCATGATGTGAGGAAACCAGGCAGGTACATGGAAAGGCTTGTGCCAGGGAACTCATGCCAATGCTTCAGTGGAACACCTAGCTAGTGACCAGCACCAACCTTCTAGCTGTGTTGATTAAGCCTCTTTGGAAGTGGATCTTCCAGCCCCAGCCCAGGCACTCTAGCTGATGAGACATAGAACAGAGACAGAATTCCCCACATAACCCTGATCAAATTTCAGATGCGTGAGCAAAAGAAATGACTCTTCTTGTTGTAAACCAATAATTTGGGGGGATGTACTGTTACCAATAATACAAAACCAGAACAGCTTGTTAAGAGGTAGTCTGACTCTGCTACCCCTACCATAACTCTAGCACCTCTCTACTCTGTATTTGGAGAAAAAAAAAAAGGCTAGGGAAAATGTGCTCTCAGAGTTGTAAATAACTGACCATAATTCTCTGGGTGTTAAGTAAAGGTTGGAGGATAAGGTAGAAGAATATGTTTCTTTCCCTCTTATGTCTCATGGCTCAACTCCTCTACAAGTGTTACAGGATTAACCCTCAATAACTTACTTGCATTTAAACTACAGTTTTCCCTCAGTATCTGTGGGTGATTGGTTCCAGGACTCCTGGGGATACCCAAATATGAGGAGGCTCAAGTCTTTATATAAAATGGTGTAGTATATTCATATAGCCTACACACATTGTCTCATATATTTTAAACCATCTCTAGGTTTCTTATAATACCTAATACAATGTATATACTATGCAAATAGTTGTAAATTTAGTGTAAATGCTATGCAAATAATGACAAATTCAAGTTTTGCACTTTGAAACTTTCTGGAAATTGTTCTTTTTAAAATATATTCTCACCCATGATTGGCTGAATCCACAAATGTGTAACCTGGGATAGGGAGGGCCAACTGTATTGTCTTGAGAGAATCCTAACAATGACAACCTTTAACCAGTGATGCAGGTTATACTGGTTGGGTAAATATGTCTTGCTATTTTTACTTCTAAAAATATGGATATAGTGTCTTCTGTGATCTGTTTTACTTTCTTTTGGTTTTCAGATATGTGATTGGCTGACTGAACAATGCAAATTTAGTGGGTATAAATATGAGTAAGTTTGAACGTGATTTACTTTTTTGTTTCTTCATTTAGCCTCAACTGAATAATATGTAATCTCTCTTTTATAATGATTAGTAAATTCCTTAATTATAAGATTATATGACACCTTTTATGAGCTTTCTATTATTCATCTCCAGATAGCCCTGTGTTTAAACCTCCAATTAAAATTCAATTTGTCATATATCAGCTTTCTACAAGCAACATCTGAATGATTGTTTCAGTCTCAGTAATTTGGAGTAGAGAGGAGGCAGGATCTGTTCTTTCACTCTTCCATCTCTTTACAATGGAGATGAGTGCTTTGGAGCTATGTCTTTTGGGGTATTTCTGTTCTTCTCTCTTCCTCTTCTGGGTCCACCTCCTCTGTTGTGAGCTGGCAAGGAGAAAAGGGCATGACAAAGGTCTTCTGAAAAACTAGGCCATATCAGTGGCTGAATGGCCTGGGTATAGGTTTGATTTTGTCTGGCTGTCTTTGTCACTCATCACTACCTACGAAATGGTATTCTGAAGAGATGCAGGTCAATTTTGACCTCATCAAGCCTACATTGCTGCTGGTATTCTTAGAGAACTCCATTTTTTTGAAGACTCTGACAACTGTGGGAACTTGGGAGCATATTTCTCTGATCCTTTTTTTTCCCTAGAATGCACCATTCTGTAGTCTCTACTCATTGTGTGTTTGCAAGCTTCTCTAGCATGCCTTCTGCTTTCAGAAATATTCAAAGATTTAGCACGTTTCTATATCTCCATATGTTGCCAAACTCTAGTAGATAATGGCAAAGTTATAGTGAGTTTTCCCTCTTTATATCACATTAGCAGTAATTTCATACCTTAGGAAATGCACAAATAAAAAAAAATGAGAAATGCATCACCCATATCTATTTGTATACCAAGGTAAGTTTACTCTCTCTTCCTACAATTCTTCAAAGTTTTTACTGGTCAAATTTCTTAAAACAAAACAAAACAGAACACTTATAAGAGGGTTACTGGGATGTCCACAATACCCACTGCTTAACTTGGTCCAAAGGCAGCAATATACATCACACTATTCCTAGACTCCTCTTATCCACAACAAGCAGTTTTGCTGGTCTCAGTTACTTCCATCATAGGATTGGAACCTCTACCCAAGTCAGGCCATAACTGATATAATTATTAATTTGCAGTTGTCATGAAGCATGAGAACACAAATCCCAAATGAGTTCTAGACATTGTTTTCTCTATATTTTATATAGCAGAATGATCGATTCCTTCTGCTAGTATAGTGACACTTTGTACTCTGGTTTTCTGGCATAAGGATCTCAAAGTGACAAGGCCTTAGCTACAGTTTTAGCTTACTGTGTCCCCTTGGAGAAAAGTGTCTATCAGGGATCAGGACATAAAGTCAAGCAGAGTATACATTTACTGAAAGAAGAAGCAGAATTTCCAAGAATGATTGTAAAATGTTCCTTCTATTTCCAACCCTTGGATACCCAAACCCATTTATTCTACATAATAAGATAAATCAGCATGTACTGGGTTTTGATCCCTAGTACAGTTTTCATTTCAAAGAACATTGCCCAGATGACAAGGATATCATATCTGAGTCATTAACTATGCCTTTAAGTGTGCAATCCAAAGTTCCTTAAGATTAGCTGTTTTACTAGTGATGTAAAATATGGTACTATGACTCATTTTACACACTGTGAGATGGACTTGGAGTAGTACTTCACTTATCATCTGGAATTTGAAACTTCCACTCTAACTAGGGGTCCCTAGTATCAATGGCAGCCCAAAGTATATTCAGCAATCCTTGAGATATTTATGTATTCCTCTTTCTTCAGTGTACAATTACTCTGGTGAATAGCCATAGCTTTCTTTGAGATATATTAGAGTAATTATTACTATGTACACACTATAGCATTAAATCTTTATTTATCAAGGAGCCCGTGCCTCTCCTTCAATCAAAGGGTCTTTGTTCTGAGGAATGGCTCAGGTCTGGAAACTAGATTAAGAATTGTTATTTGTATTGTGAGAATTGTCATCAGTCTTCTGCTTCCCCACTCTTTAAATTTCTTTATTATGAGTCGAGAAATACACCCAATGGCTGCTCAGCTACCTTAAGACCATAGTTTTAAGGACAAGGTCTTAAGGACATAGTTAGCCATATCCCTGGAGGTCATGTGTGTCATATAAGCCTTGCCACCATTAACACAATTAGGGTATTCCAAAATTCATGTCCACTAGAAATTTCCATCTTTGGAAATTGGACCTTTGCATATTTAATCAAGATGAAGTCATACTGGATTAAAGTGAGCCCTCAATTCAATAACTGATATCTTTATAAGAGAAAGGAAGGGAGAATTGGATATAGAGATATTGATACAAAAGGAACACAGGGGAGAAGCCCATGTGATAATGGAAACAGAGATTTGAGCGATGGAACTGTAAGACAAAGGACACCAAGGATTTCTGGCAACCATCAGAAGAAAGAAGAATCAAAGAAGGATTCTTCTCTAGAGCCTTCAGAGAAAACACAGCTCTGCCTACTCCTTGACTTCAGATTTTTAGCATCTATAACTGTGAGAGAATAAATTTCTGTTGTTTTAAGTCATTCAGTTCCTTTGTTTATTACAGTAGCCCTAGGAAATAATATAATCAGGGAAAGGAAGGAAACCAAGAAAGGATATATTATCAAGCTCTGAGCCACTGGAACTTAATTCCACTGAGGAAATCTGAGTACCAGTATAGAATGCATTCCTCAGTTATTCCTCTTAAATGGGACAGGAGTTGGAGTAATTAGCTACCAATTCCCATTGGTTGAGTGCTATTTTCAGAGGGTTTCTTTAATTTTGCAACACTTCTGACCAGCTAAGCACTTGAGCAGAGCAGGCTCTGATGGTCAGAGTACTCAGTCAAGAAGACACAAAGACTGGTAGTTGGAATTAGAGCCTATGTGTGTGGAAATGGTAAGGATCAGTGGGATATAGATGAGACACTAAGTGTCTCCTAGAGATATTAAAATAAACCCATGTTTTTTATTAACATTCAAACTACATGGACCATCCACATGTAGATTTTTTGTCTCCAAACTTCCCAGAACTTCTGAGCTCAGTTGGTGCACTCTGGGTAATCCTTTAGTAGGCCAGACTTTTGGCTGCAGTTGCTTTTGTTATGTGCCTTCTAGAAAAGTAATCCTCTACAATTAAAGAGATCCTTGCTCAATATTCTTTTGATTTTCTCACAGAACTCAGTGGTCTTTCAATAGAAGACAATACCATACCTCCTAGATTATATACAGATAGTCTCCTCCAAACAGATGGTGGCTGTTTAGTTTACACTTTTTGAACAACCATATTGACCAAACGTTCCCTCTATGCCAGGGCAATGGTCTCATCAGAGTGTTCCAGAACAGCCACATATTGTGCCAGAGCCAGCCTTCTCTAATTTCCCTTTGACCCTGGTGCTGAGCTGGATTACCTGCTCAGAGTCCCTGCTCCCTCATAGTCATCTCCATTATACAGTTCCAATGTCTCAATTGGAATACATAAACTTTTTTTCATCATGCATGTCCTAATGACATTAATACTTAAAGAGAGGAATAATTTCTATTCCTTTGCTCTCAGGAAGTCCCTTGGGTTTGCACAAATTTGTCTATCCCTCCACAGTGACATTCTAGATCTTCTTACCAAGGGCTATTAGGAGGAATTATATTAATGACATAAATGTGGTTATTATATCAACTCCAAATGTGCTCATAAGTCTTAAAAGCCAAATTGATAGTGAATGCTCTTAGTCACACAAGAGATAGGGCATGAGGGAGACTGCTTTCATATTCACCAAAGCTATTAGAGAAATAAGGTGACATTTTTTTCTACCAACAAAATATCAAGTTTACAGTAAGTAGAAGATGTAAAAAAATATAATCATCCAGATATTTGGTATAAATGATTTATTTGCTAAAACAGTTACTGTTTACCTACTTTGCATCAACATTCTACTGAGTGTTGGATAAATAAAGACAAACAAGTACAGCCTTTGTCATTATGGAGTTGACAGGAAGGAAGGGAAGAGAGAAATACAATTAGCCAACAATGAAATAATTAACCGTATGACAAGTGCCACCAAAAAAGGAAGAAATTCCAGTGATTCAGATGATAGATATTCAAATAAACTAGAGATATTCAAAGCCAACCAATCTTAGAGGAATAGTTCAGGGAGGACCTTTTAGAAATTACATTTTTCATAGACCTGATGGAATAGAAGGATGAAACGGCAGGAAGGAAAGAGTTTCAGGCAGAAAGATAATGCTGTGCAAAGACTCATATTGCAGGGAGCTTGGAATAACCATGAAAGTAGCCATTGTACTAGAGATCAGGTTAGAGTGGCCTACAGGATTTAGAAGATACAGGGCCTTATAGGTAAGGATTATAAGTGTAAGCAAGTCGATAACATGACACAGTTTATGTTTTAGGAACCCTCTGTCTTGTTCACAGTGCATTGAAGAAAGCATATGAGAAAGTGGGGGGCAGAGTTTGGAGCTTATGGCAATTGTCCAAGGGAGAAACCATACATTTTAATTGGGAAGTATCATTGTTTATGGTTATTTTTCTTCTGAGTTCAACTTGAGTTTTGACTCAGTAGATACAGCTTGGTGCACTCTGGCTGTGCCAGGCCAATGTAGTGATAGAACACTATATGGTCCATGTTGATTGGGAAAGATGAATGAGTTTTCTCATTTCTGAATTCCATACCAGAAAGTTACTCCAGCATTGTGGGAAATGTGATTCAATAATTATAGAACTGCAATTAGGATGATTGGATTTGTGTTAACTGAATATATACTTTATTTCTTATCTAAAAACTTGGCATAAATACATTTATCATATTTAGGAGATGTATACAGTACATGGCAGTTTCTTTTTACCTAGGGCTCAGATTGATGTTAATAAATATAAATTAAGTGTTAAAAGTTGCCATTTGAAGAGAATTTTCCATTAAAACAAATATATCAAAGAAAAAGAAGGTAGTTAAATTTCTTAGCTTATATCTTCTTCTTAGCCATGACTGACTGTAATTTAATTGTTTTCAATAGTAACTTTAAAAATTCCATTTTCAAAGTTATAAATTCATTCAATGAATAACTCTGTGATGACTGTATTTTGATTTCATAGTATATAGTTCAATATACAATGAATTTCTATTGATGTGCAAGTTTTGTCACTGGATATATTTATTCAAAGGTAAATTAGCATAAGGTTTTGGAATTTCACTTATTGAATCACATATTGATTTAACAAAGCTCTTTAGCAACAACTGGCTTTTCTTTTTCAAAGCTCCACAACAGTTCTAGCAACTTCAACACTACACCATCTTGATTATGACATAGTAATTTTATACTTAAAAAGTTACACTTATTTTTTCAAGGTCAGTTTTCAAGGTCAGTTTATTGATAGTTCAATTGGCTATACATAGATATAATTTGAAGCCTAAGGTATATTTGGCTATAAATATACCCAACAATTTACTTTCCTAGAATTCTCATCTGATATTTTTCCTTCTTTTTGATGAAGATATGGAAGAATGTATTGTTCGTAAAGGACACCCAATTAGTCTTTATTGCTAGGGAAGAGAACTCAAGGATCTGAAGTATTAAAAAAACACATCCAAGATATGTAAGACTCAATCATATCTCTCTGCATATATCTGGAACTCGCTATCTCTCTCTGGAACTCTCTCCTCTCTGGAGCTCTTCCCTGTTGGTTCTAGTTGCTATGGTCTCCCCAGGTTCTAACCACTGTTCCTTCAACTCAACTGACTATGAGGCTAGCTCTTTTTGTATTTCCCCTCCCTGTGCTGAAGAATGGAACCTCTCTTTCCTTAGGAATCATTGTCCTCTGTTGTCTTTTGTCTATCTAGTATCCGAATACTGCTGCTTCATATATTTTCTAGTTCTTTATCTGCTTGACTCAAGAGGGTAAACCTATCCCGTGTTACCTCTTTGTGGCTGAAAACAGAATTTACCTCTTGATGTGATTGAAAACCCTTGACTTAGTACTTCCTTTTTGAAATATATGTCTTGGAGATGATGGGTAGCCTTCTCATGTTTTCAATTCAGTGACTGCTATCCATATCTTCTGATTTATAGGAGATGTTTAACATCAAATCAAGGATTCACAATGTATTTTCAGAGAACATAGAGTTCAGACCATTATTAAGACCACCATAATTTTGATGTACTAAATGTAGTTATGGGTATCGATGAATGTTGTGATTATATTTGTCAACAAAATTCCTAAAATAATTAAAAGTCTTTTTTTTGGTTTGTTTTAATTTAATATGATTGGGGAAGAGAAAAGTCAACATGTAGATAAATCTAGTCAATGATTTTTTCCCCCAATACTATTATAATGATGTAAAATTTAAAAGAGAATAAAAGTAGAGAAATTAACTTACATGAGAAAGTACTTATGGACTTCAATGCCTATATTTCAATGGCAGATAATGAGAAATTTTTTTTTAAAAGAAATGAAAAGGAGAGAATTAAAGTTGAAATCTGCAAATGCATTTTATATTATTCTATGTTCTAAGATCATAATCACTAAAAGCTTTTTGCTCATTCAACTAAATTTACTTTAGTGTTCAAAAGCAGATGAAGTTGCAATGTTTGCTAATGCAATGTTTGCTAATTTGAGTAGAGGAAAACTCTAGACAAAATTGGCCAAAAATTTAAAGGAAGTGTTAATAAAAGGAAAGATAATGATTGTTTACTTCCAAGACCCTGATGAAAGTTATTTTTCAGTTTCCAGAAAATAACTGACAGTTTCCCTGTGTTCACATCTGCATGTTTTTACAGCTCTTTGAAATACGCTTAACCCAGAACTTTAAAAAAAAATAGAAATAATTTTGTCACACTTTTGTGGCTTTAATGTCTATATATTTTAGGGTCAAACAGAGTTGCTATGTCAAAGAGACCCTGAGATACAGTGGTTTACACAAGATAAAATTTAATATCTCCTCACATTACAGTTTTGGAGTCAATGATTCATCTTTGTTCCTCAGGGACAAAAATGTCATCCAGGTAATTACTTCAGAGTCCCCTATAATGCTTTTGTTGTCTCTATGGTTCAAACACATACCTGGGTTCCAGTCACGGGGGAAAAGGAAAATTGCTTCGAGGAAGCATGTCTTATGTCTTAAGTCCTAGACTCCTAATTAGCATACATTATTTCTGCTCAGAGTCCAATGTTGATCAGAACTTAACTCACTAGTGATGGAAGGTTTGACAATAGGTAGTTAAATAGCCTTGTCCAAGCAAATTTTTATTATAATGGAAGAAGAAAAAATTTTGTTAGATGATTAGCAATTTCTACTCGAATTCTCTATGTCATTAGCTCTCAATTAATCTATCTAATTGTGAACTCTCTTCCCACTGATCAATTATTTTTTTCAAACTGTCCACTAAAATATTTCAACTTTTACATATAGATAAATTATTATGCCCAGTTAATTTTCATCCTACTCTACTCATGGACTTTCCTATCTCTATTGATGAAAACTCTATCCCTCCAGTGCTCAGAAGCCTTTCTTTACCTAATTCACCATGATCAGACAAGATCTAGTCAAGGAACCAGAAACCATGCTAAGTCTTTTAAATAGAGAGTTATTTTTATCTTATTTTTATTTTTGTTACATATATATTGAAAATAACCAAAGAGACTTTTGAAATTTTGGCCAGATCATGTCAATCATCCACCCATAATTCAGATAAAACCTGAATTATCTCCCAGATTTACCCAAAGAAGTGCCAGCATCTTTTTATATTCTAAAAGTACCTGCCTCTCTGTTATCATTATGACTTCATATTTATTTTCTTCCCATCACTTACTCTGCTATAACACATATGTTTCCTTCCCTTTTGATGTTTTTCTAACACTCCTTTTCCTCTCCCACTTTAGAGTTTTGGCACCAGTGATCTATATCATCAAGAAAGTTCTTCATCTATACATATACACTCTCCCCACTTTCAAGATTCTGTCAATTCTGTTTCACTTTCTCTTTTATTTCATCTTATTTGTAATGTAAAATATAATTTAGTTACTATAAGAAAATAATGTATTATTTATGGTGTATTTGTTGCCTATCACTAAAATGTAAGCCTTTTGTATGAAGAAAACTTTATCGCTATTGTTCACTAATGTATCCTAGTGACAAGAACAATATTTGGCATATGATTAGTTCTCAATAAATATTAATTGAAGTAAAAAATGAGTAAATGAATGAATTTCCTGTATTGGAATTTTCATATATACTTCAAAATTACTTTATTCTTTCTTCCTTTTTTCTTTATAATTCCTTTTTTCCTTTTTTCTTTATAATATAATCTTATATAAGATCTAAGACAATCTTTGTGAACTAGAGTTTCAGTGAAAAACACAGGCATCCATATTAACTTTATTAGCAATAGACTTAATTTTTCCAAAATGTAATATACTCAGAATGGCTTGTATTTCCATGTTATTTTGTCAACAGTTTAAGTAAGTGATGGACATTGTAATAACCAGAATATAAAGAAGCCTTTATGATGTGTCATTCCATTTTGAGAAAGAAAGATATTTTTGTTTTAAAAAGAAGGTATAGCTGTGGAAACAAAATCAATTTTCATCAATAACTATATAAGTAGGAATCCACTGCACTTTGTATGTCAATTTTTAGTCATAACATTCTTCTGGTAGAACTTAAATCATCCCAAAACACTAATTAACCTAACCTAAATAGAAATATCTCTAAAGCTATTTCCAAAGTATTTCATTCATTCATTCAACAAATCTTCAGCAAACATTATTTTTGAAAATAGAAAAATTTTGTATTTAAATTAATTAAAATTATTGTTACTATTACTCATCAACCAGCCATTAGACCTAAGACTTATGACTGGGAACTCTAGTTTTATTTATTTATTTTATTATTTATTTATTTTTAAACATCTTTATTGGAGTATAATTGCTTTACAATGTTGTGGTAGTTTCTGCTGTATAAGAAAGTGAATTAGCTATATGTATACATATATCCACATATCCCCTACTTCTTGAGTCTCCCTCCCACCCTCCCTATCCCACCCCTCTAGGTGGTCACAAAGCACCGAGCTGATCTTCCTGTGCTATGCGGCTGCTTCCCACTAGCTATCTATTTTACATTTGGTAGTGTATATATGTCCATGCCACTCTCACTTCAGCAAACACTTATTGATCTAATACAATGCTATACTAGTTACTAGTCTAACCCATAAAGATATGTCACTTTTTAAAAAATGGGTCCTCTTGGACACAGAATTGGATATGGTGTTAATGAAGAGTAATATTATACTGAAATTCAAGATGACTGGATAGGATGTTGCAGGAGGATGTGGGCCCTCTTTGCTACTGTAAAGATGTGGAACAATTTACCAAACAAAGAGATATCAAGGGGAGAAAGAGTTTTCAGAGAAATGATAAAAATTGATTTAGGGGTGTTAAACTTGTGTTTCCTGGAAGACATTTAGATAGCTGATTTGGAATAGAAATTTAAGTTCAGAACTCAGGCAAGAGGTCTGAGATAGAAACATAATGTTGAAGTTATTATCATATCAGGAGGCTATTCAGTGAAGTTGAGGTAGGTCACCTTGCAGATGTGACCGCTAGTTGAACTGAAAGCTGAACCCAGGTAGTTGGAGACTCCACATCCCCTCCCTTATCTTTGGAATGTGCATTCCACACTTGCCTTTCCCATCACCAGAAGTTGTCTCAAGGATACAGCCTTGAGATAGATATGTGGTATTGAGACTATCTGGATGTTATGTGTGACTGAATCCAGTTAAATCCTCTAGATAAATTTAAAAAATTAAGGTGGTGAGTGTGGAAAACTACCCATCATCTTGTGGCCACCCAAGACAAATCTTGTAAGTTCCCTTGCTTATTAAACCTGCCACCTACCAATTTGTAGTGGTTTGCCTCTTTCTTCCATTTCTCCCTGCCCTCTGCATAAGGGGCTTTTTTCGGATTATACCTGGGAAGCTCCCGAGGAGATTTCAAACCAACAAATTATATATGCCAAAAAGAATCTATATAAAGAGAATACCCACAGAGCATTAAGGAATACTAAATTTAAACTACAGGCTGAAGAAAAAATAATAAAGGAGAAAAATTCATGAGCAAAGAGTTAGGAGTAAATGAGGAGATACACACCCCCTTAAGTTCATTGAAAATAAATGCTGTGTTTGTCCATCTTTACCACATGGAGCTTGGAAAAAAAGAAAGGACACAAAAAATATTTATTGAATTTAAATATCTCTACTTTATATGGCATTGTGTTAAGTATTTTTTAATAATAATGAAATTATTTTTTTCTGAATTTTATCAAAATGGATAAATATTTATTTAGTTTTCAGATTATACCTGATATATTCTAATAAATAAAATGTCATAGTCAAAGGTATAAACAATTTTAAGATTGATATATATTCCCAAAATGATTCCTAAAAATATTTTACCAATTTGTATCTCTACCATCTTTTAATATACAAGAGCATTACAAATATTGATTATTACATATTTTTGTTTTTAATTTATCTAATTTTGGGGGTATGTCAACTCTTATTACCCCTGTAGTTATAATTTAATTTATTGGACTTCTAAAGGTGGTAGAACTTTTTATTTTTCATCTGTTACTATCTCTAAGCATTTTATTTTTTACAGGATTGTCTATTCATATCCTTTGATTCAGGTCATATTTCTACTGTGAAGAAGATTAAGGAATGTAATACAACTTTCAAATTAAGAAAAAGTTCAGCTAGCTGTTTAGTTGAATAAATTATTAGAGTTGTCTATAGTAAGCACTGATGTGGAAAATCACAAAATCTCCTGTGAATATTATGAAATTTTAAGAATAAAAATTAATATTTTATAATTTATATTTGGTGAGAATATATAAGTTTAGAGTGATTCAGTATGTTTTTAGTGTGGCATGGCAATGATATCTCCTTGTTGATCATACTTTCCAAATGTAAATTATTAATGTAAACAGAAAAAATTAAAATGTAATCAGAAAATCAAGTTAAAATTAAATCTACTTAATCAATTCTGCCTGAAAGATATAATAATGTACAATGGCTTTACATTTTGCCTCAGACTTACCATGTTGTATCATAGTCATGTTTTCTGAAGATATTATGTGTCATTGATTCTATGTGCCACTAGTGAGTTCACCATAGTATACTGAATATACTTCATTCACAATATGTATTCCATTCCATAGTTATGGTGTTTTCATGGGGATTTATTCCCATGTCAATATTATAATGCAGTTTTTCTTCTTTATTGTGGAATATTCAACAAAAGACAGTCACAACTACTTTTACTTCTCATATTTTCTGATATAGCATATAAGTACATCCAAAAAATGAACAAAAAATAAGTCACATTTTATTGGTGTTACCAACTGTCTTCTTAACACAAATTTTTTTTTTCTTTTTTTGTTGTTCTGAGTTCTTGCCTTGCCAAGTCAAATTACACTCTAGAGGGGTTTATTCAATGAATCTAAATTCAAGTAATAGGAAATGTATTCTCCAGTCACTTCTATTTATTTGTTCTGCATTCTCACACTTATTTCCCTGAAAAACTGAATTTAAGCAAAGAGAATTACTTAAATGACTTGATAAAGCTCTGAGGAATCAGGTTGAAACTTTCAGTAATACAATATGTATAGATGTATATATAAATGTAAGTATATATGTGTATATATATCTATATGTATGTGCCATGTGTGTGTATGTGCATGTGTGTAGAGAGGTAGATTGATCAATAAATAGGTAGATTTTCCTTTTTACTGGAAGTTTACTCTTTGCAATTCCACCACTCTTTTGATTCATATTTAGACTTTGACCAGTTTCTTTGTTATGTTTTACAATAAGTATAGCCAAGATAGTCAAACTGAAATTATAATTTAATTTTCAACTCTGTAATCTCTAAGACCAACATCTTTAACCATTTACTAATATTTGTCTTTAGTCATTCAAAGGATGGGAAAGTATAGAAAATAGCAGCATATATACTTCATGAGGGATGGTACCTTCTCTTTTCTTCACCACTATAATTTTAGTGTCCACTGCAGTACTAAACACAGTAACTATTTATTCAGTAAGTAAAATGAACTATTGTCCTCTGAATTGATGGGTTATATTGAGAAATTTAGCATCAATAAAAGGAGAAAAAACAAAGAAAGTCTAATTCTCCAAGGCATCACATATGCCTGTGTCCTTCTATTCTTTCCCTTCCATCCATTTAGCCAAGTCTCTGACTGTTGCCAGATTTCCAAGATGGCAGTAGAAGTATTATATTATAAGCATTCTGTTCAACAGTCTTAAATTTATTTCACTAGAAAGAAACCACTGCTCATAACATATAATCTTTTCATTTTCAAGATGATCATCTTGAAAACCTCATCTTAATGCATGTGTATTTCATTCTTATTGTGGATCTACTTTATAATCATAAGAGACTATTTTCTGCTATCATAGACAATATTCTTTTTCTGCAAAACTCTGGCCTGTTCCACAGTTCATTCACACACCTCATAGGGAACAATCTCTGACTCAAGGAGAAGTAATTCAATGGCCAAAAAAAATTTTTAGACTTCCTTTCTTCAGCATATTCTTCAACAAGCAAAATTCCTGGTAGGTATTTATTTATTTATATCATTTTCATTATTGTTGGTTTAGAGCACTTATAAAAGCAGAGCAGCTGTAGGATCTATATTATATCAATAATTGATAGTGCCATATGGACACTGTGAAAGATTTTTGTCTGCAAATAGAAGTACCTGGGGAAAAGAAGCTCCGGATCAAAGTATGCTCATTCAGATCTCTAACCATGTTGACAAAGGAAAGGGAGAGAAGAGACTAGAGAAAGGCTGATTTTAACAAAGCAGGTTTGAAAAACAATGGTAGTTCCAATCGAAGATTGTAAATTTCTAAATGATACCTTCAGAATTCCCTGAATACAGCTCTGTATTTATCAGATAGAAAATTATTCTAGCTAAAAAGACATTTTTAAGACTAATTATTTCTGTATTTCAAAAATAAAGTACTGCTGGATGATATGTTAGGTGTGAAGATACCACAGTTTATCTAAATCCAAATTTTCTCAATTTTATAAGCATTTGACTTACTTCTAGTTTGTTGGTTTGCCTTTTGCTGTTGTGTCCAATGTTACAATAAAGAATTCTGTACATGTCTACTAGTGAAAATGAACAAGTTTGTTTTTTTGGCATATATCTAAGAGTAAAATTACTGAGACATAGGTAATATATATATATATATATTCAATTTTACAAGATGTGTACGAGAACTTGAGGGAACTACATGGGTTACTTGTAGAAATATAATATTGTGTGAAAAAGTAAATTGTAGAATAATACACACAAACCTTTAATATAAAGTTTCAGAAAAGCACAACAGAGCTAAAATTTCCAATAGTGGTGACCTCTGGGGAGAAGAAAAGAGAAGAGATGGGGAAGATTGCACAGTAAAGTTATTGGCAAGGTCCTAGTTGTTAGATTAGGTGGTTGGATTAGGAGTATTCATTTTATTATGTTTTATAGCAAGTACATTGTATGTAATACATGTATTATTAAAAAATTAAATTAATTATTGTGAGTTATCAATGATTTTTCTAAACTAACATACGAAGAATTTAATTCCATTGCTGGTAGATTGTGGAGACCTATAAATGGTCAATCAGAGAAGCTGTATGTATGGACGTATAAAATAATATTAATACTAGTAATGTATTTGAAATGGTAATTAATAAAACCTGAAAAGCTATAATAAGCACAGGAGTATTTGATAATGATAAACAGAAAGTATCTTGTTGTCCATATTTTTTGAACAATGGATGCTCGGTTTTGAGTATGAAAAGAAACAAAGCATAAAGCCCAGTTACAACTGCTTTTCTGTGGATCCCCAGGAAGTAGAAGAGAGTGCTCAAAAAACAAAGGTCTACAAAGTTCCTCTCCTTTAGAGGACCCACTGCTCCAAACACAGAGCCACAAATAATACCATAGGGTAAATCTTAAGACCAGCTAGACATCACTTTACTAGATGAGGTGGGCAAAAACTATAAATAGGAAAGCTGAAGAGGGAGTCTAAACAAAATCCTTGAAAGAGTATTCCACGGGTTTGCTTTTTTAATAGTGATTTCTAAATGCTAAAATATTTTATCCAATGTAAGCCCTGAGTAATATTTTTTATTGCATTCAGATTTCACTTTATAAACCTGAGGTTTTTATTTTCTCAGTAAGTTTTGAATATTTCATGTACTAAATAAATCTAAGAGAGTAGAGTTCCTTCTACTCTTCAGCTATAAATGCAATATTTAACTACACACTAATCTTGATCCTATAGTCTCTTTATTGTACATTAAGTATCTTAATCAAGGGATTATTTTGTAGTTATTTTATATAAGAAATATTTTATAAAAGAAAGCCGAAACTTTACTGAGGATCTTGGAGGTCTATGAATCTCTCTCACTCTTTCATACACACACACACACACACACACACACACACACACACACACACACACACGAGGCTTTACCACTCAGAAGAATATAGTAATTACAGGTTCAGTTTATAGAAAAGATAAAAATTCAGCCTTCAGGGCTAGAAGTTGCCATATATTCTATTAAGATTTTTCTCTGGGTTTATATTGTTTTGCTCTGATGGAAAAAATGAGAATTACTGCCAAAGAGTGAAACTTGCCAAGTTTTTATGGTCCTCACTGTGTTGTCTGTTGTTTTAATATCTATAAAATTGCAAAATCTATCCACAAGAATGTAAAAGTAGGAAAAAATAAAACTGAGACCTTCTATACTGGGTGGTGGAGAATTGTTCTAAACAAATAGTATTTAAGAGCTCTATTAAGATATATAAGAAAAAAAGCAATTGCTTAAAGACTTTAGATATTATTGGCAAAACTATTGAGTGACACTTTTGTTCCCTATGATTTGGACAATGAAAATAATAATTGAGTCTAGACAAGTTACATTTTTTTCTCTTTATGACATTTTAAAGTATATTGGAATTGAAGAATGATAGTATACTATTTTATTTTTAGCATTTTACTTGCTCTCTTTGCCAACAATTTGGACAACAATCTAATTCCAACTATTAACTTCCTAAAACATATCTTAGTAAAAACTGAGTTTAAAACAGCTACTTTCTGCAGGAGAAAGAAAGAGTATGGAAAACAATCCTTTCAGAAAAAAAATATATATATATATATTTTCATTTAATGTGCTGGACAAGCCTTCCTCAAAATTATTTTCTTCCGCTTTTATTGAGATATATTTGACAAACAGCATTGTATTAGTTGAGGTTTTCTCAAATACTTGACTATATTTTTTTCAATGTAATTACAGACCGAAAAGTATAATATTAGTACAATGATTATCTTTTTCTAGTACCTTGAAGATGAGAATAGTAAGTATTTAAAAATTTAGCAAACTTTCACATTGAGGGATGCATAAAAGAACTTATTTTGTGGAGCTGCTAGTGTCAAGAAAAGTATAAGACACTAACAGTCTCTATGTTATTTCAAAATAATGGAATGTAGTAATGTATTATGCTGTCCTCAATTTTCTTTTTAGCACAGAACACAGATTTCATAGAAATTAGAGGAAAAATTTCCACCAGCTACCCACATTTTCTCCTAGAGCATACCCTAGGGGACTTCAAAGCAACTCTTTTATTCACTCTTAGTTACAGCCAGCTGAAGCTTGTCAGGAATAATCTACTTGAAGTGATTTTCTCTGCTAACATTTTATACTTATCACTGTCAAGTAGGTATTATCATTGATATCTGGCAGAATTTCAGAATTTATCATGTTGTCTAACACCTGTAAGATTTATGTATAAGCCTCAGAAGTTTATTAGGAAAAGCACAAATTAATTAGTGTTTATTAATGCTTTTATAGTACTCTTATATCCTCATATTCTATTTTATCAGCCACATATCTTTATCTTAACACTTAAAATATTTTTCCATGAAATAAAAATAATATACATTATATTCACCATTGTCAAATACTAACATATTTATTAGTCCCACTTCTATGTAACCAGTTCAGATTTCTTATTTTCTTATCTTTATTTTACTTCTATTACCAAAAGAAGTAGAGGAACAAAGTCATTAGGAAAATTACTCAGGCAGAATAAAATTTATGTATATCTAAATATTTTCTCACTAATTGCCCCTTATGGTATAAAATGTATTATTAAAAAGTTGAATGAAGAATGTGGCTAAAATAAAATCTGTATTATACACCAGTTGTTCTTAATATTTTATCTACATTGTAACCTTTAGTTTTGTGTTTACAACTTTTCATTCTCCACTGAAACTGGGAATTCACACATCATTTCATCTTCTTCTCCAAATGAAAATTCAACATATGTGGAGTAGATATTTGGGGATTGCTGAAAATATATATCTTACTTAACTTCAGCAATACTAGGGATTATTACAAAATTTTGGTGGCCTTAGTTTTTGCCTATATTGAAAACCAAATTATCCCTCTATACCCTTGTTACCTACATGATTATTATATCTCTAACAATCAGGAACATTTTTACTTAACTTATTTTAAATTTCATGATTTGACAATTTTTTCCTATATTTCATTTCATTTGTTAATATTTATTAAAAATTAGGAGAATGTTGCCTATTTGGAGTCTTTTGTGCATGCATAAAAAGTTTAGGATATTTTTTTAATGTGAAAAAATGCCATTGGAATTTTAAAAAGGATTGCATTGAATGTATAGATGGTTTTGGGTAATATGGACATTTTAACAACATTAATTCTTCCAGTCCATGAAAACAGGGTATCTTTCCATTTGCTTGTCTTCTTTAATTTCTTTCATCAAAATTTTTAGGGGTTTTTTTGTATGGACATTTCACTTCCTTGGTTAAATTTATTACTATATATTGTATTATTTTTGATGCTACTGTCAGTGGGATAGTTTTCTTTATTTCTTTTTCAGATATTTTGTTGTTGGCATTTAGAAATGCAACTGAATCTGTATGTTGATTTTATATCCTGAATCTTTACTGAAATCTTTGATTAGTTTCAACAGTTATATGGTTGAGTCTTTACGAATTTTTATATATAAGATAATAACAACTGAAAAAATGACAATTTTACTTCTTCCCTTCCAATTTGGATGTCTTTTATTTATTTATCTTGCTTAATTCCTCTAAATGATACTTCCAGTACTATGCTGAATAAGAGTAGTGAGAGTGGGCACATTTTTCCTTGTCTTGTTCCTGATGTTAGAAGAAAAGCTTTCAACCTTTCACTGTTGAGTATATGATATCTACTGTTGGTTTGTTGTATAGGACCCTGAATAGTCAAAGCAATATTGAGAAAGAGAAATGAATTTGAGGCACCACTCTTCCTGATTTCAAACTATACTACATAGCTATAGTAATTAAAACAGTGTGGTACTGGCATAAAAAACACAAATAAGCCAATGGAACAAGATAGAGAGTCCCAAAATAACCCACACATATATGGTTAACTAATGTTTGACAAGGGAGCCAAGAATAGTTAATGGAGAACAGATATTTCCTTCAATAAATGGTTTTGGAAAGCTGGATAACCACACAGAGAAAAAATAAAATCAAACCCCTATCTAATACCACTCACAAAAGTTAACTTGAAATGAAGAAAAAACTTAAACATAAGACCTGGTACCTTAAAACTCCTAGAAGAAAACATAGGAGAGAAGCACCTTGACATTTGTCTTGGCAATGATTTTTTTGGATACGACCCAAAAGCACAAGCAACAAAAGCAAAAATCAACAAGTAGGACTGCATCAAACTATAAAGCTTCTGCACGGTGAAAGAAACAAACAACAAAATGAAAATGCAACCTCTAAAATGGGAGAAAATATTTGTGACCCTATATCAGATAAGGGGGTAATATCAAAAATGTATTAAGAATTCAAACAACTCAATAACACAAAATAATCCAATTAAAACATGGACAGAAAAAATGAATAGACATTTTTTAAGGAAGCTATCCAATGGCCAACGGGTACCTGAAAAGATGCTGGACATCAGGAATCATCAGGGAAATGAAAATTAAAACCACAATAAGATATGACCTCACACCAGTTAAAATGGTCATCATCAAAAAGATAAGGAGTAGTGAGATCAAAATGGAGAAAGATGAGGAACTAGGGTTCACTTCTCCCCACAAGTACATCAAGAATGCATCTACAAGTGGAAC
The DNA here is from genome assembly GCF_949774975.1 of Lagenorhynchus albirostris. Classification (NCBI taxonomy): domain Eukaryota; kingdom Metazoa; phylum Chordata; class Mammalia; order Artiodactyla; family Delphinidae; genus Lagenorhynchus; species Lagenorhynchus albirostris. The sequence continues at coordinate 35,675,522 of NC_083112.1, read as the reverse complement.
AATTCACACAGAGCACCTGCTGAACACTAGCAGAAGACCTCAGAAACCTAAACGGACAAGAAAAGAATCCTGTGTAGCCAGGTAGGACAAAGGAGAGAAAGGGAAGAAAAAGAAAAGAGGAAATGGGATGGGACCCACATCCCTGGAGGGGAGCTGAGGGAGAGGAGAGATTACCACACCTGGGGAGCCCCCCTGAAGGGTGGCAAAATACACTTAAATAGAAGGGGGTCTTTGGGGCCTAGCAGAAGAAAGTGCAGTTGCGGGTCTGTGGCAGGCAGGATAGAGAGAGACTTGAACAGATGGCCTGTGCCACAACCCTGTGCACCCCTGCCTGAGACAAGTGTTCATCAATGCTGGCAGGGGCTGGGTGCTGAAGCATGGGGTTAGGAGAGCAGACCTGGAGAGAGGACTGCTGTTGGCTGTGTGGAGATGGCCTGAAGGGATAAAAGTGAGGAGCTCAACTGTTTGGAGACAGCCTGAGGGGACAGGAGTGAGGAGCTCTGAACCCAGGTATGCTCCTGGAGGAAGAGTGGACTGCCTTGGAAGTGAGGAGCCATTGTTGAGTAGTGTGCAAGTGGTGGGGCTGCCATCACAACCTCTGTCCCCACACACCAACCCCTGAATCTGTGAGCACTGGGGGGGATTCCCACCAGAGAGAGTGCACATGAGCCCCAGTCTGTTGCCACCTCCTCCCGCCCCCTGCCTCCATGGACACTAGAAGGGGATCCCATTGGAGCAAGCATGTGTGCACCATTTGTTGCCACCTTATTCCTCTCCCGCCTGAGCGAGCACACATGCCCAGGTCAGTTGCCACCTCTTGCCCCTCTCACCTAATGGAGCAAGTGTGCTCCAGTCAGTTGCTGCCTTTGCCCCTTCTGGCCTGGGTGGGGCGCAGAGGCCTGAGGGGGTCCCACATGCAGGGGTGGGTCCAAAACTAAAGCTGAGCTGCAGGGGCTGGGTGGTTATGGAAGAGGAACTGAAATCTTTCTGTGCAGTTGCACAAGCTGTGGATTAAAGCCCTATTACCAGCTTAGTAAACCCAGCAACTGCAGAATGTCTGAATTGATGAGTACTCCCCAAAATGAGACAGGTCTAGCAGCTGTGGACTTTGGGGGAACATACACACAGGAGTTGGTCAGTTCAGAGTAAGCTGCCCCCACAGTGTCCACAGCAGGTCCAGAGACCTAACTAGAGGTCTTAGAGGGCCTCCTGGGGAGGTAGGGTTTGGCTGTGGTTCACTGTGGGGGCAAGGACACTGATAGTGGAGGTCCCAGGGAATTTTATTGTTTGTTTGTTTTGTTTTGTTGTAGTTTTATTTTTTACTTATCTTTTACATTTGTAATGTATTTTTTTATTTTTTGTTTGTTTTTTATTTTTTTGTTTTTCTCTTCTTGTTTTATTGTCTTTTTTCCTTTGTTTTTCTGTTGTTTTTGTTTTCATTTGGTGTTTTTTGTTTTTGTTAGTTTTGTTTTATTGTTTATTTTGGTTTGGGTTGTTTTTTTGTTTGTTTGGATGGTTGTTTTCTTTGTTTTTTGTTTGTTTTGTTTTTTGATTGGTTTTGTTTTTATTGTTTGTCTTGGTTTCTGTTTGTCTTTTTTATGGCTGTGCCTTGGGCTTGTGGGGACTTGGTTTCCCAGCCAGGGGTTGAACCTGAGTCCCCATGGTGGGAGGGCCGAGTCCTGACCACTTGACTGCCAGAGAATCCTCTGGCCCTAGGGAATATTAATCAGCATGAGCTCTCCAAGAGGTCTCCATCTTGGGACCAAGATCTAGCTCCACCCCACATCTTGCAATCTCCAGCACTGGACTCCTCAGGCCAAACAACCAGCAAGACAGGAACACAGTCTCTTCCATCAGCAGACAGGTTATCTAAAGTCATACTAAGCTCACAGACACCTCAAAACACACCCCCTGACATGGCCCTGTCCATCAGAGGGACAAGACCCAGTTTCACCCACCACAGTGCAAAGCACAAGTCCCTCCCACCAGGAAGCCTACACAATCACCTGGGCCAAACTCACCCACCAGGGGACAGAGGAAGCAAGAGGAACTACGACCCTGCAGCCTACAGAGAGGAGACCACAAACACAGTAAATTCGACAAAATGAGACTACAGAGAATTATGATGCAAACAGAAGTGTAAGGTAAAAACCTACAAGACCAAATAAATGAAGAGGAAATAGGCAATCTACCTGAAAATAACTCAGAGGAATGATAATAAAGATGATCCAGATCCTGAAATAGAATGGAGGCATGGACCAAGAAGATACAAGAAATGTTTAACAAGGCACTTGAATAACTAAAGAACAAAGAACAATGAACGATACAATAACTGAAATGAAAAATACACTAGAAGGAATCAATAGCAGAATAACTGAGGTAGAAGAATGGATAAGTGAGCTGTAAGATAAAATGGTGGAAATCACTCTCATGGAACAGAATAAAGGAAGAAGAATGAAAAGAATTAAAGACAGTCTCAAAGCCCTCTGGGACAACATTGAATGCACTGACATTCAAATTATAGGGGTCCCAGAAGAAGAAGAGAAAGAGAAAACGTTGGAGGAAATATTTGAAGAGATTATAGTCAAAAACTTCCCTAAATGGGAAAAGAAATAGTTTCCAAATTCCTGGAAACACAGAGAGTCCCATACAAGATAAATCCCAGGAGAAACATCCCAAAACACATATTAATCAAACTATCAAAAATTAAATGCAAAGAAAAAATATTAAAAGCAGCAAGGGAAAAGCAACAAATAACATACAAGGGGATACCCATAAGTTTATGAGCGGATTTTTCAGCAGAAACTGCAGGCCAGAAGGAAGTGGCAGGATATATTTCAAGTGATGAAAGGGAAAAACCTACAACCAGGAATACCCTACACAGCAAGGCTCTCATATAGATTCGACAGAGAAATTAAAAGCTTTACAGACAAGCAAAAGCTAAAAGAATGGAGCACCACTGAACCAGCTTTACAACAAATGCTAAAGGAACTTCTCTAGGTGGGAAACACAAGAGAAGAAAAAGACCTACAAAAACAAACTCAAAACAATTAAGAAAATGTCAATAGGAGCATACATATCTATAATTGCCTTAAATGTGAACGGATTAAATGTTCCAATCAAAAGACACAGACGGGCTGAATGGATACAAACACAAGACCTGTATATATGTTGTCTGCAAGTGACCCACATGAGACCTAGGGACACATACAGACTGAAAATGAGGGTATAGAAAAAGATATTCAATGCAAAGGGAAATCAAAAAAACCTGGAGTAACAATATTCATATCAGACAAAATACACTTTAAAATAAAGCCTATTACAAGAGACAAGGAAGGATACTACATAATAATCAAGAGATCAATCCAAGAAGAAGATATAACAGTTGCAAATATAGATGCACCCAATGTAGAAGCACCTCAATATATAAGGAAAATGCTAACAGCCATAAAAGGGGAAAATGACAGTAACCCAATAATACTGGAGGACTTTAACATGCCATGTACACAATTGGAAAAATCATCCAAACAGAAAAATTAATAAGGAAACACAAGCCTTAAATGAACATTAGACCAGATCATCTTAATTGACTTTTATAGGACATTCCATCTGAAAGCAGCAGAATACACTTTCTTCTCAAGTGCGCATGAAACGTTCTCCAGGATGGATAACATCTTGGGCCACAAATCAAGCTTTAATAAATTTAAGAAAACTGAAATCATATCAAACACCTTTGCCCACCACAATGCTATGAGATTAGAGATCAATTACAGGGAAAAAAAAACTATAAAAATCACAGACACATGGAGGTTAAACAATATGCTACTGAGGACAAGGGGAAGATAGTGGAAGAGAAAGACATGGAGATAACCTTCCTCCCCACAGATACACCAAAAATACATCGACATGTGGAACAACTCCTACAGAACACCTACTGAATGCTGGCAGAAGACCTCAGACCTCCCAAAAGGCAAGAAAGTCCCCACGTACCTGGGTAGGGCAAAAGAAAAAAGAATAAACAGAGACAAAAGGATAGGGATGGGACCTGCACCAGTGGGAGGGAGCTGTGAAGGAGGAAAGGTTTCCACACACTAGGAAGCCGCTTTGTGGGCAGAAACTGTGGGTGGCAGAGGGGGAAAGCATCGGGCCCCAGAGGAGAGCACAGCCACAGGGGTGCGGAGGGCAAAGTGGAGACATTCCTGCACAGAAGATCGGTGCCGACTGGCACTCACCAACCCAAGATGCTTGTCTGCTTACCTGCAGGGGCGGGAGGGGCTGGGAGCTGAGGCTTGGGGCTTCTGTCGGAGCACAGGGAGAGGACTGGGGTTAGTGGCGTGAACACAACCTGCAAGGGGTTAGTGCACCACTACTAGCCAGGAGGGAGTCCGGGGAAAAATCTGGACATGCCAAAGAGGCAAGAGACTTTTTCTTCCCTCTTTGTTTCCTGGTGTGCAAGGAGAGGGGATTAGGAGCACTGCTTAAAGGAGCTCCAAAGACAGGCATGAGCCGCGGCTAAAAGCGCGGAACACAGAGACAGGCATGAGACACTAAGGCTGCTGCTGCCGCCGCCAAGAAGCCCATGTGTAAGCACAGGTCACTATCCACACCCCCCTTCCGGGGAGCCTGTGCAGCCCACCACAGCCAGGGTCCCGGGATCCAGGGAAAACTTCCCCGGGAGAAGGCACGGAGTGCCTCAGGCTGGTGCAACGTCACTCCAACCTCTGCCGCTGAAGGTTCGTCCTGCACTCTGTACCGCTCCCTTCCCCCAGCCTGAGTGAACCAGAGTACTCGAAGCAGCTGCTCCTTTAACCCCATCCTGTCTGTGCGAAGAACAGATGCCCTCCAGCGACCTACATGCAGAGGCAGGGCCAAATCCAAACCTGAGCCCCTGTGAGCTGTGAGAACAAAGAAGAGAAAGAGAAATCCCTCCCAGCAGCCTAAGAAGCAGCAGATTAAAGCTACACAATCAACTTGATGTACCCTGCATATGTGGAATACATGAACAGACAAAAAATCATCCCAAATTGAGGAGGTGGACTTTGAGAGAAAGATTTATGATTTTTTCTGCTTTTCCTCTTTTTGTGAGTGTGTATGTGTATGCTTCTGTGTGAGATTTTGTCTGTATAGCTTTGCTTCCACCATTTGTCCTATGGTTCTATCCATCTGTTTTTTTTTCTGTTTAAAAATTTTTTTTTCTTAATAATTATTTTTTATTTTAATAAATTTATTTTATCTTATTTTGTTTTACTTTCTTACTTTCTTTCTTTCCTTCCTTCCCTCTTTCCGTCCTTCATTCCTTCTTCTCTCCATCCCTCCTTCCCTCCCTCTCTTCCTCCCTACTTTCTTTCTTTCTTTCTCTCTCTCTTTCTTGCTTGCTTGCTTTCTTTTGCTCTTTCTTTCTTTTTTCTTTCTTTCTTTCTTTCTTTATTTCTTTCTACTTTTTCTCCCTTTTATTCTGAACTGTGTGGATGAAAGACTCTTGGTGCTGCAGCCAGGAGTCACTGCTGTGCCTCTGACGTTGGAGAGCCAACTTCAGGTCACTGGTCCACAAGAGGCCTCCCAGCTCCACATAATATCAAATGGCGAAAATCTCCCAGAGATCTCCATCTCAACACCAGCACCCAGCTTCACTCAACGACCAGCAAGCTACAGTGCTGAACACCTTATGACAAACAACAAGCAAGACAGGAACACAACCCCACCCATTAGCTGAGAGGCTGCCTAAATCATAATAAGTCCACAGACACCCCAAAACACACCACCAGACGTGGAACTGCCCACCAAAAAGACAAGATCCAGCCTCATCCACCAGAACACAGGCACTTGTCCCCTCCACTAGGAAGCCTACACAACCCACTGAACCAACTTTAATCACTGGGGACAGACACCAAAAACAACGGGAACTACAAACCTGCAGTCTGCAAAAAGGAGACCCCAAACACACTAAGATAAGCAAAATGAGAAGACAGAAAGGCACACAGCAGATGAAAGAGCGAGAAAAAAACCCACCAGACCTAACAAATGAAGAGGAAATAGGCAGTCTACCTGAAAAATAATTCAGAATAATGATTGGGAAGATGATCCAAAATCTTGGAAATAGAATAGAGAAAATGCAAGAAACATTTAACAAGGACCTAGAAGAACTAAAAATGAAACAAGCAATGATGAACAACACAATAAATGATATTAAAAATACTCTAGATGGGATCAATAGCAGAATAACTAAGGCAGAAGAATGCATAAATGACCTGGAAGATAAAAGAGTGGAAATAAGTACTGCAGAGCAGAATAAAGAAAAAAGAATGTAAAGAACTGAGGACAGTCTCAGAGACCTCTGGGACAACATGTAATGCACCAACATTCGAATTATAGGAGTTTCAAAAGAATAACAGAAAAAGAAAGGGACTGAGAAAATATTTGAAGAGATTATAGTTGAAAACTTCCCTAATATGGGAAAGGAAATAGTTAATTAAGTTCAGGAGGTGAAGAGAGTCTCATACAGGATAAATCAAGGAGAAATACGCCAAGACACATATTAATCAAACTGTCAAAAATTAAATACAAAGAAAACATATTAAAAGCAACAAGGGAAAAACAAAAAATAACACACAAGGGAATCCCCATAAGGTTAACAGCTAATCTTTCAGCAGAAACTCTGCAAGCCAGAAGGGAGTAGCAGGACATATTAAAAGTGATGAAGGAGAAAAACCTGTGAACATGATTACTCTACCCAGCAAGGACCTAATTCAGATTTGATGGAGAACTAAAACATTAACAGACAAGCAACAGCTGAGAGAGTTCAGCACCACCAAACCAGCTTTACACAAATGCTAAAGGAACTTCTCTAGGCAAGAAACACAAGAGAAAGAAAAGACCTACAATAACGAACCCAAAACAATTAAGAAAATGGGAATAGGAACATAAATATCGATAATTACCTTAAATGTTCATGGACTAAATGCTCCCACCAAAAGTCACAGATTGGCTGAATGGATACAAAAACAAGACCCATATACATGCTGTCTACAAGAGACCCACTTCAGACCTAGAGACACATACAGACTGAAAGTGAGGGGATGGAAAAAGATATTCCATGCAAAAGGAAATCAAGTAAAGCAGGAGTAGCAAATTTTATATCAGACAAAATAGACTTTAAAATAAAGACTATTAGAAGTGACAAAGAATGACACTACATAAGGATCAAGGGATCAATCCAAGAAGAAGATATACCAATTGTAAATATTTATGCACCCAACATAGGAGCACCCCAAGACACAAGGCAAATTCTAACAGCCATAAAAGGGGAAATCGACAGTAACACATTCAGACTAGGGGACTTTAACACCCCACTTTCCCCAATGTACAGATCATCCAAAATGAAAATGAATAAGGAAACACAATCTTTAAATGATACATTAAACAAGAAGGACTTAATTGATATTTATAGGACATTCCATCCGAAAACAACAGAATACACATTTTTCTCAAGTGCTCATGGAATATTCTCCAGGATAGATTGTATCTTGGGTCACAAATCAAGCCTTGGTAAATTTAAGGAAATTGAAATTGTATCAAGTACCATTTCCAACCACAACAATATGAATCTAGATATCAATTACAGGAAAAGATCTGTGAAAAATACAAACACATGGAGGCTAAAAAATGCACTACTTAATAACGAAGGGATCATTGAAGAAATCAAAGAGGAAATCAAAAAATACCTAGAAACAAATGACAATGGAGACACAATGAGCCAAATCCTAAGGGATGCAGCAAAAGCAGTTGTAAGAGGGAAGTTTATAGCAATACAATCCTACCTTAAGAAACAGGAAACATCTAGAATAAACAACCTAACATTGCACATAAAGCAATTAGAGAAAGAAGAACAAAAATATCCCAAAGTTAGCAGAAGGAAAGAAACCATAAAAATCAGATCAGAAATAAATGAAGGAAACAATAGCAAAGATCAATAAAACTAATAGCTGGTTCTTTGAGAAGATAAACAAAATTGATAAACCATTACCCAGACTCATCAGGAAAGAAAGGGAGAAGACTCAAATGAATAGAATTAGAAATGAAAAAGAAGAAGTAACAACTGACACTGCAGAAATACAAAAGATCATGAGAGATTACTAGGAGCAAATGTATGCCAATAAAATGGACAACCTGGAAGAAATGGACACATTCTTAGAAATGCACAACTTGCCAAGACTGAATCAGGAAGAAATAGAAAATATGAACAGACCAATTACAAGCACTGAATTTCAAACTGTGATTAAAAATCTTCCAACAAACAAAAGCCCAGGACAAGATGGCTTCATGGCAGAATTCTGTCAAACACTGAGAGAAGAGCTAACACCTATCCTTCTCAAACTCTTCCAAAATATATCAGAGGGAGGAACACTCCCAAATTCCTTGTACGAGGCTACCATCACCTTGATACCAATACCAGACAAGGATGTCTCAAAGAAAAAAAAAAATACAGGCCAATATCACTGATGAACACAGATGCAAAAGTCCTCAAAAAAATACTAGCAAAGAGAATCCAAGAGCACACTAAAAGGATCATACACCACGATCAAGTGGGGTTTATTCCAGGAATGCAAGGGTTCTTCAATTTACACAAATCAATCAACATGAGACACCATATTAACAAATTGAAGGAAAAAAAAAACATATGATCCTCTCAATAGATGCTGAGAAAGCTTTTGACAAAATTCAACACCCATTTATGATAAAAACCCTGCAGAAAGTAGGCATAAAGGGAACGGTCCTCAACATAATAAAGGCCATAAATGACAAACCCATAGCCAACATCGTCCTCAATGGTGAAAATCTGAAAGCATTTCCACTAAGACCAGGAACAAGACAAGGTTGCCCACTCTCACCACTCTTATTCAACATAGTTTTGGAAGTTTTAGCCACAGCAATCAGAGAAGAAAAATAAATTAAAGGAATCCAAATCAGAAAAGAAGGAGTAAAATTGGCACTGTTTGCAGATGACAGGACTCTATACATAGAGAAACTAAAGATGCTACTAGTAGAAAACTACTAGTAGAAAACTACTAGAGCTAATCAATGAATTTGTTAAAGTAGCAGGATACAATATTAATGCACAGAAATCTCTGGCATTCCTATGCATTAATGATGAAAAATCTGAAAGTGAATTAAAAAAATCACTCCCATTTACCATTGCAACAAAAAGAATAAAATATCTAGGAATAAACCTACCTAAGGAGACAAAAGACCTGTATGCAGAAAATTATAAGACACTGATGAAAGAAATTAAAGATTATACAAAAAGATAGAGAGATATACCATGTTCTTGGATTGGAAGAATCAACATTGTGAAAATGACTCTACTACCCAAGGCAATCTACAGATTCAATGCAATCCCTATCAAACTGCCACTGGCATTTTTCACAGAACTAGAACAAAAAATTTCACAATTTGTATGAAAACACCAAAGACCCCAAAGAGAGAAAGCAATCTTGAGAACGAAAAACGGAGCTGGGAGAATCAGGCTCCCTGACTTCAGAGTATACTACAAAGCTATAGTAATCAAGGCAGTATGGTAGTGGCACAAAAACAGAAAGATAGATCAATGGAACAGGATAGAAAGCCCAGAGATAAACCCACACACATATGGTCAACTTATCTTTGATAAAGGAGGCCAGAATATACAGTGGAGAAAGGACAGCCTCTTCAATAAGTGGTGCTGGGAAAACTGGACAGGTACATGTAAAAGTATGAGATTAGAATACTCCCTAACACCATACAGAAAAATAAACTCAAAATGGATTAAAGAACTAAATGTACAGCCAGACACTATCCAAATCTTAGAGGAAAACATAGGCAGAACACTCTATGACATAAATCACAGCAAGATCCTTTTTGACCCACCTCCTAGAGAAATGGAAATAAAAATAAACAAATGGGACCTAATGAAACTTCAAAGTTTTTGCACAGCAAAGGAAACCATAAACAAGACCAAAATACAGCCCTCAGAATGGGAGAAAATATTTGCAAATGAAGCAACTGACAAGGGATTAATCTCCAAAATTTACAAGCAGCTCATGCAGCTCAATAACAAACAACAAAGAGTTCAATCCAAAAATGGGTAGAAGACTTAAATAGACATTTCTCCAAAGAAGATATACAGATTGCAAATGAACACATGAAAGAATGCTCAACATCATTAATCATTAGAGAAATGCAAATCAAAACTACAATGAGATACCATCTCACATCGTTTAGAATGGCCATCATAAAAAAATCTAGAAACAATAAATGCTGGTAAGGGTGTGGAGAAAAGGAAACACTCTTGCACTGTTGGTGGGAATATAAATTGGCACAGCCACTATGAAGAACAGTATGGCGGTTCCTTACAAAATTACAAATAGAACTACCATACAACCCAGCAATCCCACTGCTGGGTATATACCCTGAAAAAACCATAATTCAAAAAGAGTCACGTACCACAGTGTTCATTGCAACTCTATTTACATTCGCCAGGATATGGAAACAACCTAAATGTCCAACAAGAGATGAGTGGATAAAGAAGATGTGGCACATATATACAATGTAATATTACTCTGCCATAAAAAGAAACGAAATTGAGTTATTTGTAGTGAGGTGGATGGACCTAGAGTCTGTCATACAGAGTGAAGTAAGTCAGAAAGAGAAAGAAAAATACCATATGCTATCACATATATATGGAATTTAGGGAAAAAAAATTCATGAATAACCGAGGGGTAAGACAGGAATAGAGACACAGACTTACTAGAGAATGGACTTGAGGATATGGGAAGGGGGAAGAGTAAGCTGTGACAAAGTGAGAGAGTGGTATGGACATATATACACTACCAAACGTAAAATAGATAGCTAGTGGGAGGCAGCTGCATAACACATGGAGATCAGCTAGGTGGCTTTTGACCACCTAGTGGGGTGGGATAGGGAGGGTGGGAGGGAGGGAGACGCAACAGGGAAGAGATATGGGAACATATGTATATGTATAACTGATTCACTTTGTTATAAAGCAGAAACTAACACACCATTGTAAAGCAATTATACTCCAATAAAGATGTAAAATAAAAAAATAAATAAAATAATATACTACTAAACCTGTGAATCACTAAAGAAATCAAAGCAGAAGTTACAAAACACCTAGAGAAATATGAAAATGAAAGCAGGTCCAAAACCTATGAGATGCCCAAAAGCAGTTCTAAGAGGGAAATTTATAGCAATACAATCTTACCTCAAGAAACAAAAATATCTGAAATAAGCAACTTATCCTTACACCTAAAGCAACTAGAGAAAGAAGAACAAACAAAACTCAGTTAGTAGAAGGAAAGAAATCATAAAGATCAGAGCAGAAAAAAATGAAACAGAGATGAAGAAAACAATAGCAAAAATTAATGAAACTAAAAGCTGGTTCATTGAGAAGATAAACAGTGATAAACTTTAGCCAGACTCATCAAGGAAAAAGAGGGAGAATATTCAAATGAATACAATTAGAAATGAAAAAGATGTTACAATGGACACCACAGAAATACAAAGGATCATATGAGATTAGTACAAACAACTATATGCCAATAAAATGGACAACCTAGAAGAAATGGACAAATTCTTAGAAAGAAACAACCTTCCAAGACTGAACAAGGAAGAAATAGAAAATATGAACAGACCAATCATAAGTACTGAAATGGAAACTGTGTTTAAAAATCTTCCAACAAACCAAAGTCCAGGACCAGAAGGCTTCAAAGACGAACTCCATGAAACATTTAGAGAAGACTTAATACATACCCTTCTGAAATTCTTCCAAAAATTTACAGAGGAAAGAACACTCACAAGCTCATTCTATGAAGCCAAAAACAGACAAATATTATTGTCAGTGGAGAAAAGCTGAAGTCATTTCCTCTAAGATCAGGAACAAGACATGGATGTCCACTCTCACCACTTTTATTCAACATTGTTTTGGAAGTCCTAGCCGCAGCAATCAGAGAATAAAAAGGAATAAAAATAATCCAAATTGGAAAAGAAGAATTAAAACTGTCACTGTTTGCAGATGACATAGTACTATACATAGAGAATCCTAAAGATGCTACCAGAAAAGTACTAGAGTTCATCAGTGAATGTGGTAAAGTTGCAGGATACAAAGTTAATACACAGACATCTCTTGCATTCCTATACACTAACAAAGAAAGATCAGAAAGAGAGATTAAGGAAACAATCCCAATTACCACTGCATCGAAAAGAGTAAAATACCTAGGAATAAACCTACCTAACGAGGCAAAAAACCTGTACTCAGAAAATTTTAAGATACTTATGAAAGAAATAAAAGGTGACACATATAGATGGAGAGATATACCATGTTCTTGGATTGGAAGAATTAACTTTGTGAAAATGACTATATTACTCAAAGCAATGACCAGATTCAATGCAACCTCTATCAAATTACCAATGGCATTTTTCACAGAATTAGCACAAAAAAATTTACAATTTGTATGAAAACCGAAAAGACCATAAATAGCCAAAGCAATCTTGAGAAAGAAAAACAGAGCTGGAAGAATCAGACTCCTTGACTTCAGACTATACTACAAAGTTATAGTCATCAAAACATTATAGTACTGACACCAAAACAGAAGTATACATCAATGGAACAGGGTAGAATCCAGAGATAAAACCTTATGGTAATCTAATCTATGACAAAGGAAACAAGAATATACAATGGAGAAAAGACAGTCTCTTCAATAAGTGCTAGGAAAACTGGACAGTTACATGTAAAATAATGAAATTAGAAAACACTCTAATACCATACACAAAAATAAACTTCATATTGATTAAAGACCTAAATGTAAGGTCGAATATTATAAAACTTTTAGAGGAAAACATTGGGAGGTCAGTCTCTGACATAAATTGCAACAAGATTTTTTTCGATCCACCTTCCAGAGTAATGAAAATAAAAACAAAAATAAATAAATGGGACCTAATTAAACTTAAAAGTTTTGTACAGTAAAGGAAACTATAAACAAAATACTCAGAAAAGACAATACTGAGAATGGTAGAAAATATTTGCAAATGAAGAAAATGAGAAGGGATTAATCTCCAAATTATACAAACAGCTCATTCAGTTCAATATCAAAAAAACAAATAACCCAGTCAAAAAATGGGTGGAAGATTAAATAAACATTTTTCTAAAGAAGACATACAGATGGCCTACAAACACATGAAAAGATGCTCAACATCACTAATTATTAGAGATATGTAAGTCAAAAGTACAATGTAGTATCACCTTACTCCAGTCAGAATGACCATCATCAAAAAATCTACAAACAGTAAATGCTGGAGAGGGTGTGGAGAGAAGGGAACCCTCCTACACTGTTGGTGGGAATGCAAACTGGTACAGCCACTATGGAGAACATTATGGAGGTTCCTTAAAACACTGAAAACAGATCTACCATATGATCTAGCAATCCCACTCATAGGCATATATCCAGAGAAAATCATAGTTCAAAAAATATATATGCACCCCAGTGTTCACTGCAGCACCATTTACAATAGCCACAACATGGAAGCAACCTAAATGTCCATCAACAGAGGAATGAAGAAGATATGGTACATATATACAATGGAATATTACGTGGCCTGAAAAAGAACAAAATAATGCCATTTGCAGCAACATGGATGGAGCTAGAGGTTCTCATACTGAGTGAAATAAGCCAATAGAGAATGACAAATATCATTTGATATCAGTTATTTGTGGAATCTAAAAAAGGTTACAAATCAACTTATCTACAAAACAGAAACAGAATTACAGGTGAAGAAAATAAACTTATTATTCCTGGGTGGTAAAGGGTAGGCATATATTGGAAGATTGGGATTGACATATATACACTTCTATATATAAAATGGATAACTAATAAGGACCTACTGTATAGCACTTGGAACTCTACGCAATACTCTGTAATGGCCTATATGGGTAAACAATCTAAAAAAGGTGGATATATGTATATGTAAAATTAATTCTCTTTGCTGTACACCTGAAACTAACACAACATTGTAAATCAATCATACCCCAATGATTTTTTTTTAAAAAAAGGATAAAAAGAAGAAAAAAGAAAACAAGTATTTTCCTGTTTGTATTCAGTTTCAAGACAGAACAGTGAAATTGAAATCAAATTATATTCACCAAGAGAGGTCATTATCCCCGGAAATTTAGAGGTGAGTTCAACGTGAACCCTAGGGAGATCCCAAAATTTCCAGTGATGTGAACTCTTCTGTTAGTTTAGCCTTCAATTACTTAATGCAAATTCTTGAATAATATAATGTATCTTTCTTTCATGTAACCACCTAAACTACTAGTATGCATCTCCACTTCTTTGGAAGTTGTCATGATGTAACTGGCTGTCCATGAAGAAGTGGAGGAATGAATATATATAATGTGGAGGAGGGAGAACTTGCAGTTTTTCACCATTGATCAGGACGACATAACACATATTTAGCAGTAGGCAGAAAAGAATAAAAACATCTCTTGCTAAGATCTGTATGTGTGTGCCTCATCTCCCAAATTTGTATGTTGAAATCCTAACCTCCAAAGTTGATGGTATTAGAAGATAGGGCCTTTGGGAAGTGATTAGGTCGTGATGGTGGAGCCCTCATGAAAGGAATTGGTGCTCTTACAAAAGAAATCCCTCCCCTTTCCCTGCGAGGTTACAATGACACATCTGTGACTCAGAAGAATGCCCTCACCCTATCATGCTGATCCCTAATTTAGGATTTCCAGCCTCCAGAATTGTGAGCAAAAAATTTCTGCTGCATATAAGGTACCTAGTCTGTACTATTCTGTTATAGCGGCCTGAACAGAATTAGACACTTCTACTAAATTAAAACCTAATGTTGCAAATACATTACAGATAACTCTGATTTTTTTTAACATCTTTATTGGAGTATAATTGCTTTACAATTTCATGTTAGTTTCTGCTTTATAACAAAGTGAATCAGTTTTACATATAAATATGTTCCCATATCTCTTCCCTCTTGTGTCTCCCTCCCTCCCACCCTCCCTATCCCACCCCTCTAGGTGGTCACAAACCACCTAGCTGATCTCCCTGTGCTATACGGCTACTTCCCACTAGCTATCTATTTTATGTTTGGTAGTGTATATATGTGCATGCCACTCTCTCACTTTGTCACAGCTTACCCTTCCCCCTCCCCATATCCTCAAGTCCATGCTCTAGTAGGTCTGTGTCTTTATTCCCATCTTACCCCTAGGTTATACATGACCTTTTTTTTTTCTTAGATTCCATGTATATGTGTTAGCATACAGTATTTGTCTTTCTCTTTCTGACTTACTTCACTCTGTATGACAGACTTTAGGTCCATCCACCTCACTACAAATAACTCAATTTTGTTTCTTTTTATGGCTGAGTAATATTCCATTGCATATATGTGCCACATCTTCTTTATCCATTCATCCGATGATGGACACTTAAGTTGCATCCATCTCTGGGCTATTGTAAACAGTGTTGCAATGAACATTTTGGTACATGACTCTTTTTGAATTATGGTTTTCTCGGGGTATATGCCCAGTAGTGGGATTGCTAGGTCACATGGTAGCTCTATTTGTAGTTTTTTAAGTAACCTCCAAACTGTTCTACATAGTGGCTGTATGAATTTACATTCCCACCAACAGTGCAAGAGTGTTTCCTTTTCTCCACACCCTCTCAGCGTTTATTGTTTCTAGATTTTTTGATGATGACCATTCTGACAGGTGTGAAATGATATCTCATTGTAGTTTTGATTTGCATTTATCTAACGATTAATGATGTTAAGCATTCTCTCATGTGTTTGTTTGTAATCTGTATATCTTCTTTGGAGAAATGTCTATTTAAGTCTTCTACCCATTTTTGGATTGGATTTTTTGTTGTTTTGTTATTGAGCTGCATGAGCTGCTTATAAATTTTGGAGATTAATCCCTTGTCAGTTGCTTCATTTGCAAATATTTTCTCCCATTCTAAGGGTTGTCTTTTGGTCTTGCTATGGTTTCCTTTGCTGTGCAAAAGCTTTGAAGTTTCATTAGGTCCCATTTGTTTATTTTTCTTTTTATTTCCATTTCTCTAGGAGGAGGGACAAAAAGGATCTTGCTGTGATTTATGTCATAGAGTGTTCTGCCTATGTTTTCCTCTAAGAGTTTCATAGTGTCTGGCTGTACATTTAGGTCTTTAATCCATTTTGAGTTTATTTTTCTGTATGGGGTTAGGGAGTGCTCTAATTTCATACTTTTACATGTACTGGTCCAGTTTTCCTAGCATCACTTATTGAAGAGGCTGTCTTATCTCCCTGTGTATTCTGGCCTCCTTTATCAAAGATAAGGTGACCATATGTGCGTGGGTTTATCTCTGGGCTTTCTGTCCTGTTCCATTGAACTATCTTTCTGTTTTTGTGCCTGTACCATACTGACTTGATTACTGTAGCTTTGTAGTATAGTCTGAAGTCAGGGAGCCTTATTCCTCCAGCTCCTTTTTTTGTTCTCAAGATTGCTTTCTCTATTCGGGGTCTTTGGTGTTTCCATACAAATTGTGAAATTTTTTGCCCTAGTTCTGTGAAAAATGCCAGTGGTAGTTTGATAGGGATTGCATTGAATCTGTAGATTGCTTTGGGTAGTAGAATCATTTTCACAATGTTGATTCTTCCAATCCAAGAACATGGTATATCTCTCTATCTTTTTGTATAATCTTTAATTTCTTTCATCAGTGTCTTATAATATTCTGCATACAGGTCTTTAGTCTCCTTAGGTAAGGTTATTCCTAGATATTATATTCTTTTTGTTGTAATGGTAAATGAGTGTTTTCTTAATTTCACTTTAAGATTTTTCATCACTAGTGTATAAGAATGCCAGAGATTTCTGTGCATTAATTTTGTATCCTGCTACTTTAACAAATTCAATGTTTAGTTCTAGTAGTTTTCTGGTAGCATCTTTAGGATTTTCTATGTATAGTATCATGTCATCTGCAAATAGTGACAGCTTTACTTCTTCTTTTCTGATTTGGATTCCTTTTATTTCTTTTTCTTCTCTGATTGCTGTGGCTAAAACTTACAAAACTATATTGAATAAGAGTGGTGAGAGTGGGCAACTTTGTCCTGTTCCTCATCTTAGAGGAAATGGTTTCAGTTGTTCCCCATTGAGGATGATGTTGGCTGTGGGTTTGTCATATATGCTCTTTATTAGTTTGAGAACAGTTCCCTCTATGCCTACTTTCTTCAGGGTTTTTATCATAAATTGGTGTTGAATTTTGCCAAAAGCTATCTCTGCATCTATTGAGATGATCATATGTTTTTTCTCCTTCAATTTTTTAATATGGTGTATCACATTGATAGATTTGCGTATATTGAAGAATCCTTGCATTCCTGGAATAAACCCCACTTGATCATGGTGTATGATCCTTTTAATGTGCTCTTGGATTCTCTTTGCTAGTATTTTGTTGAGGACTTTTGCATCTATGTTCATCAGTGATATTGGCCTGTAGTTTTCTTTCTTTGTGACATCTTTGTCTGGTTTTGGTATCAGGGTGATGGGGGCCTTGTATAATGAGTTTGGGAGTGTTCCTCCCTCTGCTACATTTTGGAAGAGTTTGAGAAAGATAGGTGTTAGCTCTTCTCTCAGTGTTTGACAGAATTCTCCTGTGAAGCCATCTTGTCCTGGGTTTTTGTTTGTTGGAAGATTTTTAATCACAGTTTCAATTTCAGTGTTTGTGATTGGTCTGTTCATATTTCTTCCTGGTTTAGTCTCAGCAGGTTGTGCATTTCTAAGAATTTTCCACTTCTTCCAGGTTGTCCATTTTATTGGCATAGAGTTGCTTCTGGTAATCTCTCATGATCCTTTGTATTTCTGCAGTGTCAGTTGTTACTTCTCCTTTTTCATTTCTAATTCTATTGATTTGTGTCTTCTCCCATTTTTTTCTTCAGGAGTCTGGCTAATGGTTTATCAATTTTGTTTATCTCAAAGAATCAGCTTTTAGTTTTATTGATCTTTGCTATAGTTTTCTTCATTTGTTTTTCATTTATTTCTGATCTGATTTTTATGATTTCTTTCCTTCTTGTAACTTTGGGGGGGTTTTATTCTTCATTCTCTAATTGTTTTAGGTGCAAGGTTAGGTTGTTTATTTGAGATGTCTCCTGTTTCTTAAGGTAGGATTGTATTGCTATAAACTTCCCTCTTAGAACTGCTTTTGCTGCTTCCCGTTGGTTTTGGTTTATCGTATCTCCATTGTCATTTGTTTCCAGGTATTTTTTGATTTCCTCTTTGATTTCTTCAATGATCACTTCGTTATTAAGTATTGTATTGTTTAGCCTCCATGTGTTTGTATTTTTTACAGATCTTTTCCTGTAATTGATATCTAGTCTCATATCATTGTGGTTGGAAAAGGTACTTGATACAATTTCAATTTTCTTAAATTTACCAAGGCTTCATTTGTGACCCAAGATATGATCTATCCTGGAGAATGTTCCATGAGCACTTGAGAAAAATGTGTATTCTGTTGTTTATGGATGGAATGTCCTATAAATATCAATTAAGTCCATCTTGTTTAATGTATTATTTAAAGCTTGTGTTTCCTTATTTATTTTCATTTTCGATGATCTGTCCATTGGTGAAAGTGGGGTATTAAAGTCCCCTATTATGATTGTGTTTCTGTCAATTTCTGTCGATTTTATGGCTCTTAGTATTTGCCTTATGAATTAAGGTGCTCCTATGTTGGGTGCATAAATATTTACAATTGTTATTTCTTCTTCTTGGATTGATCCCTTGATCATTATGTAGTGTCCTTCTTTGCCTCTTGTAATAGTCTTTATTTTAAAGTCTATTTTGTCTGATATGAGAATTGCTATTCCAGCTTTCTTCTGATTTCCATATGCATGGAATATCTTTTTCCATCCCCTCACTTTCAGTCTGTATGTGTCACTACATCTGAAGTGGGTCTCTTGTAGACAACGTATATCCAGATCTTGTTTTTGTATCCATTCAGCCAGTCTGTGACCTTTGGTGGGAGCATTTAATCCACTTACATTTAAGGTAATTATCAATATGTATGTTCCTATTCTCTTTTTCTTAATTGTTTTGGGTTTGTTATTGTAGGTCTTTTCCTTCTCTTATGTTTCTTGCCTAGAGAAGTTCCTTTAGCATTTGTTGTAAAGCTGGTTTGGTGGTGCTGAACTCTCTCAGCTTTTGCTTGTCTGTTAAGGTTTTAATTCTCCATCAAATCTGAATGAGATCCTTGCTGGGTACAGTAGTCTTGGTTGTAGGTTTTTCTCCTTCATCACTTTAAATATGTCCTGCCAGTCCCTTCTGGCTTGCAGAGTTTCTGCTGAAAGATCGGCTGTTAACCTTTTGGGGATTCCCTTCTATGTTATTTGTTGTTTTTCCCTTGCTGCTTTTAATATGTTTTCTTTGTATTTAATTTTTGACACTTTGATTAATATGTGTCCTGGCATGTTTCCCCTTGCATTTATCCTGTATGGGACTCTCTGTGCTTCCTGGACTTGATTAACTATTTCCTTTCCCATATTAGGGAAGTTTTCAACTGTAATCTCTTCAAATATTTTCTCAGTCCCTTTCTTTTTGTCTTCTTCTTCTGGGATCCCTATAATTCCAATGTTGCTGCATTTCATGTTGTCACAGAGGTCTCTGAGACTGTCCTCATTTCTTTTCATTATTTTTCTTTATTCTGCTCTGCAGTAGTTATTTCCACTATTTTATGTTGGAGGTCACTTATCCATTCTTCTGCCTCTTCTGCTATTGATCTCTTCTAGAGTATTTTTAATTTCATTTATTGTGTTGTTCATCATTGTTTATTTCCTCATTAGTTCTTCTAGGTCCTTGTTAAATGTTTCTTGCATTTTGTCTATTCTCTTTCTAAGATTTTGGATCATCTTTCCTATCATTATTATGAATTCTTTTTCAGGTAGACTGCCTATTTCCTCTTCATTTGTTAGGTCTGTTGGGTTTTTACCTTGCTCCTTCATCTGCTGTGTTTTTTTCTGTTTTCTCGTTTTGCTTATCTTACTGGGTTTGGGGTCTCCTTTTCGCAGGTTGCAGGTTCATATTTCCTGTTGTTTTTGATGTCTGTCCCCAGTTTTTAAGGTTGGTTCAGTGGGTTGTGTATGTTTTCTGGTTGAGGGGACTAGTGCCTGTGTTCTGGTTGATGGGTCTGGATCTTATCTTTCTGGTGGGCAGGTCCATATCTGGTGGTGTGTTTTGGGTGTCTGTGGCCTTATTATGATTTTAGGCAGCCTCTCTGCTAATGGATGGGGCTGTGTTCCTGTCTTGTTAGTTGTTTGACATAGGGTGTCCAGCACTGTAGCTTGCTTATCATTGAGTGAAGCTGGGTGCTGGTGTTGAGATGGAGAGCTCTTGGAGATTTTCACCATTTGATATTATGTGAGCTGGGTGGTCTCTTGTGGACCAGTGTCCTGAATTTGCCTCTCCCACCTCAGCAGCATAGCCCTGACACCTGACTGAAACACCAAGAGACTGTCCTTCACATGGCTCAGAATTAAAGGGAGAAAAAATAGAAATAAATAAATAAACAAACAAAAAAGAGGATAAAATAAAGTTAGATAAAATAAAATATAGTTATTAAAATAACAAATAATCACTAAGAAAAAAAATTTAAAAAGTAAAGAAAAAAATAAAAAAGTACAGACAGAACCCTAGGACAAATGGTGAAAGCAAAGCTATACAGAAAAAATCTCACACAGAAGCATACACATACACACTCGCAAAAAGAGGAAAAGGGGAAAAAATATTCTATCTTGCTCCCAAATTCGACCTCCTTAATTTGGGATGATTTGTTGTCTATTCAGGTATTCCACGGATGTAGGATACATCAAGTTGATTGTGGAGATTTAATCTGCTGCTCCTGAGGCTGCTGGGAGAGATTTCCCTTTCTCTTCTTTGTTTGCACAGCTCCCGGGGTTCAGCTTTGGATTTAGCCCTGCCTCTGCATGTAGATCACCTGAGGGTGTCTGTTCTTCGCTCAGACAGGACGGGGTTAAAGGAGCATCTGCTTTGGGTGCTCTGGCTCACTCAGGCCGGGGTGAGGGAGGGGTACCGATGTGGGGCGAGCCTGCGGCACCAGAGGCTGGCGTGACATTGCACCATCCTGAGGTGCACTGTGCGTTCTCCCAGGGAAGTTGTCTCTGGGTCACGGGACCCTGGAAATGGCAGGCTGCACAGTCTCCTGGGAGCAGAGTTGGGGATAGTGACCTGTTCTCGCACACAGGCTTCTTGGTGGTGGCAGCAGCAGCCTTAGCATCTCATGCCTGTCTCTGGGGTCCGGGCTGATAGCCGTGGCTCGCACCTATCTCTGGAGCTCCTTTAAGCTGCACTCTTAATCCACTCTCCTTGTGCTCCAGGAAACAAAGAGGCAAGAAAAAGTCTCTTGTCTCTTCGACAGCTCCAGACTTTTCCCAGACTCCCTCCAGGCTAGCCGTGATGCACTAACACCTTCAGGCTGTGTTCACGCCACCAACCCCAGTCCTCTCCCTGGGATCTAAGCTCTGAATCCCAAGCCTCAGCTCCCAGCCCCCGCCCCTCCCAGCAGGTGAGCAGACAAGCCTCTCGGGCTTGTGAGTGCTGGTCGGCACCTATCATCCATGCGAGAATCTCTCCGCTTTGCCCGCCGCACCCCTGTTTCTGCGCTCTCCTCCATGACTCTGAATCTTCCCCCTTCTGCCACCCGCAGTCTCCGCCCATGAAGGGGCTTCCTAGAGTGTGGAAACCTTTCCTCCTTCACAGCTCCCTCCCACTGGTGCGGGTCCTGTCCTTATTCTTTTGTCTCTGTTTTTTCTTTTTTCTTTTGCCCTACCCAGGTACGTGGGGAGTTTCTTGCCTTTTGGGAGGTCTGAGGTCTTCTGCCAGCGTTCAGTAGGTGTTCTATAGGAGCAGTTCTACGTGTAGATGTATTTCTGATGTATCTGTGGGGAGGAAGTTGATCTCTACGTTCTACTCTTCTGCCATCTTCTCCTGTCTCCTCGATAACTCTGATTTTTAATAGAAATATTTTTAAAAGAAAATTCTGTTTATTTTGTATAAAAATACTGAAGGAATAAACAGGGTTATGAAGTGAAAATTCCAGAATCATTAAAGTAAAAAGTAATGCTGATACACTTTAATTTGTGTTTGAAACACTGTAGTATATATATTTTTTAAGTTAATTAATTAATTAATTTATTTTTGGCTCTGTTGGGTCTTCGTTTCTGTGTGAGGGCTTTCTCTAGTTGTGGCGAGCGGCGGTCACTCTTCATTGCAGTGCCTGGGCCTCTCACTGTTGTGGCCTCTCTTCTTGTGGAGCACAAGCTCCAGATGCGCAGGCTCAGTAGTTGTGGCTCATGGGCCCAGTTGCTCCGCGGCATGTCAGATCTTCCCAGACCAGGACTCAAACCCATGTCCCCTGCATTTGCAGGCAGATTCTCAACAACTGCACCACCAGGAAAGCCCCCGAAATACTATAATATTCTTAGTAATACTAAGGCTTCCTTCATTATAGTAATAATATATAGCTTGCAATGCTTAAAATACTACGTGGAAAAGAGAATCACCTTTATAAAAGTACAAAATTGTATTTTATATATTTTTTATTAACTCATGAAAATGCTGCTATATGTACTAGAATAAAAAGATAATTTATTCATATATTAAATGCAAAAAAATGATTAAGCATCTGAAATTAAGGGCAAAAATATAGGCATTCTCACATTATTTTATTTTCAAATAATACAAAGAGCACCCAGAGTTTCAAAATATTAAGCTTATGGGTATATTAAATTGATATTATTCATTACATTCTTCTAAAGCCTGAAATTTTTAATTTGTATGCTTTATTCATGAAGAGACAATATTGTTGTTTCAAGGACTCAACATTTTCATAGTCATCCAAAAACATTTATTGAATGCTCTAATGAGATTGACATTGTACTAGATTGTACTAGACCATATTTAATAAGGTAAATATATTCCCTGCATTCATGTTTCTTATATTGTAATAGTAGGCTAGTTGGACAAATAAAATGTAACTACTAGAATATAATGATATATACTCATAATAATGTGGCTGAATCAAAAGTCTTTAAAAAGTGATAATGCAAAGTCTAAAAGGAATAATTGGGCTCTAGATGTATTCTGTCACTGCTTATGTATAACCACTGTTAATTTGTCTAACTTCTAAGGGCTTTAAATTATCTGTGAAAGGAGAAAGCTAATTTAATTTCCCCAGAGTTCCTCTCAACCACTAAAATGCTATGACATTAAAAATTATTATTGTTGTGCATTATTTTTTTCTTAACTGTGTAGTAATCTTCTTAGAAGAATCAATAATCATGTTTTATAATAATAAATATAGATGTCATCAAAATAATAATAGTTCATTCAGAATATTTATCAAACAGCAATATAAATGCACACACAAACAACACAAATTATATTTACAGTGGTGATAAAACTAGACATTTTCCTTGGTCTCATGGAGTTTAGTAAACTGGGACAAAAATTAATAATAAAGAGGTAAACACATATAGTATATGAAAACACAATTATAATTTAATAAAATAGAAGTAATTATATTTAATAGAATTCTGAGTTTCTAACTTTAATTTGCAAATGATGCAAATTTGTTGAAGTCAGTATGAATAGGTTTTTAGGAGAAATATGACGATTGGCACATTCTGTTCAGCTGGAAATGATGGTGAGCTAACCAAATCAATATGTCAAGTAGAAAGTTGGATTCATGTGTCTGGCACAAAATATTTAGGTTTTTGATGGAGAAACTTGTATAAATGTGTCACCATATATTTGGAATTGAAACCCATGAATTGGTTGATAGTACCTACAAAAATAGTGCAGAGAGAAAAAAAGAAGAAAGATCAGGAATGAATGCCAACATGGGGATAAGAGGTGGAGGTAGAGGAGTGAAAGTGAGGCAGGATATAAAGCACAAATGCTTCATGAAACAGAAACCAGAGAGGAAAGTTTTGTAAGAAGGGAGTAGTTAATTCTGTCACGTACAACTGAGACACTGAGCAGAAATTACTTATTTGACTAATATTGGTTGTGCCTCTCTGCATGCCAGGCACAATCCTAGGCTCCTAGTACACACCAGTGAAGAAATCAGTCACAGATCCCTCCCTTGAGGAGTTTTCCTTCTCTTCCCTAGTTGGGGGAGAGGGGATAAAATAAATAATACACACACACACACACACACACACACATATAATTATAAACAATTATATAATTATAAATCGTTAAATATTTCAGAATATGATAAATGCTATAAAGTAGAGTAAGTAAGGTATTTTGAAAGTGCATCAACCCAGTGGAGTGTAGCAAGGGATGAGATCAGTGAGATAATGATAATTGGCTTTTATTCTGAGTTTGAGCAGAGGAGTGACAGGTTATGAGTTGTATTTTGAGAGAAATATTCCAGTAACTCTTCAGAGAATAAACTGAAGAAGGACAAGTGTGGAAGCCACATTTCCATTTTGGAGGCTGGATTACCACAAGAGAAATTTTAGTGATGGCTTTGGACAGAGTGTATAAGGATGATGAAAGGTGCTTAACTTTTGCATATATTTTAAAAGTACTGACAAAATTTTCAGATATACTGAATGAGAGCAGAGGGAGAAGGGGAGAATTCAAGGATAGCACTAAGATATTTGGCCTGAGCAATTAGAAGTTTGGGCTGCCATCAACTACGTTATGACAGGCTGAGGCTGGAGAAGATTTTGAGCAGTTTCAGGAGTTTGATTATAGACTTTTCAAGTTTAAGATATTGATTTGTCATTCAATTAGAAGCATTGTGGAGAAAGTTGGCAATAATAAACTGAAGATATAAATGATGATGTTTTCAATATGTTGATAGTATTTAAAGACATATGACTGGATGTAATTATCTAGAGAGTGAGGGTAGATAGAAAAGGTATCCTGGGACAGTGCAATATTAGTATGTGAGGAAGAGTAGAAGGAGCCTCAAAAAATACTGCTTGATTTGGCTATATGTGAAGTGATGATGATTTGTATGTCAGAGACATGTCCTCAGCCACAAAGTTAATAGGAGGCTATTAAGAAAAGTGAAGTTAAAAAACAATAGATATTACCTCATTAAATCCTCTTAATAATCCTATTAATGAATTGCCTAGTTGTTTAAAGTATAGAAATTTGTCCAAGAACACCCATAGATTAAGTGACTGTCAAGTGTTACTGAGTTTTTAACTCTTAGGTAGTATAGCTCATATTGTTCTTGAATAGGTCTCTTCTTAAAAAAGGAAAAGAACAGAAAGAAAAAAAAAGAGAAAGGAAAAGAAAGGAAAAGAAATAGGAAAAGAGGGAAAAAAAAGAAAAGAAAGGAAGATAAAGAGAGAAAAAAGCTTTCTACCAAATAGTATGTTGATTGGGCATTTGTAATGTATTTGTTCAAAGAATAAATATGTTATTTGTTAATTGAATAAACCATGTAGTACATTTTGTTTGGGGATTTAAAAGGATGGCCTATAACTGTTTGAATCAAATCTCAGAACATCTAATCAACATTTAGATCCCATTAATTCCTTTTACTCATCCTTCATTCCTTTTTGTTATGTTTTCATTTGTTTATTCTTCACTAAATGATAGCTTTTGATTTCCTCGTTAGTTTTCTATGCATTCTCTTCTCCTCTAGGGTCCTTCCTATTCTTGATATGAAGCAATTTCCAATACTCCTTCTAAAGTTTCAATTATATTCATTGTTTTTTATTTATATTCCTTCAGCTGTTTTATACACATTTTGTAGTGTGTTAAAATAGACTCTAGGACAGACTAGAGACATAAACAAACAAATAAGCAAAACTAGGAAAGTAGCAGTGTATGAGTGAGACCAAGAGAGAAAGTTAAGGTAATGTGTTGATAAGAAGTACGTAGGAGAAGAAATGAAAAAGTTTTAAAGCTACCAAAAAATATAACACCAAGATTATAATCTATTTCGAAGCAGTAACATGTAAGCCAGCATTGTAGGACAAGAAATACATTGTGGGATAAAAATTAAATTGTAAAGCTCTGTAGACATGTTAAGTGTAAAGACTCTCAAGATGGAGGGTCAGAGAAGCTGACACACTCTAATTTTGTAAGTGCTTTTATGCCTTGACTAATTAGCTTAGATTTTTGGCTATTATTATTTGTTCAAAAGAGCATTCATATCATTTACAGTAGTTTGACAAGTCCGTGCTCCTTGAGTAGTATAGTATTTAGTCAAGTTTATTCTGATCTAGAGTCATTGGTAAACAAGCATGATGTAATTGTTTACCATAAAAAATAATTTATCATGTTGAAAGAGATTTTACTGGAGATTTGTCTTTAAGAGTTAATTTCTTCATTACTGTTATTATTTCTTCCATTTGAAACTGGCTGTTAATATTAAAGTCTGTTTTAGTAGTCTTTATTTGTTCCTTTGACATCTCTTTAGTTATTTACAACTGAACTTCACTTCTAGAATATTCAAGCTTTAATAAAGTGTTTTAATGTGTGCTAAGGACAGTTTCTCTGTTTTACCTCTGCATTTCAAATACAAGAATACAAAATAAACCCCTTTAACATTAGTTTGAATGTTTTCCAAGCATATACAGCTAAATTGTGACCTTTTTGAGAGAGGAAACAATGTAGTTTATCAATGTATGCCTAATCCTGAGTGCAATGTTAATTTTGTTTACTGAATGCTAATCTGGCTTGGGAAAACAAATGGAAAAATATTTTTGACAGTGACTACTTTGGAATGGTGGGATTTCATGTAGTAATTATTTAATGACAGATATGAGAGATATGTTCTTTATTAATCATATTAATTTCCACCCAATCAGCTTGAACAGAATTTTGTTGCAAGGCCACTGGGAAATGTAGTCTTCCTTCTGAGCAGCCATAAGTTGAGTAAAAATTTCTACTTTTATGAAGGAAAAAGATAACCAACATTTGGAGGCAACTAATAATATTTCCATGTAACCATTTAGTTACTAATTCTCCAAGTGCCAGAATAATGAGACTTGAATGTTACCATAATTTTGGCAAGTCTTTCAATATGCAATATTATTTTCAGAGTCCCTTGTATGTGGAATCTAAACAGAAAAAAATAAACAAACAAGATACAGAGAACAGATTGATGGTTGTCAGAAGTGGGGTGAGGGATTAAAGAAATAGGTGAAGGGGGTTAAAAGGTAAAGAAAATCACAATATTGGGGTCAGCAGATCATATAATCATATATGATGCTGGCTCAGGAAGTATTAACATTTGTGTGGCTGGACCACACTGACTCCATTTTGTCAGCTCCATTTTAGGTTCCCAGTCCTAACCCCTCCCGTTTGTGCATGGCTGCACTCTAGTCTACTCACAAGGAATGCGTCCAAGTCAGATAAGTTTCCTATCAACTTTACCCTTGCCTTCATCTGTTATGAAAAGTGGAAGAATGCCTTTGCTTATGCAGACGTTTAATGGTCCATGAGGAATGATGGACATGAGACCACCAGGGGAGGAAAAACCCCTGGTTCCCATTTGCTTGGGTATACTTCCTCCTTAGTAGTCAGATTCTACATTTAGCTTTGAGCCCATTAAATTCCCCTATGCCCCTTTCAGGGGTGCAGAGTGTAGCTACAAATGCGTCCGGATCACTGTCTACCTGCCTGTAAGTTACCTGCAATAAACTTCACAATTGTACTTTATGGAGTTGCCTGCTTTTTTTTTGGTCTCAAAGTTCTTTCTCAGTTTGGGGGATATTATTCAATATACCTGCCTTTCAAACAACATTCTTCCTTGAGTACCATTACCTTACATTTTGTTCTAAATTGTAGCTACATTAGGGAAAGATTTGTAATTGTGTGTATTTACATTAGGAATTTAACTTTTGTATTTGTTAGAGTAAAAGTTGCTGCAACAAATAAACCACAAAAGTTTAGTTGCTGAACGCTGTTTTTTCCTGGTGGACGGGCAGATGACTTTCCTCTATATGGTAATTTGGGGACCAGGCTCTTCCAGTCTGTGACTCCATCAACTCTTAGGGTCTTAAAATCCTTTACATGAAGCCAGTGGTAGAGGGAGGATTATACGGAGAAAGGACACTTACTTCTTATCTAAATCATCATAGATAGCAGAAAGATTTCATCTGTTACCTTATTAAAAGACACACACACACAAACATCTGTACAATAAAGAACAGAACTCTGCATATGTGGGTTTGAAAGAAACAAAAACAAAAAAAGAACCTACAGCCAACATCATACTTCATGATGAAAGACTAAATGCTTTTCCCCCTATGAATGGGCACATGGTGAGGATATCTGCTCTTTCCATGTCTATTCCACATATTACTGGGGGTCCTAACTGGTGCAATTAGGCAAGTAAAAGAAATTAATAGTGTAAAAATTGGAAAGCAAGAAGTAAACTGCTTTTATTCATAGGTGACATGATTGTGTACCTGTAGAAAATCTTAAGGAGTCTATAGAAATATTTACAAGAGCTAATAAGTGAATTTAACAAAGTTGCAGAATAAAGGTCCATATATGACCCCCCAGAAAAACCATAACAACCTCACATTAAAAAAGGAGGGTAGAGGGTAGAAAACTTGTAATTAAAAAATTACAAGTTTTCTAAATTAAGTGCTTTAACAAAAGAGAGATCAGGGACCTATAGTTAGGAAGAAACCTCTAGAAATTTTGGTCAAGCTGAGAAGAACTTTAAGGCAGTCCTGGTTATCCTTTAATAAGCACAAAAATTATATGTGACTTTTGCCCCTTATTCATTCCTTTCTCCATGCTAATATCTGAAATGTAAGCTGTTCTTTGGACTCTGCAGATATGGATGATAATTTAGGGATAGCACAACAATGGATTGAAGAGACTCTGAGTCTGTGAGCACTTCGTGATGGAGCAGAGATTCTGCATCAACCGTAGATGCACACCTCTATATACTCTGAGTGTTTAAACCACTGGGGAATTTTGATCTCTCTTACTCTCAGCTGAACATGATCCTAACTTTTACTGCTTGGTTGTTGAATTGCAATGAATTCTAACAGATTCCAAAATAACTTCTCTCACCCTCACCAACACAAATAAATGCTTTTTACCTCAACATTCCTACATTTGTTTACCCTCTATTTTAGTTTATTATATTTTACGTTCCCAACTTAATTCAAAGCTATATCTTATATTTTGTGCACCTCTTAAAGAATAACATGGTAACTACCACAAAATTTACTCTCAAGTAATATTTTCTTGAATGATTATCTCTTTTAATAACATCTATATTTCAAAATTGAGCAGAATTTCTAGTATTTCTTTTTGTGTGTGTGGGGGGGTACTATATTAAAGAATGCAGAAGTTTGTGAATATGGGATTGTCTTTGCAACATATCGTTCTAAAAAGTGAAACCAAAATATAGAACTTAGCATGGGAGAATGGAAAACAATATCTACTGCTAATTGGTTTGATTATTGAATAATTTGGAATAATATCAAAATAAAATGTAAAAAAGGATGTAAGAGCATTTTTCATATTTTAGACATCCTTGAAGTTATTTAACTCAACTTTTCTGGTCTCCTTTCCTCAAAAAAATTTTAGTTAATTTGAAATATAGGTAACCTCAAGTTTAAAATAATAGGCATCCAAGTTTGGCAAACAGAAAATTGTTTTCATTTTTTATAGGTATTTTACTGAGACCTTTAAAACCAATAAAAATAATGTCAAAACTCAGTGAAGAAATGTGGTCCACAATAAATATTAAACAACATGATAATAATGATAACGATTTTTTCATTGAGGTCAGCTTTTGAATTTTTGATTCATACAAACTATTAGCTTGAAGCCTTAATAGAGCATTTATTGTATATGAGGGCTCTAAATACCAATAAAGAGGTTATCACAAATGGAAAACATCACATGAGAGAGTTTCTAATTAAAGTTATAATTTATTATTATAAAAATAAGTGTTATTGCTATAATTTATGATCACTATACCTGAAAAACTAACTCTGATTGTGGTCAATAAGTATTGACTAATAGAACTGAGTTGGTTGCAATTTTTTCCGAGCTTGCACACTAGGACACATTTGTAAACACCAAAAACTGTCTTCCTTTAAGTAATACATTCTGCTAGCAAAAATAAAGTAAACATACAATAAAAAGAAACCAATTTAACTACTGGTCTCATTTTATATGGAATTTAATTTAATTCAAATTGTGATGTATATTTGAATACCCAAGAGTCAATTTATATATTCAAATGAGTTTAGAGGAGTAGAGTGGGAAAAATATGCTTGAAAAGTGGTATCTCAAAATAGAAAACAAATTTTAAACATAATTTTGGATGGTAATGAAAAACAGAACAGTCACTTCCTCATGCTAGATAATGATCACCTTTATGTTCAATCTTACTATGGAATTTATTCATTTGTAAATGAGAGTAAAAACTTTTAATTATATTTATATTGCTAATTTTACCTACAAATATTTTTTGAGTACTCCCTATGTGCTAAGCACTGTTCTAACATGTTGAGGACTCTATGTTTATCATTGTCTTAAAAAAGTAATTCGAGTTTGAGTAAAAAATGGAGAATGGTGGAACCAGTGCTATCCTTCGCCTCTCATAGATCAAATTTTAAATATCAGGGCCACTGTGTGAACTCTGTCTGTTATTTAATTTTGGTGTGTCTCTGTTTCTTCTTCTGCAACATTAAGATGATTATAACTAATTTGCTGGACTGAAAGGACTAAGTGAAATGATATGAAATGTGCAGGTACATTACAGAACTCAACAGATGGCAGCTTACTATAAATAATAAGTAATAGTTGTAAACCATTGTGAGCATTAACAAAAAATTTTTGGTGATTGAGATTTCAAGTGATCAATTTATGTGAAAATCCACCTTCAGTGGTTCTTATCTCATTTCAGTGAAGAACATGAGCCACATGCAACATTCCTAAAAAGTGTATATGTCCTGTCTCACGTGTTCATGAGATTCCCTTTGATAACATCTGGGCACAGCCACTGGTAATCGAACGTCAATAGCCTCATGTTCAGGCAACTGTCACACTTGGGGGACATCCTTGTTGCTTTCAGTGAGTATCACTGCATTAGGTTGGCTTGACCACTACTTGAAATGATACCACAGAACAATTGCTTCACTTTTCATAAATAATTTTTCAGCTAATAATGTCAATTATGGGGATCCTCAGGCTACCAAAAGCTGTGTGGTGGTCTCTGGCTAAATTGAAAAGAATATCACTTTGCATTTAAACTGTATTCTGTTAGAGAATAATCAAAATCCTGCCACTTGTGCCTTAAAATTTTGAAATTTTCAGTGAATCATTTATTTTAATTTATATTTACAACACTTACTATGAAATTGTATGATTTTTTAATCTACTGTTTAGCTTATGTGTCTGATTTCTCAAATGATATTTATGATTATTGTCCTTTTATCTTCTAATTTATCAACTTTTTATATTGAATAGCATTATTACTGGAATACATATTCTAAAAGTGGCATCAAATAAATAGTCTCAAGATCTCTGCTAACAAAATATCCAAAGACACCGTACTATCCCCCTTCAGACAAGGGTTACCTATTACCCGATTTAAATTCTGAGACAGTGTGTATATATCTGGTCAGTAGTTTTCAAAGACTGCTACAGAGAACATTAGACCCACAAGATGCTCAATTAGAATGCAAATTCTATGAAGGTAGGAAGTTTTGTCTCTTTCGTTCATTGGTATATTGCTAGGGCCTTCTAGGCTGTTCTACAGTGCCTTTTATTTGGAAGATACTGAAAAAAAATTTTACTGAGTGAGTGAGTAAATGAATGAATGAATGAGAAAAAATGGGAAATTGCTGAGGAAATACTGAAAATTATTCTAATCTTAGAGATTCACAGTGCATATTAATATATTAAAGGCTATGAGGGATTTTGTATCACATAAAACAGTTTATATAAATTTTTATACTCAATTTCCTACAGAACCCTTTCAACACCTGTAAAAATCAATTGGAATATAAGTTCTAATGAGTATATTTTGGAAAACCAAATTGTTTACACAATTCAATTTACATAAGGTCATCAAATTGACTAAAATTGATTTTTTAAATATACTATTAATTTTGTTTTTGTCATTTAGAATGCCAAATTTCAATCTTAATATAATAAATTCAATAATGATAGTTTATCATCCTGAAAAATCAATATTTTAGATGGATGAAATGATTTGTTTCTCCCTGACTGCTTTCCTGTCATCCTTACTTTAAACTAACGAGCTATTCTGAATGTCTTCCTTTCTGATCCCAACTTACTTATCTAGAATTAGTTTCCTGGTTGTTTCCTTTTCATGAAATGTTTCCATTTTCACAAAAAGAGTCATTAATAGGACTTCTTGTCTGCTTAGCATCCTCAGAAGAGCTAGTAACAGGCACATGAATCTTTTCTTTTGAAACATCATTTAAAGAGCAGGACCAGGCTCCTAGTTCCCATTGCTGTTCTTTTTTACTTTTTTCTTTTTCTTTTTTTTTTTTTGCTGTATGCGGGCCTCTCATCATTGTGACCTCTCCCGCTGCGGAGCACAGGCTCCGGATGCACAGGTCCAGTGGCCATGGCTCACGGGCCCAGCCGCTCCACGGCATGTGGGATCCTCCTGGACCGGGGCACGAACCCGTGTCCCATGCATCGGCAGGCGGACGCTCGACCACTGCGCCACCAGGGAAGCCCTGCTGTTCTTTTTTTCTGATTCCTGGGAACCAAACTGGAAATGTAACACACAAATTGACATTGTCTGGCTAATCTGTTAGGCTTTATAATGGACAGCAAAAGGGAGGCACAATCTCCAATGCAACTGTTTCCATCTAGAAAAAGAAGTGAATTCATTGATCCTACAGGGACAAAACATCTAGGACTCAGAAAATCCAATCCACTTAAAAAATTAAAGTTGTATTGTTTGTCAGTCAAACCTTCATTTTATTCTGAAAGAAGACAATATTGAACAACTACTTTGTAAGCACTTTACTGTATAAAAAGATTTGTACATTGACAAATTAAGTAAGTAATGCCTTCTTTATTCTATTCTCTGTGTTTGTTTTCCTTTTACTTGATTTCTTATTAAAAACAGCAATGAGGGATTCCCTGGTGGCGCAGTGGTTGAGAGTCCGACTGCCGATGCAGGGCACATGGGTTCGTGCCCCGGTCCGGGAGGATCCCACATGCCACGGAGCGGTTAGGCCCGTGAGCCATGGCCACTGAGCCTGCGTGTCCGGAGAGAGGCCACAACAGTGAGAGGCCAGCATACTGCAAAAAAAACAAAAAAAAACAAAAGAAAACAGTAATGAGAGGAATAAGCACAGTTAGAAGTCAAGGTTTTACTCCAGCAATTCATTCAAAGATTTCAAAGTCAATCAAAATTATTTTTTAAATAAAAAAATTTTCCTCAATAATTTATCAATAATTTTTTTATATGTCAAAAGTTCAACTAATTATGTGAGCTGCAGTATAAGTAGGATGGTTACAAGAATAAGTCTTGAATATGAACAGATTTAGTTGCTTACTGACTGCATGATTTTTCTCAAAATATTTAATCTTCAAGTCTAGTTTTGCCTACAGAAATGGGAACATTAAAATTTTACTGGCTAAATAGATTATGCTAATTTAACCTCTGTGTGTGTGTGTGTGTGTGTGTGTGTGTGTGTGTGTGTGTGTGTGTTTAAAACAGGCTTTTATGACAGAACTTCAGTAGTTTATGTTCTATATATTCTGGATAATAGAATAAATATAAATATTTATTCTATTAATAAAATGGGTTTTTTAATTATAATATATTGATAGCACAATTAATATAATAAATTAATAATACCAACCAATTTATTTGTCTCTACCATTAAGTCATATCCTTCATTGATTCTCTTAAGCATTATAGCTACAATATATAATGTGTGGCATACTAGGAGAAGGGATTTATACCAATATTTCCTATCATATAACAGATAGTATACAACCTAACCAATTATTGTACATCCATTTCTGCATCTCAGTATAGAAGCCAATTTACAATAATATCATTATGACAATTCACTGAAAAACACTTTTAGTTTTAACTCCCTTAGCTCAAATATTATCCTCATTTGACAATCTAAGTAACAATATCTAAATACTGAACACACAATGTCAAAATATTAGACCTAGGTAATGTTTCAGGTTAGCGATTTTTTTTGTAGTTGATTTATAATGTTTTGTTAGTTTTGCTGTACAGCAAAATGAATCAGTTACTCATATACATATATCCACTTTTTTTTAGATTCTATTCCCATGTAGGGCATTACAGAGTATTTATTAGAATTCCCTGTGCTGTACAGTAGGTTCTTATTAGTTATCTATTTTGTATATAGTAGTGTGTATATGTCAATCTCAATCTCCCAATTTATCCCTTCCCCCTTTCCTTATATAGATATATCAACACCTCATTTTTAGAAATCTCCTTTCTTTGTACTTCATATTTTTAATTCAACATCTTTCAATTAGTGTGAAGCTATTGCTAATTAAACCACTGAAAGTTGAATAACATATTTTGAAATATATTAAAATATTGGGTAATTATAATGATTAGAAATTATAATTTCAAAAGAGTATAATATTTTGGCTCATCTTGCTTCATACTTATCTTTCATGGATTGTTTTTATGCTATAGTTCATCAAAGGACAGACATAATCATTAACATATAATTGTCAAGCTTTTGACATCTTTGGGAAATGCATCTCCCTGTACATTGTAGTAACAAAATGTTCTGTATTTGTCTAGTGTGTCACTCAAAAGGGAGCAAATGTTATTGCTTTCTTCATCAATGAGAAAACTTCCAACTTACTTCTTACAAAAACTGAAAAGATTGAGCTGGAGACATTTTTCTTCCTCTGAGAGGAATAGTAAAAATTTTAATACTATTAAAAATAATAAAAATAATATTTCTTTCTGAAATAATATTAATATTTATATGGAATGTAACAAATACGTTTAACTATAAAGAGACATGTAGGTATTTAATTATATAGTATTCATAAATGTATTATTTCATTCAGTCAACTAATATTTGTTGTACACTAAATGTACACTATTCTCAATCTTGTGGGTAGATGAAAGGGATTAAAATTTTTTGCATATATATGTACATGTATATGTGTGTGCATATACAGATTTTCCAATTATACATATATATAGTCCTATCCATAAATAAATGAATTCTTATTCACTTATGTGAATGTAGCTGTGTATAAATGTGAGCTTATATATATACAGGTACATATATACACATATACACTTACACACACAGGTGTCTATATACACAGATATATATGGATATATATGAATGTACATATATATACACACAAAGGCTTATATATATATAAGTTTTCATAGGTCTATACACACATATGTATATATACATACAGGTTTATCAAACACATGAATTGTTCAGCTGAGTGTGTGTGTATATATATATTCAGAAATCACCGGGGAAATAGTTTTTTACTAGTTGTTCTTACTAATTATAATATAAACATATGAATGTTTTTATACATATATAATATAGTTAACCATTTTTCTCTTCTACAAGCTTGTAAAATAAATAACATTTATTTAAATATCAAAATTATATTTTATATTCTATATTCAGTAATTAAAACTTCATTTTGATATTTAAAAATTTAAGTAAAGCCTACAGACATCTGATAAAAAGTTATATTGCATATTAGATTCAGAATACAATTGGTAACAAAATGATTGACCATGCAGACTAATTTAATTGTCAAGCACCAAGATTTCTCTGTGTTTTAATATATTAGATCTAGAGTTTTTAAGCCACTTAATTTCAGCTTAGGAAATATGTAAAACTGCTTAGAAACCATTCAGGTGAGGTGTCATGCACTGTACTGACCTGAGATTAATATACAGAGGATGATACTGTGATGAGAACATTAATTTAACCTATGACTGAACAACTGCATCCACCCGCAATTCAAACTACGTGTTTGAGCCTGTTCAAATCCACCTGATTGGAAAGTATCCTCAACAATTTTTTTTAATTTAATTCTGTCATATTTCCAAAATTAATATTAATGACCCATGAGCAATTACAATTTCATATCAGTGCATTTTTTTTAGCTATGACTGACCATTCTCATCAAAGCTTTGACTAAAATCTTATCCTAATTTAGTAACAAAGTTAGGAATTCAGTGACACAGGAATAATGGCTTTTTAAGAGCAATTCAAGAAAAAGTCTTTAAATGCGTGTATGACACACACACATACAGTTTTCTACCATTAAATAACATGTACTATACGTGATGCATTGCGTTGGTCTCTGCATTTTTCTGCAGAAGAGGAGTAACCGCTCCAGGTACTTGACCTTTCTACAGCCCAGAGGCCAACACTGTGAGCGTGTGACTCTTTAGTGACAAAACCCATGTGGTGATGATGTGTGTATATATATAAGGATATATTGGGAAGATTTCTAAATAAAAGTTTTACAAAGGGAAAAAAAATAACATGTTATCCAAAATTTAGGTGCTTTCAACATCACCCATGAATTATCTTACTGTTTTCATGAGTCAAGAATCTGAGCACAGAATGACTATATACTCCTCTCAGTTCTCACCAGGCTGAAATTAATGTACTGGCTGGCACTGAGATGATCTTGTGAACTTGAGTTTTCTCCCAAACTCACTCAGGGTATTGGAAGAATTTAGTAACTTGTATGACTGCAGCCCCACTTTCCCACTGGCTGTCAAACCAGGGCTGTTCTCATTTCCCAGGTGGCACTCTCAGGTCCTCGATATGTGGCCCCTCCATTATTCTCTCACATTAAAATCTCCCTGACTTCAGGAGCACACAGACCCTTTGAAAGGCACACTTGATTAGTAGATGTCCATCTCAACAATTTCCTTTTAAATCAACTAACTAGTAATTAATCAGGGGAATCATACCCCATCATATTCACAAATTATTCCTTACTCCAAGAGAAGAGTATACTACAGAGCCCCACAGTAGGATCAGGCAGGCATCTTAAGGCCATCTTAGAATTCTGCCCATCATAATATTCATGTGATATTATAGGTCATGAAATACTAGTTACAGATGAAGTCTGCAACCTGCTTTTTACTTTATTGTGGGCTATACTTTGCTGGAATTCATACTGGGAGACACATTTATATTGGCAGTCAGGTCTTCTTCTGTTTTGATAAATAGCAGCCATAGTAATATTTTGAAAATGTACGTCAAATGACCATACTTTTTCTCCCACTAAAAACACCTCCATGCCTCTTTATTTATTAAGACATGTAAGGCCCATTGACCCTAAAAGATTGAGAAGTCCTTATCACAGCAGCACCTTGTAACCCCAGGACCCACTTGCTCTTACACTTCCATTTGCTCTGGACTAGGAATAGGCTATGTATGCTTCCACCATGGAGAATGGTACATGCAAATCTCTCTCCTTGGAGTGTTCACCTAAGTAGATTATATCCATTCTTTATTAAGCAGCATCAGTATCTCAGAGAATCTTTCTCTGATCTCTGTAACTGTCAAATTCTATTAGTAGACCTGTTCAAATGGCAATCTTCTGTCCAGTTATGTGTATACAATGTATACATTGTTTTCAACACTAGATTGTGATTTCCAAGAGGGAAGTGGCCTTGTAGGACTATGTGTATTATTACTTTATTAGAGCTTAATAATATTTTAAATAAATAAAATAACATAGAAAATTAAGAAACCTTAGAGTCTCAAAACTGAAAAAATCTTCCCTGGAAAACTTTAAGTTTATAATTTTAAATATTTCTTAATTAATTACAGTATAAAGATAATGCCAAGAGATAATTCTCCCTGGATTTCTGTTTTTCTGCACATTTCAGGCCTTCTGTAGGAAAAGAATTATAAGCTATAATAAATGTAGAGAACATATCATTCACTGGACACATTTCAAGATAGTAAAAATTCCCTCCTCTTCCTGAAGATTTGTTGTGTCCCACAGTAATAATAAACTTAGACACTCCTTCTTTTGAGAGACATTTGATTAAATTTCAGGGTAATAAACATGAAAACTTTCCAATCCTCATATGAAGAGATTCTTTTATATTTCAGGTTAAGAATGAAGTCTTTCTTTTTCTAGCAGCAAAATTGGGTAGATGTATGAGCTGCTCTATATAAGCACTAAGTGTTTTAATTTTGGGCTTCCACTCTTGTGATGTGAACCTACTGCATGATGACTTAATAACATATACTGTGTGCAATGGAAAGAATTTTTGTATCCCCCTTAAATTCATGTTAAACTCTTAACCCCAATGTAACACTATTAGGAGGCGGGGCCTCTGGGAGGTGATTAGGTCATGAGGGTGGAACCCTCATGAATGGGATTAGTGCTCTTAAAAAAGAAGCCTTAGCAGAGGCAATAAGAACTACAATCCTCCAGCCTGTGGAACGAAAAACACATTCACAGAAAGATAGACAAGATGGAAAGGCAGAGAACTATGTACCAGACGAAGGAACAAAATAACACCCCAGAAAAACAACTAAATGAAATGG
The DNA here is from genome assembly GCF_949774975.1 of Lagenorhynchus albirostris. Taxonomy (NCBI): domain Eukaryota; kingdom Metazoa; phylum Chordata; class Mammalia; order Artiodactyla; family Delphinidae; genus Lagenorhynchus; species Lagenorhynchus albirostris. The sequence continues at coordinate 35,636,906 of NC_083112.1, read as the reverse complement.
AGATAGGCAACCTTCCAGAAAACGAATTCAGAATAATGACAATGAAGATGATCTAGGATCTTGGAAAAAGAATGGAGGTAAGGATGGAGAAGATGAAAGAAATGTTTAACAAAGAACTAGAAGAAGAAAAGAACAAACAAACAGAGATGAACAATACAATAACTGAAATGAAAAGTACACTAGAAGGAATCAATAGCAGAATAACTGAGGCAGAAGAATGGATAAGTGACCTGGAAGACAGAATGGTGGAATTCACTGTTGTGGAACAGAATGAAGAGAAAAGAATGAAAAGAAAAGAAGACAGCTTAAGAGACCTCTGGGACAACATTAAACACAACAACATTTGCATTATAGGGGTTCCAAAAGGAGAAAAGAGAGAGAAAGGACCCGAGAAAATATTTGAAGAGATTAGAGATGAAAATTTCCCTAACATGGGAAAAGAAATAGCCACCCAAATCCAGGAAGTGCAGAGAGTCCCCTAGAGGATAAACCAAAGGAGAAACACGTTGAGACACATAATAGTCAAATTGGCAAAAATTAAAGAAAAAGAAAAATTATTGAAAGCAGCAAGGGAAAAATGACAAATAACATACAACGGAACCCCCATTCCCTTGTTAAGCTGTAAGGTTAACAGCGGATTTCTCATCAGAGACTCTACAAGCCAGAAGAGAGTGGCATGATATACTTAAAATGATGAAAGGGAAGAACCTACAACCAAGATTACTCTACCCGGCAAGGATCTCATTCAGATTCGATGGAGAAATCAAAAGCTTTACAAACAAGCAAAAGCTAATAGAATTCAGCACCACCAAACCAGCTCTACAACAAATGTTAAAGGAACTTCTCTAAGTAGGAAACACAGAACAAGAAAAGGACATACAAAAACAAACCTAAAACAATTAAGAAAATGGTCATAGGAACATACATAATGATAATTACCTTAAATGTGAATGGATTAAATGCTCCAGCCAAAAGACACAGGATTGCTGAATGGATACAAAAACAAGACCCATAAATACTGTCTACAAGAGATCCACTTCAGACCTACAGACACATACAGACTGAAAGTGAGAAAAAGGAAAAAGATATTCCATGCAAATGGAAATCAAAACAAAGCTGGAGTAGCAATACTCATATCAGATAAAATAGACATTAAAATAAAGAACGTTAAAAGAGACGAGGAAGGACACTACATAATGATCAAGGGATCAATCCAAGAAGAAGATACAACAATTATAAATATATATTCACCCAACATAGGAGCACCTCAATACACAAGGCAACTGATAACAGCAATAAAAGAGGAAATTGACAGTAACACAATCATAGTGGGGGACTTTAACACCTCACTTACACCAATGGACAGATCACCCAAAATGAAAATAAATGAGAAACAGAAGCTTTAAATGACACAATAGACCACATAGATTTAACTGATATTTATAGGACATTCCATCGAAAAACAGCAGATTCCACTTTCTTAAGTGCACACGGAACATCCTCCAGGATAGATCACATCTTGGGTCACAAATCAAGCCTATGTACATTTAAGAAAACTGAAACCTTATCAAGCATCTCTTCTGACCACAACACTATGAAATTACAGGGAAATGAATTACAGGGAAAAAAAACATAAAAAACACAAACACATGGAGGGAAACAATACGTTACTAAATAACAAATAGATCACTGAAGAAATCAAAGAGGAAATCAAAAAATACCTAGAGACAAATGACAATGAAAACACAATGATCCAAAACCTATGGGATGCAGGAAAAGCCATTCTAAGAGGGAAGTTTATAGCTATAAAAGCTTACCTCAAGAAACAAGAAAAATCTCAAAGAAACCATCTAACCTTACTCCTAAGGGAACTAGAGAAAAAAGAACAAACAAAACCCAAAGTTAACAGAAGGAAAGAAATCATAAAGATCAGAGCAGAAATAAATGAAATAGAAACAACGAAAACAATAGCAAGGATCAATAAAACTAAAGGCTGCCTCTTTTAGAAGTTTAAAAAAAATGATAAACCATTAGGAAGACTAAACAAGAAAAAGAGGGATAGGACTCAAATCAATAAAATTAGAAATGAAAAAGGAGAAGTTAAAACAGACACCGCAGAAATACAAAGCATCCTAAGAGACTACTACAAGAAACTCTATGCCAATAAAATGGACAACCTGGAAGAAATGGACGAATTCTTAGAAAGATACAACCTCCCAAGACTGAACCAGGAAGAAATAGAAAATATGATCAGACCAATCACAAGGAATGAAATTGAAACTGTGATTAAATCTTCCAACAAACAAAGGTCCAGGACCAGATGGCTTCACAGGTGAATTCTATCAACCATTTAGAGAAGAGGTAACATCCATCCTTGTCAAACTCTTCCAAATAATTTCAGAGGAAGGAACACTCCTAATCTCATTCTATCAGGCCACCATCGCCCTGATATCAAAACCAGACATAGATACTACAAAAAAAGAAAATTACAGACCAATACCACTGATGAATATAGATGCAAAAATCCTCAACAAAGTACTAACAAACAGAATCCAACAACACATTAAAAGGATCATACACCATGACCAAGTGGGATTTATCCCAAGGATCCAAGGATTCTTCAATATACACAAATCAATCAATGTGATACACCATATTAACAAATTGAAGAATAAAAACCATATGATCATCTCAATTGATGCAGAAAAAGCTTTTGACAAGCTTCAACACCCATTTATGACAAAAACTCTCCAGAAAGTGGGCATAGAGGGAACCTACCTCAACATAATAAAGGCCATATATGACAAATCACAGCAAACATCATTCTCAATGGTGAAAAAGTGAAAGTATCTCCTCTAAGATCAGGAACAAAACAAGGATGTCCACTCTCATCACTATTATTCAACATAGTTTGGAAGTCCTAATCAGGGCAAAAAGAGAAAAAAAAATAAAAGGAATACAAATTGGAAAGGAAGAAGTAAAGCTGTCACCATTTGCAGATGACATGACACTATACATGGAGAATCCAAAAGATGCCACCAGAAAACTACTAGAGCAAATCAGTGAATTTGGTAAAGTTGCAGGATACAAAATTAATGCACAGAAATCTCTTGCATTCCTATACACTAATGATGAAAAATCTAAAAGAGAAATTAAGGAAACACTCCCATTTACCATTGCAACAAAAAGAATAAAATACCTAGGAATAAACCTACCTAGGGAGACAAAAGACCTCTATGCAGAAAACTATAAGACACTGAAGAAAGAAATTAAAGATGATACCAACAGATGGAGAGATATACCATGTTCTTGGATTGGAAGAATCAATATTGTGGAAATGACTCTACTACCCAAAGCAATCTACAGATTCAATGCAATCCCTATCAAATCACCAATGGCAGTTTTTACAGAACTAGAACAAAAAATCTTAAAATTTGTATGGAGACACAAAAGAGTCTGAATAGCCAAGGCATCCTTAAGGGAAAAAAAGCAGAGCTGGAGGAATCAGACTCCCTGACTTCAGATTATACTACAAAGCTACAGTAATCAAGACAATATGGTACTGGCACAAAAACAGAAATATAGATAATTGGAACAAGATAAAAACTCAGAGATAAACCCATGCACCTATGGTCAGCTAATCTATGACAAAGGAGGCAAGGATATAAAATGGAGAAATGACAGTCTCTTCAATAAATAGTGTTGGGAAAACTGGACTGCTACATGTAAAAGAATGAAACTAGAACACTCCCTAACACCATACACAAAAATAAACTGAAAATGGATTAGCCACCTAAATGTAAGACCGGACACTATAAAACTCTTAGAGGAAAACATAGGAAAAACACTCTTTGAAATAAATCACAGCAAGATCTGTTTTGATCTACCTCCTAGAGTAATGGAAATAAAAGCAAAAAACAAATGGGTCCTAATGAAACTTCAAACTTGCACAGCAAAGGAAACCATAAACTGGATGAAAAGACAACCCTCAGAATGGGAAAAAATATTTGCAAATGAATCAACGGACAAAGGATTAATCTCCAAAATATACAAACAGCTCATGCAGCTCAATATTACAGAAACAAAGAACCCAATCCAAAAATGGGCAGAACACCTAAATAGACATTTCTCCAAAGAAGACATACAGATGGGCAAGAAGCACATGAAAAGCTGCTCAACACCACTAATTATTAGAGAAATGCAAATCAAAACTACAATGAGGTATCACCTCACACCAGTTAGAATGGGCATCATCAGAAAATCTACAAACAACAAATGCTGGAGAGGGTGTGGAGAAAAAGGAACCCTCTTGCACTGTTGGTGGGAATGTAAATTGATACAGCCACTATGGAGAACAGTATGGACGTTCCTTAAAAACCTAAATATAGAATTACTATATGATCCAGCAATCCAACTACTGGATATATACCCAGAGAAAACCATAATTCAAAAAGACAAATAGGGGTTTCCCTGGTGGTGCAGTGGTTGAGAGTCTGCCTGCTGATGCAGGGGACATGGTTCATGCCCTGGTTCGGGAATATCCCACATGCTACAGAGTGGCTAGGCCTGTGAACCATGGCCACTGAGCCTGTGTGTCCAGAGCCTGTGCTCCGCAACGGGAGAAGCCACAACAGTGAGAGGCCCGCGTACCACAAAAAAAAAAAAAAAAAAGAAGACACATGTATCCACATATTCATTGCAGCACTATTTACAATAGCCAGGTCATGGAAGCAACCTAAATGCCCATCGACAGACAAAGGGATAAAGAAGATGTGGTACATATATACAGTGGAATATTGCTCAGGCATAAAAAGGAACAAAATTGGGTCATTTGTTGAGATGTGGAAGGATCTATAGACTGTCATACAGAGTGAGGTAAGTCAGAAAGAGAAAAACAAATATCGTATATTAACGCATATATGTAGAATCTAGAAAAATGGTACAGATGAACTGGTTTGGGCGGCAGAAATTGAGACACAGATGTAGAGAATAAATGTATGGACACCAAGGGGTGAAAGCAGCTGGGGGTGGTGGGGGGTTGTGATGAACTGGGCGATTGGGATTGACATGTATACACTGATGTGTATAAAACTGATGACTAATAGGAACCTGCTGTATAAAATAAATAAATAAAATAAAATTCAAAAATTCAAAAGAAAAAGAAGCTGTGGAGAGCTTCCTCCCTGTGTGAAGACACAGCAAGGAGACAGTTGTCTGTGAACCAGGAAGTAGGCTCTTAAAAGACACCTAATCTGCTATCACCTTGATCTTGGACTTCCTAGCCTCCAGAAGTGTGAGAAATAAATTTTTATTTTTTATAAGCCACCCAGTCTATGATATTTTGTTATAGTAGCCTGAACAGACCAAGTCAGTGTGTCACCCAATGAGGTGTGGGGGTCAAGGAACTGGCATTAAGATGCTACTTTGGTGTTTTTGGTGTAATACCTGTTCTGTTTCTCAGATCCAGCAATCTGATATTTCTGTCAAAATATATATGAAACTGTATAGACTAACTTAACTTTCAAGTATGGAAAACTCTTAGACTTTTTTATGACTTAATATATACTACATAAAATATTTTCATCCACAATTTCTGATTTAACATATATTACATAAAATATTCTACAGAAACAAACAAGAAATACCTGTACCAAAACAGAATTTATACCATCACTCTGAATAATATACAGAGTGTTTAGATAAGTTTTTTTTTTCTTTTTTTCTAAGGTCTTGGAGTCCATGGCTTTTAGTTCATGATACTATCTAAAAAACCAGCAATCATCTGTGGCTGGTGTAAAAATCACAAAATGCAACTAACTTGAAAGAGCTTAAAATATGACATGTATATAATAATTATGTGTATATGCAATGACATCTGCCACAAATCTGGGGAATCAGGCTACCTTCAATAATGACCAGCTGACTACAAATTTAGGAGTATTCACTAACCCTTCAGGTGAGATACTTTTCTGGAATGGCTCACAGGATTTAGGAAAATTATATACTTACAACTTCAGTTTTACTTTAGCAAAGGGGTACAAGTCACAAGCAGCCAAAAGGAGAGATTCCCTGGGAGGGGACTGGGAGGAAACCAGATGGAAAGCCTGCAACAGTGACAAATTATCCACTCGGCACATTGATATGTGACAACATGTAGAGTATTCCCAACTAGGAAAGCACATCCAAGCTTCAGTGTTCAGAGTTTTTATGGGGACTTCATTAAGCAGGAATAATTAATTAAATCATTGACCAAGGGATTGAACTCAATCTCCAGCCATCTCCCTTCCAAAAAGATCAAATAGGCCCTCTCATTACTTGACTGATCTTTCTGAAATGACCTCCTTCCTGAGTCATCTGGTTATCACTACCTACGTAGGGGCCACCATGAGTCACATATCATTAGCAAAATTGTCTGAAAGGTTCACCATGAACAGCAGAGATAGTCATATCACGTGGGAAATGTCAAGGATTTAGAGAAGAGCTCCCAGGAACTGAGGAAAAAGGCCAACCGACTTTTTTACTATACTATGTATATTGCTAATAAAAAATAAGCATGTAGGATAAATATATTTAGTAGTCTACGTTTAATAAATGTTTCATTAAGAAATGTCAAGATCTTCTTGAAAAGATAGAGCAAGTCCTATAGGACAGTTCTGTCCTTACTTCCAAAGCTGTTATTATCTTCTGTAAAGAAACAGGGGTCATCCTATCATAAGAAGAATACCAAAATAATGATGTCTATTTTAAAAAGTATTATTCTGCATTTATAAATCCAAGAAAATATCAACACTTGAAACATCTAAGGAGAAACAGTATAGCTATCATCAGTAGGATGGTAGATTAGATAAATTCTAAAGTATTTTTCTACTCTTAAGAACACATTATTTTGTGATTTGGGGAATAATAATGCTGTGTATTGCATCCATTCTGAAATTGTGTACAACACTGATTTCAAAATATGGTTAACTTTCAGTTCTTTCTATTTTCAATGAGTGACAACGATATCTATTCAGTTCACCAGCTTAGATACCCAGGCATCATTCTTTTTACCTCTCCACTATGTATAGTATCCGTCACTGAGCCCTTTTAATGAGTGCTCAAAAAATAACCCTAATTCATTCATACCTGTTCATCTTCACCATCACTAACCTTACGCAAGAAATAATCATCTCTTACCTAGGCTACAGAATTACTTCTATCTGAATTCCAAATGTGACTTAGACATTAAGGTCACAATGTGAGAAAATATTAATATATATTTAGAGCACTAATGCCAATCTCAGAAAAATAATCAGGGTATAAAGACTCATTTCTTTTAGTATAGGCATTTTTATATCTCCAAAGTTTAATCCTCAAAAATGTAATCTAAATAGTGTCCTCTAATATATCCTAAGCCAAGCTGTGATTCTTTCATTCTTTCTTTTTTTGTCCTTGATCTGATCACTGGGGAAGAAAGAGAAGTTTTAGGAGGGAAGCAGAAATGACTGTGTGATTTCTTAGCAAAAGTCCCAAAAGTTTAAACCTCTCTTTTTTCAATACTTTTAATTTTCACATGTTTTAAAATTAATGTGAGTACTCTCTTCTTCACAGTGGCCCATTTGGATTAGTAAATTCCATTGATAATGACTTTAGGCAAATGCAACCTCATAAATTTTATTAGGAAAAAAAGTCCTCCAGGTGTGTTTAAGCAATATCCTTTTATATTAGTTTTGCAAAGGGCATATGTTATCAAAGTTCAATCTGAAATATAAAAAATGACCATGAAATTTGCCATAGCAGTACTTAATCCCTCCCAGAAGTCATATACTTTTGTCAAGTTAAAATAATAACAGTGTATCCTCTTTTTGTCTCTTCAATAAATGGCACTATTGAGGAAATGATTGTCCAGTTATGTCAAAGTTACTGAGGCAGTGAAATGAACTTTCTCACTCATATCTAATAGGAAGTCATTTAATTGTATTAAAATTAAATCTACATTCATTTTTTTTTGAAATAGACAAAATAAGAGCAGAAACTCAGGTAATTCCAATTTTGGGGAAAAAATAGTTACTTCTCAATAAGTTTTGAAGGTCAAATAAACTTTAGATTGAATTTTTAAAGTAATGAACAGTGCATAATTTCTGGGAACTCTTTTAAATAATAATTGCATATATGCAATAATGTAACAATTTCCTCTTTCCCTTTTTTGAATCAATCAAACTCCCCAGGATAAAGATTTCATTTCAAACACTCTCATGTAATTAAGTATAGCCATGTATCTAAATTTTGACTAATAGGATAAAAACAGAAGTGCTATATGTCAGATGCTTGAATTTCTTCAATAGACAGTTGACATGAGTGTTTTCCTATTTTTATTTGTTCTTTCCTGGCTCCTGCTACCTTTATACAAATGTGATGACAAGGGCTGGTGCGTTTATATGCCCTAAAGGGAAAACCAACAGTGTCTAAGTACATCAAAAATGAAATGGAAAAAGCTTAGGTATCTGGGGACTCCAAAAAGGAGAGTTGCCATACCAGCCCTGGCCTGCATACCTTCAGACTTTATATGAAACAGAAATATACTTTTATCATCTTTTATTTATGACACTTTGATATTGGTGCCCCTACAAAATCTAATCCCAATAGATATAGTGACATTTTCATGGGAATAAAGATATTCAGGTCAGTGCAATATGCTATACATTTTTTGTCACAGGTCTTTGACAAAATAAGTATAGAAACTGAAATAAACATTTAAAAACTTTAGTGACATGATGGCTTTATGGTATTTTGCAAAGATACTCATCTGCAATAGACTGAAAAAGATTTAATAGAGCTCCTTATTACAGATAATTTGAAACTGTTTAGGCAACATGTACTGTGTATGTGTGTGTGTGTGTGTGTGTGTGTGTGTGTGATCATTATTTCCATTTATGAATGAATGTCTGATAAAGTACAGACTTTACCTGGAGAGAGCCTAAAATTGTTAAACAGATATGAAATCATTCTGAGTCAGCTCTGAGTGTTTAATGGCCCTGAAAGATAATCAGGAACCCACATTAGCTACTCTTGGAATTATATTTCTTGCCCCAAATATATTCCAAAACCCAGATATGAGAAGAGGGCTAAGCATCTATGTGAGTCTTTAGACTCTAAAAGAGATGTTGAGAGTATCTCTATGCTGAAACCATGGTCCTAGGATCATCCAAGTTCAGGATGTGAGTATATAATGATAGGCCCAACTATGAGAAATACCTACAACTGAATGAGTTAAATTGGCCAAGAAAAAGATCAATCAAATGACAGTTCTGGAATAACCCAGAACTGGATGGGTTAAAGGTAAAACATTTTTCTAGAATAAGTTGAGTGCCATTGCTGAAGAGTAAAGAGAGGAGGATGCTTTCAATGCTTTCACTTTTCCATTAGGAAGAATGGAAGGAGGGAGGGAAAAAAAGAAGGGAAGAGGGAGGGAAGAGGGAAGGAAATTTGTTGTTTCCTACCATTTCTGTATCTGTTGGGTGTCCTGGGTGTCAGACAGGAAGAAGTTTCAACAGGGCAATGGTTAATTTATTAAATTTTTGCATTGCACTTTAGCAAAAAGGGAAATAAAACTTGAAAATGATAATCATTGTTCTTCTACAAAAGTATATATAGATATTATTTCTCCCAAATAGTCTTTAAAAAACAAAAAACGAAAAGAAAAGCAAGTGATGCATGCTTCACAAGCAAGAGAATTTTCTTCTCCCTTGCCTTTATGATTTTCCAAGCAATGTGTAATTCATTTCAATTTTGTTGCTTTATTTATTGCTCAATTTTGCTTCTTTTTTATTTGCTATTGAAGATTGCTTTATAAAGTCTATCAAATATACAACTTATTGAGTACTCCAGCCCCTCTTTTTACTGCCGACCCTGAACAATGCAGGAAAAAAAGAGAGAGAAAGAGAGAAACAGCTTTGTTATTACCTACTGCCACTTAAAGATAAACAATGGCTCTGTTATTAGGGGGAATTGGATGTCTTTTCCAATCAGATATGGAGAAAATGTAATGCTTGAGGGTAAATAACAGTTAGCTAAGAAAAAGGTATAAACATAATTAAATTCCAGTTCTCAAACAAAACAGTGATGTTTCTCTTATATACAAAATAGACGTATTGAAACAGCAGTGATGTGTAGCTGAGATATTTTTAGAAGGAGTAAAAATAAATCAAATGTAATTAGAAATTAAATAATATATTTATTGTGCCTACTGAATAGATCTAATACAGGTAAAGACTATTCTTTATTATATACTTTGTTCCAGGTAGTATATTAAAGTATAAATAATGTATTAATCAGGTAATAATCTCATTTTACAGATAGGAGGGCTTGCATCTATTTTATATAGCTTTCAAGTAAACAAGTTTATGTTAGAAGATGAAAAAAAGGAAAGGAAATAGAACAAATTATAAAAAAATAATAACAAAAGCAACAATAACAAGAAAAATATTTGAAGGAGCCAGAAATGAAAGGGGAGAAAAGATTTTTCTCAACTCTCTTAGGGTCCCTGGTTAGATATGAAACTTAAACTGACAAAGACATTAACAGGGGAAAAACATACTAATTGATTTAATATAAGTTTTATGTGACACAGGAAATGAAGACACAAAGAAACAGACCTATGTATTTTTAGCTTAGGTTTGATGAAGAGTGGACAGTTGTGGAGGAATACGATAAGGTAAGGAGTACAAGGTAATTGTAGTACACTGGGAGAAACTTAGCAAGGCCTGTTTGTTAGGGTTCTTCCTGACCTCCCTTTGCTTTCAGAGATAAGGCTACTCCTTTCCTCTGGGTATAGGGAAAGCACCTCTCACCTGAAGGTTTTATAGCCTGTTTCAGGAAAGAATGGTGAGGGGCTGGAAGAGGAGGTCAGAGTAACCTTCCTCTTTCTGCTCTTTTCTCAAACTCCTTGAGCATAAAATATTCAATATGCCAAGGTGCCATATCTTAGGGAAATGTGCCTTGAACCCTTTCGAAAACTATGTTTTTTCCTAGTGTTAAGTAGATATTGAATACTGGGAAATGTAACAGGGAGATTTTTTTTTTAACTGAAATGCAGCTATAATGTTGGCAGGCACTGAAACTTCAATTACTCTTCCAGGCAATTACTATACCTTTTTATAAAAAACAAAACTAATAAAAAAAAAACTAGGGATTTGAAAGGATTATCAGAGTTCCAAATAAACATTATACCACTAATTTATATTTTAGAAAACTGAAAATGTTAATGCACCTCCTTAAATGCCAGCATCGCAGTTGTAACAAGGATATCAAGTTTGCTACTCCTTTTAAAGATGACCTTTCAGAAACATCATGACAAAATTGGAAGTAAGAAAAGAACTTGGAAAATCTATGGTATTAAAAAAAGAAAATTTGGAAAATACTATTATATCCAGCCTGTAAATATTATAGCTATTTCATAAGACTGCTATTGGAGTTTAAAATATAAGATCATGTTTAATGCCTTAATAATTTTGGACAATGATCTTGACTGTTTCTTCTCTTTTACCTCTATTGTATTAAAAAGAAGATTTGAATAGAAGAAATCTTATTGTGAGTTTAATAATGGAAGAAACACCGCAAAGGAAAGAATTTAATTTGTTTGTTAATTAGCAGTAATTAACAAGTGAATGTTGGAAATGGGCTTTCACTGGCCAAATTCAACGTGTTTAAATTTTGTGGATGTTGGAGAAAGTAATCTAGAGCGGGGAGGGGAAGGGGTGGGTCCCAAACCCCCAGGCCTTGGACCTTACTGTTAGGAACCTGGCTTCACAGCAGGTGAGTGGCCAGTGAGCAAGAAAAGCTTCATCTGCCACTTGCCATCGTTCCCCATTGCTCACATTACTGCCTGAAACATCCACCCTCCCCAGTCAGTGGAAAAGTTGTCTTCCATGAAACTGGTCCCTGGTGACAAAATGGCTGGGGACCACAGACCTAGAGGACAGGACATCACCTCCTGTTGCCTCTTGAGCTGGACCCAGGCAATGGAGGCTCCTCCCCTCCTCCCCTGTCTCTGGAATGTATACTCTGCCTACCTTTCCCACAGTGGGAGCTGTTCCAAGGACATAATCTTGAGGGTGTAAGATGAGGCCATCTGGACTAAATAGTTGACCAAACCCAGTTAAATCCTCTATATACAGTTTTAAGATTTGGTTGGTGGGTATGGAGGTCTACTCAACTTGTTTCTGCCCAAGACAAGCCTCATAATTAAGTTTCCTCGCTTATTAAAATTGCCACTTACCAATCTGGAGTGGCCTGCCTCTTTCTTTGGTCTGTCCCTGCTCTATGTGTAAGGGGGCCAATTTGCAAAACCACAGTGGATTAGCCAAAATATTTTAGAAACAATGCCTACACTTGCAAAAGAAATAATAAAGAATCTGCCAAGACCTAGAGACTGTACGGTAAAGATACTAACTGTGGTTTGATTTTTATGATCTTGTGTTTATCCATTGCTAGAGAAATAGTTCTGCTTTTCCAATACTAACTACAAATGTACTGCATTTCTGCCTCCAGAAGCTTGTCTTTTATCTGTTCCAGTTTTCATTCAAGGGGGTGGTTGCACTCACTGAAAGGGCAGATCAGGTCACTGGACTTCATTGAGCTTACTGTTAAAAAAACCAAGACAACGGGCCCCAAGTGGAGTCACTTGTGTTAAGCCCCCATCATCGAAACAAGTCTTAATTACAGTTTAAGTTTAATTACAATACATTCCTGGCTCTTCCAGGAATGCACTCTTAAACCGGTCAATAGGAAATCACCTGATCAGCACTAGTTAGATAATCTGTCTGACAGACCCATACCATCCCCTAAAGGAAAGTTATGTTGCAATAAACTACCCACTTTCTTGCCTAGTGTAACTTTCTCTGCCCACTCCCTTCTGCCTGTAAAAGTCTTTCATTTTGTACAGCTCCTGGGAGCTCCTTTATATCTGCTAGATTGGAAACTGCCCAATTCAATTGATTTTTGCTCAGATAAACTCTTTAAATATTTTAATATGCCTCAGTTATCTTTTAACACTGCATAAATTGTTGGGTGAATTGTTTTGCGTCTGTGTAGATGTCAATGTTTCCTTAAGAAATGTGTAGGGTATGGAAGAATTCATTTTGAAATTTCCTTCTTTTTTAACAGAATAATGCAAAATTATGGCTGACTAATCAATACTCACCTAACTCAAATTTTTATTTGGCTATCATTATCTACCCAAAAAATCTCCTAAGTATTATGCATCATCAAGTTGACATAGGATAGTTCCCAGGATTCCAATTTAAATCTTTTACTTGTTTTTCGATTTATAGTTTTAACTAGAAAACCACGAGAACATAGCTAAGTATAAACGCAGCATTGAAATATATGAGAACTGGCCTTGTCATATTTTATTATTTTTATTCCTGCCTCTTACAATTCAGGACTAACTAGAGGAAGAAAAATATGCTTTCCAAACATGAGATGTATCACTTCTAGTTAGCCCACTTCTATCTTATCCCATGTCCACAAACTCCAATCACAGCATACCTCAACACTTTTCTTTAACTATAAAGATTTCCCACTCCCCTGCTTATATTTGAGTTCTTCCAAACTCAAGTGATGGTGGTTGACTCCATTGTTTTAGCAAACTCTAAATAAATAGGCTTTTCTCACTCTTGTATTGATGGTCTTCATTTATGACAGGTACAATAAGAATCTGTTCTCCATTTTATCAGGATTAGAAGTACTGGTATGTAACCAAGGCCTTGTCTGGAATGTCATCAAAATTGAGTCCCCGTAAAACTGACTACCCCTTGCCAAGTTTATGATCAACCTTTCTATTCAAAGCTTTATTCTCTTTCTTGTCCCCTCTGGCCTCAATCCTGTGCCAACTGAGCAATAATCAATGAGTCAGATGACTAAGATTGCTGTTGTCTATAACATCATTAGTGTACTAAAATTGCTATTGTTGACAACATTGTTAAGGTACAAACTCAGGTTGTTTCTCCAGAGTAAGATGAGCCAACAGACCCCCTGGGTCATGGACCACCAGACCAGAGACTTGTAAAAACTCCCTAATTCAAAGACCAGTTGGAGTGGACCTGAGGCTTGTATCCCATTCCCTTGCTTGGTACCCTGCAATAAACCCTACTTTGCTGCAAACACTTGTGGTCAGAGTTTGGCTTTCTGTACTTCAGGCACACAAGCCCATTGCTTGGTTTCATCATATTTGAGCAAAATGCTCACTGATTCAGCTATGACCAGATACTTTTAAGAAACTAAAACTGACTTTATAGATCCAATGTTTACAAAGTTCTCTTGGAAAAACTGGTTTGGTATCTGTGTTACAGTGTTCCTACTCTGACATGCTATTTAGAAAATAGGCCCAGGAACATGAAGATATTTTGGCAGCCTTGAAAAGAGAGGAATTCAACCAAATTAATAGGTACTACAACAAATCTGATGTCAAGTTCTTGGTCTGACTTTGAGTTTCTACGCTCACAAGGATTTTATAAATCCAAACTGAGAATCTCCTATGTGAGATTCCAGCAGAGCAAAATTTAAAAGGCCATGTGGTAAATTATCATAGTTACGGTACCTATGAAAGTAATCAGGCCAAACCTAATGACATCAGCCTTATTTTACAATCAAGAATAACCTTTCTTTAAAATTACTTTTTATCAAAAGATAGAGGGGAGATAGTAGAGGAAATTTTTATGTTTCAATGGAAAAAAATCCTCCCAGGTTGTCAGACTCTGTCAGTTCACTGCCTTAAGCTAGTTTGTACCACTTTGTAAATTTCAGATAACTAGTGGGTTTACAAAGAAGATTTGATTTCACCCTATGAAAACCCAGTTTGAGTATCTATTTGAAAATTTGAGTGTATCTTGTTAACTTGCTCAAACTTTTAGTTCTTTTAAGTTTCCTTCAATATCTGTCTAAAACCACCCAAATTATTGTTTGCAGTTTTCTCCTTCCCACTTGACTCAGTGTCACTAAGAACTAAAACCTGTTTTCACATCCCTATAATAATATATGAAATCCTGTGAGCTAAACACTGACAACCTGATAAAACCGTCTTAAGATTCACCATTTACAGCAGGCCTTGCCTAGGCCAAATTTATCCCAGGATAAGTCTCTGTTGGGTGACTAAGGAAGACTGACAAAATGTTTGGGTCCTATATTCATGCCTTTGTACAAGAGGTAACAATGACTGTGCAAGAGCATCAACGTTCTAGCTCTAGAGCTTCAAGAAACTTGAAAGACTTTGCTAAACAACCAGTTGATCCTGGCCTCCAGAAAGGGTCAGAAACAACTGCTGTAGATTTGTTTCCTGAAACTTCTCTGACATCTCTGTGGTCAACAATCACATTTGAAATGCCAATGAAGAAATTCACAGAATATCTACAATTGTTCTGACTCCTCCAGTTTAAGATTTTCCTATAACAACCTCTTAGAATCCACAGGATTGGTGATGCTTGGGGTTTAATTGCTTAGTGTTCAATAGGAGTTTAACTACACACGTACACACATGCATACACACACACACACACATTCTTTTTTTTGTTGCGGTATGAGGGCCTCTCACTGTTATGGCCTCTCCCATTGCGGAGCACAGGCTCTGGACGCCCAGGCTCAGCGGCCATGGCTCACGAGCCCAGCCGCTCCGCGGCATGTGGGATGTTCCCGGACCGGGGCACTAACCCGTGTCCCCTGCATCGGCAGGTGGATTCTCAACCACTGCGCCACCAGGGAAGCCCCCACACACATTCTTTTTAGGCATTCCTCTTTTAAGATGTCTGACATAGAGGACCCCAAAATAACCGACCTATACCACCAACTATGAACAGAGGGGTCAGTTGGTTTTACTGGAGCTAAGTCAACAAGAATCTTCATAAAACCATTTCTTAGATCCTGATTCACTCTGATTCACTCTATTCAGGAGGTTTTGGATTGTTCAGCATTGAATGATATTAATCTTGATCAAACTCAGGACTAATGATGTTGAGTTTATCTGAGTATGATCTTCCTGGAAAGCAGTTTGAGAAACACTCCCCTCCCCTCTTGTGTTCTGAGAATTGTATCATCCTTGCCTCTACCAAGACCTAGGCACCTCCATCCTTCAAATAAGACTCTCGCTCATCCTTCATGACTCCCTTGTTTGCCTGACTCTGTGAACCTTACTTTTCCTCCCTAGTCTTACAACATCTTTAATGAAAGTTTCCCCTATTACAATAGCCTGAATAAAGTAATCTTTGTAACTGTTCAGTGAATTTTGTATTTTACAAAACTTGTTTATTAATAAAGTGAATAGAATTTGGTAAATGGTCAGACATCAGGTAGTGTTTGAGTATGACAAGAGATAATTTTTATATATTTATAACTATTTTAATTGTTGCCAATTTACTTTTACTCTTTTGTGTTAGGAAATTTTTCTTTTTTTCAACTGTCAATTATTAATGAAACCGAGTGGAACCCTGTGGGGTTCCTGGGCACAGAGTTTTTTTATCCCCTGTTTCTTGTAGGCAAGACTCCAGACTCCATTACCTTCCCTGAGTTCCAAAGGACAGATCTTAACAGTTGTTAATTATGGGAGAAGCAGCCAAGAAACCACCTAAGGCAAGATTAAAGGGACCAGAGAAGTTCATCAAGATTAGGAGACCAACCACCTGAGACCCTGCACACACCCTAATCTTGTCAGCAACCCTACCCTTGGACTAATGCTATAAAACTCATCAAATTCTCCCTGGTTGGGACACATAGTTTTCAAGGGCAGAAGGCTGCTGTGTCCCCTTTGCCTGTCAAAGCAACAAAACTATCCTTTTCTACTTCACCCAAAACTCTGTCTCTGAGATTCGAATGGGCACCAGTGTACAGAGAAGCTGAGCTTTTGCCATCATTCAATTTTCCCTGACTCTGCTACAAACAAAATTGCTTTCATAACTTATGAAATTACTTGATCTAGGTATTTGCTTAGTTTATATTAATTTTTTTTTTCTGTATCGGTCCTAGTGCTAGTACTAACCTTGGTTCTGTTAATAGGCATATGTTTCTCAGAAAAATAAACTTCATGAAAAAAGTATTTGTACAATTGCTTCTCTAAAAATGATGGCATAGTAGTAAACAATTTCTTAAACTGTGACACTTTTTGCATTTCTGTATGAAAAATCACCATGCATAGCTGTTATCATAGTTCAAGAAGACTGTTTGGTTTACTTTATTAACACTTATCAAGGATTTTCTCAAGGATAGGCACTGTTCTAAGTGGCTTAAATACTTTTCACATTTAATCCTCCCAATAAACTTAGAGTGAGGAAACTCAGAAATAAAGAGTTTAAGTAATTTGCCTTAGTCACATATCTGGAAAAATGTATAACTCAGATACAAGAATGTGTGATCTGAAACAAAATTATAACCTCTTAACACCTAAGAATACTTCCTGAATGTATAGAGAACTGTTCTATATTTTGTCACCTAAACCAGCCCCTGAGGGCTAAAGGATTCTTGCCTTAATTTATTTCTTAGCTCTCCCATCTCCATTCCTTGATCAATGAATAAAGTTTCTGCTCTGCTATACTGAACCTGGTTTCCTTGGATTGGCATTTGTGACTCTGGTCATAGGACCCACTGAGGGGTGACCAACCCATTGGGAATCAGTAATACATATTATCAAACTTGCTATAAACATCAGATAAAAATATATACCTGAAGTAAAATGGTGAAATGAAAGTTCATTCAGTACTTCTTGCCACTTGGATCCTTATCCATAATTTATAGTTGAAGAAAAGTAGATTACTAAATGCATATAATGTTTCTTTTTCTGGAGGCCTTACAGAAGAGAGAAAGGCACCCTACAATTTTCCAAATCAGAGCTACTTAGCACTTTTAACATAAGAATTCACAAATATTAATTTGTCTGCATTACCTAAGGATTCATCAGTAAACCATCTGAGAATTATTTCTGAGCCTATAAAGAAAGGGCCTAGCAAAAATACCTTCCTCCTGCCAAGATTTAGCAGTGGTAGTCATGTGGGAGATGAGCAAAATGTGGTTAGAGAAAGAAGGACATAATTTTTTCTACATCTTCAAGTCTACTTCAGAAGAGGTAGGTGATAGATGGGGCTTGGTAGCTGGAGTTTGTCCCCTGCGGACAGATATTCCAAGATGAAGATAATAGCAGGAGTCAGAAGCTAAGCCCTGCCCAGATAAAAGATAGAGACCACATATTTCTCATTCTCCATGTCAAGAAGACCTTCCTGACTACACCTGTGAAAAAAGGCTCTTCAGGGACCAAAAAGGGAGGGGGCGCCACCCCATAGTAGGTGATGTCAACCTACCCATAGGCCTCTTCACTAGAATCCATCTTGGCTAAGATAAACCAAATACAGACTCAGAGCCAGGCAAAGCAAGCTGATTGGCCAGAGGAAACCCACAGGAAATGCCCCATATAAGTGATTCAAACTACCGTGAGAGTTCAACTCTTTCTCTGAGCCTTCCCATGTGTCTATCCACACGTATCCTTTTTCCTTCAAATAAACACTTTACTTGTTTCACTACTTTCCATCTCTTTGTGAAAATTCCTTTCTAGAAAGCTGACAGTCCAGGGCCTTGTCACTGGCCCCTGGTCTAGTGGGTAGGATTCAGCACTGTCACTTCCATGGCCTGACTTCAATCTCTGGCCAGGGAACCAAAATCCTGCTTCAAGCTGCTGCAGGCCGAGGCCACCCAAGATCAAGACCCTTCTCCAGATTTTTCTATCCTTAGAAATAAGAGCTTCTTTGTTAAATGCATCTTCTCCCCAAACAATTTTGATATCAGGCAGGACTCTATGGGGCTCCTGGGCACAAAAGCCTTTCTGTGTCCCCCATTTCTTGATTACAGGAAATAGGTTTCATTCAGCCTCCATGACCTTCCCTGAGTTCCAATGAGCAGATTCAAACAGTTGCTGATTAAGGAAGGGAGGGGATATGGAGACAAGGGAGGAATAGTCAAAAGAAACAATAATGTAGCCTTGGGGCAGGGTCCTGGTTCCCCCTCAAGGGATATATATAACAGTATCTTTGAGCTGTTTGGCAGATACTGAAATCCCACCAGGTGGGAGAAGTTAACCGTGTACTGCCCACAAGCACATAGACCCCAGACTGCTTGAAACCAGAAGGTTGATGATGCTGACTCCCACTTACCTCACCACCAACCAATCAAATGATTGTCCAAGAGCTGATAATGCCCTATCTAAACCATTACTATAAAACTCCTCACTATCCCCTGCAGGGTGGGACACAGAGTTTTGAGGGCATTACCCTGCTGTGGCCCCCTTTGCCTGGCAAAGCAATAAAGCTATTCTTTTCTACTTCACCCAAAACTCTGTCTCTGAGAATTAATTCAGTGTTGAGGTACACAGGCCAGATTCGGTTTCAACTTGATATTACCTCATCAACTTCTTTTACCTCTGGCACTTAAATCTACCCCAAAGTTTATTCAGCATACAGGAATTATTTGCTTATAAGTGTGTTCTTCTCACTGTTCTGGAAATAAATAAATAACTTGTTGCTTAAAATTATGCCTCCAACACCAATTTTGATTCCTAGCATTATAGAAGGTTTTCAGTTAATATTTGGCATATGTTGCATTATGAATATATTACATTTAATTTATCTTTGTCATATAAATTATAGATAATTATTTATTATTTTGTTATGGATCTGTAATTTGTATATACTTACATAATTTGAAGCCAACTGAAGAATTGAGATTTTTCTGCAAGTTCCTGAATTTTTATTCAGTTCAAAATAATAGCATAATATGTGAATAATAGAATTAGTCCAAAATATAATGTCACTAAAATAGTGTTTTTTATGACCATAGAGCTGATTTATTCCAGTTGAGAATGTACATCTAAGAATGTGACATTATTAAAGAATATTTTATATGTGCTAAACCACTTGATAATCAACAAACACATAGAAAATTGAGATTAGCCATCAAAACAAACATTTTGTTCACTGGTTAATCTACTATCCTGTTTCTACGCTTTCTGATAGTAGGTAGGGGCTGTTGATTTGTTAGGATTTAGAAAACTCAATGTAGCATATTTATATGTAAAAATAAGATACTTATTTGACTGTGAAATCACCTTAGCCTTTCTTTTACTATATTCTTTGGTATTACTTTGCTAGTTCAATTCCCGTAGTCAAGCTTTTAGTCTCCATGGTTACTTTTGCAAATGTAATTTGGTGAAAGGATCAGAATAAAAATCAATCAAGTCAGTGCTTGGACATGCAATTTAGCTATTCTCCCTAATGTGTACACTTCATCGTCTGTTTCCTAGACTCCTTTAGGAATTCTCTTAATTTTTTAACTGATATCAAATTACCTTTAATCTAATTTTCCTTTTCAAAGATTTAAAATAAAAATAAATTCCCTGTAAGCATCTTTGATACCAGTTAACATCTAAATGTTATTTGTATTAGCTAATTATTGCACATCATTTATTTCTGGCAATAGAGGTGATGGAAAGGAAGAGATTTTGGACATTTAGGAAAACATAGGCATTCAAATACATATTATTTTTAAAAGAATTTCAACATTTTTGTGAGTGGGCATGGGGGGTAAGGGATATAACAATTATGCATTTCCAAACAGATATATCTCATCTTTCTGAATTATTACTAAGCAGAAATAGACTTATTTAAAATTATCTTCAAATATCTAACAGAGATGAGCTGTCTTAAGGTGGGGAAAAAATGAGGTAGAATACAAATACACTTACATTAGGTACAAATATCAAGATATAATGACTAAAACATTATCTAAATACAATAAAAATCTTTACATTTTTTACTGGAGGTAGTCTAATATCCATAAGTTTGTTTAATTTTTGAGACAATATGAAACATTTTCTCATAAATTTATATTTAATTTAGCATATTTAATAAAATGGATTATCAGATCTATACCATAAAATTCTATTTTTCATTCTATGATGGATAGAGTATAGCTCTGAAGAAGCTGTTAGTTTGAATTGGAGGTAATGATGAATTAATAATAGGTAGGGAAGTACTTTATAAATATTAATATTTTTGTTTTTGACTGAGTACATTTTATGTAGGAGGAAAACTATTAGTAGTTATTTTCTTCATACAATAAAATCAACTTTTAAAACTAATTATATAAACAAACCATATTTTCCTTAAGTTTCTAAATGGAACTTTCAGAGTCTTGGGATTTTAGTTATAAATCTATGAAATATTAATAATCCTTTTAAAGGGCCCCTTGATTAATATGTACTCATATGAATTTAAGGACATTAAATTTTCTTAAACAATCAGTCTCACTTATAGCTTATTTAAATTTCCTCCCACATTTTAATTTACACTCATAAATATAATATGCTTGTGTTCTAAGCTTGTGTAGTACTTATCCTAAGAAAACTTTTCAAAACATTAGTCAACACTAACAAATATAGCATTAAAATTATAAATTCAATGGTAAAAGTTTTTAATATTCAAACGTTGTAACTTTCTCTTACTCTTCCACATAACATTTTCTTAAATCTAAAATTAATATTACTGCTTTAGAATAAGTCAGTTATGATTGAGCTTCTAACATATCAAAATATATTAATGCTGTTAAATTAATTAAACAAAGAGGCCGTTAGACTGAGGTGGCTCTAATGCAAGGATAGCCTATGAAAGCAAACAAAAATCTAAACCAGTAAATGCCTCAAAGGTACAAAATCAAACCGCTAAAAACAATCAATCACAGCCAACTAAGCTTTAAGCTATAGCCAATCAAATAATTCCCTTTCTTTGCTTCTGCACCTCCTCTATATGTCTTTCTCTTAGCTCCTATTGGCTGAGCACTCCTAACTACTTCCAGTTTGGGCCTGCTTGCTTGGAATCAATTTTTGCTGAAATAATTTCTTAAAGTTTTTATTATGCCTCAATTTATCTGTTAACTACACAAACATTTTAATTGTATCCCTCAGTTTAATACAAAAGGTGTTGATGCTGTGGGTTTGATTTTCTCCATCATTTATATACCAATTCTAAATCTAACTCATTTTGAAAATTTAAGTTTCTCAGTAAGCAGGGGAAGAGGTTTGACCTTCTAAGTGTTAAAAAGAAAACCATAGGCCCAAAATGGCATCATTTGTGCTAAAGCCCATGATACCAAACCTAGACTTAATACCTAACCTAACTGTCCTATTCACCTTCTTCAGAAATGTAATTTTAATCAAACAGTTTGGAATTTTCTGGTCATCACAAATGAGGTAATCTGTCACGTAAGCCTTTACATCATCTCCCAGGGAAAGAGGAGGCAATCTGCATGATAAAACCTGCGCTGTTCCCTTCCCCAAAAAAGAAGACATCCTGGATTAAAAATAATTATTTCCCTTCTTTTGTTAATATCTCCCTTGCCCTACCTTCTTCCTATAAAGCCCTTCCATTTTGTACAACCCCATTCTGAACTCCCCTCTAGTTGATAAATGGGGTGCTGCCCAATTCATGAATCATTGAATAAAATCAATTAGATCTTCAAATTTACTAGGTTGACTTTGTTTTGTTTGTTTGTTTTTTTTCGGGGAAGATGTTACTAGAGCAATGCTGTTTATTTACTTTTTTATTTTCTTTAATTTTTAAAAAAATTTATTTTGTATTTTTTTTTTTACATCTTTATTGGAGTATAATTGCTTTACAATGGTGTGTTAGTTTCTGCTTTATAACAAAGTGAATCGTTTATATATATATACATATGTTCCCATATCTGTTCCCTCTTGCATCTCCCTCCCTCCCACCCTCCCTATCCCACCCCTCTAGGTGGTCACAAAGCACCGAGTTGATCTCCCTGTGTTATGCGGTTTCTTCCCACCAGCTATCTATTTTACGTTTCGTAGTGTACATATGTCCATGCCACTCTCTCGCTTTGTCACAGCTCACCCTTCCTCCTCCCCATATCCTCAAGTCCATGCTCTAGTAGGTCTGTGTCTTTATTCCTGTCTTACCCCTAGGTTCTTTATGACATTTTTTTTCTTAAATTCCATATATATGTTTTAGCATACGGTACTAGACTTTCTCTTTCTGACTTACTTCACTCTGTATGACAGACTCTAGGTCCATCCACCTCATTACAAATAGCTCAATTTCGTTTCTTTTTATGGTTGAGTAATATTCCATTGTATATATGTGACACATTTTTTTTTAACATCTCTATTGGAGTATAATTGCTTTACAATGGTGTGTTAGTTTCTGCTTTACAACAAAATGAATCAGTTATATATATACATATGTTCCCATATCTGTTCCCTCTTGCATCTCCCTCCCTCCCACCCTCCCTATCCCACCCCTCCAGGCGGTCACAAAGCACCGAGCTGATCTCCCTGTGCTATGCAGCTGCTTCCCACTAGCTATCTACCTTACATTTGGTAGTGTATATATGTCCATACCCCTCTCTCACTCTGTCACAGCTTACCCTTCCCCCTCCCCATATCCTCAAGTCCATTCTCTAGTAGGTCTGTGTCTTTATTCCTGTCTTACCCCTAGGTTCTTCATGACATTTTTTTTTCTTAAATTCCATATATATGTGTTAGCATATGGTATTTGTCTCTCTCTTTCTGACTTACTTCACTCTGTATGACAGACTCTAGGTCTATCCACCTCATTACAAATAGCTCAATTTTGTTTCTTTTTATGGCTGAGTAATATTCTACTGTATATATGTGCCACATCTTCTTTATCCATTCATCCGATGATGGACACTTAGGTTGTTTCCATCTCTGGGCTATTGTAAATAGAGCTGCAATGAATATTTTGGTACATGACTCCTTTTGAATTATGGTTTTCTCAGGGTATATGCCCAGTAGTGGGATTGCTGGGTCATATGGTAGTTCTATTTGTAGTTTTTTAAGGAACCTCCATACTGTTCTCCACAGTGGCTGTATCAATTTACATTCCCACCAACAGTGCAAGAGAGCTCCCTTTTCTCCACACCCTCTCCAGCATTATTGTTTCTAAATGTTTTGATGATGGCCATTCTGACTGGTGTGAGATGATATCTCATTGTAGTTTTGATTTGCATTTCTCTAATGATTAATGATGTTGAGCATTCTTTCATGTGTTTGTTTGCAGTCTGTATATCTTCTTTGGAGAAATGTCTATTTAGGTCTTCTGCCCATTTTTGGATTGGGTTGTTTGTTTTTCTGTTATTAAGCTGCATGAGCTGCTTATAAATTTTGGAGATTAATCCTTTGTCAGTTGCTTCATTTGAAAATATTTTCTCCCATTCTGAGGGCCAGCTAGCTGGGGGTTACTTCCCAAGCAAACTTGAATTTGTCATCTCAAGAGAATTGAGGTGAATAAGAATCACTGATTGATTGTAAGCCAGAAATTTGGCTGCTACTTGAGTCCAGGAATTACTTCTCTTCTCTCCAGTCTCAGTAAGACTGAAACAGATTACAAAATAATGGGCATAGTATGAACATATACTTTCCCTCGCATCTTCCTTTTTAAAAATTGTAGGTCTTCGTAATTGGAACTCTCTGCTTATCATATATGCATTTCACCTAGCTAACTGTTTTTCTGCTGGGCTTGGAGGGAATCAAATGAGTAGCACCCTCCTCCTCATCTAGTTTCTGAACCCATTAAAAAATTAGACAAAGTGAAAGCAGATGAGAACTAAAACATTACTTCTATTCCTGATAAAATTTATCCTGGAGTACATGGATTAAATATGAGAACTAGATAGGATTGCTAACTCCCTAGTTGGTGCCCTTATTGAGAAAACCAGAGAGGGAAATAGAGTTTGCAGAGAAATAGTGACTGAAGTTGGTGTTTCTCAAGGTTTAACAAGTCACATTAGGTATTTTGTTAAAAAACAGCATCTCATTTAGCAGCTCTGGATGGGTTTCAGATTTAGCTTTTCTAACAAACTCCTAAGTGATAGTAAAGTTGCTTATCCGGGAAATATACTATGTCTCCTAATGTTAGATAGAAAAACAACTGGAGGGAAAATACACTAATATCAATCATTAGGACAAATACAATGAAAACTAAGAAGCTTAATTCTCCCTGTTGAAATAAGGGAAGAGATTTTCTTCCCTTTTTTTTTCTCAGAGCATTTACTTTAGAAAACTTGTAATTCTGAGTACTTTCTCCTCTCTTTGAAATGTTTATAAATCCTCTTAAAAACTAGATAGGACTTTTGTCAGCATTATGACTTAAGGATGTCTTTCTCAAGAGCCTGGAAGCCATTTCTTTGAAATGTAATCCTCAAGGAAGACAGCACCCTTATTGCACAGCTCCTGTGGGAGGGGAGGAGTCTATCTAGTGGGACCTTAATCCAAGTTGCAAAATTACCTACTGTCACAAAGTTTTGAGAAGTGTGCTTTTCCCCCCTCTGGATAAAACTAATTAGTTAACTCAGATGGTCACGCCAACTACTGGGTAAAGTAAGGATGAACTTGTGTGACAAATAGTGCTGTTCAGTCCTCTTACTTAAGAAGTAGATATTGATTACCTGGAAAAAATATGTCTAATGAGTTGTATCTGCTTGGCTGCATGGAAGGGTGAGATTTCTCTCTATCTTTGCAATCTCTTAGCATGTTGCCTGTGATGTGTATTAGATTCTGGTTTCATGCTTATTCAATAATAAAAAAAAGTTTTTTCTAGTACTTTTGTGGAGACGTTTTCTGGATTGTAGAAGTTTTTTTGTTTGTTTTTAATTTATTTTCCCAACATTGTCACCCATCTACTGCAATATTACTGGTTCACTATCATTTCAATAAATACAGTACTACACAGTCTGAGGTTGGTGGCACACACAGATGTGAAGCACTGACTATGGGACTTGAACATCTACAGACTTTGGTATCCAGGGCAGGTCCTGGAACCAAATCCCCATGGATATGGAGGGGCAATTGTATATTATATATTCCTATTATCATTAATAGTCATCTTTAACATTGAAAATATTTGTAGATTATTCTAAGATTATATAGAGGTATTTATAAAAATAAGTTATATTCTAGAGATATCAATGCAGTAAAAAACCTGAACAGTAACTTAGAAAAACTATCCTCATTGATGGTATTTTCTATAAGTCTTTTATTTAAGTATGCCTTATTAATTAAACAGCCAAATAGTAAATCCTGTCTTTAGCAGAAATTTTACCCCAAAGGGCAGTCTTTAGCATAGCTGAATAAGGACCTGCATAAATTTCATGCTATGCATCTTTTAACTACATTTAAAAAATCACTGATACTTCCTTAAAACCTTAACAGTTGACAAAGTTTCAAGAATCCTGGATTGGAGTCATGGCAGGGTAAATGGTAAGTCCTGGAACTCATGTGAACTTGGTGGACAATATACTTTTCAGTAAATGGTACGGTAATATCCCTTCTTCCTATCTCATATAAGCTTAGAGTTTATTGCCCAAACTGCTTTTCAATGTCCTTGTATGGTAAATTGGGTGTGTACACTCATGGTATGAAATATAAGAGGCAGCAGGCTAATATGATAAACATATAGAAAATAGTTGGTTGAATGCAGCAAATTTGGGGAAAATTCCTTCTAAGGAAAAAAAAAGTTTGTAAAAATATTGATAAATTTATTAACCAAGTTTTAAGTATGACCACCACAAAGTTTTACTGATTAAAAAATGATATACACCATTTTATCTTTCCCTCTATTTAACATTTCAGAAATAAATTGTCCACCTCAGTTAAATAATATTATCCGTATGTTCTATGCATTGAAGTAAATATGTGGGCAAAGAAGTTGAATATACTTAACAATTCTAAACTGTACAATTAGAAATGGCTAAAATGATAAATTTCATGCTATTCATCTTTTAACTATGATTAAAAAATCACTGATACTTCCTTAATATCTTATATCATTTTTCTGAA
Organism: Lagenorhynchus albirostris; assembly: GCF_949774975.1. Taxonomy (NCBI): domain Eukaryota; kingdom Metazoa; phylum Chordata; class Mammalia; order Artiodactyla; family Delphinidae; genus Lagenorhynchus; species Lagenorhynchus albirostris. Next base: position 35,610,022 of record NC_083112.1, on the reverse strand, counting down.
ATGTGACTAATAAATTTGATCACATATACATGTTGGGAAATTTTAGATTTCCTAATATTTCCTTGACATAAACTATCAATATTTTCCATGGATATTAATTTCAAATATTTTTCCACTACCCAGTAATAAAACTCAATTTCATGTTTTACATTGACTCAAAAAGAGGGATTTTCTTGACTTTTCTAGCCCCTGCATGATTATCAGCACTTTCATTATGGGATGGGCATTTTCTAAGCACTATTGTTAGCTGTCTCAAGTGAGTGACTATAAAAGAAAACAATAATTAAAGATCACATTTGCGGGCTTCCCTGGTGGCGCAGTGGTTGAGAGTCCGCCTGTCGATGCAGCGGACACGGGTTCGTGCCCCGGTCCGGGAAGATCCCACATGCCGCGGAGCGGCTGGGCCCGTGAGCCATGGCCGCTGAGCCTGCGCATCCGGAGCCTGTGCTCCACAACAGGAGAGGCCACAACAGTGAGAGACCCACGTACCGAAAAAAAAAAAAAAAGATTGCATTTGCTGTCAGCATAGTATTTAGGAAGAAATAAACTTGTGTTTTGATGAAAATATATACTTCTTGATTTTTGAAAAGTCGAGCAATAAAACGACTATTTCTTGTCAATTTTTTACTCAGTTCTGAATTAAAATTTATTGAAAAAAATACACTGATAAAAGTAAATTTTCTATTATTTATTAATTATATTTAAAATTTACATGGACTATTAAGGACATTGTGTAATGTTTCTACTATATGCTTTAAACAATTACAAATATTGGCATAAAATAATGTGCATATCAATGTAACAAGTTTGAAAAGTGGGGAATGAGAATCTGAAGTCTGCCTTCCTTCTAACAATGATGATTAACACTCCAAATGAATGGATCATAGATTTCTCTCTCAAATTTCTAAGATTCTTTATGAACAAAATTCTAAAGGACTTCAACATGCAATGGATATATATATATATATATATATATATATATATATATATATAACATTCAGAATAACTAACTCCCATGCTTACACTGAACTTATCATAAGGCAAAAGCCTATAATTGTACTAATTCTTTGGCTCAGTGTGTTCAAAAAGCAAAGCAATGTGGTAAGCTTAATGAAAAAGATCCTTTGTGTTTTCCAGCTTCAACTTGCTTATACAGTTGCAATAAAATCCAACCATCCTCTCAGATTATATATGCAGCTCTGATTTGTTTTCTGAATGCAAGAGACAAGCATGAATCTGTTTCTCTAGTTCATAGTTTAGGAAAATTAGGAAGAAGCATGTTTGTTTTAATAAACATCATTCCACCTCCTGGTATGATCACATCTGAGTAGGAAAATAGTAAATTGATCAAATTCTGTCAGATGAAATATCATGTCTTCTACTCTTGGCAACCTCTTGGTATCTCCACAGATTATAAAACAATTGAATGAACTGTGGTCATGAAATTATCCATGTCACAAATCTCGGTTTCTCCTTTTAATTGCTCAAGAAAAACAAGCCTTTGGTAACTCTAGTTACTGTATGCTACAATACAAAACAAATTACCAATAACCATTCCTGAACTAATACATGACCAGATAGTGTTCCCAGAGCAGTTTGTTTTCTTGTTTCCCATAACTCTGTTTGATCTTTTATTTCTTTTGACATCAGTAGGTAAATCTACCAAAATCTTTGTTCTTGAAGAATTTTCATCTCAGGAAGTTCTCATTCTTGCCCTCTGATATAAAAATAACCACTCCAGCAATTAAAATACACCCAAATAAAAATAAGTCAAGGTTGCTTGATGACTACTACACAGGCACCTGCTCTCCCAATATTCAAGGAAGCCATCTGTTGAAAAAGATGAAACACAATTTAAGACAAATTTTACTGTCTTAAAATATACAAATTATAATGTATTTAAACCACTCATTCATATGCATGAAAATCATTAATAAATGTGCTTATCTTTTCCCAATTTATCCACAAGTAGTACAATATAAATGGAAACAATGAAAATGATATTTACATAAACGAATAATATGTATATTGAATTTTTTTAAACCTGCAATCATTTACAGAATTTTTAATGAAACTAGTAAATTCTTTAATGATTTTTAGTGAAATGAAGCTGTTTAAGAAAAGTTTCCAGCAAAGATTTATTCTAGAGCTTGCATGGACACATTTATGATGATATTTCATAGTGACAGCTTGGAGTATATTTTAGATGAAATAGCTATTTCACTATTGAAGTCATTGTGAAGTTATTTCCCAAGATTTTATACTGAATTAAATGTGTTATTCATTCATTCTAAACAGAGACATACAGTGATATAGCTTCAATATTTTGTTATTAATAGGCCATAATTACAATTGCTACAGGGTCTATTTTTTTAAAAGTCTACATTATGCTTGTCATTGAAATGAGAACTGAGATTTTTAAAATAATCCTGAATATGAAATTGGTTAGAAATATATTAAAACAATAATTTTTACAAAGTTTGTAATGAAAATTTATTCCATAGAGGTAAACTAAGATTTTAGTAATTTGAACTTTTTCATATCAATGATTTTTATTACAGTTTTCTAAGAATAATTTATGCACATAAAAATATTAGGTAGATGAGAAATTACAGGATATTATTTCAAAGAGAAAGGAATAAAATGTAACAAATAAAATAGCTATGAGCAAGATAACCTCAGATCACATACATTATCTTATTGATTGAGAAAGGACATGGTCTCACTCTCTAAATATGAAAATTACCATCATTATCTAATTATCTGTTAGTTCTTTTAACTGTGCTTATTGTTACCTGCCATCCCCCTTGCAGGTTAAAAATAAACACAGAAACAAAACCAAAACACCTTCCCATGTGACTTTTTTTTATTCCTTTCATTTAATATCCTATTTTTTAAAAAGCTAATATAACATCTCTTGTCTTTTTCATAGATATTTGCTCAAAATGAGTAGTTAAAAGGGGCATGTGAAATATTGATAGCATATTGTGTGTTAAGAATAATTTTTATATATCACTGTCACCTTTATAATCCCATCATATGTTGTCTTCTTTGTATGACAGGCATGTGAATGGAGTGTCAAGAGACAATATGTAAATCTGGTAACATCAATGTCTACAATCTGAAATATTTCTGACTCCAAAATGCACAGTTTCCATTGCCGCTCTTTTAGTTTCCAATGATTTTGAAACATTGTTTCACATCAGAGTCATCTAAGGGACTTTTACAAAGTATAAGTACTCAAGGCCCACCATTCAATAGGAATGGGATGAGTATTGGGTAGATGTATTTTTGAAGTTTCCCAAATACTCTCTGACGTTCATTCAGTACTGAAAACTACTATGCATAGTTTCTAGGTGAAGTACAATGTACATACTTTCACTTTATGTCTGTATCTACATTTGCATCTATAATTCTATACATGCTTGTATGTGTGTGTAAAAATGAATGTCTGCTTTTTTCCCCTGAGTTTACTATTCCTCCTGTATTTCTTTTACCAGTGAATGCCACCACTTTCTACCCAGTTGCTCAAGACAGGAACCTAGAGCACATCCATGACCCTTAATTTTACCTCCCTCAACCTTGCAGGTAAATAACCATCAAGTCCTATAAGTATCTCTCCAACGAACTTAATTATACCCATTCGTACTGTCTTCAACCTAGTTCAGGTTACAGTTTCACCTTGAGTGTGAAGGGGAGCAGAATATGCCACTCTAGGGTATCCCACTTTGGCATATTGATTATTTTGAACTAAAGGTACTTGAGAGATGCCGGACACAGGAGGGACACTCTGACCCTCCTTTGATCCCTTAAAGTAGGAGATAAATCTCCCATGTGAAATGGTACCCTCATCTACCAGGAGGGTAGAGGCATATTGATCACCAGACATAGGGAATTTAGGGCCAAGAAGGCTGTGTAAACAAACCTTGTAACTTCACCAATTTCCTACCTCAGTCTCAAACCACTTTGTCTACTCAGTTCTTCATGAATTTACTGTTTCTTTGTCTAAAAAGTATCAAAACTTCCTGCTTTGGTCACTTCTTTGAGTCTCATGTATTTATGGGGTTTCCATATGTACAAAATTAAATTTGTTTTTCTCCCGTTAATCTGTTTTATGTCAATTTAATTATTTCATTAGCTGAAGAAACAAGAAGGAAAAATTTTCCACCCCTACAGTGGATTAATAAAATATGTCCTAATAAATTTCTGACTCTGATCTTGCTTTCTCCTAATCATTTTTCACTTCTCATCAAGTGCAATCATTTTAAAGCACAATTCTGATGACTTACTTTCCCTGTCTAAAATCCTTCATTAGCTCTCCTTTAGGTTTATGGTAAAGTCAAGATTCTATAACATGGTTTCTGGTCCTATATGATATAGACACAATTTATCTCTCCAAACTTACTGCTCACCGCTTTATTTATTGCCGAATGAAACATGCTATGTGTTCTCCTTCCTGCGGCTCTTTAAAAATTCTCTTCCTTAAACCAAACCACTCCCTATATTTTTATCTGTTTAGCTATTACTCATTTTCTATGCTTCACTCTACATATCATTTTCTGAAAGATTTCTCTATCCAACACACTTAAGTTCTATCATAGTATTAAGTATTCCCCTTACCCCAGCATTTATCATTCTATTTTAAACATTTGATATATTCTACAAAAATATATTTTAAATATTTGAGACCTCTTCCCCTTTTCCCCCTTGGTCCAGTTTTATCTTATTTAATACATATTTTAAACAATCGGTCCTGTTCTCTCTCCAGGGTTATACCTTTCAGCCTTAGTATGATAACCTAAAAAGGTTGGCATGAAACCAATTATTAAACAGCAACTGAAAATTTAAATATCTCACCAGGCTTCTCTGAAACTCATTCTAAGCATCTTACATATCTATTATATGCAAATAAACTAAATCCACACACAACAGAGTAAACTGAATTGCAAAAATAATTCACAATAAATTTATTTAAGAAACATTCACATATCTCTCACCCCATGCCAGCAACTATGTCAGGTTTTGGAGATATGACAGTAAATGACACACTATCACTGTTTCTTTACAGCTGCAGGTCGATGCAACAAGACAGCACTACAACATTGTGAAAGGGTGATTTTAGCCAGGCTAGGGGAAATGGAAGTAAATTTTTCTTTCTATGTCTTGAAGCACACATATTCTTTTTTCAAATCAAATGCAAAAACACAAAATAACAATGTTAAATGACCAAGTCAAATTTATTTAAAACACAAACAAACACACACACCTGCAAGCATGCATGGGTTTGTTCTCTGTGTAACTATTAAGACATGAATCTGACAAATACTCTCTAATCTATTTACATTATTTCCAATTCTAGCTAGCTTGGGAAATTTTCCAAACATACATTGTTATATATTTTAATATATTTGCTTATTCATTCTAATGCTTGGCCATTTTATGGTGCCAGTAGTAAATGAAATAACCAGATGATATTGTCCATTTATGGGGTATGTGAAGGGAAGGTGACAGGCATTATCCAGCAAATACCAGAACTTTCTCTAGTGGCCTGGAATTTCAAAGGGATTTTGTGTGGGTTTGCTGATGGTCCCTTGAGAGTCTTAAAAATACAAATAATGATAAGATATGGATGTAAAATCTTAAAGTAATTAAGAGCTTTAAAATTAATGTTTATTGTACTAAAATAAAGTTGTTATAAAACATTTTATATATATATATTTTTTTAATGCAGCAGGTTACTATTAGTCATCAATTTTACATACATCAGTGTATACATGTCAATTCCAATCACCCAGTTCATCACACCACCATTCCCACCACCCCACAGCTTTCTCCCCTTAGTGTCCATACTTTTGTTCTCTACATCTGTGTCTCAACTTCTGCCCGGCAAACTGGTTCATCTGTTCCATTTTTGTAGGTTCCATATACACGCGTTAACATACGATATTTGTTTTCCTCTTTCTGATTTACTTCACTCTGTATGACAGTCATAGATCCATCCACGTCTCAACAAATGACCCAATTTTGTTCCTTTTTATGGTGGAGTAATATCGCATTGTATATATGTACCACAACTTCTTTATCCATTCATCTGTTGATGGGCATTTAGTTTGCTTTCATGACTTGGCTATTACAAATAGTGCTGCAATGAACATTGGGGTGTATGTGTCTTTTTGAATTATGGTGTTCTCTGGGTATATACCCAGTAGTGGGATTGCTGGATCATATGGTAATTCTATTTTTAGTATTTTAAGGAACGTCCATACTGTTCTCCATAGTGGCTGTATCAATTTACATTCCCACCAACAGTGTAAGAGGGTTCCCCTTTCTACACACCCTCTCCAGCATTTGCTGTTTGTAGATTTTCTGATGGTGCTCATTCTAACTGGTGTGAGGTAATACCTCATTGTAGTTTTGATTTGCATTTCTCTAATAATTAGTGATATTGAGCAGCTTTTCATGTGCTTCTTGGCCATCAGTATGTCTTCTTTGGAGAAATGTCTATTTAAGTCTTCTGACTATTTTTGGATTGGGTTGATTGTTTCTTTAATATTGATCTGCATGAGCTGTTTATATATTTTGGAGATTAATCATTTGTCCATTGATTCATTTGCAAATATTTTCTCCCATTCTAAGGGGTGTCTCTTCATCTTGGTTATGGTTTCCTTTGCTGTGCAAAAGCTTAGAAGTTTCATTACGTCCCATTTGTTTATTTTTGTTTTTATTTCCAATACTCAAGGAGGTGGATCAAAAAAGATCTTGCTGTGATTTATGTCAAAGAGTGTTCTTCCTAGGTTTTCCTCTAAGAGTTTTATAGTGTCTGGTCTTACTTTAGGTCTCTAATCCATTTTCAGTTTATTTTTGAGTATGGTGTTAGGGAGTGTTCTAATTTCATTTTTTTACATGTAGCAGTCCAGTTTTCCCAAAACCACTTATTGAAGAGACTGTCTTTTCTCCATTGTATATTCTTGTCTCCTGTGTCAGGGATTAGTTGACCATAGGTGTGTGGGTTTATCTCTGGGCTTTCTATCTTGTTCCATTGATCAATATTTCTGTTTTTGTGCCAGTACCATACTGTCTTGATTACTGTAGCTTTGTAGTATAGTCTGAAGTCAGGGAGTCTGATTCTTCCTGCTCCGTTTTTTTTTTCCCTCAAGACTGCTTTGGCTATTCGGGATTTTTTGTGTCTCCATACAAATTTTAAGATTTTTTTGTTCTAGTTCCACAAAAAATGACATTGGTAATTTGATAGGGATTGCATTGACTCTATAGATTGCTTTGGGTAGTAGAGTCATTTTCACAATATTGATTCTTCCAATTCAAGAATGTGGTATATCTCTCCATCTGTTGGTATCATCTTTAATTTCTTTCTTCAGTGTCTTATAGTTTTCTGCATAGAGGTCTTTTGTCTCCCTAGGTAGGTTTATTCCTAGGTATTTTATTCTTTTTGTTGCAATGGTAAATGGGAGTGTTTCCTTAATTTCTCTTTCAGATTTTTCATCATTAGTGTATAGGAATGCAAGAGATTTATGTGCATTAAGTTTGTATCCTGCAACTCTACCAAATTCATTGATTAGCTCTAATAGTTTTCTGGTGCCATTTTTAGCATTCTGTATGTATAGTATTATGTCATCTGAAAACAGTGACAGTTTTACTTCTTCTTTTCCAATTTATATTCCTTTTATTTCTTTTTCTTCTCTGATTGCCATGGCTAGGACTTCCAAAATTATGTTGAATAATAATGGTGAGAGTGGACATCCTTGTCTTGTTCCTGATCTTAGAGGAAATGCTTTCACTTTTTCACCATTGAGAATGATGTTTGCTGTGGGTTTGTCGTATGTGGCCTTTATTATGTTGAGGTAGGTTCCCTCTATGCCCGCTTTCTGGAGAGTTTTTATCATAAATGGGTGTTGAATTTTGTTAAAAGCTTTTTCTGCATCTATTGAGATGATCATATGGTTTTTATTCTTCAATTTGTTAATATGGTGTATCACATTAATTGATTTGCATATAATGAAGAATCCTTGGATCCCTGGGATAAATCACACTTGATCATGGTATATGATCCTTTAATGTGCTGTTGGAGTCTGTTTGCTAGTATTTGGTTGAGGATTTTTGCATCTATATTCATCAGTGATATTGGTCTGTAATTTTCTTTTTTTTTTAGTATCTTTGTCTGGTTTTGTTTTCAGGGTGATGGTGGCCTGATAGAATGAGTTTGGTAGTGTTCCTTCCCCTGCAATTTTTTGGAAGAGTTTGAGAAGGATGGGTGTTAGCTCTTCTCTTAATGTTTGATACAATTCACCTGTGAAGCCATCTGGTCCTGGACTTTTGTTTGTTGGAAGATTTTTAATCACAGCTTCAATTTCATTACTTGTGATTGGTATGTTCATATTTTCTATTTCTTCCTGGTTCAGTCTTGGAAGGTTATACCTTTCTAAGAACTTGTCCATTTCTTCCAGGTTGTCCATTTTTCTGGCATAGAGTTGTCTGTAGTAGTCTTTTAGGATGCTTTGCATTTCTGCAGTGTCCATTGTAACTTCTCCTTTTTCATTTCTAATTTTATTGATTTGAGTCCTATCCCTCTTTTTCTTGATGAGTCTGGCTAAAGGTTTATCAATTTTATTTATCTTCTCAAAGAACCAGCTTTTAGTTTTATTGTTGTTTGCTATTGTTTTGTTAATTTCTATCTCATTTATTTCTGCTCTGATCTTTATGATTTATTTCCTTCTGCTAACTTTGGGTTTTGTTTGTTCTTCTTTCTCTAGTTTCTTTAGGTGTAAGGTTAAATTGTTTATTTGAGATTTTTCTTGTTTCTTGAGGTAGGCGTGTATAGCTATAAACTTCCCTCTTAGAACTGCTTTTGCTGCATCCCATAGGTTATGGATCATTGTGTTTTCATTGTCATTTGTCTCTAGGTGTTTCTTTATTTCCTCTTTGAGTTCTTCAGTGATCTCTTGGTTACTTAGTAAGGTATTGTTTAGCTTCCATGTGTTTGTGTTTTTTACATTTTTTTCCCCTGTAATTTATTTCTAATCTCATAGCATTGTGGTCAGAAAAGATGCTTGATATGATTTCAATTTTCTTAAATTTACTGAGGCTTGATTTGTGACCCAAGGTGTGATCTATCCTGGAGAATCTTCCGTGCACACTTGAGAAGAAAGTGTAATCTGCTGTTTTTAGATGGAATGTCCTATAAATATCAGTTAAATCTATGTGGTCTATTGTGTCATTTAAAGCTTCTGTTTCTTATTTATTTTCATTTTAGGTGATCTGTCCATTGGTGTAAGTGAGGTGTTAAAGTCCCCCACTATGATTGTGTAACTGTCGATTTCCTCTTTTATTGCTGTTATCAGTTGCCTTCTGTATTGAGGTGCTCCTATGTTGGGTGCATATATATTTATAATTGTTGTAACTTCTTCTTGGATCGATCCCTTGATCATTATGTAGTGTCCTTCCTTGTCTCCTGTAACATTCTTTATTTTAAAGTTTATTTTATCTGCTATGAATATTCCTACTCCAGCTTTCTTTTGATTTCCATTTGCATGGAATATCTTTTTCCATCCCCTCACTTTCAGTCTGTATGTGTCATTAGGTCTGAAGTGGGTCTCTTGTAGACAGCATCTGTATGGGTCTTGTTTTTGTATCCATTCAGTAAGCCTGTGTCTTTTGGTTGGAGCATTTAATCCATTCACATTTAAGGTAATTATCATTATGTATGTTCCTATGACCATTTTCTTAATTGTTTTGGGTTTGTTTCTCTAGGTCTTTTTCTTCTCTTTTGTTTCACACTTAGAGAAGTTCCTTTAGTATTTGCTGTAGAGCTGGTTTGGTGGTGCTGAATTTTCTTAGCTTTTGCTTGTCTGTAAAGCTTTTGATTTCTCCATCTAATCTGAATGAGATCCTTGCCCAGTAGAGTAATCTTGGTTGTAGGTTTTTCCCGTTCACCACTTTAAGTATATCATGCCACTTCCTTCTTGTAGAGTTTCCATTGAGAAATCAGCTGTTAACCTTATGGGAGTTCCCTTGTATGCTATTTGTCATTTTTCACTTGCTGCTTTCAATAATTTTTCTTTTTCTTTAATTTTTGCCAATTTGATTACTATGTGTCTCGGCATGTTTCTCCTTGGGTTTATCCTGCCTGGGACTCGCTGCCCTTCCTGGACTTGGGTGGCTATTTCCTTTCCCATGTTAGGGAAGTTTTCAACTGTAGTCTCTTCAAATATTTTCTCGGTCCTTTCTCTCTCTCTTCTCCTTCTGGGACCCCTATAATGCAAATGTTGTTGTGTTTAATGTTGTCCCAGAGGTCTCTTAGTCTGTCTTCATTTCTTTTCATTCTTTTTTCTTCATTCTGTTCCACAGCAGTGAATTCACCATTCTGTCTTTCAGGTCACTTATCTGTTCTTCTGCCTCAGTTATTCTGCTATTGATTCCTTCTTGTGTAGTTTTCATTTCAGTTATTGTATTGTTCATCTCTGTTTGCTTGTTCTTTAATTCTTTAGGTCTTTGTTAAACATTCCTTACATCTTCTCCATCTTTGCATCCATTGTTTTTCCGAGGTCCTGGATCATCTTCACTATCATTATTCTGAATTCTTTTTCTGGAAGGTTGCCTATCTCCACTTCATTTAGTTGTTTTTCTGACATTTTAACTTGTTCCTTCATGTGGTACATACCCCTCTGCCTTTTCATCTTTTCTATGTTTCTGTGAATGTGTTTTTTTGTTCCACAGGCTACAGGATTGTATTTCTTCTTGTTTCTGCTGTCTGCCTTCTGGTGGGTGAACGTTATAAAACATTTTAAATACCACTTTGCTCTTTGTAAGATAATTTATGATCCAAAAGAGTGTAATAAAATACAGGTGAGAGAAAACGGCCTTTAGGATGGTTTTACCCATTACTACTACATTCATTATTTTACTTTCAATTTTAGAGGAATTATAAGCATAATGGCTCATTTCTATAAATATGTAATGAAGATATTATATCATTTATATGCCCATAAACTTCCTTTATTTAATGTTCATTTGTAAAAGTAGCACATTTAAAATATATATCACTGAACTGGTACATTTCCTTAGCAAGTCAACAGTCATAGCAGTGCTCCTTTTGTAAACACTAGGGACCTAGGAAGGTAAGGAATTAAAATATATCTTCTAAAATCTCAGTGCAATAATTACAGCTTATTTTATATTTGCTGCTCTCTGGATAAGGAATGCTTCTTTCTCACAATTAAAGTAAAACATAGAATATCACAGGACCTAGTTCTCCAAATTCTTGCTGTTTGTTCCTCCATTCCACCTTTTTTCTTCCTTCTTAGCCAAATGCCTCTTCATTGGAATCAAAGGATTTTCCCTTGGGGAAGAGTAAGGTTCATAAGGCAGATACCTTAGTCTGATCATGTGGAGTCTGGTTTTGTACTTCAAAGTCAGCCTATTTAATATTGTAGTTGAACACATATCACCAAAACTGGCACAATCAAGGAAGTTATGTATCTTTAAAAGTAAACATTTTTTCCAAGAAATTTACTTCAATCAAATTTTAGTTAATTTCTATGACCAAAAATAAAGCCTTCTATACATTAAGGAATAAGAGGAGATGAGGTTATTATCCTGCTTCAACTAAGTAAGACTTTGGAATTTAACTGCATCCATTGATGGAAAATTGGTCTGTTTGTTTGTTTAAATTGTTTCTCATTTTTAAGTTTCTGATAAAGGAGTGAAATAAGAAATATTGAAAGATTTGGCAAAGAAAGAAAGGAGAAATTGAATATAACGACAAAAGTCTGAAAATATACCCATTCTCTTCATTACAAGCAAGGCTATAGTAACTGTACAGCATAAGTTATTTTCCACCATAATTAAGTTGTCCTCCTCTCATCTTTCCCCACCACTCACACACACCCCAACACAAATAGTCCAGATCTTCGACCAGATTGGGAGCTTCTCTGAGCATGATCCTAAATCTCTAACTACAGTGTATGTTTAAAGGCTAACCTAAGATCAGCCAATTATTTCACTCCATCTTCTTGGCCAAAGTGTTTGTCCAGGAATGAGTGCTTTATACGACAGACCATTCAGAGCTCTTTGCTGTTTGTTTTTGGGTTTCTTTTGAACAAAGAATTCTTTTATTTTCTGATTATGGCTGTGAGGATTCCCACTTGGAGTTTCCAGCAGCACCACCCCATGGAAAATTCTCTCTGCAGTGAGTAACAATCAACCTAACAAAGATAGTCAAGCAAAAATGGGAGGCAGAAAGTTGATTTCTGCAGGTTTCCATTCTCTTATTTTTGTTATCTCTAAAACCAAATATTTTAAAGATGAGTTTTGGTGAACCAATATATTCCACTTTCATTTTTTGCTTCAGCTAATTAAAATTCAGTTCCTGTCTCTTGTTATAACATAATAAAGTGGAAATCTCACTGAAGCATGAATGTAACTTTCTAATATAAATTTTATTGAAGTATAGAATACACAAGAGAAAAGTACACAAAAACATATGATTTAATAAACTTTTTACAAAATGAAAATGGACAAAATCAATCATTTTGAGTTCAGAGTAATTTGACTAGATACATTGCTGTATGTACCCCTCTCCTCCAAAGGAAGTAAGTGAAATAAGTTCTTATATGCGAAGTAACTTATGCTGGCAACAATCTTACCTGGGTCCATTCATTAGTTTGTGGATCATAGGATTCCATAGTGTTGAGGTAAGTCTGCCCATCATAGCCACCAACAGCGTATAGTCTGTCACCAAGGAGACAGACACCAACAGCATCTCTGGGCATACTCAAAGGAGCCACCATGGTCCATGTATCTGTTTTAGGATCATATCTAAAATGTAAGGATAAAGGACATAACATACTCTAGTCACATTGAACTTTTACTGTATTAATGATGCCCTTTCAAAACAAGCCATGGAAAAGAAAACTTAACTTTTTTTCCTAAAAACTCAATATTTAAGCAGGTTTTCAGGAACCAATATCCACAATGTCTGGCTTTCTATAGTTTAAGGTATTTTAAAAACATACCTAGACTCTTAATTGGATGGATGCTGAGTCATCTTACAAAAATGAATATCATGATTTCTTTCCACAAGGAAGTCAGATATGTAAATAACTATTGTTCCACAGTAGAATGAGGTTCTTTAAAACAGGTACAAGAAAGTGTTATGGTCATGAAACAGAAGTAATGGTTAAAAATCTGGGACAATTATGAAATACTTCACATTTGAAGTCTCCTTTAAATGAGATCTGAAAATCTATCCTAAATTTGCTAGAAAGAAAGAGATATTTTTACAAAGGAACACAAGTGTTAATAAAACTGCATGGCCAGCTTTGTGGAAAGTAGGTGTGCAGTGTGGCCAGGTTCAAGGGTATGAGAAGAAGCAATGCTTAAAAAGGTGGTTTTTGGGCTTCCCTGGTGGCGGAGTGGTTGAGAGTCCACCTGCCGATGCAAGGGACATGGGTTCGTGCCCCGGTCCGGGAAGATCCCACATGCCGCGGAGCGGCTGGGCCCGTGAGCCATGGCCGCTGAACCTGCGCGTCCGGAGGCTGTGCTCTGCAACGGGAGAGGCCACAGCGGTGAGAGGCCCGTGTACCGCAAAAAAAGAAAAGGTGGTTTTTGATCAGCTCATGAATTGCTTGATTCCCAGAGTAAGAAAGTATTTTGTGCTTACTCAATAGGAAAATAGGGAACCACTGAAACTTGAGGAAATAGGTACAACATGAACAGAGCTATCTTTTAGTGATTATTACTCAGGATTCACTGGAAGAGAGAGATTGGTAAATCAAGAGATTGAAGCAGAGGGTCCAAGTATTATTATTGAATTTTAACCAAAAATAATTAAATTTCCAGAAAGTCTGATTACCATACATTACATACAGATATTTTATGTGTTGGATGGTAAGACACCAAAGAATTCCTTGGTGAGTGTGCTTTACTTCAGCTAAGAAGGAATGATTAAGCCACCTCTTTGCCTTTAACCTACAACTGCAGGTTCAGATACGAAAACATCTAGTAAGAGCCCAGTAGAGGAAATATAAAAGAAGACTAGATGACAGCAAATTTATTCCTAGTTCGTTTTTCTACTCTAATTTTGTTATGAAATTTTAATGAAAAAAATAAACAAACACAAACAAGCCAAAAAACCCACATACAGTTTATTGAAAATAAAGAAGGTTGTTACAAAAAAAATGACTGGAAGGACCCCAAGGATCCGGAATTTATATTTTGGAGAGAATATTTCTCCAAAGACATTACATGCATTTACACACCATGTCTGGAGGAGTTGTGACAGTCAAGATGATATATGTGAGATGAGAGATTGGTTGAATGCCTGAAAATCAGGACCACCTTAAAGCACAGGCTGTCAGGCAAATAAAAAAGTAATTTTATATGCTATAGTTAATAAGTGTAAAACATCACAAATAGGTACAGGCACACATAGACACAAATGCAAATATGCAATCCATGCTATCAAATCTTTAAGATATTTAAACTTCTACAATGAATATTTTGAAATGTATAAACATAAAAACAGAGGACAAAAAAAAGGAAAGATGAGAAAAGAAAAGACACCACAAGGAATCATATTGTACAATCCACAAAGTGGAACATTTTGTAAGATACCTGACTGAAGTTTTCAGGTAAAAAAGCCCAGTAATAAAATGAATTACTAAGAAGAAGTAGCTGTTCTAAATTAAATGTGACTTTAAAATGTAACAAAATAAAGTGAATGAAACTTACTTGGATACCAATTTATAGACCAACTATTAAAAGATGTTTAAGGCATTTTGGAAATTTTAATTCTGGGTATCAGATTAAAATAAGAGATTTTTAAAATTATTACTTGTGATAATGATGTTGTGATTATGCTAAAAATGTAAAGTTCTGATCATTTTCCATTGTTTGTTTCTGGGATGAATTCATAAGGTTTTTGAGCTAAAGTAAAGAATTACTTTAAAACACTTCAGGAAAAAAAATACTGTAAAGGTGAATGGATGAAGCAATTTGGTGATGGTTGTTGAATCTGGGTAATGAATACGGGGAGTTGTTTTTTACTTTTCTGTCAGGAAATTTTTGTCATAAAAATAACTTTAAAAGGAAGAATGTATAATACTCCTAATTTCAGTGAAACATGAACGTTCTTTATATTTTATTCATTTTCCAATAGAAGCTAGTCTGCCTTTTGTCACAATCACTTCACTTAAATAGCTTTTCCTGAAGTCCTATTTTAGTCCCCATGTAATTATTATTGAGCTCTATAGGATTTTTTTCAACTATTGTCTACATAGCAGACTTTATCACTTTGCAAAAAGGCAGAAGAACTGAGAAAAAAGCTAACAGTAACAGCACTAAAGAATAATAAATGCATTTCTGAAGGCTTCTGAAATTTTAAATGAAGCTCATATAATGAAGATATTCTCATATACTCATACTTCAGGGAAAATTAAGAAAACACTAGTATGTCCTATATCTAGGTACACATTTAAAATAATATCCTACACTTTGAAATAGATATCATTCTTTTCACATTTTACAAAATTCCTGAAGAAAAGTTAAAAAATTTAGTGCATTCTCCTAGAAGATCCAAATCTTTGAATTAAATATACCTGTTTTCAGTGGTAGGTAACATATTTCATGTGTTTAATAGCAATCTTTTAATTTATATCTGGCAATGGTGATGATATTTAAACATATATATTGCTAGAAAATCAAATCAAACCAAACCAAAAGAAAAACTGAGTCCAAACTACCCCCTCCTACACACACACTCACTCTCTCTCTCTCTCTCTCTCTCTCTCTCTCTCTCTCTCAGATATTTATGCAGTAATCACACTAATTCAAAATTACCCAGTAATGGTTATCCTTGTCCTCACATTAATGAATCTAAATTGATTTTTCTGTATTTAGAACTCCGTGGATTTACCTCTCAGCTTGGGGATACACATAATTGTTACCCCCCAAATGAAATAAACAGCATTTTTTAGCTTAGGGAAAGATCCACAGATGTACAAGCTCTTTCCAAACAATTACTAACAGCGAACTTTATCATTATCTGTTCATGTTTTTGACAAAATTTTGTTCTAAGCATTCTTTTTTGCCTCAGGTTGCCTGTTTATAAAAAGAAAGAAAGAAAAGAAAAAGCAGGTGCGGGGTGACTGCTGTCTTTTTGCATTTAGGCTGTCTGCCTTTCCTACGTCTCACCTTGGCCTTCATGGTCAGAATGTGAGCTCTACATCAGGGACTCTATTAAAGTTTCCAGCTCTCAGGAAAGAGACGCATCCATATATAGTGGCTAAAATTGGCTGTAAAATGAAAACTTGCCAAAGGCATATGACAACCACAGAACAAAGTTAGTTTCTCATTGAAACTCCCGCTTGAAATTTTTGAGGTACCATTACTTTTTCAAGTATTGTTATTTCCACAATTAGAAGATAAAAATTTATCTTATGTTTAATGGACAATATAACTAGATTTCTGCTCCCCCTTTCAACAGTTTTTGCTTATTTTTATACAAACATATTTTTAAAAGTTAATTTGATTTAAACTTTTCTATGAAGGTGTATGAAAAACTCTATTTTGATTAGGTCATATTCCATTACATCTACTCTTCAAGGTTGAGGGGAGGAGAGATGAGCTGGTGACAGAACCGGAGAAAGCAAGGACCCACTAAGCAACTCCGACTCCTCTCAGGTGTAGCTTTCTCATTAAAGTTTTAAAAATTATTTAAGCTATTGTCAATCAACAGAACATGGAGCATACACAGAAGATCTTAATGCTAGTAAAAACTCACTTTTAAAATATATATCTTTAACAGTTCAAAACTAAGGAAAATAGATTCTTTATGTAATTATTTTCTCTACTCATATAATAGAAAAATTTACTAGTGCTGTGAGTCCAAATTATGTATTTTTAAATACCTTTCTCAATGTGAAAATGAATTTCAGAGTTCGATACCAGCGTTGATAACCTTCCATCTACATACGCCATCACATGTTTCATCTTTTCATGTACATCTACCTTCCACAGATTCTCCTTCCTCCAAAATTTGCAGATAAATTACCATGATGTCAGCATTCCAGACAGAATATCCAAGAACAACAGATTATTCTGTCACTCCCTGTGTCCAGCTGACCACTTCAAAGATAACACTTGCCTCATAAGCTACTGAGGCAAATATTAATCACAAATATAAATTAGTGTGGCTATGGTATAGGTTAATAATTTTTGCATCTACTTATAAAACAAGGGCTTTATATACATAGACTGGATCTCCATCTGTTGTATATATTTCTACCAGAAATTTGAACATAATTTGTTATCAAAGAAGTAGCAAAGATTATGCATGCACAATAATAGAAAAACAAAGGCAAAAAAAAATATTTTCATGCTGCACTCATTTGGCTGGTTCCAACAGTAAGATCTTAAGAAGAATAAAAAGAAATATTTATTATAAAGTAAAATAGTGCCTACCTAACATTTTAACTTTAAACAATTCAAAGAATTACATTTTTGTAGAAAATTTAGGATCTCACGTATCAAAAATGTGAATTAATATATTAATGTGCTACTTAAGGCCTAGGATAGCATCCATAATATAAATAAAAAGTAAGTCTCTCCTTTATCATCTCTCTTCAGTGTTCAGAAATTCTTGGATTATGTCTAAACCAAAAGGATGAAATGAGAAATTAAGAGAAATGAAAGAATCCAAAATTCCATACTTGCTCTATATATTAATGTTTATGGTAATCTGAAAAGAATTATTAAAGTAGATAATGTAGTTATCCCTGTATGTCAGACAGCATATCTTAAATTATTTCATTTTTAACAAAGATCTAAAGATGATAAAAATAGAGCCATACCCTGACAGTAATAAGTTAAATACTGTTATTTTAGATGACTTTTTCTGTTATGACTGGAGTATATTTTGGTAGACTTTGAACAAAAGTTGTACATTTATTATAAGTTATATATCAAAATTGTGATTATTGTTAATAGTGTTTGGTTGATAAGATATGATGATATAATTTTCAACAAATATATGATTAATTGCTTAATATTTTAGTCTCAATCAAAAATTTTCTGTCTGTTGAAGATATGCCTGAAGTATATGTAAATCATGAATCCTCAGCCAATGATGATGGAAATGGGTGTTCACATGCAAATAGAGAAGAAATAAATCAATATCTATCTACATATCTTTCCATCAGTCCATCCAAACATCCGTCCATCCATCCATCTCTCCATTTATCCCTTTTAAAACCTGTCTATCTTTCCTTCAATCCATCTGAACATTCATCCATCCCTCTATTATTTCTCTTAAAATCTCTATCTATCTATCTATCTAACTATCTATTTATCTATCTATCTATCTATCTATCTATTTATCTACCTACCTACCTATTTACAGTATACCTCATAATGTTTTCCTTGTGAGAAATTTGACACCTCTTTTTCTTGGTGTCTGACTGGTTTAATAAATGCTTGTTAAGTGCTTACTCAGTGCCAGGAATTGAGCCAAGTGGAGATGTATAGGCATAGATAAGACACTCTTGGCCAGCACATAGAATCTAGTTTAGTGGAAAAATTGATGTAAAACAAATAATTTTTTCATTATGTTGATAATTCGTACAAAGGAAAACTCCATTGCACTTTCAGGTCAAATCTGTATTATGAAAAGTTTCCTCAGGCTACTCTAAGGGGAAAAGATTGGAGGAAGCAAGAGTGGATATTACAAAGGCAGGTTTAGGAGTTTCCTTTAATGTTGACATCTCTTTCCTATCAGGTCTCATTACTGGGATGTAGATTCAAGGGCAAAGGTGGTCCTGATCTCTTATTAGCCAGCAGTGGTACTGATGGCTTTGAGCATATTTTCTGATCCATTGCGTGATTTCCAGCTTTGTGATCTCAAAGTTCTAATTATTTATTTCTTTATCTCTTTTTTTCTAATACATTTTAAGCTCTATTTAGTACGGTGAAAGCACACACAGAACAGTATTTATTGAGTAAGTGAATAGATGAATGTGCTTTTTCTAATGAATTGCACCTTCTGGGTCTAAATTCTGCTAGAACTTACTGCATTTTTGCACACTGCTTTTGTCCACTAAGATGCTCTCACTAGGGTGAGGCTTGGTTACAAAATTAGCTTTTACTGTTCCAGCAACTATTCTAAACTTCATGTTCTTACTCAGTCTCTGCTTTCTTATCTGTTCTGATATGAAGTACCAATGTTCCTTGCATTTAAGAAAGCCTGACTTTACAATTTTTGATAGGTGCTATATAACTGTACTTTGCTACTTTATAATACCTTTATACTTCTATAAGA
Source organism: Lagenorhynchus albirostris (assembly GCF_949774975.1). Taxonomy (NCBI): domain Eukaryota; kingdom Metazoa; phylum Chordata; class Mammalia; order Artiodactyla; family Delphinidae; genus Lagenorhynchus; species Lagenorhynchus albirostris. The sequence continues at coordinate 35,590,695 of NC_083112.1, read as the reverse complement.
CATCATTGTCATATAACAACATTTGTCTATCTACTTATCTGTCTATAAAACATAACATTGTACACTACCTGCTATTCCTAATGATTTGTTTGCCTATGATTATATACTAAGAAACATTCCTTACATTACACATGCAAGGTAATTCTACAGGGGTACCATTATGTAAAATCATCAATATAGAATGTATCTTATAGAAATTGTAAAAAATGCTGTTATCTGACACATGGTATGAGCTCAGATAAGAATCATGATGATGCTGTGCTTCTGCATTACCTAAGTTGTTCATCCCCACTGCACTCCTATAACTTAAAATAGTTATGCTTAATTAAATACAATTTTGCACCATAAATGTATTCCTAGACTGAATTCTTTATGCCTCTGTTCATAAACAACATTTTAATGCATTAGAGAGTAAACTTAGAAAATAATGTGTATGAAATATCATTTTATTAGTGGCATTTATATATTTGCCATAAAAGTAGCAGCCTCATCATATTCATTTTCTTTGTCATTGTTTCCCAAGAATTTAGCAAAGGAAAATGTGAATAACCTGCCATTCTAGTAACAGTATTTTTTAAATAAACGGTTGCATGTTTGTGTTTATAAAAGTATACACTTATTAATTTGGACTCTGACCACTGTCCTCACTATAGCACCTATAGTTCTTAATTTCAATGGACAAGAGAACATTGAATTGCAACTGTGGTAAGCTTAATGCCATCCTCTATGTATATATAGCCATAAATCTACAGTCCATTTCACAGAGTAGCAATATCGTTAAACATTTCTGTATTTTATCCTAGAAGTGGCTTCAGTTTGAACAGAGCCTGTTCACTAAAAGCTATCTCTTGCCAATGGCCTTATTCTCAGTAAAAATGTTCACGTATCCTGAGAATAAATTATCATAAATGAGAGACAGCCCCTTTCTTCCAATGATTCTTCCACTATCAAGCATGGATATAAAGGATTTGGTTTCTTGATATTAAGAGGAAAATTGCTGTGGTCATCAGTGTGATCCTCCAGACACCTGTTCCTCTCCCAGGTACCAGGTCAGATACTGTCTTTCCACACTCTGAAGTTTTCTGTGGCCATGTGACTGAGTTGTCATCAAAGTATCAACAAAGGAGAATTATATTACTTGAAGGTTGAATCTTTAAGAATGCATAAACAATGTAGTACTATTCTCTGGCTTTTCCCTTCTGACATGGAGACCAGCGATGTCCATATTTTAGCTTATATGTCCTTTTCGGTACTAGAGTAATAATATCACATGGACACACAGCATGAGAAAAACGAGCATTATAGTATTAAGTCACTAAAACTTTTGAAGTTATTCATTAAGGTAGAATTACTTATCCTATCCCAGGTGATAAAAAAAATTATCCTCAATACTTCCTAATCTCACTTCCTCATGTATCAGCATGTTTCCTTATGTAATAGAAAATATCACTATAAGTTTCTCTAACTCTCTAATCCTTAATTCACATGACATAAAAGTGCTAAGAGATCCACATCCACTAAAGAGAATTCAGCCATAACCATGCCAGGAGGTGTGTGGATAGTTGGACCAAGACTGAAGCCAAGGTAAATTTTCGCTCCAGCCTCTGTGCACCTGACATTTTTAGGAAGGAATTAAAAGAAAATCTATACTTCTTCTATACACCAGGATAATAGGCAATATAGTTCTAATACGCTTGTCTTACATTAAGAAAGGTATGGCATAAAACAAAGTTCATAATTCACCTTTACGAATTTGAAGAGAGTAGTAGAACAAATAAGACAGAATGAATAGAACAGATAAATAATATATCCAATTTTTAAACAAAAGAATTATCAGACATTCATTCATTTTAAAAATTATTTAAAACTGTATTTTAGTTGACCTTTTAAAACATATTAATGGGGAGTTTAAAGATAACTTTAGAATTATGTGAAAATAAATTGTAGGGTTTTAAAAAATATTAGTTGAAAAGAATGGAAAAAAAGAAAGAAGGAAGGAGGGAGGGAGGATGAGGAAAGAAAAAATAAGGTAAGGCATAAAGTGGTGTGTGTGTGTGCGCGCATGCACGTGGGCACGCGCACGAGTGAGAGAAAGAGAGAGACTAATAAAGCAGCTCTAGGAGTTGAATTTACTTTCCTAAATTATGCAGATTTTATAATCGCTTGCATTAGGTATCAATGTAATTCGCATTCTTTCTTTCACTATAACCGTGCCTTGGGGTCTTACCTTTCTACGTAATCTAGCAGCCGAGAACAGTGGTTTGAAGCAGGAGCATCATGACCTCCTACTGCATAAAGAAAACCATCACATGTGGCCACTCCAACACCCCCTCTTCGTTTACACATTGGAGCACACATGTTCCACTTATTTGTGTGAGGATCATAATATTCCATTGAACTCAAACAGGAACTTCCATCACGACCTCCAACTGAATACAACCTAAAAACACAATTGGACAAACATGATTTAGTATTACAGTCTGTATGACCAAATGAAGGAAAGGAAAAGTCCTTTACAAGTAAATTTTCAATCACAGCATGATCCTCAAATGTGTTCAAAATATATTACTTCACATGGAAGTTTTTGTTAAAGGAACATTATAACTAATTAAGTATACCTGAATCCCATGATTTTAATAAGCTATATACTAGATGAAATTAAAATGATAATTTTCTAACCTCTTTATTTCTAGAATGTTAGATTAAAACTATTTTTCTGTAAATAATTAAATCATCTAATACATTATTTTAATAAATATCGAGGAATGCCTATTTTAAAATAAGATATATTTATCTTCAATTTTTCTTAAAAATGAGCATAATCAGAAGAAAATCGATTATCTTACTTGTTGTTCAGCAATTGATTTTGCTATTGATTTTGCCAGTAGGTAAAACATGCCTACTTCTTGTGTTCTGTATTCACAGTTTAGAACACTAAATAAATAGAATAATTTAAACACATACTGTCATAACACTAGCTTTCATAATCAGCGCCTATACTATAGCTAATGTGTTATCTGGATAGACAAAACTTTATAGGAAACAATAGTACAATGATATTAGCCTGATTGAATATTGCTAAAACTTACTTGGTACACTTATTTTGCTGTTTCATTACTGAGAAGTAGGAACCCAGGAAAAGACATATTACAGCACACATGGTACTTAAAATACATTCATAGAATACAAAAGCAGAAATACATCATCTATTCCTAGTAAAAACATTCTTGCTTATTTAATAATAGCCATGAAGATTGTATCACAGAAAGGTACAGAGTTGAATTTATTTATTTACTCATTTATTCAATACATAACTTTGAATGCCTAGTATATGTCACACACCATCCCAAATTTTGTGAATATATCCATGAACAAAACATTAAACAATTCCTTGCACTCAATTCTACTAGGAGCGATATAGACATAATACACACAGTAAACACATGTATTATATACTACTAAGGGCTGTAGTCACATAGAGCAGGGAAGTGGGGTCAGGAGTGCAAATGGTGGGAGTGGGAGTTGTAGTTACAAATTTAAATATATGATCAAAAAAGGTCTCATTGAGAAGGTGATGTTTGCCCCAAATCTTGAAGAAGATGGTAGTGTTTGGAGGTGAGTTCAGGAATTTCTCTGGGGGAGAAGATTTGAGGTCGATTGAACAGGTTAGTGCAAAGTTCCAGGGGCAGCAAGGAAGCCAGAACAGCAAGAGCAGAGATAGTGGACGGGGTAGCAGAGGAGATGATGGGTGGGAGTAAAGGGTAGGCCTCACACAGGTGTTTAGATATTTCTCTAATGTCTAAAGCAAATGTAGACATTTTCCCTAAGTGAAACAGGAAGCCATGGGAGGATTTTGAGTAGAGCAATGTTATAACTTGTTTATGGTTTAATAAGATTAGATGTCATGAAATTTTTGCTTTACTAGTGGATATTATGCTTAATATATTGGTAAACAGACTTAATTCTAACTAAGTAAATGCATAGGAAGACATTATTACTTAGTATATAAAATAGTTTAGGCCTTAGATTTAAAAATTCCTCCTCTAATATTCTTTAGTAAGTCTAAAATATGATGTTTAAACTGACTTCAAATCCTGGAGATATTTTTAAGATGTTTATGTTTCTCTCAATGCCTGCCATGAAAAAATACTTTTGATTGTCCAAGTGTTCCCATTATGGATGTAATGTTTCTTTGCTTGATTACTCACAGGTTGTCTGGCTGGCTCTCAGTCTTGCAATATGCTGAAATTAACCAATAGGAGCAATTTAAAGGACAAGTATTGGACAATTTAGCTTGCAAAGTCACCCAGAAGTAAAATGATTATTCACTCGGAAGTTTTTATCATCCTAAAAACTTGTTCATGCTTCACGAAATCTGAACTTTATTTGTGTTTCATTTAAATTGAAGATCTAACTCAAAAGAAGTATGCTATAATATTGAGATATTGTTATTAAAACTTAGCAAAATAACTTTTTGCAGAGATTTTATTTATTGGTTAAGTATCTTCATGAAGGGCACCTAGCACAGTCCCTGGTACATAGGTTACATATAAGAAAGGTATTCCCCTTTTTATTTTCTATTGTTTTAATGGAATGGTTGACTTCAAGCTACTGTGTTTATTCATACACATTATAGTGACAAATTATACTGTTGCTTTATCTGAACCCAGCATTGCTGATACTAAAATAATTCTATACAATACTTTATCACACTTTTTTGAAATTATTAAAGAATCCTTACATATACAAATATATAGCTAAATGTGTATTAAAATAATGATAATTAATTAAACATATTGCTCACATTATAGAAGTCAAATGTCGAGCCTATTAGCATAGCTTTGTACTTGAAAAGAAAATGTAACTTAAATTTCACAAGTTACAACATCATTGACTTTTTAATATAATTATATATATATATTATAAACCACTATTTATTCAATCTCTCTGCCTTTTGTGTGAACCCTCTCCTAATAAAACTCAGTAACACATGGGTTTATACAAAAGAAATTTATGTAACACCTCTATAAAAATGATATAATATCTGACAGTTTTTTTGTAAAATAAATGTTTGATACATCATAGCTCTTATTTTATAAATTATTTACTAAAGCCTAAGCTAGGTTATCAGGGTTTTATTTCATTTGGTAAATGTCCCTTTTAATGTTCTTCCTATTATATAGTCTACAGATTAACAATGAAATTATTGTAATTTTGATAATGTAATATAAATTATTAATACTAGAGCAAAATTGGTTGAAAATAATAAATACACTACAATTTTTTCCTCAAAAAAAGCTTTGCAAAAGAAATGAGAAAATTGTAATTGTATAGAATAGATAATAGTGTCCTTTGGGGCTGCTTTATGGAGTAATTATTAAAACCAACAGATGCATTTCAATACCTGAAAATATTTTGCAGCTAGAATAAATGTTACAATGTACACACAAAAATTCATGGACAATTATCCAAGGTTATCGTCTCAGATCTCCTCTTAATATCTATTTAATCATAGTTTAGACTGATTCCCTGTTTTGTTTTACTACAATGACAAATTAGATGTTGAGAATATGAAGAGCAGAGAAGGATCTGTTACTAGAAGTAAATGCACTGACAACATAAGAAGTGACAGCTGACAGTTTCATGGCAAGAAAGGAGCCATGATATTTTAACTTAGAGTTGAAAGATGAGTAGAAATTTGTAAGATGAAGAAATAGGGGAAAGCATTACATACAGGGAAAGCATTATGTGTAAAGACAAGGGACATGAAAGGTCATAGCCGGTGAGTGGCAAGTATGTCATATTGGTGGAACAGGTGGTAGTAAAGGAGGGGAAGAAGAGAGATGGCTGGTAGGATGAAAAGGTTAGACTGAGAATGAAGGGGATTGTATGCCATGCTATGGAGCTGGAATTTCATTCAGAGACAATGAGAAAAGGGCAGAAAAATAACATTCTTAGGAGACATCACTATCATAGGTCAGGTTGCTGTGAACATTGACCTGTATATCCTTCCTTGCATGCCAAAAATTGGCAGGAGGTCAGAAATACCCCTGACTTAAATAAATGCTTCTAGAATTTTGCTGAGAATGAATGAGTCTTCCCTACCCCTTTCATTAACTTATGTGTTTATTCAGCCTACAGAAAAGTTTTATATAAAGTTTAGCAACAAAGTCTTCCTGTTTTGAGATCTAGTTGCCAGGTGCCCATCTCAGCACCATGTATTTTATATTCTAGTACAGGTATACTTCATTTTATTTATGCATGATTTATGCATTTATTGAATTTGATTGTGCTTCACCTTATTGAGTTTTGCAGGTATTGCCTTTTTCTTTTTTTAACAAATCAAAGTTTTATGGTAATCCTGCATTGTCAGATGATGGTTAGCACTTTTTGGCAATAAAGTATTTTTTAAATTAAGGTATGCAGATTGTTTTTAAAAACATAATGCTATTGCACACAATGAACTATGATATAGTGTAAACATATCTTTTATATGCACTGGGAAACCAAAAACTCCATGTGACTCCCTTTATTGCAATATATACTTTATTGTGGTGGTCTGGAATCAAACATTCAATGTCTTCGGGGATGCCTGTCCGTACAATATGGCAGTAGGAAGAAATAAATTCTGTATTAGTTAAGATATGGGTTCAAATGTATGTAAAGTGGCTTTACAGGTAGGAGCTGAGACCCAGGCTGCTTCCAACTTTCAACCTATCATCTGTAGGATAAGACCCTTTATCAAGAACTGTGAAGAGTGAAATTTTCCCAGACCTGAAAGCTAACAAATTAGCCTACCACAGTTTCATAGATGCTGGTAAAAGACACAAGATTCTGGGATCAGAAAGAAATGACTTTGTTTCTCATGCACAACAGATAGAATGAGCTCTATGTTCACATGGGTTTCCCCTGTCCCTCCAAATCCCACCAGGGTGATACAGAGAGATTCATGTGAATGCTTATTTACATAGAGGACTTTTCTCACATCTGGAGTTTAGGAACTGCTAATCCTTAAAGGGGCTGCCAGCAAACCTGTCCAATCATTGCTCTGAAGGTAGATATTATCTTTATTATTGTGTTCCTGCTCTCTCAAGGAACAAACCTGCTCTCTGCCCAAAAGAAAGACACTATCTCTACCTTCCAAAGCTGTTCGATTTACAAATATCCTTGAAAAGATGGTGAAAAAAGTTGCCAATATTTTTGCTTGGAAAATGTGCAGGAATGTTAAAAGTCCATGGAGAATTGTCTACAAACCCTCTGGTCCTGAAGGTGGAGTCCTAGCTATCACAGTCACAGTTCAAACAGAAGGATGAAGGAAAAGTGGAAGAAGGAGTGCATCCTCTCCCTTTAAGAATCAATCTTTTAAGTTTCACTACTCACTTTTTACATCCAGTTGGCCAGAACTTAGTTACATGACAATACCCGACTGATCAGGTGCTGGGAAATGTTATCTTTATTTTAGGTGGCCACTTGCCTAGCTAACAGTGCTGTTCATGCTGTCATATAAAAAGGAATGAATGACTATTAAGAGCCAATTATAACCTTCTGCCACAGCACTAGATCTTTTCCAGCCCTGTGTGCCACTGTGCATTCTGTCCTAAGTACCTTGTTACTACATAGGGTGGGTTACTGTTCATTCATCGCTCATTAATCAATTCAGGTATGTCTCCACTAGAAAGTCTTTTTGATCCCACTTTGCCTTTTCCCCAGAAATTTAATGTTATTTATAATCGGTACACTAGGGAAATTTATTTAATATGTGGCATATCTTATCATTGGTACATAACTTCAGGAATGGCTATAGAAAGTGCAGTATAACACATTTGATGCAAATCTCTAGATCCAGAACTTTGTTTGATCCTTTGTTTCCTAATTGATGGAGAACTCTTTCATCTGATCCCATGATAAGGCTTGTCATTTCTGCTATCAAAATACTCCTGCATGTACCTTTCAGTGAATAATTTCCATGAGAGGTACTAGTTGAGTGCCTGAGAGTACAGTGAGTGGGATTTCAGTAAGCTTACACATCAGGCTGCTTTTGTTCCCACTTACTAAGAAATGTTGGTACATGTAGCAAACTCAGTCTGAGACTCTGTTATTGTGTATTGGTTTGCTATGATTTCAAATTCACTTATTTATGACCAAAAGAAAAATGAAGTTGTTTTTAGAAGTAAAGTTGTTTTGATATAAGAATGAAGTAACTTGTGTCTGGATGTCATCATCTCATCTGCCCTTGATTGATAAGCACTTAGTAGCTCAGCTGCTGAGGGGCCCAGCTGGGGGCTTTTCAATAAAAACTTGTGGAGAAGTAACTCTGGCAAAGGGAACATTTAGACTATAAACACAGAGAGTTCGCGAAGGCTATCCCAGAGTTTCAGTCTGGACAAAGCTACCCTTTGCTAATTTAGCTCTCGGAAGATCTTGGGCATTAGTTTCTGCTATGATAAATGAGACTTCTTTATCAGCCAGTGGTGATCCCCAGGATTATCAGCCTGTCTGTCAACACCACTGCCATCGTTCCCTAGCAACATGCTCTAGCAACTGAGGGACTTTTAATTTTCCACTGGCAGCTGCACATCAGCTCTTTGTTGGCAAAACCAAACCGCCTCTTCCAGAAACCAAAACTCATAGAAAGAGTACACTTCAAGTAAATTTGGACTTTATTTCTATCTTCTCCCCTTGCCTGGAACAATAGTGTATTTAATCTATCATGGGTGTGTTATTTCTTTATTAGCTTATTAAGAGACATGACCCTGTATGCTATTGGTTTGTGAAATTCCTACAGTGAAGCTGTGTTTAAACTACTGGCAAAGACAATCTCAGTCCCTGAGCATAATTTGCTGCCCCAAACAAGACGGACTTGCTGTCATTATAGCATATGGTTAACAGAACCCACTTACCTTTATTTATTAGAATGTGCCTATATTTCCTAAGAAATCTCTGACAATTATAAATACAGAAATTAATTTAGGTTAATGAATTGCATCCCACCCAACTTAGTAGGATTTACTAACCCAAAACCTGGTAGAAATGGTCACTTCAATTTTAATCCCTCCATGTTTCCTTGCCAACTCCCACTCTACACCTATTACAATTCTGAATTTCTTTCTTTTGATGTTTCTTATTTCCCTTATTAATATAATGTAAGGTCTCTGAGGGCAGATTTGATTTATTTTCTCTGATATATCATCATAGCAAGTACCTATTTGTGAATTTTTAAAAAATGAATGAAGCAAGCACTCATATCCAATTCTTGAAAAAGAATGATGTATGAATGGAAGTTGTCAAAGAAAAGGCACCTGTTTAAGTTCCGCTGAAATAAGATATTGACATATTGCAGAGAAAAGTATCAATCCTGTGTCTTGGGAACGCAAAAGACGGAACGATTATTTTTAAATTGGTGAATTTTAAAAGGGTTAATAGAAAAGGTACGGATTAAACTAGGCTTTGGGTGATGGAAATATTACAAATAATTTCATTTAGGTTTTATTTAAAGGCACATCTTAATATATTTTTAATGCTTTTTTACACTATTGTTCTCAAGTACAATAAACTGAATTGTGTTTGTACCAATCTTGCCACATGGAATTTAACACACATAGAGATCTAGAGTTGTGTTAGGCTGTCACTCCAGAGAGTTTTCAAATGTATCCAAAGACCAGATGAAAATCTGGGTAGAGAAACTAAATGGACAGTGGACAGTCACAAGTTATTAAGAAAAAAATGGAAGGGAAATCTGGGGAGAGAGATGAGTATGTAAAAATGCAGAAAAGTGTGAACATCAAGCCGTTCTTTATGTTTGGGACATAAGGTGTCTGTAAGGCAGGTGGTTAAGAGAGAAGACTGGAGAAGGAAAGAGAGGTCTGTTTCATAAAACCACTGAATTCTAAATTAAGGAGTTTGGCAGTAGTTATGCTCAAGTAGGGAGCCAAAATGAATTGTCTTCTTGAGATAGGCTGGGTCTTGAGACCATTGCTGCAGTGCTTGCACCTGGACAAATGTCTCCTTTAGCAGCAAAATACAAAGAAAGTATAAGGGACTAAAAATAGCTGCATACATGTACAGTTGGGGCAAATTATGAATAAAAAGATACAAAAAAACAAAAAAAACAGGGTGTTGGGAGAAAAAGCAGGGTACTGCATATGCACCTTGCACACAGCACCACCATGGGGGTGGGCAGACCACCCAAGCCACCTCTCCGGCCCAATCCTTGACCCACCCATATCCCATATAAAGAAGCAGCTTGCCCTGCCTCATGGAGCAAGCAAGGAAAATTGTTACTTGTTTTCACTCCCTCCTGCTGCAGCAAGAACCCCAATAAAGCCTTGCCTGAATTTCTTGCCTGGCCTCTTATCAATTTCTATTGATTGAGGGGGCCAAGAACCCTGGTCAGTAACATTCTGTTGCTATACATTTTAATTCTGAGGCGGCTCTTTTAACCCCATCCTGTCTGAGCAAAAAACAGACGCCCTCCGGCGATCTACACGCAGTGGCAGGGCCAAATCCAAAGCTTAGCCCTGGGAGCTGTGAGAACAAAGAAGAGAAAGGGAAATCTCTCCCAGCAGCCTCAGAAGCAGCGGATTAAAGCTCCACAATCAACTTGATGTACCCTGCATCTGTGGAATACCTGAATAGACAACCAATCATCCCAAATTAAGGAAGTGGACTTTAGGAGCAAGATCTATGATTTTTTCCCCTTTCCTCTTTTTGTGAATGTGTATGTGTATGCTTCTGTGTGAGATCTTGTCTGTATAGTCTTGCTTCCACCATTTGTCCTAGGGTTCTATCCGTCCATGTTTTTTTTTTATTTTTTTTTATTTTTTCATGTTTTTTTCTTTTTAATTTTTTCTTAATAATTAATTTTAATAACCTTATTATACTTTACCTTCATTCTTTCTTTCTTTCTTTCCGTCCTTCCTTCCCTCCTTTAGATAACGAATCATCCCAAATTGAGGAGGTGGTCTCTGACAGCAAGATTTAGGATTTTTCCCCATTTACCTCTTTTAGTGAGGGTGTATGTGTATGCTTCTGTGTAAGATTTTGTCTGTATAGCTTTGCTTCCAACATTTGTCCTAAGGTTCTTTCTGTCCCTTTTTTTTTTTTTCTAAATAAGAAGTTTTTAATTCAATAACTATATTATACTTTATTTTATTTTTACTGTATCTTCTTTCTTTCTGTCTTTTTTCCTTCTTTCCCTCCTTCCTTCCTTCCTCCCTCCCTCCCTCCCTCCTTTCTTTCCTTCTTGCCTTCTTGCCTTCTTTGCTTCTTTCTTTCTTTCTTCCTTCCTTCCTACCCTCCTTTCCTTCTTTCTTTCCTCATACTTCTACTAATTCCCTCTACTTTTTCTCCCTTTTATCCTGAGCCTGTGGATGAAAAGCTTTTGGTGCTCCAGCCAGGAGGCAGGGCTCTGCCTCTGAGGTAGGAGAGCCAACTTCAGGACACTGATCAACAAGAGACCTCCCAGCTCCACATAATATCAAACAGCGAAAATCTCCCAGAGACCTTCATCTTAACACCAGCACCCAGCTTCACTCAACGACCAGCAAGCCACAGTGCTGGAAAACCTATGCCAAACAACTAGCAAAACAGGAACACAACCCCACCCATTAGCAGAGAGGCTGCCTAAAATCATAATAAGGCCACAGACGCCCCCAAACACACCACCAGACGTGAACCTGCCCACTAGAGAGACAAGATCCAGCCTCATCCACCACAACACAGGCACTAGCCCCCTCCACCAGGAAGCCTACACAACCCACTGAACCAACCTTAGCCACTGGAGACAGACATAAAAAACAGGAGGAACTACAAACCTGCAGCCTGCAAAAAGGAGACCCCAAACACAGTAAGATAAGCAAAATGAGAAGACAGAAAAACACACAGCAGATAAAGGAGCAAGATAAAAATGCACCAGACCTAACAAATGAAGAGGAAATAGGCAGTCTACCTGAAAGAGAATTCAGAATAATGATAGTAAGGTTGATCCGAAATCTTGGAGATAGAATGGACAATAGATTGGACAAAATGCAAGAATCAGTTAACAAGGACCTAGAAGAACTAAAGATGAAACAAGCAACGATGAACAACACAATAAATGAAATTAAAAGTACTCTAGATGGGATCAATAGCAGAATAACTGAGGCAGAAGAACGGATAAGTGACCTGGAAGATAAAATAGTGGAAATAACTACTGCAGAGCAGAATAAAGAAAAAAGAATGAAAAGAACTGAGGACAGTCTCAGAGACCTCTGGGACAACATTAAACGCACCAACATTCGAATTATAGGGGTTCCAGAAGAAGAAGAGAAAAAGAAAGGGACTGAGAAAATATTTGAAGAGATTATAGTTGAAAACTTCCCTAATATGGGAAAGGAAATAGTTAATCAAGTCCAGGAAGCACAGAGAGTCCCATACAAGATAAATACAAGGAGAAATACGCCAAGACACATATTAATCAAACTGTCAAAAATTAAATACAAAGAAAGCATATTAAAAGCAGCAAGGGAAAAACAACAAATAACACATAAGGGAATCCCCATAAGGTTAACAGCTGATCTCTCAGCAGAAACCCTACAAGCCAGAAGGGAGTGGCAGGACATACTGAAAGTGATGAAGGAGAAAAACATGCAGCCAAGACTACTCTACCCAGCAAGGATCTCATTCAGATTTGATGGAGAAATTAAAACCTTTACAGACAAGCAAAAGCTGAGAGAGTTCAGCACCACCAAACCAGCTTTACAACAAATGCTAAAGGATCTTCTCTAGGCAAGAAACACAAGAGAAGGAAAAGACCTATAATAACGAACCCAAAACAATTTAGAAAATGGGAATAGGAACATACATATCGATAATTACCTTAAATGTAAATGGACTAAATGCTCCCACCAAAAGACACAGATTAGCTGAATGGATACAAAAACAAGACCCTTATATATGCTGTCTACAAGAGACCCACTTCAGACCTAGAGACACATACAGACTGAAAGTAAGGGGATGGAAAAAGATATTCCATGCAAATGGAAGCCAAAAGAAAGCTGGAGTAGCAATTCTCATATCAGACAAAATAGACTTTAAAATAAGGACTATTAAAAGAGACAAAGAAGGACACTACATAATGATCAAGGGATCGATCCAAGAAGAAGATATAACAATTGTAAATATTTATGCACCCAACATAAGAGCACCTCAATACATTAGGCAAATACTAACAGCCATAAAAGGGGAAATCAACAGTAACACATTCATAGTAGGGGACTTAAACACCCCACTTTCACCCATGGACAGATCATCCAAAATGAAAATAAATAAGGAAACACAAGCTTTAAATGATACATTAAACGAGATGGAGTTAATTGATATTTATAGGACATTCCATCCAAAAACAACACAATACACATTTTTCTCAAGTGCTCATGGAACATTCTCCAGGATAGATCATATCTTGGGCCACAAATCAAGCCTTGGTAAATTTAAGAAAATTGAAATTGTATCAAGTATCTTTTCTGACCACAACGCCATGAGACTAGATATCAATTACAGGAAAAGATCTGTAAAAAATAAAAACACATGGAGGCTAAACAATACACTACTTAATAATGAAGTGATCACTGAAGAAATCAAAGAGGAAATCAAAAAATACCTAGAAACAAATGACAATGGAGACACAACGACCCAAAACCTGTGGGATGCAGCAAAAGCAGTTCTAAGGGGGAAGTTTATAGCAATACAAGCCCACCTTAAGAAGCAGGAAACATCTCGAATAAACAACCTAACCTTGCACCTCAAGCAATTGGAGGAAGAAGAACAAAAAAACCCCAAAGCTAGCAGAAGGAAAGAAATCATAAAAATCAGATCAGAAATAAATGAAAAAGAAATGAAGGAAACAATAGCAAAGATCAATAAAACTAAAAGCTGGTTCTTTGAGAAGATAAACAAAATAGATAAACCACTAGCCAGACTCATCAAGAAAAAAAGGGAGAAGACTCAAATCAATAGAATTAGAAATGAAAAAGGAGAGGTAACAACTGACACTGCAGAAATAAAAGAGATCATGAGAGATTACTACAAGCAACTCTATGCCAATAAAATGGACAATCTGGAAGAAATGGACAAATTCTTAGAAATGCACAACCTGCCAAGACTGAATCAGGAAGAAATAGAAAATATGAACAGACCAATCACAAGCACGGAAATTGAAACTGTGATTAAAAATCTTCCAACAAAGAAAAGCCCAGGACCGGATGGCTTCACAGGCGAATTCTATCAAACATTTAGAGAAGAGCTAACACCTATCCTTCTCAAACTCTTCCAAAATATAGCAGAGGGAGGACCACTCCCTAACTCCTTCTACGAGGCCACCATCACCTTGATACCAAAACCAGACAAGGATGTCACAAAGAAAGAAAACTACAGGCCAATATCACTGATGAACATAGATGCAAAAATCCTCAACAAAATACTAGCAAACAGAATCCAACAACACATTAAAAGGATCATACACCATGATCAAGTGGGGTTTATTCCAGGAATGCAAGGATTCTTCAATATACGCAAAACTATCAATGTGATAAACCATATTAACAAATTGAAGGAGAAAAACCATATGATCATCTCAATAGATGCAGAGAAAGCTTTTGACAAAATTCAACACCCATTTATGATAAAAACCCTGCAGAAAGTAGTCATAGAGGGAACTTTCCTCAACACAATAAAGGCCATATATGACAAGCCCACAGCAAACATCATCCTCAATGGTGAAAAACTGAAAGCATTTCCACTAAGATCAGGAACAAGACAAGGTTGCCCACTCTCACCACTATTATTTAACATTGTTTTGGAAGTTTTAGCCACAGCAATCAGAGAAGAAAAGGAAATGAAAGGAATCCAAATCGGAAAAGAAGACGTAAAGCTGTCACTGTTTGCAGATGACATGATCCTATACATAGAGAATCCTAAAGATGCTACCAGAAAACTACTAGAGCTAATCAATGAATTTGGTTAAGTGGCAGGATACAAAATTAATGCACAGAAATCTCTGGCATTCCTATATACTAATGATGAAAAATCTGAAAGTGAAATCAAGAAAACACTCCCATTTACCATTGCAACAAAAAGAATAAAATATCTAGGAATAAACCTACCTAAGGAGACAAAAGACCTGTATGCAGAAAATTATAAGACACTGATGAAAGAAATTAAAGATGATATAAATAGATGGAGAGATATACCATGTTCTTGGATTGGAAGAATCAACATTGTGAAAATGACTCTACTACCCAAAGCAATCTATAGATTCAATGCAATCCCTATCAAACTACCACTGGCATTTTTCACAGAACTAGAACAAAAAATTTCACAATTTGTATGGAAACACAAAAGACCCCGAATAGCCAAAGCAATCTTGAGAACGAAAGAAGGAACTGGAGGAATCAGGCTCCCTGACTTCAGACTATACTACAAAGCTACAGTCATCAAGATGGTATGGTACTGGCACAAAAACAGAAAGATAGATCAATGGAACAGGATAGAAAGCCCAGAGATAAACCCATGCACATATGGACACCTTATCTTTGATAAAGGTGGCAGTAATGTACAATGGAGAAAGGACAGCCTCTTCAATAAGTGGTGCTGGGAAAACTGGACAGGTATATGTAAAAGTATGAGATTAGATCACTCCCTAACACCATACACAAAAATAAGCTCAAAATGGATTAAAGACCTAAATGTAAGGCCAGAAACTATCAAACTCTTAGAGGAAAACATAGGCAGAACACTCTATGACATAAATCAAAGCAAGATCCTTTCTGACCCACCTCCTAGAGTAATGGAAATAAAAACAAAAATAAACAAATGGGACCTAATGAAACTTCAAAGCTTTTGCACAGCAAAGGAAACCATAAACAAGACCAAAAGACAACCCTCAGAATGGGAGAAAATATTTGCAAATGAAGCAACCGACAAAGGATTAATCTCCAAAATTTACAAGCAGCTCATGCAGCTCAATAACAAGAAAACAAACAACCCAATCCAAAAATGGTCAGAACACCTAAATAGACATTTCTCCAAAGAAGATATACAGACTGCCAACAAACACATGAAAGAATGCTCAACATCACTAATCATTAGAGAAATGCAAATCAAAACTACAATGAGATATCATCTCACACCAGTCAGAATGGCCATCATCAAAAAATCTAGAAACAATAAATGCTGGAGAGGGTGTGGAGAAAAGGGAACCCTCTTACACTGTTGGTGGGAATGTAAATTGATACAGCCACTGTGGAGAACAGTATGGAGGTTCCTTAAAAAGCTACAAATAGAACTACCATATGACCCAGCAATTCCACTACTGGGCATATACCCTGAGAAAACCATGATTCAAAAAGAGACATGTACCAAAATGTTCATTGCAGCTCTATTTACAATAGCCCGGAGATGGAAACAACCTAAATGCCCGTCATCGGATGAATGGATAAAGAAGATGTGGCACATATATACAATGGAATATTACTCAGCCATAAAAAGAAACGAAATTGAGCTATGTGTAATGAGGTGGATAGACCTAGAGTCTGTCATACAGAGTGAAGTAAGTCAGAAAGAGAGAGACAAATACCATATGCTAACACATATATATGGAATTTAAGAAAAAAATGTCATGAAAAACCTAGGGATAAAGCAGGAATAAAGACGCAGACCTCTTAGAGAATGGACTTGAGGTTATGGGGAGGGGGAAGGGTGAGCTGTGACAGGGCGAGAGAGAGTCATGGGCATATACACACTAACAAACGCAGTAAGGTAGATAGCTAGTGGGAAGCAGCTGCATGGCACAGGGATATTGGCTCGGTGCTTTGTGACAGCCTGGAGGGGTGGGATGGGGAGGGTGGGAGGGAGGGAGACGCAACAGGGAAGACATATGGGAACATATGTTTATGTATGACTGATTCACTTTGTTATAAAGCAGAAACTAACACACCATTGTAAAGCAATTATACCCCAATAAAGATGTAAAAAAAAAAAAAAATTAAAAAAATAAATAAATAAATTGCTAGGAAAAAAAAAATTCATTGCTGATATCCTTCAGGGATTTTGGGGTTTTGGGGGGCATTAACTACCCATCTCCTTGCATAGCCCTGCAATAAACGTTTCTCTGCTCTTAACTCTGATGTTTTGGTTTGTTTGGCCTCACTGCCTCAGGCACATGAACTTGCATTTGGTGACATGTTTATCATAGGAAATCTTTTACAATTTGGGGTTCATTTTTAAGAAAAAGAATGTCAAAGTTTGGATACAAAAATAGAAATGGTCTTAGAGAGTACCACGTAAGTGGCAGAGGCATAATAAGATACAGTGCTAGATATTGGGATGTACTGGAGAAAACAACAGACATGACTCCTGTTCTCATGATATTTCAAACTGTATAAACTTCAGACTGCACAGAAATAGCAGCTTCTTCATGTGTATTATTAACATGAGGTTTTGAATGACTGAGTAAATCAGTTTTGCCATGGTGAATCATGAAACAAACACAGTTTTTTAAATCTGTTTTGCAGATTCTCCAAGGACCAGAGCATACATTTATTAAAATTCAGGACTATTTATGGATGTGCTCAGGCAGTATGAGTATCTGCTTTTTGAGCTTACTCAGGAAATAAAGGGAAACAAACCGGAAAGACCTTTTAGTTACAAAGTAAAGCTTGAAAGAACAAAGCTAAGGCACAGAGCAAATAAGAAACAAAAATAGTTACTAGTGTAGATATTATTTGGAGAGTCTGAGGTTTTATATGGTCACTCTCCACACCAGAATGTCTATTTACTGTTTTGTTGTATTCCCTTTATGCATCGAGTAAGTCTGTGGCTGTGCTGGCCTAAGATGATATATCTACGACTTAGGTTAATCTGTCTCATTGGATGACTGACCAAAATGTTTCATAAAATTGATATAATTTTGCTCTTGAATACACCAGAATACGCTCATTAATTTTAAGCCATGAACCAATGCCTTGTTTTTCCACAATAAAGGTATCATGAATGATCTAAACTCAAGAAGGCTGTTCACTGGCTTTTATTAGCCTTAATTGGGAAAATTATTCAAAATAATATTCAGAGAAGCAACAGTCAGGTTAGAATGACACATTAGTGAGAGGTGAAAATTAAACAAGAGGTAAAAAAAGTCATGTCAGTAGAGGTAAATAAAGTCATGTCAGTACAGGTGAGAGAAAAATAAACAACTGTTTATTGAATGTTGAAACAATTTTCTGATGTGGGTCTGAAGTGAAAGGTCACTTTCTAGTGATTATGTTTTTCTCTGAGTAAAACAGGAAAAGCAACCAGACATTAAGAGAAAGTCATTAAACCACAGAATTTAGAGGCCATTAAATCACACTCAAGGGAATTAAAAAATAACCCAAATGAGGTCTATACTATTCTGATTTAAAGGAGAAAGATTATTTGAAGTAAAAATGAAATAATTCCAAACATTTTCATAAAATAGGGTTAAAATTTGGGAAAATGTACTTAATTAAAATGTAAACAATTTTAAGAACAAAAACTTTAAATACTCTCACACTCTGATATTTGGTATGAAGAATGTTGTTAGAGTAAAACATGATTTCTTAGGATATTAAATATCCTAGCTGACCAAAAAGATACAAGGACCATGATACAAAATGATACAAATGATGAATTCCATATAAAGCTAATTTAAAAGGGAAGAAACTGAATTAAAAAATTCAGTTATAATAACATGTGAAAATTTGCTACAAGACTATCCATTAAATATTATATTTATTAAATTTTTTATCCCATTTATTTCTGATTAAGTTTGGAGATTTGTAACAAAACACACACACACACACACATATATATATAAAGATATTTCACAGTAAAATATTAAGGAAAGGTCACAAAAATATAATGCAAAGTAATTATAAAAAATCTAGAATAAAATAAGTAATATATTAAAACTTTAAAATAAGTGTGTGTGTCTTGGGTGTGTTGTGTGTGTATGTATGCCTTCTCATTACAGAATAATGTAACAAATGAATAATATAAGGAAAGGATAAAGATATTTCTCATCTTTGTTGAGCAAATTTGTTATGTCAATGAGATACCCATTTCCTAAAGGATATAAGAGATGAATCTATATATTAGCATCAGTGTAAGTGGTGAGGAAAAGTCACTAAATGTACTCTCAAAAGCAATTTAAGAAAATATACATTTAGTGATACAAGAGATTTTTAAGGTAAAACAATAAGATAGTATCCTCAATTGAAATAAGATGAATATGAGGCAGATAGGAAAGTGAGCTGTTAAATAAGTATATCATATATGGAAAATTAAAATAAAGATTATGTCTTCACTGGAAACAGTAAAATTCATAAGCAAAATGGCAATGATTAACAATAAAATATAGAAAAAATTTCCCAAGTTAAATGGAAAAGAAATAAAATGACTGAGGAGAAAAACTGTTTATGGGAAAGAAATCAGTGCTCAAAGACACACAATCATTAACATAAATACATACTAAAATATATATCCCAAAACCAAAGAACTAGAATAATGGAAAAGGAATCAAACAAAAACCAATCCTCAGTAGGTAAAAACTTTCCTTAGTAAAATAAAGACATGATTGAGATTGTTCAAATGAATCTCCAAATAGTAAGTTAAAAGAATGAAAAGCAGCCATCAGGTTATACCCTGGTAAACGTTTTGAAATTGGAGAACATTCCAGTAGTTAAGCTCTTATCTCACAGCCCCACATTCTCTCTCCTGTACTCTGATTTTTGATATGGGGGTTGGAACTCTGAAAACCACGTTTCTGCTTTGCCACCTGGTTCCTTCTTTTAGGATGTGACATTAATGGATGCCAGAGGGAGACTGAAAGACTAGAGGAGGAAGGGTCTTGCTCCTTTCTGCTCATTTCCTGTTCCTGTGTCACCCCATCTTTTTTTCCTGCATTCAGTTGCATCTAATTGCCATTTTGCAGAACTTGCAAAATTGGTCTTATTGAGACCACTCAGAGCCATCAACACTAGCAGACTGGCACCACTTCCTCAGAGCTTCGGGTCCCAGGCCAAGGGGCCCCTCTTTCATGTCAGAGATGCCAACTCTGGCTAAGCAGAGGTCCAATCACAAATATCTGGATTTCATCTGCATAGGGGCTCTCCTCTGATTTTCTAAATCTTAATAACTACAATCCCTTCTTTTGTTTTCCAACACTAGGGGTGGTAGCTCTTTCCTTTAGTTGATACATTTATGATATAGTGTTCTCTTGTTGACTTTTTTGGTTAACTAGTTAATTTTTATATCTACTTAACAAATCTTTATATTAGATTATCTTTATAGAGAATCACTGATAAATAGCTGGAGTGGTTTCTGTCTCTTGACTGCACCCTAACTGATAGAAATATAGTCAAAACATCTATAAGAATGAGATATAAAAACATATTAAAGATGAAAAACTACTGGACTTACCACACATCTCCCTAAAAAAAAAAAGACAGAAGATAAGTAAGTATATAATATCTACTTAACTATAATGATACAAGGCTGTGACATTAAATTACTCAAGCCAATTTACAATAAATGTGTAAAAATATAGGAAAATTCCTTTTAGACATAAAGTTTCATAAATTATATAATCAACATATCCTTCCTGGAAAATAATAGTAGTAGTAATAGTAATATACTACTAATAATAAAGTGAGATACATTTACCTAGAAATAATTTCTAGAACATAAGAAGAACTCTACAAGGCAAAATGAAAAAGACGGAAACCCAAATGGAAACAGGAAAAAGACTTTAATATATACTTCAGCCAGAATATATAAAATTGTTAATAAGTATATAAAAGGAGCACAATCTCAGTCATTAACTGAATGTGATAGCATTATCCACCAGAATAGATAAAACCATAAAAGATAAAAACTGACGTTACCAAATCAGTAGATGCATAGTATCTAGATCTCTAGTACAGTGTGAATATGTACATAAATTAGGAAAACACTTTCAAAATCTTCTGGGAATTATCCCTTAAGGCTGAGCACAAGAATACCGTACAGCCTGGCAATTGCAGTTCCAGGTCTACACTCAGCTAAAATTTGTACGCATACTCACAAAGGACATATATAAGTGAGGATGTTCACAGCCAAACTATTCTTAATAAGCAAGAAATGGAAACAATTAAAATGATAATTTTGATATATTAAAGAAGAATAAACTGCGAAGACAATTATTAATACTATATTTTGTTAAATTCTGAATTTCAAGGCATATTAAATAAAACTGAGCCAAGTATAAATTAATGAATAAGAAAAGAAGAGGGAAAACAAGTATAACTTCACTCTATGCCCACATTTGATTAAAGATAAAAACAAAACCAAATAATGATACAGACAAAACCTAAGATAAGGCAAAATTAGTAATAATGCTAACACCTAAAAATAACAAATTAGGAGGTTAATAACAGTACAAAAGAAGATATAACAATACAAGATAGATTATTATTAATAGTCATAGGGTTAGAAGTAAGGTACAACTATCTTCTGCTAAATTTTAAAATCTCAGTAAAATATAACTTTTAAAGGGAATATATATGATAATATACATATAATTTTTTCTATCATTTGTCATGTTCAAGAATATATACTTCCCATATTTGTAGATACTTATAGCAGATAAATTGTAGAAATCTTCTCAATTCATGTTATGATTTTATTATGATAAGAAAAGCTTCATATCATAATGGAAAATATTATGAAATGTTTTTCAAAAGATACGTAGATCATAGATGAAAAATCATAGACTATAGAATGCAACAAATTACTAAATGAATAATGCAACATGGATAAGTTGGTTTTATTTTAAATGTACAATGATTTACAATTATAATATTTATGTAAATCACCATATTAATAGATCAAATAAGAAAAATATAATTTTATACATTTTTAGAAAGAATTTAATAAAACATTATACCAAGGTTGATTTTTTAAAATAAAATATCCATTAGTGAAACTACAGGTAATGACAAGATCTTGCCCTTGACACCACATGGTATAAGTATTTCAAATAGCAACTAATATCACACAGACTATAAAGCATTAAAGTTTTTCCAATTAAAAGACATAAACGAGGTCACCCAATATCACTACTATTTATGTCACTATTCTAAAAATAAAAGCAATACAATAAAAAGGAAATAAACATAAACATTAAGAAGGAAGAGACAAAGTTTTGTTATTAGTTTACCATATTTATCTTCCTAGAAAATCTATTATTATAAATCAAAAAAACTGATACATGGGGCTTCCCTGGTGACGCAGTGGTTGGGAGTCTGCCTGCCGATGCAGGGGACGCAGGTTCGTGCCCCGGTCCGGGATGATCCCACATGCCACGGAGCGGCTGGGCCGGTGAGCCATGGCTGCTGGACCTGTGCGTCCAGAGCCTGTGCTCCACAACAGGAGAGGCCACAGCAGTGAGAGGCCCACATACCACACAAAACAAACAAACAAACAAAAAAAACCCCTAATACATGCATTTAGTAAAATGGTTATCATAAATATAGATACTTAAACTTTCTTCTCCAGTGTACTATAAATGTATAATTATTCATACATACAAATATATAAACCAAAATATAATATCTAAATTTTTCAAAAATACAAATAAGTGTGAATAAAACTCAGAAAGAAAATACTAAACCTATACCTAAATTAAAACCACTAAAATACATAGCGACTAATTTTAAGAGATAAAAGTAAGATCACATTTTCAGATGAAAAGATTTCAAATGTATAGATCTAACATTTTCCCTAATTAATATGTAAACATTTATTTCCAGGAAAAATCCTAAATGAATTCTCAGGAAGTATACATGACACTAAGAATATAATTTTAGGCATCAAATAAACCTAAATGAAAATTGAAGCCCAACATTCATTAAACATGTATATCTAGTGCAAAGAGAAAACAGTAATATATGTAATTTTAAGAACAGTAAGCAGTTTGGGATAGTGTGCAGAGTGGTTTAATTTAATAGGATTAATAGTAAATAACTTTCTTTGTGGACAAATTTTGAGATGAAACCTGAAAAATTAGAAAAACCCAAGCACGTGAAGGTGGGTAGGAACAGCATCTCAGACAAAGAAAAGAGCACATTCAAAGGGACTGAGTTTGGTTAGAGCTGCTATATTTGAAGCAAAGATAAAAGGGCAATTTGGCTGACGTACAGAGAAAAAATGTAGAATAGGCAGAAATAAGATCCAGTAGGTCCCTTTAGGTAAAGGTAGGCATTGTGTTCTAATTGTAAAGAGAAGTTCTTGAAGAGGACTGAAATATTACTTGCATTTGTTAAGCAGCTGTGGCAGCTTTAGCAAATGGACTTTAGGGGAAAGAGAAGTAAACAGATTGGAAGCTTTTGCTGTTGTTCAAACCAGGGGTGTTATTAGCTTTTTTAGGGCAGAGTTTCTCATGGCAGTGAGAGGGAGTGTATTTTGCCATCCCAGAGGGTATATTAGGCAATGTCTGGAGACTTTTTTGATTACCACATTGGGCAGGGTGTTGCAGTTGGTATCTAGTAGATAAAAGCCAGTCTGCTGCTAAACACTGTACAATGCACAGGACAGAGCCCTGCACCAAACAAAGATTTATCTGATTCAAAATATCAACAGTGTTGTGTTTGAAAATTCCCCATTTAGGGTGATAGGAATGGAAAAGGAGAAAAATGAAGAGACTTACAATCATGCAAAAAAATATATTAAGTACCAAATTTTTAGTAGTATTTTGCAGGCTCCTCAGACTATTTTACCAGAAAGGATATAAATATGCAGATCTTTAGTTCACATAATTCTCATGAAATATATGTGATACTTAAAAAAAAAAGTTATTGTAAAGAAGTTTTGGGTTTTATTTTATAAGAAGGGGCAATCAGAAAAATATGCAGTCTTGATCTGTCAATGATCCATGAAGACTAAACTTAAAAAAATAATCAAAAACCAAAGATTTAAATATTTTATCAAAACAGTTTACTAAATGTTATTAAAACAATATTCAATCAAAAACTTTTTTTTTTCAAATAAAAAAGGAAAGTCTACTCACTTGCCATTCAATGCTGCCACACCAACTGTGCTTCGGGCAATTGACATACTAGCTACAAATGTCCACTGCTGACTCTGAGGATCCCACCTCTCCACTGTGTTCAGATAGCTCCAGCCATCATGGCCTCCCACGGCATAGATAGGGCCTTCTAGTACCGTCACACCTAAAACATGGAAGAAATGAAAACCGAATGGATTTATTCCACAGTGAGGTTCTAAAATCAAATTAATAGTAAAAATTATGATGCCATTCAGAATAGGTTCTAGCAGTGAAGAAACATTTGCAACTCCCTCTTGTGAGAGCACCAGAATCACAGCTAACTGCTGAACAATCATTGACAGGAAGTCACTGGAACTCACCAAAAAAGATACCCTACATCCAAAGACAAAGGAAAAGCCACACTGAGACAGAAGGAGGGGTGCAATCACAATAAAATCAAATCTCAAAATTCCTGGGTTGGTGACTCACAAACTGGAGAACAATTATACCACAGAAGTCCACCCACTGGAGTGAAGGTTCTGAGGCACATGTCAAGCTTCCCAACTTGGGAATCTGGCAACAGGAGGAGGAATTCACAGAGAGTCAGATTTTGAAAGCTAGCAGGATTTGACTGCAGGGCTTCAACAGTACTGGGGGAAACAGAGACTCCACTCTTGGAGGGCACACACAAAGTAGTGTGCACATCAGGACCCAAGAGGAAGGGGCAGTGACCCCATAGGAGACTGAAACAGACCTACCTCCTAGTGTTAGAGGGTCTCCTGCAGAGTCAGGGGGTGGCTGTGGCTCACTGTGGGGACAAGGACACTGGCAGCAGAAGTTCTGGGAAGTATTCCTTGGTGTGAGTTCTACTGGAGTCAACCACTAACCCTGCCAAAAAGCCTGTAGGCACCAGTGCTGGGTGGTCCCAGGCCAAACAAACAACATGGAGGGAACTCAGCCCCACCCATCAGCAGACAAGTGGATTAAAGTTTTACTGAGCTCTGCCCACCAGAGCAACACCCAACTCTACCCACCACCAGTCTCTCCTATCAGGAAGCTTGCACAAGCCTCTTAGATAACCTCATCCACCAGAGGGCAGACAGCAGAAGCAAGAAGAGCTACAAACCTGCAGCCTGTGGAACAAAAACCACATTCACAGAAAGACAAAATGAAAAGGCAGAGGACTAGGTGCCAGATGAAGCAACAAGATAAAACCCCAAAAAACAAATAAATGAAGTGGAGATAGGCAACATTTCAGAAAAAGAATTCAGAATAATGATAGTGAAGATGATCCAGGACCCCAGAAAAAAAAATGGAGGAAAAGATCAAGAAGATGCAAGAAATGTTTAACAAAGACCTAGAAGAATTAAAGAACAAACAAACAGAGATAAACAATACAATAACTGAAATGAAAAATACACTAGAAGGAATCAATAGCAGAATAACTGAGGCAGAAGAACCAGTAAGTGATCTGGAAGACAGAATGGTGGAATTCACTGCTGTGGAACAGAATAAAGAAATAAGAATGAAAACCAATGAAGACAGCCTAAGAGACCTCTGAGACAACATTAAATGCACCAATATTTGCATTATAGGGGTCCCAGGAGAAGAGAAAGAGAAAGGGTCAAAGGAAATATTTGAAGAGATTAGAGTTGAAAACTTCCCTAACATAGGGAAGGAAATAGCCACAAAAGTCCAGGCAGGATAAACCCAAGGAGAAACACACTAAGACACAGAGTAATCAAATTGACAAAAATTAAAGACAAAGAAAAATTATTAAAACTAACAAGGGAAAAATGACAAATAACATACAAGGGAACTCTCATAACAGCTGACTTCTCAGAAGAAACTCTACAAGCCAGAAGGGAGTGGCATGAAATATTTAAAGTGATGAAAGGGAAGAAACTACAACCAAGATTACTGTACCCAGCAAGGATCTCATTCAGATTCGATGGAGAAATCAAAAGCTTTAAGACAAGCAAATACTAAGAGAATTCAGCACCACCAGACCAGCTCTACAACAAATGATGAAGGAATTTCTCCAAGTGGGAAACACAAGGGAAGAAAAGGACCTACAAAAACAAACCCAAAACAATTAAGAAAATGGTAATGGGAACATATATATCAATAATTACCTCAAATGTGAATGATGTGAATGAATTAAATGTTCCAACCAAAAGAAACAGGCTTGTTGAATGGATACAAAAACAAAACCCGTATATATGCTGTCTACAAGAGACCCACTTCAGACCTAGGGACACATACAGACTGAAAGTGAGGGGATGGAAAAAGATATTCCATGCAAATGGAAATCAAAAGAAAGCTTGAATAGCACTACTCATATCAGATAAAATAGACTTTAAAATAAAGAATGTTACCAAAGACAAGGAAGGACACTACATAATGATCAAGGGATCAACTGAAGAAGATATAATAATTATAAATATGTATGCACCCAACATAGGAGCACCTCAATGTATAAGGTAAATGCTAACAGCTATAAAAGAGGAAATTGACAGTAACACAGTAATCGTGTGGGACTTTAAAACCTTCCTTTCACCAATGGACAGATCAACAAGTCAGAAAATTAACAAGGAAACACAAGCTTTAAATGACACAATAGACCAAATAGATTTAATTGATATTTATAGGACATTCCATTTGAAAACAGCAGATTACACTTTCTTCTCAAGTGCACACGGAACAATGACATCTTGGGTCATAAATCAAGCCTCAGTAAATTTAAGAAAATTGAAATCATATCAAGCATCATTTGCAACCACAATGTTATGAGATTAGAAATAAATTACAGGGGAAAAAAAGGAAAAAACACAAACACATGGAGGCTAAACAATATGTTACTAAATAACCAAGAAATCACTGTAGAAATCAAAAATAAAATTAAAAAATACCTAGAAACAAATGACAATGAGAATATGACTACCCAAAACCTATGGGATGCAGTAAAAGCAGTTTAAGAGGGATGTTTACAACAATATAATCCTACCTCAAGAAACAAGAATAATCTCAAATTAACAATCTAACATTACACCTAAAGGAACTAGAGAAAGAACAAACAAAACCCAAAGTTAGTACAAGGAAAGAAATCATAAAGATCAGAGCAGAAATAAATGAAATAGAAATTAACAAAACAATAGCAAATATCAATAAAACTAAAAGCTGGTTCTTTGAGAAGATAAATAAAATTGATAAACTTTTAGCCAAACTCATCAAGTAAAAGAGGGAGAGGACTCAAATCAATAAAATTAGAAATGAAAAAGGAGAAGTTACAACGGACACTGCAGAAATACAAAGCATCCTAAGAGACTACTAAAAGCAACTCTATGCCAATAAAATGGACAACCAGGAAGAAATGGACAAATTCTTAGAAAGGTATAACTTTCCAAGACTGTACCAGGAAGAAATAGAAAATATGAGCATACCAATCACAAGTAATGAAATTGAAACTCTGATTAAAAATCTTCCAACAAACAAAGTTCAGGACCAGATGGCTTCACAAGTGAATTCTATAAAATATTTAGAGGAGAGCTAACACCCATGCTTCTCAAACTCTTCCAAAATATTGCAGAGGAAAGAACACTCCCAAACTAATTCTACAAGGCCACCATCACACTGATACCAACATCAGACAAAGATACTACGAAAAGAAAATTACAGACCAATATCTCTGATGAATATAGTTGCAAAAATCCTCAACAAAATAATAGCAGACAGAATCCAACAGCACATTAAAAGGATCATACACCATGATCAAGTGGGATTTATCCCAGAGATGCAAGAATTCTTCAATATACACAAATCAATCAATGTGATACACTATATTAACAAATTAAAGAATAAAAACCATATGATCACCTCAATAGATGCAGAAAAAGCTTTTGACAAAATTGAACACCACTTATGATAAAAACTCTCCAGAAATGGGCAAAGAAAGAAAATACTTCAACAGAATAAAGGTAATATAAAACAAACCCACAGCAAACATCATTCTCAATGGTGAAAAACCAAAAGCATTTCCTCAAAGATGAGGACGAAGACAAGGATATCTGCTCTCGCCACTCTTATTCAACATAGTTTTGAAAGTTCTAGTCACGGCAATTAGAGAAGACAAAAAAATTAAAGGAATACAAATTGGAAAGGAAGTAAAACTCTCACTGTTTGCAGATGACATGATATATACATAGATAATCCTAAAGATGCCACCAGAAAGCTACTAGAGCTAATCAATGAATTTGGAAAAGTAGCAGGATAAAAAATTAATGCATAGAAATCTCTCGCATTCCTATACACTAACAACTAAAGATCAAAAAGAAATTAAGGAAACAATCCCATTCACCCTTGCAACACAAAGAATAAAATACCTAGGAATAAACCTACCTAAGGAGGTAAAAGACCTGTACTCAGAAAACTATAAGACACTGATGAAAGAAATCAAAGATGACACAAACAGATGGAGAGATATACCATGTTCTTGGATTGGAAGAATCAATATTGTGAAAATGACTATACTATCCAAAGCAATCTACAGATTCAATGCAATTCCTATCAAATTACCAATGGCATTTTTTACAGAACAAGAGCAAAATATCTTAAAATTTGTATGGAGGCACAAAAGACCCCAAATAGCCAAGGCAATCTTGAGGGAAAAAATTATGAGCTGGAGGAATCACACTCCCTAACTTCAGACTACACTACAAAGCTACAGTAATCAAGACAATATTGTACTGGCCCAAAAAGAGAAATATAGATCAATGGAACAGGATAGAAAGCCCAGAGATAAACCCACACACCTCTGGTCAACTAATCTATGACAAAGAAGGCAAGGACATCCAATGGAGAAAAGACAGTCTCTTCAATAAGTGGTGCTGGGAAAACTGGACAGCTAC
Source organism: Lagenorhynchus albirostris (assembly GCF_949774975.1). Taxonomy (NCBI): domain Eukaryota; kingdom Metazoa; phylum Chordata; class Mammalia; order Artiodactyla; family Delphinidae; genus Lagenorhynchus; species Lagenorhynchus albirostris. The sequence continues at coordinate 35,561,712 of NC_083112.1, read as the reverse complement.
ATGTAAAAGAAAGAAATTAGAACACTCCCTAACACCATACACAAAAATAAACTCAAAATGGATTAACAACCTAAATGTAAGAGTGGACACTATAAAACTCTTAGAGGAAAACACAGGAAGAACACTCTTTGACAAAAATCACAGCAAGATCTTTTTTGACCCACCTCCTAGAATAATGGAAATAAGATTTAAAAGCTTGTGCACAGCAATGGAAAATATAAACAAAACAAAATGACAACCCTCAGAATGGGAGAAAATATTTGCAAACAAATCAATGGACAAAGGGTTAATCTCCAAAATATATAAACAGCTCATGCAGCTCAATATTAAAAAAATAAACAACCCAATCAAAAAATTGTCAGAAGACCTAAATAGACATTGCTCCAAGGAAGACATACATATGGCCAAGAGGAACATGAAAATCTGCTCAACATCAATAATTATAGAGAAATGCAAATTAAAAGTACAATGAGGTATTATATCACACCGTTCAGAATGGGCATCATCAGAAAATCTACAAACAACAAATGTTGGAGAGGGTGTGGAGAAAAGGGAACCCTCTTGCACTGTTGGTGGGAATGTATATTGATACAGCCACTGTGGAGAATAGTGTGCAGGTTCCTTAAAATACTAAAGAAAGAATTATCATATGACCCAGCAATCCCACTACTGGACATATATCCAGAGAAAGCCATAATTCAAAAAGACACATACACCCCAATGTTCATTTCAGCACTATTTACAATAGCCAAGCCATGAAACACCCTAAATGCCCATCGACATACAAATGGGTAAAGAAGATGTGGCACATATATAGAATAGGATATTACTCAGCCATAAAAAGGAATGAAATTGGGTCATCTGCAGAGATGTGGTTGGCCCTAGAGACTGTCATACAGAGTTAAGTAAGTCAAAAAGATGAAAATAAATATTGTATATTAAAGCATATATGTGAAATCTAGAAAAATGGTACAGATGAGCTGGTTTACAAGGCAGAAATAGAAATGCAGATGTAGAGAACAAATGTATGGATACCAAGGGGGGAAGGGGGAATTGGTGTTGGTGTTGGGATGAACTAGGAGATTGGGATTGACATATATATACTAATATGTATAAAATAGATAACTAATAAGAACCTGCTGTATAAAAAGAATAAATAAAATAAAATTCAAAAAAAAAAAACAATTGCAATGAGGTAGAAACTCTTCACTATTAATTGAATTTTTTCATTCAAGTGAAAAAAATGGAATCCAACTAAATATTATGACCTAAATGCTTTATGAAAGATAATACATTTCCTTATTTATGACCATGTGAAGTAGCAAAATCTAAAAATCAGAGGTGATGCATTTTGTGCCTCACGTTTTGAAGATTATTTCTACACTGTTGTTTAAAGTACTTTATCGCTTTAAGCAATGCTGCATTAAGCAACGTAACATTATCAGTTTGAATTTGAGGTTAGGGTTCTCCGTGCTTTGGCTCCCCATCACTTCATAATAAACTTATCTAAAGCTTAGAAAATATGATGCCTCTTATAAACTGAAATCATTAAAAACTAGCAATTAAATTAATTATGAGTCATCAATGGGACAATATATACAACTTTTATATACTGTTTTTCCAGTCAATTCACTTCTTCATTAGATGGGTTTTCTTAGATCTTAAACAGTTGCTAAATATTTACATATTATGTTAATATTGATGGAAGTGATCTCATTCAGTCTCATTCAGTGTAGGGAAATTCTGGTGAATTTTCCCCAAAGTTCAAAATCTAATGTCAGATTGTTAAGAACTCTGAAGCATCTGTGACTTTATCCTATTTGCTAGCTGACAAGGTAAACTGCCACAAATGTATGTATATTGAGAGAAGACACAAGACTCCTGAGTCAAAGAGGAAAGGTAGTTATTACTCATAGCAACAGCAATAGTCAGGGAATCACCAATTTTTTTGACTGGTTCTTCAAGCCCCAATTCCCACAGGGTGATGCCAAGAGGGCTTTAACATTTCCTTCAGCTTGACCAAACTTTAGACAGGTTTCTCCTGCCTCTAGAGTCCTGACCTCACTTTCCTTAGAGAATTTACTTTGAACAACTTGTAATTGAAAATTATAAGTTCTCTGTCCCTTTGAGATGTAAATCTTTTTAAAAAACCTCTTGCCAGTGTTACAGCCACAGACGCTTTTTCTCAAGGACCTGGGAATATAATTTTCAAGAAAGATAGCATCCTCATCTCCCAGTTTCTGTGGGAGAGTAAGGGCTTAACTTCATCTGACACCTTGCTTCAAGTTGTAAGTCTACCTCTTGTCTGGAATGTAGAAAGTTTACTTTACCTTTAGGTAAGGTCAATTAGCAAACATAGATTGCCTATGATTCCCCCACTCACTCCAGGTCTCAAAAGCTCTCCCACCTTTGTTTTACTGGAGGTGAATTTAGCCTCAATTCTGGCCTTTCTTCCTTCTTGCAATAACCTTGAATAAAGTCTTTCTTGTCTGTTTAAATTTGTCTAATAAAATTTTTGCTTTGAAAAGCATCAGGTGAAACCTGTACATGCAATGGGTTGTAAGTAAAGTTGAAGTTGAAAGTTGTAAGTTGAAAGTAAATTAATTTATAATGGGCAATAAACTTACATGCCCTTTACTCTGGAAGGAGACATTATCTTCATGCTTTTAAGTATGTCTGACTTTCTCTTTGGAGATAGGAACTATCTTTATCTTCCTAGTATTTCTGTTAATAATTTGGTGGAGGGGCGGTCACTGCTTTGCTCAAAAGCTTTGCAGAAATATGAAAGATCCATGGAGAATTATGTCTCAACACTGATGTGAAAGTAAAATGATGCTTTTTAATTATTTAATTCATTCATTTAACTGCTATTTATTGAATGTCTATTATGTGTCAGGAATTTTTCTTACCACCAAAGACACAATGCCAAGAACACATAGGTGAACAAGACAAAGTCCCTACCCCCACTGAGCTTATATATATTTGTCAATGAATATTTAGCTAAAATGGATTAAGTACATTACTCACAAAAGACCTTACTTAGAGTGTTTCCAATATCAATTCCAAATCAATACAAGAAGAAAGAACAAAGGAGACAGAAAAGAAATGGTCAGATAGGTCGGAAGGTTTTCCAGAAACTTTTGGTATCTGGAAACTAAGCATGAAGAGTGATTCCAGGAGGGTGGGTCAATTATTTACCTGCATATTTCTGGCCAACTACAAATTTCTATTGGATCTGGAGAGACAAAAGTTACTGCTGACTTTGAAAGTAGGTTCTGGACCAGTACTGTACAAGTTTTAATCCATTCTGGTAACTACTTATTCAGTTATAACTCTAAAATATATTTGATTTGTGACTTATTTTAAAAATTGTTTGAGGTTATTTGATTTCATAAAAATCATTTACTCATAAAGTATAACATATACAAAATACAAAATTTATAAGATATTTTTTCACACGAACAACACCGCATACCCATCATCTACATTGTTTCCATACCAGAATACCAACTTCCAGTCACTAAACTCCATTAAAAGGTAATAATTTTTCTGATTTCTTTCCGCCTATAGTAAGTTTTTTCCCCCTATTTTAAATTTACAAATTAACACATTTAATATATTCTTTTTTGTGTGTCAAAGACTGAAAGTTCATGTCCCCTCAAAATTCACATGTTGAAATCCTAACCTCCAATGTGAGGTATTAAGAGGTGGGCCCTTTGGTAAGGGTGATGAGATCATGAGGGAGAGGCCCTCATGAATGGAATTAGTGCCCTTCTGAAAGAGATCCCTGAGAGCTCCCTCACTCCTTTTGCCATGTGAGGACACAGTTAGAAGATGGCTGTCTGTGAACCAAGAGCAGGTTCTCACCAAACACAGAATCTGACAGCACCTTGATCTTGGATTTCCCAACCTCCAGACTGTGAGAAATAAATTTCTGTTGTTTATGCTCAGTCTATGGCATTCTGTTATAGCAGCTGAAACTTAGACATTGTGTCTTCCTCCTTTCAAGTTATGTCTATGACATTGATTCAGGTTGTTAGGTGAGGCAATCATTTATTATTTTCCATTGCATATACTATTACATTATATGAATAAGAAACTTTTATAGGTCCATTTCATTTCTGATAGAAATTAGTATTGTCTCTAGTTTTGATATCTGCTTCTCAAGTCCTGGCTGCCTTGGTTTATCTCTGATGTCTTCAATAATTTGATATATGTATTTTATTCATCATTCACAGTTGTACATGTCTAGAAAGCTTACACAGACACTAGATACTCCTTCAAGGCCAGAAATTCAATGTGTATGTTTAAGACTTCTAACTTTATTTTTAGTGCACAAATTTAATAAAATAATATAATCAAATATATTAATCTGTCATTAATATTTTGGCCTTGGTTTATACATGTGTTTTTAAGATTTTCCTCAAGCTCTACCACTTACATAGGTAAATTTCTTAATCTCTCTATATTGCAATTTTCTCATCTCTAAAGTGAGAATAGTTATAATAATGATTTTATTGTGTTGTGGTAAGGATTATATGCATTAATGTATATAAAGCACTTAGAACAGAATCTGATACATTATTGCCATTCAACTTTTGTAAGCTATTGTAATTGCTATTATTATCCTCATATTCAAGTCTTAGGAAGATATAAAAGGAAACTTATAGAAAAGGATATATAAAAGTCCTATAAGCATATATGTTTGATATAAGTGGTAATCAGAATAATCAGGATATAAAAATAAAACATGTTTGAGAGAAAGTTTTTGACAACCATACTTTAATTTTTTTTTAATTTAAAAGTGTTTCAATATCAAACACTGTTAAGAATATTGGGAACTTATATTTTTATCATGAAATTGTCATTTAGGAATACCACTTTGGAGGGAAATTTACCAATACTTAGTGAAAGTATTATGATCTAGCCTTTACAAAAATTTGAAATATTTTATAATTTAAAGTTGTGATTATGAGAGAAAATAAAATATAGTAATTGAGGTATAAGAACTAGTAAATATTTCTTACAATAAGTCAAGAAAGATTTAGATAAGCAATTAATCTATTAACTTTCTCTAAAAAAATATTAGAATGTATCCATATCTGCTGCTGGAGATAAAATAGAGCTTACATTCTAATGTGGAATATAGAAAATAGGAACACAGACATAATTGAACGATTTTATATATTAATATTCTTTAAGTAATCAAGGTATTTTGGGTGAGAATATCAGGGCCAGGGGCAGTAAAAAAGGCAGAAGAGTGTTGGCAGCTCTGCCACTGGAGTGTAATTGCCTGGGCTCAAATCTCAGTCTATTTCTACCAGCTATGTGATACTGGAAAAAAAATACCTTAAGTTTCTTGTATATCAGTACCCTCATTCCCCAGGAGTACCTACCTCAATTATTTGTGGTGCTCAGCAAATAACAAGCTGTTAATAATTTTAGTTGTTATATAAATAGAATGGACACTATGGTCTCCCTTAGTATAAGTCATTAAAGCTGAGACGTTAAGAACTGCAAGCGGGATGACGGAGTAGTTGTAAGGTGTATCATCAGCCTCAAAACTTAAATTCATATCCCAAACATCTCTACTTATAACTTAACAGTTGAGCAAGTACTGTATACCCAGGATTGTGTGATTTTTTCCCTTGCAGAAGGATCTTATTAAGCAGAGTGAATAATTAGGCCAGAATAATTTCAAAATGATACTTTCAATTTCTTCATGTTTACTAAAAATATCTTTGCAAATGCAGTAAAACAAGAGTAACAATGCAAAAATATTTTTCAGTAACAATATTAAACCTGCATTAAGAAAATAATAATCTAATAGAAGCAATGGAAATATTTAATGTTATTTTTTGTGTCTCAAGCCAAATAATTGCATGATTACTTCTAATAAAAAAATTTAAATATCTTTTTGATGTTTACTGTTACCAAAATGTTCTTTTTCCATACATATAATAATTTATATATGTTAAAGTCTAGCTCTTGCACATATTATTCCTTTTGAAAATTCTGCAGTAAAATATTAGAATTTTTATGTAATTTTTCTTCAAGATAGTTCAATGAAAGTAGAAAACCATTCTTAATTTTCAAGTAAGATAGCACAGTTAAAGCTGAACATTATCCATGTGGGTTTTAGAGCACAAATATATACAGTGGACATTAAGGCCTTTGAATATAGAGAGTAATCTTGGGAATGGTCATTTGGTCCATTTGGTCATTCCCCCAAATATTTTTACTTAAAAGCAAAATTTATTGCTTACATAATTTACCCCAAAATATTTGTTTTACTATTTCTGTATTAATAGAATCAGAATCTTAATTTGTTCTCCTGAGAAAGAAATTATCCTTTTTCTCTATCCTCATTAATATTATCCATTCAAACTATTGCTAAATTTATTCTAAACTCTCAGTCCTTCTGATTTATAGAGAATACATGTTGTAATTATGCAAAATAATTAAATCATGGAACTAATTTTTAGTATTGCTTTACTGTTTACATATTTACCATTAATTATATAATTTAAGAAGAACAAGCCTGTGAAATATCAGATTTCCTTTTGCCTAGGTGGAGAATATTTAGTTTTAAATGAATAGTAATGCATTTAAATTTATTTTGACTTAATCATTATGTTGAATAAATTACTATAATATTGCTAATTATGTTATGGAAGTCACAAAATATATCTAAATCATCAGTGGCTTCACAATATGCATATGACCTTCTGGACATAACTTATTTTTGATTTCCTTTCTAAAATCATTTATTAAAGTCATCATCAAGGAAATAGTAGCACCAAGTAAATATTTATAACTAATGATTAGGATGACATTTCCACCGCCATCAAATAGTTTTACTTCAGAAGCAATTAATCACCAAGTAATAGTTCATAAAAATGAATATTTTACAGTTGTTCTGTGCAAAGAAATAAGCAAAAATAACTTTCATAATGGGAATGGGGAAATAGATAAGTAAAATTATATATGTTTTATACACATTACTCCATAAAATTTTCCCAAAGATATTAAATACATCTCTTTCTCTCTTTCTCTCTCTCTCTCTATATATATAGACATATGTATGTAGATTTTTGCAATCCTACAAAATCATATATATATAGAGAGAGATGTATATTAAATACATCTTTCTTTCTCTCTCTCTCTCTCTCACTCTCTCTCTATATATATAGAGGGAGAGAGAAAGAGGAGAAAGACCTTGTGAAAATTTCCCCAATATTATAAATGTATGTAATATACAATATATACAATACCTTCTATATGAATCTATATATATAATTATGATGTAAAATATAAATGGATTAATACAAATATGTTTTTAAAATGTTGACCACAGGTAGTACAAAATGGAATAAGTTACTAGGAATATTTTTCATGCAATCCTACAAAATCACTTAAGCTTAAAATATATATTATTTATTGGGGCTTCCCTGGTGGCTCAGTGGTTGAGAGTCTGCCTGCCGACATAGGGGACACGGGTTCGTGCCCCAGTCCGGGAAGATCCCACATGCCATGGAGCGGCTGGGCCCGTGAGCCATGGCTGCTGAGCCTGTGCGTACGGAGCCTGTGCTCCGCAATGGGAGAGGTCACAACAGTGAGAGGCCCGCGTACCACAAAAAAAAAAAAAAAAAAAAAAGGGCTTAGGAATTTACCCATTGCCTGGGAAAACAGTTCTCCTCCGTATTTGCAAGGGATTGGTTCCAGGACTGACCCTTCTCATACCAAAATCAGAGGATACTCAAGTTCCTTATATAAAATGGCATAGTATTTGCAATAACCTACGTACATCATCCCATATACTTTAAACCATCTCTAGATTGTTTCTAATACCTAATACAATGTAAATGCTATGTAAATAGCTGTAAATACGATGTAAATGCTGTGTAAATAGTTGCCTGTTCACACAAATTCAAGTTTTGTTTTTGGAACTTTCTAGAATTTTTTTCACGTATTTTTCAGTCCTTGGTTGGTTGAATCTGCTGATGCAGAACCTGTGGATATGGAGGGTCCACTGTAGGTGACTGACATGAAGGTGATTTCCAAGCCATAACCTGAGCACAATATTAATAAAAAATCACTGTTAGAGCATGGAATTAGGTGCAAAAAGTTTTGAGTATCTTTGTAAGAGTAAGTCAATTGCTTCATCTCTTTGAGCTCTTGTTTTCTAATCTGTAAAAATAGTGATAGTAATACTACTCATCTCAAGGAGCTGTTGTGGGAGTTAAACGAGAAAATGTACTTAAAATTCTTGGGAGGGTTTTTAGCACTTTTTTTAAAAATAAAAAGTAACTTAGTTTAATGTGATTTCATGTACCGAGGATCAAAAAACAGGGTCAAGGTCAAAACTTTGTCTAAGAACAAACATAGACATGGTCTGGATTCATATTAGTCCAATCGCTTTTTACACCATTTTTCTGATAGTTCTCCCTTTATTATTCTTAGTTATAAATTCTACCTAAAATATTGATATTTTACACTTATTTCTAATGTTTAGCAATTATTTCGATTCAACATCAAGTTAGTGCTTTAAGATGTTGAATAGTCACTATGTTTTTATTCATACTGATTTATGGAATATGCAACTATTTATATTTGTCACAAAAAAATAGGAAAATTGATTTTGATTGTACTGTATATAATTAACAGTCTTAATGAAACATAAAATTTTTATCATATAGATAAAACAAAATGATAAGCTGTATTTTAGGGAAAAAATAATGGCTACTATTGTTTAAATAAAAATAAAAACCTTAAGAATAAAACCAAAGTTATAGATCAAAGCATTTATCTTTTTATTGACAAACAGTGAGAGAATATATACATTTAACATGAGATAATGTATTAGCAACAATGTAAAGTTTTATTCATAAAAATATAAAAGTTCTAATTATATTGTCCCTATTGTAGAATATGTCAACATATTAAATAAATGTATTTTTCATATGGTTTTGCTTCAATCTTTATTGAGACCCACTAGTTAATATTTGAATTATTCTTATCTAAAATAAGGGTTGGAGAAGGGGTGGCAAAGAAGAGTGATTAGTTAGCATTTAAACAACTCTAATCAGAAGTTCAGATTCAGGTGTGGACTATTACAAGCACATCATCTATTTTAATCCTATACTATTTTTTCACATAATTGATAATAGAAATTTTCTGTCACTTAGTAAAATGAGTGGCCTTTAAGATATGTGGACTAAGAAGAAATACTTTGCAAATACTTCTGCCCTCATGTCAACATGTTATATGATTATAGAAGGTTATAAATTATAATTATAATACATTGTTCAGTAGCCTGTTCAAGGTCAAAGGCTTTTTCAAGTATGGTCAAATATGGGGATTTGATCGCTTAGTTTAAACCAGTTTTAGCTGTATTCCACTACAAAGAGCTGTACTTTGCTTAGCTTATAAATTAAGTGGTGTGTTTTTGTTAAGTGGTGTGTGTTTGTTTGTTTCTGCCTGATTTGTAAGAATTTGATTTAACACGTTGTTTTTCTATTGACACAGAAAGTCTGTGGTGACAAAAATTACATTCCACAGCTACCTACAACTACTGAAGCCTACAGATAGCTACTAAAGAAACTCCAATATTTATATTCTAAAGTTAGGATACTTATAGAAACCATTTATATATAAATTAATTTGTATTCCCCTAGAGACAGACATCATTTTGTGCTATGGGCAAACATACATATTATGTGACACGGTTTTTATAGTAAATTTGTTACTTCTTTTTAAATTTGATAGCATAAAAATAAGCATATTTTTTATAGAAAAGTTTTAAAAACCTCAATAGTGTGGTGTACCTATAATAATAATGCACACATTTAATTTATAAATATAGTATTTCCCTTATTTAAGCAAACCCAAAGAGAAATTGTCCTAGAATCAAAGGTCAGCAACTACTAGATAAATGGTTTTCTGTTACCTTGCTAAACCCAAAGCAATACGAAAGCAGGATAGTGTTTCTTCACAATTTTCTCTCTGGCACTCAAGAAAGTCTTTGGGAGTACATTTGTTGAATGAATAAAATTTAGTCTGAAAGTTTACATCTAATTTAATAAAACATCAAATTGAACTTAATTTATCTGTAAATGATGTAATAGACTCAATATTAATAGCTAATGGTTTTCCAAAAGTACAAGTGAGGCAAATATTTTTATTGCAAAAATAATAAAAATGTTAACTTTCATAAAGGAGTCTCTATCAAATAAAGGAAAAGCTTGTTGAGCACTCAAAAGAATAGTAACAATGCAGCCTTATTCTTTTTAGATACTTGGAGTCCTAATAATTAGGACCCTTCAGGCTAAGGATAAGGATTAATCATAATGTATTATTTTTTGGTAAAAATATATAAAACTTTTAGATATATATGGTTGCAAGATGTATCAAAATGTCTAATTAAGAGACCTTTAATCAAATTTTGACATGAGAGTACAAATATACAGTTACACAAGTATACTTATGGAGATATCTTAATCCGTTAAGATATACTTACAGATATATAGATATATATAGATAGATATATATATAGTGATCCACCTTCTTAAAATTCAAGACATTGTGTTTTTTGAGTAGTACATTAAACTGTTAATTATTCTGTATTTTTGTCATTCTTTAAGAATGTTAAATAGGGGGGATTCCCTGGCGGTCCAGTGGTTAGAACTCCCTGCACTCACAGCTGAGGGCCCAGGTTCAGTCCCTGGTGGGGGAACTAAGATCCCACAAGCCACACAGTGCTAAATAGCTCAATCTGGCAAAATAATGGAAATAATTTTTGCCTTATTTTCTCCCTTCTTCCAAGCATAAAATGTAGTATGAGTTATTTTTTGCATTGCCCCTTCTTTTATCCCAAAGTTTAAAGTACAATGTGACTCTAACTGATTAAAAATATATATACTAGCCTAACTCATTCCATTCGATTGTAACATATTAATGCTATAATATTTTCTCACATATTGACTTTTGAACCTGCTATCTCTCAGGAATCATTTAACTGAGGACCGTTGAATTATCTTTCATTGTAAAAGCCATCTTAGCATTAAAGTCACTTCCAAACACTATTTGAATTTCTACATTTAAAACTACCTTTTAGCTGAAACAATCAAGGAAGAGAAAGTTGCTGGGACATCATTTTTCATCTTTATTTTTTCTTTGAGCAGTGGTTTCATGTCCTGTGAAAAGGTAAAATGTTTTTGGAACGCACTTTTTTCTGTATTAAATCTGACAATCTATTCTCTGTCTTAAGCAAAGAAAAAAAAATACACAAAGGATTTGTATTTAAATGTTTTCCTGGTAGTGCTGAATGATGAAATAATCTCATGAAACTAATAGATAATTCAATACTAAGGGCACAAGTAGCTCCTTGTACTTGGCATTGCTAATGCACTCAAGCCTTAGTATTTGGTGTCTTAAAATGTTTGGTGTATTACACAAATGACATCAAAAGAGGCAGAGTGAGTCTACACTGTTGGTCAATTGCCATAAAAAAAGGTCATTTAAATGAAATATATTTTTTTGTATATCTAAAGATTACAGGCCAAAAACTCAAAATGTCCCCTTAGTAAAATAACAAATAAGAGCATGTTCTTAGTGTCAAAACATTGGCCATATAACATTTTTTTAATAAATATTTGGTCTTAGAGTAGCAGCAAATAATTCACAATCTCTGGACTTATATGAACAATGGTTCTAATGATTTAGGAATATTCTATTAAATCATCTAACAAATATCATACGCATGCATATCCACAGAATTTCAGTTGGATACTTATGTGTTCATTTAAAATATTTTAAGCCTTAGTAAATTTATGGCTGGAATGTATAGTCTTTTCTACATTACATGAAAAAAGAAAACAATTTTTATAAAATTATAATCTGTATACACTCTTGAATGTGAAATGAATTTATATGTAATATAATCCCATTAGTAATTCCCATAAAAAAATCAATTTACAGCATTTGTTTACTAAAGCAAAATATGACCTTAGAGTAAATGTTGATAATTCTCATTGAGAAAGGAATTCCAGTGAGGCTGTTGAAGCTTAAGGCTCAGGGCCCTTCCTTCTGTGGTCCAGAAAGGGGTTCTAACAATGTATTCAGGTGGTGATTACATTTTTCTTTCTTAAGGAAAGTCTCATCTTTAACCCCCACAAAACGTGGTTCACCCCGAGACTCATCATACTTACTGTGAAAAATAAAGTTGATTTATTCTAGAAATAGTAATATACAAATAATCAGAATGGGGTAGAAAATCAGGGCAAAAAACAAAGCAAAAGAAAACAAAAAAACCCCAAATCTGTGGAGATTCCAAAGCAACCTTTGCTACTAGTAAGTTGAATAAACTTCAGCAAGCTACTTAATCTTTCTGGTCCTTGGTTTTCTCATTTGTAAAATTAAGATTCTGGAGTCTCTTAACTACTCTGTAGGTTTAAATATCTATTAGTCTATATAGTTTTTTTGTTTTGATTGCTTTAGTGTCCCATTACCACCAGCACATTGAGATGGAAATTATTAAAACTGAAGACATTTTTCTATTAAATGTGATTTTAACGTGAGTTTTAAATTGGAACATAGAAGATTAGTGTGATCATTCAGGTTGAAGACATATATAAAGAAAGATAAAACGTAAAGTAAAATAACCTCTCCAGACAAACCTACAAAAGAAAAAGCAAGCAATAAATTAGCAGTCATAACCAAAATAATAGGAACTGAACTGGTACATTTTCTGTAGTTGATTTAATATTTTTCCTTCTCAGTTATTAGCTCTTTCTGTGTGATTCACCTGAGTGACCAAATTGCCCTCTCTAAAAGAGAGTCCGATCTTATTAATTTTCTATTCAATATGAAAAAGATATAAGGTGAATTTATACCTTTATTATTTGAAAGTTTAGCTAAATTCAAATATACCAGGCCAATCATGAATGAGAAATTACTCAAAATAAATATTTCATTATTACATTTAAAATTCCAATTAAAACATCATTACAGTGTGGGATTGTAGAGGTCGTATAATGTATTCTCCTGCATCTCTTATACTTCAGCTTAAACTTAAAGGATATTTGTTATATTTTAAAATATATCCATGAGATAATCCAACATCATTGAAACCAATTTGTTTTCAAATAATTTTGTGGTTTGCTACTCAAATATTCTATGCTTTCTTTTCACATTTGTGTTTTTACATATTTTACCCTGTTGCCTGAAATGTATTTTTTCTTCTTCAGTTTGACTGACTATTAATTATGGTTCAGTTTTGACATCATCTCTATTTAGAATCCTTTCCTAACTAACCTTCTGATAAAAGAGTTTGATCATAACACTCTTACTTATTGTATTTATAGCACTTCTTTTTAATTGTCTTTTAACTTTTTTGGTCTCCCTACTGAGGTGTAGGATCCTTCAGTACAATATCTCATTCATCTTTTTATTCTAACATGAGTATTGTAGTATGTAGTAGTACAATTTTAATGCTCCTTGAATGTTGGAATAATTTAACCAATGAACATTGTCACAAAACTCTTCTTGTATTTAACTAGACTAATTCTGATAGCCTTATATTTAACTTAATACCTCAACTTACTATTGAAAAATTAAGGTGATTCCAAAATTATATGAAATAGAGGGAGATATTTTACTAAAACTAAGTGTTAAAAAAGATAGCAAAACAAGCAAAGAAAGATAAAATAGAGGCAAATGTGAGATTGCTACAAAAAGTGCATACATGTTTGTTATATTAGACTGCAAAATTAATTCTAGACATTATAACATTTAATTCACAGAGGAAAACCTAGTTACATTATCTACAATATTCTTGGGATAAAAACTAACCAATTGCTCAGCAAGAGAAAATTAATACTCTGACTCAAATCAAACAGGTATATTTTTCAAGCTTTCTCAATAAAGAGGAAACTTAGTATTCAGATTCTAGTTTCAAGGATCAGTGTTCTAGAAGATCTTCTATTAACCTTTAGCATTTATCAAAGTACAGTGTATTAAAGGGAATTCTTGCTACTCAGTCAGCAAATTTTGACACCATTGCCAAATACAATACCACGTAGAAGGATAATCTATGATTCTTGACTATCTAAGAGACAGGATATCCACAAATAACAGAGGAGCCATGTTGAAGATCAGTCACACATTTTGTGATATAAAATTTTACTTTCGGAAATGAGTAATAAAGTAAAAGATTATTACCTAACAAACAAAGCACAGAATCACTGTGATTGGATAGATAATTTTTATTTGTAAGAGAACATCTGCAACTATTAATATAACTTGTATGTATAATACTGAAGGTAGGTCTTCTTTCTTACTCATCTCTTTTTCCTCAGCACAAATGGGATTCTTAGCACTAAAAAGTCTTCAGTAAGTGTTTATTCAAACAGAAACATATTTCATTGGAAAGACACCAGGGGATATCTAAGCTTAGAATTCAACAAGTGATAGGACCATAGAAGACTAAATGTATAATGAGGATATTTCACTGATACTTAGAGTTCATAAATCACAATATATAGGGTCATATTCTGTTGAGACAGGTCTTAGAATTTGTTGTTTCTTTTCTCTTCCTTCATCTTTCCTTCCTTCTTTTCTCCCTTCCTTTCTTTCTTTTTTGCTGGCATTACTAATGTTTTGTATATGATATTTCCAAGAGGAACTGATAAAATGAAAGTAAAGGAATAAAAGTTCTAAAATATTCTTTAAAACTGTATACACATGTCTATGTCTATACCATATGTGCCTAAGTAATAAGAAAGTTGTCCTTATGACTTTCTGTTTACTCAAATATTAAACTTTCAAATGAAAATGGTAGCTATCTGCTCTAAAAACTTCTTGTTATGTCCTATATCTTGTTCAGAATTTCCCTATTTTTTCAATCAGATATGCAAAAGTATTTAAAATTGTGGGTCTGTGTATATATTTGTGTATGTGAGTATATATTATCAAAAGAGTTAAATATTTTATTTGTATCCTGAACTTATAATACCTTTTTTTAAATCTGATACATAAAACTGAATGGGCAGTTTTGAATTTTGTTGACTTGTGAATATTGTATAACTTTTAAAGCAAACTAAGCCTTCCTGGTCTTGTGATGAAAGCTATTTTTTTAAGTAAAAGAGACATGAAGAAGACAAACATACTGATATAATTAAAGAAACAGAGGCTAAGTTGAAGCAAGTGTTCCTTCTAAGACAATGAAAGCTGACAGTTTCAAATGAGATATTCTAGTCTAATGGGTTATATCACAAATAAGTGGAAGGTTTTATTTGGCTGATATTTTCTTCAGTCCATTCATTACTTGTTGTTATAAGTCCTAAAAGCCAGGGAAAAGACTGATAATAAATGTCACTTTGGGTTCTCTTTCTTCATACATACATTCAAGAATTTTATTAAGTTAAATGCTTGATATTGTTTTGAAAATGTTCCTTAATATTTTAATTTTTACATCATATTTCTCCTGGTTGGTTTATGAACCTCATTTTTTTTTTGTTTCCCTGGCAGGTGAGCATTTCTGGATGCATATAAACAGATTTCCCCTGCCACCTCCCACCCCATCCTCAGTTCTGACTGCAGTATCGTCAGATTGCTTTAGTAATTTTCCTTTAGTCAAGTATAACAAGCCAGAAGTGGAATTGAACTTCTTAGAAACAAGAAGGAGGACAATCCAGTACCATATATGGACAGCCCAAATCTTTGCATGTGGGAAACAGTCCTGTGTTTGCTCTTTGCAAAGAGACAATCTAATTACTTATTTTTTCCCATGAGGTCAAGAACTCTGTGAGTGTACAACAGTTTATTCTCTACCTTTCCTGACAGTGAAGGAGATCTTCGAATCCTAACATTAGAATATTAATTTGTCTTAAGACAGTCCTTTCTTTTTTCACTATCAAGTTTGTGAGAATAGATTTTGAGGTTCACATCCTTGCTGAAATCAACAGAACCAAAATGTCTGAAGATGCCCTTCTTTTCTCCCTTAATACTTGAGTAATAGTTTGACTTGACATAAGTTGAAAACCTTTGTCCATCAGTAGCTATCAAAGGACACTATCAAGAAAGTTAAATTAGAACCCATAGAATGGCATAAAGTATTTGCAGATGTTATGTCTGACAGAGGACACATATATAGAATATAAAATGAACAATTACAAATCAACAATAAAATAAAAAATAATCTAAACAAAGACTAGCTAAAATATTTGAATAAAAATTTATCCAAAGATACAAATGGCCAATAAACACATGAAAAATTTCTCAAAATTATTCATTAGAGAAATGTCTATAAAACCATGAAACACCACTTCATGTACACTAGAATCATTATAATAAAAGAAGAACGAATAGTAACATGTGTCAAGGATGTGGAAAAATCGGCACCTTCATAATTGCTGAGGAGATGGAAAATGGAGCAGCCATTCTGGAAAAAGCTTGGCAATTCTTCCAAAAGTTAAAGTTGGAGCTACCATATAATTCAACAATTTTACTCATATGTATATATCCAAGAGAACTGAAGATATATATTCACACAAAAAATACATATGTGAATGTTCAGAGCAGTTTTATTCATAATAACCCCAAAGTGAAAACAACCAAAATGTCCTTCTATTGATGATGTATAAATAAAATGTGGCAGGGAGACCTTCAAGATGGCAGAAGAGTAAGACGTGGAGATCAACTTCCTTCCCACAAATACATCAGAACTACATCCACATGTGCAACAACTACTACAGAACACCTCCTGAATGCTGGCAGGAGACCTTAGACTTCCCAAAAGGTAAGAAACTCCCCCACGTATCTGGGTAGGGCAAAAGAAAAAAGAAGAAAACAGAGACAAAAGAATAGGGACGGGACCTGCACCAGTGGGAGGGAGCTGTGAAGGAGGAAAAGTTTCCACACACTAGGAATCCCCTTCACTGGCAGAGACGGGGGTGGCTGGGGGGAAGCTTTGGAGCCACGGAGCAGAGCACAGCAACAGGGGTGCAGAGGGCAAAGCAGAGAGATCCCCACACAAAGGATCAGTGCCGACCAGCACTCACCAGCCTGAGAGGCTTGATTGCTCACCTTCCTGGGTGAGTGGGGGCTGGGAACTGAACCTCCAGCTTCGGAGGTCAGATCCCAGAGAGAGGACTGGGGTTGTCTGCGTGAACACAGCCTGAAGGGGGCTAATGTGTCACAGCTGGCTGAGAGGTAGTCTTGGACAAAGTCTAGACCTGCCTAAAAGGCAAGAGACCATTGTTTTGGGTTATGGCACGAGGAGAGGGTATTCAGAGCACTGCCTAAACGAGCTCCAGAGACAGGCGCGAGCCATGGCTATCAGTGCAACCACCAGAGACAGGCACGAGATTCTAAGGCCGCCGCTGCAACCACCAAGAAGCCAGTGTGCAAGTACAGGTCACTATCCACACCTCCCCTCCCCACCACTGCCAGGGTCCTGTGACTCAGGGACAACTTCCCCAGGAGAACACACGGAGCCTCAGGCTGCTGCAATGTCACACTGACCTCTGCCACCGCAGGCTCGCCCCACATCCATACCCCTTCCTCCCCCTGGCCTGAGTGAACAAGGGCCCCTACTCAGCTGCTGCTTTAACCCTATCCTGTCTGAGCGAAGAACAGACGCTCTCAGGCGATCTACACAGAGACGCAGGGCCAAATCCAAAGCTGAGCCCCTGTGAGCTGTGAAAACAAAGAAGACAAAGGGAAATCTCTCCCAGCAACCTCAGGAGCACGGTATTAAATCTCCACAAGCAGCTTGATGTACCCTGCATCTGTGGAATATCTGAATAGACAACAAATCATACCAAAATTGAGGCAGTGGACGTTGGGAGCAATGATATACATTTTTTTTTCCTTCTTCTCTTTTTGTGAGTGTGTATGTGTATGCTTCTCTGTGTTATTTTGTCTGTATAACTTTGCTTTTACCATTTGTCCTAGGGTTCTGTCAGTTTTTTTCTTTTTTCTTTTTATTTTTAGTGTACATTTTAGTGCTTGTTATAATTGGTGGATTTGTTTTTTGGTTTAGTTGCTCTCTTCTTTCATTCTTACTTTTTTTCTTTGTTTTTTGTTACTTTTTAATTTTTTTAAAAAAAATTAATAATTATTTTTATTTTAATAACTTTTATTTTCTTTTTTCTTTCTTTCTTCAGTTTTTCTCCCTTTACTTCTGAGCATTGTGGCTGACAGTCTTGGTGCTCCAGGTGGGTGTCGGGCCTGTGCCTCTGAGGTGGGAGAGCTGAGTTCAGGACATGAGTCCACCAGGGATGTCCCAGGTTCACATAATATCAAATGGTGAAAACTCTCCCAGAGATATCCATCTCAACACTAAGATCCTGCTCCACTCAGCGACCAGTAAGCTACAGCACTCGATACCCTATGCCAAACAACTAGCAAGACAGGAACACAACCCCACCCCTTAGCAGATGGCTGCCTAAAATCATAATAAGGTCACAGACACCTCAGAACAAACCACCAGACACAGACTTGCCCACCAGAAAGACAAGATCCAACGTCATCCACCAGAAAGCAAGCACTGGTCCCCTCCACAAGGAAGCCTACACAGCTCCCTGAAAGAACCTTAGCCACTCTGGCAGACCCCTAAAACAACAGGAACTGCAAACCTGCAGCCTGCAAAAAGGAGACCATAAACCCAGTAAGTTAAGCAAAATGAGAAGACAGAGAAACACACAGCAGATGAAGCAGCAAGGTAAAAACCCAATAGACCAAACAAACAAAGAGGAAATAGGCAGTCTACCTGAAAAAGGATTCAGAGTAATGATAATAAAGATGTTACAAAATCTTGGAAATAGAATGAAGAAAATAAAACAAACCTTTAACAAGGACCGGGAAGAACTAAACAGCAAACAAATAATGATGAACAACACAATAAATGAAATTAAGAATTCTCTAGAGGACTCAATAGCAGAAAAACTGAGGCAGAAGAATGGAGAAGTGACCTGTAAGATAAAATAGTAGAAATAACTACTGCAGAGCAGAATAAAGAAAAAAGAATGAAAAGAATTGAGGACCGTCTCAGATACTTCTGGGACATTAAATGCAACAACATTTGAATTATAGGGGTCACAGAAGAGAAAGAGAAAAAGAAAGGGACTGAGAAAATATTTCAAGAAGTTGTAGTTGAAAACTTCCCTAATATGGGAAAGGAAATAATTAGTCAAGACGAGTAAGTGCAAAAGTCCCACACAGGATAAATCCAAGGAGAAACATGCCAAGACACATATTAATGAAACTATTACATATTAAATGCAAAGAAAAAATATTAAAAACAGCAAGGAAAAAAACAACAAATAACATACAAGAGAATCCCCATGAAGTTAACAACTGATCTTTCAGC
Organism: Lagenorhynchus albirostris; assembly: GCF_949774975.1. Classification (NCBI taxonomy): domain Eukaryota; kingdom Metazoa; phylum Chordata; class Mammalia; order Artiodactyla; family Delphinidae; genus Lagenorhynchus; species Lagenorhynchus albirostris. Next base: position 35,542,340 of record NC_083112.1, on the reverse strand, counting down.
AGAAACTGTGCAAGCCAGATGGGAGTGACAGGACATATTTTAAATGATGATAGGGAAAAACCTACAACAAGTTTACTCTACCCAGCGAAGATCTCATTCAGATTTGATGGAGAAATTAAAACCTTTACAGACAAGCAAAAGCTAAGAGAATTCAGCACAACTAAACCAGCTTTACAACACATTCTAAAGGAACTTCTCTAGGCAGGAAACACAAGAAAAGGAAAAGACCTACAATAACAAACCCAAAACAATTAAGAAAATGGTAATAGGAACATACATATTAATAATACCATTTACCTCACATGTAAATGGATTAATGCTCCAACCAAAAGACATGGACTGACTGAATGGAAAAAAAAAACAAGACTCATATATATGCTGTCTACAAGAGACCCAGTTCAGACACAGGAACACATAAAGACTGAAAGTGAGGGGATGGAAAATATATTCCATGCAAACAGAAATCAAAAGAAAGCTGGAGTAGCAATTCTCATATCAGAAAAAATAGACTTTAAAATAAAGACTACTACAAGAGACAAAGAAGGACACTACATAAAGATAAAGGGATCAATCCAAGAAGAACATATAACAATTGTGAATATTTATATACCCAACATAGGAGTACCTCAATACATAAGGCAAATGCTAACAGCCATAAAAGGGGAAATCAACAGTAACACATTCAGAGTAGGGGATGTTAACACTCCAGTTTCACCAATGGGCAGATCATGCAAAATAAAAATAAATAAGGAAACACAAGCTTTAAATGATACATTAAACAAGATGTACTTAATTGATATTTATAGGACATTCCATCCGAAAACAACAGAATATACTTTCTTCTCAAGGGCTCATGGAACATCCTCCAGGACAGATCATATCTTGGGTCACAAATCAAGCCTTGGTAAACTTAAGAAAACTGAAATTTTATCAAGTATTTTTTCCGACCAAAATGCTATGAGACTCGATATCAATTATGGGAAAATATTTGTAAAAAATACAAACACATGGAGGCAAAACAATACACTACTTAATAATCAAGAGATCACTGAAGAAATCAAAAAGAAAATCAAAAACTACCTAGAAACAAATGGCAATGAAAACATGACGACCCAAAGCCTATGGGATTCAGCAAAAGCAGTTCTAAGAGGGAAGTTTATAGCAATACAATCCTACCTCAAGAAAGAAGAAACATATCAAATAAATAACCCAACCTTACACCTAAAAGGATTAGAGAAAAAAGAACAAAAATTTCCCAAACTTAGCAGAAGGAAAGAAATCATAAAGATCAGATCAGAAATAAATGAGAAAAAAAAATGAAGGAAACAATAGCAAAGATCAATAAAACTAAAAGCTGGTTCTTTGAGAAGATAAACAAAATTGATAAACCATTAGTCAGACTCATCAAGAGAAAAAAGAAGACTCAAATCAACAGATTTAGAACTGAAAAAGGAGAAGTAACAACTGACACTGCAGAAATACAAAGGATCATGAGCGATTACTACAAGAAACTCTATGCCCATAAAATGGACAACCTGGAAGAAATGGACACATTCTTAGAAGAGCACAACTTTCCGAGACTGAACCAGGAAGAAATAGAAAATATAAACAGACCGTTCACAAACACTGAAATTGAGACTGTGTTTAAAAATCTTCCAACAATCAAATGCCAAGGACAAGATGGCTTCACAGGCAAATTCTGTCAAACATTTAGCAAAGAGCTAACACCTATCTTTCTCAAACTCTTCCAAAATTTAGCATAAGGAGAAACACTCCCAAACTCATTCTATGAGGCCACCATCACCCTGATACCAAAACCAGACAAAGATGTCACAAAGAAAGAAAACTACAGGCCAATATCACTGATGAACATACATGCAAAAATCCTCAACAAAATACTAGCAAACATAATCCAAGAGCACATTAAAAGGATCATACCCCATGATCAACTGGGGTTTATCCCAGGAATGCAAGGATCCTTCAATATACTCAAATCAATCAATGTGATACACCATATTAACAAATTGAAAGATAAAAACCATATGATCATCTCAATAGGTGCAGAAAAAGTTTTTGACAGAATTAAACACCGATTTATGATAAAAACCCTCCAGAAAGTAGGCATAGAGGGAACTGTCCTCAACATGATAAAGGCCATATATAAGAAACCCACAGCCAAACTCATTCTCAAAGGTGAAAAAGTGAAACCATTTCTACTGATATCAGGAACAAGACAAGGTTGCCCACTCTCACCACTATTATTCAACATAGTTTGGAAGTTATAGACACAGCAATCAGAGGAGAAAAAGAAATAAAAGGAATCCAAATCAGAAAAGAAGAAGTAAAGCTGTCACTGTTTGCAGATGCCATGATACTACACATAGAGAATCCTGAAGATGTTACCAGAAAACTACTTGAGCTAATCAATAAATTTGGTAAAGTAGCAGGATGCAAAATAATGCACAGAAATCTCTTGCATTCCTATACACTAATAATGAAAAATCTGAAAGAGGAATTAAGAAAACACTCCCATTTACCATTGCAACAAAAAGAATAAAATACCTAGGAACAAACCTACCTAAGGAGACAAAAGACCTGTATGCAGAAAACTATAAGACACTGATGAAAAAATTAAAGATGATACAAAGAGCTGGACAGATATACCATGTTCTTGGATTGAAAAAAATCAACATTGTGAAAATGACTATACTACTCAAAACTATCTACAGATTCAATGCAAGCCCTGTCAAACTACAAATGGCATTTTTCACAGAACTAGAACAAAAACTTTCAAAATTTGTATGGAATCTCAAAAGACCCCGAATAGCCAAAGCAATCTTGAGAAAGGAAAGTGAAGCTGGAGAAGTCAGGCTCCCTGACTTCAGACTATACTACAAACTACAGTAATCAAGACAGCGTGGTACTGGCACATTATAGAAATATAGATCAATGGAACAGGATAGAAAGCCCAGAGTCAAACCCATGCACATATGGTCACCTTATTTTTGATAAAGGAGGCAAGAATATACAATGGAGAAAAGACAACCTCTTCAATAAGTGATGCTGGGAAAACTGGACAGCTACATGTAAAAGAATGAAATTAGAACACTCTCTAACATCATACACAAAAATAAACTCAAAATGGATAAAAGACCTAAATGTAAGACCAGACACTGTAAAATTCTTAGAGGAAAAAAGAAGCAGAACACTCTACGACATAAATCACAGCAAGATCCTTTTTGACCCACCTCCTAGAGAAATGGAAATAAAAACAAAAATAAACAAATGATATGTAGTGAAATTTAAAAGCTTTTGCACAGCAAAGGAAACTATAAACAAGATGAAAAGACAACCCTCAGAATGGGAGAAAATATTTGCAAATGAAGCAACTGACAAAGGATTAATCTCCAAAATATACAAGCAACACATGCAGCTCAATATCAAAAAAACAAGCAACCCAATCCAAAAGTGAGCAGAAGACTTAAATAGACATTTCTCCAAAGAAGATATACAGATTGCCAACAAACACATGACAGGATGTTCAACATCATTAATCATTAGAGAAATGAAAATCAAAGCTACAATGAGGTATCGCCTCACACCAGTCAGAATGGCCATCACCAAAACATCTACAAACAATAAATGCTGGAGAAGGTGTGGAGAAAAGGGAACCCTCTTGCACTGTTGGTGGGAATGTAAATTGATACCACCACTCTGGAGAACAGTATAGAGACCTTAAAAACCAAAAAATAGAACTACCATATAACCCAACAACACCACTACTGGGCATATACCCTGAGAAAACCATAATTCAAAAAGAGACATGTACCACAATGTTCATTGCAGCTCTATTTACAATAGCCAGGACATGGAAGTAACCTAAGTGTCCATTGACAGACAAATGGATAAAGTAGATGTGGCACATATAAACAATGGAATATTACTCAGCCATAAAAAGAAATGATATTGAGTTATTTGTAGTGAGGTGGATGGACCTAGAGTCTGTCGTACAGAGTGAAGTAAATCAGAAAGAGAAAAACAAATATTGCATGCTAACACATATATATGGTATCTTAAAAAAAAAAGGTTCTAAAGAACCTAGGGGCAGGACAGGAATAAATACACAGATATATATAATGGGCTTGAGGACACAGAGAGGAGGAAGTGTAAACTGGGGCAAAGTGAAAGAGTGGCATGGACTTATATATACTACCAAATGTAAAATAGATAGCTAGTGGGAAGCAGCTGCATAGCACAGGTAGATCAGCTCGGTGCTTTGTGACTACCTAGAAGGGTGAGATAGGGAAGGTAAGAGGCTGGTGCAAGAGGGAGGAGATATGGAGATATATGTATATATATAGTTGAATTACTTTGTTATAAAGCAGAAATTAACACACTATTTTAAAGCAATTATACTCCAAAAAAGATGTTTAAAAAAATGTGGCAAATCCTTACAGTGGAATATTATTCAATCAGAAAAGTAATGAAGTACTGATACACGATATGAAACTGATGAACCTTGAAAAACCTTACGTTATGTGAGAGAAACCATACACAAAAAGCCACAAAATATGATTCTGTTTATATGAAATGTCCAAAATTGGCAATTCCATAGAGACAGAAAATACATTAATTTTTGCTAAGGGGTGTAGGGAGATGGGGCAATGACAAACGACTACTATTGGTTACAAGGTTGTTTTTCAGGATGATAAAAATGTTTTGGAATTTGATAGTGGTGATGGCTGCACAATTCTGTGAATAGACTCAAAAGTACTCAATTCTATACTTTAACACTTAATTTTATCTCAATTAAAAATTAAACAAACAAAAGTAAAACAACCCCTACCATATATTTATCATACAACATGGAGCATGGCATATAGAAAACCCATAATATACACTAGCTATATAACTGTTTTATCAATTTGTCTTAAAATGACAATTGCAAACAATGGATTGTAGTAATGCCTTTTTCAATTTTATACACTATAAAGTGTGGTGGGAAAGAATTATGTGTTCCAAAGACATAATGCTAAAATAAAAATTCAGCATATTGAGACAACTGTAGTCTTAATTATCTTCATTCTCTAGATAAATGCATTACTCCCTGATGTCACAGACTTAACATGAATACAATTTTATATGCTATTTTATCCAGCACAAGAAGTGTTCTTCATTTACTGGTTGCTATGAAAAATTTTTGGCCACATATTCAACCTTAGCAACAGAAGAACTCACGTGGCTTTCTCGCATAATCACGTAAAGATTTTTTTTTATTATTATTATTTTTTTGCGATATGAGGGCCTCTCACTGTTGTGGCCTCTCCCCTTGCGGAGCACAGGCTCTGGATGCACAGGCTCAGTGGCCATGGCTCATGGGCCCAGCCGCTCCGCGGCATGTGGGATCTTCCTGGACCAGGGCACGAACCCGTGTCCCCTGCAATGGCAGGTGGACTCTCAACCACTGCGCCACCAGGGAAGCCCAGGATTTTTTTTTTTCAAAGAAATCAAGTTGGGGGAAAGCTATATAGGTCAAAGAAATTATTTTGAGTTTTTATTTTATATTTTAAAATTTTACTTTAGACTCTAGCTCCTTGTCACTTGAATGTATAATACGGGATACATAGACAATATTGCAATCTCACTGCATACCACAAGGTAGGTATTTTTTAACTATGGCAAATAAAAAGGTACATTCTAGTTTCTGAACAAATAAAAGACTAGTACCAATGGCTGTTGGTTTACACTCAAACCCAATATTGGTTATTACACTGAAGGAAGAGTCATTGTATAGTGATTAGAGAAACAGAGTCAGTTGTTACTTCCTGAGTGAGGCAAAAATTCATGACACTGCCTTGGGGGAATAACTTGGAGGAAATTTTGATTTGTGTTCTTTTTCCTATGCCATATTGTTCTCTTCAAAAGAGCTATTGTATCTTGCATACTGCCAGGCAGTGAATCAGCTGTGTCCATGCAGATCTTGTCATAATTTTTTGATAACAAGACTTTGCTGTCAGTCTGACTTCAACTAATTGGACCTTGGATTGGCATCCAAGTCAAAGGCAGTTTTCTATGTACTGGGCATTGCTAGCAATCTATGAGGCACTTTGAGCTGAGAATTGTCCCAAGAAATGATGCCCTATGCCATAATTTTACCTATTAATTCAATCAGGTATGACCTTGGGGAGTACTGTAGTAGAGAATTTAAAAAATACTGACAGGAAGCAATAACCATTAGGAAGTAAATCACAGAGGAGTCAATGGCATGAGATATGGAGAAGAGGTGAGCTATTTGATAATGGAACTGAAGCAGAAGATAAACAAGAGAGGCTTAAGCATGAAAATAGTGGACTACTAGAGTTGGTATTGGGTCACTAAAATTTGTGAGAAATGCTGTATTATATATCAGATGTGTTTGATACTTGGGTCGTATAATTTTCTATACAGCCTTACTTCCACAATGGATTCTTTACCAAATAAGACAGACTAAAAGACAGTATCTAAGATTACCATCTTGCTCAGCACATGTTCCTAAAGGGTCAGCAGCCTATGTGATAGGATTTGAGGCAAACCATAAACTTATATACTTTAAACATCTAAAATTATACCACTTAAGGTGTATTTTTGGTGAAATGTTTTCAAGTATGTTCTCTTGATATACAAATATCCTATGTAATTGAACTTTAGAATTCCTTAATAGAAAGGAACTGAATTGTCTAAAAAAGGAAGAAAGACATTAAATTCCAAAAATTCCAATCCAGTGTGTTTATTATCTATATTTCCCCCACACAGGAACATAGGTAGTTAGATAGCTTGCTAATAAAAGCAATACATAGAGCTTTTACATGGACACAAAAGCCAAAACTCTTCAATATATTTGTAAAATATATATAAGAAAACTTTTATATAATATTACCTGGGAAAAATGATTTGCTGTTCCTATTTTCCATATTATAATTGGGGACTATATGATTTAAAGTATTTATACAATTTTTATTTAAAACACAAACTTTTAGAGCTTGAAAAAGTTCCCAAACATTTATTACTATTCCTTAATTTTGCTAATGAGCAAACTGAAGAAAGAGGAGGTAAACCAGAAGAACAAAAAGGTAAGTTGCTTTAGTTCAGAGCTATTTTATTTATTTTCATTTAAAAAGTTTTCTTAGATGATGGCAGACAAGAATAAGAAATGCAGTGCTGAAGACCTCAAAGTTGAAGTATCAATATTTGTTTTTGAAATGCTCTATGATTTTGCTTACCTATGAATGTCTAAATCAGTACATTTGTAATTAAACTTCAATATCTTTCTAATGTGTATTTCTACATATATGAAAGGTACTTAGTCAACTATCTGGTCTATTTCAGGTCTTCAAAGAAACTAATTAGCACTTCTTACAATCCATATAATAAGAAGTACAAATTCAGGAACTATCTTTATTAAATTACTCTTTTTTTCAAATATTTGTATAGGACTTTACAATTTACAAGTGATTTCATATTCATTATCATCATCAGGAAATTGTGGCAAATCAGGAAATGGAGGCTCATAGTTTAACTGCTGGGCCCAATCATGACAATATCAAATGGTAGATTCAAAACTCACACCCAGAACTTCTGAATCCAAATATAGTTCTCCCCATCTCCAAGTTACTCCATAATAGAGATCGATTGAATCCTATCATATTGACCCCTGGTGCCTATTGATCTGTCACTCTTTTTCTAAACCTGTGTTGCCTGCTCTCCATGGACCTTTCAAGGTGGAATCAATTAAGTGCAAATATATAGCTCGATTTGTCTGTCCAGTAATGTGGGAGCCACCTTAATTAAGTTTTCCTCAATTCACATTAACTGTTTCTTCCTCTAGGCTGCATTACTCTGGTCTCTCCATGATAGTTCTGCATTGTTTTCTTCATACCAAATGAATTTTACATGTTGTATGAATATCATACTGTGAAAACTTTGAGAAAACTTGATATCTACTCATCTTGGTATATTTAACATCACTCTCAACAGTTTATTGCATATTGGTCAACACAGGAAAATATCAAGAATTAAAAATATATATATGCTCCAAATAAGCCCACAATTTACCTAAAGTTAATGATAATTGATGACAGTAATACTATATTTTAGCATACACTTTTACTATCAATAAAATATTTTCTAAAAATAATATCAATAAAGTAAGAATCTTACCTAGACCATGCCTATGTGTTGACATTGGTGGTAAGACAGTCCAAGTCTTGGTTTTGGGGTTGTAACATTCAACACTGTTCAGTGTCTTTAAACCATCTCGACCTCCAATTACAAAGAGTTTGTCATCAATAACAGCCACACCAAATTGCAGTCTTCTGCCGTTCATCATCCCTGCCTGGATCCACAAATTTGTTCTGAGGTCATATTTCTCTATGGTTGTAGCTCCTGATAAAACATAAAATCACATAGTCACCATTTACTACTAATCCAACAAAGAATCTTCCCAAGACACTGTACAAACTAGGATGCGAAAACATTCTTGTCATGTTCATTTTTCTTGAAGAAAAAAAAATGGCAGAAAAAAGAAGTAATATAAGTCCTTTTTTTCTCTTCTTGGCAGACACTAATGATTAAAGTAGACACATATGTTCAGCTTGTTTGAATTACATAATGGTCTCATGCTAAACTATTGATTCAATAGAATCATTGTTGGGCATGACACAGTTCTGTGAGTAGATTTTACAACTTCCTTTTATCACTGTTTGCTATGAAAAATGCAACATAATCCTAGCTTGAAAAGACATTTATTAAAGCCCTTTTAAATAGCTAAGCTATGTATGTTATCTGTATAATTTCTTAAAGTGAAGAGAAGTTAATAAATTCTTTACCAAATTTCTCTTTAAATTTGTCTTATGCCTTAAATAGCAGAAGGGTTTAAAAGTCAATTTTAAGATATGTAAACAAATGTCAGCTGTGCTTTTTTTTAAACCTTATTTTTAAAAAATGCATTTGGGGAATAGCAATAGAATTTAGAGACATAAAATGATCTTCTATCCTTATCAACTCTTAGAATCTCTAAACAAAATAGCTTATCTTTCCTAAAAGCTTTTTATGTATAAATTTGAGAAATGTAGTAAATCTGACTAATAAAATAGAAATCAAAAGAATAAGCTAAATTGCTGAGGAGGTGTGTTTTAAGGGATTCAGTTAAACATTTCACATTAAAAACATTTACCTTGAACTAGTTCACAACTGTTTATATGATAAAATATAAACCAGCAAACACTGATCTTGCTTCAGTGTTTGATCTTAATGTTTACACTCACATTCAGCTATGTTTCATTTTCAGTGATTAAATATCCCTACATTTACAAGTCAACATTCTTGCGTACTTTCATTTATGCATTAAAGATCATTTTACTTGTAATGTATTACAAGTTTGCAAACTAGGGAAGACATTCCTCAGGGGACTCATTTATTTTGTAGAACATAACCAGCAATGAACTAAATAAATATAAACAACTTGGCAGGAAAAGTTTTGCAAATTGAAGTAAAATGGTATAATTTATGCTCAATTTTTATTCAAAAGTGACAAAGCTGTAATAATATAAATGCTGAGTTAGAATGAATTAAATCTGTTTTTTTGAAGTTATTAAATATATGAGCTAATTTTCATACAACTAAACATTAAGTATTATAAGACTATTATTATTTTTAGAGTAAAAATAAACTGGAATATTCATAAAAGTCATTTGATACTGTTTAGTAACATAAGATAAATTATTTAAACAAAAGTGCTTCTTTTATGCTTAAATGTATTTATGTTTTATTGATATGTTAAATGTTTTATTCAAATATGTACAAATTGAAATTCCAAGGTGAACTAAAGTGTTAAATAATTTCAAAGTCATGTGAATTCTCAAAGCTTGATAGCATTGGGATTCCATGAATGCCTAACTAAAAATTAAGAGTTGTATGCAAATACCTCTCTCTTATGACTAACTCTTGACAAATCATGGCAAAAGAAATAGGGTAACCTAATACTAATTAACACAATCCCAAGAGACACGTATTTGCAGGTCTGGAATTAAATATCTTCCACTACTTTCTTCTCCAAAACCTTGGTCAAATTCTTTGCATGGTGTTTAAGGTACATTCATCCTTCTCAGAGAAAATCATTGAGAATGTGTGAGGTTAAGGGCCTCTAAGCAATAAAAGGTGTTGGTATTCAAAGGGGAAAGTGAGGACTTGATTTGAGTTTCAAAGTTTCATTGAAACAAGCTAGATGTGTTTTCAACCTCAACACATGGCAGGATTTTTTACTTTTACAGTGTTTTTCCTCTAGCTGCAGTTTTCAGAGGTGAACTATACATTTTATCCTAAAGTTGCTACATCAGAAATAGGAGTGCATTCCTGCTTTCCTTTTTTTTTTTTTTTAATTTAGAAGCTGTGTTAATTTACTACGGCTGCTGAGAAAAATTATCTCAAATTTAGCAATTTAACAAACATGCATTTATTATCTTACAGTTCTGGAGGTCAGAAGTTCAAATTACATTTTGTGCTAAAATCAGGGTGTTGGCAGGGCTTTCTTTTCTTTCAGGAGGCTCTAGAGAAGATCTATTTTCACTCCACTCTTCAATTTTGCTTAGTCAAAAAAAGTTTCATAATACAAAACAAAGATTTCTTGATTTGTAGAGCTTACTTATACTAATCAATAAGTTGATTATTTTCTTATTCAGACTGTAATATAAATGTTTTGTCTAGTTTTTAATGATCACAAACTTAAAAATATGCTTGCTCTTTTTCTAATGCAAGTTATTAGTGATAATATTCTTTAAGGTATTTTCTCACCAGCATACTTCATTAGTTGACTGTGTAAACTTCCCAACTGTATTATACTTTTAAAAATGTATCAGTTTGTTTGTAAGTTCTGTTGTTTTCTTTTGCTTATAAGAGTGTATGTATTCCCTTGGTGGTTTCCTGAGTTAGAGGAAGGACAAAGCCATTCTCTCTGAGCAATGTTACTCTGAGCTGTTCCTTAAAGTAAAGGCAATATTTGTCATCACATAAATTAAAAACAGAATATGAACAAGAGTGGGCTACTGTGCTGGTAAGTAATACAGTTGAAAGAAATAAATAAGGAAAGTTTATTTTAAGACATAGTTACTCTCGGGTTCATGAAACCATCTCTAGTTATCTCAAATGCCTGCAAAGCAGAGGCACAACTCTAAAATGTGTGACTGCAGGCACAATAGCATCCAGATTACTTTCATAAACTCTCTGTCAATAATCTGAATGACCTTGGAAGATGGCCTCCAGCTGCAGATGAGAACACAGCCTCACCAACCCCTTGTTTTCAGCCTTTTGAGATCTTGAGCAGAGAATCCAGATGTGCTTTCCTGGACTTCTGACTTACTGTGAGCTAAAAGATGGCACTTGTTTTAATAAGGTCTTTATGGCAATGTGTTATAGCAGAAATAGAGTTTACTTTAATTTGCATTTTAAAAATTTATAAAGTATCTGTTTTCCAAGTTCAATAACATAACTAGAAGGTATTGATACAATATGACTACAAAAATGATTTCCTCACGACAAAACAAATAGCAGGCTCCTTTCTCAAAATATAAAACGGAGAATAAGTGCTCAAGATGTTATTAAAGTGTGGTTCTGGGTCTCTTTGGAGTTGTTCATTCATAGAGCCAAATGTGATTATTTGGAGAAGAAAAATAGGAATTAATACTTGCACGTTCTATTTTGGCATTACAGACAGCAGGACTTATTCCATATCTATAATTCAAATAATTAACAATCTTACTTATCTTGAACACAACACAGAATAAAATGATAGGAGTTTTCTGAACAGACACAACAGATGCCACAAAAATATCCAGTAAAGAAGGTAAAGCTCTTACTCAACTTAACAGAAAGGACCTCAGGTATTCTCACAGAGCCTTTTTACTATAATTTTAACACAATGTTAATAAGCTTAGTTACTTGATTTTCAAGACTTTTTACAAACCTACAAGTCAAAATGATCTGGGGGAGTTGAAAGTAGCAATAGCTGATAGTGAAGGAATAACCAGAAAAAAGAAATATTGTTTTAACTCAAATAGAACAATCATTTATAGCTGTTAAAAAAAAAACACATTATATAATGACTAAAGAACATTTTGGCCCAATAATAATGGTGATCCTGGTGCCATCAAATCATTTGGAAAAAGTTAAATTAGTCAGATGTGTTCTTTTTAAAAAAACAGTAAATATTGAGAAGGATTCTGAAAATTTTTTAAAGCAAAAGATATGTTTCATGATACTTAACATAAGACATCAAGCTTTAAAGAAGGTATTATTATAAAAATTACTTATTTCTTGAATTTTTCATAGAATAAAATTTTCATGTATCTGCATACTTATGAAAAATATAACTTCGAGATAACATTCTTACACTTATATAAAAAAGTATTATTGCAGAGAAAATATTTTTCAAGCACAAATAAAAGTCTTTACTTTTTAGATAATTCGTTATATTTTATTAGGATGGCATTGTAGCATTTCATAATCATCAAAATACTTTCATGTGCACCAAATAAACAACCAATGAAATTCTACATCCCCCCAGTATAAATATTTGTAAAATGATAATAAACTGATAAATAGCCATGTACAGACACTCCCCGACTTTCAATGGTTTGACTTATGAATTCTCTGACTTATGATGGTGTGGAAGTGATATGTATTTGATCGAAATTGAACTGAGTCGAATTTCGAATTTTAATCTTTTCCCGGGCCAGCAATATGCAGTACAATACTCTCTTGTGAAGGTGGGCAGGACAGTGAGCCGCAGCTCGCAGTCAGCCATGTGATCACGAGAGTAAACAACTGATAACTCTTACAGCCATTCTGTTTTTCACTTTCAGACAGTATTCAAAAAACTACATAAGATTTCCAACACTATACTATAAAATAGGCTTTGTGTTAGATGATTCTGCCCAACTGTAGGCTAATGTAAGTGTTCTGAGAATGTTTACGGTGGGCTTGGCTAAGCTCTGATGTTCTGTAAGTTAGGTGTATTAAATGAATTTTCAACTTACTATACTTTAAACTTGCAATGGGGTTATTAACATGTAATCCCGTTGTAAGTTGAAGATTTGTATAGAGACATAAATGTATATATATCATTAAGCTTAATGCTAGATTTTGAAGTACGTATATACATCTCAAAACTCAAGCATTTTGTTTAGTTTATACTAATTTCACTAAAATCAAGAAATAAAAAAGGATGCCAACTTCTTGGCTCATAACCAAGGGAAACAAAAGTATGGAATATCATTTTAATTATTTGTATTTCATGTAACAGTCCACCTTAATAATTAAAAATTATTATCTTTAAAATCTTAGAAAAAATTAAAATTTCTGTAAGTTGGCAAATAAGTAAAATACAAAAATCCATGCAATTTTTAAAAATGAAAATAACCAGATTGTGTACAGAACAGAAGAACCTATTTAAATAGCACCACTAAAAGTAAATTATTTAAAAATAAAATCAGCAAAATAGGTTACAAATCTAGATAAAGAAAAAAGGTAAAACTCTGTTGAATAATATCAGTTTGAATGAATACAAAGAATCATACTAATTTTGAATGAGATGGTTTGTTATTGTGCGAATGATAATTATTATCTTATAATCACAATTTATATAATAATATTTGTACAAGGTATTTATAAAATTATACTTGTGTTTCTCTGGAAATTTGAAAGTCAAATATTAGGATATACATTTTTAAAAGCCAGACAATCTCCAATACAAAGGAATCTTGAGGAAATAATGGCCTACCAGATATTAAAAAGTATTGTGTAACTAGAGATTTTAAAAAGATGGCTTTATTATGAATGAAAATGGTTATATTAATAAATATGAAAAGAAAGCCAGAAATAACTCTAATACATGTGAGTGTAATATAGTAAAAATGGCTGTTCAAATCAGTGAAAAAACATTTTATTATTCAAATAAATAGTGTTAAGATAACCAGTTGTCCTCTGGAGAAAAATAAATAACTTAGAGTCCTGCCTTACTCGTTACACCAGAATGAGGTTTAGATGAGACAGGGCTAGAGCACAGCACACAGTGCCACAGAAATAGCATATGTGTGGTTCTTTTCTCAGGGCTCCACATGCATTAACAGGGACGGGAATTTTAAGTAACCTGCCTTCGGTCACACTCTACTACAACCTTAAACATCCTAGAAGATGAAAACGTAGTTGATGAACTTTCACTTCTAGGTGGGCCTAAGATCAAAAGTCCATGAGGGAAAGCATGAGACCCAGAAATTTTAAAGTATATATATATATATATATATATATATATGATCACTAACCACCTCAATATAAAATATAGTTACATCAAAAATAAACCAATTTAGGGCTTCCCTAGTGGCGCAGTGGTTGAGAGTCCGCCTGCCAATGCAGGGGACACGGGTTCGTGCCCCGGTCCGGGAAGATCCCACATGCCTCGGAGCGGCTGGGCCCGTGAGCCATGGCCGCTGAGCCTGCGCGTCCGGAGCCTGTGCTCCGCAACGGGAGAGGCCACAACAGTGAGAGGCCCGCGTACTGCAAAAAAATAAAAATAAAAAAAAAAAATAATAAAAAAAAATAAACCAATTAAAAAAACCCAAAGACTGAGAACATTAACAACAAAAATTTTTATAAATATAACAAGGAGTGAATTTCCTTGATATGTAAAAAGCTTATATAAATCAAGAGGTAAATTAGAAACATTAAAATAGGAATACACTAATGAAATTAGCAGGTAATTAATAGAAAATCAATATGAATACCATGTAAATGTTGAAAGATTTACTTAAGCTTTCCTAAAATTAAATAATAATTTTATTAAATAATCTTAATAATTTATTAATAATCTTAATAATCATTAAATTTACAAAAATTTAGAAAATGTATAATTTTGATATTCACATCAAAACCAACTGGTTGATATTAAATCAATGCAACTATTATGGGAGGTGTGGAGTGTGTGCGTGTGTGTGTAATAAAATACATGGAGCATTTAGGAAATGGAGGAAGTTGAATTTTTGATTTGTAACTTCCTATTTTAAAGAGTTTGCCATAAATACATCTTAGTTCTGTTATTAAAATACTAATTCATTATTTTTAAAAGCAGTTTTTGGTGTTGCTAAAGATGTCATAGGAAAGAGACTTTAAAAAAGTAACTCAAAGCTTGTAGTTATTATTTCTATCATTATTACTAAGCCACCTTTTTTACAGTAAAAAGCTCATGTATTAAAATAACTTTATAGCAAAAGAACACATATTAAAACATTATTACAAGTATACTTTATTTTTTCATTTTCTTAATAACTGTTCACTGAACATAAACTCATACTACTTGAAATTTTCCAATTATTTATTTTTATAACTAACATTTGCATAAATTAAACCAAGCCCTTGTTATTTATATTATTATTAAAATACTCTTTTAAGATACTTCTTAAAAACCTTTTGAAAAGTTTAAAAACTTTTCAAAACACTTTCCATATAATATTTATTAGAATTTTTCTACCCTTTTTGAATGAAAGAAAATGTCAGCACTTGTGAATGAAAGGAAAAATGACTATTATGACAACTGAGTTCTAGTTGTTGTATTACTGAGTGTATGACACAAACAAAAGTCACTCAAATGCCTTTTCATCAGTATAGTAAAAAAACATGAGCGCTCATTGATCTCCACCTAAACTATAAACTCTTGGAAAGTACATTTTTGTCTTTTTCATAAATGAGCAACCACCCTTACAAAGATATATTAATTGAAGGCTCTCTATGACCTACTAATGTTTATTAAAATTGAGGGTTTATATTAGTACCACATTAGGTGAAAATGCAGTGACTTCTACTTATGTCTAAATATTTTGTTTGTTTTTGCGGTACTCGGGCCTCTCACTGTTGTGGCCTCTCCTGCTGCGGAGCACAGGCTCGGGACACGCAGGCTCAGCGGCCATGGCTCACGTGCCCAGCCGTTCCGCGGCATGTGGGATCTTCCCGGACCGGGGCACGAACCCGTGTCCCCTGCATCGGGAGGCGGACTCTCAACCACTGCACCACCAGGGAAGCCCATGTCTAAATCTTTTACTTCTCCTTCTCTGTGAGTTTCTATCATGGAAGTAAGCTGAGGTAGCCCTGCGAACTCTCTCTTTCTTTGACAGAGAAGAACCACGCATTGGAGGATTAAGATCTAGTACTTATGAAACATGCATAAACACACACAGGCTTTTTTCCCTGTGGGTTTGTAAAAGGAGACTTGATTTAGAAAAAGAATGTACTTATGTATTGAACATTCACTGGGAGATTGATCAAAAAGAATGTACTCACTAAAAAGAATTTATAATTATGATGGCATTTTATCATAATACACTAATTTATTACTCAATCCGCATTCATTGAAAGATGTACACAATGTACAGTTAAGTGGTGCAAATCCTCTGACCACTAAAAGGCAAAATAAAGTTTTTACTAGACTAAATTTTGAAGAATTTAACTTATAATTTTAACCCTGATCCATCCTCAGAAGGGACACTGGAAATGGTTACAGCCAAGATAGTCACTAAGCTTTGTGTCTTTCTAGTGAAGATGAGCCCATGAAAGAAAACTTCACTGACAAGCGATTCAATTTTTAACTGAGAGAACCTTCCTTCACTCTTTATTACAGAACATAGCTTCTAGGAGTTGAAAGTCCTTTGTCTGCAGACTCATTGAGAACAATGTAAACAACCAGAATTTAATTTAACACATGAGCATCTTTCCTGATTCTAAAGACTGTCAAGGAAGCAGTTACCTTGACTTTACTTTGTTCTTCCCCTGAGACCCTTGGGGAAGAAGTATGGTTCTTCCCTAAAATATCTCTTAGCAGCCTGATAAGTCAACACCTATTCCAGAAGAAAACTCTTTGTGTCTGTAAAACAAACTGGGTTTAGGCTGACATGACGTTATTCGTAATTTTGAGTTGTTTCTACAGCTTGGTGCAAACTGATGACCTTGAAATGGTAATCTCCAATGATATATTTCAAGTTCAATGAAAACGTACTGAAGTAGAACTAAAGTGACTGAATGGAGTTACTGAGGGAGACATTAAATAGTAGTCCTCAAAAGGGCAAATATGAAAGAATAAGTTTTCTTTTATTATATTGCTCTTCTTCAGAAAAAGTCATACAGTATTTTAAAGTTATTTCCCCCACCTAACTGCAAATGCTTAAATTTCTCTGACACAGTATTGTAAGTGAATCATTTTATTAAAGCCATATGATGATCACTACTGAGCTAAATGCTTTAGAAATTATCCAGTTGTAGAACTGCAGTATGAAAAGCTGTTTTTTAAAAGTTCTTGATAGTGCAGTTTGTTCAGTTCAAGCCAAGGAGTAAAAATCAGGTCAAGATGGTTAATTCCACCTATCTATTTCAATTTCCATTTTTGCCTTTCAACAATACAGGCAATGATGGAAAGTGTGATGAGACAAATTCAGGATAAAATGATCTGGCCAAGTCCTTTGAATAGAAAGAGAGAAATATCAGTTCATCCCTACAGTTAGATAATTTAAAAATTTTACATTTATGAAAATCCAAGGTACCCATTAAATAGTCAAACATCATAATATGCTCAATAATATGCTCAATAATAAAATGATTCAATAAAATAATTTCAAGGAAATTTTTACTTCATAGTTAAGAATTAATGCTTTCTCTCCTTTTACGTTTTTTTTCACCAAGATTCCTGTTATTGTTAACTATATTAAAATTTGCTTTGAGTTCACATGAAAGATGTAGAGCTGTCTGATCAGACACCTGGTTGTTAATGAAAATCAGTAATTGACATGTGGCTGCAAGAAGGCCATTAACAAGGAGGCAATGCAAACATGTAGAATAAAAGATGGTTTTAATTCTTTCTCCTGTCCACTCAGTCAATCACAATCTAAGGGAAGAGTCACTGCTATTGTTGTCTTGACATGCCATCAGCATGCTTGACGTATATCTTTAACTAGGCTCCAATTGGTGTTCACAGTTAACATGCATAAGGTAAACAGAACGATGTAATGATACAGTTTTCTTATTTTTTTTTCTGTTTTACCTCTAAAATTTATCAATTTGAAAGATTCTCAACTTTTAACTCTTTGTTAACTCTTTCTTTGGAACTAAATAGTCTCTTATAAATGCCTTAGTCTAAGCTTGAGGGACCCCTGCTTGCCTGCTGCCATGCTGGATGCAGGACAGCAGAGTGGGACTGCCTTGTGTCAAAAAGAGATCAGTGCCTCTCAGAATCTTGATTCCCCTTTAACCAAAGCAAAGGAGGGCTTCTTATTCATACACTTGTTCCTGTCAGTCTTCTACTCTAACATTCATAGTCCTCTTTCTCTGCAGTATGATCGTACAATATCTCCTCAAATATAGACGGTCCTAACTTTGCATGGTTCTGGTGTGAATAAATTTCATTTACCATGGCTTAGTTAAATAAAACAGCCCCTCCCAATTTTAGTTACCACAACATATTAACTGTGAATCACTGCATAAAATACAAACTTTGCTACTAGCTCTTCAGTCCACAAATCACTACTTAAACAACAGATGTACCTCATGATCAGTAACAAATTACCTCACTTTTTCCAAAGCCTGCAGGTGATTGGTCATTGAACTTCTGTTGCTGAGTTCATGCACAGACCCCTGTGTTGCTTTTTTGTCTCCTATGATAAACTCACTGTCATTTAAAAATAAAAAAAGATAATTGAAGAAAGTATTTGCCAACAAAGAAGTTAAGTGGAGCATATAAAGAAAAAGGTGAGAACACTGAAAGTGATATTACAGTAGATACACATACTTCCATACCCAGTTGGTTGAGGATAGCTCCTGGAGCTTTGTTTGCACAGTTGGGCTTCCTGTGTAAGGGTCATGCAGTCTGAGCTTGCTCCCAGCACCTCAAAGAATGCTCCTAAGAGGATAAACAGGTAGACCAGAAGGCTGCTTATGGTGGGACATTGTAAACATGTACAGAAACTGTCCACTCCAGCTGCCAATAGATTAGAGTTGGGTCAAGGGAATATACATTTGGCACCACAAGTTTCCTAGAAATATGATATGGAGATTTATTTTCTGCAGTAACAGAGGTTGGAAATTTTTTTTTTCCATGAAGGGCCAGATAGTAAAAAACAGAGCCTTTGTGGGTTTCCTTATGGGTCTCTTTGTTGCAACCATATGGGCATTATAGAGTGAAAGCAACTGTAGACAATAGGCAAACAAATGAGTGAGTCACAATTAAATTTTATGGGCATTGAAATTTGAATTTCACAAAATGCTAATATTCACTAAATTCACCATGAAGTATTACTCTTTGTTTGATTATTTTCAACTCTTATAATGTATAAACCAAAGCCATACAGAACAACCAGTGGGTTAGCTTTGGCTTTTAGTCCATTGTTTGCCAGTCCTTACTCTTAAAATACCAATAAAATATAAATATTTGGAGAAAAAGACACCCAACAAATGTTTATTGGTCATAATAAATCAAAGAACTCTTCCTTTTAGAAAAACATTTATTAAATTTTCATATAGCAATTTGTATATAAGATTTAACTAATCAGGGTGGCCTTTCTCAGCCAACCTTCATAAAAATAGCAGCACTGTTCCCTTATCCTGTTCTTCCCATCCCCCTTTTTTTACTTTTAGTTATATTTCTTGATAACTAGTCATTGCATAAACTAAACTAACTTGTATATTTGTTCTTAATCTGCTGAATATAATTTAAACTGCAACAGACCAGGGACTTTTGCTGTTTGGTTTACCAGCACTGAGAACAGTGACTGGAGATTAGTAGGTGTTCAGTGAATATTTGTAGCAGAATTAGATAATCCAAAAAGATGAATTAATAACCTGGGAACCCAAGAAATGCTGGGGAACTGACAGTAGAATGGATACAATTGTAACCCAATTTCATAATTAGTACTTTCCAATTTGGGGGGCAGAGATTTAAAAAATCAACAAAATCTATTTTATTTTCCTAATTTTGGGAAAAAAAGTAATATTAACAGAAAAATCAGAAAGTCACATTTTCTGTTCAACACGTGAGTACCTATAAAAATTAGTTTAATTTAATAGAATTATAATTAGAATGCCAAACATATGAAACCATTATTATTCATGCCCATGCTTCAAAGGTAGACCTAGGCAATGGTCACCCTTACAGATTCCTGTAAAGAAACCACTTAAAAGGAAATTGTAATTATGTACAACAAAAAATACCTCTGACTAGAATGTAATGACGATAGATCAAGTAAAGATTAAGAATAGTATAATATGTGAACATAATTTATTTGTATAATTGGTATAAAACATATTTATTTGATTATAGTAAAGAATAATAGCTGTTTTAAAATTCTTTTAATCTGATAAATATTAAATTGATACTGACATTGAAATTTTGATATATATAAAATGTAGAAAACAATGGTTAATATATAGGGTTAAAATATATATGTGCAAATCAGATGTGCAAAAGCATAACTATATTTTTTATAGGTATACACATGTTGTTCATTAACTTCCTTTCAAAAGGAACTTTGTCTAAAAGTCAAAAGCTTACTAATGAGACCTTTCTTGGCTGGATTTGTTCTGTGAACTGTAAAAGTCTTAACCCTGAAAACTAGAGTTTTAAATGTGAAAAAATTTGCCAGCACTGAATAATATGTAACATTTCAAAAGATTACCTCCACCATTATTTATTGAGTCAGCATTCAGTTAAGTTTTTTACATGTGTCCTTGTCTTGATATTTGTCATGGTATCTCAAAGAGGTATGTGATATTATTGTCATTATATATATGAAGAACACCAACATATGGAATACTTAATTATGTTGCTAAAGAATACAAGGCTCACACAGCTCTGTTATAATTTTACTAAAATAAGTAAACATCACTCATCAAGTGGTATTTGGGGTTGTTAGTGAGGAATTAGGCTTTAAAGTCTGTACACCAGCCAAAAGTCCTAAAATAACTAAAATTGTTTTCATTAAAATCCCTTACATTTCTACTAAATGCACATTAATATGGACTTAGACAAATATACACACAGATATATAGCTGTACTTTGAAAAGTTTAAATTTAGTATGGAAACATTCTTTGTTGGGTATTTCTTTGTTGTTGATACAAAATAAAATACCTAGTTTTCTTTTGTATAGTTTGTTCTTATATAAAATTAAAAGTAAGTAATTAAATGCATAATGGTACTCCCAGCACAACACAGATACTGGAACTTTCTGAGGCATCAGCATTTTCACTTCTCCCATCTCTTGCTTACTCCAGAGAAATTGAGGTTGACATCACACCTCATCATTGAAATGATTATCTCTATCTCTCTCAGCAGGTATGGTTGGATTCCTTGAGTGATATGTATAGTTAATATGACTCAAGTGTAATAGAGTAAATTAAATGTGCTTATTCCCTGTGATATTTATTCATGAATTTTGCTCTTGGTATTAAATCATCTCTTGATGGGTATATCATTATGTGTATAGATAATTATCTACAAGTCTACATGAGCATTTCTGAACCACATTAGTGCTGCATGATCTTAAAAGGAAATTTTAAAAGCCAGGCATCAAGACTACCTGAGTGTGAAACAGAAATAACATAAAATTCTTCAAAAGCTTTGACATTAAATAAAAATACATCTGATAATTCCAGTATATCAAAGAATATTTCATATGCATTAAAAAATCCCCAAAAGCCCAGGTTGTTATCCAACATGTGAAATGTTATTACTAGTAGAACAAAAAACATGAAGAAGCAAATAGGTTTAGTAATGAATAGCCATAGAGAAAACAGCATATTTTTGTGATTTATTTACTCATATATTTGTATGGTTTTCAAGAAGCAAGAAGATTTTTTTCATGATTTCTTTTCCACGCATATTTTTTGCAAGTCATGTTATAATGTCTATAACATTGGTTAATGTATCTCTTATTCATGAAAGTGCAGTGGTCACAAAATGTTACTTGTACATGACTGCTCACAGCAGTTTTACCTATAATAGCTAAAACTGGAAATATCCCAGGTGTTCATCAGCAGGAAGCTGGATAACCAGATTACTATTAAGGAATTCAAAGGAAAGAATAAATTATTGATACACATAACACCATGGTAGAGTTACCAAAGTATGCTAGTTGACAGAAAGTTTAGATAAAGGCATATGAAATGTGTGATTGCATTCATATGAAGTTTAAGAATAGACCAAACTATTTTAAGCAGAAAGAAATTCAGAGAAGTGGTTGTCTTGGAGATGTGGAAGCTGGGGACTAACTAGGAAGGGATATGAGGGAGCTTGCTGAGGTAATGGCAATGTTTTCTATCTTGTAAGGACTTTGAATTACATAAATATATGTATTTGTCAAAATTCATTTAAAAGTACATTTAAGATTTGTGCATTTCATTGTATGTTAATATTGTCCAAAAGCTCTAAAATAATATTGAAATCTAGTTAATCATATGATGATGTGTCCAGTATGAAGTGTACTTATGTCTACAACCTTGAAATGTATTAAAAATATGATAGATGAGTAGAGGAATAATAGTTGGATAAATATGTGTTAAAGCAAATGTAGCATAATTTTAACTGTAAAATCTAGCTGAGTATGTGGAAGTTAACTGAATGATTCTTTTAAGTTTTATATATGTTCAAAAATTTTGTATTATTTTGGGAAAATGAAAACAGATGTATTTAATATAACTGGATTGGTATAATAAAAGTGGCAAGAACACAATGCTAAGATATAGATGAGGGATAAATAAGGCTAACTGAGAAGCCATGGGTGAGAGAATATTACAATAGGGTTAGACAAGCAAAGAAAGAGGGATAAAAGGAAAAAGACACTGAAGCATCAGATAATATATCTATGTGTGGGTAGTACTGCAACCAGTGTGGTGCTTCATATCTGAGGAAGTGAGTTGTGAAATTTGCTAAAGATTAAAAGTATCCTTCAAGACATTTATGGTGGAGAGAAAAATAGGAAAAAACTGCTGGTTAAATTTGTAATGATAGCTGGTGAAGGATAGATGTTGCACTGGTAAAGAATATTGGGCTCTTCCTGGGGGAAGGGGGCCTAATGAAGGTTTTTATTTTATTATTTTATTTATATCTTTGTGTTTTAATGATCATGCTAAAAGCTGTGATAAGTTACTTTGGAAATAATGAGCTGTATGAGTACGATTGGAGAGAGACTGGAGGTAGGGAGATCATTATCTAGTTTAGTAATGTGTTGTCAGGAAAAATGGTCCATTTGATAAACACATGAAATACCCCAGGTTTGCAGGCATAAGATGACAAAGCTTCAACTAAAGTAGTAGAAATGCTGATGTAAATCAGACAGTCCCTGATAACTGATTAACTATAGAGAGCAGAGTAATTCTGACAACTAAAATTTGAAGCCAAGTTAGATGGAAGTACTAATAGTAGGGTATAGTCTAGATATTAACAGGTTTTTTTTATAGTAGGAAATATAATTACCTGTGTTGAATTATAGAACTTTTTATTTAATAAGTATACCATGTATTTCAGCCTAGAAATATTTAATCCCAGAAAAATAGGATTTTTATATTTCATATCTAAAAGTTGCTTTTTTCATATGGATAATTTTTCTTTGAGGAAATAATATACACATAAAAGTTAAATTTTAAAAAATGGGTATTTTAGAGCATATTTAATTTTTTCAATTACTTTCTTTTGTATTTCTTAAAATAATAAAATAAGGTTTATTTACCTGTCCTGGGATTTTTTCTTTATCTTGTACACTAGAGAACTAGTTCCAAACTTCAGTAAAATTATAAATAAAAATCACATATTAAGAATTAAAAGTATGTCGGAATTTTATGCTGATATTTAAAAAAGTCACTTTGAGCACATCTCATCATTAACAGGTTAAAGGTGGGAAAAAAGGGTAGAAGAAAGATCACCAATTTTGGAATTACACAGATACCTAGATTTAAAGTCTACCTTAATTTTAACTACTTACTAAAAGGTAAAAATAAGAAATTTCTTAACCTCTGTCAAAATCAGAATGATCAAGAATATACTCTCAACCTAAATTTGCTGTAAAATGTAAATGAAATTTTGTATATAATGGTGCTTGGAAGTTAGTAAAGCACATGTTATTGGGGGGGTGTTGGGACAAGATGGCAGAATGGGAAGATCCTGGACTCCCCTCCTTCCACAGACACACCAAAATTACAACAACACATACAGCAACTATTTCTGAGAATGACCTGAAAACTATCAGAAAAGATTTTCCACAACTAAAGATAAAAAGAGGAAGCCACATTGAGATGGTCAGGAAGGGTGCAGATGCAGTCTGCCTGGGACCCACACCCCCAACACTGGAAACCAGGGACAGGAATGATATCACATTTGTGGTGGTCCTCCCTGAGAAACAAAGACTCGAAACCCTACATGAATCTCCTGAACCCTGGGGACTTGCACTGGGAAGACAAGCTCCCACAATGTTAGACTTTGAAAACAAGCAAGCTTATGTCCAGGAGAGGCAGAGGGGTATAGAAAACCAAAATTTGCTCTTAAAGGTGCATGCAAAACTCACTTTCTCTGAGACCCAACACAGAAAAAAGCACCTGAGTCATACTGAGGGGATTTATTGATTAATTTTAAGGTGTGTTTCTGAGGGACTGGGAGCTGTTAGAACTTTCTCTGGGTATAGAGGAACTGGCAAGGGCCAGTCATTTTTGTTTGTTTGTTTTTCCATCATCCTCTACCTAGCTGACCCTGTGCTGGTAGGTGTCATTTCTGACTCTCCCCACGTAACTTACTTGCACAATTCAACCCACCCCAGGTTCACCTGTGGACCTGACAAAGGCAGTGCTCCTCCAAAGTGGCCACCTACCAGACCCAATAACCACTTTCAGCTGTCAGCAGAGACCATCCAAAGCAGCTCCTTTCACCACCAGTCCTGGCAGGCACACTTGATTGGCAGTACAGCCTATCCAAGGTGGCTCTCCACCCTGACAGACTTGGCAGGTGCCCTTGACCAGCGCTGATATTTCCCTGAAGGTGATCTCACACCAGGAGCCAGTCACACACAACAGAGTGCATGCAACATTTGTGACTAGGCCTTTCAGCCAGATGCATGGCAGGTCAGTCCCACACACTAGGTATATCCACAGCAATCACAGCCCAACCACAACATGAGGGCACATGCAGCCCACACAGGAGAAAATCCTGGGTCACCTGGTTCTGGCAACCAGGCAGGACAGTGCTACTGGGTCTGATAGGACACCTCTACTCAAAACCACTCTTTCAAGACCAAGAGATGTAGCTGATCTACCTAACGCATAAGAACAAACACAAAGAGTTAGGAAAAATTAGACAAAGGAATATGTTGAAAATGAAAAAACAAGACAAAGCTTCAGAAAGAAAAAATAGCTAAATAAAATGGAGATAAATGATCTTCCAGGAAAAAGGGTTCAAAGTAATGGTCATAAAAATGTTCACTGAGCTCAGGAAAAGATGAAGGAACACAGTGAGAACTTCAATAAAGAGATAAAAATATATATATATATAAAAACTATACTAGAGGGAGTCAACAGCAGATTAGATGTTGCAGAAGAATGGATCAGTGTAAAGGACCCAATCAGGATAGTAAAAAGAAAAAAGAAACCAAAATATGAGGACAGTTTAAGGGAGCTCTGAGACAACACCAAGCATACTAACATTAGCATTATAAGCTTCCCAGAAGAAGAGAGAGAAAAAGGGACAGAAAAACTATTAGAAGAAATAATGGTGAAAACATCCCTAAACTGGTGCAAGAAAGAGACATTCAAGTCCAGGAAGCACAGAGAGTCTCACAGATGAACCTATACCATGACAAAATTATATAATCATCTCAATAGATGCAGAAAAAGCTTTTGACAAAATTCAACATTCATTTAAGATACAAAAACTCTCAACAAAGTGAGTGTAAAGGGAATATACCTCAACATAATAAAAGTTATATGTGACAATCCCACAGAAGCATCATACTCAATGGTGAAAAGCCAAAAGTATTTACTCTAAGATCAGGAAGAAGATAAGGATGCCCACTCTTTCCAGTTCTATTCAAAATATTATTGAAAGTCCTAGCCACAGCAGTCACACAAGAAAAAAGAAATAAAAGGCATTCAAATTGAAAGGAAGTAAAACTGTCACTGTTTACAGATGACATGATACTATATTTAGAAAACCCTAAAGACTCCACCAAAAATATTGGAGCTTATGAATTCAGTGAAGTAGCAAGATATAAAATTAAAGTACAGAGATATGTAGTGTTTTCATACACTAATAATGTTCTATCAGAAAGATAAATGAAGAAAACAATGTCATTACAACAGAATCAAAAAGAATAAAATACCTAGAAAAATTTAAGCTAAAACATGAAAGATCTGTACTATGAAATCTATAAGACACTGATGAAATTGAAGACAATACAAAAAAATTGAAAGATATAATGTGCTCATGAATTGGAATAATTAATATTGTTAAAATGTCCATACTACCCAAAGCAATCTATGGATTCAATGAAATCCTTACCAAAATACCAATGGCATTTTTTCACAGAACTAGAACAAATAATCCTAAAGTTTGTAGGGAATCACAAAAGACCCAAATAGCCAAAATAATCCTAAGAAAGAAGAAAAAGACTGGAGGTATTATGCTCCCTGATTTCAAAGTATACTACAAAGTTATAGTCATCAAAACAGCATGGCAGTGGCATAAAAACAGAAACATAGATCAATGGAACTGGATAGAGAGCTCAGATATAAACTTACACTTATATGCTCAACTAGTCTATGACAAAGTAAACAAGAATATACCATGGGGAAAAGACAGCTTCTTCAATAAATGTCTTGGGAAACTGGGCAGCCATATGCAAAAGAATCAAACTGGATCATTTTCTTACACCATATACAAAAATAAACTCAAAATGTATTACAGACTAAAGTGTGAAACCTGAAACCATAAAATCCTAGATGAAAATGTGAGCAGTATGCTTTTTGACATCAATCTTAGCAATATTTTTTTTTTGTATATGTCTCCTCAGGCAAGGGAAACAATAGTAAAAATAAACAAAAGGGACCACGTCAAAGTGAAAAGCTTTTGCACAGGGAAGGAAACTATCAACAAAAAGAAAGACAACCTACTGAATGAGAGATGATACTTGCAAATGATATATTCAATAAGGAGTTAAAATCCAACCTACATGAATCCAAATCATAGAATTCAATATCAAAAACACAGCCTGGGCTTCCCTGGTGGTGCAGTGGTTGAGAGTCCGCCTGCCGATGCAGGGGACACGGGTTTGTGCCCCGGTCCAGGAAGATCCCACAAGCCACGGAGCGGCTGGGCCCATGAGCCATGGCTGCTGAGCCTGAGCGTCCGGAGCCTGTGCTCCCCAACAGGAGAGGCCACAACAGTAAGAGGCCCACGTACCACAAAAAAAAAAAAAAAAAAAAAAACACACAGCCTGATTAAATAATGTGCAGAGGACCTGAACAGACATTTTTCCAAAGAAGACATATGAATGACCAGAAGACACATGAAACAATGGTCATATCACTAATCATCAGGGAAATGCAAATGAAACTCATGAGATTTTGAGATCTTACACCTGTCAGAATGGCTCTCATCTAAAATACAACAAATAACACATATTGGTGAGGATGTGGGGAAAAGGGAACCCTTGTATACTGTTTTGAGGAATGTAAATTGGTGCAGCTACTATGAAAAACAATATGGAGTTTCCTCAAAAAATTAAAAATAGAACTTCCATATTACTCAGCAATTTCACTTCTTGGTATTTACCTGAGGAAAATAAAAACACTAAATCAAAAAGATATATGCATCCCTATGTTCATTGCAGCATTATTTACAATAGCCAAGATATGGAAACAACTTAAGTGTCCACAGGTAGATGAATGAATAAAGAAGATGCAGTATACATATACAACCAAATAATACTAATCCATAAAAAAATGAAACCTTGCCATTTCAAAAGCATTGATGAATCTAGAGGATAATAGGCTAAGTGAAGTAAGTCAGAAAGAGGAAGAGAAATATTCACTTATATATTTACTCTAAGGAAAAAATCAAATGAACAAACAAAACAAAAACAGGCTCATAGATACAGAGAACAAATAGCTGGTTGCCAGAGGGGAGGGAAGTGGAGGGTTGGGCAACATAGGTGAAGAGAATTAAAAGGAAAAAACTTCAAGGTAAAATAAACATCACAGGGATGTAATATACTATATAAGGAATTTAGTCAATAATACTATAATAATATTGTATGGTTATATATGGTTACTAGAGTTAACTGCTGTCATCATTTCATAATGTGTTTAAATGTGAAATCACTATGTTGTACACCTGAAATTAATATAATATTGTACATCAACTATACTTCAATCAAAATATGTGTATAAATCATTGATGAAATAATTTTATCATTCCCAAATGATCAATTACTAAGGATAAATAACAGATTCACAATAATTCTTTTTTCTTGAGGAGTACTTCTGGGAAAGTTATTCAGGTAATGGCAATCTTTTGTTTACAGTTTCCCTTTAAAATCTTCCAAAGATTATAAATAAAGGAGAATTTCATAGTTATACAAAGTTTATATTGATAAATAGTATATATACACACACATACATGTGATTTTTCATTTTGGATATTTACTAAAATTAGCTAAATAGGTTGTAATTTAAGTATGGCAGATATTTACTGAAAGCCTACTCTAAATAACAATGCTTTCTGATGTTAAGAATGTAAAGTTCCTGTCTCCAAGTTGCTTATAATTTAGAAAAGGGAATTAATCTATTATATTAGAACAAATATGCTCATGAATTTATACTTGTAGTTCTGAATATTTGTTAACAATGCCTCAGATCCAAGATATGTATTGATTTCTATTTAAGCTCAGGCATGAATTTGAATTGTATTTGCTATGGGAAGAATATGTAAGGATTCAATCAAATTGTTAGTGAGTCATCATCTACATTGTAATCAGAACTGCTCTAACTTATTACATGATATAATATAATACTTTGAGGTAGAATTATTATCTTCATTTTAGAGATGTGGAAGTTACATGTGAATATAGTATTACCAAATTTGTGAATATTCAAACACTGTCAAACCATGGAAACATCAATGGTATACTTTATAAATATGTAAAAAGTGGGGAAATGTCAGGTTTGCTAATAGTTTAATTCTAAACAAAATCCGTACTCTCCAAAAAGTATAGGGCATAAAACAAGTAAAATAATCTATGGAGGAAAAAATCAGGATACAAAAGAAAAAGGAGGCTTCTGCTTGATAGAGAATGGAAGACACTCCAAAGTGCCCTCTAATTAAAATACCAGTAAATCTGGGCAAATTGCAATAATAACATTAATTTTTTGCATTGCTGGACTTGAAAGTAAGAAAAAACTCCAAGAAAAAAACTTCAGCCAAATAGCTGAAGAACAGTGAGGTGAAACCTGGGATAGAGTTTGCTACCCGAGTACAAAAGATAGCATTTCCTTGGAGTGGATGTCCACACCTACAGTAAGATCTAGAGCATCTGCTTTGGGCCTAACATGAGGTGGGAGAATGATCCAGAGACTTTGCATTAAGCCTGGAGCATTGAAGAAGACTGATAAAGCTGTATGTCACTGGTGGCCCTGGTTCTTTGTTAAAACTGACTTATGCTTGCTAGAGGAAAGTGTGAAAAGATTTTAATGTAAAATGGAACCCAAAAATATGAAATAGATAATCTCACGCATGCTCCCTGAGGGAGATAACACAAGAACCGAGAAACTGATTTCCCACAAATGCCTGATTTAAAGACCAAAATTTACCAATGACCGTCTGCCAAGAATCTCTCCCCATCCTCAAGCCAATAAACTAACTTCTTGGACTCTGGCTGGAGTCTGCCCTCTTTGCATTCCTTGCCCATAAATACAGCCTGCCCCAAACCCTCAGTGGATGAGCCTGTAGCTTGCTAGAGATTGCATCTCCAGAATTGCAATTCCTCTGCTATTCCTGGTGTCAGAAACAACAAACAATAGACTTAGACTCTCAAGCTTTTAGATGTTGGAGTTATTAGCTACAGAATATAAAATAAACCTGTGAAATATTTAAAGAAATAATAGATTAAATTTTTCAAAAAGCATGTAAGATGAGAACATCAGCAACATTATCATATATATCTCAGAAAAATTCGAAGAGAAGTTTCATAAATGGACAATGTTGAAATTACAAATTTGCAGGGGCCTCTGCTAAGTATGGATTAGCTTGTATCAAATAAGCTATCTCCATAAGAATAACTATAAAGTGATAGTCTTAGAATACAAAATTTAGCTGTTTGAAAACATTAGAGATTAAAAAAAATGATATCAAACACTTAGGAAGACAAATCCCAGATAGAAGGGATGAGAATTGAAATGAGGCCAACATCCTTTGCCATTTTCCCCTTGGGAAATGGCTGATTCACAGGCAGCACTAGGCTGAGAGTCCTTGAAGCACTTGTTGGCCCAGGCTTGTTGGTAGCCTTATGCAGCTGGGGAGACACTAACTGTAGTTCAGGGCAACCAAGGTAGTCAGGACTTTAGACTCAGAAAAAAGAATGACAAGGCATAATTGCTTGTCTTCTGGGCACTTACTAATTTGTAAGACATATACAAGGAGAGACAGAAATCCAGGCAGAAAATGGAAGCTAAGATGCTAAAAAATTAGAACTGGTTCTTCTGAGGTGAAAATAAAATGGCATTCAGGGCCCAGTAAAGACCAATGACCTTGGTATACATACAGAAAACAAACAAGGAGTAGGGCGACCCTCACAGATACTACATCTTAGCCTCAAATTATCTAATGCTTGTTTGGAAGAAGGTGTTTTGCTCTTACTTAAGTGTCTGTCAAAAGGAAAGTTATCTCTGAGAGAATTTAAGGTTGTCCATAGCCTCTATATATTCTCATACACAGTATTCATCATTCTCTCCAAAACTGCCAGGTATGCTATGCTACATACTAGATGTTTACAGCAAACTTGTAAAATATTTAAATTATTCCTTATAA
Source organism: Lagenorhynchus albirostris (assembly GCF_949774975.1). Classification (NCBI taxonomy): domain Eukaryota; kingdom Metazoa; phylum Chordata; class Mammalia; order Artiodactyla; family Delphinidae; genus Lagenorhynchus; species Lagenorhynchus albirostris. Next base: position 35,511,219 of record NC_083112.1, on the reverse strand, counting down.
AATAGACAAAATGAGAAAAACACCTCAGAAGCTATTTCTATTGAACTTTATGCCAAATACTGTAGGCAATTAGTTCAAGAAACTGAAATAAAATATGTAATAATTGGAAAAATAGCAAACTAATATGTCACTCTTCAGCAGTATATTTGATGATTAAATACATAAAAAATTGAAATTACAAAAATATTCAATTTCATTACTAAAAGGAGAAATATAAATGTAATGACAAGAATACAGGGTTCATTATATTATTTTTTCTACTATTATGCTAAAATTTTTAATAATAAAAAGGGTTTTTAGACAGAAAATTTGTTGACAAGGCCCTAAAAATGGCACTATTTCCATAATTTAGTGCTACTATAAATTCTTAAAAATTTTCAAGAAAGAAATCAGCTCATATGTCACAAAAGCTTTACCTTCCCACCCAGTAATTTTCCAGCCAGTTATCTGTATAAACACTCAAAGCTTAGGAAAAACTCTTAACGTATGCAGATACTAGTGATGGTGTTATTTATAGAAAATAAAATGGATTATTCCACCAAAGTGTTTTATAATAGGATTAAGCTCAAGTAAACCATGGCATTTTTAATGTGAATAAGAATTAGTAAGGTACTTGAAATGATGTATTTAAAAAATTTAATGAAATATAAATTTACACATATAATATAGTTAATAAATAAAAGCAACAAAATAATAATTCTTAGGTATGTTAATAAATCTAAATATGCCTATATTTAGATACCAGAGTGAGAGAGATGAAGACAATTGTAAATAGGTAATCTCTGTATAAATGTAGATATAGAGTTATGTCTGTATACAAACATGTATACACACACACACACACACACACACACACACATGCACATTTACAGAGAAATTTGGAAAAGAAAATATGCCACTCTGTTAACAATGGTAACAATGATTATATTTAAGTTATAAGCTCACAGTTGGTTTTCCTTTTCTTATCTATACTACTGTATATTTACCAGGTTTTCAATATATGTTCATAATTAGAATGAAATAAAATGAATCTTCAAAAAATACAATTTCTATGAGTACAAAACCAAATTATTTTTACTTGCATGGAATTTTCTAATAATCAACCAACATCAGAAAATAAATTCAATAGACTTTTTGATACAAATATTTTCCAGTAACCAATAGCACCAAATTTTATTTCATAACTTACATGAATCATACATTAGTGTGAGACATTTCAAGCACTTGAGAATAAGCAATTAGTGTTTTACTTTTAACTCAACCTTCTAAAGGATTTATGATGATTCCTATGTGATTTGTAATAAAATTCTTACCAAAATGAAAGCATATTTATTGGTACAATTTACTGCATTGTTTTAAATCTGCATTTGATTTCAGTTGAAAACATTTAAAAAATTTGTCCTCCTAATAAAAATAGTTTTTAAAAATTCATTGACTTTTTCCGTATTTAATTTTATGTCCCCTCATTTTTCATTCATAGTAGAACAAACATTAATAAATATATTAATCATTTTAATTGTCCTTAAATATGCTATAAATTACTACATCGTTAAAAACTTATTTTTCAGTATTTTCCAGTATGGCAGCGAATTAAATCATACTTTCCAAGAGATACTGCTAACTTCATTTAGGACTTGATTCTTTTCTCTCATACAATTCATGTGATTCCCAACTCTTAAATGTTGTTTGTATTGGTATAAAAGGCATTTAATTTCTACATAATGCTAATCATATAAATTCCACTGATATGAATATCTTGTTGTCCTATCTTCTTCCCTATGTCACATTACTATTATGTCATAGAACCACTATAGTCCATGCCTCCAAAGTTCCTAGATGGCTTGGCCTTAGTCCATAATGTGATAAGGAAAGTCAGCCCAGGTTGCTGCTGAGTTCTCTGATGGTTTCTTTGGCACTGAACAAGCATGTTGGAATGCTGTGTATTAGTTTAGCCTCTTTACATTTAATCACTGTAATTGTTGCAGAAACACAATACAGTATTGAGAAAAGATAAATTAGACTAGAGATTTTAAGTGACATTCGTGGATTTGAACAGGCATCTCTCTGATCGCAAAGACTACTTTCTTCACTCGGAACATCACCTGCTTTCTATGATGTCTAGATTTCAATTCAGAATCTATCATTCTTATCCTTTCCCTGAAATCTGCTGTGTCTTTCCTCTACTACCATGTGGCTTTCATTTCTCCACTGGCTATATTTCAGCCATAAAGGATTTCTCTCCATTTTTAAAGATATCACTCTTCTTTAGCTGTAAACCCTCACATTTGATTTATCTCTAGTCTGGAATTCACCACCACACCTACTCTGCTGCTCCAGTAATGTGTTAAACTAATGTCTAATAATTCTTTAGATTTCAACTAAAAACAGCAACAACAACAAACACTTTCTCTATACTTCTCTACTCTTCTAGACTAGACTAGGTTGGCTCCCAAGCATTATACTGATTTCACTCACAATTCCATTCCTGTAACACTCATTTTATTCACAAATATTTTGTTTACTATTTGCTTTCCTAGAGTAACTTGGAAGCTTTGTGAGGTAGGGGTAATATTCATAATGTTCACAAGTTCTTAACACAGAGCCGGCACAAAATAGATGTGCAAAAAGTGCATCATTATAGGATGCATGTATGTGTGGATATAAGAAGAAAGGAGGGGAAAGGAGAGAAAAATGCTCTGAATTTTCTTAATATTTACAGAAAATCTGCAAGAGTTGTACTCATAGTTTATCAATCCCATAAAATATCATACAAATCCCAGTAACTGTGGAGCTGAAGAGGAATTCAATAAAATGTTTACATAGCCTTATGAGGCACAATATGAATATGTAAATAATTCCAAAAAGCACACTAAATATTGCATATCATTGTATTGTATTGTAACATACTGTATTATACTGTATTGCATTATTTTTCAAATTAGTCATGCAAAGTAAATTCCAATGTTTTGCTATATTTTTTTCTTTTGATTTCCCTGCCTCTTCTTACATTTTAATTTTCCTCATTACCTTTAAAGAAAAGAAAACACAATTTTAAGATAAAATCTTAATGCCTATTTAGAGAGAGCACAAGTTAATAAGGTGTAGAAAACAGCTTTTAAGCAGTAAAAGCACAATGCAAATACAAGGGATTAACTTGAAAATGTCCTAGTTGTTCTTTAAATCTCTTGAAACTGGTAAAGTTTCTGCTGCAGCAGGAAAAGTAGGTTCTCTGAGGTTTGGTAATGTCAGATTTTTATCTAAGTTATGGGATATATTTAATATCCAATTCATAGAGTGCAGAGGATATGGTAAGAATTCCTAAAATTTCCTTCAATTTTTTTTCTATTTTGTTGCTGATTTAATCAGGAATATCTTTTTAAATCCCTTGTTTTGTCACACGCTTTTAATCTTCTGGACTACTGGATAAGTGGAACAATAGCTAAATAATTAGTAGTGTTCAATTATAAAATGAAAGATTCAAAATCCCTAAGAAAGTTCAATTTCTTAAAAATTTCTTCAGCCTCAAAAGACTGCTGTGTAAAATTAGACAAATTCAAATGCTGACAAAGAGCTTAACTCAAAAGACCCCCCCATACTCGTATTATTTTATGCTATGGTAATTGTATTTAAAGTCGTTAAATTTAAAATTTTAAATTAGTCATGTCTTTTGGCTCTTCATAGCATAGTGATTTTTATACTAATGTTAATTTGTTGTTTATTGCTCAGTCCTAGTCACTGGCTGGCCTGATTTCATCAATGTTCTTTCTTTATTTTTTCAATGATATGTGCATATTTACAAATGGAATTTATCTTATACAGGCATTCATTCTGTAGAATGCAGTGTTCTTGAAAAGTAAATGTCATTCATTAGACCTTAAAATTTGATAAACATATATAACATCATTGTTCTTTTATTGATATTTACTTTTATAGGTAAAATGAACTTATTAAGATGTTACAATAGGGCTTCCCTGGTGGTGCAGTGGTTGAGAGTCTGCCCGCCGATGCAGGGGACACGGGTTTGTGCCCCAGTCCCGGAGGATCCCACATGCCGTGGAGTGGCTGGGCCCGTGAGCCATGGCTGCTGGACCTGAGCGTCTGGAGCCTGTGCTCCGCAATGGGAGAGGCCACAACAGTGAGAGGCCCGCGTACCGCAAAAATGTTACAATAAAGTTTGCATGCTTCTGCTCCAAGAGATGGCAAATTATATCACGTGCTGTGTGTTATTTAGTATTTATTACTCTCATAAGGACTACATGGATACAGGTTAATAGATTTGTTTTCTAAGCTTGAAAAACATTTTTGGGGACATTTCAATATAATTTCTGGCTATTTTTGAGAGAGATTTGTATCTAAGATATTTTGTTTCACCACTTTATAAAAGAGGGTGTTAAGCACTATATCATTTAGGGGGGAAATTTTTGACTTGGTCTCTTAAATAATAACATTAAAGAAAAAGCTAGAAGTGGAGAGAGACAGGGAAGGAGGGAGATTGATGCCATTTCCTTAGTTCTTAAAGTGTCAAGTCATTTACCCTTTTTAACTAATAGTTAAGCTCTTGAATATATATGTTAATATTTTAATGCTCGTTTAATGTGATAATCACGAGAAATCCATAGCCCAGCAAACAGGAGTAAATCTTCAAAAAATTAAACTAGTGAAAATCATTTTATAGCCACAGATATCTTCTTGGCAAATAAAAAATGGGAAATGTATGTTGTTCTCTATTGATTACCTGAATTGTTTCCCTTTGCCTCCTATTTTGGGATCTCACTTCACAGTAGTTGAGGTAAGTTCTGTTGCTTCCTCCTGATTCTTTAACAACAGAGTTCCTTTAACAGAGCTTGAATATGTGGTCATACTCTATGTTTGCCAACTGTATTTTGTACATGTATAATAAATGTATTATGGATAATTATGTCACCTATTAGACGCAAACATAGGACACTTACATTATTTGTCTTGTGTACTTGTTCAGGAAAATTAAGACACATAAAAAAGGCTAAAGAGAACAAACATTCATGGAGATTTTCCCACTAACTATAGAAAAGTAAGAACAAAACCTTCGTATGTATGTATTTGGTCTTAAATCATTCACTTCCTTGTAAGAGTAAAAATGGTAAAAAAAAATTTAAATTTGTAAATGATACCTGCCATAGTCAGTACACCCATTTATAATTGTCTACTTCTTTATCTGGCTTCTGTATGAGATTCTAAACCCCTCAAAAGCAGAGACTCGCTCCTTCATAATATTACTCTCAGCAAGCATGTGGCTGGCAGATTACATTTCCTTTACTTAGAATAGAAATACATGTTTCAGTATATTCAACAAATTATTTGGCCCGTGTTTTCTAGGTACTTTTAATCTCTTTTTCATTTCATATGAAGTCTTGTACATAATGCATGAGATAAAACATTTAAAGATGAGTAAGAAGCAGAAGCAGCAACTACAGATTGAAAAAATGGAAAACTGAGAGGTGTCTTAACTTTTCCCTAAATCTTAAATCTTAATGAATAAAGCTGTGATTCTGTGAAGTTTGTTGGTATTACACAGGTTACAACTGTAAAATCACGTCATGGTGTGATACAGTGTGTGTATTACTAAAGATCTAGAACTAAATACCTTTGTTGTTATCCATTCCTCCCACTGCATACAGAGTTCCAACTGTAGATTTTCTAGGTTTAGTTCTTGGACTTTGCATTAAAGTTCTTCTTTCTGGCAATAGATGGTATTTCATTGCTTCCAGAATCAGCTTTTGACATTCCAGATCATTCTTAAATAATGTATGGTTTTCTAGGTCAGCCAATATCTGTGAATAATGCACAATCACTGTTAATAATGATTTTTATAGAGATGAGCATAAGCTATCAAATGAAAAGTAGAAGAGGGATGTAAAATATAATAAGAATTAATTACACTGACAAATAAATATGAGTAAAATGCATGGCTTCCAAGAGAAACAGAACAGATATTATTTTTGATTCCATATTATTTATTATCATTTTACCACACAGAGTATAAAGGTACTTCTAAAGATCACATTTTCAATTCCCTTTCCTTTTCAAGAAAGCTGTTCACAAGTCAAATATAGTTGCCTATTTGGCCATAAACATGTCTGGTGAAGTAAATTAAAAAATAAAGTTCAACAAATTAAGTCCTAACAAGCCTATCATAAATATTCACATATTTACTTTAAGATGTTCCAAGTATAGTTTAAATCCCTTTCAAACCGAAAAAAAATCTCAATAAAAATAAAAATTTATGCCCGTAACATCTTTTTAATTATGCAAGCAGTTGAAAAGCTGTACATCAGGCAAAGTAATAGTTTCTAGCCATGAAACTAAAAAAAATTTACCAAAAATGCAGCACCTGAGGGAATAATAGAGTGAGACCAGAGTTTTAAGTTCTATTATATCTCCCTTTTACTACAGAAGGTTATCATCTCCACAAATTATTTTCTGTACATTTCTTTGAATGTAACCAAAGTATCTTTAATTTTCCTCTCTCTGTCCCTCTTTAGATTTTCTTTTTCCTTGACTGTTTCAGTATCACATTCTCTTCTTTTGTTCATGAATCCTGTTTTACTTCAAGTGAGTTAAATCTATCATATGGATTTACAAAATTAATAAGTAGAAAATTTAACATTGACTCACTGACCTTTTCGTCTACATTGATAAGACACTGTACCACATTGGTACACAAATTTATTGAGTGAATAAATTAATAAATGATAGCAGCATATAATTAATTGATTTTAACACTATAATTTGAATCTTAATTAAATAAAGTTATTTAACCATTGTAATAAATAAATTACTGGTGGAGATGTCAGAAAGAATATAAAAACACATAAGATACTCATATATATAAGAGGTGGGAAAGATAACAGAATGGCTCTTAGGCTGAATAAGGAGTATAACATATTAGAATTACCAGATACTTTGGAATATAGAAGGGAAGATGTTTAGTTAAAGTCTTGCTTATGCTTCTCTTCTTATATATTAAAACTTTAGTTGCCTTCCTACCCATTTCTTTCTTTTTTAAGGGACTACTATTTTACTTGTAAGATATTAATGAATAGAAACCTTAATGAAATAGAGTTGGGGGCTCAGAGGGGGAGCTCTCATACTCTGAGACAATAGTAGAGCCAATAAAAAGAAGAAAGACTCGCCTTCTTTCATGGCAAGGACTCAACCCATGAAAAGCCAGGAACGAACTCATTTGTTTGCTTAAGGAAACTATTATAGTTTTTAAAATTCAGTAAGATAATATATACATTGATGATAAAGCTGAGGCTAAAAACATTGATTTTATCATCTTTTTGGATAGCTAAATATTTATATATTTCTAAACACTCATACAATGTATATAAGGACTATTTCAAAATGTTTATGGATAATATACAGTTATAAAGAAATGTATGGAATCCTGTAAAAATAAAGTATCAGAGCAGAGTCAACTCTGAGTGCCTAGGTTTAAAATACTTTCAAGTAATAATTTCTAAAAGGAAATGAATTTCTCAATGTTGATAGATGTATGCATAAAAATATATTACATATTATTTATTTTAAAGTATATCCTAGAACTTGAAAAAGAATACATACATATATATTTATAACTGAATCACTTTGCTGTATACCTGAAACTAACACAACATTGCTAATCAGTTATACTCCAATTTAAAATAAAAATTTTAAAAAGATGCAAATTCAAAAAAAGAAAAAAAAAAGAACTCCTTAGACCTAGAACTTAGATCTCAGACTCCCTAGACCTCACTGCATGTGTGGCAGTCCACTTGGTCTTGAGTAAGGCTTGTCTTAAGTTTCAAAATCTCCATTTATGGGCAAACACCTCCTCTCCAGGCCTCTTCAAAGCCCACCTGGGCCTCACATGTCTGCACGTATTATAAATGGTTAAGAAACAGAGAAGAAGCCAACAGATCACAAACTTTTACATAGAGAGGTCAGCAGAAGGATCAACCATTAGAAAGACAGTGAAGTTGGTTTTGAATGAGTTTAAAGCATCTCTGCTTCATTCTCTCTCCAACTATCCAAACCACACTTCCTGGGGCTCATGAGTAAGGTGGGCTGGCACTCCTCCCCTGTGTCCCCTTCATCCCATCAGGAGGCTGCCAAGTTTGCTCTGGCAGGAACCACACCCACCAACTTCTCCCTGTTTAGTATCTCTGTTCCGCCATCCCCAAATGTCAACTGTCTAATCTGATGAACAGTTTCTAAATGTGAGAATGCCTTACTCAGGAAACACATGGTTTATTTAACTCGAGCCTTCTGAAGACAGTGGCCCTGTTTTTCTTGTTTCTCCCAATAAAAATCAGCTCATAGCAAGCCAAAAAAAAAAAAAAAAAAAGATCTGGAAGATATACAATATAAAATTAAAACTTATACTTTATTTCTGTAAAATGACAGATATTCTGTACTTAAATGATATTTTCCATTTTATTAACAAATCATTTTGTAAAATTTCTTAACTTTAGTGTACCCAATCATTTGAAAAAGTTATTTATTTTGAAAAAAATTGAATTCTTCATAATCTCTGTACTTATTAGTGTGTGTTTTCAAACTATTACTTGTAACTATTTCTCACTTATGAGTACTATATGACTTGTGTCTGTATTTCATCTCCCCTGACATTTTTTAGGATTATTCCATCCCAAATTCAGGCACAAGTTCGGAATAATAAGATGGTTAAGTTATCCTTTAAACTTGGACTATCTTTAGATTTTCTGCAATGATCCAAGATTAACACAAATTTTTCTCCTCACTATACAATGGAAGTTAGTTTTGTTTTTTACATTCTTAAATTTTTGAATAAAATTAAACTACTGTAACAGTTCCTCTGCTTGTTCCACTTAGAAAAAATATCAATATGTTTCAATAATGGTATACTACTTTGAAACATAGTCATGTTTATGTACAAGAATTTGTACAGTAATTGTCTATAAATCAGATTTTATTCTTAGGATATTATATACTAATACCCTTTCCAGTCAAAGATAATTATAGTACAACTTAGTTTACAAGAAAAATGTCCTTGGAAGTTTGTCAATATCTTCACTGTTAGATATGTTCTTACGCTTGGGATAAAAATTGACTATGTCCCTATGAGTTAATTGTGCATTAAACCTCAAGAAAAGATCTCACTATGTGCAAAATAATGTTTCAGAATATTTTGTCATGTAGAAAATATGTCAGAAATAAGAATATCCTTAGACTTAATATGAAGGACAGCATAGGGTGTATTAACGATTAAGACTGTAAAATTCTAGGAAGCTGATCCATCCGAGGATCCATGTCAGCTAGGCAGTCACTTTGCAAATATGATCTACCTCTCTATAACATTGGTAGTTTATCTTTGTGAGTAAATAATGACCATCAAGTTGTAGGGTAAACCTATAGTGGCAGAAGAGAACTGGGTCAATAAACATATATGCAAATCTTGTGTATGATATTCAGAAATGACTAACATAAAATACTAGAATAATATATCCCTTAATAGCTAGAATACTCAATAGTAACTTTGTTAGTTCCAGTTGCCAGAAATGTTATAAATTTTTAATTAGAATAAGGATGTTCTTTGAAATTGTTTATATTAAACATTATTACTTTATTTTTGTACATTCTTCTTAAAGTTTACTGGCTTTATCACTAACTTCACTTTAATTAGGAAAAAATGAAAAGAAATACAATTATTTAAACAATACTTCTTTCAAATGACCATTACATTTGTTATTAAAATACAAATAGTTTTGATTGTTAATGGTTTGAGGAGTTGAACCACATATTAGCACCATAAAAATATTTAATGCGGAGGACCTTTAAGATGACAGAGAACTAAGATGTGGAGATCAAATTCCTCACCACAAATATATTAAAAATGCATCTATATGTGGAACAACTCCTACAGAACACCTACTAAACGCTGGCAAAAGACCTCAGACTTCCCAAAAGGCAAGAAACTCCTCACATACCTGGGTAAGGAAAAAGAAAAAACAGAGACAAAAGAATAGGGATGGTACCTGCATCTCTTAGAGGTAGCTGTGAAGGAGGAAATTTTTCCACACACCAGGAAGCCCCTTCACTGGCGGAGATGGGGATTTGGGCAGGAAGCGGTGCTTCGTACTGACGGAGGAGAGAGCAGCAACAGGGATGCAGAGGACAAAGTGGAGAGATTCCCGCAAAGAGGATCAGTGCCAACCAGAACTCACCATCCTGAGAGGTTTTTCTGTTCACCTGCTGGGGTGGGTGGGGGCTGGGAGCTGAGGCTCAGGATTTGGAGGTCAGGTCCAAGGGAGAGGACTAGTGTTGGCTGTGCGAAGACAGTCTGAAGGGGCCTAGTGGGCCACAGCTAGCCGGGAGGGAGTCTGGGAAAAAGTCTGGAACTGCCTAAGAGGCAAAAGACCATTGTTTCAGGGTGCACAAGGAGAGGACATTCAGAGCACTGCCTAAACGAGCTCCAGAGATGGGTGCAAGCCACGGCTATCAGCATGGACACCAGAGACGGGCGTGAAACGCTAAGGCTGCTGTTGCAGCCACCAAGAAGCCTGTGTGCAAGTACAGGTCACCATCCACACCTCCCCATCCAGGAGCCTGTGCACCCCGCCACTGCCAGGGTCCTGTGATGCATGGACAATATCCCCAGAAGGACACATGGCACACCTCAGGCTGGTGTAACATCATGCGGGCCTCTGCTGTGCAGGCTTACCCCGCATTCCATACCACTCCCACACCCCGACCTGAGTGAGCCAGAGCCCTCTAATCAGCTGCTCCTTTAACTCTCCTCCTGTCTGGGCAAAGAACAGATGCCAGAGGGCAACCCACATGTAGAAGAGAGCCAAATCCAAAGCTGAACTCCAGGAGTTGTGTGAACAAAGAAGAGAAAGGGAACTTACTCCCAGCAGCCTCAGGAGCAGTGGATTAAATCCCTCAGGAGCAGTGGATTAAATCTCCACAATCAACTTGATGTACCTGAATCTGTGGAATACCTGAATAGAAAATGAATCATCCTAAAATTGAAGTAGTGGACTTTGGGAGCAACTGTAAACTGTAGACAAAATAGACTTTAAAATAAAGATCATTACAAGAGACAAAGAAGGACACTACATAATGATCAAGGGATGAATCCAAGAAGAAGATATAACAATTGTAAATATTTATGCACCCAACATGGGAGCACCTCAATACATAAGGCAGATGCTAACAGCCATAAAAAGGGAAATCGACAGTAACACAATCATAGTAGGGGAGTTTAACACTCCATTTTCACCAATGGAAAGATCATCCAAAATGAAAATAAATAAGGAAACACAAGTTTTAAATGATACATTAAGCAAGATGGACTTAATTGATATTTATAGGACATTCCATCCAAAAACAACAGAATACACATTCTTCTCTAGTGCTCATAGAACATTCTCCAGGAAACATCATACCTTGGGCCACAAATTAAACCTTGGTTAATTTAAGAAAATTGAAATTGTATCAAGTATCTTTTCTGACCACAGTGCTATGAGACAAGATAACAGTAGCAGGGAAAAATCTATAAAAAATACAAACACATGGAGTCTAAACAATATACTACTAAATAGCCAAGAGATTGTTGAAGAAATTAAAGAGGAAATCAAAGAATACCTAGAAAGAAATGACAGTGAAAACATGATGACCTAAAACCTATGGGATGCAGCAAAAACAATTCTAAGAGGGAAGTTTATAGCAATACAATACTACCTCAAGAAATAAGAATAATCTCAAGTAAAAACCCTAACTGTATACCTAAAGCAGTCAGAGAAAGAAGAACAAAAAACCCCTCAAAGTTACCAGATGGAAAGAAATCATAAAAATTAGATCAGAAATAAATGACAAAGAAATGAAGCAAACAATAGCACAGATCAATAAAACTAAAAGTTGGTTCTGTGAGAAGATAAACAAAATTGCTAAACCATTAGTCACATTCATCAAGAAAAAAAGGGAGAATACTCAAATCAATAGAAACAGAAATGAAAAAAGAGAAGTAACAACTGACATGCAAATATACAAAGGATCATGAGAGATTACTATAAGCAAATATATGCCAAAAAAATGGACAACCTGGAATAAATGACAAATAAACAACAATGACAAATAAATGACAAATAAACAAATTCTTAGAAAAGCACAACCTTTCAAGACTGAACCAGGAAGAAATAGAAAATATGAACAGACCAATCACAAGGAATGATATTGAAACTGTGATTAAAACTCCTCCAACAAACAAAACCCCAGGACCAGATGGCTTCACAGGAGAATTCTATCATTTAGAGAAGAGGTAACACTTATCCTTCTCAAACGATTCCAAAATACAGCAGAGGAAGGAACACTCCCATATTCATTCTACAAGGCCACCATCACCCTGATACCAACACCAGACAAAGATGTCACAAACAAAGAAAGTTACCGGCCAACATCACAGATGAACATAGATGGAAATATCCTCCACAAAATACTAGCAAACAGAATCCAACAGCACATTAAAAGGCTCATACACCATGATCAAATGGGGTTTATCCCAAAAGTGCAAGGATTCTTCAATATACTCAAATCAATCAATGTGATACTTTATATTGACAAATTGAAGGGTAAAAACCAGATGATAATCTCAATAGATGCAGAAAAAGCTTTTGACAAAATTCAGCACCCATTTATGAAAAGAACTCTCCAGAAAGTAGGCATAGAGAGAACTAACCTCAAAATAATAAAGGCCATATATGTCAAACGCACAGCCAACATCATTCTGAGTGGTGAAAAACTGAAAACATTTCCACTAAGATCAGGAACAAAACAAGGTTGTCCACTCTCACCACTATTATTCAGCATAGTTTTGGATGTTATAGCCACAGTAATCAGAGGAGAAAAAGGAATCCAAATCAGAAAAGAAGAACTAAAACTGTCACTGTTTGCAGATGACATGATACTATACATAGAGAATCCTAAAGATGCTACCAGAAAACTGCTAGAGCTAATCAATGAATTTGGTAGAGTAGCAGGATACAAAATTAATGCACAGAAATCTGTTGCATTCCTAAACACTAATAATGAAAAATCTGAAAGAGAAATTAAGGAAACACTCCTATTTACCACTGCAACAAGAAGAATAATATACCTAGGAATAAACCTACCTAAGGAGACAAAAGACCTGAATGCAGAAAACTATAAAACACTGAGGAAGGAATTAAAGATGATACAAACAGAGAGAGAGATATACCATGTTCTTGGGTTGGAAGAATAAGTATTTTGGAAATGACTATACTATCCAAAACTATCTACAGATTCAATTCAATCCCTGTCAAACTACCAATGACATTTTTCACAGAACCAGAACTAAATATTTCACAATATTTATGGACACAAAAAAGACCCTGAATAGTCAAAGCAGTCTTGAGAAAAAAAAATGGAGCTGGAGGAATCAGACACCCTCACTTCAGATTATACTACAAAGCTACAGTAATCAAGACAGTATAGTAGTGGCACAAAAACAGACATATAGATCAATGGAACAGGATAGAAAGCACAAAGATAAACCCATGCACATATAGTCACCTTATCTTCGATAAAGGAGGCAAGAATATACAGTGGAGGAAAGACAGCCTCTTCAATAAGTGGTGCTGGGAAAACTGGACAGCTACATGTAAAAGAATGAAATTAGAACACTCCACTTCCTATGACCATACAAAAATATAAACTCAAAATGGATTAAAGACCTAAATGTAAGACCAGAGTCTATAAAACTCTTAGAGGAAAACATAGGCAGAACACTCTATGACATACATCACAACAAGATCCTTTTTGACCCACCTCCTAGAGAAATTGAAATTTAAAAAAAAATGAAAAATGGGACCTAATGAAACTTCAAATCTTTTGCACAGCAAAGGAAACCATAAACAAGGTGAAAAGACAACTCTCAGAATGGGAGAAAATATTTGCAAATGAAGCAACTGACAAAGGATTAATCTCCAAAATATACAAGCAGCTCATGCAGCTCAATATCAAAAAAACAAACAACCAATCCAAAAATTGGCAGAAGACCTAAATAGACATTTTTCCCAAGAAGATTCACAGATTGCCAACAAACACTTGAAAGGATGCTCAACATCACTAATCATTAGAGAAATGCAAATCAAAACTGCAATATGGTATCACCTCACACCGGAGAATGACCATCATCAAAAATCTACAAACAATAAATGCTGGAGAGGGTGTGCAGAAAAGGGAACCCTCTTGCACCTTTGGTGGGAATGTAAATTGATACAGCCACTATGGAGAACAATATGGAAGTTCCTTAAAAAACTAAAAATAGAACCACCGTATGACCCAGCTATTCCACTACTGGGCATGTACCCTGAGAAAACCATAATTCAAAGGGTCATGTACCACAATGTTCATGGCAGCTCTATTTACAATAGCCAGGACAAGGAAGCAACCTAAATGTCCATCGACAGGTGAATGGATTAAGAAGATGTGGCACATATATACAATAGAATATTACATTACCATAAAAAGAAATGAAATGGAGATATTTGTAGTGAGGTGGATGGTCCTGGAGTCTGTCATACAGAGTGAAGTAAGTCAGAAGGAGAAAAACAAATACTGTATGCTAACACATATATATGGAACCTAGAAAAAAAATGGTTCTGAAGAACTTATGGGCAGAACAGGGATAAAGACGCAGATGTAGAGAATGGACTTGACACGGGGAGGAGGAAATTTAAGCTGCGATGAAGTGAGAGAGTGGCATGAACATATATACACTACCAAATATAAAGTAGATAGGTAGTGGGAAGCAGCCACATAGCACAGGGAAATCAACTCGGAGCTTTGTGACCACCTAGAGGGATGGGATAGGGAGGGCGGGAGGGAGACACAAGAGGGAGGGGATATGGGGATATATGTATATATATATAGTTGATTCACTTTGTTATAAAGCAGAAACTAACACACCACTGTAAAGCAATTATACTCCAATAAAGGTGTTAAAAATATATTTAATGTTTTTTAATCCTGTGTGCTTACACCTAGACACTACTCAAACTTCATTTTCCAAGAATATTTATATGAATTTATTTCAAATGCTTGCTATAAATTGGAAATTATGATTCTGAAAATATTGCTTCATTAAAATAAAATGTACTATTCAAGTATCCAGATTTTACATTGGTTTTCCAACCTCCAAATAAGAAAACATTCAAATAATTGTCTCCTTTCTCTATAATTACCTTAATGTGTCAAAGACAATACTCTCTTGGCTAGAATCTGTCATGATTCTCTGCAGCAACTTGCATGTATAAATACTACCTTAAATTGTAACACTGTAACATTTCTTTTATAAGTAAACAAAATCAAATGCACAAATTTGTGCTGCACAACCTACTCTTATTACAAAGAGGGCACACAACTCTAATTTTGCAGTAAGAGTCAAAAAAATCTAATTATATATAATGTTAGTGGCTGAGAAGAAAATAAACTATATTCTAAGGTATTCCTGTACCTTTTATCTGGTTAAAGTGTCCATTGGAAAATGGAATGCAATATTGAATAAACAGTTAAAGAAAGATGTCTAAACTTATTATGGACCAAAGAATGTATTGAGTCTTCTAAGACTATATCCTTGGGCAATCAAAGTTATGAAAACATTCTCACATTCATAAGAGAGTGACAAAATTTCATATACCTCATATTATTTCATAATATTTGAAACTGTTGTTTTGCTATTGGGTGTTGTGCTAAAATAATCGACTCACAGAATTTGAATCTATAAAACAAAATTGTTTACTATTAGAAGTGACAGTCCTTAGAAAAGAAGTGACAGTTTCATACATAGTCTTTCAAGTTTTCTGCTTGAAAAAATAAATAAGATGAATATTATCATATACTGTAAACACCAGGAAAAGTGATTTTCTACTTCAATTTCTTATAAATAGGGGATACACATAAAATATTTTCAGTTGTTTTTAGTAAGCAGTTTCTAAGACATTCTACAGGGAAACAAATACTTAGTAGTCACACTGAGTGTGACCTTGAAACTTGAGCCTATTTAAGTCAGTGGAGGTGCTGGTCAAAGGAGAGAGTTCAGTTATGACAGAACTTTGTGGCAACACAATAAATAAACTCATAGGTAGGGCTGTCCCACTTCTCAAGGGAAAACATAAGTTGTCTTATGCCTAGGGAGGTTTTCTATATATTTCCACATTTTCTGATAGACTTTCAAAGACTATAGAGAGGGAATTGGACAATTATGCTCAAAAGTTTGCCATGCAAATTAGTTGATTCACCGATTTTTTGTAGTCCTTCATCAGTTATTATTTCAGTATCTGCTTGCAACTGGAATGGTCTATGTTTATGCAACAGTAAGTAGCTCAACCGTGGCCAGAACATCTGTCTGCACCCTGAAAAATACTCATCTATATGAATAGATAGACCTGCATCTTACCCCTAAAATCCCATTAACATCAGTTGAAAAGAATTTTGACAAAGAATAGAATCATGAAATTTTAAGAGACTGAAATATCTTCTTGTTCTTTTTGCTAGCATACTGACGATTCTGGCTAAAGTGTGTGAGGACATTATTTTTATTTTTAAATACGTGAGAAAAGTAGACAAACAGAGCTTTTTATGTTCTCTTTCAGCCCTATCATGTCAAAAGGGAAACACAAATTACTGACATGCTAAAGCTTACATCTGATACATATGAATGATACAGCAGAAAGATTCCTTCTCCAGTTATTTGGAAGAAACCATCTATGAAGTGAGGAGCAGGTTCATTAATTTTATTCTGAATACAGAAATATTTGATTGCCTTGAGAAGAAAAATAATTGGCTAAGCTGACGGTACAAATAGAGAAGAATAATGACATAATCAAAACAAGTAGAGCTCATAATATTAACTCAAATGACAGTTCTTATTACCGATAAGTGAAATGGGTTTCATGTATTTATAATTTATGATTAACTTATATTTATTTAATATGGGTTTGGAGTTCTGTAGGTGGTTTGAAAGCTCAGAATTTCTAATACTGAAATAAGTGATCCTGTGCCCTGCATGAACATCACCTCCAAACTGACAAATTTTATTGCATCCTAAGTAGGCTCTGGACCTTGCATGCATGCATGGATTCATTCATTCATTTAGCAAATATTTAGTTAGCACCTATTTTGTACTGGGTGCTATAATAGATCCTGGATACCTGCAATCTCTCTTACCACTAATCTATTCTACTCAAACCCACCCTCCTCTCCCTTCTTAGAACACCTTCATTAATTTACTTTGTCTAGGCTATATTCAAAACCATGTATTATTTCCTTATTGTTTGCACGACATTATTCAACAGCCTCAGACTAGCACGCCATAAATTCTATAACTTCATTTTAGCTATTCAGTCACTTTCCCCAATACCTTAGTGCACATTATTCTGTATTTCATAATTTAGCTCTTCTGATCTCTTTCCTCCCATCTGAACAGATTATGCCTTTAAAGAAAGTGATATTCATAATGCTTTTCCCTCTGGGGCTTCAATTAAAATATGATCCAATCTTCAGAGTCCAGTTTAAGTCCTATTATCAATACTTCCAGGAGGACTTACTTATTACTCAGGCCACAGTTGGCATAATTTTTTTTTATTGGTCATATCAGACTTTAATCAATTGCCATCTGTATAGTCACTTAAGGGATTCATAGTCATGCTAAGTCATAAACTTATAGGAAATCAGGGAACATGTCTGGCACTTCTTCTTGAAAACAACTAAGAGGGTTTCCTAGGAATTGTTTAATAACTATTTAAGTTATTGATCATTTACTATGATTAGAATATCTATTAATTTATTTTAAATAATATATTCAGTATTGAAATTTGAAAATATACAATGTATAGGCAGAAATATATTGAATATCACATCCGAACTTATATAAATTAAAAATATTCACAAATATTTATGGTGCTTCAAAATTATCTTTGCTTAACAACCAACCAAATATCTGTATTTCTAAATGATTTATCTCAGGCCCAGCTGATGGTTTGCTAATTTTCAGTCATGGTCAATAGCAAAATTCCATTACACAAATAATTTGGGATCTTGGACATTATGGTAAGGTGATTTTGACACTTAACTAAGAAGCATTAAACTTGAATATTCCACTGACAATTCAAATTCACATATTTAAATCTGAACTTTCCCATTATCACTCTTCTTTCTGTATTGGCTTAAGCCTTCTACTTTTTATTGATTGTTTAGGGTATTTCTTTACCTGTACTTCTATTATAAGATATTTCTGTTTAAGCTGATTCAAAATATTTTGGAAAATATGGTATCAATAAATAATTAGTCCTCAAATTTGTCTTCCTTCCTGAAATACTGATCCATTGAAAATTCTATTTAGCAAAGTTTCTTATCTTTTCATTCAACTCTACATCCAAAGCGTCAACAAATATTATTGATTATTATAATATTGCCTAAGACTCTTCCATTCCACTATTCCCTTTCCTTTCCAAAAGCCACTTCTCTGGTTGACAGTCTTATTAGCTCTTTTCTGAGTTTTTGAGAAAGATTCATAATTTGAATTCTTATATGTGGTACAAGCAATCACATACAGAATTAATACTACTCCCACATACTGTCCTGAAACATATACATTCAAAATTTACTACCTTGATATCTTGTTTTAATGTCTTGCATTACAATTGAAAGTATTTCCTAATGTAACTTTAAGCACCTAGTTCAGGTTCATTTCTCTTTGTACCTCCAGACTAATTTTCTACTTTGACAAGGCTATTCTATTTACTATCTCCCGTGTGAACAATTTCTTTATTGCATCTTTAATGTGATTTTAAATCTTTGTACTATCTGACTCTTAGGTGAGAATAGTTGCTTCACCCTGTGTAAAAAGTTTATGTCTTTTTGTATATAAATCAATATCCTTAGGACTTAAACTTGATCTCTAATTTCCTTAATTCATGATTTAGTACTGTATTGTTTATACTTTGTATTCACCAGTAGAAAAAATAAACTGCTTTTATCTTGCTTGTATGGTTTCATATGTATCTCATTCTTAAATATTAACTGCATTTATTTGAATTTTAAAGGTGAAATTAGTAGGAATATATCTTTATAAAATTCTGTTATTTGTGATCATATTTTGCAGGAGGATAATTGAAAATGAATGTGTTCAAATGTGTGCAGATTCATCATGGGAAGCCATTGTTTGTATTTATGCTTCTTTTAGATTTTCCACAAAAACATTTCTGACTGAGAAACACAGATCACAGTAATTGGTAAGCCATCTTTGCCATCTCAGTGAGGAATCAGACTCATATTGAGAAGAATGGAAATTGTACATTTGTGCTTTTTGAGGACACCATGACACCTATGAAAGAGATTTGCATAATCTGTAGCACTGGATTAACTGAAGGCATTCTTAACCTTTGAGCTGCATGTAGTAATAACTTTCAATATGTTAAATATGTATTGGGCTATGTGTGTTATAGCCTTCATGACAGAGAGATGCATAAGCCCCAGCATTTATTTTCAGAGATATTATATCTGAGAACATTATCAAAGTTTTTAATAAATATTTTGATACACCAATAATATTTATATTTTCTTAGAACAAAATCATAAATAGATATTTGTATTTGTCTTGATGCTTCCTTTTTCTAAACTCCCCCTTCCTTTCTAAAGATATCTAGCATGCTCCTATGTGCCTAGTCTCTATTATAAACCTTCCCTGGTGTGGACCATCTTCCAAGTAATAATTTACATGAAATTTGTGGATCACCTTTTCTTGCAAACCCATGTATCTGCTAGTTACCAGGACTGAAAACATCAATACCAGGACTAAAAAGATCAATCTCCTAAAGAAAAGATAATCTTTAAATATTTAATTGTTACTAGTTGGATAGTTTTACTAATATAACATTAATTACATTTCAATACTAGCTATTATTTTCTGAATTTGGTGAACTGTATTATAGCCAGATGGGGTTCTCAAATCATAATATCAATTCAAACCATTCTGTGATAAGTAAAATGCTACCGAAAGATTAAAATTAATTGTGATATCCAGTGTTATCCTGTATTTCTGTAAGCTCTCTTATAAGAAATTTCTCTGAGTTAAGAGGTAACACAACACCCCCAGACTAACCAGGAATAAGAAGTGCAACGCACTAAGTATAAGGGTCATCCTCAAGTACACCTTCCTTGAGAGAGGTATATCTCCAAGTGGCCAGACACTATATCCAGAAGAGGTAAATACCTTAAGTAACTGAAGAGATTGCATTCATTTATTATTTGGAAAACTGGCTTTCCCAATTTCAATAATAATGTGAACCTGGTATTAAATTTTTGTTTAGCCCTATCTCAATTACCTTTAAATAAAAACATTCTCTTTTCTCTCACACTAATTATATCAGTCAGTATTTTACTTTCCTCATTTCACTAAGAGAAGACGGAGAGAGAATTTTAATCACCGCATATTTGCAGATTTCCAGGTTTCTTTAGACTTACTCTGATCAAAGCCCAACATACGTCCTTTGATCATCATCAGTGAAATAAGTTCCTGTGAAAACATCAAGGTGGATGCATCTTGCAAGTCAGTCAATAAGGGATTAAAATAATTCTCCCAAGTAAAGCTAATTCCACTGGGCATACACTCTGTAAAATTTCTAAAGTTTGGATATGAAATAAGTTGTTCAAACATCCTGACTGAACAAACTTCAGGGACAAGGGAAAATAGAAGCTTATTAATCTTAGTACTAAAGGCATTAAAATAATTGAAATGTGTCAAACCTGATGCCAGACATTTTAGGGTATGTAGAAAGTAATACATCAATTCCTAACTTAAATAATTTATAACAGAATTTGTATTAGAATGGAGTAACCTATAATATAATTTATAATAGAATGTATAATAGAATGGAGCATATGGTCATTACAGTATTTTCTAGTACTTACAGTTAAGCAGAAGTGTATTAAGCTGTGTTGAGAAGACTGATAGATTTTTATCCAACAGTCCAGTTTTCAGTTGGTTAACTTTTTCAAAACAGGAATCATTAAACTACTTACCTTTCTGTTCTTTACAGATAACCCTCTTGGACTTGCGTAACAGTAGCAAGTCATTGCAAGAAGTTACATTAATCAGTTTAATGTATAGATACATACTGGAAGAGAGTTGTTTAAAGTGATATTCACCAGATTCAGAGAAATTCCATTTCTGGGCATTTGTCCAAAGGAAGTGAAAGCACTAACTCGAATGAATATATATATATATATATATATTTAATTCAGCCTTACAAAAGAAAAAAACCCTGCCGTTTGTGACAACATGGACAGATCTTGAGAGCATTATGTTAAGAGAAATAAATCAGACAGAGAAAAAAGAGAAATACTGTATGATCTCACTTATATGTGGGATATAAAAAAACCCAAAAAACAAACAAAAAATGAACATGTAGATCCATATAACACGTCGGTGGTTGCCAGAGGCAAGCGGGGGAGGTGGGAGAAATGGATGAAGATGGTCAAAGCTACAAACTTCCAGTTGTGAAATAAGTAAGTCCTGGGGATGTAATGTACAGCATGGTGACTGTAGTTAATCCTGTACTGTATATTTGAAAGTTGAGAATCTCAGGACCCAGATGACAGTGTGGGGAAGAGAAGCATCTCTGTCATTGTAAACACATTTGAGTGACCTCCTTCAAAAGGCACCATCTGAGGGAGGAGGAAGATTGGGGTGAGACCCTTGAGAAGGAAGAGACAACCCTAATAAGGACTTTGGATTCCGAATTTACTGAGTAGTCACCTGAAAGTCATAGTTGTGAACCATACAATTTTTTTCTTTCTATTTTTTTCTAACTATTAAGTATAAATTATTCTGCCATCAGGAGGAATAGAAGCTTAAAAACAAGAAGAAATCAGTTATAAAAATTAAATAACTTCTTTCTTTGTAGAAATATGAGTTAAAATGATTACTTCTGACCTCCAGGAGAATACAATTAATTAACTGATGCAATAAACACTCATCATGTTCATACTGTTTTAGAGGCACTGTCTTAGGAACATAATCATAAATAGAATTCTTTTCTGAGCTGCAAGGCATCATAAATTGCAAAGAAAAAGAGATGTAGCTGTAAGAATATAACTAAAACTCTTCTACTATTAGTAAAGTGTTACTAATAAATACATAAACAAAGTGCTCTAGGAAACAGGAAGATGTGATTAACCAATTGTTATGTGGTAAAGAAATATTTACAATAGTAATTCTTCCTTAAACTGAATTGATAAAGATAGATACCTCATTGCCAAGGGTGAAAAATGAGCAAAATTTCATGAATTTTAATCCTTCATATATAAAATGTGGATAATGTCTTTTTTACATTCCTCAAAGCATTATATGTGATCAAGTATGTGAAAATATTTCATATATATTTAAATCACATAACATTATTTAAAATTATTATTCAAGTTTTGCTAATTTTAAAATTTAGAGAGAACCTAAAACAAGATATATAATGTAAAACAAATTCATTTTTATCAGATTTTTGAAATATATTAATTCCTATATGATTCTAATTGGATAATTACATTGTTTCCGAATTATATTGTCATTCAGAATTACATTGTTTGAAAAAAACTTACTAATAGAATTCTTAATTGAAAGGAAGTAGTGAAATTTAGCAAAGTATAAGCTAGTTTTCTTCTATGATATTCATGGGGGGGTGCATAGTTTATAAATTCTAGTCAGTTTCTTATACCTTGTGGGTAATCTCATCCATATAGAGAATTCTAATAAAAATACATAGAGAATACTAAAATGCCGGGGAGAGAAAAGATGTTTCTTAATAGCAGTTCTAAACTATTTCTGAAAGGTCTCAAGTAATACAAGCCATTAAATATTATTCTATGTACTACTCTCTACATTGCTTTATTGTATCTTGACAAATAAGTGAAATCACCTCATGAGCCAAGATGGAATAAATTGTTTTCAAGTTTTAGTGTCCAGATTATCTTCTAGGGAAGTTTAAGTTTCCCTGCTTTAATCTCTCTACCTTCTTATGGTATTGTTTCTAAATTCTTATAGATGAATGCTTTTTATATCTACCCACATTTTGCTAATGTTTCAATTTATCTGTTGATAAATTTTATCAGTTTGAAAATAGCTTCAATGGTTTTCTCCTAATACATATATATTCAGCATGTTACAAAGAAGTTTATGATTTCATATTTGGTCAACATAACTTCTTATCTTGCCTTAAAAGAGAAGATAAAGAAGAGAGCAAATAATTGAAGGAGTAAGCAATGAATATTATTATTTTTTCATACAAACTATCACATATTTGATTCAAAAGAAGGAGCTATTGGGGAAGAAGAAATTTTCCTCTACCCTACTAGGTTCTTCTGGCTGGTCTAAGAATTAAACTTAGATTAACAGGAGAAAATCAAACAAAAGTTTAGTAACATACATACATGGGAGAAACCCAGGAAAACTAGCTCACCAAAATGGCTGAAGCCCTCACCTTAAACACCACCTTCAGCTAAAGACAGAAGAGGATGTTTGAGGTTGTGGTTTGATGTTTCAAGGAGGAGGCAGGCAATTCACATAGAGATAGAAAAGCAAATGTTTGGTAAATAAATGTTTTCTGGGCTATGCAGAGACTATGGGACACAGAGAGAAATTTTAACAATCAGTCTTTGCTAGGTGCTTCCCTGTCTACACACCTAGTTCATACTATAGTTATATGTGGTGGTGACTCCCTTCCTGGAACAGATCCTCTTTCTAGTACATTCTTTAGGCAGTTAGTGGGAAGGTCAAAGATTCTTTTGGACCTTAAAAATAATCAGCCTAGGGGCTTCCCTGGTGGCGCAGTGGTTGAGTGTCCACTTGCTGATGCAGGGGACATGGGTTCGTGCCCCAGTCCGGGAAGATCCCTCATGCCACGGAGCAGCTAGGCCCATGAGCCATGGCCACTGAGCCTGCATGTCCAGAGCCTGTGCTCCTCAAAGGGAGAGGCCACAGCAGTGAGAGGACCACATACCACAAAAAAAAAAAAATCAGCCTACATTAATCTTCATGCCAAAGAGAAACCTCATTGGGGTGGCAAAGTTTGCTCTCCTACAGGGCCATACATAATCTTTGAACATATATCATGTAAGAAGATAATAAATATTTCTAGGTAACTTGATAGAGAAACAAATTACATACAAGTTGTGACTGGAGGGGAAAAATTGAGGTGGACAGAGGAAATTTGGTATTTATATATATGAATTATATAATATATATGTATATAAAATTTCAATGTTTTCACAAAAAAGGAAGCCAAATATTAGAAAAGAGGTAGACCCAAGAATAAAATCTTGAATTTGGGATTCCAAGGTTCCATTTTACCAAAATGCTCAGGGCATCATTAGGTGGTAGAGCATATTCTTTAATGCTTACACTTAAGATATATAAAAAATGCTTCAAGGTCCTTTCATTCAAATGTAGATTTTCACAAATGAGTTAATCTTTTAACAATTGCTATTTTGACAGTTGAGTTGGCATGTGTTAAAGTTAATTTTGTTGTCATTAAATATTCCTTATGACCATCAGGTTATCACAACTCATTAAGGTAAGTATAAGCATAAACTCAATACAAAGTGAGTTTTTATACTTGGTGTTATGGAATAAATTGTGTCTTATCGAAATTCATATGTTGAAGCCCTAAACCTCTAAATGACTGCAGTTGAAGGCAGGGCCTTTAAGAAGATAATTAAGGTTAAATGAAGTCATAATGTTGGGGCCCTAACCAGAGATATCTGTTGTCCTTATGTCCATATAAGAGAGGAAGATACACCAGAGCAGAGCACGTGCACCCTCCCTCCACCCCACCACCTCCCACCAGAGAAAAGGCCATGGGGGAACACAGCAGGAAGAAGACTGACTGTCTGCAAGCCAGGAAGAGACATCACTAGGAATTACATTTTCTGGCACCTTGATCTTGTATTTATAGCTTCCAGAACTGTGAGAAAATAAATTTCTGCTATTTAAGCCACATAGTCCACAGTATTTTGTTATGGCAGACCAAGCCAACTAATGTACTTGGATAACAAAAATCTAAGCAAATTATTGTCATATTTTACTTGTTTTATTCTATATATATTGTCAGCTACCTTTAAAGATTATTTCCAGTTTTGCAATTTAATTGATAAAATGTTTTATTCTATTATTGTGGAATTTCTTAAGAACTTGCTATCAGGTACATGGCACTTAGTAATTGCTCTTATGCAATTGTGTTGCAATTTTCTTCATACTGTAATTTTTCTTTTTATTTGTGTTTTATTTTTCTGTCATATATTCCAACCAATCTTCAGAAAAACTGAAACAATGGGATTTCGTGATTACATTTAACTAGGGAAAACAAAACTTTAGGAAAAATCCAAACCCAAGGCTCAGCCTAGAAAGCAAACAGAAGGGTAGAAAACTATAAATATGAGGGATGCTGAGTGCTGCAGAATAGAGGAAGAAGAGAGTATTAGAAGAAGGATAGACAGATGCAAGCAAAATGTTAAGTACTGAAAACATATTTCATTTACCTCATTATTCTCTGTTGGGAAAATTTGGGTTTGAATGAATTCTATAAAGAAAGTTCATGAAAAAGCCCTAAGAGGTGACAAATTTTGCATTTTTCATGTTGGTAAAAAAACTACTTCAACTTGCAAGACTGCTTTTATATTTGAAGTTATGATGTTTATCACATTTCGTGATTCCTAAATAAAATAATCTTTATCATTGAGGAAGTCCTGAATGAATGAATTATCTGATTTTGTTTCAGCCGTCACTTGGACAATGCAAATACCCACATTCCACATCTGTTGAATGATGCAAACAAACACCCACATTCATTTGTTCTTACAGCATTGGAATTGCCTTTCCATGCCGATTCCTCTCAGGACATCTTTATTTGATATTTTGCATTCACCTCAACTTAATAGTCAAAACGACTTAATGAACAATACAGTTATTTACATTTATATTTGTTTCAGTCAAAGGACAGAGTCATGAAACACCCATCTTTAGTCAATGTTATTGACTCAATCATCAATAACTCATCTTGAGTCAATGTTATTTTTTTAAAAAAGCATTCTTTTTCTGAAACAATAGCATTCTTTTTCTGACATTTTTTTGTTACTCTGGGAACTTTACACATGCAAAGAACATAGCCTTGTTGAGGATGTGAAAACTGTCTAGTCACAGCAAGGAGAAAAAGGCTTCACTTCTATTCTTCTAAGAGGAATTGTAGAGCATGATATGCTGTGCTATTAAAGTACTCAACTGACAAAATACTCTAAAAGAAAATGTTAGATTAATAAGAAAAATATTAAATATATATGTTCTTTTCATATGTAAATATATATGAATATATGCATTGATTTATATATATTTGTACATAAATGTATACATATACATATATATATACACACAAAAAAATAAAAAATAAAAACTGAAATTCCTGCACAATATACCAAAATAATTTCAAACTGACAAAATTTTAGTTCACTTTAGCATTCATCATGGTGAATTGTCATACTTCATTTGTGTTTTGTATGTTTTCCAATATTTTATCATAGTTTAACATAAAAGTTTGAGTTTAATTTTTCAGATAAATTTATTGTTTCAAGAAAAATGTCACACCCAGAAGATAAAGACTAGTAAAGTTCTGAGTAGTCTGTTTAAAATTTGACTATAATAGACATTGATGAACAACTATTTTTTTTTAAAATCCTTTACATTGCAAGAGACAGTTATTAGGTACCCAACGTGTGTCAAATATTGAGGATAAGATCTTAAGGAACTTATAGTAGATTAGGCCATGTAAACACATACCTCTAAATAATCTGAATAAAATTTTACCAGGATTTCCCTGGTGGTCCAGTGGTAAAGAATTTGCCTTCCAATCCAAGGGACATGGGTTCCATCACTGGTCGGGAAACTAAGATCCCACATGCTGCAGGGCAAGCCCGCATGCCACAACTACTGAGTCCATGCACCCTGGAGCCCTCATGCCACAACTAGAGAGAGAAAATCTGTACACCACAACTAGAGAGAAGCTCGTGCACCACAATGAAAGATCCCATATGCTGCAACTAAGATCCAATGCAGCCAAAAAAATAAATAAATATTTTAAAAAATAAAATAAATAAAATTTTACCAGTGCTAGGAATGGAGTTAAAACAGGGTACTATAGGGACTTCCCTGGTGGCACAGTGGTTAAGAATCCGCCTGCCATTCTGTCCAGGGGACATGAGTTCCAGCCCTGGTCTGGGAGGATCCCACATGCCACGGAGCAACTAAGCCCATGCACAACAACTACTGATCCTGCACTCTAGAGCCCATGAGCCACAACTATTCAGCCCACGTTCCACAGCTACTGAAGCTACGTGCCTAGAACCCGTGCTCTGCAACGAGAAGCCACTGCAATTAGTAGCCCACGCACTGCAACGAAGAGTAGCCCCTGCTCACCACAACTAGAAAAAGCCTGTGGCAGCAAAAAAAAAAAAAAAAAGACCCAACACAGCCAATAAATAAATAAATTTATTAAAAAAATAAAGCCTGAGTGCCCTCCTTTAAAAACAAAACAAAACAAAGAACAATAAGAGGAGCACCCATCTCCAAAAATGGATAGAAATGGTCAAGGAAGTGCCTCATAGGAGAGTCAACCCCAAGGTGACTTTTTAATGGTAAAGCAGGTAGTTAGTCAAACACATGCATGTCTGAGTATGAAGTTCAGGTTATGGATGTAGAGGTTAGAAGTCTTGTCATGTGTTAAACTAGAAAACAATTTTTAAAAATCCCATTGCTTTCTACAAGTAGATTAATAACTATAGGAAAGAAGATTGTAACAAAGAATGTAATGCTATGAATATTGTATACTGTATAAGTATCTGATGTGTGTGTTCCAAAGCCAATGAACATTATAACTAAATTTGTGTTTAAAAAAATTCACTCTGAAAGCATTGTGAGGAATAGATACAGGTGGGGAAAGATGTCACCGGAGTTATGTAATTAACATAGAGTCCTTTCAAAACATGATATGGCATAATCTAAAGACAATGATAATAAACAGGGAAAGGAGATTGAGAATTTTTTAAAGAAAACGTATATTTACAAAAAAAAAAAAGCTTGGGGACACATGGAGTAAGAAGGCAATAGCGGCTGAGACGTTATTTAAAAAGAAAACACATGTCTAGGCTTCATTTCTGGACATGAGATCAGAACAAAATGCCATTCCATTCTCCTAAAATATTGATCAATCAGATGAAATGGACATTTATCATTTAAACAGATCTTTATATTTCAGACATAGCCTATTTATCTAATTTTATATATATATATATATTTGGGATATTCTGAGATAAACATTAACACGAATGTATATTAGCATGAGGTGAAAACTCATGGTCAGAATCAAGTTACATTTTTTACTGTTATAATAGATGAATATTATGAGTGACTACTCCCTGAAACCAGATATCAGGTGTTCATTGTGATTAAATATTCATCACTCCTTAAATTCTTACCATATATTTGCCATCTCTTATTCTTAGCCTCCTTTTGAAAACAGTGCAGCACTTATGCTGAATTTGTAGCAAATTGGGAAGTTGTTTAATGGTTTGAAAAATCCCCACAGCTGACTGAGTCGAGAATAACACACTCATTATTACTTATGACTCTATTTCCAGGTCTTTATAAGTCAACTTATTGAATTCACTGAATATGCTGCTTTTCCAGTTCAGCAAAGCCAGTTTTGCAGGTTACTTTGTGGTAGACAGACTCATAGAAGTGGAAGAAAGCCAATTTCTTTAAATATAAGCACACCTTAGAACACCTTTAATTAAGGATAATTTACTCTGAATGAAAATCCAGTGTTTATTAACCTTTACCATTAAGAATTCCAAAACTTTAGAAAATAAAACCACCCAGAACAGTGCTTCCCTACTGTGTTCAGTAGACTATTCTTTCCATGAGACATCAATAGCCTTTACTTGAGATAAGTGCTCTTCAGAAAAATCAGTGATTCCATGAGTTAGAATTAAGTGAATTTCTTTATTAAGAAATTACTGTGACAATCTGCATTGCAAAATTTTAAAAGGGGCACAAGGTAAGATGGATTTATAATTTTTTTTTAACATGAAACACTTTTGTGATAAATACCTTTAAATACTATTAATACTATACAGGACAAAATGCTGGGAAATGCTAGTCTAGAGCAAATCTTTGAAAATATTTCAGAAACCAAATGTAGAGGTAATAAGAAGGCTTAATCATAGAAAACACACCATGTTTTTGTTGTTGTTTTAGTAATTTTATAATTTCAGCCTCAACATTTGCCACTTTATCCTGTGGGAAATATGGGATATTTTAGTCTTCAAGATCACATGTTTCATCCTTTTACATATGTTTAATGTGTATTTAATCTGCCTAAGTATTGAATAATATATAACTCTAGGCTGCCTGAAGTACTAGAAGAAAAATAAAAGTGTTAACCATGGAATTGTGAAGGATTTGATTTTTTCAAAACTACCACAATAATAATGTATAACCTCAGTAACTGTATTTTATTAATAGCCATGTGGAAATAAAAAACAAGCAATTGATGATCTCCTTAACATAGTCTATCAAATAACTTTTATGTGAAATAATATTTAAAATATTTTAAGGAAATAAATATACCTTTAAATGTAGATGTACTGGTCAGGAATTCTATAGTACAATATATGACAATTTTAAAATAAATAATGAAAATATTAACTTTTAGTCTATCTTCTCTTCTATTTTCACTTTTTGTTTGTCACTGATTAACTCTCCCCAACCACCCCCCCGCCACAGGTGTTGAAATTAAGTGTAATTTCAACACCTATTTACACCAGGGAAATGGGAAACATATATGTAGCCATGTCCTTGAAACCACACCAGAAGACTTTAGTGATAGACTAAGATGTATATGGTATCTATTTTTAAAAGCTGTTTTTCAGTCAGGTGCCATTATATTTATTTATTTATCTTAAGTTCTTTAGAAAAAAAAGAAATATTTTGCTTTAAAATTAATAATTAAATTTGATTATTTAAACATCTATTTATCAATTTATTATTCCACGCCAAATAAAGGTAGGTTTTAGTGAAAAAATGAGTCCTCAGAAGTATACCTGAAATATTTAAAATATCACAATAACATTCTCAGAATACTGTTCTTTAATTAATTTATGACCAAAGAAAAAAAGACCATGTGAAACAATGATAAGAAGACTGTTAGAATTTTAATGATCAAAATTTAAATGCATTTTGAAAAAAATTATTAAATATTTTGCATGTAGTATTCTATTTCATACCTTTTCTACTATACTTGACTTTGGGTAATTTAACTAAGTTTCAATTTCCTCATGTATAAACTAAATATCTACAGTATAACAATATGTATGTAGTAAAACATTTAAGGAGATAATATGCCTAAAGCATTTAGTGTTATACCAGTGTATCTTACTACTAAATGAATCATAAAATAGACGTCATGACTACTGAAAATGTTAATCAATATACACATACACAGATTATATATTTTAAAAGTACAATTGGTAGTTTAAAAATATAAACATGATTGTATTAATTTCATTAATTATGCAATAAAATACATTTAAAGACAGTATTTATATACAGAAGTAAATTATATGAATATATTTATTAAGATGGTTGTAATGAACATTGAGAAACTCAGTAAATAATTATATGATCATAAATTTCAAGGAAAACATTTACAGATAATAAAATATTACTTAATTGGTCAGGAAAACTTTTTCTTTGAATTACAATAAAACTAGTCTTTGTGGTTTAAATTATCTAGCATTACACTTGAACTATAACACAAAAAAATTGACATATTCAGTATCTGTGTTGTCATTTCTGCTCTGGTGTCATGATGACAGTTTATATTTCAACTTGTGCTAAATGAGAGTCAAAAGATAATATTTTTGTTGGAAAGCTTGTTCTCATAGATGGAAAAACTGTCATTTGAGAGTTAGGATTCCTAAATTCCATTTTAAATGTATCTATAAGTTATTAAAATAAAAATATTACATAAAATAGTCTTTAATTCTCAGAACCTCAGATTCCACGGGCAAAATATTAGAGTGCTGATCTTGAAAGTCTTTTAGGCAATACAAATCTGAGAAAGTAAGGTACATACACATTTTAGTATTGCATCATGTGATCATTCACTATCATCTTTGGAAATTGTGAAAAAATTAATTCTAAGTTGATTTGTATTGGTCTGGTAAGGAAGCTAACAGTGGGTAGAAAATGTTAGAGTAAACACAACTTCAAATTAACAAAGGTTAAAAAAAAGCTCACTAATATTTCATAAACTATTGTTTGGTTCAAAAAAGACAGAAAGTAATGTACCCACCTGATGAATTCCACTTGATGAGGTTAAGTGACAAAAGACTAACAAATAATTCTGATAATAGAAATTTCTGAATTGTTTTCATTAATTTAAATTGATCATATAGAAAGTAAATAAAATTTCCTCCAATTTTTCAGGATTTGAATTGGAAAATTTGATGTATATTTAGGAAATATTAAATTAACATGTGTGCCATTTGCTTAATGGTTAGAATATTGAAATTTCATAATAAATTTTTGGATAAATAAATTTTTAATATTATGCAAAATAATATATTAGTATTATCACTTTTTAACATTAGCAGGTACTGTTATTTTTTTAAATATTATTAAAGAACAGCTTTTATTTTGGGTGATCTATGGGCATTTTCCATTTAATTAGAATGGAAAAGAGTATATGTGCCTAATTCTCTGGGTAGTCATCAATGTTGAATTGCTCTTCTCTAGGGGGTATTTTTTTTCCATTTTCATAATCATTAAAATAATAAACTGTTTAATTTGTCTGATACTCTTGTAAATTGAAATCACAGTAGTAGTTATTTCAGTACACGTTTGATAAAATTCAGTTCACTTGTGTTTTCTTCCCATAGATTATACTTTGCTTCCTTTCCTCTTAGGAATACTTTAAATTATAGAAGTTTGCAAAGTAATCTTAACAGTTTATTTTTTAAGTTTTTTTTTCTTTGGCATTTAAAAGTTGTAAATGATGAGTTAGGAAAAAATTACTACAATGGAAGGAATCTATATTTCATGAAAGACCATTTATTTGGTGAGCAAAAGGCATTCTTCAAGTTGCTTTTTGCTTTACATTAGTATATTTTGAAAAAATGAAAAGTTCATGAGAGCTTTGAAACATTATGAATTTTTTTTCACATAGGGAGGCATGAATATCCTAATTCTCTATAAAATTATCTATGTCACAGAATTTTGAGCAGGCATCAATTCTTAGGAAATTAAAACCTATTTTCAATCGTACAATGTTACTCTCAGAAGAGATATTTCCATCTTCTCCTTGCCCTGATGTGGAAACCAAGGTCTAATTAAATGAGATATACTTTCCATGATCAAACACTGAATTAATGTCAGAGTCAAATGTAGGATCCACCATTGCATCTGCTCACCTACACACATCTGCACACAGATATCTTTTTCACTTGTTGACATAGATAATTTTCCAATTGCCTTTTCTAAAGCCAATCTATCCATTCGTGCATGAAATCCTACCTACTCTAGTACATTCAAAGAAAATTTTCCAACAATTCTTCCCTCTCTCTTACATCATCAAATTTCCCTCTCTTCTGAATCACAACTGTAAGTATACAAAAATGCTTGGCTCCACTCCCCCAGCTTCACATTTGTCAGTTTATTAACTCTCACTTCCAAAATCATCCTTTTAGGTTGTTTTGTGAAAATGGGTCCTTTAAATAATTTTTCTTTGCCAACTGGCACTATGGCAAGCATTATCAGTAGAGGACGCTGAAGAGATATAGCAGGAGGAAAGATTTTGTTTCCTGGTATGAGCCCACTTATCTGCAAGTTCCCCAGTACAGTAGGGTGTCTCTTTTGAGACATATAGGGGGAAGATTTCTAGTAAGTTCTGGAGAACAGGTTTCTATCAAGTCCTGCCATTTGCTTTACCACAGTGACTCCTCTTCCATCCAGGAAGCCATGATTGTTCCCTCTTCAAGGAGGTCCAGATCTCAGCTCTGGGGGTTGGTATTAGCCTTATAGGTAGTAGCTACTCTTTATATCTGATATTTCTGTATTATTTAGAGCTCTCTTAATTTCTTACTTTCCAATCCTTCTTTACTCTAAGTATAAGAATTAATGATTCTTTATTTAAATTTTTCATGCTGAAATTTCAATGTTTGTTTCTCACCAGTGGATCCAGGCTGACAAAACCAGCCACCTTTAAGCTAATTTTTCAGTTCAGTTTTGCAGTTTTAAAGATTCTATGTAGTTACTCTTTTAAATTCTAGTTTTCCCATGTTTGCTTAGCTCTATTCCGCAGAAACAAATCTTGTCAAAGTCATCAATGGCCTTCAATTTATTAAGTTCAAAAATCGAGTATTGGACATCAGTCTATCTGACCTTTAAGCAGCATCCACACTCCTTTATGTTGGTTTATTACCTGAAATTCCAGGACATTAAGCTCCCTTGGTTTTTATTCTATTTGATTAGTTACTCCATTTCAGTCACTAGGTCCTTTCTTCTTTTTATCTCTAGTTTTGTAATGTTTTGATGTCCTAGAACATCATTCTTAGTCCTCTTCTTTTATTTATCTATACTCACTTCTATGGTGAGACCACCCCACATCATGTCTTTATCTTTGCCAACAGTTTCCTAGTTTATATCTCCTGACCATTTCTCCACAACTCCTGAATGATGCATTCAATGCCTACTCAACACATCCACTTAGGGGTCTCATAGAAATCTTAAAAGTACATCCTTCCTCATTGGGGCTCAAGTCAAAAAACCCTGGAATCTCTCTGATTCCTCTCTTTCTCATTCCCCCATCTAACCAGCTCTACTTTAAAATATATCTAGGATGAAAACACTTCTCACTATCTTCATTGCTAGTAACTTATTACCATCATCTGACCACTTCAAAAGCCTCTCACTTCTAAATTGCTATCACCTATTAACTGATTTCCATTTTCCACTCTTGTTTTCCTCCAGTATGCTCTCAACACAGCAACAAGAGAGAGTCCATTGACTTGTATACATTAGATCAGACTCTCCTCTACTCAAAACCCTGCAACAGCTTCCATTACACTCCAAGGAAATGCCAAAGTTCTTAGAATAGTTTCCCAAACATTTAATGATTTGCTTTTTCACCTTCTCTGAATTCTAGCAACTCATCCCTTGCATCACTCTGCTTCAGTCCCGAAAGCTACCTTATTGTTCCTCAAAGAGTAACAAGCAAAAATATTTTCTAAAAATAGCAATGTGGACAAGAAGATGCAGGAATGTATGTATTTTATGTATATTTCAAACAAATCACTTAACAAAATAAAAGAATAATTCTATAATTGGATCAATGTAAATTTTCTCTTCTGAGGCTTTAGCCTTGAGATTTGCCAAAAGACCCAGTGTTCGTAAGTCTAAGGATCCGATTTTAATCTCCAGATTTAATCTCTATAAACTCCACTTACTAAAATATTAAAATGTCTTTAATAGTTCATTAAAATTTTCCTAAATCCTAAATTAAAATCACATCAAAATCTGAATGATTTAAATGGCTTTTGCCTTATTACAAATGTTCCACAATTTTTCTTAGTCCTCTTACAAATTAATATATTCCATTTAAATTTTATCATTCTTATACAGTAAGCATGAACAAGAAATGAAATTCTCTTTTTAATGTTTAATTGAGAAAAATAATTGTTCTTGCACTGTGTGGCCTCTTGACAAATTTTGTGTATATTATTTAATATGCTTATATTATTTAAAATGTTTATGAGCTAGTATAATTTTTAAGTTCAGTTTTCCTTTCCTCATTAAATGGACTTTTGCTTTCTGGTTTATTACGCTAGATGTGAAAATGAAACCAAGTTTTCTTATAGCCATTTTATCTTTAAATACACCACTGACTTATTTATGTCATTCTGATAAATTTATTTTATTATTATGTCTAATAGAACAAAGAGATTAGAGGTTATATCTTATTCAAGATTGACCTTCCATTGTCCATTGAATAATGGATTTTTAGTAAAGTCTAAATCAATGTGCTATGATCCCTCTTTATGACCATGTTCCTAGTATCCACTGTTAGCTCCATGATAACACACAAATGCAGAGCTTTCTCTCACATTACAGACAAATCATACATCAACAGAGAGTTAGAATAAATGAAGCTAAAATTCCTAAGACTTAACATAAACTTTCCATTTGTTGATTCAACAAATACTTATTGAGTATCAACTATGCCAGGAACTTTGTGAACAAGAACTTCAAGTCTGATTTTCTGAAAAATATAGTTATAAGGAAAGAGATGAAAACAAACTATGACTAAGCAAGAAAACATTAGATGAAAGTGCTAAGAAGACACATTTAAGGTGAGATGTATTTAATAAGAAAGAGTCAGTCATGCCATGATGGGGTGAACACCTTTTGGCAGGGAGGGACCAGAAAAGGGGTGTGATGGGCCATTCTACCCAGCAGGTAGGAATGTGTTATCCCTGGCATTGTTTAGAATTGCCAAGGTATGGTAGTGATAAAAGCTCACCGATGTTTAGTCAGTTTTATTGCTGTCTTTAATTATCTCTAGACCATGTCTCCCCTTTCATTGGTTACCCCTTAGAAAACTGTATCACCACCACCCTCTTCTCTTGAGCGCCAGGGTTTCTAGTCCCCAGAATCAGCTGGTACAAATGTACTAGAGAAGAAATAAACCTGATTTGTTCAAGAAACAGAAAGAATATCAGTGTGCCTGTAGGGTCTTGAGAACTGGTAGGAAATGAGATCAGAGGAGTGGTCATGGGACTGTTGATGTAGGGCCTTGTAGGACAGGGATATTAGAATTTTGTTCTAAGTATCTAAAGCTTAAGTTTGAGATGAATTGATTCATACTGTAAAAATTCTGTTTGCTTGCTAAATGAAAGTTATGGCAGTGGTTAAGTATAAAAGTTAGAATAATAAATAGCAGGCTATTTCAACTGTACAGGAGAAAGATATTGGTGTCTTGTTTTAGCATGTGGTTGTAGAGATGTAGAAAAAAAAAACAGAACAGATTCAGGATTCAGGATATGGTTTGGAGGAGTGCAGTCAAAAGGACTTCCTAAGGAAATGAAGGCTAAATGCAATGCAAAGTAGAGAATTAAAAATGATTCTAGGATTTAGGTCTGAACAACTAAATGTTTGGTAATGATATTTACTGAGAAAGTGGGGGTGGATGGAGTCTTGGGACTTTGAAATCTTCCATTTTGGACATGTGAAGATTTGAATAGTTGTTGGATATCCAATGGGAGATATCAAGTAGTTAATTGGGTGTTTGAATCTATCTTTCAGGGAAAGTTTAGAGCTAGAAATATACGATCAGAATTTATAATTGACTCCCAGATAGTATTTAAAAGTATGGAAGTAAATGCTATTCTTGACAGAAAATATGGTGTCCTAGGTCATTTCAACATCAGAAAGCAGAAAGAATTAACAATTATCATTGAGTAAGAATGGCCAGATTGATTGTGTCAAAGGCTGCTGAGAAGCCAAGTAAGATGAAAACAAGTGAGATGTGGGAAAAATGACAACATGGAGGTTTTGGGTGATCTTGACTAGTTCAAAGAACTGTTATAGTGAATTGAAGAGAAAAATGATGATTACAAGTAAGTAGATTTAATAACTATAAACGATAACTACATATTTTGCTGGAAAAGGGAACAGGGAATTGGAGTAGTTGGTGGAAAGGAATATGAGAAATTTTGTCTTGTTTTAATATGTCTGAAGCAACACATCTTTGTAAGTTACTTGGAATGATCCAATATAGAGTAAAATTCATAATAGAAAATATAGAAGGAGTCATAGCAATAGGGAAATTTCAGTATGAAGAAAGATGGGATAAAAACCAGAAACAGTGTGATCAGCCCTTGATAAAGGCAGAAACACTTGATATACTGTAGCAAAAATAAAGGCTTTCAGAATAGGTTACAACTCTCCTCCACTCACTTTACTTGACCAAAGGGTGTAATGTGAATGTATGAGTTTATGCGTGTGCAAATCGTGTTTTACATTAACAATCTGTTGACTTAAAACTTACTGAAATAAAAAGGTTTTGTACTTTCTTAATGTTGTAACTTGAACTGTGAATGTCATAGTGGGTTAAAAGATCATGAATCTAAATAGTATTTAAGAAAAATATATAAGATTTTAGAAGTATACATTGTTTGTGTTTCTGTTTTAAAGACACAGTTTTCAAGGTCTCTTTTGGAGAAGAATAACATTATTCCACAATTTTTTTAAACTCTTATACTCTAATTTTATGGAGGAGACTATTTCTTTGATGATGGCCTGGTATAATAATTAACAAATCAGACAGCGAGCAGATCAGAGAGAGAAAAAAAAGAAAAAAAATTGAAAAAGTAACAAAGACTGGTAATGGATTATGTTAATGTGTTTGATTGATTCTTTTTGCATTACTCATTTGTAAGAGTTAAGAGTTTTTCTTTTTTAAAGAAGTTAAGAGTTTTTTCCTTCTTAAAGATAAGATATATAATACGCTAAACAGTGGATGTTATACTGACAAAGGTAGAGAACTGTTGGATTTATCAAGGAGTAGTTTATCTATGCTTGCTTTGGGGAAGTAAAATCAAATAAAACATAAATTGCTCAGAAGTATAATCTATTCTGTATAACTTATGCTGTGATTTATGACTGCTTTTTTTCTATTTATTCACTCTTTGTCATTTTGCTTGCTTTTCATTAGGTTTTTTAGTTGTGGCTGTAATTTTTATAGACAACAGAGTTTTTATGTCTCTGGTATCTAATCAACTGTCACATTTCCAATGGGGTAAATGATTGAAGACCTCTCCCCTCTTGAATTGCTGTAACTGCCATAAAGAACCTTTTGGAATAAATTTATTACAGATTTGCATAAAAATAATTAATTCCTGTAAGATAGAGGTAGCATCTGTTTCCTTAATTTAAACTCTTTAGTCTCCTTGTTATTTTTTAATTTTTTTATTATTTGATTATAAATAATATTCCTCTAAACCTAGGCAATATTTTATTATCCATTGCAACTTATTTTTTCCTTTCACATTTTGCTACAGAAAATAAAAGTAAATGTTTATACACATAAACAGACACTACTATTTATTTATCTTAAGAGTCAGTAGGTATACTTATTAGAACGTTGTGAGAAAGGGTTCTCCTTGTTGTCTCTAAAGAGATAAACAACACCAGTTCTAAGACATGAAGCAAAGTTTATCTGTATATCTCCAACCTTTTAAATAATTTCTGTGATAAAACTGAATTTCCCTGAAGACTTTTGACTTGATCATACATGGAACTGTACTTTTTGAGAGCACCATGCTTCTACTCTCTAAATCACTCATTAGAAAAGTGCACAACAAAATGGATACTTATGTATACTTTTAAAATATGTATCTAACAAATAAATATATATGTACCTATTACAAAGATCCATTTTATGAAATGAGTTAAAACCAGTGGAAGCAATAGTTACAAAATGTTAAAATGTGTTGTTTATTGCATAGCGACATGTTCTTTTATTGCATCTTTGAAAAAGGAAATATAGAAAAATAAGTGAATCAAATTGAGTAGCCTCCTTGTGATATGTATATTTGTATACATAATCACCCATTCTTTTAAATGAAATTTCCATATTTTTTCCAATTCTTTTGAAATTATAAACCTCCTTTGTATCCAAGAAAAACATGAAAACTATTATGCAAAATTCTGTTCCTTACTTATTTAAAAAGCTAATAGAAATCATTCACCACTTCTTAGAGTATATCTCAATTATATATTTCTTTGATTTTGCATTTTCCTCTGGTCCTTTCTATTGCAAAGTCAATTGAATTTATTTCATTATTAGCTATTCTATTTCAATAGAAAATAAAATAGGCATTATTGCTTCTGAGTTTTTAAAATGTCTTTTCTTTCATTCTTTTCTGAAGCTCATTTTGTCTACTAGTGTTCTCAAATAAAATCCATATTCTCTACTAAAATTTACATCTTCATTTTGTTTTTCTATACCAAATTAGAATAATTTATACTTCATAATAACATACGTTGATTTTTGAATAATAGAGAATATCAGAACTTAAGAAATAACTTCTATAACATAATGGGCTTAGTAACAAAAAACATGAGAATGCAGATTGTAGGACATGAAGGAATGGAAATCTGCTTAAGTGAAGTGGGTTAGTTGCCTCATGATTATAAGAGCAGAGTCTCACTATAATCTACATTTATTCTTTGGCTCTAATCAATCCTTTAACATGTTTTCTTTGTTGCTAAAGTTTCTGTCATTGCCTTTATTTTCACTTTTTTTACTCTAGAAATTTTTTCATGCACTCACTAAATAGAAATAGAAACTCCTAGCTATATAAAAACTTGTAAGTTATTTAGTTTAACTTAATCCTAGAAGCTTTCATTTTCTCCTTTTTTTGTTTGTTTGTTTTAAACATCTCTAAATTTTTTTGCCTTTCCACTCTCTCTTTGGTCAGTAATTTACTATGTTTTGCTTAACAATACACATAAGAAGTTCATACCTGGTCTTCCAAATATTGTTCTGTCACTCACCTGAAACATATCATTCACATCTCTATAGCAATTACCTTGTAAAAAGATAAGCCAAATTCTTCTCTCAAGTCTCCTTCAAAAATTAGTCCAAGGACTATTTCTTTTTGAAAATAAACCCCTACCACACTAGAAAAATGTAGGCTCTTCTTCATTTAAATACTGCTAGTATTTTAAAATATAATATTGTTTTGTTATATAACAAAAACATTTTGTAATTATATATTATATATAAATATGTATATTATATATAATATGTAATATAATTACATAGGTAATGTAATAAGACACACAGTATATACACACAAATCACTTGAAAGTTAAAAAAAAAAACACTACACATTAAGCACTGTCAGAATTAAGGACAAAACCCATATTTACTGGCTCCAAACCCAAGAAAAAAGTGTTTTCTGGTCATCATATGGCTTTTCTTAAGAACCTTGAGATGTTTAGTAGCTTTGAAAATTCATGCAAAGGCTGGAAAATTCTAGATTTAATTAAACTTTTTAAAACTCTGGCTGTACATTGAGGTAAATAGGAAACCATCTGCAGAAAAAACTTTGCACTTATTTCTCATCAGTAGGACAGGAAACACAGTATCAAACACAATTAGAGTAGTCTGAGCTCTACAGTTCACTAGAAAAATGATTATCATGTCAATTCTCAATTTATTCATTTGTCAAAAAATAATAATGATATTTACTGCATAAGGATATTATAGAAATTAAATGAGATAAAATATATGTTTGGTGACTGAAGAAAGAAATAAATGCATGTTAATTCCAATTCTGCCATTCTTCTTCCTTTCTCAGGCTTTTAATAGGAATCTTGAGAATTGCTGTATTCAGAACATTTTAATGATCTTCAAGTTTAGACAGCAAATAAGGAAACAACATACATTCACAGTAGTAATATCCCTGTGTATGTGCATATCTGACTAGCCTAGATTTGCAGGAAAACTGGATTTTTCACTAGCTCTATGACCTTTGAAAAATCACTTAACTTCTTTGAACCTGTTTATCCCTCTGCATAATATAATTAATAACCCCTACCTTGCAATTGTATTTTTTAAGATTAGAAATACTGTATGAAAAGTGCTTATAATGACATGTAATTCATTAATAATAGTTATGGAAGCAATAGCCCCTCCTATATCTAAAGACATTTTTATGAAAAGAAAATGTGCTTTATTTTTCCCCCTGCACCTATGTTGCTTGAAAGTGTATATAAAGTTATGTTTGTAATGTACCCAGCTTAAGAGATGAGAAATGGAAAATAAATATATGCTATGTTTATGCCTATTGGACACTGTGATGAGTTAAACTTAAAAGTCTTTTACTAGTTAGTTTCACCAAAACATAATAATAATTTATTTTCTAATATTAATAAATATTGTTTCACTAATCAAGATAAAGCACCTTTACCAAACAGAATTAAAACCCTATGTGTAATGTGTAGCCTTAGGAACAAATGAGTCAATAGAATGTACATCTCTATTCTGATGTAATCATTTAGATGAGATACACATGTAGGAGCAGCTCCCATTTTTATTGACAAAAGAGTGGGCAAGGAGGGTATGAAGAAAAGGCATATCATGAAAAAAATGGAGCCCTGGCCACATTCTTGGCCTCCTCTCGTATGTGTCATATTATATATGACGATTTTTCAGTACCAATTTAACTCCAAACTCCCAACATTTCATCAGACAGGTGAAATGGGTGGGCAGGATCAAAGGGACCAATTGCCACATCATCTATCATTGGTTAATGGCTATCTAACTATTATTGGCTAATAGTGATCATTGGCTATTTCCATCTTGAGAGAGGATGCCCAAGCTCTGAGAATATGTGGTATCAGAACCTATGTTGGAAGATTCAGAAAAATCCAGTGCATGGCTTTCCAATTCATTCTTTGTCCCATTACCAAAATAGATGTTTCCCTTCCTTTTATAAGAGCCTGGTGTTAGGACAAACTTTTATTGAATATAATTTGTTTAGGCAGGATTTCCATAAATTTTCTACTTTTACTTCTTTATTTATTTTAGTAGCCAAATGAAACACAATTCTTAATTTATTCATAAAACTTCATTTGTTTCCCAATTTTGGCAAAGTGGTTTTTTTTTAACTTTCCAATCTTAATATGTGACCCAGCTCCCTCTCTCTTCTCTTGATACTAACATGTTATACTTGCCTATTGTTGTTTCCCGATTTCCTAATTCCTTATCTTACATTCTTAGTAATATGTGGATTATTGAAAATGTTGATAGTGATTTTAATTCAAATGAACAGTCTCTTAATATCCCTCATAAGAAAGGTACACATACACAATTTTATCTATCACTTCAGAGGTCAGAGCCACCTTCAAGCTTATGTTTGGATACCCTGAGATGCCAGACGCCCTGGGTTAAAAATGTTGTGCATGGATAATTTTGCAACATTACAAGTTATTTTAAAGACAGAAGACTCTGAATCAGGGAAAATTAATTACTCTTCTTCTAAGTTGAGAACTTGGTGTTTTATC
This sequence comes from Lagenorhynchus albirostris, assembly GCF_949774975.1. Classification (NCBI taxonomy): domain Eukaryota; kingdom Metazoa; phylum Chordata; class Mammalia; order Artiodactyla; family Delphinidae; genus Lagenorhynchus; species Lagenorhynchus albirostris. Next base: position 35,468,966 of record NC_083112.1, on the reverse strand, counting down.
AAATGACCTGTGTCCTACATACCTCATCAATAAAATGAGGTGATATTTTCACTTGGTGTGTGTATTCTTCTTAGCTCCAATTATTAAAGGTTCCATAATTCCAATTGCTAAATGGTATTAATTCATAACTCTGTACTATTCAGTAATATATCTTATCCTTCTATAGACATTTGAAATTCCATGCTTTGAACTTTTAAGAATACCGTAGGGATAGCCACAGAATATGTATATTCATCAGAGAATGATCATATTATTGTATCTTAGGTCAGATAGATGATAGCTTGATAGATAACTAGCTGGCTAGCTAGCTAGCTAATTAGGTAGATAGATAGATATGTAGATAGATCAATCATCAAAACAGGGAAGCAGTGAATTAATAATTGCAATGTTCTAAAATCTTTTTTTTTTTTTTTTTTTTGTGGTATGCGGGCCTCTCACTGTTGTGGACTCTCCCGTTGCGTAGCACAGGCTCCGGACGCACAGGCTCAGCGGCCATGGCTCACGGGCCCAGCCAATCCGCGGCTTGTGGGCTCTTCCCGGACCAGGGTACGAACCTGCATCCCCTGCATCGGCAGGCGGACTCTCAACCACTGCGCCACCAGGGAAGCCCTAAAAATCTCTTAAATATTCTATTAAGATTAAGTATTTTATATATATTATCTAATTTGATCCTCATAAAATTTTGCGTGGTAGTACAATTTGATTTGATAGTTGAAGAAATTTAATTTCAGAGAAATTGACATTCTTATAGTCATATAAACATGACTCAGTAAGTGGTGGAAATGGAATTCAGACCATGACCCATGACTCAGCATTTTCCACCAGCAAATTTACCTTAAAAAGAGTGTTTGATTAAAAGAAACAAACAAAAATGTGAATAAGTAGTAAAACATGGGTTGTAATGTTTAATTTTAACACAGAATTTTTCAGTCAATCGTAGGTACGAAAACAGCATCCCATGTAATTACCTGAGGTGGAAGCAGGGGCAGTCTTATAAAGGCCAGAAGCATACTCAAGTCATTGCATCTCCTCTGCATGTCATATTTGACCCACATCATTAATGCATGGAAGATGGTTTCTTCATCGGGGACATTGACATCATCACTGGCCAGGAGTTTATGGAGCTCCTCAGCTGGAAGCAGTAAAAACTCTTGATTTCTCATAACTTCCATTATGTTTTCCTACAGGGAGAAAAGAGCTTGGCATAAATTCGACCTTGGTTTTATTTAGCTAGCACAGCACCTCAGAAAGAAATGAGAAAAGTAGTCATCAACCTTTGTTCTCATTATACCATAATCCTTGAGACTTAATCCTTCAGAAACTAAAAGCTGTTAAGATGAAAGCATTGTAATTGTAATTGAAGTGTAAATGTATCCAAGACAGCACAGATCTTGTAATAACTGGAGGATTGTAATGTTGAGCTTTGTTTTGCAGGCAGAATATAAAGTGATTAAACGTTCAAGTTTCAAGAGGACTGCTAGGTAAAATTTGGTGAATATTAAAAGAATAGAATTTCAACTTTTAAAAAACTTGACTACATATACATCAATCAGAAAGTGGGAATAAAATTACACAGAAGTAACACTGTAAGATGCATCATTGTTTATTCAGAAAGGGAAAAAGAGAAGAGGTAGGCCATAGGTATCACAAAATCCCATATGTTTCATCCTTTTATTATCTCTCAAACCTCCCTCCTCGCATGACAGTTTTTCTGGCTTAATTCAGAGTCCCATTTTTCTTGCAGATTGCTGCCATACTCACCTAGTTACTCTGCCTGATTCTACCCTTAGCTTCTCTACTTCAATGTGCCCATGGCACTACTCTAAAGTTTTGTTTCATCTTGCTTTTTTTTTTGTTCAAATCTTTTGGTTAAACAAACTGGTTCTTCACAATCTGACCTCTTCCTTATTCTAACACTTCATTTCCAAACTTACTGGCACATCAGCCACAAAATTACTCTACCTTCATTTTGCCTTATCCTCACTCCATTGCTTAAAATGACTATTAGCCACCTTGTTTTCCTAATTTGTGTCATTTTTCAAGATTCAATTCAAAAATTAAATATGGATAGGATATATATATACATACATATATATATATATATATATATATATATATATATATATATATATCCGGTGTTCTCTGTTCACTCCCATTTGATTTGGCTGCCTCACCTTCTATTCATGCACAGTGCATGCTGTTTACATCTATGACACAGCAGTTACCAAACTGCTACCTAATCTTTGGTGCACTTAGGAATCTTATCACAAGCTTTAAGCTCCTTGAGACAAAGACTTTGACATTTAACCTTTCATATCTAGATTCTGGACATAGCAGGTGAACAGTACTTGTTGAATAGATATATTGATCCTTGTAGAGAAGAATAGATTTTGGAAATAGTACAGAGCAGTGCAGTGTTTTTCAAACACTTTTAAAAAACTACTTGTCAAAAATCTTCTTACATTTCATCACAAAGTCTTCTGTGTCTGATAAATGGTTAGAGAAGACAGAGATTTGACTGTTGGCCTTCACTTGTGTTCCACCTTCTTCTATGTCTCCTGAGACAACTCCAAGGAATATATAACTAAGGCTTCTCAGATGGTAGCTTTAAAGCCACAGTTGTGGCAGAAATCTCAGTAGGATGGTTATTTTAGGGTAAACCTGAAGTAGAGTGGGACTAGATCTCTTCCCCAAAGGGCATTGTGACTATGCTAAAACATAGCAGAAGAGTCAGCAAGTGCCCATGAATCTGTATGTCAGAGCAGATTCAAACCTGTTTTCTGAAGAGACACTTGACCTATGTTATGACTGTATCCTTAGAAATGAATCCAAGGCTTGAAGTGCCTTCAGCTTTCACAAAAGCAGTCAACTTTACTTTTAGGTCATTGGTTATTTTCTTTACCTTTAAATGACATCACATAATAGCTGATTTCATAAATTATTTTTCACCCCCTGTGTTTCTTCTGTGTCTAATACAGTGCTGTGTAAATTATAGATGTCCAATAGCTATTTTCTTAATGAATGAACTGTGTGCCCTGAGATTTAGTGCCACCAAATTTCTCTAAAGAGCTACAATAAGATAAAGAAGTTTTTGAAGAATCTTTAAAGGACTTTTTGTCCATCTATTTTTCCAGTTATTCAAAAATCTATGTGTCTATTAAACTACACACAGAATTATATAGCTAGACCATCAGTATATAGCGAGGGTTACCATAAAAAAGCAGCTCTATGAAACTGTCAACAGTGTCTATCATAAAGATATTGTTCGAGGCATATTTCATTATATTTTACAGTGTTCTCTTTATGATGACCCTTGGGAGAAATTGGTTTTAGTAGCAGGAATAATTGCACTTCTCCTGAGTAAATTGGTTTGCTTTTATCATGGATGTTGTAAATTATGAAATTGATCAGATTTCTCTTTTTATTTGGCCTCTAGAAAACTTAGAGTCAAATTGAAATCTAGCTGATAGGAAGGCTATAGCCTTTTATAATTTGATTTCTTTTTCAGACAGTTCTGACAATAGCTTCATTTAATATCACTACAGCAGATTTTCTTTTTTCTTCTTTTATTCTTGCACCTAATTTAGATTATATTCTTATAATTTTGTATCTTTATAAATTATACTACATCTTTTGGAAACAAGCAATGTTGTTTGTAGATATTGCTATAAATAAACTGGGCATTAGAAGACAGTATCAGATATTACTGAATCTATCACACTGATGCATAGATTATATTGCCTTTTTTTCTTTATATATGTTGGAGTTCTAAGGTCCCTTAGCTCTTTTTTCTTTTTTTCTCCATCAAGTCTCCTTTGAATGATATCTTGCCTAATATTCCTGTGTTATTTGCAATCTAGCTTCTGGAAACTATTTTATTTTCATTATCTTTTATTCACTGAAGAATAAAAAATACCAATTCACACTAGTTTCCTTATACATAGCTAATTCCTTGTTGTCTGAGAAGATCAAGTAATGAGAAGCATCAAAACTCTTTGGCCTGTTTACTTTTTGTACAATACCTTTATTTTAAGTTTATTCAATCATTCATTCTACACAGACTTATTGAACACCTAATATTTGGTCCTGTATAATTGTAGTGAGGAGAACAAAATGGATGTGCATCAAAAATCTTACCACACATGGGACACCTAGACAATGTGCAAAGCCTAGAAAATGACTGTCATCAAATCTGTAAAAGCTTGTTTTTCAAATGGACCTAGAATATTAGGTAGGAATATAAATTAGAAAATAAGAAACAGAAAGAAATGTATTCTGACCAGGGGAGACCATATGAACAAAGGCACATAATATGGTATGAAGTGCCATGTTGGGTATGTCAACTTGATTGACAATGAACGCAGAAAAAGTCGTAGAAATTAATATTGAAAGTGTAATTTAGACCATATAATGGAATAAGTTTATTGTAAAACTTTGTCTCTCCATTAAATGGGGATATCTGTGTACATACATCTTTTTTTTTTACATACATCTTTTACATATAGCTTGAAATATTCATTTTAAAGATTTTACCACCAAATTTAAGTTGCCACTGCATAAGACACAACATAAGACAATAATCCATATTAATTACATAAATAGAGACTAAAGTATGCTATTTTTGCTACTTCATAACATTTTAAATAATTTTTCTAGCTATAAAAATTCATAGTTTTGTTTTATTCTAAGTAGACAGATATTACCATTTTTAATTATTATTTCCTGAATTTGACATAAATGTATTTTCTAATATTCATTTCCCTCTGTCTCTTAATTCTATTATTGTTCTTCCCTCATCTTATTGTTGCTAATATATCAAATAACAGTAATTCATTTGATATTCCATTAGAAATTCATGTTTTTACACCATTTAAAAAGTTAGATAACAATTAATGGTAACATCAAGTCAAGGAAGATGTAAATAAATTCCTTCAATTGTCACATTTTAGTTATTGGTTTAGTTTAAAATATGGATATTAAAATGTATTAATGATCAAGTAAGTTTAACATAAACTTTACTGTTGTTCACAACACATTATCTACTTATTATGGTTAACTCAAGGAAAACTCACTGCTATGAAAGTCTACTGAGATAAAACCTATGTCTCACCATCTTGCACTTTGCAACTAGTGGTCAGTTAAAGGAACCTCCCAATCACTGTTTTAAGCATTATGGTGGGAAGGTTAATCTTTTGACAGACCAGTATAGAATCTCTGGCTTGATTTCAAATCACCAGAGAGTGTGGAATTTATTTAATTGCCATTTAAAAAGTTATTGGTTAAGAAGATGAATACTGAGGAAGCTTATACTGTCAAATAAATGGAAAACTGAAATGCAAGCCTAGGAATTGGTTACATCTTCTGGTTGAGGCATATTATCTAAGTATGAAAAATGTAAATTTTTGGTCTAAAATTATAGGATTATAAAGTTATAATTCCATCAGCATCCTATGCCAGCAAAGCTTTGAGAGTTTCTGATACATGTATGATTCTACTATTGTCAGGAGTAAGATTGAAACATGCATATCTTGACTCCTGAAGCAGTGTCTTTTCTGTTACAACATGTACTGGATTGAATAGTGTTTCCCAAAACTTCAAGTTCACTTGGAACCTCAGAATGTAACCTTATTCGGAAATGGGGAATCATTACAGATGTAATTAGTTAAGGTCTTACTGGATTGGAGTGGACCCTAATCCAATGGCGGGGTGCTTAGAGGACAAAACTAGGAGAGATGTAGTCATACAGTGAGGAGAACCCCACGAGAAGACAGAGGAGACACAGGGGGAAGAAGGCCATGTGAAATTGGAGAGACAAAGATAAAAGTAATACTGACACAAGACTAAATAATGAAGAGAGCTTTACCTCCTCTTCCTCAAACTCACATGGTATCGTCTTCCTGGACAGAGATTCTTCATAAAATCTAGTCAAATTATATTGAATATCAATGTCATTAGTGTACGTGAAGGTTAGAATAAAATCCTTCTTCAAGAAAGAGCTAGATTGCAACCCTTGTATAGTGGCTACATTTCCTCCTACCTGTACCATCATCTCTTTGATGACTGAAACTGGTCTTTTACCTGTATATATGTATTAAGCCAAATGGAAACTCATTTTCATAAGGCAGACCAAATAGGAGTTGTTTGTTCACTTTTTCTACTTTACTATAAGATTTTCATAGTAATTCTTTAAAGGACAAACTTCTAGTGTAGAGAAAGTTTCATTAGTAATCAAAAACTGAAAATCAAAATGAAAATAATATAGCACTTTAGCCTATTAAGGTTGCAGTGATTTCAAAACAATTATGAACAGTACTTCTGAAAGCATGAGTTGATATGCTACCTTTGAAAAGTGATTGTCATTGTGCATCATGACAATTTAACCCAAGAACTCCAGTTCTAGGAATCTTTCCATACATATATGAAGAAGAAGATATATATATATATATAATATATATATAAACACACACACATATACACACATATATACACATGTGTATATATGTATATATATATATGCTCAATTATTCAATACAGCATTACTTAAAATAGTAAAAAATATAAAAAGCTAATAAATTTTCCCATCCCAAAAATTGAGTGAAAAATAAAATAACACAGTGAACAATATTTCACAGAAATATAATAAAAAATTTCACAATTTGTATGAAAACACAGAAGACCCCGAATAGCAAAATCAATCTTAAGAAAGAAATATGGAGGGGGGACCTTGAAGATGGCGGAAGAGTAAGACGCGGAGATCACCTTCCTCCCCACAGATACACCAGAAATACATCTACACGTGGAACAACTCCTACAGAACACCTACTGAAGGCTGGCAGAAGACCTCAGACCTCCCAAAAGGCAAGAAACTCCCCACGTACCTGGGTAGGGCAAAAGAAAAAATGAAAAAGCAGAGACAAAAGAATAGGGACGGCACCTGCACCAGTGGGAGGGAGCTGTGAAGGAGGAAAAGTTTCCACACGCTAGGAAGCCCCTTTGCGGGCGGAGACGGCGGGAGGCGGAGGGGGGAGCTTCGGTCCACGGAGGAGTGCACAGCAACGGGTGCGGAGGACAAAGCGGGGAGATTCCCGCACAGAGGATCGGTGCCGACCCGGCACTCACCAGCCTGAGAGGCTTGTCTGCTCACCCGCCGGGGCGGGCGGAGCTGCGAGCTGAGGCTCGGGTTTCGGTTTCGTACGGAGCGCAGGGAGAGGACTGGGGTTGGCGGCTTGAACATAGCCTGAAGGGGTTAGTGCACCACGGCTAGCCGGGAGGGAGTCCGGGGAAAAGTCTGCACCTGCCGAAGAGGCAAGAGACTTTTTCTTCCCTCTTTGTTTCCTGGTGCGCGAGAAAGGTTTAAGAGCGCTGCTTAAAGGAACTCCAGAGATGGGCGCGAGCCGCGGCTAAAAGCGCGAACACCAGAGATGGGCGGGAGACGCTAAGGCTGCTGCTGCCGCCACCAAGGGGCCTGTGTGCGAGCACAGGTCACTCTCCACACCCCTCTTCCGCGGAGCCTGTGCAGCCTACCACTGCCAGATTCCCGGGATGCAGGGACAACTTCCCCGGGAGAACGCACGGCGGGCCTCAGGCTGGTGCAACGTCACACCGGCCTCTACCGCCGCAGGCCCACCCCGCACACAGTGCCCCTCCCTCCCCCCCGGCCTGAGTGCGCCAGAGCCCCCGAATCAGCGGCTCCTTTAACCCCGTCCTGTCTGAGCAAAAAACAGACGCCCTCCGGCGACCTACACGCAGAGGCAGGGCCAAATCCAAAGCTGAGCCCTTGTGAGCTGTGAGAACAAAGAAGAGAAAGGGAAATCTCTCCCAGCAGCCTCAGAAGCAGCGGATTAAAGCTCCACAATCAACTTGAGGTACCCTGCATCTGTGGAATACCTGAATAGACAACAAATCATCCCAAATTGAGGAGGTGGACTTTAGGAGCAAGATTTATGATTTTTCCCCCTTTACCTCTTTTTGTGAGGGTGTATGTGTATGCTTCTGTGTAAAATTTTGTCTGTATAGCTTTGCTTCCAACATTTGTCCTAAGGTTCTATCCGTCCCTTTTTTTTTTAAATAAGTATTTTTTAATTCAATAAATTTATTATACTTTATTTTATTTTTACTGTATCTTCTTTCTTTCTTTTTTCCTTCTTTCCCTCCTTCCTTCCTTCCTCCCTCCCTCTCTCCCTCCCACCTTTCTTTCCTTCTTTCTTTCTTTCTTTCTTCTTTCTTTCTTTCTTTCTTTCTCTCTTTCTTTCTTTCTTCCTTCCTTCCTTCCTTCCTTCCTTCCTTCCTTCCTTCCTTCCTTCCCTCCTTTCCCTATTTCTTTCCTCATACTTCTACTAATTCTCTCTACTTTTTGTCCCTTTTATTCTGAGCCGTGTGGATGAAAGGCTCTTGGTGCTCCAGCCAGGAGTCAGGGCTCTGCCTCTGAGGTAGGAGAGCCAACTTCAGGACACTGATCAACAAGAGACCTCCCAGCTCCACATAATATCAAACGGTGAAAATCTCCCAGAAACCTCCATCTTAACACCAGCACCCAGCTTCACTCAATGACCAGCAAGCTAAAGTGCTGGACAACCTATGCCAAACAACTAGCAAAACAGGAACACAACCCCACCCATTAGCAGAGAGGCTGCCTAAAATCATAATAAGGCCACAGACACCCCAAAACACACCACCAGACGTGAACCTGCCCACTAGAGAGACAAGATCCAGCCTCATCCACCACAACACAGGCACTAGTCCCCTCCACCAGGAAGCCTACACAACCCACTGAACCAACCTTAGCAACTGGAGACAGACATCAAAAACAGCGGGAACTACGAACCTGCAGCCTGCAAAAAGGAGACGCCAAACACAGTAAGATGAGCAAAATGAGAAGACAGAAAAACACACAGCAGATAAAGGAGCAAGATAAAAATGCACCAGACCTAACAAATGAAGAGGAAATAGGCAGTCTACCTGCCTAAAAGAATTCAGAATAATGATAGTAAGGATGATCTAAAATCTAGGAAATAGAATGGACAAAAGGCAAGAAACAGTTAACAAGGACCTAGAAGAAATAAAGATGAAACAAGCAATGATGAACAACACAATAAATGAAATTAAAAGTACTCTAGATGGGATCAATAGCAGAATAACTGAGGCAGAAGAACGGATAAGTGACCTGGAAGATAAAATAATGGAAATAACTACTGCAGAGCAGAATAAAGAAAAAAGAATGAAAAGAACTGAGGACAGTCTCAGAGACTTCTGGGACAACATTAAATGCACCAACATTCGAATTATAGGGGTTCCAGAAGAAGAAGAGAAAAAGTAAGGGACTGAGAAAATATTTGAAGAGATTATAGTTGAAAACTTCCCTAATATGGGAAAGGAAAGAGTTAATCAAGTCTAGGAAGCACAGAGAGTCCCATACAGGATAAATCCAAGGAGAAATACCCAAGACACATATTAATCAAACTGTCAAAAATTAAATACAAAGAAAACATATCAAAAGCAGCAAGGGAAAAACAACAAATTACACACAAGGGAATCCCCATAAGGTTAACAGCTGATCTCTCAGCAGAAACCCTGCAAGCCAGAAGGGAGTGGCAGGACATACTGAAAGTGATGCAGGAGAAAAACCTGCAACCAAGACTACTCTGCCCAGCAAGTATCTCATTCAGATTTGATGGAGAAATTAAAACCTTTACAGAAAATCAAAAGCTGAGAGAGTTCAGCACCACCAAACGAGCTTTACAACAAATGCTAAAGGAACTTCTCTAGACAAGAAACACAAGAGAAGGAAAAGACCTATAATAACGAAACCAAAACAATTAAGAAAATGGGAATAGGAACATACATATCGATAATTACCTTAAATGTAAATGGACTAAATGCTCCCACCAAAAGACACAGATTGGCTGAATGGATACAAAAACAAGACCCTTATATATGCTGTCTACAAGAGACCCACTTCAGACCTAGAGACACATACAGACTGAAAGTAAGGGGATGGAAAAAGATATTCCATGCAAATGGAAACCAAAAGAAAGCTGGAGTAGCAATTCTCATATCAGACAAAATATACTTTAAAATAAAGACTATTAGAAGAGACAAAGAAGGACACTACATAATGATCAAGGGATCGATCCAAGAAGAAAATATAACAACTGTAAATATTTATGCACCCAACATAGGAGCACCTCAATACATAAGGCAAATACTAACAGCCAAAAAAGGGGAAATCCACAGTAACACATTCATAGTAGGGGACTTTAACACCCCACTTTCACCAATGGACAGATCATCCAAAATGACAATAAATAAGGAAACACAAGCTTTAAATGATACATTAAACAAATGGACTTAATTGATATTTATAGGACACTCCATCCCAAAACAACAGAATACACATTTTTCTCAAGTGCTCATGGAACATTCTCCAGGATAGATCATATCTTGGGTCACAAATCAAGCCTTGTTAAATTTAAGAAAATTGAAATTGTATCAAGTATCTTTTCTGACCACAACGCCCTGAGACTAGATATCAATTACAGGAGAAGATCTGTAAAAAATACAAACACAGGGAGGCTAAACAATACACTACTTAATAATGAAGTGATCACTGAAGAAATCAAAGAGGAAATCAAAAAATACCTAGAAACAAATGACAATGGAGACACAACGACCCAAAACCTATGGGAAGCAGCAAAAGCAGTTCTAAGGGGGAAGTTTACAGCAATACAAGCCCACATTAAGAAGCAGGAAACATCTCGAATAAACAACCTAACCTTGCACCTCAAGCAATTAGAGAAAGAAGAACAAAAAAAACCCAAAGCTAGCAGAAGGAAATAAATCATAAAAATCTGATCAGAAATAAATGAAAAAGAATGAATGAAACAATAGCAAAGATCATTAAAAATAAAAGCTGGTTCTTTGAGAAGATAAACAAAATAGGTAAACCATTAGCCAGACTCATCAAGATAAAAAGGGAGAAGACTCAAATCAATAGAATTGGAAATGAAAAAGGAGAAGTAACAACTGACACTGCAGAAATAAAAAAGATCATGAGAGACTACTACAAGCAACTCTATGCCAATAAAATGGACAATCTGGAAGAAATGGACAAATTCTTAGAAATGCACAACCTGCCAAGACTGAATCAGGAAGAAATAGAAAATATGAACAGACCAATCACAAGCACTGAAATTGAAACTGTGATTAAAAATCTTCCAACAAAGAAAAGCCCAGGACCAGATGGCTTCACAGGCGAATTCTATCAAACATTTAGAGAAGAGCTAACACCTATCCTTCTGAAACTCTTCCAAAATATAGCAGAGGGAGGAAAACTCCCAAACTCCTTCTACGAGGCCACCATCACCTTGATACCAAAACCAGACAAGGATGTCACAAAGAAAGAAAACTACAGGCCAATATCACTGATGAACATAGATGCAAAAATCCTCAACAAAATACTAGCAAACAGAATCCAACAGCACATTAAAAGGATCATACACTGATCAAGTGGGGTTTATTCCAGGAATGCAAGGATTCTTCAATATAGGCAAATCTATCAATGTGATAAACCATATTAACAAATTGAAGGAGAAAAACCATATAATCATCTCAATAGATGCAGAGAAAGCTTTTGGCAAAATTCAACACCCATTTATGATAAAAACCCTGCAGAAAGTAGGCATACAGGGAAATTTCCCAAACATAATAAAGGTCATATATGACAAGCCCACAGCCAACATCATCCTCAATAGTGAAAAACTGAAAGCATTTCCACTAAGATCAGGAACAAGACAAGGTTGCCCACTCTCACCACTCTTATTCAACATAGTTTTGGAAGTTTTAGCCACAGCAATCAGAGAAGAAAAGGAAATAAAAGGAATCCAAATTGGAAAAGAAGAAATAAAGCTGTCACTGTTTGCAGATGACATGATACTATACATAGAGAATCCTAAAGATGCTACCAGAAAACTACTAGAGCTAATCAATGAATTTGGTAAAGTAGCAGGATACAATATTAATGCACAGAAATCTCTGGCATTCCTATATAGTAATGATGAAAAATCTGAAAGTGAAATCAAGAAAACACTCCCATTTACCATTGCAACAAAAAGAATAAAATATCTAGGAATAAACCTACCTAAGGAGACAAAAGATCTGTATGCAGAAAATTATTAGACACTGATGAAAGAAATTAAAGATGATACAAATAGATGGAGAGATATACCATGTTCTTGGATTGGAAGAATCAACATTGTGAAAATGACTGTACTATCCAAAGAAATCTATAGATTCAATGCAATCCCTATCAAACAACCACTGGCATTTTTCACAGAACTAGAATAAAAAATTTCACAATTTGTATGGAAACACAAAAGACCCCAAATAGCCAAAGAAATCTTGAGAACAAAAAACGGAGATGGATGAATCAGGCTCCCCGTCTTCAGACTATACTACAAAGCTACAGTAACCAAGACAGTATGGTACTGGCACAAAAACAGAAAGATAGATCAATGGAACAGGATAGAAAGCACAGAGATAAACCCACGCACATATGGACACCTTATCTTTGATAAAGGTGGCAGGAATGTGCAGTGGAGAAAGGACAGCCTCTTCAATAAGTGGTGCTGGGAAAACTAGACAGGTACATGTCAAAGTATGAGATTAGATCACTCCCTAACACCATACACAAAAATAAGCTCAAAATGGATTAAAGACCTAAATGTAAGGCCAGAAACTATCAAACTCTTAGAGGAAAACATAGGCAGAACACTCTATGACATAAATCACAGCAAGATCCTTTCTGACCCACCTCCTAGAGTAATGGAAATAAAAACAAAAATAAACAAATGGGATGTAGTGAAAGTTAAAAGCTTTTGCACAGCAAAGGAAACCATAAACAAGACCAAAAGACAACCCTCAGAATGGGAGAAAATATTTGCAAATGAAGCAACGGACAAAGGATTAATCTCCAAAATTTACAAGCAGCTCATGCAGCTCAATAACAAAAAAACAAACAACCCAATCCAAAAATGGGCAGAAGACCTAAATAGACATTTCTCCAAAGAAGATATGCAGACTGACAGCAAACACGTGAAAAAATGCTCAACCTCATTAATCATTAGAGAAATGCACATCAAAACTACAATGAGATATCATCACACACCAGTCAGAATGACCATCATCAAAAAATCTAGAAACAATAAATGCTGGAGAGGCTGTGGAGAAAAGGGAACACTCTTGCACTGCTGGTGGGAAAGTGAATTGGTTCAGCCACTATGGAGAACAGTATGGAGGTTCCTTAAAAAACTACAAATAGAACTACCATATGACCCAGCAATCCCACTACCTGGCATATACCCTGAGAAAACCATAATTCAAAAAGAGTCATGTACCAAAATATTCATTGCAGCTCTATTTACAACAACCTAAGTGTCCATCATCGGATGAGTGGATAAAGAAGACGTGGCACATATATACAATGGAATATTACTCAACCATAAAAAGAAATGAAATTGAGCTATTTGTAATGAGGTGGATAGACCTAGAGTCTGTCATACACAGTGAAGTAAGTCAGAAAGAAAAAGACAAATACCATATGTTAACACATATATATGGAATTTAAGAAAAAAAAATGTCATGAAGAACCTAGGGGTAAGACAGGAATAAAGACGCAGACCTACTGAAGAACAGACTTGAGAATATGGGGAGGGGGAAGGGTGAGCTGTGACAGGGCGAGAGAGAGTCATGGACATATACACACTAACAAATGTAAGGTAGATAGCTAGTGGGAAGCAGCCGCATGGCACAGGGATATTGGCTCAGTGCTTTGTGACAGCCTGGAGGGGTGGGATAGGGAGTGTGGGAGGGAGGGAGATGCAAGAGGGAAGACATATGGGAACATATGTATATGTATAACTGATTCACTTTGTTATAAAGCAGAAACTAACACACCATTGTAAAGCAATTATACCCCAATAAAGGTATTAAAAAAAAAAGAAAGAAAGAAATATGGAACTGGAAGAATCAGGTTCCCTGACTTCAGACTATACTACAAACCTACAGTAATCAAGACAGTATGGTAGGGGCTTCCCTGGTGGCACAGTAGTTGAGAGTCCGCCTGCCGTTGCAGGGGATATGGGTTCGTGCCCCAGTCTGGGAAGATCCCACATGCCGTGGAGCAGCTGGGCCCGTGAGCCATGGCTGCTGAGCCTGCGTGCCTGGACCCTGTGCTCTGCAATGGGAGAGGCCACAGCAGTGAGAGGACTGTGTACCGCAAAAAAAAAAAAAAGACAGTATTTTACTGGCACAAAAACAGAAATATAGATCAATGGAACAGGATAGAAAGCCCATAGATAAACCTACGCACATATGGTCACCTTATCTTTGATAAAGGAGGCAAGAATATAAAATGGAGAAAAGACAGCCTCTTCAATAAGTGGTGCTGAGAAAACTGGAGAGGTACATGTAAAAGAATGAAATTAGAACATTCCCAAACACCATACACAAAAATAAACTCAAAATGGATAAAAGACCTAAATGTAAGACCAGACACTGTAAAACTCTTAGAGGAAAAAAGAAGCAGAACACTCTATGACATAAATTACAGCAAGATCCTTTTTCACTCACCTCCTAGAGAAATGGAAATAAAAACAAAAATAAACAAATGGGATGTAGTGAAAGTTAAAAGCTTTTGCACAGCAAAGGAAACCATAAACAAGATGAAAAGACCACCCTCAGAATGGGAGAAAATATTTGCAAATGAAGCAACGGACAAAGGATTAATCTCCAAAATATATAAACAGCTCATGCAGCTCAATATCAAAAAAAAAAAAGCAAACAACCCAATCCAAAAATTAGCAGAAGATCTAAATAGACATTTCTCCAAAGAAGATATACAGATTACCAACAAACACTTGAAAGGATGTTCAACATCATTAATCATTAGAGAAATGAAAATCGAAACTACAATGAGGTATCACCTCACACCAGTCAGAATGGCCATCATCAAAAAATGTACCAACAATAAATTCTGGAGAGGGTGTGGAGAAAAGGGAACCCTCTTGCACTGTTGGTGGGAATGTAAATTGATACAGCCACTATGGAGAACAGTATGGGTGTTCCTTAAAAATATAAAAATAGAACTACCATATGATCCAACAATCCCTCTACTGTACATATACCCTGAGAAAGCCATAATTCAAAAAGAGTCATGTACCACAATGTTCATTGTAGTTCTATTTACAATAGCCAGGACATGGAAGCAACCTAAGTATTCACTGACAGATGAATGGATAAAGAAGATGTGGCACATATACACAATGGACTATTACTCAGCCATAAAAAGAAATGAAACTGAGTTATTTGTTGTGAGATGGATGTACTTAGACTCTGTCATACAAAGTGAGTCAGAAAGAGAAAAACGAATACCATATGCTAATACATATATATGGAACTTAAAAAAAAAAAGGTTCTGAAGAACCTAGGGGCAGGACAGGGATAAAGACGCAGGTGTAGAGAATGGACTTGAGGACATGGGGAGGGGGAAGGGTAAGCTGGGGCAAAGTGAGAGAGTGGCATGGACATATATACACTACCAAACGTAAAATAGATAGCTAGTGGGAAGCAGCCGCATAGCACAGGGAGATCAGCTTCGTGCTTTGTGACCACCTAGAGGGGTGGGATAGGGAGGGTGGGAGGGAGGGAGACGCAAGAGGGAAGAGATATGGGAACATGTGTATATGTATAACTGATTCACTTTGTTATAAAGCAGAAACTAACATGCCATTGTAAAGCAATTATACTCCAATAAAGATGTTTAAAAAAAAAGAAAGAGTTATCAGAAAAAAAACAAAAACAAAAAACAGTGAACAATAGAAAATGGGCTAATTGTACAATTGGTGATTGCTTATGCAAATTATGGTATATCCACTGTACTTAACTTTATACAACCATATAAAATTATGTTAATAAATATTTTTTAAAGTGAGAAAAAGAAAAAAAAGTAATGCTGCCATAAGCCAAGGATGGCCAGGAACCACCAGGAGCTGAAAAAGCCAAGGAGAGATTCTTCCCTAAACTTCAGAGAGAGCCTGGCCCTGCCAATATCTTGACTTCAGACTTTTAGCCTGTAGAACTGCAAGAGAATAAATTTCTATTGTTAGAAGATACCCGGTTTTGGGTACTTTTTATGGCAGCCCTAGGAAAATGACACATATCATAAGAGAAAATTTAAAATAGTTATGTTAAAAACTCTCACATAAACCTAAGAAAACATGGTAATTATTCCCAATCTTTTAAGTGATCAATTCTAGGCTCTTTATTTTATAGAATGATTCCTTTAAGAAATATTAGGTTTCCCATGAGCCAAGGAGCATCGGGGACAGGAAAAAGTGGTCTACCCTCAGGATCAACTTCTCTTTATATATGCTTTTTCCACTGCCTCTATGATTTAAACTTTCTAAAAATACGCGGCAGGGAGAGGCACCTCTCCCAATTATCAATGGCTAAGAATAACACTTACCTTAATGTTGCTACACAGATTTTGCTGTCAAGACCCTTTCAGGTTAAAACCAATTTTCTTGGGCTTTTGGTTATTTGGCTTCTGTGAATTTTTAATGTCTGTGTCAAAGTTGCTGCCTGAGCTCTTGAGCACTACCTGAGAGTTCAAAAGGAAGGGATTCATTAGGAGATAATAACACCTTGTTATTTTACAGATAGGAATGCTGAGGCTCAGAGGGGCTCATACATAGTCATATCATTAATCAAGATATGGCTGAGAGTAGGAATTCAGTCTTTCATCCTATTATATTACCTGGGCTATCCATCCTTCCATTAATTTCCCCTTCTGGTTCTCCTCTGCCCATATAGTTTGGACTTACTGGTTTACTTTGATCTATGCAACATGCTTGCACACTGATTCCTGAGTGCTAACTTAGATCTTATTTCCAATTCTTCTTGGTGTAACTGGGTTCGATGATATGGCTTGGTGACAATGGAGAGTCAATAGATTACCATTGACTTGGAGAGTTGGCCAAGATTTAGATCCCAACTCTGCTACCCACTGGCTGTGTGTTAGGAATTTGGTTCCTTATCTGTAAATGTGGATAAAAATAGTATTCACCTTAAAGCACTGTTGTGAGGATTAACTGTGAAGATTAAATACATTTACTGTTCTTAGAAAAGTAACTGACACATAGCAAATATTATATAATCATTAGCCATTAACTGTTCTGCATCAGAATTTCCCTTCCTTTCAGGCTCTTATTGGTAGTTGTATTCATGTTCATATCTCTTTATCTCCTCTATTTTCTTTACTGATTATTCAGTCAACAAACTTTTATTGAGTGCTTTTTCTATGCCTCGTATGTTCTTAATACTAGGAATACAGAGCCAAAAAAAAAAAAAAAAAGAAAAAGAAAAGTTCTGGCTTCTAAGAAACTTATTTTCCAATAAGGAGGACAATATGATGTTAAAAGAGAAATATATACTTTTTATGGCAAGAGAGAAAAATATGAAAGATTTAATGGAATCCAATAGTTGAAAATGCAAATAGAATAAAGGAGGCCAAAGAGGAGTTTGAATTAGGAGATACACACTTTTTTCTCTCTGGAATAACAATTCCCAAGACAAGGAAATGTTTCTCATAGAATCATAGATTTGGAGAGTACTAAAGAAATGTTGATGTCACCTGGTCTAATACTCATATCATTATCTAGCAGGGTTAAAAATAGGAATTTCTGCGACTTCATATAATCTCAAATCGGAAACAATGTTTGAAGTCACTTAATTTAATGTTCACGGTATGTACTTCTGTGTAGTTTACCCAGTGAATATTTTCAGTGATGGGAAACCCACTGCCCTAGAAGAAAGCTCATATCATTGTTAAATAGCTCTGTCAGAACACCATCCTCATTTTGAAGTAAAATTGGCTTTCTTGTAATTTTCTCATATTAATTCAGGGCAAATATACTATTAATATTCTATTGATTGGCTTTATGAATACTTGAAGATTGATTTTTTTTGTCTTATGTCTTTTAAATGCTACAGAACTATTACTCTTAAATCTATCTAAAGGATCTGAATCCTCAAAATCAGGAAAGAATGCTAAGTAGAAAGTACAATTTTCACTGAATTTCCCCTGAACTACCTGCTTTCTTTTCTATACTCCTTCAGAAATAAAAACAAATTAAAAAAATGTTTTTCACAGACTATATTGCTTATTTACATACATCTTTTTATCTTTCCCAAGACATTTTCTAAAGGCAGGAAAACAAATATGAAGCAATCACTGTCTAAAAACACATTTCAATAATTCAATTTATCTCTGTGTGTATATATAACATATATACACTCATATACATATTTTATATATATATATATATATAATTCAGAAAAGAAAAATGTTTTCAAAGAGTTGTCAGTGTGTTCAACTCTTCTTTTTCTTGTCAATTTTGTTATCAGTGCTTAGGAAATGACATAAAATTGAATTTCTTTAAGACTTCTAAGATCAAAATCTGCCAGACTAAAGTGAATGGTTGCCAGTTTTATTAATTATTTTTTTAAACATCTTTATTGGAGTATAATTGCTTTACAATGTTGTGTTAGTTTCTGCTGTATAACAAAGTGAGTCAGCTATATCTATACATATATCCCCATATTCCCTCCCTCTTCTGTCTCCCTCCCACCCTCCTTATCCCATAACTCTAGGTGGACACAAAGCATCGAGCTGAGCTCCCTGTGCTATGCAGCTGCTTCCCACTAGCTATCTAATGAGATAGATATACATTTGGTAGTGTATATATGTCCATGTCACTCTCTCACCTTGTCCCATCTTATCCTTCCCCCTCCCCGTGTCAAGTCCATTCTCTATCTGCATCTTTATTCCTGTCCTGCACCTAGGTTCTTCAGAACCATTTTTTTTAATTCCATATATATATGTTAGCATATGGTATTTGCTTTTCTCTTTCTGACTTACTTCACTCTGTATGACAGACTCTAGGTACATCCACCTCACTACAAATAACTCAATTTCGTTTCAAGTTGAGTAATATTCCATTGTACATATGTGCCACATCTTCTTTATCCATTCATCTGTCAGTGGACACTTAGGTTGCTTCCTTGTCCTGGTTATTGTAAATAGAGCTGCAATGAACATTGTGGTACAAGACTCTTTTTGAATTATGGTTTTCTCAGGGTATATGCCCAGCAGTGGGATTGCTGGGTCATATAGTAGCTCTATTTTTAGGTTTTTAAGGAACCTCCATACTGTTCTCCATATTTGCTGTATCAATTTACATTCTCACCAACAGTGCAAGAGGGTTCCCTTTTCTCCACACCCTCTCCAGCATTTATGGTTTGTACATTTTTTTGTAATTGCCATTCTGACTGCTGTGAGGTGATAATGCTTTGTAGTTTTGATTTACATTTCTCTAATAATTAGTGATGTTGTGCATCCTTTCATGTGTTTGTTGGCAATCTGTATGCCTTCTTTGGAGAAATTGTCTATTTATGTCTTCTGCCCATTTCTGGATTGGATTTTTTGTTTTTTTTAATATTGAGCTGCATGAGCTGCTTTTATATTTTGGAGATTAATCCTTTGTCAGTTGCTTCATTTGCAAATACTTTCTCCCATTCTGAGGATTGTCTTTTCATCTTGTTTATAGTTCCCTTTGCTGTGCAAAATCTTTTAAGTTTCATTAGGTCCCATTTGTTTAATTTGTTTTTTATTTTCATTTCTTTAAGAGGTGGGTCGAAAAGTATCTTGCAGTGATTTATGTCGTAAAATGGTATGCCTAAGTTTTCTTCTAAGAATTTTATAGTGTCTGGTCTTACATTTAGTTCTTTAATCTATTTTGAGTTTATTTTTGTATACAGTGTTTATATATTTATATAGTAATATATATATATTACTATATATATTAATATCTATATTTATATAATATAAATATATAATTGAGATATACTAACAGCTGGCAAAGCCCTCTCTGATTCTTTAATGTACTAGAACAGTGGTTCTCAAATTGTTACATGTATCAGAATCTCCTGGAGGCAGGGCTGTCTACACATTTTGTGAAGCACAATGCAAAGTGAAGATGCAGAGCCTCTTGCTCAAAGAGCAGGAAAAAGGGCTGTAAAAGGTACACATAAAGCTTTTTATTTTCTTCCGCAGAACTTTGATTTGTCATGGTGCTTTTTATTTGTTATTTAAAGTCATTCTAAATAAAGAAAAAATAAAACTTTAAACTACTAGCATGAATTTTACTCCTGATCTTTATTTTGTGCAATGTTAGTTTTAAACATCAGTAGCAGAGAGTTTAAGTCATATGCAGAAGCACCGAAAGTACACAATTTGTATTTTGTAGTTCACCTCTGAAGGGTGACCAGAGTTGGCCAGAAGAAACAGAAGCTTGAAAGTTTGGAAGGAGAAAGATTGTATCCCCTCAGGCATGGAACCAGCCTGAGGTGGTGCTCCCAGGTTATGGGAAGACTCTCACAGTTGCTTGGGGCATTAATATCCAGCTATTGACTTGACAAATGCTTTTTCCTCAATTCTCATTATCAGGAAATTATCAAGAAAGAACAAAAGGAGTTTTTCTTTATATGACAAAAGTGGAAGTACACTTTCATAATCTCAGAGCTCTAGTTATAATTAAACTATATTCTCTGTCCTGATATAGTCTGCAAAAACCTTGATTGTCCTGACATTCCACAAGGCATCAAAGCTATCCATTCTATTGATAATATATATCGTCATGCTAACTGGATTCAGTGAGTAAGAAGTGATGAGTATTCTAGATAACCTAGTAAAACACATGTATGCCAGAAGCTGAGAAATAAATCCCTATGAGGTTTCAAGGATCTGCTGTATCTGTAGACTTTTCAATAATCTCATGGTCTAGAGTATAGTGGGGGAACTTCTCCATATAGAGAGAAAGTCACTGCCCCTCACACAACCAACCAGTGAAAATGAGGCACAGAATTTACTAGGTTCCTTTGGATTTTTAAGGTACATAAGAATATGATTCAAATCTATTTGTTGCTTGGTTCATAAGGCTATTGGTTTCTAATGGGGTTAGTGTATGCAAGTCCTAGTTGTTGGGTAAGTTTCCCTGCCATTTGTGCCATATGACTGAAAATTAGTTCTGGGAGTATCCATGGGGGATAAGAATGTGGAGAAGAGAACTAGCAAGTCTCAGTGGTAAAACCATGGCTCAGACTTTTAAAGTTCTGTAGCAAGACTACCCTCTGCAAATAAGATTTTCTCTCTGTTTGAAAAAATAGCTCTTGTAACACTATTGGGCTCACATGGTAACTGAGGATATTACCATGGAACATCCAGAGACTGAAAACTGTTTTGGTGTTATTAAATCCATTGGATAGTAATGTGAAGTAGGCATAGCACCCAGCTATCATAGAATGCAATTTTTAAAAGGAAGCACTGCCTTCAGAACAGGCTCAAATAGGTCTAAAAGGCACTAGTAAGTACATTCCTCAACTCAAATGGGGTTCCTCACAATAAATTTATGAAAAAGAAAGAATTCATTCCCAGTTTAGGAAAGGGTTGGCATGGTACACTGGTGCTAACCAAGATAGTGATGCAAGAAAATCTTTCTCATAGGCAAAGCTTTGAACAGTACACTTGGATGCTCAGTTTTTATGAAGACAGAGATGGTCTAAATTATACATGGACTTCTGAGAACAGGCAAATAGCTTTGCTGGCTGGGGAGAAGCCTAAAAGGAACAATAGCAAAAGATCAGTGTCAAAGAGATCTGGAGTAATCTTATGTCAATAGAGCCATTGGAGTGATCATAAACTAAGAATCTTTCTTAAATGTTCAGCAGATAGCATCCATTACAGAGGAGGCTCTCAACAATCAGGTAGACAGAGTTACTTGTACCATGGACAACAGCTATCCCAATGTTCCTACAATGGGCCCACAAAGAGATCACCAAGGTAGCAAGGAAGAAAGCTATGCCCAAGCCTGAAAATATGAGCCCTCTCTCAATAAGGCTGATCTAGATAAATCACTGTGAATTCCTAATATGGCACAATGAATTGGGGAAGACAAGCTAACCAGCTGGTGAGAGTGGATTACATAAATTCCCTTCTATGTTGCAGGAGACTGAAATTCATCTTTTCTGAAATAGACACATACTCTGGACTTAGATTTACCTTCTTTGTCCCTCAATATCATCTAATGGTTTAGGGAATTCCTAATCCATTGATATAGTATGATTGACAAAATTATGACTGAAAAAATTTCCTTGGTAAAAGGAACCTCTTTTATGGTAAGACAAGTATTACAATGGGCTTTCGAATACGAGATTCATTGGTCTTATAATATCACCTGTAAACATCTGGCCTTAAGAATAGTAAAACATGTTATGGGTTTGGATAAAGCACCAGCTTTGGACACAGCACCATGCATGGTGGAGTACGTTCCTCCAAGGTATAGTATATACATTGATTCAATGCTGGTATTTAATCCCACATCCCCAATTATTAGAATTCATGAGCTAAGGAAATAAAAGGTAGATTTAGGATTAGACTTTCTCAGCATTACTCACTTATGAAGGAGTGCTTTACTTATCTATAACTAAAGGATTTCTTGAGCAAGAGATACTAGGTTCTAGTAGAGGGGCACTTTTGCCAGTAGACGTTGTTACAGTTCCACTGAACTAGAGTCTGGGGTTACTAAAAGGACAAGCAGAATTGGTTAACAGAATTTTGGAGTGACAGAGAAATAATGTACATTAGTGCAAACTCGGACCTCTGAGAAACAGAAGACGAGATGTGTTGGAAGATAATTCCTTTCCTTTTATCTCCTGAATGAACAGATCTGAGACACAGTGATTGTTTAAAAGACATTCTCATAGTTCAACTACAAACTGTGTTTTATTGTTAGTCTGTTAACAACTTAAAAATGCACTGCCTTGAATTTTCTTTCCCTGCTTCCTAGCCTACTTTTTCTTTTCTTCTCAATTTTGTAACCCTGTGATTGCATATCCCAGTAAAGCCTTGGCCCATTGTGACCACAAAAACAAATAATAAACTCATAGAACATTTACATTTGTAAGATACTGTGCATGCAAGCAGGTGAGTAGAACGGAAATAACATTTACAAAGTATTAATTATATGTGGAGGCTTCTTTAGTTGCTTTATATTACAGTGTTTTTGTTCACATATTTGAATACCTGACTGTGAAGATATAAGAAAATAAATTTTAAAATACATCATTAAAAATTGTCTAAAGTAATAAAAATAAGTGCTATTAATATTTATCTTAAGTCAGGCACTTTACTCATATTTTCTTATTTGATCTTCTTTATGCACATAAGTAATGAGGCTCATAGAGATTAGGAAATGTATCCAAGGACACATATCTAGATAAGCAGCTAATTTAAACCTAGAATTGTATATTTTTAAGCCATTCCTCTTTGCACTTAACTTTGTTTCTTGGAATGTCATTAAATTATCAAGGACTAGGGTAGGTAGACAAATTTCCATGAATGAGTTGGCTAATGAATTAAACATAATAATGAAAGAAGAACTGTAGCAAATTGGAAAGATGGAAATGTGTATGGTATGCTTGGGAGATAATGACAATTCTGGTCAGGGGTAAACAGATGACATATTTTGGAAGAGCAAAAGAAAACAAAGTAGACTAAGCAGAGTGAGATAAGGTACAAGTGACTTTGAATGCCAACATAAATTTTGACACTAGTTTGCAGTTTGGTAGCCAAATATATTGATAATACCTTTGGCAGAACATCTGGTAAAGCACAATAAGTTCTTACAACACTTGTTGCTATAGAAGTGATAAGACATAATATATGGGAAATATGTGGCAGGAAGCTAGAAGTGTAAGTTCATGAAAAGTTAAGTCTTGGATAGACAGGATCTGGAGTCATTTTAATTGGGGAGTTGAATTCATTTTATAGTTTGGCTAACATTGCTGAGCTAAGGATAAAGACGAAAAAGAGATATCCATGATACAGAAAAGGCAAGCAAAAGAAAATTTTAAGGAGAGTTTAATTAACAAAACTGCAAATTATTGTAAGTTCAAAGGGAATGAAAACAGAAAAACCCATAGATTTGCCATTAGTATCCTTAAAGAGCATTTCCAGTCAATTGGTGTTAATAAAAGCCTGGCTGTAGGAAATGAAAGCCTGAATGGTGAATACAGTGCTAGCAGAAGCAAAATACACTTTGGAGAACTATAGCACTTAAAAGAGAGAATTCAATACCACAGTTTTACAATGGTATTTATTTTTTGTAAAGATAAGGCCCATCTACTTGACTAAATCCTCAATAATTATCTCAAAGCCTGAAACAACTTAGGTGGTCAAAATATTTCTTAGAATAAATGCATATTCTGAGCCTTTTGCAAAGCAAACAGAGAGCCTTTGAGGAGAAACTGAATACAATCATGAGAAAAGAACTGAAATGGGGGTAAGGAAAAGGCAGAGGCAAAAGAGAGATTGTAAAATAAAATGCTTCCTACACAAGAAAGAGTAATAGTGATAACTTTAACCAAAACTTCAAAAAACTAGTCAATATTTTAAAACAGTTCCCTGGACTTTAGTTCTCAGAATTTATTACTGAACACATATAGAATTCCAAAGGATGGAGGGTAAAGAAATATGAAAGTACACAGACCAACACAGAAATAAAATTGAGAGAACAGCTATAATCCAGGGAACACAGTATAAAGAAAGTACAGATCGCATATGAAAATATGCTGCTGAAACATAGTGGTCTTGTATCAATGATCATGATACTACGTCTTTAGTTTTTCTTGTTCATTTAAAGGAATGTTTACTACATGCCCATGTATTTAAAGAGAAATACTCAAAATTATCAGCAAATACCATTTTTAGTTTAGATTTAATAAAATAAATGTAATGTTATATAGTTTTACACTTTGATATACAGAACAGAGAGATTTTTTATTTTTTAAATTGAACACTAAAAAAGATCTTAAAAAAGATTTATGAAAAATAATTGTTATCATCATCATTTCATGAGAAAAGTGCACTAAGTTTAGAGGTTTAAACTTTGCTGAAGTCAAGAAATATGAAAGTTGAAGAATTCTTGACAATTCTTGTTTAAAGTTATGAGTCTCAACTCGGGCATTTTTAGGTACAGCTGAAATTATCATTGTGAAGATTATCAGCTTGAGAAAAATAGGATATGAATTTTAGAAGAAATGTACATGTATTTCAGCTGGGTTTCTGTTGTGCAAACCTCTCTTCAACGTTCTTATAGATCTTCAACATAGTCATTCTTCCCATCATTGGGAACTTTCTACCAACTGACAGAGCTGACACTATTAAAAAAATCTTTATACTCAATTCAAATCATTCTTCTTGCATCTTATTCCCATTGGCTCTGGTACCATTTGAGGACATAACTCCATATAATAATTAAGCAACCCATAATTTACACATGTTAGTCTCACAATAGCTCTAAAAAGTAGAAATCTGTTTGACCATCCATGTTTGCCATTTGAAAAAACTCAAGCATTGGAGAGAGAGTTTAAGCAAATAGTCCAAGTTTACACAGCTTGTATGTGGTTGAGAAAAACATCTGAGGATTTTAATTCTGGCTACAGGATTTACACCTAATCATTAAGTTATATTGTCTCTCACTATGGCTTAAATAAAATGCTGCTGAAATATATTGGGCTTGATATGATCATGATCAATTATCATAATATGAATTTTTTGAAATTTTTGGAAGATTTACAACCAATGGTTTGTAGTTAATCTGTTCTTTGTGTTGGCTCCCATAACTGTACTTTCTATAATAATGGAATGCCTTACTGAAATAGCTAGAGAAAATAAAACTGACTATATCATGGCTATCCTGAAAAAATAAATTGACAAGGCAATTAAAACTGCTTTCCTTACCTTCCTTCCACTTCAAGTAAATTCAATTTGTTTCCTACCTCTAAACCACGTAGAACACACAGAAACACTTATCTAGATTGGTTCAATTGCAAGTGTGTATAGATTATGTTCATCATAAGTCTCCAAGCAATGGCCTTGACTAATTCAAAAGAATGTAGATTCTCAAGTGTGGTGGGCAAATCATGTGTTTACATGCAGTAACAATGCTGATGATATGGCAGCGCTGTTTGACTTTGATAACTTTTAACTACTATCTTTTAATTCTGAACTCAATTTTTAAAATTACGTGAGAAGGGGAACACCATGCAATGTAGCTTGGGACTGACCTTTCCTCTTTATGTTCTAAATTGACCAAATTCTGGGACTGGTTAGATATCATTTACAGCTATTAATATTGAAATGTGGACATGATGATTTCTACTTTTCATCAATTTTAAAACATTTATTGATTATCCACTCTGTGACAAGTCTATATATCAAATTCTGCACATTAAAAAGGAAGTAAGCCTTTGGCTTCAATTAGCTTAGCCAATACAAAATCTTGGATTCCTGCCAACTTCATATCATTTGAAATGGTTTGTAACTACAATAAACTTTTAACTTCATCCTTTAAATTTCTAAAATATTAAATATATTAATACTCATTAATATATTGGCAAGGTAGATAGCATGATCTTGCCCTTTTAAAGATAAGTAAAGTGAGTCACAATGAGGTTTCTTGCCTTGAATAACTTTGCAAAGTGGTCATATTAAAAATTCAAGCATTCTGCTTCCAAAATCCTGTCTTAATCCCATGTCACACTATCTTCTTGCCAAAATAATCCCTGAGTTTTAGAAATTTACACCATCACAGTGCCCCAGGAAATTATTTAACAAGATTGCCACACTAATCAACTGATGCCCCCAGATTAACCCAGTGTACCGAATTTCCCAAGGAACTAAAATAACTGGCATAAGAATCTTGATTAACAAAGTAGCCTCACATAGTGGATTTTTAGCAGGTAAATACACTACGTGTTTTCTTTCCTTCTTAACATCCTAAGAGAATTGCCACTTATTAAACAGTCACTGAGGTTTCACAAGATTCAGTTAATGAGTGTTTGACAAGACTGGACATTTTTTTTTCTTTTTTAACATCTTTATTGGAGTATAATTGCTTTACAATGGTGTGTTAGTTTAGTTTCTGGTTTATAACAAAGTGAATCAGTTATACATATACATATGTCCCCATATCTCTTCCCTCTTGCATCTCCCTATCCCACCTCTCTAGGTGGTCACAAAGCACCGAGCTGATCTCCCTGTGCTATGTGGCTGCTTCCCACTAGCTATCTATTTTACGTTTGATAATGTATATATGTCCATGCCACTCTCTAACTTTGTCCCAGCTTACTCTTCCCCCTCCCCGTATCCTCAAGTCCATTCTCTAGTAGGTCTGCATCTTTATTCCCGTCTTGCCCCAAGGTTCTTCAGATGATTTTTTTCCCTTTTTTTTTGAGATTCCATATATATGTGTTAGCATATGGTATTTGTTTTTCTCTTTCTAAGACTGGACATTTTAATTATGGTAATGAGGCTATTTCTGTGACTCAAAGATTCCTGAGAGAACTTTCATTAGCTAAAAACCATCAGAAGAGTCATGGAGACTGTCTTTGATTTTATTCAGTGGGTTAAGGAAAAGTGGACTCACAAAGTAGGTTTACAGGGGCATTTGTGAGAAAACTCTCTTTTTATTGTCCCTTCAAGGCCCACTTGATCAAGGTATGGGCTGTATTTGTAAATTAACATGCAGGAAAACAGGGCTGGAACAAAACACTTTAATATTAAAGTTGTCTTGTAGTGGTGATATTTTGAGTGT
Source organism: Lagenorhynchus albirostris (assembly GCF_949774975.1). NCBI lineage: Eukaryota > Metazoa > Chordata > Mammalia > Artiodactyla > Delphinidae > Lagenorhynchus > Lagenorhynchus albirostris. The sequence continues at coordinate 35,441,199 of NC_083112.1, read as the reverse complement.
TTTTCTTTCATACTTTTTTCTTGGTTTTGGATTTTCCAAATTTCCTGGAAAATTAGCATTTTTTGATAATGAGAAAAAATATAATCTCAGAATTATATTTTTTAATCTTTATTTTATCTTGGATACAAAACCTTTATAAATATGGTTTAATTCTCATTCATTTATTCTCTTTGGTACTAGAATACAATGTTAATACCAAAATTTCTATCCTGATTTTCATACATGACACTTTCTTCATTTGTAATGAAAATTCATTTGACTGCAATTATTACACATACTACTACCATTCTGTTCCATCTTATCAAGTCTACTTAAATCAGTTTAATTCTCAAGGGACTGGAAAAAATATATTTCATTTGGATTTCAGGTTATACTAGCAAACTTCTTCAACTGTTAAAAATATTACTTTATTACCATATTTTGATATCATCTGTGCTATTTTGCAAGAAATTAGTTTTTATTGTTCTGATTTAAATATTTATTTTCACATTCATAATTCTATGATTTTCAAACTTTCCTTTAAATCTCAGAAAGATAAAATATCTTTGCAATTCTATCACATATTTCTTCACAAAATGCTGCCATAATCTTTGCCTCATTAAAAAAAAAAACAGTTGATAGATTTTTAGAGTTGGTCCATTGGTGGCTGACATTTGTGGGTAAAGCTCTAAAACACAATTTAAAAACTATTCGTTTATTTGAACATGTAAATAAGTATACATTAAGTATACATTACACATAGATTCACCTTGGCTACTAAAGCTATATTGTGCTATATTGGTGACTAAAATACCATGAGCAGCATTGACAAGGGCACTACAAGTTTCTAATATGGCAAACATCTATGGCAATGTTCTGAGCAGAAGATATTTACAGTCTTCCTTCTATTTACATGGCAATTGCCACATTTGAAAAATTCCTAGAAACATTTAATTCATATAAAATATTAATAACATTTTGTGTTTATACATAAATTTTACTGTTAGTTTCAGATAATTCTGAATATCTGTTTTACTTACATGAATGCTTGGCTAGGTATTTGAAAGTCATGGGTAGAAATGGGCAATTCTTCATTGTGCAGGACTAGCAAGGTAGCAAGATAGTTAATTGCAATTTAGATAGCATATTCTGTGGGAAAAATTGGAGAGGATGGAGGACGTAGATATAACCAGAAAAAATGAAATTAAATGAAATACAGCATTGTTAAAGAGTGCTTTGGGGGCCTTGTAAGGATTTGGAGCTTTAAACTGTAAAGAATGGAAATCAATTCAGACAATACAAGGTTTCTACATAAAAGAAGATTCTATTAGTAGGATGCAAGATATATTAGAATGAAGCAACATGGAGATGGAGAACTTTTTAAGGCATTTCAGAATAAGAATTTTCATACATAGAAATTATTTAAACAGTAGGAATGAAGAAGAGGGAGGAATCTATTTCTGCCATGAGCTTATTAAACTGTTACCTTGCAGATGGTGAAACCTTTATATGAAATGCTAAGAGTTGGAGAGAATTTGTTAGAGAACACAATTAGTTCAATTAGAACATACCAACTATCAGTAGTTATACACAGAGATTGAGAAGTGAGCTCTGGAGCTCAGAAGTGAGGTCTCAGTTTAAGAATAATTATTGAAGCCATAGGTCATGGGTACACTGAGAGAGAGTATAGATTAGTAAGAGAAGAGGAGAAAGGCCAGAAACTTAGGAGTGGGAGGATAGAGAGAGTAGCCAAGGAAGTACATAGAGAAACATTTTCAAAGAGCAAGGAGAATTAGAAGCTGCAGCCGAAAGTATAGGTATAAGTTATTAGTGTTGTAATTTAAGTCTGAATAGGGTGAGGGAATGGTGTGAGAGAAGAGTGGATATAAGAATTTGTTCCTTGGCTAGTTATCCTTTCTTCCTAAGATCTGAGTCAGCATTTCAAACAGTCAATCTATATACTGGGAAGTATAACAATTACACAGTTCGTTTAGTCCCTAAATTTATGATGTGAAGAATTTGAGGAGGAAATCGTGAAAAACATTTTCACTAAAATAAAAGATCCCTTTGTTGACAAAATGAAATATGTATAACTTGTACAATTACATGTGAACTAAAAATAATACCTATTCATTATACTACCTGATTTAGACATCAATTTCTGAAGCTATAGGGGATGTTGGTTTATATTATTTTTGTTTCCTTTGGTAAATAAAGGTTGAGCTGTATAATAAAAAAACTTTTATTTATCAATATTTCTTCTGAATTCATCAACTAATACAGAGTTGATTACACAATTTTACCTATCATTTTACAGTGTTAAAATAGAGTGTTTGCCCTTTTTTACACTATGGTATTTTCCCATATATATTAAAAATATTAAAAAATAATCTTCAATATTAATGTACTATACATGATACATATTGCTAATTTAAAAGTATTTATTCTATTTAAATATTTATTCTGTATTAAGTTCCTGAATGTGGCTTCATCTAAGTTATGACGACTTCTAATTATTTACTTATATTAAATAATAGAATTCTATGTATACACACACACACACACACACACACACACACACACACATATATATATATATATAATTCTATTATGTAATAGAATAGGGGAATAATTCAGTGGATGTTCAAGATAGAGGGAGAAAGGAAAGAAAAGGAAATAAAATTGCAAGTTAGGTGCTTACTTGTCATAGTTTAACCCAGAAGAAATATTAACTGCCTCTGCTTTATGGTGAAACTTGTGCAGAATAAGCATACTTTTACATGCAGAGAGAATTTATTCCAAATTAATCTACATCTACATAAATACTGTTTCTAGAGTGAAAATATCACCCTGTTGTAAAATATTTCACATAATATTATTCCATAGAAATTTCTTTAAAAATTACAGTGTAAGGGAGGCTAAAACAGTGAATACCTAAAGTCCACAAAATATCAATAAATTAATACACCACTATTGAGCAATCCAAAACAAAACGTATTCAGACTTTGCAGTCATTATTGTTTTTCTGATGGAGAGAATCAAAAAGAAAATCTTAGCTTAATGTCCAGATGTTTTCTCATTACCTCCAAAATACTTTCTCAGTAGTTAGTTGATCAAATAACAATGATATGTATCAATAAAATTATCCTGTTCACTGCATGAATGACTTTTTTGGGTCTCAGAAATAATTTTTAGATTTTTTTAAATGAAAGATAAATCTTTACAGTTTAGGATACAGTTAAGTGATGAGGATAACTCACAAAACTATATTTTTAAACACTCTGAGTTTATTAATGGCATATTATGAAGCTAGTAAAAGCACCATATTAAACCTAGAAATTATCAGTAATTAATATCTTACTATATTCTTTATTCATTGCTATTGTTCTTATTTTCATCTTCCTTTCCTTTTCCTTCTCTTCCCTTCCCTTCCCTTCCCCAAGTCTCAGATCTGGCATGAAATTATCTGTGATTTTCCTTAAATTCCTCAGAGTTACAGGTCCCTTCCTTTGTGGACCCCAAATAGTCTGGCAAATTCCACAGCACTGAAAACTTTCTGCAGTAGATAAATATTGTCATATTCAACATTGTATCACAATCTATAACAAGGGGCCTGGATGACAAGGTCTTAAAGTATATTTATTGCACCACTCTCACCTCCAAAATTTAAGACCAGTTTGGAAATTTTTCAGTGTTTTTGCAAAACATGTGTTGAATGGTCAATACACCACAGATAAATAATTTTCTAAGTTAAAAAAATTAAAAGATCCATGTAACAACTTAGATAAAAATGAAATATAACACTTAAAAGAGTAGGTGAAAAATAATGATTTGATATCAGTGAAGAACAGCAATGTGAATCATGCAGAATTTGGGATTGGAGTCAACCCAAAGGATGCAAATATGAAAGAACTTAATTTCATTTACTGAATACAACATTTGGCCATGCCTAAAACTCACCCCCACCCTTGGCCTTTTGAGTTATGTGAATGAACTTTCAATTTGGAATTTCTCTCTTGTCACCAAAGAATGACCTGCTTCTTTTGGAATAGAAATTTTGCTATCTCACTCCACTTTTTCCCTGAGATGTTATTTCACTGTCTCTCAACACATTTGAAGTTGTTTTTATAAACTCCTTGGCAAATAATGTGACTGGCATCAACTTTTCTATGAGTGAGGTATATAGCTTTGAAATGTTAGTTTCAGGGGTTTTTTTAAACTTTTTTTTTTAAGTTAAAAGCTTCCTGACTGATTTTCACATGGTATTTCCATGCCAGCCATGCACCAGGTGCCACCATCTTGGGAAGTAATAGATGGCTGGGTCTGGGAAAGCACAGGGATATCATATCTCCCTGTTCCACAGTGCTAAGTCACTGAGTCTGCTAGGATCTCCTGTCTTCCTGCCCTCCTTTCCTTCAGCTACTATTCACTGTGGCTGCCCACTGGCTTGTTCCTGGAGGAACTCCAAGCCCCTTCAGTGCTGTTATGAGGTTATCCACTTGCTGTATAATCTCCCTCCAGTTATCTCTCCAAGGAAGCAGCCTTATCCTTGTAGGGGACAGGACCAGGTGCTGATTGCGGCAGCAGGTGAACAAGATGTGCCCCAAGTGTGGGGCCTCTTGGCCTCAGTGTTCTTGTCATCAGAGATCAGGTCCCCTAAGACCAGCAGCTACTCCAGCATGGGGATAATGCACCTTACAAGCTGGAGCTCAGGTGCTTCTTCACCCCACTGCACTTCCGGATCACACAGTTTTCATACCCCATCCAAGGTCTGGTTCAGATGAAAACCTTACCAACCTTCATGTTGCTCTTTATCTTCTTCATGATTTTGAGATCTCCCCTTCCCCTCTCGCCAAGTTGCCCTCCAAATCTGGGAAAATCCTGGTGTTTCTTACACAGCCACTTTTTCAGCCAGGTCCCCCGACTGGGCTTAGTACTGCTGAAGGGTAAGGAAACCAATGTGCTTCTCCAGGTGCAAGGGTGGAGGACTCTCCGAGTCCATCAGTACCCGCATGCAGGGCACCTTGAGGGCCTGGGAAGGGTGTGGGGCTGGGTTGGGTTTCCCCTGGGAAACTCTGGGGACATAGAGGAGCCCTCTGCCTCAGGTGGGAAGGGAGGGTGTGCCTTAGGAAGGGAAGGTGTGCCAAGAATGTGCTCCAGATCTGTCGCTTTATTCAGTTTTGTTTTTCAATATGGCTTTGCCATGTTTTTTAATTTGCTGACTTATTTTTAAAAAATAATTTGTAAATATGGCTTATATTATTAAGAGTATTTTTTTTAATTAAAAGCTTTAAACATTTTCTCCCGAAATGCCACTTGCATTTTATCTTGTATCCATGTATTTTTAGAAATGCACTGTTTATTTTTGCCTGGTCATGAAATTGAATGTTGTATGAGAAAGAAACAAAGTGGATGATTTCTCTCCCACCCTTGTTTACCTCCTTTTCTTTGCTAGAACTTCATGAAATGATATCTCATAGAGTCAGTTTATGTGAGCCAATTGCAGATGTTTTTGATAACTGGCCATGCTTCATCAAACCACAAATGTAATATAGTTTAAAGTCAACCACAACAGTACAATGCTCTTAAAGGTCAGGCTCAATGGGATTTAGTTTTCAATCTTCATCAGGTGATTTTTGCCTCTGTAACCTTTCCCAAATCCTTCTCCTTTCTGAGTCTAGGTGCAGCGATCTCATAAAGGAGATTATTACAATGGCCTATAGCAGTTCTCCTGGTTTCTGGTGTGTCCTTTCTTTAATCAATTAACTATATTCTCCTCTCCATCATCTTTGTAAAACACTGTTTGTGGCATTATCCTACCTAAAAGCTTTTCAAGATTCCCATTCAATTATAGAAAAAAAATCCAAATAATTTATTATGATAATAGTCCCTTCACAGTTGATTATGTCCTACTTTTCCAGCTATTTATTCAGACACGATTTCTCATATGTCCTGCAAACATATAAACTTTTCACAATTTCAACAATATTTTGTACCTCTTATGAATTTTTGGAAATACAGCTTACAAGTCATAGTAGCATGTGTGTGAAATATGAAATCTGAAGACATGAACAAGCTTGTCTTACACCATCATGGACTAATTTGGCATTTTGACTCAGGAGTAGCAACTATTTGAGGGCTGGCTATTTTACTTTAAATGTTTTGTTCAATGAGAATCGCTCTAGAAATTATATTCCCTCTCCTATAATAAGTAGGGTATTCTTTCAAAGCATCTACATATTTTACATGCAATATGTATTTCCTCAATTTATCTGTAGAATATATGCTAATTGTTAAAGATTATGATGATGAGTTTGATGGCTACTATTAAATGGAAACATGTGTATCTGGGACTCATAGGTGCCCAGGACGGATGCTGTAAATTTTCCGAAACTGGATGGTCTTTTCCACCTGACATAGTGTGAATTTTTTCCATAGAGTTTAAACTTGTTGCTTAGATGGTTAATTTGTGCTTTTTATGCGTGTTTGTTTGTTTTGTTTTTTCTTTTTGTTGTTGTTTGGCTGCAAACTTTCTTGAGTGGAAAAGAAACATAAGGCAGGTGGTAGAAAAATGCATGCTGGGTATGTTAATGCCACAGATTTTGTTCTAGAAACAGATGGAATCCCCTACCACATAGGCAAGATCAGCCCTGCAGGGAGGTCTAGTAGTAAGTTAAGGAGAGTATCCTGAGACTTCAACCTTGCCCAGTGTCTGGGTGAGAAGCCAGGGCAGCCTGAAGCAACCATCACCGTGCAGCACCCAAGACAATCTACTCAGTCTATTTGACTTTCTGTTCTCTATTTGGCCCTGCCTCATCCTCATGTTTAGGTTATAATTGGCTAAAAAAGAAGTTGAGTATGTATCTTTCAGCTGTGCTTCTTCCATTATTCCAGTTTAGCTGATAGAGCATAAATGGAGTATCCTCATTTCTCTTATGATCCAGCAATGTCTTTTCATGTCTTCAAAGTATAATCTACCTTCTGACATAATTCCCCTGCTTGTATCATGATACAAATGAAAGAAGATATATGTCAAATTGGTGCTTCCCTTTTACATTTGGCCTAAATTTACTTATTTGGCAGCTTTCGTCCTTCACAATTTACATTATTGAGTTACAGTACTCTAACTCAAAAGTAGATACATTTTCTTCTTTATTTCTGTTCTTTTCCCATTCATTTCGAAGTTTCATAAAAGATGCTGTGAAAACAGTGCTTACCATCTTTATCAGAATTCCCATTCATTTAAAATATATGTGAGATTGTCACCTGCCCAATTTTAGAAGACAATATGTGATTCCTAGGTTAACATCATTTTAAAAGAGAATTAGAAAAGTTAAATAAATGTTAAAATTTATAAAGCATTAGTCCATTTGTAGTTCACAGTGTTATTTTTAACAGATAGGCAGTACCTATGAAATGATTATAATAAAAGTGACATTTCTAAATCAATGTCACCATGTAGAATCCTACATACAATGTTATTTCACACATATCAGAAGGTAAAAGAGGGTAAAAATTAGACTAAAAATATCATTGGATTGATAAAAAGATGTCTAAATTGATGAATAATATAGTAAGACACAAATGGGCTTTCTTGGGTATTTATTTTTGCTTCACACATATCAGAAGGTAAAAGAGGGTAAAAATTAGATTAAAAAAATCATTGGATTGATAAAAAGATGTCTAAATTGATGAATAATATAGTAAGACACAAATGGGCTTTCTTGAGTATTTATTTGTGCTTGTCTGGACATGTCCTTAAAAATATTAGATTTTACATAAATTTATGACAACCTTGAGCTCTTTATATTATGGAGATGTATACAGATATGCCTTTTCATACTAAAATTAGTCACAGAAAAAAGGTAACAATAAATGTAAAAGATTCTTGTTCATTTAAATTTTTCATTCTCAAATGTTCTTAAGAGAAAAAGAGAGAGGTCAGCAAACACTTGTTTTTTCACATATTATCTCGGACATAAAACACCTCACAAATATTAATTCTCCTCTCTATGCACTCATAAAGTAAAGGTTGTACAGGAAATTAACAGAAACACTAAAAATACAAATATATAAAAAGTCATAAGTGTTAACCCCTATCTCATTTTAGCATATTCATAAAGTCTATTTCTGCATAACAATTAATGACTAATGCTGTTTCAGCACCAACTTGGCAGATAACTAGAAAGCTTCTGTATGTTAAAATGTAAATGATCTTACTGACCAAATAAAAAGGGACATATATTTCTTTTCCATAAGAAAATCTAGCCAATAAACAACTAAAACAGGGTTGCAATTGCAATAACATTTTCTTTGGAAGAAACTAAAAACCTCTTTCTTCAGTAAAAAGAAACCTTATCAAACATCTTACTAGAAATCTGATAATGTAAGGTACCTAGCAAGATAAGTCACCTGTGTTGTCTGCAAGACGATTTGTAATACGTGTTTCTATTGATACAGATGTAATCCCTGTCCTTCAAAGAGAGAGCAATAATGCACTTCTAGTCAGCTAATCTCAGTCGTGCACTTCAATGTCTTAGGTGTTTCAAGTGAGATAAATGCTGCTGCATATGGACTGAGAGTTGGCATAGTTTAACAAATCCAGGTTTATAATTATTTCTGAAACTATTTTACAATGTTCCAAATCCATGTGACAAATCTGTCTTAAATTTCTTTCCTCCCTATTTGTTGAAACTTGGTCATTTCAAACTCAATTTGAAGACAAGCTTTCAAATCCTAACCTTGTCCCCATGCTCTCCTTTCCTCAATATTGGGTGGGAATTTTATTTCCCTTTTTCCTTCATTCATGTTTTCACTCTATTATTCATTCATTTGTTCAATCATTTAATCAAAACAACGTTAAGTTTTAGGTGAAGTAGACCAATAGACTCTAGTTTTTTAAAATTAATGTCTAATGGAAATTAGGAATAAACAATACACACAAAATGTAATAAGTTCTGCAATAGATGTAAGAACAAAGTTACATGAAAGAATAATAAAAAAGTTTGGGAGAGGCTAGTTAGATACCAGATTATAAAAACACTGTATGCTAATAGTTTATACTTAATGTAGTTTGCAGGAAACCACTAAGGAATCTAGCTGGGAACAGATTTAATCAGATTTAGACTTAAGAAAATTAACCACCTAACTTAAGAAAGGTAAATAATAAAATGCTTTTTTACTTCCACTGTAAACTATGATGTATTACAATTCTTATAAGGCTCAAGAATGACAAACATGATTTTACTGGTGAATTTCCATGTTTAATATGTATATTACCTTTTTTTTTTTAAGTTGCATGTTAACCTGGTATAAAGTATTATCTCTGCTTTATGCTTTGAGTAAAAAGCCAAAAAAAAAAAAAAAAAGAAAAGACAAGTTAAATTGTTACCCCAATATGTACTATTACATATGCCTTTTCTTTTAGAAAATGTCAATTATAATTACTATTCTCACACAAAAAAGAACAAGCAAAATAAATAATGTAAATTTTTGGGATATGTACATATGTGGTAAATATGTTATAAAGAGCACGTGTCTTAAACACAACGTGCTTGCTGTTCTCAAAGGACCACTGAGGGAACAACAGGTAGAAAGGATTTTGAGGAAGCCATACTGCAATGGGGGTTCAAGAAATCCCACATTGTGGGGATGGTGATCTGGTTTGGACAGGTGCTAGATTTCTTGTACTGATGTTGTGATTGTAGAGAAATTTTAAGTGTCTATTTGAGGTCAATCAAAAATTACATGCTTGAGATGCTCTTATTTACATTTTATTATTTTTTAAAATGCCAATCAGAATTATTATTACTATTATACTACACTTTGAGGTGATCTTAGGAGTTGCTGATGGAAAGGAAGACACTCATATGGCACTAAAACAGTTGAGGAAGAATCAAGATATAGGGAAGGGTGTTAGTGAGAGACAGTACAGTGCAATAGTTAAAATTACAGACTTTGAAACTAACCTCCCTAATTTGAATTCTGGCTCCATCACTCACTGAGTGAGGTACAGTGAGTTAATGAAATTTTCTTTGCCTCAGTTTCTTTGTAAAGATACTACCTATCTTATAGCATTGTTAGGATTAAAATAGTTAATATATGTTATATACTTAGAGCATTGTCTAGCTTATAGTCATCTGATTGTTAATATTATTTTGGTGAAATTGTGAAGAAATTTTAATTCCTTGCACTTCTTTTCTGTTTTCTATATTGCTAAGGAATATTATGCTTCACTTGTAAAATAAGTTTCATGTATGTCTGTATATCATTTTAATGTCATATCAGAACATTGTATAATAGTCACCATTGAAGAATTATTTAATTTACTAGGAGAATATACCTTCATTTGACTTACCATTTCTAAGTTGATTAGGGCTTAAACTCTGTGAAATTACATATTAACTTGAAGAGTAATGATAGACCAAGTTATTTCTGCCTTACGGAAAAGATAAACCTTAATGCTTAACATTTTATTGCCTTGTGTGACATTAATCAGGTTTGTCTTTAACATTGCAAATTTATTTCAGTGTTCTTTTTCTTAGTGATTTTGTCATCCTTAAACTAATTTTACCATCCTGCTTATGTTCTCATTCATGAGATAAATACATTTTTTGTCATTTGCTCAGTATATATTTGTCAGAGTCATGGTTTTTATTTTGTCTATGTTAAAGCCATGTTTTAACTTTTTCAAAATGTATACCTAATTATTTATAAGTCACTTTTGTCACTTTCCCATCTTGTATAGTAGTAATAAGCAAAAGTAATAACCCCAAAAAATGCAAATATAAAATAAATCTCAATAACAAATTTAGTAGTGTTGGAAATTAGACAATCCTTTTCTGGATATGGACATATTATTATAATATTTGGGAAGCTTATTTCCTAATCCCCTAAGAGCAGTCAAGTTGTCCTTTGACCCTCAGGGAATCATTGCTTCTATATTTTATTCCAGAATATGAAGGCCTGGGGGATTTACTGTGCCCTAAACTTCAACATCATTCTGCAGCCTACTCCCCTCTTTATGCCTATTGAAAAATTTGAGAGCTCTCATTTTTTCAGTTTAGATCAAAAGGAATTATACCACTATGAAATTGTTTAGTACTGGTGACATGCAGCAAAGGTTTTGTTTTGGACTCTGCACAGGCTTGTCTTTCTCCCTCCAGGTAGGATATTTTTGAATGAAGATATCAGCTGAGACTCAGATCAAACAAGCTTACTCAATTTCCTTTTGGGCTTACTTTGTGGACTGCCTGTTCTTCATTAAACAGTATGTCTTAAGTTGTGAGTGCATGGTGGGAGGAAGAATGTGGAGCAAGTGGGTAGAGAATAAACAAATATTACTTAATTCTTGATTACCCCCAAATCCTTTGGAAGTTAATCTCCAAGAAAACTTGATCTTCATGTCACTATTAAAAGGCTTCCCAGACAACTAAGCTGAGCCATCTCCTTTCAGCCTTTTCTCATTGTTAATCATTACAGTGACCTGAAAAGTGTGCTGTAGAGTGGATGGAGATAGAGAAGTGAAGAGAGAGAATAACATGTTGGTTAGAATGTGACAATACAAAGAAAGACATGACAATTTAGGCAAAAGACATTTAATAGAAAAAATAATCATAATGCTAGAGAATGGTTGAGATTAAAAAGACAAGCGGAAGAATTAGTCTTGAATAGTAGAAGGGACACCTATTCTTCCAAGTTTAGAAATAAACTTAGGCGTGTTGATAAAAATATAATAATGCTTTTCATTAGCCTTGCACTTCACATATTTGGTTCATATTTGACATTTATTGCATCTTTCCATATTATTTATCCTTAAACTAAGGCCGAAATATCTGCTTTCTCCATTCCTTTTTTAAAAAATAACTTTTGAAAAGTTACCTTCAGTTTTGGATAATACATTTGTTCAATAAAGTAATATTATGACCATAGTCTTATAAGTATAATCTAGAGCAGTGATACAAAGCGGTTCATACTTGTTTTCTAGATTCAAAATTCAAGGTCTACAATTCATTAGCTGGGTAACTTTGGGCAAGACATTTAATCTTGTTGTGTCTTGGTTTTCTCATCTGTAAAATAAGAACAATAATTTTACTTATTTCACAGGGATGTTGTGCTAATATGTAAAACCATTTATGCCAAATCCAGGGAGTGTCCTCAAGAACTTTTAGCTAGCATTATTCTGTGTTCGGTCCTTGGCATTTCAGAAATTGTTTTAATACTTCCTTTCTCCATGGTAGATTAATAGCTGAAGATGTTGAATACTATAAATATAAATTAAGCATATAATTAAAAAAATGTCTAATTTTATTGAATGCATCATGTTAAAAATCTTGTATACACATGTGTGTATTAAAATATTATATATTATATATATATACTGCTGTCAAGAGACTAATAATTATGCTGTATTTGGCTAAAAAGATGATAAAAGATCACAAACAACAAAAGAAAAAAAATAGATAAGCTGGACATTGTCAAAATGAAAAACTTTTGTCCTCAAAGAATACCATTAAGAAATTGAAAAGACAACCCACAGAATGGTAGTAAATATTTGCAAATCCTATAGTTGATAAGGGACATGTATCTAGAGTACATAAAAAAAAAAAACTTTTACAACTCAAAAAGAAAAAGAAAAATAGCAATTAAAAATGGGCAAAAGAGGGGAAGATGGTGGAAGAGTAAGACGCGGAGATCACCTTCCTCTCCACAGATACACCAGAAATACATCTACGCGTGGAACAACTCCTCTGGAGCACCTACTGAACGCTGGCAGAAGACCTCAGACCTCCCAAAAGGCAAGGAACCCCCCACGTACCTGGTTAGGGCAAAAGAAAAAACTAAACAGAGACAAAAGGATAGGGACGGGTCCTGCACCAGCGGGAGAGAGCTGTGAAGGAAGAAAAGTGTCCACACACTAGGAAGCCCCTTCGCGGGTGGAGACTTCGGGAGGCGGAGTGGGGGAGCTTGGGAGCCGCGGAGGAGAGCACAGCAACAGGGGTGCGGAGGGCAAAGCAGACAGATTCCAGCGCAGAGGATCGGGGCCGACCGGCACTCACCAGCCAAGAGGCTTGTCTGCTCGCCCGCCGGGGCGGGTGGGGCTGGGAGCTGAGGCTCCGGCTTTTGTCGGAGCGCCGGGACAGGACTGAAGTTGGCGGCGTGAACACAGCCTGCAGGGCGTTGGTGCGCCGCGGCTGGCCGGGAGAGAGTCCAGGGAGGGGTCTGGACCTGCCGAAGAGGCAAGAGACTTTTACGTCCCTCTTTGTTTCCTGGTGCACGAGGAGAGGGGATTAAGAACGCTGCTTGAGAGAGCTCCAGGGACGGGCGCGAGCCGCGGCTAAGAGTGCGGAGCCCAGAGACGGACATGGGACGCTAAGGCCGCTGCTGCCGCAGCCAGGAGGCCTGTGTGCGAACACAGGTCACTAGCCACACGCCCTTCCGGGGAGCCTGTGCAGCCCGCCACTGCCAGGGTCCCGGGATCCGGGGACGGCTCCCCCGGGAGAGCGCTCGGCTCGCCTCAGGCTGCAGCGTCACGCCGGCCTCTGCCGCTGCACGCCCGCCCCGCACTCCGTGACCCTCCCTACCCCCTGGCCTGGGTGAGCCAGAGCCTCCGAATCAGCGGCTCCTTTAACCCCGTCCTGTCTGAGCAAAGAACAGACGCCCTCCGGCGACCTACACGCACAGGCGGGGCCAAATCTAAAGCTGAGCCCCTGGGAACTGTGAGAACAAAGAAGAGAAAGGGAAATCTCTCCCAGCAGCCTCAGAAGCAGCGGATTAAAGCTCCACAATCAACTTGATATACCCTGCATCTGTGGAATACTTGAATAGACAACGAATCATCCCAAATTAAGGAGCCCTGTGGATGAAAGCTCTTGGTGCTGCAGCCAGGAGTCAGTGCTGTGCCTCTGAGGTGGGAGAGCCAACTTCAGGACACTGGTCCACAAGAGGCCTCCCAGCTGCACATAATATCAAAGGCAAAAATCTCGGAGAGATCTCCATCTCAACGCCAGCACCCAGCTTCACTCAACGACCCGCAAGCTACAGTGCTGGACATCCTATGCCAAACAACTAGCAAGACAGGAACACAACCCCATCCATTAGCAGAGAGGCTGCCCAAAATCATAATAAGTCTACAGACACCCCAAAACACACCACCAGACGTGGACCTGCCCACCAGAAAGACAAGATCCAGCCTCATCCACCAGAACACAGGCACTAGTACCCTCCACCAGGAAGCCTACACAACCCACTGAACCAACCTTAGCCACTGGGGACAGACACAAAAAACAACAGGAACTACGAACCTTCAGCCTGCAAAAAAGGAGACCCCAAACACAGTAAGATAAGCAAAATGAAAAGACAGAAAAACACACAGCAGATGAAGGAGCAAGATAAAAACCCACCAGACCTAACAAATGAAGAGGAAATAGGCAGTCTACCTGAAAAAGAATTCAGAATAATGATAGTAAGGTTGATCCGAAATCTTGGAGATAGAATGGACAATAGAATGGACAAATTGCAAGAATCAGTTAACAAGGACCTAGAAGAACTAAAGATGAAACAAGCAATGATGAACAACACAATAAATGAAATTAAAAGTACTCTAGATGGGATCAATAGCAGAATAACTGAGGCAGAAGAACGGATAAGTGACCTGGAAGATAAAATAGTGGAAATAACTACTGCAGAGCAGAATAAAGAAAAAAGAATGATAAGAACTGAGGACAGTCTCAGAGACCTCTGGGACAACATTAAACGCACCAACATTCGAATTATAGGGGTTCCAGAAGAAGAAGAGAAAAAGAAAGGGACTGAGAAAATATTTGAAGAGATTATAGTTGAAAACTTCCCTAATATGGGAAAGGAAATAGTTAATCAAGTCCAGGAAGCACAGAGAGTCCCATACAGGAAAAATCCAAGGAGAAATACGCCAAGACACATATTAATCAAACTGTCAAAAATTAAATACAAAGAAAACATATTAAAAGCAGCAAGGGAAAAACAACAAATAACACACAAGGGAATCCCCATAAGGTTAACAGCTGATCTTTCAGCAGAAACTCTGCAAGCCAGAAGGGAGTGGCAGGACATATTGAAAGTGATGAAGGAGAAAAACCTGCAACCAAGATTACTCTACCCAGCAAGGATCTCATTCAGATTTGATGGAGAAATTAAAACCTTTACAGACAAGCAAAAGCTGATAGAGTTCAGCACCACCAAACCAGCTCTACAACAACTGCTAAAGGAACTTCTCTAGGCAAGAAACATAAAAGAAGGAAAGGACCTACAATAACGAACCCAAAACAATTAAGAAAATGGGAATAGGAACACACATATCGATAATTACCTTAAATGTAAATGGACTAAATGCTCCCACCAAAAGACACAGATTGGCTGAATGGATACAAAAACAAGACCCATATATTTGCTGTCTACAAGAGACCCACTTCAGACCTAGAGACACATACAGACTGAAAGTAAGGGGATGGAAAAAGGTATTTCATGCAAATGGAAACCAAAAGAAAGCTGGAGTAGCAATTCTCATATCAGACAAAATAGACTTTAAAACAAAGACTATTAGAAGAGACAAAGAAGGACACTACATAATGATCAAGGGATTGATCCAAGAGGAAGATATAACAATTGTAAATATTTATGCACCCAACATAGGTGCACCTCAATACATAAGGCAAATACTGACAACCATAAAAGGGGAAATCGACAGTAACACATTCATAGTAGGGGACTTTAACACCCCACTTTCACCAATGGACAGATCATCCAAAATGAAAATAAATAAGGAAACACAAGCTTTAAATGATACATTAAACGAGATGGAGTTAATTGATATTTATAGGACATTCCATCCAAAAACAACACAATACACATTTTTCTCAAGTGCTCATGGAACATTCTCCAGGATAGATCATATCTTGGGCCACAAATCAAGCCTTGGTAAATTTAAGAAAATTGAAATTGTATCAAGTATCTTTTCTGACCACAACGCCATGAGACTAGATATCAATTACAGGAAAAGATCTGTAAAAAATAAAAACACATGGAGGCTAAACAATACACTACTTAATAATGAAGTGATCACTGAAGAAATCAAAGAGGAAATCAAAAAATACCTAGAAACAAATGACAATGGAGACACAACGACCCAAAACCTGTGGGATGCAGCAAAAGCAGTTCTAAGGGGGAAGTTTACAGCAATACAAGCCCACCTTAAGAAGCAGGAAACATCTCGAATAAACAACCTAACCTTGCACCTCAAGCAATTGGAGGAAGAAGAACAAAAAAACCCCAAAGCTAGCAGAAGGAAAGAAATCATAAAAATCAGATCAGAAATAAATGAAAAAGAAATGAAGGAAACAATAGCAAAGATCAATAAAACTAAAAGCTGGTTCTTTGAGAAGATAAACAAAATAGATAAACCACTAGCCAGACTCATCAAGAAAAAAAGGGAGAAGACTCAAATCAATAGAATTAGAAATGAAAAAGGAGAGGTAACAACTGACACTGCAGAAATAAAAGAGATCATGAGAGATTACTACAAGCAACTCTATGCCAATAAAATGGACAATCTGGAAGAAATGGACAAATTCTTAGAAATGCACAACCTGCCAAGACTGAATCAGGAAGAAATAGAAAATATGAACAGACCAATCACAAGCACTGAAATTGAAACTGTGATTAAAAATCTTCCAACAAAGAAAAGCCCAGGACCAGATGGCTTCACAGGCGAATTCTATCAAACATTTAGAGAAGAGCTAACACCTATCCTTCTGAAACTCTTCCAAAATATAGCAGAGGGAGGAAAACTCCCAAACTCCTTCTACGAGGCCACCATCACCTTGATACCAAAACCAGACAAGGATGTCACAAAGAAAGAAAACTACAGGCCAATATCACTGATGAACATAGATGCAAAAATCCTCAACAAAATACTAGCAAACAGAATCCAACAGCACATTAAAAGGATCATACACCATAATCAAGTGGGGTTTATTCCAGGAATGCAAGGATTCTTCAATATACGCAAATCTATCAATGTGATAAACCATATTAACAAACTGAAGGAGAAAAACCATATGATCATCTCAATAGATGCAGAGAAAGCTTTTGACAAAATTCAACACCCATTTATGATAAAATCCCTGCAGAAAGTAGGCATAGAGGGAACTTTCCTCAACATAATAAAGGCCATATATGACAAGCCCACAACAAACATCATCCTCAATGGTGAAAAACTGAAAGCATTTCCACTAAGATCAGGAACAAGACAAGGTTGCCCACTCTCACCACTCTTATTCAACATAGTTTTGGAAGTTTTAGCCACAGCAATCAGAGAAGAAAAGGAAATAAAAGGAATCCAAATCGGAAAAGAAGAAGTAAAGCTGTCACTGTTTGCAGATGACATGATCCTATACATAGAGAACCCTAAAGATGCTACCAGAAAACTACTAGAGCTAATCAATGAATTTGGTAAAGTAGCAGGATACAAAATTAATGCACAGAAATCTCTGGCATTCCTATATACTAATGATGAAAAATCTGAAAGTGAAATCAAGAAAACACTCCCATTTACCATTGCAACAAAAAGAATAAAATATCTAGGAATAAACCTACCTAAGGAGACAAAAGATCTGTATGCAGAAAATTATAAGACACTGATGAAAGAAATTAAAGATGATACAAATAGATGGAGAGATATACCATGTTCTTGGATTGGAAGAATCAACATTGTGAAAATGACTGTACTACCCAAAGCAATCTATAGATTCAATGCAATCCCTATCAAACTACCACTGGCATTTTTCACAGAACTAGAACAAAAAATTTCACAATTTGTATGGAAACACAAAAGACCCCGAATAGCCAAAGCAATCTTGAGAACGAAAGAAGGAACTGGAGGAATCAGGCTCCCAGACTTCAGACTATACTACAAAGCTACAGTTATCAAGACGGTATGGTACTGGCACAAAAACAGAAAGATAGATCAATGGAACAGGATAGAAAGCCCAGAGATAAACCCACGCACATATGGTCACCTTATCTTTGACAAAGGAGGCAGAAATGTACAGTGGAGAAAGGACAACCTATTCAATAAGTGGAGCTGGGAAAACTGGACAGCTACATGTAAAAGTATGAGATTAGATCACTCCCTAACACCATACACAAAAATAAGCTCAAAATGGATTAAGGACCTAAATGTAAGGCCAGAAACTATCAAACTCTTAGAGGAAAACATAGGCAGAACACTCTATGACATAAATCACAGCAAGGTCCTTTTTGACCCACCTCCTAGAGAAATGGAAATAAAAACAAAAGTAAACAAATGGGACCTAATGAAACTTAAAAGCTTTTGCACAGCAAAGGAAACCACAAAGAAGACCAAAAGACAACCCTCAGAATGGGAGAAAATATTTGCAAATGAAGCAACGGACAAAGGATTAATCTCCAAAATTTATAAGCAGCTCATGCAGCTTAATAACAAAAAAACAAACAACCCAATCCAAAAATGGGCAGAAGACCTAAATAGACATTTCTCCAAAGAAGATATACAGAGTGCCAACAAACACATGAAAGAATGCTCAACATCACTAATCATGAGAGAAATGCAAATCAAAACTACAATGAGATATCATCTCACACCAGTCAGAATGGCCATCATCAAAAAATCTAGAAACAATAAATGCTGGAGAGGGTGTGGAGAAAAGGGAACCCTCTTACACTGTTGGTGGGAATGTAAATTGATACAGCCACTGTGGAGAACAGTATGGAGGTTCCTTAAAAAGCTACAAATAGAACTACCATATGACCCAGCAATCCCACTACTGGGCATATACCCTGAGAAAACCATAATTCAAAAAGAGTCATGTACCAAAATGTTCATTGCAGCTCTATTTACAATAGCCCAGAGATGGAAACAACCTAAGTGTCCATCATCGGATGAATGAATAAAGAAGATGTGGCACATATATACAATGGAATATTACTCAGCCATAAAAAGAGACGAAATTGAGCTATTTGTAATGAGGTGGATAGACCTAGAGTCTGTCATACAGAGTGAAGTAAGTCAGAAAGATAGAGACAAATACCGTATGCTAACACATATATATGGAATTTAAAAAAAAAATGTCATGAAAAACCTAGGGGTGAAACAGGAATAAAGACACAGACTTACTAGAGAATGGACTTGAGGCTATGGGGAGGGGGAAGGGTAAACGGTGACAAAGCGATAAAGAGGCATGGACATGTATACACTACCAAAAGTAAGGTAGTTAGCTAGTGGGAAGCAGCCGCATAGCACAGGGAGATCAGCTCGGTGCTTTGTGACCGTCTGGAGGGGTGGGATAGGGAGGGTAGGAGGGAGGGAGACGCAAGTGGGAAGAGATATGGGAATATATGTATATATATAACTGATTCATTTTGTTGTGAAGCTGAAACTAACATACCATTGTAAAGCAATTATACTCCAATAAAGATGTTAAAAAAAAAATGGGCAAAAGAGCTGAACAGATATTTCTTCAAAGAAGATATACAAATATTCAAGAAGTACATGAAAATATTCTCAATTTCATTAGGCATTATGGAAATGCAAATCAAAACCACAAGACATCATTTCTCACTAGGATGGCTATAGTCAATAAGAAAGTTAATAAAAAATCATTGACAAGGATATAGAAAAATGGAACCCTTACACACTCCTGTAGGGAATGTGAAATGGTACAGCTAATCTGAAAAACAATCTGGCAGGATCTCAGAATCTCTAACATAGAATTATCATATAACCATTTCATTCCTTACAAACCCAAAAGAAATAAAAATATTATGTCCACACAGAAACTTGTATTTGAATATTCATAGCAGTATTATTGATAATGGTCTTAATGTGTAAAAAACCAAAATTTCCATATACTGTTGAATGGATAAGTAAAATGAGGTAGATCCATACAATTCAATACTATTTGGCAACAAAAATAAATGAAGTACTGGCATGTGCTATAACATAAACAATTCTTGAAAACATTATATGAAGTGAAGGAAGCCACTCTTAAAAGACAATGTATTGTTTAATTTAATTCCTATGAAATGTCCATAACTTGAAAATCAATATAGACAGAAAGTAGATTATTGGCTGCTTAAGACTCGGAAGTTTGGCATGGGGGTTGGAAAATGACTGTTAATAGGCATGGAGTTTCTTTTTGAAGGGATGGAGATGTTCTAAAACTGATTCTGGTGATGGATACACAATTCTGGGAATATACAAGAAAGTATTGAATTGAATTCACACTTAAAATTGGTGAATCATTTGGTAGGTGAATCATATATTAATAATGCTCTTTGTATAAAACATAAAACATTTGGAAACAAGAAAGTAAAATATTTTTTTCATTCTTCCACAATCATTTATTAATCCCATACTATTATCAGATAATGTTCTACTTGTGGATACATTAAGGTTTAAATACTTAATGATAAAAATGGCACTTATCGGGGCTTCCCTGGTGGCGCAGTGGTTGAGGGCCCACCTGCCAATTCAGGGGACACAGGTTCTTGCCCCGGTCTGGGAGGATCCCACATGCCGCGGAGCGGCTAGGCCCGTGAGCCATGGCCGCTGAGCCTGCGCGTCCGGAGCCTGTGCTCCGCAACGGGAGAGGCCACAACAGTGAGAGGCCCGCGTACCGCAAAAAAAAAAAAAAAAAAAAAAAAAAAAAAAAATGGCACTTATCTATATTATCTAGAAATTCATTTACATTTCATGGAATTTCAGATTTAACAAGGTATCTGGAAAATCATAAGGCTGCAAAAGACTACAAGGGATCAGTATGGTCTCAAACAAACGATCATTTTACAGTGAATGAGAGAGCTCTCCAGTGAATTGTTCAAAGACACACAGTTTCATTAAACATAGTTTAAACTAAGTCTTATAATTTTCAATGCATTTTTTTTCCTGTACTTTACCTTCTTTTTTTGCCCTAGAGGTATTGAAACTCTCAAATGTCTCAATTGTCAGCAATCAAGTGATCACAGAAAATTTTGAAGCTAGTTAAAATTGTGGGATTGTTGGCCAAAATTAAAGCAGCCTAGACTTTCAGGTCATGTTTTAAAGAAGGGCTTGAGAAAATATCTAGTTTATTCACCTGGTTGGAGTTACTTCTATAGTGTCCGTGCCAAGAATTTGACCACTTTGTTCCTGACATCTCAATCTATCTTTTCACAAATAGTTTAAAAAATAAACTTCAAGGAATGTCACACATTGTAAGACATTATTAATTAGAATTTTAGGTTACAATGGTTAATGTTAAGAATATAATATATATAATATCTTATTGTTACAAAATCTTAGTCGTAGCTTTGAGTTAAAACAACAGAAAGTAATATTTGCAGAGAATTATGTATGTTTCATAATCTAATTCTGATATGTTATATTGGCTTTTTAAAGTAAATAAAGGGAACTCTAGATTACTATAGCGGTTTTTGGTTTTTTGGCCAATAGGATACATCTATTTTCTACTAATCTTTGATATAGAGGAATACCATTGAATGAAGAGTTGATGGTTAACCTATATTATACTGTTCACCCAAACTGAATCTTGGAGTTAGTAAGTTTTTCATCTGTTGATCTTTCAGAAAATTTCTTTTATTTTGACCTGGAACCTGAAGCTTCATTGATTCCCATCTCTATGGCCTTGGCCCCCAAAGGATGAATTTACTATTGGAAGCTTACAGATTTTGGTGTTGTTTAGCTTAAGTTATAGTTATTGCCAAGTTTTATTTGTACTAAGCTGGAATACATTACTCATATTTCCGCCTTCTTGAAATGAAATAAGGCAGAGCATTTTATGATTTTAAAAGTAAAAAAAAAAAAGTGTCCATTTACTATGATGGATTTCAAGTGAGTTCATCAAACTGTCCGTATTTTATTCTAAATGCTCTAGTAAAATAATATTCTTTCCTATGCCAAGTGATGTTTCAATCTACCAACAACTAAACCATCACAAATCACTAAAGGCTTTTCACCTATTGAAGCAAGCTGTTCAAATGTATACCACATCGTTGGCCACCTACGAACCAAGCTTTAGAGTCTTTGACAACACTTGCAATTTTCAAATTTTTTATATTTAATGACATCTTTTGCTATAATCTTTCTGAAAAGCTAAGAATATACAACTTGCCACATTCTTAGTCCAAAGAAAAAGAAAGTACATTATTGCATCCTCAAATGACATCTGTTAGCGCATATGACAAGGCAAACCTAACTAATGAAGATGATATCCTAAATGTTTTCTATATTTTCTTTATGCTTTTTCTAGTTCTGTGTCAAACTTGTAAATTTTTACGATATAAAAGTTAATATGATAATGATGAACATAATACAAGTATACATACGTGGAAAATGTCAATTTTTGAAACCACATAAACTAGGGTTATTACAGAGTTTGCTACTTAAAATACAGTCTTTCTTCTGATTAATATATGCAGTCAATGCTGATAAAGATGTCTACTTGTATATGTAAATGTATGCATATATGTCTTAATCAGTGACTACATATAATAAACTCTAATTTTAACTTCATCAATTTTCTTCTAGTTCAACTGCAATACATTTTTTTAAAAGAATGTACTTTTTCTACATTTCCTGTTATTCTGTCTCTTCATCACTTAGTTATCTTTATTTATTCTTATCTATATACCAGAAGTAACAATAGAAACACTATTTAATAAATTGATAATTAGCTTATTCTCCTTTCAAATAGAACTGGAGAAGAAACTGAATTCCATCTCTATCCATATATTTGCAAATCTCTTCATGTTCTTTTAACTGTAGAACCAATTAACATGAAAATTTTCTTTAACAAATGCTTAGAGTAGTATATCTGGCTTGAATAATATCAGTCTTAAATAAATCTACTTAGATTTATTATTGATGAAATAGTCCATTTTGTTTAAAATATGTTTAATCTTCATTGTTTTCCAGAAACTCTTTTACTAATTATAAATTATATAGCTCTAACAAAACTAAAATATATTTTTATGTTGTTCAAGTAAAGATTGTCTTATATAAAAAAATACAATAAGAATAATTATAAATACTTATTGTAATAAAGCCCACCACCTAAGTATACCATTTATTGAATTTACTTAGATCAGGATCTGAATTTCGTTTATCAAACCTTTGCCAATTTCTGCTTACAATATCATTATTGACCAGGGGATTTTTCAAGAAACTAATGCCTGTGGCTGGCGATTTTTATTTTGGCCAGCCAAAAAAATTAATTCTGTTATTTCACTAATACTTTGTGGGTCATTACATTCAATAGTTACACCTGACACACCTGTACAGTCTTCTAATTTTTGTGAAATGTTGTCTTGAATCCACTCTTCTATAGAAGCAAAAGAACATTCTCCAGCACCATGAGTTTCATTTTCACTTTCGCTATCAGAATCAATCACTAAGTATTTTTGTCTTTTTGTTGGTCTAATATTAACATCGTCTGAATCAGAACTATATTCTGAAGAACTATCATCTTCTGAGACACTAGTATATATGTTGCTTGGACAATCAGAGAGAGTATCTGCATAAAATTCACTGAAAAATTCTTCTTCACTCAAAATTTCACAATGCGTCATTTTTGAAAATCTTACATTTATAATACACATAAGATTGGAACAAAAACCTAACAAAGCAAAATGTGAATGATAATGACAATCATTAGTTGTATAATGAACGCTTGATCAATTTTAAGCTCTAACAACTTCACAAGGTGATGTTAATTGTATCACTCTCTAAAAACATATTGATACGTCTCCGGTCAATAACGTTTGGGTAACAAAAGAGGTATTAATACATCTCCGGTCAATAATGTGCTATTATCCAGAAATTTTTAATGATGATGTATTATTTTATATAATCTGAAATCATATACAACAATAGGATACATTTGGCCCACTATTAATTCTTTGTAGTATGTGCCTTTTCTGTTAAACCACCAGGTTTAATATTTATTCCTGGATAGCATAGTGACCTTCAATGAAAATGAAATTTAAATATGAATAGCTTTTATTAGAAATACTAAAAATATTAAATATAGACCTTGAATATGAAATAGGTCCAGGGAAAACTTAATTTAAAAATATACATACACAGTAGGTGGAATAATGTTACCTGTTAAACAGTTTTGAAATAGCTGATAAAAAAAGCTAATGAACTCTAAAGATCATGGTACATCCTGTATGTATTTATTTATTTGTACATACATTTTAATAAAGAGGTATGAAAAGTAAGTTTAGGCACCATATAAATATTTTTAATTATCACAGAATAGAGATAATATACATCACTTTAAATTATTAATATTCAAAAAATTTCATTTAAGTTGGTAAATTTTTGACAGTATTTCAAATTATTAATGTGTAAAACTATTCATTTACTCTTTCTTTCAAATATCATTTATC
Organism: Lagenorhynchus albirostris; assembly: GCF_949774975.1. Classification (NCBI taxonomy): domain Eukaryota; kingdom Metazoa; phylum Chordata; class Mammalia; order Artiodactyla; family Delphinidae; genus Lagenorhynchus; species Lagenorhynchus albirostris. Next base: position 35,416,755 of record NC_083112.1, on the reverse strand, counting down.
ATGTGTCTACAATGAGTAAGGTGCTATCCTAAGAACTAAGAGTATAACAGTGAACAAGTAAGATGAAGTTTGTGGAACTTATGGAACATGCAGTCTGGCTCTGTGCAGAAAATTTAATACATTAGAGTAACTTGGGATCTGGGAGGAACATCTGATACTCTATTAGAAGTTATTTTTCCCTTGAATTGTGTTTAGTTGTACAATACATTTCTGAAAATATTATTTTTTTAAGGAAATGATCTGCCGCATCTCTATACAGCCCTGTGTACAAAGGGCAAACTGGGCTTCCCCTTAGGCAAGGATTGATTTTAGCATATTTCTTGTGAACAGTAATCGATCCCTCTTCCTTTTATTCCTCTTTTAAAAAAATACTATTAAAGATCTTTAAGCACAAGTATAGTCCTTAACAGAAATGACACTGAGAGAAAAATTGAAAAGGGAAACATAAAAAAAAAATTAGTTCCATGTTATGTGATTCATTACCTCAGCAAATAAGTATAAATACTTTATAAGATTAGTTCATGATGTGCAAATTTTTGTAATAAAGTGACACTTTCATATACATACAAAATCAGACTTTTTCACAGGCGTTTAAAAAATCAGAACAAAAGCAAATTATTGATTTCATTGTTGAAGAACTGTGATTTGCAAAATGAAAAGACACTGTAGCCAAAAATTTCTGGCTTTTCCTTCTTCTGACATCACCTAGGAAACCCTTTTTGAACTATTTTAATAAAGTAGAAATATTGGGACTTCCCTGGTGGCGAAGTAGAAATATTATTTATCACAGAAGGAAATTCTTTACATTAAATGATTGAAATAAATGCTAAGGAACACTTATGAGTTACTATGAAAATCCTTTAGATGTGGGTTTATAGGATATTTTTTAACACTATTGTTCCTTCTTGGAATTTTGTTAGTTATATTGTTGCTGTAGAATCAATTCAAGACATATAGCAACTCTATAAAAATTTAAATCTGCTACAATAAAAAATAACTAATACTTTTTAATAATTTTAATAGTAGATTTTGTGTACATGTGTGTGTGTGGTGTGACTTTATAATACAACTGTGTGCTGAATCTTTGTGTTTTAGAAGTAGCTCAGTAGAAGAAATAAAAATAAAATTGAAGTATGAAAATGAAAGAATTCTTACAACGAATGGAATGTTTTTCAAGTAGATGAATATTATCTTCTTCACCATTATCAACAACAACAAAGCAGAAGGATACATTTCTTAAAATAGACTGTCTTTGATTTGAATATGAAAGCCTAAAATGGAAACATATTTGAAGAGCATCTGAATAGAAGAAATGGACTGTGCCTAAAATGATCCCTTAAAAAGCTTATAATTTTCATAGGATCCTCTGTGATTATGCTTAATTAGTCTTCAAAACTGTCATAAATGCACATTTCATTGTGGTTATTTTCTAGAATCCTAACAATTACAAAGTTCTATATAGTCAAACTGCAATTACATGAGTGAATAATTACTTGTTATAATATCACTATTTATTATACATCTCTATCAGTTTATCTGGTGTAATCTGAATATCCTCTTTGTGTACAACACTAAACAATTTAAAGGTAATTTTTAAATTGCCAATTTTTAAAAACTCCTCCACTCAAATCAACTTCCAATCTTAGACAATAGACTAGAATTTTACCAATTCACAAAAAACTCACAATTTTACCATTTGTGAGTTAGAACACAAATGAAAACTGTCTTTGCAGAGTTGTCAGTCTAATTTAGCAACAAAACAAGTAAAGAAAATCATACACAAAAACAGGACAAGAGGAAATTCCTTTCTACGCAGGCCTCCACATACTTCCTTACTGCTTGTGAGGATTAAGTATTGGTGGTAGTTGTCCTCCGAGCCACTCATTGTACTCACCCAGAACCTTCATTTCTTATCAATTTACAAAGAAATTCTGAAAATCAAATTTGGCTAATTTTCAATGTGACACATTTATATACTGACTTAAAATCATTACTCATGCCATGTATGTATATGAGATACTCAAAGGACTAACACAAAGTAATGAATGAAAGGAAAAAATGAATATTGAAAGCAATTTTTAGTACTAATATATCACATAATAGTCCTGAGTAAAATATGGATGAAGTGAACTTTATTTTGACAATGTAGAAAAGCAAAGACATTTAAATTTCATTTGTTCTACCAAAGCAAACTCTAATTTATGGCTTATTAGAAGGGTTATTGGTAAAGATTTTTTAAAAACCGTGCTGCTGGCTAGAAACCATGAGAAATGTCAGGTATTTCAAAACCATAAACAGAAACCACATAAATAAAGTTTGTCCATTTTCTCTGGCATTGCTTTAAGGGCTATGAAAGACAAGTAAACCATGTACAGGAGATTTTAGAGTCTGGACTCTGGAAGGGTCACTGCTCTTATCCTGAGTCTGGAAGGCTGTATTCTCCAGCTCAGAAATGCCTACTTTTCAAAGCTACTGATTGAACATAGAAAACTCTAATTAGTCTTATTGCCACTGCTTCTGCCTCTAGCACAAACACTGTGGAATGTTCCAAGTCATGCTGGTAGCACTGAGCAGAAAGTGAAGGTGAAGTGAACAGGGGAATGAAAAAACTGAGGAGCAAAATATTCATGGAATTCTTTGGTCTCATCTATGTTTCAGGTTTATAGTGCCCATCTGTCTCAAGTAATCCATGTTTTGAAATATCCTGGATATCAGAAATCTAATTTGATATACTGGATAAAATGTAAATTTATTAGCATATTAGATAGAGCTTGAAATTTGTGGTAAGATAGTACCAGGCTTAAATCCCCATTCTAGCATGTTCAATCTATTACTCCTGAGTAGATTATTTAACTTCCTAAGCCTTAGCTTTGCCATTTTTAGAATGGATATAACATACCTTGCAGGAGTTGTGAAAGGATTAAATTTCAAAAGTTTGTTTAACATGTAGAGCAATGCCTGATATATACTATATACTTAACTTGTGCATCACCAGCACCAGTAGTGCTAAGCATTGACATCAAACAAAATGGCAGAAGCTAAAGCTACCTCATTTTCTCTTTTTCTTTCTCACTCACCCAGTACGTGTGTGTAAATATCCATGTAGACCTCTAATGAAGTACTAACATTATTCTTATTCTTTCTTCTTGATTTCTTCTAATGCTAATCTGGTGATTAGTCAAAATTAAATCTTGGCTTATACTTGCTCAAAAACTTTCAATGTTATACCATTATTTTAAAATAAAAACACAAATATATAACAAAGTCTCCTTAACCCTACAAAATTTTGTTCTGCCAAAATCTCAAGCTCATTGTCTCCACTTCTTTGCCTTTCCCACCATCCCATCACACTTGAATTTCCTTAAACAGAACAAAGCACCTTCCCACCTCAGATCATTGGTACATGCACTTACCTATGTCATGAATATTCTTTAAGTCTTCATTTGACTAATATCTGCTTCATCCTTTACAACTCAGTTTTTGCATCACATATTTAAAGAGGCTTTCCCTGTTTCACTCTCCTATAGCATCCTATAATTTTCCTTTGTAGTATTTACCATACATATAATTATCATTCATGGTTATAATTTCTTTGCTCCAACATATTCATCTTGACTGTAAGGGCAACTTATGCCTATTTTGGTCACCATTGTATCCCCAGGCCACCTTCTACAGCTCCTGGTACATAGCAATCAGCAATCACTACCCCCTTCAACAATGAATGCTATGTACAGACATCTGTCTAGGTTTCCAGGTTATAGAAAGTTAAACAAATGCTACCACATTAATGGTGGAAGTAGGTAATAACAACACTTAACAACAAATATATGATATAAAGGTGGGAATTAAAGTACTCTACAAGATATAAAACAGTGTGAGGAAATAGAGAGTTTTGAAGGCCAGGTCACTTTCAGTAGAATATTCAGATATGAGATCTTTGTGGAAGTGACGTTTGAGCAGAAAGCTGAATGAGGCAGAGAAAGGATATAAATATTTGGTAGAAGAGTGTTTCCGGCAGAAGGAAGAAAGAACAGCACAAAGGTTATCTGGTGATATTATGCTTGTTATAGTCACAAAACAGCAAGAAGATCAGTGTGGCTGGAATTGTGTGAACAGGGAAAACAATGATAAGAAATATGATTGGAAAGAAAGTTAGAAAAAGACCATGGGTAGTCTCATTGAATGACTGAATTCAGGAGTACTGAGAATCACAATTCTAAATATCTATGAGAACTGAAGAAATTAATTAATATATTAATTTCTGATAGGTGCTGATAATTTACAGGTGCTGATAATTTGTTGGGACAAAATGAATCTCAGTGGAAAGAATTGTTCTCTGTCACAAAAGTTGCAATGTAGTTGTGAAGACCAGCCATAAAGACATAAAAGATAATTGCATAAGAAAATTTATGGTGACATCATATACTCCTAAGGAAAGGAAAACTAAGAATTTAAATGAAGGAGAGAATGTCATGAAAAGTTTTTAAATATTTCTTAGGCATGGATGAACTTACCTGGAAACTGAGGGGTTATTTAGAATTAGATACCAGAGATTCCAGAGAAGCGAACTATTGTGAGTAAAGTACAAGGGAATTTACAGCACATATTTAGAAGAGGTGAAATTAATTCAATGCATTTTTAGAAAAAATGCCCAGATAGTTGTTCAGAAGTTAGGTATGCAGAAACATGCCTATCAAAATATGGAGTTTAAACCTGCTATTTTTGGGTATGTGTTTAAGACATTGTTGAACTAGGAAAGCAAGCCACTCTGTGTTCTAAGTAAGACAGATTTTGGATAGGGAATCTGAGACCTAAATGGTCTTTGAAAGGGCCGTGGAAGTGAAGGTCAGGGAACTTTCTGCTAATGATCTCAACCTTCAGTTCAATGTGAAACGTTCTGAAAAGTACTATGCAAAGGCACTGAGTTCCTCAAGAACCTTCCATCAACTGTCTACAGTCTTCCATCAACTGTCTCAGTCTACAGCAGTGAAGCCAATTGCTTTTAAGGGCTCACTTAGAAGTTACTTCAAGTTTCCATTGTCCACATATCTGCCTGAATCTGCGTGTGGAGAAATAATGGCTTTTTCTCTTCCACCTTCTATACCTTACCTGAATGCCTCTTATGGCAAACTCTAACCCAGAACTGTATGGAGAGAGGATTTCTTAAAAAATGAAGATCCAGGAGTCTCCTCTAAAGGTAAAGCTGACCTTGGAAGGAAGGAAGGCTGATGATCAGTAGAAATAGATAAACCAGCATAGAAAGAAAAATCAGAAGACTGAAGTAGAAGTTTGTACTACTAAAATGAAAAACAGAATGAAAAAGCACTTAAACACTACTGTTTTAAATGAAAGCTCATTCTATCACATACATGAAGATACCTATTTTCATGCCCTGATATTATTCATCCATATGAACCAAATTTGTTTCAACTTTTCTTCATATGACATGGTTATAAAATGTTTATTATTCTTGTTATTCTCATCTATTTCTGTTTGTCACTCTCTAATATTTTTAAAATGTGATGTCCAGAACTAAGAACAGGTCTCATAATGAACTCTGTCTAATAGAGAACTATTTCCTTCAATTATTTTGTTGCTATCTGTATATTCACACAGCCAAAGTTTAAATTAATGTTTTAGAATATATTTCACACTTCTGCCTAATATTGAGCTTGCAATCAGAATTTTCCAGTATTTTGCACATGAACCACTGCCAAGCAGGGTCACCTTCCCTGAATCAATTTTGGAATCATCACACAAAATCAATAGCTGAAGCCAAATAAATAAGTGAAATTTCCAAAGGAAACATAGAAAAACATATAAAAAGCAAAGACATACAGACAGCAAGTTAAGATCTGGATGTTGAAGATCAAGTTCATATCTAAAATATTTTGACAAGGAAATTAAAAATTAGAAAAGAATGTTACTTATGAAATAAGCAAAGAATGCATATTTAGATGCAATAAATAAATTAATTCAGTACCAGAGGTAGTAGGAAATCTGAGATGATTTGTTACTGAAGTAGTTAAGAAGAAGAAAAAAATAACATAATAAATTTGTTTAAAAAGCACAAATTAAGTAGATTAGATGAGGAGATATGCAGGATTAAACACAGATCAGAAGCAAATATGTGGTGAGAAATTATAATACCAGATACAAACACTCACTGTAAAGTGTTAGAACTGAGAGAAAATAGCGATCTAGGAAGACAACTGGTCAGTAAATTTTCTTCATTAAAATAGTAACCCAGGAACATTGGGAGAACACTGGAGCTTCATGTTTCCAAAAGAATTTGAAATCTTTTTAATTTCAACAGACGTGACACAACATGTGATCAATTCATAGTCTCAAAAATAAATTAAAATAGTTATTTAGAATGTTGAGTGTCTTAGCTAGAACTCTTACATGTTTCTGTTTTACACATATTTTACTACAGAATATAAATTTTAATGTGTTTAAAAATATATTGTTACTATTGTGTGATAAATTGCAGATCAGTCCAAGCAGCTGCAAGAAAGACATTTTTATTACTAAATTAATAATTTCGAACTAGACCAGAAGGAACCACTATCCCTCTGGATATGGAAGCATATTGTTCTTCGGCTTAGCTAAGCCAGGAACTCCTAAGAGTAATGAAATGTGCATAATTAAATGACTGCAGTTAGACTTTGATATTTTGGTTGATGAAGTATTTATTTACATTGATTTTATACGGTTCATATAATTTTAATAGTAGTACTGTGCCCTGTCATGGAATATTTTGAAAAAAGAATTTGAAAATAGAATTACAAAGCATGTATCTCCTTCCTTTTATTTCTACATTTTCATTTAATTTACTAATCTGCTTAACAGATTAAAGAAGAAAATTAAAATAATATTGAGATTCTGTCTAAGAATAACAATGAGAAGACTTTTAAATGGCTGACTGTCTTTAGTAATTTGAAAAGGTGTTAAAGCTCAAAATAAGAACTTTTAAATAAATAGCAACTATAAAGCTTAATGAGATTTATTTCATATAAATTCTTCCCGTGAGGTGAAAAGAGAAATTTCTATACTTTACAATTGGTTGTTTCAATAATAAAAATCAAATCATTAATAATGTTAATAATAATAATAGCAAAAATGGCTAACATTTTATATAGAGATTGCTACATTCCAGGTACTGTATTAAATGATTTTAGAATGATTATTTCTAGGGTATGAAATGATGGGTGTGAAATTGTTGTAACTGATTACTCAATTCTATAATGGAGATAACATTAAAAGAAACACACTACGAAGTACACATACTTAAAGTCTAAAATTCAAATGACTTTTAATATCTCTTATAAAGCTGTTAAAATACCTACACATATACATAGTTTGTATATATAGCAAAAAATTAAAGAGAAAAATACAAAATAGGCTTATAGTATTTTAGGACTATTAAATGACTTGTATTCAATCAGTTTAAACTCTTTATGAAAATAGTACAGAAAGTCAAATTTAAAAAAAAAATAGATCAGTTGATTTATATATCTAAATATTTTCCCTTAGTATGCTAGTTCCCAGGAGTTCTGAAATCCAATATTCACTATAACAATAAATACTTTAAATATACAGTATAGATATGATTTTTTTCTCCACAAATCATACAGGCAAATCCATACCTAACATATCATGCTATGATAAAAAGTGTATTAAATATCTGGAGTGCCATAACAAAATACCATAGACTGGGTGGCTTAGACAACAGGAGTTTATTTCTCATAGTGCTGAAGGCTGAGAAGTACAACATTTAAGGTATAGGCTGATTGGGTTCCCTGGTGAAGGCTCTATTCTTAACTGGCAGATGGCTATCTTCTCACTGTGTCCTCACATGGTAGTGGAAGAAAGGAAGCAAACTCTCCAGTGTCTCCTCTTATAAGGGCACTAATCTCATCATGAGGGGCCAACCATGATGACTTCACCTAAACCTAATTACCTCCAAAGTCCCCATCTCCAAATAACATCACATTTGCAGTAGGACTTCAACATTGAATTTTGGTTGATAGAACTCAGTCCATGGCAGAGAGGTTGTTAGAAAAATTCAAAAGAAAAACTTTTGTGGCATAAACTTCTAGCTGTTAACTAGAAAGAAAAGGGAAAAAATAGGGCAGCTGTGGAAGTGGATGCAAAAAGATACATATGCCAGGAGCAATTAAGAAAAAAATCTTTTAAGCACTATTTAACATCCCGAGTATCAATATCTATATCTATATTGCCTATAAAATGTAAATAAAACTATAACAATAATAAAGTCCATTGTGTGATGTCATTTTTTACTTTGAGATTATTAAATATTATATGGTACATTGTGTCCCATGATAAAAATGTGCCAAAGATGCAAAACTAATTTTAAACTTTAAAAAGATTTTTAACACAACAACAGTAATTATTTTAACCTCTGATAATACAGCTATGTCTCTTTTATTTAAAAATTAAATTTCCTTACCATTGTGTAGCTGTGGGCCACTTTCATTAATTCAATACATCCTTGAGCATCTGCAAATGCTCGGATTCCTAAACAGTTAGATGGATGCAAGAGCTTCATGAGGAAATGGCAGCACACTTCTACTACTTGAGGAAGCTGAAGAAGGGAAGCTGCAGCAAGAAGGTTTTCAATGGTTTCTTCCTTTAATTCCAAGCAACCTAAACATTAAGTGAAAAGAATTATGAAACTGTTCAAAACATGAAATAACATGTACCATTCTATTACTCAAAACATTAGTCCAGTCTTCTAGAAATGATCTGAACCTAAATTGATAATCCAAATAAATATAACTCATGAAAAGCCAGCAATTGTTTTCAACATCTTGCATTTCTTAGCTTGTGTAATGTTCAGAATCATGTAGTACATACAAATGCAGCTTCAACTAAAATATCTGTATCCTATTGAACAGGAATTATGGTTGTTCCTTTGGTTGTGGATTAGGAAAGAAAAAAAATAGAAATATTTCACAACACATGACTACAAGCTTAGGAGAGCAAAGATGCACTAACATTTTCTGACAATATATGTGTATAAGAATATGAAATACCTATGTATGGATAATGAACATATGTATATGTATCTATAAATACCTGTGTTGTATGTTGCTAATATTGTATTTAACTCATTGTGCCTATGATTATAATTTCCTATAATTTTTCTTTCTTTTTGGTCAGTTAACTTCAAAAATTAAGCTCTTTAGCGTTTCCCCTTTTTTTCTAACTATTGGAATAACTTATTAAATAATGGAGCTATTCCTGGACTGTTTATAAATCTCATCTGTCAAAACTTCTAGGCTGAACTATTTAGGTTATATTTCATTTAGCAATTCAACACATCTTTAATAGGGATAGTTCCATTCAGATTTTCTATCACTATTGGGTGAGGTTTTCTAGGTCATACATTCTCAGAAATGGTTGATTTCATCTTAATTTTTGTGACACAGATGGCTACTCTTCACTAGAAATATCTCCACTCATTTTTCCTGAACACAGGGTCAGGCCACATACTGCCATGACACATGTCAGTGGATGTGTGTTGCTACCACACTGAGGCATTTATGATGTGAGTGTGCTTCATCCCTACTCTTGCTCTTCTACCAGCTAACTGAAGACAGAAAAAAACCCTCGTGGATAGAGGCTACACGGGAGCAAGGAGCCTGAGCTCTGAATCCATGCCCAGTGCTATGAGCTTCAAACAGCAATATGCAATGTTTAAACTAATAATACTCCCAAAATAAACTCAAGTTTATACTTGTGTATGTACTTGAATGCAATCCCAAGTGTCTAAGTTTGAAACTCAAGTGCAAAACCATAGGGAAAAATAATTGATTAACCTTTATTATTAATATGTTGTCATCTAAATTAGAAGGATATTCTTGCCAGCTGAAATATATTTTCTAACTTTGTGATGCTACTGTAATTTTTTCTTAGATATCTCCTTTTTCCATCATTAGCATTTATTTTTATGACATGTAAGAGAAGTTGTCTACTTTCAAAAATTCAACTTTCAAGGACAGAATATTTATTAAGAAAAGTCTCATAAACAGAATGCCTTTATTGTTTCCCACACCAAAGTTTTTGTTCTGGATTTTTTAAAACTTACAATAATTTGCAAGAATAATACAATAAGCAGTTAAAAACCTTTCACTTAACTTCACCGTGTTAACATTTTGCTATATTTATCTATATGTGTGTGTGTTTATACTGTAGTTGCTGAATAATTTGATGGTACTTCTAATCAACCGGTATTTCACCCCTGAATACTTCAATGTGTCTCTAAGAACAGAGCTTTCTCCTACATAGCCACTCATGAATGTAATTCTTTACACTCACGAAATTGATACAATAGTATTTGTTATAATGCAAATTTCCCCAAATGTTCAAATAAGATGCTTTAAAGATTTTATTTTTAAATTCAGAATCTAATTAAGTCTCATTACATTAACTTGTTATGTCCCTTTAGTTTTCTTTAATCTAGAACAGTTTCCCAACTATTTTGTCATTCACATTTATGTTACTGAAGGGTTCAGACCAAATGCTTTGTAGAATTCCTCAATTTAGGTTAGTCATATTTTTTCCCCATGATTAGATTTAACTGAAAACTTTTTGGCAGGAAGACTGTATAGGTGATGTTGTACCCTTTTCAGTGCTTATATATAGAGAGGTCCATAATGTCAGTATATCCCTCTGTTGATGGTGTTAAATTTGGTACCTTGTTTAAAATACTGTCTGCCAGATATCTTCATTTTAAAGAAACTCTTCCATTTATACTTAATAAGTAATCTGTTGGGTGAGGGACAACTTTGCTTTCAAACATGACATTTCACCTATAACTTAACATGTTTAACAGATGAAGAGCATTATGTTTTATTTATGAGTTTCATTGAAAGAATAAGAGAGCAAAGGAATCTAATGCATATTTCAAAGTAACACAAGGGATGTGATGAAGAAAAAAGAAAGGTAAAGTGGATGCAATAAATTGAAAGGAAATTAAAACTCTTTTTATTACATATAAATTTCCAATTAAATTAGCTATCTAAAGTTTAGTTTGGTATAAAAGAGAGACACTATCAATAATAAAAGTTATTAAACTTTCAAGATTCTAAAAAATGCACAAGGACCCTGTTCAGATATTATCAACTAGTAGAACATTGAGTATCATGATCAATTTGACAGAGGAGACATTTGCCAATAGTAATAAAATTATCTAAGGTGTTTATGTTTCACATTATCAATAACTTTTTCATTCAATAATAATGTCAAACAAAATCTTCATCTGCAGTTGAAGGATTCATACCAGTTTAAATGATTTTAAGACTAATTATATTAGTGCAATTATAGATATATATGTTAAAGCTTATGAATATTATAGTAAACATCAAAATAAAGTATTCTACAAATTATGGAAACCTATATTTTATATAAACTTTAGCTGATTTACAAAATATATACATATACTTATAAAAATAAAAAAAATATAAAATATAGAGGAGCTAACATGAATACTATAAAATCTGTTATTATTTACAGTTGATTATAAGCATAATAATTATATACATATATATATATATATATTTAAAATGTCATGATTTAAGACCTTTGGAGGAATTTTACCTAAAAGTTTTCAGTAAGATTATCAAGAAGATATTTGTATGCTTTTTAGCATAGATTATATGAAAATCAGCTTAAAAAGGATATGGTTTCAGTTGGTATGGTTTTTATAGATTCCATTTTTGTTGTGATTTCAGAACAGTGGGAGAGTGATTTTCTTTAATTTTAATTGATTAGTTATTCTCAATAACATCTGTTCAGAAAAGAATTAACACAGCAAGCCTGAACTGCTCTCCTTGAAAAGTCCTACTTGCAAGATTTGCCCTTGACTAGTGCCTGAAAACTTAGATTTCAAGAGGGTTCCCACCATTAAGTAATATAAATGGCTCACTGTGCCTAAACTGTTGGTGTAAGCATTATGGTTTATGCTTAACAACTGCTTTCCTTCTGGGAGTCTTGAATTTTGGTATATACTAAGCAGAGGTTGCCTATGTGATTAGCCCTCAACAAAAACCTGGGACTCCAAGTCTCTAATGAATCTCCCTGTTGGCAGCAACTCACAGGTTTCGTCATAACTCTTTGCAAAGGAAATTAAATGCCTCCTGTGTTATTCCACTTGGAATGCTGACCTTGGAAGTTTGCTCCTAGTTTCCCAAGGACTATGCCCTGTGTACCATTTCCCTTTCCTCATTATTCTTTGAACCCTTTTGATATAACAAATCAGAGCCATTGGTTTGTCTGTATGCTGAGACTTGTGAGCCACCCTCTCATGAATCATCCAACCTGGAGGGTTAGTCTTGGGGATGTCTCAACACAGCATTCTAATTAGAATAGTTGGGGTGGTGGGTGATGTTTGAGATATACTGTGCCCATGTGTTGGAAGATACAACATTGCTAAGATTTCAACTGACCCCAAATTAATCTATAGATTTATTATAATCATATTTAAAATCCCAGCAGACTTTTTGTAGAAATTGCAAAACTGATCTAAAGTTCCTATGTAAATGCAATGACCTAGAAAAACCAAAACAATTTTGAGAAAGAACAAAGTGGGAGTAATGTCACTACCAGATTTTAAGACTTTTTACAAAGATATGGTAATTAAAATTGATTGCTATTGGTCTAAGTATAGACAATAGATCAATGGAAAAGAATAGATTCTAGAAAGATTTTCAAAGGCTCAAAAAAATTCAACTGAGAAAGGATAGTCTTTGAATAATGGGTACAAGCAGGTAGGCATGTACAAAAACTTGTGTTTTAATCTGTACCCCACAAAATATATAAAATTTACTCAAAATTTATCATAGTCCTAAATTTAAAACTTAAAACTACATATCTTCTCTAAGAAAACATGGGAGAAATACTGTGACTTTAAGTTAGTTAAGGATTTCTTAGATAAAACATCAAAAAGCATAATCCACAAGAAAACATGGTAAATTGGACTTTATAAAAATCACTACAAGTGACAATAGTAAAGGAACAAAAAGATGAACCATGAATGGGAAAAAATGTGTGCAAAATCATATATCTGATAAAGTACTTGTATCCAAAATACATAAAGAACACTCAAACTCAATAATAAAAAAAATTTAATGGGCAAGTGATCTAAACAGACATTCCACAAAAGAAGATACATGAATGTAAAGTGCTCAACAACATTACTGTTTAGGAGAATGCAAGATAAAAAGCACAATGATATACCACTACATATACATTAGAACAGCTGGTGGAAATGTGAAATGGTATAACCATTTTGGAAAACATTTTTACAATTTCATCTTTCAAATGACTCAGCCATTTCACTCCTAAGTATTTACCCAAGAGAAATAAAAGAATGTGTCAATATAAATCCTTCTACATGAATGCTTATAGCAGATTTATTTTGTAATGACCAAAACCCTGAAAACAACCCAGACATTCATCAGCAAGTGAATAGATGAAAACCTTGTAGCCTATCCATTTACTGGAATAAATTAGAAAGAACTATTGATATGTGCAACATCATGGTTACTTATGCTGAGTGTAAAATTATGCTGAATATAAGAAATCAGATGAAGATAACGCTACCATCCAATTTAATTAAAATTCTTAAACATCCAAACTTATCTATTGTGAGTGACATAAATCAGATCATCAGTACCTGAGCATGGGTTAGGGGTGAGGCGAGGCAACAAGATGGATCATAAAAAGAGATGACAGATATATTAATTATCCTGACTATGGTAATGATTTTATGTATGTATAAACATGTCAAAACATCAAATTGTATATCTTATATATGTATAGCTCATCGAATGTAAATATTCATCAATGAAGCTTTTAAAAAATACTCAAATGTTAACAAAGATGATTTGAATTGACTAGTACCTGTAAATATTTTCTGAGGGCTTTAATTCAAACTTTACTAACAAAATCACAAAGATAGAATATTATAATTTAGAGAAATTGTGGTTATGTGTACAATTTGTCTTAAGCTTACAATGTACAGAACACATTATTATAGTCATGGAAACTTCATATATACTATTACCAATTTAAAATACTTGACCGAAGTATTTTAAAAATAATCTTATAAGTGTAAACCTAACATGTAAAATGGTGTGTGTGTGTGTGTGTGTGTGTGCATGTTAGTATATTTACTTTCCCAATCAAAGTGATTCATAGATATTATGCAATGGTTCATAGATATTATGATTCATATATATTATGCAGTGAAATAAGCTATAGGATATATAAGAACAAATAATTATTCAGTCCAAATTCAAATACTGGATCTAATATTGTACTTTATAATAATTTAGGTAAAATGTCAGCAGGGCATCTCACCATCCTTTCCTGTTAAAAAAAAAAAAAGAGAGAGAGAGAGAGAGAGAGAAACTAAATTTTCACAGGTTATCTATAGGCTAATTTTTAAAAGTTACTTACTGGTAATTTTGGATGTGAATTTGGAGGATATGAGCATTGTTTGTGCTATTTTTTTCAACTTGGAATATATCCAATGAAAGGATCCATTTGTAGAAAATCAGAAGGCACAAATGGAATATTAGTTAGTGTTGAGCTTGAATACACACAAATTGAGCTACCTCATGCATGATATATTCTTTGTAACTATAATCTGGTTATTTCTCTGGCAGATTTAGATGGTAAAAAGGCAAAAATCTGCGAAGTATTTGACTTAAAATAATCCTAAAAAAAGATATGACTACTGTTAATGGAAAAAAAAAGTAATTCTATACATCCACTCAAAGTTAACTTTCAAGGCATTAATGTTCACAAATGGCTTTAGACTTACTGAGAGGGAAAATCTATGATTTTACTTTAGGTGACATTGAAAATTGGCTTTAAAATATCCAATGACATTTTAGATAACTAAGGAGCTATAAGTATAGTAAAAGAAAACCCTGAGAAATTTTTCTAAAATAATAAGAAAATATTTATAATGTTTCTTGACAAGTCCAGAGGATGAGGCTGGTTGTCCCCAGAACTGATTAACTGAAGGGCTCAACACATCTTTAGGAAACAGCCATCCTTTCAAGAGCCTTACTGTTTCCCTCATGGTTGCCATAGTTGCAAGCTTCAAATTCAGACAGGAAAACACCCATCAGAAGAGAGAGTATTCTTTAATGCATTGATACATTTCTGTTGCATCAGTGAAGAAATCTTTACTAAAAGTTCCCCAGAAATCTTTCTTTATGTTGCCTTGGCAAAAATATTTATGACATGACCATGCCTTAACCCAATAATTAGCAATAGGGTAAAACCCCAATAACTGATTTTGACCTTACACGAATTACATTGATAGAAATGAGTCACTCTCCCTTAAGTTAACTGGGGGAATAAGAAGAGACTGACTTTTGAATATGGGACCTCTAATGTGTGCTACATTATCTGCAGTCTCACCTTAAGTAAATGACAAAGCTACTGAGCATTTCAAACATGTATCAGTGGACTCAAACTCTGGTTTCCTACAAGAGAATATAGTTAAATTTACACTATATTAGAATGAAAATATGTAAAATATAATTGGAAGAAAATCACAAAGATTATAGAAGAATATAAATCTGTGCTGTTCATGTTTTAATAGATAAGTTGTATTCTATTAACAACTATGCTGTATAACCATATTTTATGTATAAATTCAGTTATATTGAAAAGATAATGCATTTTACCAGATAAGTGCAAGAACTGCCCATAAAACCCATAAAGTAAATTAAATATTCTCTCTATATATTTATGTGTCTACCTACATATCTATCTCTATCTTTAATGGAAATAAAGAGAAATAATATGATACATTAGAATTAAAACAAAGTAAAAAACTGATATTTTAGTAATTTGTAGGGGTTTAAAAATAAACTTTTTCTTAAAATATTTTATTTATTTATTTGTTGACATTGAGTTTATTGAAATGATATTAAATGTGTAAAATCTCCATTTTACAGAAAATGAGACCCTTGTAGAATTAAAGAGCTGGTAAATGATAGCATAGAACTCAAATCTAAAGCTAGCTTCAAAACCTGTATCTTACTACACTGCTTCTTACCATGAGCACTTGGAGAGCAGGTATTAAGTTTTGATCAACTCTAAATCCCTAGCACTTAGCTTAGTACTAGGTACAAGTATAAAAGAGAAATTAAATTACCTATAATGTCACCACCTAGTATAACCACTATTAAAATATTGGTATATTATATTGACAAGTACACACTGCTATATTTAAAATAAAATGCCTTTCTATGAAAAAAAAATGTTTTCAAAGAATACTGACTCAAGTTGAAAAATGTTCACACTGTATTGAAAAAGATAAAACATAGGTAATATGATCAAAATTTTATAAAATATTATTTATTTATACACATGTTTTATATATATGCACATAAAAAGATTGAAATAAAATACTTTAGATTTACAGAAAACCTGCAAAGATAGCCGAGAGATTTTTCATATAGCACATACCTGTTTTTCCTAGTTAACAATGTATGATCCACATGTTAAATTAATGAACCAACATTGTTATATTATTATTAACCAAAGTTCAAACTTTACTCATATACCCTTACTTTTTTACCTATTATTCTTTTTTCTGTTCCAAGATCCCATGTAGAATACAACATTTCATTTAATCATTATATCTCCTTAGGCAACACTTGGCTGTGACATTTTCTCAGACTTTTCTTGTTTTTAACGACTTTGACAGTTTTGAAAGTATTAGTTAAGTATTTTGTAGACTGCCCCCAACTGGGATTTGTCTAATTATGATTACACTGGGAATAAGGGCTTTTGGTCTCGTCACATCATATCAAGGGTGCAAATTATCAACATGACATCACTGTTTATGTCAATTTTGATTACTTGGTAAAAGTATTTTTTGTCAGGTTTCTGACTATAACATAACTCTTTCACCCACTTTTCCATACCATGCTCTCTGGAAGGAAGGCCCTATGAACAGCCACACTTAAGGAGCAGGGAGTTATGCTCTCTTTGAGAGCAGATTAATTACATAAATGATTTGGAATTTATTTATTTCCTCAATAATTTATTTATATAAATACATTCCTAGGGTTTTTTCAGTGCTTCACAAAAGGCAGGAGAGTTAAGGAAATTTTGGCTTACATCATTTTATTAAATTTAATAGATTTACATATCTTTCTAACAATTACCAAAAGAAATTGATTTTTACTGTAATTTAGACTTTTGCTGCTATCAAATTATTCCTTAATCTAATATGCACCACATTACTGGCACTTTGGTATACTCCTTCTCTCTCTCTCTGTCTGTCTCTCTCTTTTCTCTCTCACTCTCATCTGTAGGGAAATCCTGATTGTCATGTGAAAATTATAGCAAACCAATTTTAGAAAAAAATAATATATACTTGGGAAATTCTATAATCTTAGAGCTTATTAATTAATAAACAATGTCTTACATGCATTCTAGCCACAAGAAAAGCAATGATTATGCTTTTTGAGTACTAAGCATACCTCAGAGTTCTTGGGCTCATTGTCAGAAAAGTTAAGGAAATATCTGTGGGTCAGTAAGAAAGTAGTTGTTAAAGCAACGACCATCATTTTCCCATTATATCTGTACCTCATTTTCTTTAGGAAAGTCCACTGGGAGTCAGGCCAGAACCAAAAATGTCAATAGTTCTCATTTACTTAAATTGTTTTAAATCTACTGTCCTTACATATCCATCATTTGGAAGAACAAGGAATTGTTTACTGAGTAAAAATCTTGACTTTTTCTGAATATTCCCTTGACCCACATCCATGCACAGGTGTTTAAATTCCTTGACTTTAAAGATAGAGTGTCACCCCTTATTTTCAGTGTATCATAGTTTGTAATTCCGTCCCTAATCAACTACATAGAATTTTTTCCCACTTCCAGTACTTGCTATAGAGTTTAATCTAAAGCAGACTGTCACTCAATACTCAAGCAAATTTTGGTTATGAGAAAAAAAAGTCAAAAAGAATCAACTCATAGTTATACAAGTTATCCAAACATCTACTCTAGGTAACATAATTTGGCAACCTGTATATCAGACCTATCACAAATATGTTCATTTGGCCACTACAGAATTTAATACTTTAGAACACCTTTACATGGAGCATGTACTCTTGAGTTCAGCATAGATAACAATCTCTTCAAATTAAATGTACACTGAACCCAAAAGAGTTTGATCCAAGGATTTTATTATTCTATTGTTTAATACATGAAATTATTAATAACATGTTTTTGGACATTATCTTTTGAACTTGAATCAGCCAACAGAAGAAAGAGCTCTGTGGTTCATTATTATATCTACTTTTGGTACATTAGTGAGGATGTCTGAAATACATCATTGTGTCTTACAAGTATTCAAATACTCAAAAATATTCCTCTCAAATGTTAATATCAGTAAACTGTGCTTAACTTGAGAAAATATTAGTTTCTATTTTATAGCATAACTGTTAGGCTTCTTTCTTTGCCTTGGTGACTGAGAAGCTAAAACAAAAGATTGATATATAATTTCTATGAATACAAAAATAAAAGACAGTTAGGATGCAAATTATACCTTGGTGTTGCATATTTGAGTTTGATTGCCTTTTGTTTTAAGGTCTTTTGTATTTGAACTTCAAAGTCTTATGCTCCATGGATACTTAGGAATGAAACTGTGATGAGAGTTATAATCCTGTGGCTTCTGTAAATGACTTTTGGATTGTTTTCTTCCTTTATTGCTCTACTTCAATCAAGAAAATAGAGAGGAGATTGAAAGGGATACATATAAGAGAATATAACTTCTCATTAGACAGATTTTGCAGCAACAGTACTTACAAGTTGCTACAGTATGTTCTCAAACAACAAGGTTGAATTGAAGTTAACTACAAAGTTGCTTCATCTTGGGTAAGTAAATATTTTAAGCACTCACATGGATGGTTGTGTAGTGGAAATTAAAAAGTCTGCAGTTTTGATATTTTATTCTCTGACCATCTGCCCAGATTGGGAGTTCTATCATCCTGTCTGTGCATGAGCCCATCCTACTCACTTCCTCTGCACTCCCGGGCTTCTGAGTTGCCAGATTGTTTCTGTTTGTTTGTTTAACATACAATTTTCTTTGGAGTTCTATCTTGGCTCTCAAAATATGCTTAATATGTTATTATGTAATTCCCTTTTTGTTATCAGTATAGATCAGTTTCAGCTATTACTATTTTCATTTTCTGACTATAAGCATTCATGTTTTTCTTTAAATCATCACATCTAACAATCCATATTCATAATCAATATTTCTTAGCCCAATGAATGAGAAGTGCAATAGCTACAAAGTGTTCCTCAGCAAGTACACAGTTGATTCTCAAATAAGCATGAAATCCTTTCCCAAAGCATTACCATATATTACTAACATGTTAATTTCCCCCACTTATGTATTTTTTTTTAATTTTTGTTGAAGTACAGTTGATTTAACATGTTGTGTTAGTTTCAGGTGTACAACAAAGTGAATCAGTTATCCATATACATACATCCACTCTTTTTTACATTATTTTCATGTATTGGTCATTACAGAGTATTGAGTAGAGTTCCTTGTGCTATACTGTAGGTCCTAATTAGTTATCTGTTTTATATATAGTAGTATGTATATGCCAATCCCAATCTCCCAATTTATCCCTCCCCCTATAATTCCCTGGTAACCTTAAGTTTGTTTTATACATCTGTGACTCTACTTCTGTTTTGTAAATAACTTCATTTCTACCCATTTTTAGATTCCACATATAAGTGATATCATATGATATTTGTCTTTGTGTGACTTACTTCACCCAATATGACAATGTAGAGGTTCATAGATGCTGCTGCAAATGGCATTATTTTATTCTTTTTTATGGCTGAGTAATATTCCATTGTATATATGTACCACATTTTTTTTATCCATTCCTCTGCTGATGGACACTTAGGTTGCTTCCAAGTCCTGGCTATTGTAAATAGTGTTGCAATGAACATTTGGGCACATGTATCTTTTTGAATTATACTTTTCTCTGGGTATATGCCTAGGAGTGGGATTGCTGGGTCATATAATAGTTTTATTTTTAGTTTTTTAAGGAACCTCCATAGAGTTCTCTATAGTGGTTATGCCAAGTTACATTCCCACCAACAATGTAGGAGGGTTCCCTTTTCTCCACACCTTCTCCAGCATTTATCATTTGTAGATTTTTGATGATGGCCATTCTCACCGGTGTGAGGTGATACCTCATTGTACTTTGATTTGCATTTCTCTAATAATTAGTGATGTTGAGCATCTTTTCATCTTCTTTTTAGCCATCTGTATGTTTTCCTTATGAAAATGACTATACTACCCAAAGAAATCTACAGATTCAACGCAATTCTTATCAAATTACCAATGCCCTTTTTCACAGAATTAGAGCAAAAAATTTTACAATTTGTATAGAAATGGAAAAGACCCTGAATAGTAAAAGCAATCTTGAGAAAAAAAATGGAGCTGGAGGAATCAGGCTCCCTGACTTCAGATTATACTACAAGGCTACAGTAATCAAAACACTATTGTACTGGCACTAAAACAGAAATATAGATCAATGGAACAGGATAGAAAGTCTAGAGAGAAACCCACGCACCTATGGTCACCTAATCCATAACAAAGGAGGCAAGAATATACAATGGAGAAAATACAGTCTCTTGAATTAGCTTAAGATGGCGGAGTAGAAGGACGTGCACCCACCCCTTCTTATGAGAACACCATAATCACAACTAACTGCTGAACAACCATTGACAAAAAACCTTGGAACCTAACAAAAAAGATATCCTACATCCAAAGACAAACAAGAAGCCAAAATGAGATGGTAGGAGGGGCACAATCACAATATGCCAAGTGGATGGCCCACAAACTGGAAAGCAATCGTAGAGTAAGTATCCTATATATGAACGTTCAGGAGGCAAACTTTCAAAGATGCAAACGTTCATTAACATGTCCAGTCACATAAGTTAGTTCACACGTCTGGAGTACGTTGTCATGTTCATGCATCCTCTGCAAGTGGTTGTGCTTTTGTGTACTTTGTTGCACAGTACTTCATAGAATACAGTAGTGCAGTATCTTTATTTCAAGGCCAGGATGTCCAGAAGCAAGCATAAAAGCAGCAGTGATGTAGCTGGTACTGATAAGAAAAGCCAGGAATTGGAGGCCCAGAGAAAGGATGAAGAGAGACAGAGGAAGAAGAAGTAACTGAAGAATGGAAGAGATTCACAATACAGGAAATGGCAAGGGAATTTTCTTTATTTGAGGAGGTACTGTTAGTTTTTGAGGCACGGGACCCGAATGTAGAATGGAACACAAAGGTTGCAGCAGACATTTAGAATGCAGTCCAGTGCTACCATGTCATCTATGACAAGAAAAAAAAGAGCTACTTCCCAGACATCACTGGATTGTTTTTTCAAGAGGGTAGATAGAATTGAATCCAGCAAAGAACCAGAACCTATGCCATCAGTGTAAGGCATGAGTGAAATTGCAGCTTGCCCTCCATCTCCTATTGCTTATGATCCTTCAGCTCTACCATCTCCCAGCTCCTCTCCCTCCTTCAGTCAGTAACTCTTCTTGCCTGTTCACTCGATGCCAGCACCTGTATGCCAGTTGTTGTACTGTACTACTGTACTTTTCAAGGTACTGTACTGTAAGATTAAAAATGTTTTCTTTATTTTTGTATTTGTTTTTTATGCATTATTTGTGTGAAAAGTATTATAAACCTATTACAGTACAGTACTATATAGCCGATTGTTAGTTGGGTACCTAGGCTAACTTTGCTGGATGTATGAATAAATTGAACTTATGGACACGGTCTCAGAACAGAACCCATTCGTATGTAGGGGACATACCGTATGACAGAAGTTCTCCCACTGGAGTGAAAGTTCTGAGCCCCACATCAGGCTTCCCAGCCTGTGGGTCCAGCAATGGGAGGAGGCATCCCCAGAGAATTTGGCTTTGAAGGTCAGCAGATTTGATTGCAGGACCTCCACAGGACTGAGGGAAACAGAAATTATGCCTTTGGGAGGTACACACAAGTCTTGTGCATACCAGGACCCAGGGGAAAAAAGTGGTAACCCCATAAGAGACTGGGCCAGACCTACCTGCTAGTATTGGAGGGTCTCCTGCAGAGGTGAGAGGCTGCTGTGGCTCACTGCCAAAGACATTGGCAGCAGCAGTTCTGGGAAGTACTTATTGGTGTGAGCCTTCCCAGAGACTGCCATTAGCCCCACCAAACAGACTGTAGACGCCAGTGCTAGGTCCCCTCAGGCCAAACAACCATGGTCTTCTTCCTCTGTCTCTCTTCAACCATGGAGAGAACATGGCACCACCCAGCAGCAGACAAGTGGATAAAAGTTTTACTGAGGACTGACCTGCCCACCACCAGTCCCTCCCATCAGGAAGCATGCACAAGCCTCTTAGATAGCCTCATCCACAAGAGGGTAGACAGAAGCCGCATGAAGAACCAAAGTCCTGCAGTCTACAGAATGAAAACCACAATCACAGAAAGTTAGACAAAATGAAATGGCAGAGGATTATGCCCCAGGTGAAGGAACAAGATAAAACCCCAGAAAAACACCTAACTGAAGTAGAGATAGGCAACATTCCAGAAAAAGAATTCAGAATAATGTTAGTGAAGATGATCTAGGATGTCAGGTAAATAATGGAGTTCGAGAAGATGAAAGAAATGTTTAACAAAACCTAGAAGAACTAAAGAAAAAGCAAGCTGAAATGAACCCTTGATAACTGAAATGAAAAATACACTAGAAAGAATCAATAGTGGAATAACTGAGGCAGAAGAACAGGTGAGTGATGTGAAAGAGTGAATGGTGGAAATCACCGCCATGGAACAAAATAAAGAAAAAAGGAATGAAAAGAAATGAAGACAGTATTTTTGGACAACATTAAACCCACCAACAGTCACATTACAGGGGTCCGTGAAGGAGAAGAGAGAGAAAGCACCTGAGAAAATATTTGAAAAGATAATAGCTGAAAACTTCCCTAACATGGGAAAAGAAGCAGTCAACTTAGCCCCACTAGTCCAGGAAGTGCAGAGAGTCCCAGGTAGGATAAACCCAAGGAGGAACATGCTGAGACACATAGTAATCAAACTGACAAAATTTAAAGACAAAGAAAAATAATTTAAAGCACCAAGGGAAAACAACAAATAACATGCAAGGGAACTCCCATAAAGTTATCAGTTGATTTCTCAGAAGCAAATCTGCAGAACAGAAGGGATTGGCACGATATATTGCAAGGGATGAAAGAGAAGAAACTACAACCAAGAATACTCTACCCAGCAAGGCATTCATTCAGATTTGATAGAGAAATCAAGAGCTTTACAGACAAGCAAAAGCTAAGAATTCAGCACCACAAGACCAGGTTTTCAACAAATGCTTAAGAAACTTCTCTAGGCGGGAAAGAGACCAGAAACTTAAAACAAACTTGTACTTAAATAGATTGCTATATCAAAACCTTGCCAGACCAGCAAACCAAAAATCTACAATAGATACACACACAAAAAAAGAAAAAGCAACCCAAACACAAACACTAAAGATTGTCATCAAACCACAAGAGAAGAGAACAAAAGAAGAAGGGAAGAAAAAAGACCTATAGAAACAAAAACAAAACTATTAAGAAAAAGTCGATAAGAATGTACATATTGATAATTACCTTAAATTTACTGATAAATAGATTAAATGTTCCAACCAATAGACATAGATTGGCTGAATGGATACAAAAACAAGACACTGTATATTCTGTCTACAGGAGACCCACTTCAGACCTAGGGACACAAACAGACTGAAAGTGAGAGGATCAGAAAAGATATTCCATGCAAATAGAAATCAAAAGAAAGCTGGAGTAGCAATGCTCATATCAGACAAAATAGACGTTAAAATAAAGACTCTTATAAGTGACAAAGAAGGATACTGCAAAATGATCAAGGGATCAATCCATGAAGAAGATATAATAATTGGAAATATATATGCACCCATCATAGGAGCACCTCAGTAATATAAGGCAAATACTAACAGCCATAAAGGGAGAAATCGACAATAACACAATAATAGTGGGGAACTTTAACAACCCATTTTCTTCAAAGGACAAATCATCCAGAGAGAAAATCAATAAGGAAACACAGGCCTTAAATTAGTGCAGATGGACTTAATTGATATTTATAGAGCATGCCATCCAAAAGCAGCAATGTACACATTCTTCTCAAGTGCACACGGAACATTCTGCAGGAGCAACCAAAAGCTGGGCCAAAAAGCAAGACTCCGTAAATTTAATAAATTTAATCTTTTAATTAAATTTAATCTTTTCTGTGAGATTAGAAATAAACTACAAGTAAAGAACTGTAAAAAACACAAACACGTGGAGGCAAAACAATATGCTACTAAGCAAGCAATGGATCACTGAAGAAATCGAAGAGTAAATCAAAAATTACCTAGAGACAAATGAAAATGAAAGCACAATGATCCAAAACCTATGGGATGCAGCAAAACAGTTCTAAGAGGGAAGTTTATAGCAATAAAATCTTACCTTAGGGAAAAAAAAATTTCAAATAAACAACCTAACCTTACACCTAAAGCAACTAGAGAAAGAAGAACAAACAAAACCGAAAGTTAGTGGAAGGAAAGAAATCATAAAGATCAGAGCAGAAAATATATGAAATAGAGACAAAGAAAACAATAGCAAAGATCAATGAAACTAAAACCTGATTCTTCGGAAGGATAAACAAAATTGATAAATTTTTAGCCAGACTCATCAAGAAAAAAAAGGGAGAGGACTCAAAGCAATAAAATTAGAAATGAAAAAGGAGAAGTTACAACTTACACCATACAAATACAAAGGATCATAAGAGACTACTACAAGAAACTGTATGCCAACAAAATGGACAACCTGGAAGAAATGGACAAATTCTTAGAGAGATACAATCTCCCAAGACTGAACCAGGAAGAAACTGAAAGTATGAACAGACAAATCACAAGTAATGAAATTGAAATTGTGAATAAAAATCTTCCAAGAAACAAAAGTCCAGGATCAGATGGCTTCACAGGGAAATTTTATCAAACATTTAGAGAAAAGCTAACACCCATCATTCTGAAACTGATCCAAAAAATTGCAGAGGAAGGAAAACTCCCAAACTCATTTTATGAGGCCCCATTACCCTGATACCAAAACCGGACAAAGATACCACAAAAAAGAAAATTACAGGCCAATAACAACTGATGAGCATAGATGCAAAAATCTTCAACAAAATACTAGCAATCTGAACTCAATAATACATCAAAAAGATCATACACCATGATCAAGTGGGATTTATCCCAGGGATGCAAGGATTTTTCAATATCCAGAAATCAATCAGTGTGATACACCACATCAACAAATTGAAGAATAAAAACCATATGATCATCTTAATATATGCAGAAAAAGCTTTTGACAAAATTCAACACAGATTTATGAAAATAACTCTCTAGAAAGCGGACATAGAGGGAACATACCTCAACATAACAAAGGTCATATATAACAAACTTATAGCTAGCATCATACTCAACAGTGAAAAGCTGAAAGCATTTCCTCTAAGATTAGGAACAAGACAAGGATGTCCACTCTCTCCACTTTTATTCAACATAGTTTTGGAAGTCCTACTACAGCAATCAGAGAATAAAAATAAATAAAAGGAATCCAAATTGGAAAAGAAGAAATTAAATTGTCACTGTTTGCAGATGACATGATACTATACATAGAAAATCATAAAAGATGCCACCAGAAAACTACTAGAGCTAATCGATGAATTTGGTAAAGTTGCAGGAGACAAAATTAATGCACAGAAATCTTCTGCATTTCTATACACTAACAATGAAAGATCAGAGAGAGAAATTAAAGAAACAATCCCATTTACCATTGCAACAAAAAGAATAAAATACCTAGGAATAAACCTACCTAAGCAGGCAAAAGCACTGTACTCAGAAAACTATAAGGTACTAATGAAAGAAATCAAAGACTACACGAACAAATGGAAAGATATACCATGTTCTTGGATTGGAAGAATCAATATTGTCAAAATGACTATACTACCCAATGCAATCTACAGATTCAGTGTAATCCCTATGAAATTACCAATGCATTTTTCATAGAATTAGAACAAAAAATTTCACAATTTGTATGGAAACACAGGAAACGGCAAATAGCCAAAGGAACCTTAAGAAAGAAAAATGATGCTGGAGGAATCAGCCTCCCTAACTTCAGACTACACTACAAAGCTACAGTAATTAAGACAGTATGGTACTGGAACGAAAACAGAAATATAGATAAATGAAGCAGGATAGAAAGCCCAGAGATAAACCCATGCACCTGTGGTCAACTAATCTATGACAAAGGAGGCAAGAATACAATGGAGAAAAGATAGTCTCTTCAGTAAGTGGTGTTGTGAAAACTGGACAGCTACATGTAAAAGAATGAAATTACAGCACTCCCTAAGACCACACACAAAAATAAACTCAAAATGGATTAAAGACCTAAATGTAAGACCAGACACTATAAAACTCTTAGAGGAAAACATAGGCAGAACACTCTTTGCCACAAAGCACAGCAAGATCCTTTTTGACCCACCTCCTAAAGTAATGAAAATAAAAACAAAAATAAACAAATGAGACCTAATGAAACTCACAAGCTTTTGCACAGCAAAGGAAACCATAAACAAAACAAAAAGACAACCCGCAGATTGGGAGAAAGTATTTGCAAATGATGTGACCAACAAGGGAGTAGTCTCCAAAATTTACAAGCAGCACATGCAGCTTAATATCATCAAAACAAACAACCCAATCAAAAAATGAGTAGAATACCTAAATAGACATTTCTCCTAAGAAGACATACAGATTGCCAAGAGGCACAAGAAAAGTTGTTCAACCTTACTAATTATTAGAGAAATGCAAATCAAAACTACAATGAGATATCATCTCACACCAGTCAAAATGGCTATCATCAGAAAATCCACAAACAATAAATGCTGGAGAGGGTGTGCAGAGAAGGGAACCCTTCTATACTGTTGGTGGGAATGTAAACTGGTACAGCCACTCTGGAGAACAGTATGGAGGTTCCTTAAAAAACTAAAAAAAAGAGCTACCATATGATCCTGCAATCCCACTCCTGGATGTATATTCAGAGAAAATCATGGTCTGAAAGGATAAATGCACCCCAATGCTCATTGCAGTACTGTTTACAATAGCCAAGACATGGAAGCAACCTAAATGTCCATCAACAGAGGAATGGATAAAGAAGTTGTGGTACATTTATACAATAGAATATTATTCAGCCATTAAAAAGAATGAAATAATGCCATTTGCAGCAACATGGATGGACTTAGAGACTGTCATACTGAATGAAGTAAGTCAGACAGAGAAAGATAAATATCATAAGATATCGCTTATATGCAGAATCTAAAAATAAATGATACAAATGCACTTATTTACAAAGCAGAAACAGACTCACAGACTTAGAGAATGAATTTATGGTAACCAGGGGGAAAGGTGAGGGAACGGGATAGTTAGGGAGTTTGGGGTTGACATGTACACACTGCTATATTTAAAATGGATAATAAACAAGGACCTACTGTATAGCACAGGGAACTCTGTGCAATATTATGGAACAACCTAAATGGAAAAGGAATTTGAAAAAGAATAGATAAATGTCTATGTATAACTAAATCACTTTGCTATACACCTGAAACTATCACAGCATTGTTAATCAACTATACTCCAATATAAAATAAAAAGTTAAAAAAAAAAGACAGTCTCTTCAATAAGTGGTGCTGGGAAAACTGGACAGCTACATGTAAAAGAATGAGATTAGAACACTCCCTAACACCATACACAAAAATAAACTCAAAATGGGTTAAAGAACTAAATGTAAGGCCAGACACCATAAAACTCTTAGAGGAAAACATAGGCAGAACACTCTTTGACATAAATCAAAGCAAGATCTTTTATGATCTACCTCATACAGTAATGAAAATAAAACAAAAATAAACAAATGGGATCTAATTAAACTTAAAAGCTTTTGCACAGCAAAGGAAACCATAAACAAACAAAAGACAACCTTCACAACAGGAGAAAATCTTTGCAAACAAAGCAACCAACAGGGGATTAATCTAAAATATACAAACAGCTTCTGCAGCTCAATATGAAAAAAACAAACAACCCAGTCAGATAATGGGTGGAAGATCTAAATAGACATTTCTCCAAAGAAGACATACAGATGGTCTCACTTATGTATTTTATTTTGAAGCCATTTTGTAAAGTGGCAAATTTAAATTAAACAAATATGTAGAATGAAGTTTGTACTTCAGGTCTGTAACTTAATTTGATAAATAAAATAATCTGTCAAAAAATTTAAAACACATCATATTATATAAAAAAATGCCCATTTGTCATAAAGTAGACTACATAACCCAGGAAAACTCTTGACAATAATTAATGACATATATTTCAAAGTATTGGTACATGTTGTAGACATGAATGTATCAGGAATAAAAATGTTATATATTAAATACATGTTAAGTGACTTTTACAATTCTTCTCATAGGAGTGAATTTCCATTACTAGTCTAGATTTTCTTTATTGATTTTTTTATTCTGCATTATCCCCTTCTCTACCTACTTATAAACATTTCTCCAAAGAAGAAAAGACGGGGTGGGAAACATGCATCAGACATCAGACTGGCATGAATGCCATTTGAGTAGAGTGTTTTCTCTGGTTGAGGAATATGAGGGGAGTGCAGTCATAGCTACAATGTTGCCTAAGCATGTTCAAGCACACAGTCTAAAGGGTCAGGGATAGGATATTCCTTTAAGATATCTTGAGCATGAAATCTACTTCTGGCTGAAACTTGCTTTCCTTGTTGGGTAGCCCTTACCATCTTTTATCTGAGGGAGAGAAAGCATTTAAAATTAAAGTGTTTGGGGTTCTCATTATAAATTCTTTTCTCAAACATGAAGAGGAAGTAACTCCTCACTAAAGATGGCAAACCAGGCAAAGGATAATTTATGGAAATCTTAAGAGGGGTGTAGTGACTGAGGTTGTTTTGTTTCCTTGTTTTTGTTTCTTTATTGTTTTTAGTTGTGTTTAGTTGAATTTAGATACAATCTACAAAAAGTATCAGCTCTATCAAATTTTAAATGAAAAGTATTGAGAAGTAGTTAAAATTCAACTAAAGGAGTATTTTAAAAGGTACATATTACTTAGAAACATATGAATTTGGTGCTTCAGTTTTCCTAATTGCAAGATAAAGCTGAATATTGTGAGGCATAACTGAGATGTGTGTGAAACGTGCTAAAATACAAATATTAAACATGTGTAGTGTTTTCTTTTTATAACTTCTTATTTAGATTAAAATAATAAAACAAAATTACAAAATTCTGAAATTGTGAATGTCCAAGACTGAGGACTTTTTAAATAATGCTATAAACAATCACAAACAATTCTCCATTTAGGTAACATCTACATACTTTCCTCAGATTATACAGGATTTTATGTAAAAGGAAATTAATTATAATCAAAAATTATATTTGATGACAGTTGATACTAGGTCAATGTAAGGCCAAATTTGTCACACAGTGTGGCATAGCATAAGTACATATAAGCAGCATTCCCTTTCATATTAATCGGACAAAATGTTGAGTAACTTTACAGCTAGTAGAAAGAACCTTGATATGTCACTGGGAAAACTAGACTGTGGTTTCACATCTATGTTACTTTGCTGACCTCTGTGTTAGTGTGTTTTCATTTCTGTATCTGACAATAAGATTTAACTATCCATCTCAGAATGTTGCTGTGTGGATCAGCTGAGATAAGATAAGACAAAATAATAAAAGTAAGACATGATAAAAATGCACCTCAAACATATAAGGTAGCAAAATTATAAGCCGGTGGTTTAAACAAAACATGTACCATTAAAAATGTACATGAATCATACATATGAATGTGAAATCATATTGTAATACTGAAGAATATAATAAATTGGATTCAAAAGTTATGTTTGTTGAACAAAGTGATTATTCCCTCCCCAGTTCTCAGTCTTTATATTCAGTTTTTATAACAGATTATACAAAGGACTTGAAAAGACTTATAAAAATACCTGTCATGAATAATCATTATAATTGAGTGCTTACAATATGCTAAGTATTATGCTAAACCCATTTAATTTTATTAGTTCATTTACTCCTTAAAAGAGTCCTCTCAGCCATTATTATTTTCCCTTTCTTATAGTTGAGTTATTTTAAGACTTCATAAAGCTAAGTAATTTAACTAATATCCCAAACTGTAAAAAGGGGGAGGCCAAGGGCTATAATCAAAATTCTTAATGAGAAGTAACAAATAGTAGCACTGATTAGAATAAATGCCCAACAATCAGAATGAACATAGGGCTGCCTACATCATGATGAATTCTAGTTGAATTACTTCTGGCCAAAGAAGCTCTCAGATATTTCCAATGTTAAATTCAACACACTACATTATACATAGATATGCCCCTTCAAATACAACAGAATCAAGTGTACAAATATTTTGGGATTAGAGTGAAGGTAAACTAATCCTGAGAAAATTTAATCCAATATAATGTTAATGGCATAAGAATACATAGCATCGACCCCGCCCAGTTGGTATAGTGGCCTATGATTCAGTTTATGCCTTCCTAGTATCCAAAGCAAAGGAAAATGTAAACAATTATAAGATTGAGAACATCAATAAAATAAAATAAAAGCAGATTTTTAAAGAAAAGTTGATTACAAGACAAAATTTGAGATATTTTCCTTACTTGGAGACTCAGAAAGTAAATGTGAGTTACAGTGCAGAAGAGATGAAACCTTTCTTCTATAGTGACTAATTATTAAGTTTCACACAGCTATTTCATTTATCAGTCTGTCTATGGAATCCCATAGCAAAAAGCAAAACTGCAGTTCAATAATAACAACAAAAATTACACAATATTCACAAAATATACATCATTTTAAATTATTTTACAAAATAATATTCCCTCAATTAATTTTATATTATTCAGTGTTGTGCATGCACACACACACAAACACACACACACACACACACACACACACACACACACACACACACAAGGTTCCCTGGTAAAATAATGGCAATATACAACTGAGTTATTTTATTTTGTTTTATTATTTTTATTTTTTCTTGTTCATTAATATAGGTTATTTCAACCTCCTGTGAAAATTATTAAGTCAATATTTTTTAATTATTTGGTAACAGTAATATGTAAAACCAATCTTTAAAGGCTCAATTTCTTAAATGGAGAACAGAATTTTCTCAACTAGTAAAAGCCCTAAGTTTAAAACTAATATTCTGCTAATGTGCTTGCATAGTCATGCCACTTGAATTAAACCAGTAATAAAAATAAAACAATAATTTACTTTTAATTACAATAAAAATTATGAGGGAATTTAGAGTATTCAGTCCAGGCAGAACATATTGATGTATAATTTTCAATACTAAAGGAGAACATTAAATATCTCAGCTCCACGTGTGTGTGTATTTATTTTGTTCAAATGTTTGGCAGTAAGTAGAAAGTATTTTACCATTCCTTAGCATGTACTAAGACTTTAATTTACTTCAGTGACACATAAACCTTTTTTTTTTTTAAAGATGTTAACTCTTCAGTATGATTTTTTTGCCACTTGGCAGTTTAATTTTCTACCCCTCTTTTTAATACCACTGCTAGATGGACAGCTTTCTTTTATTTAAACCTTGTCCTTATCAGTTCCCTACAGGACCTGACACTTTGCTACTAACCCTGCAATCCCATCTTCCATCTTTGTTCAAACTCTATTTCCTTATGCATCAATGAACACAGTGTATTTTTAAGTATGTCAGGATAATAGGGACTATGTAAGAGATAAACTGGAAGGAAATTTCTATCAGCCTGAAGCAACTTTAAAATACAGTGAATCCCAGAGCATCCTTTTCAAATATATTAAACTTCCTGTTTCATTTTCACAATGTGATCATCAAGTTTTGGCTAGAATTGATATTCACACAATCAATATTGTAGCCTTCAAAATTGGCTTTACGACATTCTCTAATGAGGAAACACTAGGCTGTGTATATCTAAAAGGATGTTTATACCAAAAGAAGATAGCAAAAATTAATTATTTGAAACCTTGTATTGGAAAGTCCCTTAAAGGAAGAGAATGTGTATAATTCAGCATATTGTCTTCCAGAGCCCATCACAGGGCCCGGCACATAGTGGGCATGCAGTAAAACTTGAGAGGCATTCAGTGTAATCACGCAGCAAGAACTATCAGGCATTCATGTGCTGAGGTTGTCAGGTATCACTGGCTCCTGCAGAGAACCACTAGAAGCACTAGACTGGGAGGAAGTATGAATCAAATCTGCAGTGAGCCACTATCTAGCAATAGGGGAGTCGATTTAAGCTACCCAAAGTGTTATGAGGGCAAGATAGTCATAAGCCACTCCAAGGAACTCCATTGTAACTAATACTCTACAAAAGGACATTGATTCAGTAGAGATAATACCATTCAATTTGTGCTCTGACATTTTACTCTAGTAATAGATTACTCTAGTAATAGTAATAGATCTTACTACTGATCTTTGTCAGGTTACTTTAGCTCACTGAATGGGTTGCATCAAGAACTTCAGAGTCTCTTAAACATTGAAAAAAAAATCTGTCCCTTCATATTAATTCAAAGGAGACCAACAAAGTTCTGATTTATGCTATGATGATTTTGTCAATACTTATCTGATATAGCAAATATGTAATTCTCAATAAAAAGTAGTTTTGGTGCCTCTGCTTTGTGTCACATACTTAGCCATAGAAAAATGTTCATTTGTAACATTTATAATGCTCAGGATAGAATTTCTAAAGTTCTATACATCTCTAACATTTTAAGTAATTTGGAAGTTGAATGATGAGAAAATGTAAACATATTTTTTTTCTTTTCTTCTCTGATTCCATCCTTCTGAAGATGTTCTGTAGAATAATTCCAGAACAACCTTGACTTCATTATCCCAATCCACAGGCTTTATTGTAGATTAAACAAATAATACTCCAGATCTTTATTCTAGATGAGTACAATTACAGAATTGAAACACCGTTGCATGTAGGAAAATGTTTAAAAAGCTGTTTTTAAGTATGTTTGACTCTATACAGTTGAGAATGCCATTAAGTGGATATTGATACATAGATCTTACCAGTTTTGAAAACAAAAGTAAAGAGCCATTTCACTCCAATAAGTCTATTCATTACCAAATTTGTTTAAAGGTTTATGTCATTTTAATTTGTTTCAATTTATATTTTATTTTGTAATCCCTAGTGTAACCCCCAACAAGTGCTCACATATTGTTTAATTAAATTATGGTTTGATTTTGAAAAACTGATATACTATCTTATAATTACATATTCTCTGGATTAAAACTAAGTATTCAAACTTTAAATTTAAGACACCAATGGTAAAAGGACACTATTTTATAACATACACAGTTGCTAAATAGTCCTTTGTTCATATAAATGACTAAGATCTCACTCAGATTTCCTAATAAATAAACTATAAAGAAAGCCCAATGGAAAGTTTTAAAAAGAAGAAATTAAAGTTAATCAAGAATTTAGAAAAGCGATATGAACTCCCCTGTTAGACATACAATTCTTTCTAACACCAGTGGAAATGTTCATTTCCTTTTCATTCCTGAGCTATTATAGTGTGTGAAAAAATTGACCTTATAGTACCTTTTATTTTAAGTAGTTTTGATACTGTGATAATTAGTCATCATTTTTATAATTGTATCTTTAAACTCCATACTGTCAAGAATGTTTTCTTTAATGTTGTCAACACAAAGACCTTGTTGGTTTTCTTTATTCTACCTTACATGTTGCTAGTATTAACCTGTTTATTATTATATATATTTTCCTTTAGAAAAAAATCTAATTTTGTTTGAGCTATTACCCAGCAGTCACCCCTTTTTACCCAGGTCATTCTTCCCAATTACCAGAAAAAAAATTTCTAAATATTTGCTTTGGTTCTTATTGAAGCTCTGCGAGGCCCCTGGTCCCATCCTTTCTCATTCTAATTTGATGGAGTAGGAAAAAACAAAGGGAAATAGAGAGAATGTCTCCCACATCTTACATGTACAAATTTTACCTTATGAAGTCTTTAAAGAATGCTTCCTCTTTCTAATCAAATCAAAGATTACTAAACTCTATAATCATTGAAGCTTACCTCTGTTAGCAAGTTATTCCAAGCTACTTTACCCATTCATTATTTTCTTTAATTTCTGAGATAAAAATTAGCTACATATGATTCTTTCAAATCTAAAAGACTTTCCAGATCCCATGGAAAATTTTATCTGTTTAAATCACTTCAAAGTCTCTTACCCATCTCTACGGGTGCAGTACTTCTACAGCTAGTAGTTAACTGTCAATTCTTGACATAGTTAAGCCTCCTTAGTTTCTCCAAGGCCTCTCAAACTTCAGAATTCAAGAAAATACTCCCAATTGGATGACCCTTTAAGGAACTCACTGTTCATTCATTCTTTCCCTTTTCTGTGATGCATTTATTTTTAGCTTTCTACAAAGGAAAGCTTAGAGATCAGCTAGCAGGTGAGCTAAATAGACACATAGAGATACTTCCTATTTTTCCCTTGCTATACCATTGCTCACTTGATCTCTTCTATTGTTATAATTTCTTACATTGCATATAGCAAAAGACAAGATACATACTTTATATTGTGGCTAGCCCCCCCATATTATGATGTAAATGAGTTGCTCATCAAGCACATTTCTATAAACTAACAATTGGAAATTTATCAACTACCAGGGAGGAATGGTTATGGGAGCAAAGACCAGAGTGGCAGTGGTAACTTAACAGCAGCTTTGTATCTCGTCTGCCCTCTACAAAGCAGAGAAAAATCTGGGTCATTACATTCAGCAGGGAGCTTTGAAACACCTTCCAACTTTTTGCTACACGATGATAAGTGTTTTTTGACCTAGTTTTGCACTTGAGAAATGCAAGGCTGCCAGGCCATGGAGGCTGTAAGTGTTGGATCTATGCTTTTATGTTGCTAGAAGGATTCCTAAAGTGTTAGCTTTGTGATTCTTCTCTTTCCAGGAAACAGTAATGTGGTTATGTTTTCTATCTCTTGCCTGGGAGGCCAATGATCTTTTATACTATTATTTCAGGTTGCATGCAAATTGAAATTGAACAAGGTGGTCTTAAAGTCCCCTCAGCTTTACTAAAATTTAGACAGTCTACTTCCTGACTATAGGCCTTTGATCTCTCTTTTCTTAGAGCATTTACTTTAGAAAACTTGTAATTATAAACCTTTCTCTACCTCTTTGAGATGTAAATTATTTAAAAAAATTAAAAAACAAAAACAAAAAACTGGCCTCTTGCCAGTTTTACAACCCAGGAATGTTTTCATCAAGGATCTGGAAGCCATCTGTTTGAAATGCCAGCCTCAAGGGAAATAGCACTCTTATCTCTCAGGGTTTTTTTTTGGAGGGGGTG
Source organism: Lagenorhynchus albirostris (assembly GCF_949774975.1). Lineage (NCBI taxonomy): Eukaryota > Metazoa > Chordata > Mammalia > Artiodactyla > Delphinidae > Lagenorhynchus > Lagenorhynchus albirostris. The sequence continues at coordinate 35,381,155 of NC_083112.1, read as the reverse complement.
GTTGGGAGCATAATTTAAGTGGGCACTTTGCTTCAATTTGTAAAACTACCTTCTTTCAAAAAGATAGGACAAAGTTTACTTTTCCTTTAAGTAAAGCCAATCAGCAATGGCCTGTGTTCTCTCTTTTACCCCAGCACTTAAAAATCCCGCCCCCCCACCTTTGTTTCAGCATTATTAGGTAAAGACTGAGTTCTGGTCTCTCTCCCCTATTGCAACAGACTTGAAGAAAAACTTGCTTACCTGTTTAACTTTGTCCATGCAATATTTGCTTTGACAAACTATAATTTAAAAATTACTGAGGCTGGAAAATGTCTAAGTCTTTCCATTACATTGCTGCTTTGTGATTCAAGCATCCAGAACATGTGCATTTTTCTTTCCAAAGATGTTTCATTTATTAAGTGTAACATTAGTGTAGCAAACTCCTCTCTGTAAGAAGCTAAATCCTCCAAGAGGACAGATTCCCACTAGTTCCACAAATTTTGGTTCTAGTGGCTGATCTTCACAATGACATCTCTCGTTTCCCCGTAACCAGAAATGCAGCAAAAACACATCTCCTTAAATTAGGCTCCTGCTAGTTTGGTAATCAGGCTCTAGCTTCTCTTTCTTTCCTCATTTCAGGCAAAATGAACTATATACCACTTCTAAAAAATATTACTTCAATCCATACTATTTGCCTTTGCTTCTGTCACAAGATTTTAGTATAATATGTCCCCTTCTGTTATTAATCTGGAAAGTTATTAAAATGTTTTAAATGAATGTGAGCCATAATAATGCTCTGAATAGCAGGTTTTATGCCCTCTAACTCCCTCTTAACATTTCGTATTCTATCATATTTATCCCTTGTCTAACTGTTTTCTCCACTTGGACTGTGAGCTTCTGGAGGGCAGACATGGTTTATTCACTAGTTTATTCTCCAGAGATACAGCTAATACTTGCACATTGAGCAACATTCAACAAATGTTTGCTAAATTGGCAAAATTATTTGTGCTAATATGGTGCAAAGACCAATAGAAAGAAGAGCATAGTAGATCAGGAGAAAAAGCTTCCAAAATAGCCATTTTCACAACTCTAGTTATCTTCATTTTCCTTTTTAACTAAGTTTGCCAAGTCCATTTTGTGAAGGATTTAATATTGAAATAAACACATTACAAGAAAAAAAATAGTTATTTGAACCCATCATTTCCTTAAAGAAAGAAAATGAAAATTTTCTTTCTTAATGCTCTAAGTTTGACCATAAACAAATTCATAGTTAATAATTAATAACCTCTCTTCTCCTCTCCCAAGCTCATTCCATTGACTATTATTATAAACCAGTTTAAATTCTTTGTGGAAGAGGGTAGAGCATATGTATACATATGTACATTGATGATTTCAGTGACAAATGAAAAGGTAGTCTGATTTTTCTCAACTAAAAGAAATGAAAGATACATGCTCAACAGTTTTTTTTTTAAGCTTTAAAACCTGTGTTCAAATTCTAACATTCACAAGACATTAACATGAAGCTATAATTCTTTTACTGTACCTGTATATGCAAATTGAACAAGGTCCCAGAGAGCATTTGGGTCTATGCCTTCCATCTTGATCTCCTCTTGCTTGGCTTCGCAAACATCACTTGTAAACATGGCAGCAAAATAGTCGGAGACTGAGCTCAGAACAAGCCTGAAAGAGTCACAGGATCTAATTTAGCCCACGAATGTAAGTGTCAACAAGAATGCAGTGCAGAGGACTCTATCTATCTATCTATTTATCTATCTATCAATCTATCTATCATCTATCTATCTATCTATCTAGCTGCCTATCTATCTATCATCCATTATGTGTATATGTATCCTCTATCCATCTATCTGTTTATCGCCTTATGAATTACACTTTTAAAATCTGATTTAGGAAATTCTGCTCCAACTTTTGGTCACAGAGCATTGTCTTACATTTTCTTCTATAATTTTTAATACATTTTTTTTCTTTCACATCTAGATCTTTCATCCTTTTGGATAGGATTCCAATTTTATTTCTCTCTACATACTCATCCATATTTCATGAAACTACTAAAGAATTTGATTTGTCCCAGTGAATTAATAGAGCCAACTATATTGCACATTTGAGTCCTGAATGTACAGTGATCTGTCGCTGACTTTTTTCTTTTTTTGCTTATTTGCCTATTCTTGTGCCAATACAATACTTTTGTAATACTATGATTCTAAATAGTCTATAACCAATTAAACAAATCCTCCCTTTTTATTTTTTTTCATTTAATTATTAGTGGAGTTTTATTCTTCATATAAAATTTAAAGTAAGCTCTTCAAATAAATTAAGTGGAATTTTAATTAAAAATACACTGAATTTCTGATTTAATTGAGGATAGTTGGTATATTTATTATATAAAGTCATCCAATACAAAAATATACAATATCTCTCCACATATTCAGAATATCTTGTCTGCTTTTTATTCAAATTTTAACTTTTTGTTCTAAAATTGTCTTGTTTATTCTTTTTTGATTCTTATTTACTTTAGAATTTTGTTGGTATTATGTACAGTAACTTTTTAAAAAATTTTTACTTGTTGATTTTTGTTGGTTTAGAATTCATTAGCTGGAACTTTCATGTATCCATCTTTTATCTAGCACATGTACTGAATTATCTTATTAGTCCTTTTGATTCAACTGCTTTGTCCTCTAGGTAGATTATTATATCATCTGCAAACAATCTCATTTTGACCAATTCCTGTTAATTCTCTATAACTCCTTTTCTTTTGCTTTTCTTTAAACTTCATCCAGGACCTCAGTGTTATGTTAAATGGCAGCTGTGCCAGGGGAGAAAATTTGTGTTATTCTCTACCCTAAACGAGTCACATCTAGGGTCTCCTTTCAGCAGTATGCTTGCTGAAAGTATTAGTGTATAAGCTTTACCAAGTCAGGAAGACTCCTTTAATTTTTAGCTTTGCTAAACAGATTAAAACATGTGGATGCTAAAATTCATAAAATGCCTTTCTTCTGAATCAAAATTATTTTTTAGGATTTTTCTATTTAAATCATAAGAGAAATGAACCTGCTATTTTCTTTTCTTGTATTTTCTTAGTTGCCTCTTTAATCAAGATTATACTAGTCTCATAAAATGAGCTAGCAGCTTAAACTCTTTATAATTTTGTATAACAACTTACAGAAGAAAGTAAATAATTTTTCCTTAAAGATGTTCTAGAGCTTACTTGAAGAAAATCTTAGTTGGGCTATTTTGGGAAAAGGTGACATATCAATCCAATTTCAATTTTTGAATAAGCCAAAAGGCTTGTTTATATACTCTTTTTCTTCATCAATTTTTACATTTCACATTTCTCAAGAATTAACCCATTTGATCCATGTTCTGAAATTTTTAAATGTTTATTATTAATAAAATTATGTTTAGGTTTAATTCTATCATTCTACTCATTTATATATTTTTTATCTGCTCCATTTATTCTTTTGGTTTTATTGTCTTTATTTCATCTCATTCATTTATATTTTAACTACCTCTTTTTCTTACATGTATGTTTGCATTCTTTAAGGTGGTTGCTCTTAAGTAGGCACCAGAATTTTTTCTATAAAGAGCCAGATATTAAGTATTCTAGGTATTAAAAGTCATACATATCCTCTCTATCACGTTTTCCTTTTAAGAAAATTCAGTCAATGGAAAATGTGAAAAGGAATTTTAGCTCATGGTCCCTACAAAACCTACCTGCATGCCAGATGTGGCCCCTGCACTGAAGCTTGCTAATTCTGTCTAGAGATTACAACATTAATTTTTAACTAGTAACAGTCTACCATCAAGTAAAATTATCCTACTTCGTGAACACTGTAAGAACCTTACAGCAGCATAATTTCTTTTACTCCTTCTTGCTCAGTCAAGAATCTTTTTAAAGAAGAATATACATGTGAAAGTAAAAAATTATTTTATATATACCCCTTTCTTCACCATTTATGAGGCTCTTTATTTATTTCTATAGAAGCAGGCATCAATCTAGTATCAATACCCTTCAAGAGGAAGAAACTTCTTTAGTATTTTTTGTAGTGCAGGTCTGATGGCAATAAACTCTCCCAGCTTTCATTTACCTGAAAATGTCTTTATTTAGCTACATTGATAATATAAAGTTAGTTTCACTTGATAGAGAATTTTAGATTGAGGTAACTTTTTTCTTTTGGAACTAGAAAACTAATATTCTATTATGGTCAAGACTCCATTGTTTCTAATAGAAATCAGTTTTCATTCTTATAATTGTTTCCCTGATTTACTATGTCCTTTATCTCTAATTATTTTATTTTTTTCTCTTTATTTTAGGATTTTAGCAGTTAGACTATTACGCCTTAAGTTGCATAAATGTGGTTACTTAGTATTTACTCTTCTTACCATTTTCTGAGCTTCCTGGAGAGGTGGATGGATTTTTTCATCAAATTAGAAAATTATCTGCCAATAATTCCTCATTTTTTCATCCAATTCACTCTCTAACTCTTTCTTGGACACTAAATACATATGTATTTCAATAATTGAGAGCGCCTTACAGGTTGTAGAGTGAGTTCAATTTATACTTAATTTTTCTTTTACTCTGTGTTTTATTGCAGATGATTTCTAGTGAGTTGAATTTTTCCAAATCTCTCTTAATTTTCCCTTGCTTTATTTATTATATTCATCTTTTTCTATAGAAATTTTAAATTATTTTTCATAGTTGCTTTAATGACCTTGTTTCCAGGTTGATTTTCATTGACTGATTTTTCTCTTGACCATGGATTACACTCTCCTGCCTATCTCCCATGTGTTGTAAATTTCAGTTGTGAAATGGACATTGTGCCCACCCCCGCCCCCCAAAAAAGTAGAAGCTAAGAAGGGAGCATTACTCTAGTTTTTAGTTATTTTTATTTTTTATGCCACAGCTATTTGATAGCTTTAAAAAAGTGTAAGTATTTCAATTTTCTATGATTTATTGTTGTTTCAATGACAATGAAGATTTTTATATACTTTAAAATCCTAGGTGGAAATATGCTTTAAAATGAATGAGTGAAATACTTGACAATATGTTCTTATTCTTAATACATAGAGAATTATAAAAAAAAAAAAAACAGAACTGAACTATAGTTAAGAGGTGTGTTTTAAACAGTTGTTTGAATTAATCCTGAAACTTCTTTCTATTTAAAGTGGATTCAAATTAGAAGTATCAGTATAAGTTTATGATTCATAATATTTTTTAAAATAGAAATACTTGTGTTTTTTGTGCATATGCATATGTATGTACATGTGTATGTATATTTAAGGTTCCTTGGAAAAAGAACAAACCACAGATCTGTAACTGAGGAAGTATAAGATGAGCTTAGACCATCTTCTGTTCCAGAATTTAAGGAAATGTTCAAATAACAGAGACACATTAAAAGAAATAATGCGATGCTTACATCTGTAAGCTAAATAACTTAATAGTAAACTTTGGATGCACTTTTCTTTCTAAGAAAAATGTAAGGCAAAGAAGAGGAGGAAAGGTCAATACAAGGCATGGTTTTCATAATTTTCAAGTCAATATTTTTATATTTTATTCTGCAATTTTATCTGCTATATATTTTATTTCTACATAAGTAGAGGGCATGCTCAATGTTAACTTCAGCAAAGAGAGACAATCCTTTTTTAACTGGAAAAAAAAAAAACCCTCAGTATATACTTCATGAATTTAAGAATGGGATTCATGATTTTAACTATTAATGCCCAGGGTGGTAACATGTTAGAAATATTTAAAATTACTTGTTTGCTACACATTTAAATGGACAATTAGTACCTAAACATGTTAACTCTTTATATTCTCAAAGTTTGACAAAATAATTGATACAGGTATCTTTAAATATTTGTTACATACTGACTAGATAAATCAGTGTCAAATCAGTTTTATCAAAAGAACTGAATATAACATTGTATGATATGAAAGTAAACTATCATAAACCAGATATATATATATATGTACACACATGTATCTTTTCTAGAACGTAAGAAATAATATATTGACATAAAGTTAACCAGTTTAATTTTAATCATATAAGGGCTTTATTTAGAACCAGGTTACATCCATGTAGAGGAAAGTATTATGAGATCTATAGAATTCAATCTTAAATAATTACATGAAATCTTCTCCATCGGCTATAAAATACAAAATACTGCTAACTCAATAAGAGAAGTACAGAAGAGTTTATACTGCTTTTAGATTTAGTGACACAACATTTGAATTAGATGTTAAAAGAGGGATGCAATGCATAACAGAAAGTAATATCTTTATAGGTACATATATATAACTTCTATTAATGCAAGAGAAGCAGGAGTGAAAACTGCATAAATAAGTGAATGCGTGCAACCTCTCTGGAAAAATCTCTTATTAAGGTCACTACAAATTTATTTCCTTTCAAAGTTATTAAACTTTTCTAAGTCCTACTCCAGTTTGTTGTGGAGTTTGACCCTGTGGGCTTCCCACACCTTCTTCTTTTTTTTTTTTTTTTTTAGCGGTGCGCGGGCTTCTCACCGCTGTGCCTCTCCCGTTGTGGAGCACAGGCTCCGGACACGCAGGCTCAGCTGCCATGGCTCACGGGCCCAGCTGCTCCATGGCACGTGGGATCCTCCCGGACCGGCACGAACCCATGTCCTCTGCATTGGCAGGCGGACCCTCAACCACTGCACCACCAGGGAAGGCCCCCACACCTTCTTTAAATCCCATTTTAGCTAAGGCAGTGCAGACTTTCTTATACCCAGGCTCTCCTCGGATTCTTTGACTCTCACAGTCTTACTTATTGACCCTTTCATTGCCTCCAGGTTTTTTTCTCAGCCTCTAAATTTTTGCCTTAACACTCACTATCAGAATCATCTTTGAGCATGGTCTTAATTATAATTTTATGGTGGTTTTAATCTAACATCTTATCTCAAATGCTTATAGAAACTGCTGACCAGATAGCTCAGGAGCATACCAGTATACCCTCAACTAAACTCAAAGTCTTCCCTGTGAGGTCTCTTTTATTTTTACTTCCCGATTCTAATTGATGCATCACCAACATATTGAATTTTCACAGGAGATATTGTCATCACTTATGTCTTCTGCTTTGTTGCCTATATCAAATATGACAAAAAATCCATCTTTCCTTTTCTATTGGACTTTGTGGTTCTGGTGGCCAGACCCTTTTATGAGGCACACCAATGCCCCCAGCACCAGTGATGTTGGCACCTAACTGCTCCCTGTTGCCCCTTCTCTGTAGAATTGCACTTGCTCCAACAAGAGCTCACTTCATGTGCTTCCTGATCCTCTTATCTCATCCCCCAGCTTCCACAACCTCCCCCTACTCTCAACCTGTGGGTGGGCCCAATGATGATGACTAATAGAACCAAGGTATAAAATACTGTCCCTTTTCCTCAGGGTATGACTAACTCTGAAACAAGTCTTGCTCCACAGCATCCCAGGAGTTCAAGATAAAACAAGGCTGCTGCTGAGACCACATCCTTGATTTGCTCCTTCCTCTGCCCTATCCTGCTCTTCTTCTGAAAACACTCTTTAAATAAATCCTGCATACCTGAACTCTGGTCTCCAGCTCTATGTCCAGGGATCCTGATTTATGTCACTGTTCAAAATATTTATCAGTTCATCTCTTTTTCTATGTTTATATAGTTCTCATTTCATGCCTGGGTTAACTATAACAGCTTCTTAGATCATTAACTAGTTTTTGCTGTGCCCATCTTTTGTATATTTTAAAGCTGTACCATTTTTCAGAGCTGTCTTTGTACATTATGACAAGCAGTCTATCATAGTTGTTAATGCATTACTTCTGTAGCCAGACTGCCTGGGTTTGAATTTATTTCCACCACTATTAAATGTATAATTTGGGTGAATGCCTTAATTTCTCCATATTGTATTCTATAAGAAAAAAGTGGGGAAAACAATTTTATTCCTTTTCAGGGCGAAATGGATCAATATACAAAAAACACTTCAAACATGGCTTGGCACATAGTCAACATAGTGAGTGTTAACTATTATTATTATTATTATTATTATTATTACTATTGAATTGATTATGTTACTCCTCTCTCCAAGAACCTACATGAACTTTTAATTATACACATCATTTCAAATACAAACTTCTCTATGGGATTTCAACCACTATCTTTCATAACCACTTTTGTCCTACTTTTATGGCTTAATTTCCTAGTATTTTCAATACAAATTGCTCCACTTTCACTAAGCTGGTACCTTATAATTTCCACAGCCAAAAATTCTTTATTTCTCTCTTTCCCATACAATTCTTACTATCTAAAATAGTATACTTGTTCTTTTTCACTAGGTTGAACTCAAACACAATTTCTCTAAAAATATTTTCATAATACTCTGTCATATATTATTTGTTTCCTTGTTTGATTATCTCTTGCACTTGGAATCAAAACTATAAATTTCAATTATAGTTACTTACAAGTATAATAATTTCCATAATTGTCCTATGGGTTCTTTTTTCCTCCTCAAGATAATTGGAAGCTTCATGAGGAAAATTATCATGCTTTATAATCCTCTTGCATCACCAATAGAGCATAGACCAATGCTACAATACGCTTTATAAACATTTATTTTAATTAATGCAAGGAAAGATGCTTCATGACTGCTGAATATTCATAGTGGGTATAAAGAGGATATTAAAATGATGTCGAATTGATGGGGAAAAAAGCAAAGCAAAATATTTCAGATTCTCTTTTCTCCTCCCCAGCCCAGTTTTATTGAGATATTATTAACACATAACATGTGAATTTGATACATATATATAGTGAAATGATTACAGCAATATTTTTATGATTGTTATATCCTATTGATGGATTGATTGTTTTATATTATATAATGACCATGTTTGTCTCTTGTTACCATTTTTGACTTAAAGTTTACTTTTTCTGAGATAACTATAGTTACCCCTGCTCTCTTTTTGTTTCCATTTGCTTGGAATAACTTTTTCCATCCCTCCACTTTGACATGATGTGCGTCCTTAAAGCCGAAGTGAGTCTCTTGTAGGCAGAATATAGTTGGGTCTTATTTTTTAAGCTGTTCAGCCAACGCTATGTCTTTTGATTCAAGAATTTATTCCAATTACATTTAGAGTAGTTATCGATAGGTAAGGACTTGTGATGTCATCTTATTGTTTTCTGGCTGTTTTGCAGGTCCCTTGTTCCTTTCTTCCAGTTTTGCTATCTTTCTTTGGGAGCAGATAATTTTCTATAGTGTTATGCTTTGATTCCCCTCTTTTTTCCTTTTGTGGTTACCATCAGACTTACATAAAACATCCTATAAAAATAAGTCTATTTTATGCTGATAACAATTTCAATTGCATACAAAAACTTTGACCTTTTACTTCCACTCCTCCCAGTATTTTGTTTTGATGTCACAATTTACCTATTGCTATACTGTGTATCCATTAACAAATTACTATAGTTATTTTTATTTTTAACACTTTTGTCCTCTAACCTCTGTACTAAAGTGATTAACACACAACCACATTACAGTATTAGATTATTCTTGTGGCTGGCTTAGCACTAGGGTAAGCCTGGAGCAGAGACCACCAGAGTCAGCCTGTAAACTGGGAACTTGGGGTCCAGTCTGAGGGTTTGTTCTGACAAAGCAAGTCTGGTGCTGAGAAAGCAGAGAGTCTGGATCCATGGGAACCAACCAAGACTTTGGGTCCACAGGGGCAGGTCTGGAACTGGGGTGAACTGAGAAAGTGGAGATATGGGGCCTGGCCTGACACTAGAATGGATCAAAGCCTGGGTCTCTAGTAGTTGATTTGGTTGGGCCCAGCCAGAAGCCTAGGTTCAAGGAACCCCCTTGTAATCTGGGGTGAGGGGCAGATTGGCATCCTGTGTCCATAGGAGCCCTTCTGGAACCTAGTGCCATGGGTGATGCCTGGAGCTGTGGGAGTTGCCTGGAGTTACTGAAACCAACAGGCACTGGGACATGTTTTTTTTTTTTTCCTGAAGCTTGTACAGAACTGTTATAAACTACGAAGCTGATTGAGAGATTTAGGTGGATGTTGGATTTAATATAACGGAAAAATGAATTATTCCTCTCCCATCAAAGAATATCTATAAATAAACTTTCCACCAGTAGAGAGAAACACTACTACTTGCCTACTCCTGAGTATTAACATCTAAGTTACTTCTAAAGTAATTTCTTTTTACTCGATTAAATATGTTTCTAAATACATCAATTCCCACTTTTAGCCTCACCTATTTCCTTGATACTTGTGCTCAGTAAAGAACATTAAAATAATAAAAGTATTTTGAAATAATTAAATTCATTGTCAAACATGCACAAAAATGAAAACGGAATATGATGCCTCCTGAAATGCCCAGTATTTTGGTCTAAAGAGAAAATCTGTTTTGTCCCCATCACATATCATTTTAATTTTCATTAAGTATTTATTTGATCATGAAATGTTCATAATAAGAAGTTCAAAGACTTTATATGTTTATACATTAAAAATAATTCCAACACCTCTTTTATCCTGCCCAGCAACCCTGCTCCCAGGAAAAAATAAAACTTTATTGACTGTAGGTTGTATATGCTTCTACACTGTTTCTATGCACATAAAATTATAAGTAACATTATTTCCAACTCAGAGGATGTTAGCTATTTGAGATTTTGTCATTTATTTCTATCCACTGCACTTACTCTTAATAATGGCTAAAGGGAGAAAAAACTTTCAATAGCTTAACCATGTTTCATTATATATCTGTGCATTATGAGAGAGTAAGCCATGAAAACTCCTTAATTTTTTACTATTGAAGATTTGACTGTCCAAATTATTAATATTGATTTTGCCAGTCTAATTTTCAGCATCTGACATCCTTTATTACAGGCAGCCTACCTATCAAAATTCCTGTATTTAGTATTCACGGTTTTATATTCAAGTGTTTTGGTTCACTTATTGCTAATCAGTTATTCTGGGCCATTTATGAGAAGTCTATATTTATTTTCGAATTTCTCTGAGAAACTGAAACACAGATAAAATCAAAAGTTTCATTATTTTTCATGGTGAAAATGTATTAATGTGTCATCTTAAGTATTGTTAGCCTTTCAGAATTAACCTACTTAAAAATATGCCTAATAATAACTTAAGGTACCTATACAGAAATGGCATTTCATAAATAAATTGATAGTTGTGACCTACATCATGTTAAAAATATATATACAATATAGTCATCACATGAACTAAAGGTTTTATGGAGAGCCCTTTAATGGTCATAATCTGTTAAATTAAATAAGAATTGATTTGAGAGTTTCAAATGACAAGATAATTAATATGAAAATAAATATACATGATCTTTATGAATGACTGTTTATGACATTAGCTTGCAGTGTATTTACTGGAAGAGCAGGAGATCTTAATGCAAATTATTTCTTTTTTCATTATTTGAACTTATTTTAACAGTCCTATATTTTTCACTGCTAATGAGTGCAACATCATATATATTTTGCCCAAGGACGATACTCAACTGTGTTAATCAAAATGTAACAGCATGACTTAAAAATCCATTCATTACTATTACTAAGATGATTATTTGTTTAAAACAAAGATCTAATTTTGCATTAATTACAGTTATTTCATTTTGCAAAAGTATAAATAAGGAGGTGCAACATATTTCCAATTATTGAAAACAGTGCTTGCTTTTTTCAGGTGTCCCATAAATATTTTCTCACATATTTGTTAAAATATGTTTAACTTAGAAACATAAGTATGTAATTTACTTGTTAAAAAGATAGTACTTAAGTTTTAAACCATGGGGTAAGAAAATATGAATCCTTATTTAAATAAATTTAGTGGAGAGTACAATTTTTCTTATATTAAGAAAAACATAATTAATATTTAATTGATGATATTTAATTTAATATCTGCTAAATATACAAAATATTTAAATGTTTAGAATAATATGTATATAAATAATACATTGCTCAGGTATTTTAGAGTAATCTAAACCAAGAAACAAATTTATGTCTTAGTCATATGGGTTATTGCAAAATAAATGCATAATTAAATACATTATGTACAAAATAATATTAACAATCTAGATAAGAGTAATAAACAATGTAGAATATAATTAATATGGGGGAATTCAAATGAGAAATACTAAGTTATTACCAATAAAGCCAATAAAATAAGATTATACAAATTATATAAAGTTTTGTTCTTTAAAAAAAAATTAATGAGCATTTGATGTGTTAACATACTTTTGAGTTGAGTCCCTCTATCTTCTTAAACAAATATATAATTATATATAAGTTAAATAAAATATAATTATTTAACTAATGTGCAATTTAAATGAAATAAACTTAGCTACATTCTCAAATTAAAACATCTCTTACTATAGAATTTTTATCTAGATGCTATTTTGATGATAGCTCAGAATAATTTGCATATTTGCCATATATATTACAATATTGAATGTCTCCATAATAATGACAATGTAACTGCTCTCTTGCTAATGATAATGCAATTTCACAGAAGTGCTTGAAAAATAAGTGCAAATATTATATCATTAGAATTTTTGCCATAGTTAGCTGACAGATTGAACCCCATATGACTTACATGAGTTAGTTAATGTCAAATGTTCTTTCCTATGCATTTCTAGTGTATTGCTTCAAAGTTAATGTCCACATTTTAACATTGCTATCGTAATAAAAATATAGCCTTATTTTTCTGGAATCCTTATTTTCTAGAATCCACATTTAGGTCCATATATATTATCTAGATAATATAATTTAATTTAAAAAATATAGGGGAAATGGGTACATTGAAAACATTTGTTATACAATTAATTAAGTGGCATACAACAAGGTAGTCTAAGGTAATTTGCCCATATGTTCAACTATTTAAAATAATAAGTATCAAAAAATTAAATTAAATTTTTTTTACCTAAAATTTCAAAAATTAAATAGAAAAGCTGAATAAAAAATCAACATCAAGCTTAATGAAGTTTCAGAAGTAAACTGATATCATATCAATATGATACAAAATAATCAGATATCTAGTTCATGTATCTTAGAATTATCAATCATAAATACATAAGGGATGTTTGAAAGTGTATTAACCTTTAAATATATTGGGCCTTATGAATAATATTAGTATGTCACAAATTAAAGAATTTTTAATCAATGTAAAATAAAGATGTCACTATGAAATAGGTTGACTTTCCTATTTGAAATAAATAATGTATACCCAAGATAACCTGCCTTCCTTTCAATTTTGACAGAAAAGCATATCTCATTTCAGACTTTATGTACATCCTCCTAAGTTAAAATTGATTTCCAATTAGTATGATTGTGAATCAATAAAATGAAGTATTTTTCAACCCTTATTAGAAGTTTTATTTTTGAATTATTTATATTTGCTTTACTTCTTAAAAAGATGACTTAAAATGGCATTATAACTCTCCACAAAAGGAAATAAACAAGAGTAAAAGAAAAATACCCAAGCTTTCTTAGAAATGTGGATTCTTAATTTTCTAGTTGCAGAATATTTTGCAATCTACATAACAGACAATCATTCTAAAAATATGAATGCATATTTCCAAAAAAGACAGATTACTATACCTATGTGCAGGTATCTTTCGGTTCCCAACAATCAGGATAACATCACAGAGTTGCTGTTGTTTCAAGTAACTTTCCATTTTTCTGAAGGTTTGCTCAGCATGATGCACAGCCTGATAGAATTCTTCAGAGCTACTGGAGTCCAAATCACTTTGAGGTGTCAGAGAATGGCTAGTTGCTGAGAGCCTGAAAACCATACACAAAAAGAAGAGGTTTAGAAAGTGCCACCAACTGTCCAGAACTACATACAGAATTTTAGAATTTTATAGGAAAAATCAATACATCTCTCCTTATGTTCATCATTATTAATATATCAGAAAAATGCATTCGATGTTAAATGATTTGTTCTAAGAAGCAGTAAATGAATTGTAATTTTTTTCTCATCCTAAAGAGATTTAAAAGATAGGTTATTTGTATTTATTAAGACAGTAAATTAGTAAACTTGAAAAACATCACAGAAATGGTAAATTACAAACATGCCTATTCTAAAATTTATTACTAATAAAATGTTAATTTAATCAATTTGACATTGAGGTAGACCATCTAATTATACTATTCTAAATTACTATTCTTGTGAGGTTGTAGTAAATGTTACTTTACAGAAGTAGGCAATTTTCATTGTGAGGAATTATAAAACATGGTTTGTAAAAAAGATTGACAAAAATTTTAAAGTAAGTTGTTTCATATTCTATATCCAACTGATTAAACAAAAACATACAGAATGTATTAGCTCAGTATTAATATATACTTAATCATATATATATATATATATACACATACATATGTATATATATGTAAAATACTTTAGGATTTCACAATGTCCATGATACTTAAGTTTGGCTACTACATGTATTAATATCATAGACTGTTTCACAATGAAGACTTTAAGATACCATATTTCATATCAAGAAGACTCTCAATATACTTAGATGCATGATAGGCTCAGCAGACCCAATCAAGTGCTCTGATAATAAATCCTTAAAACAACTTACAAATGAAAATTTATTAAGTACATAACAATAATAATGAAGTAAATGACTTATTTCAAGATAAGTAGTAACATGGAGAATTTTGCTTCCAATTACAATGCAATAACATACTGCTGACTAAACCCCTCACCAAGGACACCAGAAAAAATTACATATAATATCAAAATAACTATTGGAATATACTTATAGCTACTAAGGACCTGAAAGAACAAGATCCCAGAAATAAGCTAAACTCATGGAAGTCAGCTCAAAATTCTACACAGCTTTTTCTTTCCTCCTCAAGGTTTCTACCAACTGTAAGCAGCATATTCTGAGAAGCTCAGAAGCTAATAATGTGGCAATTAAGAACTTCTGGTGGTACCATGGGGCTTGGGGGAGGAATGGATATTGGAATTATAGGCCTCAAATATAGCCAGAACTTGAGGGCAAATGAGGGGACATAAAGAAGGAAAGTTCAAGTAAGGCCGCTATTTTGTGCCACTTTTCCCCTAGTGGTATTTGCTTATTCCTAAATGTGCTAGACAAGCAGAAAATAGTTTAGGTGGGTTGAGAAGTTAAACAGAGTTTGAAAAATAAACATTTGAATTTAAGGACCAGCAAAGACAGAGGACTGTGGTATAAAAATGGGCTTTCAACTGAACTCCCTGAAGAACTATATCTTAGAGATCAGGGAAAGTGGAAATAGACAAGATAATACAAAGGGTGAAACCTAGATTTAAATCAATGAGATCTCTAATTGCATTAAAGTGATCTAATGTAAATGCCAGCAGTCAAAATAAACCCTCTTTAGAAAGAGTTAACTTCATCCAGACTCTATTATTTCATTCATATATATATATAAATACTTGACATTAAAGAAAAAAATAGCAGGCCTATAGAGAAAGAAGACATAGGGAGAAAAACAGATATTAGAAACATGTTCCCAGGTGCTTCAGATATCTTTAAATGGATGGATCCACAGTTGGTTATTCAGTAGATGTAAAAATAATTGTCATTAATATGTTTTAATATATATGACAAGCTGGAGGATTTCACAGAATATTAGGCTCTATAAAGATAAAATGGAAATAAATAAGGAAATTGAATTAATGATTTTGGTAAATGCACTGAGCTGGTAGATTGAATGCAAATGAAGAACATAGTGATTTGAAAATTAAGTAGAAAACATTTAAACTAAAATATTGAGATAAAAAGATAAAAAACAATAGTTTGGAAAACAAATGAAACATGGTAAGAAATTATAAGATTCATGCAATTGTAGTCTAAAAAGCAGGGGAGAGACATGATGGGGCAAAGGCCATCTGAAGAAATAATGGCCAAGAGTTTTTGAAAATGTGTTAAAGACATCAAGACACAGAGTCAAGATTTACTATACACCCCATGAAAAAACAAAGAAAACTACACACCACAGTAAAGTCAATGAAAAACTAAAAAGAAAATAAAAAGACTTCCACCAGAGAACAGAAAAAGTGATCATTCTCCCAATTCTTTTAATGAGGCAAATATAACATTGATACAAAACCTAAAAAGGATGTTACAAGGAAGGATAATTAATGGCCATTGTCTCTCCTAAATATATTTATAAAAATCATAGGCAAAATATTAGTAACCAAATACCTTATTAAGAATGTTGTAGCTTGGGAAATGTTATTGGGAAAAAAATTTAGTATACTTTATTTTCAAGTCACTCAAGTTATGATGGGTGCAATATTAGAGCAAATAGTGAAAAATAGAATATCTTTCACTTTCAGTTTTAGAGCTTGGTGAGACCATAGACATCAGATGAAACAGGGCATAGAATTTGACAGGATTTATTCAAAGTCAAAAAGCTAATTGCTGTCAAGATAGCCTTCTTTTACATAATCTAGGTACATTAACAAATCTTGATTATGACATAGACATGGTCTTTTTCTGAAGAATTTGAAAATAATTTGAGAATAAGTCTTAAAAGAACAGAGAGCTGGAAACTAGCCTCAAAAATAATTCTTTTTAGAGTTCATGCTCATGCCTAGATTTTGTACCTAAAATTTCTCATGTTTTGTTTCTCCATATTATATATGAAAACGATTCACTTCTCTTGAAAGTTAGTTAATCTGCCAGAGTAATAGTTATGTTGGTTTGTCTCTATTTTCTCCTTATAAAGTCACTGTCACAGTGCTTACATGTTTCCTTATAAATCATTTCCTGATCTCAGAACTGAGTAGGGTTTGTTGCTCTTGAACTTTTGTTCAGGATCTAAAAAGGTGTTTCAGGATGTGTATGATTTTAAAGTTAAAGTTCATTGTGTAATTAAGACCCATCATATATCTAGGCTTATTATTTTAACAAATGTTTAAAATTTTAGGAAATAGAGATCATATCTTTACAATGTTTCCTATAAGTATTAAGAAAGAACCTGACATTGGATTATTTCTGTTATTGTCTAACTTTTATTTCTTCAGCTTAAACAAACTTTATAGTCTCTTTCCAATCTGAGAGTCTCTCAGATGTTTCGGTCTCACATTGTAACTTTTTTTTTTTTTTTTTTGCAGTATGCGGGCCTCTCACCATTGTGGCCTCTCCCGTTGTGGAGCACAGGCTCCAGATATGCAGGCTCAGCAACCATGACTCACGGGCCCAGCTGCTCCATGGCATGTGGGATCTTCCCAGACCAGGGCACAAACCCGTGTCCCCTGCATCAGCAGGTGGACTCTCAACCACTGCATCACCAGGGAAGCCCTGACATTGTAACTTTTATCCTTATTGTGACCCAACAATATAAAGCTTCTAATTTTAATAAAGACAGTTTTAAAAGTCCAATATGACTTCTTCCCATCAGAATTTAAAGATACTAAAGATTTCCCCAACCTAAGATATGTAAAGCAGTAAAATGAAGAAAAATTTTTCTTGACCTTGTGAAAAGAACTATGTCAGGATGACTGAGATATGACCTGAGAGCCTGCACATTTGCTGCTCATGTGAGGCTTCTGCTGAACCCTGTAAATTAAAGCTGATAAGTAATTGCTGAGAACTAGACTTTGTCTAGCCTAACAAAACATAATTTTCCTTAGTAACAAATGAGATGCATTCCATAAATCAATATATGTAAAGAAAGATTTTCCCTCGAATCCAAATTCTTGGTGAACAACTTGTGTAAGCCTGCATTAACTTCCCACTTTTTCTTATTAAAAACCCTTGCCCATTTTCTTCTGATGGGACACGATTCTGATTTTCTCCAGAAACTTTGATCCTTGAATTGCAATTCTAAGACCCCCATATAAACTACCTCTTTGCCTTTTTATAGTTTGTGGTCCTTTCAGCTGACATTTTTGGTGTCAGAAGTGGGATGCAAAATGCTCTTCCCCCCATCTCTGAAGCTGATGTAGATCTGAGCAAGGTACCTGTGTGAGTCCTTTGTGCTCTGTCACATCCTTTGTTGCTCTGGACCTGGGTCATAAGTCCCCTTGGTCCAGAACCTCCTTCCTTAGTTGAGGTTTAGATCATTATCCTTGGTGTCTTTTATTTGATCGATCACATGAGGGATTGCTCTCTTTTGGTGAGTGCACTATAATGGGACGTTTACAGTCTAAGACTGTTATGAGGGAGGATTATCTCCTATCTGGGACTCCTGCTGGGTACAGGTACAAAAAGTATGGGGCTGCTTCTTGTGCTTACCTAGGTAAATGGCAATGGTATAACAGAGATGACACAAAATTGAACTGGCTACAATAGGGAACTTTTGAAATTCAAAAATTGGTCTTTTCTGTGTGTGTGCATAATTAGAGGCTAAAGGTCTGAAACTAAACAAATAGAGTGGGAAACCTATTACAATTGGAATACTGAAGTCTCCCAATGAACTCATGAAACCCAAAAGGTCTGTGAATCTAAAATTGCTTCACTGCATTTGGCACCACCGGGGCTCCAGCGATCCAAGTAGTCATACCACCTCTGTGCCCTGTCCTCACTGGGGCAGACCCAAGAGCTCCAAGTCAGCCTCAGGACAAGACTCCTATGGGTAGACCACACACAGAGGTGGGGATAAAACCAAAGCTGAACCCCAGGAATGGGGTGACTAAGGAAGAAGATCAAAAATCTTTTAATCAGCTGTACAAGCTATGGATTAAATCCCCATGATCAGTTAGGTAGACTCTGCATCTATGGAATATCTGAGTAGACAATGAATGTTCCTACAAATGAAAATGGTCTAGGTCTGGCAGCTGTGGACTTTGGGGACAAGTGCAGGCAGGAATTGGGCATGATTGGACTCTGAGTGGGGCCCACAGGGCCCTCAGCAGGTCCAGAGACCAGCCCAGAGGCAGAAGAGGGCCTCTTGCCAAGGTGGAGGTGGGCTGTGGCTCATGGCATGTGCAAGAACTCTTACAGCTGAGAACCCAGGGAAACATAATTATTACTATTAATTTGATTATGTTTTGTCTCATTCTGTTTTTGGTTCTGGCATTTTTTGTTTGTTGTTTTTGTTGTTTTAGTAGTTTTTCTTTTATTTAGTCTTTTGGGATCTTCATGTTTTATAACGTATTTATTTTTTAATTTATATTTTTACTTTGCTTTTCTGTTGTTCTGTGTTATTTTCCTTTATCTTTTTTCTTCTTCTTTTTCTTTAATATATTTTTAATTTTTTTAATATTTCTATTTCTACTTTACTTTTCTGTTGCTCTGTGTCTTTTCCCATTTTATTTTAGTCATTTTTATCAGTTTGTTCTGTTTCCTTGCTTTATTCTTCAGTTGGCACACTGCTTTGGTTTGTTTTTAGGTTTTCTGTTTTTCTTAGTTCTGATTCTAGTTGTCTGATTTCACTTTTGGGTTCTTCTGTTTGTCTGGTTGTTCTCTTGCTTTTTGTTTTATTTGGTTCTGTTTTTGTTTCTTTTGTATGTGCATGTTTCCTTGTTTCCTTTTTGTTTGATTGATTTTTCTTTTCAAATCAATTCTATTTATTTATTTTTCATTGTATTTGGTCTTCATTGCTGCATGCGAGCTCTCTAGTTGTGGTGAGTGGGGCCTACTCTTCATTGTGGTGTGCTTCTCATTAGGGTGGTTTCTCTTGTTGCAGAGCGCATGCTCTAGGCATGCAGGCTTCAGTTGTTGTGACATGAGGGCTCAGTAATTGTGGCTCATGGGCTCTAGAGCACAGGCTCAGTAGCTGTGGCACATGGGCTTAATTGCTCTGAGACATGTGGGATCTTCCCAGACCAGGGCTCAAACATGTGTCCCCTGAATTGGCAGGAGGATACTTAACCACTGCATCACCAGGGAAGTCCCTGTTTGTTTGATATTGTCTTTACCATTTCTCTGGGGTTTTGTTTGTCTTTTTTTTTCCTTCTTTAGTATATATATATATATATATATATATATATATATATATATATATATATATATTTATATATTTATATTTATATTTATATATTTATTCATTTATATTTATATTTCTACTTTCCTTTTATGTTGTTCTGTCTTTTTTCTCCTTTCTTCTTTTCTTTTTTCTATCATTTTTGTCAATCTGTTTTGTTTCTTTGCTTCATTCTTCAGCTGGCACTCTGCTTTGGTTTATTTTTATGGGTTTTGTGTTTTTGTTAGTTTTCTTTTTAATTCTTTGATTTTGTTCTTGGGTTCTTTTGTTTGTCTGTTGTTCTCTTGCTTTTTGTTTCATTTGCTTTTATTGTTTCTTGTGTGTGTGTGTTTCCCTGTTTCTGTTTTTGTTTGTTTGATTTTATTTTTACCATTTGTCTGGGGTTTCATTAGTTTTTTTTTTTTTTTTTTAATTTCCTTTATTGCCAGGACAAGCAACTTGCAGGGCCTTGGTTCCTCGACAAGAAGTTGGACCTGAGGCTCTGGAGTGGGAGCACAGAGTCCAGGACGCTGGACCACTAGAGAATTCCTGGCCCCAGGGAAGATTAATCACCAAGAGCTCTCACAGAGTTTCTACCTGAATCTAAGACCCGGTTCTACCCAACTGCCTGCAACCCCCAGTGCTGGATGCCTCACACCAAACAACAAACAAGACAGGAAGACAAACCCACCCATGAAGACACAGACGGCATAAAGTCATACTAAGGTCACAGACACCCCAAAACACACATGACATGGCCCTGCTCATCAGAAGGAAATGACTCAGCTCCACCCATCAGAATGCAGAAACCAGTTCCTCCAATCAGGAAGCCTACACAAAACATTGGATAAACCGCACCACCAGGGGCAGAGAACAAAAGCAAGAGGAGCTATGACTCTGCAGCCTAGGGAAAAAAAGAACTAAAATACTGTACATAAGTCAAAATGAGAAGACAAAGAAATATCTTGCAGGCAAAAGAGCAAGAAAAAAATGCACAAGACCAAATAAATGAAGAGGAAATAGGCAAACTGCTTTAAAGATTTCAGAGTAATGATAGTAAAGGTGATCCAAAATCTTGAAAATAGAATAGAGGAAGTACAAGAAATGTTTAATGAGGAACTAGAAGAACAGAAAAACAGTAATGAACAAGATAACAACTGAAATTAAAACTAGTCTAGAAGGAATCAATAACAGAATAACTGATACAAAAGAACAGATAAGTGAGCTGGACAATAGAATGGTGGAAATAACTGCTGCATAGCAGAATAAAGTAAAAAGAATGAAAAGAAGGGAGGACAGTCTCAGAGACCTCTGGGACAATCTAAGTGCACCAACAATCAAATTATAGGCATCCCAAGGAGAAACCCACAGAGATACATATTAATCAAACTAACAAAAATTAAACACAAAGAAAAAATATTAAAAGCAGCAAGGGAAAAGCAACAAATAACATACAGGGGTATCCCTATAAGGTTAAGAGCTGATATTTCAGCTGAAACACTGCAGGCCAGAAGAGAATGGCAGGATATATTTAAAGTGATGAAAGGGAAAAATCTACACCGAAGATTACTATACCCAGCAAGGACCTCATTCAGATTTGATGGAGAAATCAAAAGCTTTACACACAAGCAAAAGTTAAGAGAATTCGACACCACCAAATCAGCTTTACAACAAATGATAAGGGAACTTCTCTAGGCAGGAAGCACAAGAGAAATAAAAGATCTACAAAAACAAACCCAAAATAATTAAGAAAATGTTAATAGTGACATACATGCCAATAATTACCCTAAATGTAAATGCTCCAACCAAAAGACACAAACTGGTTGACACAGAAACAAGACCCAGTTATATGCTATTTTCAAGAGACCCACATCAGACTTAGGAACACATATAGACTGAAAGTTAGGGGATGGAAAAAGATAGTCCAAGCAAATGGAAACAAAAAGAAAGCTGGAGTAGCAATACTCATATAAGACAAAATAGACTTTAAAATAAAGACTCTTACAAAAGACAAGGAAGGACACTACATAACAATCAAGGGATCAATCCAAGAAGAATATATAACAATTATAAATAACTAGGCACCCAACATAGGAGCACCTCAATACATAAAGCAAATGCCAACAGCCATAAAAGTGGAAATTGACAGTAACAGTAACAAAAATAGTGGGGAATTTTAACACCCCATTTACACCAAAGGACAGGTCTCCAAACTGAAAATATATAAAGAAACAAAAGCTTTAAATTAAACATTAGAACAGATGAACTTAATCGATATTTGTAGGACATTCCACGCAAAAACAACAGAATACACTTTTCTCTCTAGTGCCCACGGAACATTCTCCAAAATAAATCACATCTTGGATCACAAATCAAGTTTTGGTAAGTTCAAGAAAACTGAAATGGTATCAAGAATTTTTTCTGACCACAATGCTATGAAACTACATATCAATTAGAGGAAAAAAAACTGTCAAAAATACAAACACATGGAGGCTAAACAAGGTGCTACTAAACAACCAAGAGATCCCTGAAGAAATCAAAGAGGAAATCAAAAAATACCTAGAAATAAGTGACAATGAAAACACAGTGACCCAAAATCTATGGGCTGCAGCAAAAGCAGTTCTAAGAGGGAAGTTTATAGCAATACAACACTACGTCAAAAAACAAGAAAAATCTCAAATAAACAGCCTAACTTTACACTTAAAGCAATTAGAGAAAGAAAAAATTAAAAAAAATTAGCAGAAAGAAAGAAATCATAAAGATCAGATCAGAAATAAATGAAAAACAAATGAAGAAAATAGCAAAGATTAATAAAATTGAAAGCTCGTTCTTTAGAAGATAAACAAAATTGAAAAACCATTTTAAAGATTCATCAAGAAAATAAGGAAGAATACTCAAATCTACAGAATTAGACATGAAAAAGGAGAAGTAACAATAGACACTGCAGAAATACAAAGGATCATGAGAGACTACTACAAGCAACTATATGCCAATAAAATGGACAACCTGGAGGAAATGGACAAATTCTTAGAAAAGTACAACCTTCCAAGACTGAACCAGGACACAATAGAAAATATGAACAGACCAACCACAAACACTGAAATTGAAACAGTGATTAAAAATCCTCCAACAAACAAAAGCCCAGGGTCAGATAGCATCACAGGCGAATTCTATCAAACACTTACAGAAGAGCTAACACCTATCGCTCTCAAACTCTTCCAAAATATAGCAGAGGGAGGAACATTCTCAAACTCATTCTATGAGGCCACCATCACACTGATACCAAAACCAGAAAAAGATGTCACAAAAAAAGAAAATTACAGGCCAATATCACTGATGAACATAGATGCAAAAATCCTCAACAAAATACAAGCAAACAGAATCCAAGAGCACATTAAAAGGATCATACACCATGATCAAGTGGGGTTTATCTCAGTAATGCAAGGATTCTTCAGTAGAGCAAATCAATCAATGTGATACACCATATTAACAAATTGAAGGATAAAAATCATGTGATCATTTCAATAGATGCAGAAAAAAATTTTGACAAAATTCAACACGCATTTATGATAAAAAACTCTCCAGAAAGTGGGCATAGAGGGAAGTTATTTCAAAATAATAAAAGCCATACATAACAAAACATAGCCAACATCATTCTCAATGGTGAAAAACTGAAAGCATTTCCTCTATGATCAGGAAGAAGACAAGGGTGCCCACTCTCACCTCTACTATTCAACATAGTTTTGGAATTTTTAGCAGTGGCACTCAGGGAAGAAAAAGAAATAACAGGAATACAAATTGGAAAAGAAGCTAAACTGTTACTATTTGCAGATGACATGATGCTGTACATAGAAAATCCTGAAGATGTCACCAGAAAACTATTAGGGCTAATCAATGAATTTGGTAAAGTATCAAGTTACAAAATCAATGCACAGAAATCTCTTGCATTCCTATACACTAATGATGAAAAATTTGAAAGAGAAATTAAGGAAACATTCCCATGTACCACTGCAACAAAAAGAATAAAATACATAAGAATAAACCTACTTAAGGAGGCAAAATACCTGTATGCAGAAAACTATGAGACACTGAAGACGATAGAAATAGATTGAGAGATGTGCCATGTTCTTGGATTGGAAGAATCAACATTGTGAAAATAACTATACTACCCAAAGCAATCTACAGATTCATTGCAATCCCTATCAAACTACCAATGGCATACTTCACAGAACTAGAACAAAAAAGTTCACAATTTGTATGGAAACACAAAAGACTTCAAGTAGCCAAAACAATCTTGAGAAAGAAAATTGGAGCTCAGGAATCAGGCTCCCTGACTTCAGACTATACTACAAATCTACAGTAATCAAGGTGGTATGGTACTGGCACAAAAAAAGAAATACAGATCAGTGGAACAGGGTAGAAAGTCCAGAGATAAACTGATGCACAAATGGGTACCTTATCTTTGACAAAGGAGGCAAGAATATACAGTGGAGAAAAGGCAGCCTCTTCAATAAGTGGTGCAGGGAAAACTGGACAACTACATGTAAAAGAATGAAATTAGAACACTTCCTAACACCACACACAAAAGTAAGCTCAAAATGCTCAAAATGCATTGAAGATGTAAATATAAGGACAGACACTGTAAATCTCTCACAGGAAAATATAGGCAGAACACTCTTTGACATAAATCACAGCAAGATTTTTTTGACCTACCTCCTAGAGTAATGGAAATAAAAATAAAAATAATCAAATGAAACAAAAGCTTTTGCACAGCAAAGGAAAACATAAACAAGATGAAAAGACAATGGGAGAAAATATTTGCAAATGAAGCAACTGACAAAGGATTAATCTCCAAAATATACAAGCAGGTCATGCAGCTCAATATCAAAAAAGGAAACAACTGAATCTAAAAATGGGTGGAAGACCTAAACAGACATTTCACCAAAGAAGACATACAGATTGCCAACAAACCCATGAAAAGATGCTCAACATCATTAATCATTAGAGATATGCAAATCAAACCACAATGAGGTATCAGCTCACACCAGTTAAAATGGCCATCATGAAAAAATCTAGAAACAGTAAATGCTGGAGAGTGTTTGGAGAAAAGGGAACACTCCTGCACTGTTGGTGGGAATGCCACTATGGAGAACAGTACGGAGGTTCCTTAAAAAACTAAAAATAGAGCTACCATATGACCGAGCAATCCCACTACTGGGCATATACCCTGAGAACACCATAATTCAAAAAGATACATGTACCACAATATTCATTGCGGCACTATTTACAATAGCCAGGACATGGAAGCAACCTAAATGTCCATTGACCGATGAATGAATAAAGAAGAGGTGGCACATATATACATTGGAATATTACTCAGCCATAAAAAGTAATACAATTGAGTTATTTATAGTGAGGTGGTTGGACCTAGAGTCTGTCATACATTGTGAAGTAAGTCAGAAAGAGAAAAACATATACCATATGCTAACACATATATATGGAATCTAAAAAAAAATGGTACTGATGAACCTAGTGGCCAGGCAGGAATAAAGACACAGATGTAGAGAACGGACTTGAGGGCACAGGGTGGGAAGGGGAAGCTTGAATGATGTGAGAGAGTAGCACTGACATATATACTGTACCAAATGTCAAATGGATGGCTAGTGTGAAGCTGCTGCATTGCACAGGGAGATCAGCTCTGTGCTTTGTGACCAACTAGAGGGGTGGGATAGGGAGGGTGGGAGGGAGGCTCAAGAGGGAGGAGATATGGGGATATATGTATACATATAGCTGATTCACTTTGTTGTACAGCAGAAAGTAACACAACATTGTAAAGCAATTATACTCCAATAAAGATGAGAAAAAAATAAATACATAAAACTGCTTCACTTCAGGATACTGTTTCTAAGCTTATTACTGCAAATAATGATCTATGCTCTCATCTAGACACCCTGGGAATGGGTCAAGAGGCCACTTCCTCCCTTCCTTCTCCTTGGGCCCCTACTTACCCAGAACTTGCTAAGCTACCATTTTATGTTTCTTTTATCCTTTTTCTTTTGACCGTGCCATTCGGCATGCGTGAACTTAGTTCACCAACCAGGGATCAAACCCGTGCCCCCTGCAGTGGAAGCACAGAGTCTTAGCCACTGGACCACCAGGGAATTCCCAATGCCATTTTATCTTTCTTATTCTCCTCTTCCTCCTCCAAAATCTCCCTACCTTATAGTTTCTGGAAAAACCTTTCCCTTTTTCACTTCTTAGAACCCTGATGGTACCAGCTATCTGGTAGAATATAGGCCTTGATCTCCTGCAGAATTATGGGCCATAGTTAAGGAATTTCCCAAGGCCACTGAGGACCCCTTCTGCTTTTCAGAAGGACTTAACCTTGTGATACAAACCTATGATCCAGGATTCTCTGACTTGTATCACCTACTGAGCATTTTAATCAGAGAAAACCAAGCCAGACACTGGCAAACTACTGCTGCCTGATTTCACCCTTTAGATGATATCCATAGAAAGAACATCAGTGCAGTAAGACAAGCTTCTTAGTTAGCTTGAGCCCTTCATGAAGAAATTCCTTGGGCTTTTCTCATCCCATTGACTGAGGAAAAATTCAGACTCTACACAAACACCTGAGGAAACTGTTCGTGCTTATCACTCATGCCTAGAGATAGTACTCTGGGAAAACTCTGCTACTTGCTAGGGAAAACAATGCTCAAATCCTCTTTAATTCAATCTTTGTTGGGGGATTAGATGAGAAATTTGGATTGCTGATGAAATGGGAACAATTAAATTGGAAAACAATGGCCTCTCCTGATCTGGTCAATTTGGGTAATCAGCTATCTGTAACAATCAAATGTACAGAAAAACTTAAGACCACTAATATTGATTTACAGCTGCAGCAAATGGAAAGACTGAAATTCTCAAAGGCCCCTTCTGGGATCCAAGTCCCTGCCACTATTATATAAGCTGCCAGGAAGAGGAATTAACGAAAGTTAAAAAGAAGGCCTTATCATCAGCCCAAAGCCCCTTGTTCTGACCCTTTTTAGGATATCTGAAAAGTGTCTGACACTGAAACACCGAAAAGTGTCTCCCTTTCATACATACTCATGAATAGGGATGCTCTGAGGAAAGTATTGGGGTCTTACCAATACTCCCACTAACACCATGGGGAGAATAGGACTTTTTTTTTATAGGACCCAATGCTATTACTGCTCTTGTAGACACAGGAGTAACTTTGTCTGTCTTGAACCCCACCAGCTTCAAGACCCCCCTTCCTCAGAGTATAGAAAAGGTAAAAATGGTGGGAGTTTCCAACACAGATATGAAGGTAAGAAAAGCTCCTTTGCTTTCTGAGATAGGGTCTTTTCAGGGAACTCACCAGTTTCTTCTTTTTCTTTCTGTACTTTTTGGGCTGAGACCTCCTGCAAATATTACAAGTTACTATTTCCTTTTCCCCAAAAGGGGAAATACACTTACAAGTCCTTGACCCCTCCAGGTCTACTTCTAAATCTAGTCCTAATATTGAGATCCTCATCCTTGCTGCTGTCTTGTCAATTCCCAATCACAAGGATTTCCTAGATTCAGTTCCTCCTAACTTATGGTTCACCTTTTCAAATGACATAGGACACATTTATTCAGCCCCACCAATTAAGATCCAGGTGAATCCTAATAAACCTTTGCCTCACTTCTCAGACCTGAGGCCCTAGAAGAAATTTGTCCTGTTGCCAAGGCACACCTCCAAAAGGGCCTCATAATTCCATGACCCAGTCCCTGTAACACATCAGTCCTTCCCGTACACAGGCTTCATGATCGAGTTTGGCATGTTGTTCAAGATTTTTGAACCATAAACAATATGGTATAAACATAAACATAAACAATACCACCTCTCCTTATGGTTCCCAACTGTCATACCATTTTCAAGTTAATCCCTTGAAACACATAGTCCTTTACAGTCAAACATTTATGTAGTACTTTCTTCAGCATTTCTATACATCCATATAATCCGTATTTGCTTGTTTGCCTTTATGGGAGTAGGATGTCACTTTACTTTATGCCTCAGGGCTACATGGAAAGCCCCACTTATTTTTCACAGATATTGAAACAAGACTTGGCCAATGTAAATTTTGCCCACAGCTCTACTTCACTCCAATATGTTGACAAACTTTTGTTATGCCTCAGGGATAGCCTATACCTCCTCACTTACTAGCACACAATAGACATAAAGTCTCAAGGGATAAGCTCCAATTGTTCAAACCAAGGTAAGATATTAGGTTTTCATAGGGACAAAAGAGCCATTCTGCTCTTTCTGCAGTCACTCAAGAAACCATATTGAGGGTACTGATAAAATGATAGCTGGGGAAAACAATACTTTTGGAAACCTTCTCCCACAGTAACAGCCAAAATATGTCAGAGTTGTCAGATCTGACCTAAGTATAACCCAGGAAAGCTTATTCATGCTCCTCAAAGCCACTTTCCTTGGCTTCCAGGTCCCTTTGCTATCTGGAAACTGGATTTTATCCAGCTGTCTTCCTTTCAAGGATACAAATATGTTCTGATGATGGTTTGCATGTATTCCCAGAATCCTTTCCTTGAAGATGAGCCACTGCCCTTGCAGTGACCAAAATATGGTTGGAAAGGATTATCCCTACTTGGGGAATTCCCTTGGAGTTACATAATGTTAAAGGTATCTATTTCACTGGACAAATTTCAAATGCTGTTTGTGAAATCTGGCCTATTCTACGATATTTCCACTGTGCCTATCAGCCTCAATCTTCTGGTCTAGTGGAAAGAACCAATGTCATTACCAAAACTCAATTAGCAAAACTCTCTGAGGCCTTCAGTCATTCTTGGCCTAAATTGCTACTCATAGTTCTATTAAGTTTAAGATCTACATATTTTGGAAAACAAACTGTCACCTTTAAAAAAATTACTAGAAACCCATGATTTTTGACTGAGGGTTAAATGAGCTCCTTTTAGTCAATGGAGATCTTTACTTTATTGTTAAAGTCTCATTAAGGCTGTAAAGAAAAATGAGCACTTGGCTGAAAAATCTTTCCACAGTGGGGTCCCAGGAGACCTTCGTATAAAACACCACAATTTACAACCGGGGGACTATGTGTATTGTAAAAGATATCTTGTAAAGGACTCCTTACAGCCCAGATGGAAGAGACCTTATCAGGTACTTTCAATGAACCTCTGTGCTGTTAAACATAAAAGAATTGCATCTTAGACATTTCCCATTAAAATAAAGGCTTCCCTACCTGAGTGGGCCTCTGAAACAGCTAGAGACTTAAAGCTGAATTTGAGCAAGAAGTGAAGCAGATGGCACCTGATGCAGACAGCTCTTCCAAGACTCTGGACCAGGCCAGTACTCTGCATGATCCCCACTGATTAAATCTCTCTCATAACCTTTGTTCTAATTGCTGTCATCATGGAACTGCTGTATCTTCTTCATTATATAATAACTGATGATACATCAACTTGCCACTCTCCTTCTTATACTCTTTTTCATAGACAAAATTTTCAAAGAGTGAAAATTTTTGTGAATGGATTTATGCCTGGAACGAAAGTTTAGAGGAAGTGACTCTGGTCTTTTAGTCCTTTGATTTTACCTATGAGAGACTGGATAATTGAAGTTTTGGGACTCCTCCTTGTACCTACAGGTTTATTGATGCTCCTTGCCCTACGACATACAGTGGGTATCCACTTTTGGTGGTAATTCTATGAAAACCATTGATATTGCCTTAACTCTGCTGTGAATAAGTCCCTGGCTCCAATTCTTGGCCATTTAATTGATCTGTTCAGCTTGGAATTATTTCACTAACCAAGGGCAGGAGCCATCGTTACTCCCCTTTATATTAAAATGGTTGAATTTCCTTAGGATAGTTCTTTCACTAGAGTTATGTTATTATTATCTCTCTTAATATCCATCCAGACCCCGTATACCTGGGAAAAATAATGCCTTTTTCTGCATTTCCTGAAGTCTAGTCACTGGAGGAAATCTAACAGATGGTTGGATACCCCATCAGTACCCAAGATCACTCACTGAATACTGGGATCCTTGGCTGCCTTCAATCTTGCTGGCATACCTCCAGTACGGCTTATTCAGAATTCATCTGCTCTCCCAGCATACCCTGTTAATTTACTCGAATACGCAGCCTCCTTTCCTTGTTTGATCAATAGAACCAGAAACACACCCATCCCCCACCCTTGCAACAATTCTCTAGAAATATTTGTTCCAAGTGACCCTGCAATTACCTGGAAACATTGGCTTCAGCTTCGAAACACCTACCTTTACCTCACTATGTAACAGCAAAACATATTCTTATGATAAGCCTTTTGTATTCCAACAAGGACGTCTTCTAGGCTACTCAAATAAAACAGACCCATGATTTAATTTCACCTTTGACACCTCCTTTCCCTATGCTCTACCTGGCTATGTCTTTATTTGTGGTTGGAATACTGCCCCCAGGTGATGTGCTCCGTGGTGGTACATTATTCTGGTTCCCTCCAGAATCTGTGATTCTCGATTTGCAATTCTAAGATCCCAAATAAATTGCCTTTTTACTTCTTTACAGTTTGTGGTCCTTTCAGTTAAAAACCTCATGAATTACTAAAGCCATAGCTATTCCTCTCTACTTCTTTTCACAACCATATGTCTTGAAGGTATTGTCTGAACTCATCTTAATCCCTGCTCCTCAATCCATTGCAGTCTTACTTCTCCAACCACCCATCTAAAGAAACTGCTTTTGCCAAGGCATTAGTGTCTTTTCTTGTGGCTTTATTTAGCTTTCATTTTCATTTTTTAATTGCAGAGAAGTGACCAACATGCATTCCTATCCCTGTGCTAAACAATTCTGGCCTAAACATCATTTACTTTCCCTGTTCCAAACAACCTGAAACAAAGCATATTTTCCTATTTTTGTGGTAAACAATATTGGGATTGGGCAGAAATAACAGCTCGTGGACTAGGACATAGTTACTTCTGGAAGATTAGACTGTGAATTAACTTTAAAAAACCTAAAACCCCCCAAGTTACCCATCTGTTTTCACTTTAAGATGCCTATCTATGTGCCAATCCAAAGCTATTACATCATAAATTCTACACATTGCCAACCAGCCCCCAGGCTTCACTGCCTCCCTGGTTCAAATAACATATCATGTGTCATAAGTTCCTATCTAATCTGATACTTTCTTCAACTTTTAATACCCTTCAACTCAATCTTTAATTCTAGGCATACCAATTAATTCCACATCCTACAATATATCACACTTCTTTCTTCTACGCTTTCACATACATATTTTTTCTTTACCTGAAACTTTCACAACACATTGACATTCCCTTGAACAACTTTACTCCTTCAGAGATCAGTTTAAATATCACTTCTTTCAGAAATATGTCTTTTACTCTTCATAGCTTGGAGGGTTGTGGTTTACCCTGATATGTTAACTCCCTAGTATGATTTAAATGTATCTCTGGCATACAGAATATTTTAGGAGTCCAATAACTATTTGTGGAATAAATTAGTTATTTAATTTAATTTAATTTTTTTCACAGAACACAAGAATATATTTTTAGTAAAGGAATTTATATCTCAAAACCTAACAGAGTGCCTGGCACACAAAAGGTAGTTGGTAAATGTTTGTGATTTGCTATTGTTGAATTTTGAATAGCTTCCAGAGCTCAGAAGAAAAAAAGCATACATAATTACTATAACCAGAATAGATACTCTCAGGCATTCTCTCACAGTGCATTTATGTACATTGTGAAAATACTAAAGAGTAAACTAAATATACTGCAGTAAATACTTTAAAAATACTTTAAACAGATATTTTGATACATTTATTTCAAACAAGGGACGCTAAGACTAGATCCCAGCATTATTATTATTTCTTTAATGTCAGTGACTAAGAGTAGAACTAAAATGGCAAGATATATTTGCAAGAAATGTTTTGTTTCTCTTGAGAGATGAGTTAGCTTTTGTTTTGAGAGAATAATTTTAAAAACATTTGTTATTTTCCTCCTTTTGCACATTGCTTAAGTATTTTATATGAAGCACATTTATTTCAATTTTAAAACCATAAATTCATTATTACAAACAATTATCAAAGATCAAAAACTGACCAAAAATTCTCAGAAAATAAAATACAATACTACATATGTATTTAATCTCAAAAGTCCTCCACTCACAGTTAATGGTTTATTATTTAAAAAAAAAAGAAAGAAAGAAAGAAAAGAAAAGGGAAAACATTTAAATAAATTAATTAATTTTAAAAATCAACTTTGTATTATTATAACACTAGAGAATGAAACATCATCATCATATATTGGTATGAAAGAATAAACTAGTGTTCAAAATAAATGTCTGGTTATTTTAAACACACTAATTTTCAAATCTTCCAATTATCCTCAAAAGAGAGGCTCAGATGCAGGAAACATAATGGATAAAGTTCAAGAACCATATGCTACTATTTAGAAACAAGAAAAATGAATATAGTTATTAATGTTGCTTCTGGGTACAATTTTCTTTTATAAGGTAACTGGAATTTTAAGTAAGGCTTTTTATCAGAAGTATTGAAATACACACACACACACACACACACACACACACACACACACACACACACATTGGTAAGACAGAACAATAAAAAAAGAGAAATAAATTATGAGCCAAGGGAAAAGTATATATATTCAAGACTCCATCCATCAGTGAATTCTGAATCTCAATTAATTTGCCTGTAAAACAGAATTACAATTAATAAAGTTTCTCATATTATGGTTTGTGGAAATAAATAAAACATACATTTAAATTTGCTTTGTCACTTAAACTCTTAAGTCAATTTCCAAGAAAAATTACTAAATGTGGAAATGTAACCAATAGTATTTGTGAAATAAAAAGAGAACTTTTATGAACTAGATGCATATCAGTACAGTGCAACATGTTGCTTGAAAAAGTATACCTACTTTAAATAATAAATAGATATATAAAATATAAACAAAACAAATAATACATTTGTGGTTTTTCTGTTAAAATTTTAAATGCCTAATTCATACATATATCTATTTTAAATTAAAAGTATTTTTAAAATGTTTGAAATGACAAAAGTAAAATATTTTAAAAAACATTAAATTCAGAATAAGAAAAATTGTGTTTGAGGTCTTGATGATAACGGTTGACAAATAAACCACATTTAGATCCTGAAAATCCTCAACACAAAAAAAAGGGAAAATCTAGGAAGAAAGGCAACTTAGAGAGAAAGATTCATGCAGTATGAAATGCTATAAAATTCTGAAAGTGCTTCTAATATGAAATTCAGTTGGAAATTGACATATTAATGATTAAATAATGCAAGTTCTGCTTTGAGAAGATATATCACACACCAAAAATATTACAATAATGTGCTAATTTTTATAGACAGGTACTGGGAAATAAAACAGTAGCAAAAGATTCAGAAGGTATCAGATTAAGGTTGACCTGGGTAAAATGAATTTATGTGGTTTCAGAGGATTCAAAGGAGTGGCTGTAACATCTGTTATGGGCTAATGGAAGTCTGAATTAATAGAAATCCTAGAATCTGTAATGCCAACATTTCCCAGTCATATTGTAGAAGAAAGAAAATTGCTTATGAATATATCTTTCCATATTATTTATATCATTTCATATAAATGCTTATATGGAATGATACAGCCCATCTATCATGGCCAACCTGTTTAACCATAACTATTGGATGGCCTAGGGAACATTCTTTTCACCATCAAGAAATTTACTGACAAGGAGACAAATAGCATACTTTTAAAATTCTCTGGTAAGTAAACTATAGGTTCTGATGACAAAAATTGAGCTCTTTGAAGTCAATGGCAATAGTGTACTAGTTGATGGTACCTAAGAATCCAAGACAATATGGTTCTATTGTCATATACCACTGACAGTTGTCCAATCAAGCTTGCCACTTGTTTTGGTAAGTAAGGTTTTATTGGAACACAGCCACACCTGTTAGATTATGTATGTCTATGGCTACTTTCTTGCCACCACAACAAAGTCAAGTATTTTGCCTCCTGGAGCCAAAAAAATGTTTACTATCTTGCCCTTTATACAAAAAATTTGCTGGTCCCTATTATGATCATGGGAATGGAGGAGTGATCAGTAGATTTTAGTTACCTAAAAACATCTCTGGAAGAAACAAGTTTATTATAAGGTGTGAATTAGATAGTCCACTAAGTTATTATTTGGTCTATTTAATCAGAAAGAGTGATTTCTTTTGTGAGCAATTTGAGTTTAATCATCATGGTGGGATTTTTATGCTCTCTCCTGAAGTTACTTTATTTAAGTTATTTCACATTCAGAGCTTTTTCACAGATTATAAGACTGTTTTTTTAGAAATGACTCTGAAAAACTGCTACAAATCTGAAATGGAAATTTTTATCCATGTTTTCCCCAGACATTAGGCCCTAGACACTAGAAAATGTAAAATATCAAAATATTTAAGTAGTTTTTAAATGTTCTCCCTGAATTTAAGCAAGCACCTCACAACACTTAAAAACTACCATATCCACGAGAAAGAAAGGAAGCCTCTGAAAACCAGATAATAAATTGTGTACTTGCCAAAGTCCATATCCTGGTGTGTTTAATGGGCTGATGGATTCAACCTGCAGTTTTTTCCTCAGTCCCAGAAAGAATAGTTGAAAAAGCTGTATTCAGAAACTGTCTCATTTCACAAATTTCCTACTGGTTTCCTGACCCACAAAGTCAGGTCTATAAGGAAGAATGTGTCAACTGGACTACCACCACACACCTGCCATTTTAGTAAAGCTAAGGCTGTACTGTATTGAGAAAGAATTTGCAGATATTAATGCCACATTAAAAACTTAAAATATGAAAGAATAAAGATTCTATTATATTCCAAATTAATTAATTCATTTGATAGGTACAAATTCCAGATGGATCTTGAATAATAACTAGATGACCACCAACACAATCAGGTAATGATGATAATTGTACCTGACATTCCAGGTGTGATATTTTTACAGAAGGAGAACCAACAAAGCTCCTGACACTTAGTATGCAGCTATCAATATGGCATAACATTTTTTCTCAATGAACATTATTAGGGAAAGCGGAACTTGTTTACCTTCTCCTAACAGAAGCATCAACATCACCTCAATGTCTTACCACAGACAAATGACAATTCTCTTCCCTTTAGTTTGTAAGAACTTTGATCACCTTGATATCCCATAAAACATTGCATATTTCCACAACATCTGTGATATTATGGTCATTGGATCGGGTGGGTAGATAATAGTAAGTGTGCTAGATGTCTTACTTGCCAGAGGATAGGAGAAAAATCCTGCAAAATTTAAGGGGTATGTCACATTGATGAAATTCTACGGGGGTACAGTAGTTGGAGCATGTTAAGAAATTACCTTTAAAGTGAAAGACTTTAAATGATTTACCTTGTACCACCTGTCACTAAGAAAAAGGCACAAAGTTTGATTTTCCCTTTTGTTGGAGAGATAACACAAAATTTAAATGCTCTTTACCCATGAATTTGCTAATAATCTCACAAGTTTACCAGCTTTGGAAGAAACCCAGGGCAAGAGAGAGGTCTGCTGCTGGTTCAAGCTGTTGAACAAGCTGTTCTGCTCTGAGAATCATATTACTCAGAAGATCCAATAGTGGTAGAAGTGTCTGTGGCTGATAGGAATACTACAGGGAGCCTGTGGCCAGCACAATCAGAGAATTATAGCCCAGAAATACTTTGTGAGCAAAAACATAATTCTTCTTTCAAGAAACATTCTCTATTTGAGAATCATCACCTGGTTTACTATTGGGTCATAGAAGAGACTGAATGCTGACTAGGAGACAACTATGA
The DNA here is from genome assembly GCF_949774975.1 of Lagenorhynchus albirostris. Lineage (NCBI taxonomy): Eukaryota > Metazoa > Chordata > Mammalia > Artiodactyla > Delphinidae > Lagenorhynchus > Lagenorhynchus albirostris. The sequence continues at coordinate 35,345,373 of NC_083112.1, read as the reverse complement.
TCTTACTAGCCCATTATGATTTACAAAATCATAATAGGTGGTGTGTTTATTAACATTCTATTATTATATAGAAATGGTATATATGAGAATGGGCCTCAGTAGTTTCAGAAGGAAATTGCATACACATGTGGCTCACACTCCCTGGTAACTATTTCTACTGTTTTATCACTTCTACCTCAACTAGTACCTAGGAACTTATATTAATTTTCTTTTGCTAGTAACAACCACAAATGTATAAGCTTTAAACAATCCAATTCCCACATATCAAGAGTCAAGATATGGCTTGTGTCCTCTGATCAGGGTCTTAGAAAATTGCAGTCAAGGTGTTGATTAGGCTGCCTTATTGTCTCAAGGCTCAACTAGGGAAGAATCTGCATTCAAGTCCACTCAGGGTGTTGCCAAAATTCACTTCCATGTGTTTGTAGAACTGTGGCTTCTTGGTAAATTTCATCTGGATGATGCCCTCATCTCCCAGGTCCTCAAGTCTTAGAGAACACCATCAACTCTTAAAGGCCACCCACAAGTTTTATAGGTCATTTCAGTTCTTTCCCACATGGGCCTCCTCACTATGGCTGCTTTCTTCATCAAGTCACCACAGAAGAATTCTAAATTCGAATTGGAAGATGACATCTTATATAACATAACATAAATACTGGCGTGTTAATGCATAATCTTTGCTATATTGTATTGGTTAGAATCAAGTCATAAGTCATTTCCATACTCAAGGGGAGGATGATATACAAGAGTATAGTTATCAGAAGGCAAGGATCATTGATGATTGTCTCAGTCTATATGTGCCACAGACCTCATGAGGAGGAGCCTATGGCCAGGAAAGGTAAAATCATAGATCTGTTTTATGGATGAGCTTGACATGTGTGGTCGCTGCATTTATTACGCTAATAATTCGTGGAATTTTTGCTTACAATTATTAAAACTTTGGACAATAAAAGTTTGGAAATCTTATTTTCAAATGTAAGTTTTCCCCTGACCAATTAAGGCTTCTAATGCCACTGAATCAAAAGGCAAGAGGTTACTCTATTGGTCAGGATGGTTAGTCCCAGTTATTAAGGAAAAACTGGGTTGCTTGTAAAATGTGGCTAACGAGAACTATTTCTGGAAACAAGGAGACTGACTGAGGTGCCACTTAGCAATCTCATATCCAGGAATAAAGATCAGTGGAGAATTGTGACAACCCATTCAATACAGGAGCATTAAGGACTCAAAACCTTCAGCAACAAAGCTTTGGCTTACACCACGAGGTAAATAACTCTGACAAAATTGGTATTCAGAAGATAAGATGTATATGGAATGGATGGGGAGACACAAGAAGTTAGGATCAATAACCTAGGTCATTTACCAGCTACAGAATTCACCTTCTTTCACTTTCCTTGTAAGGACATTGTGAAGATACAATGGTTAGGTATGTCACAGGTTTGGTAGGACATTGATCACATTGAAGATATTCACACTTTATCATTAATGATTGGAAACAAATTCTGTTTTGGCCCTTATCAAACATCAAAATGCATATATAACTAAGCTAAATATAATCATATTGATCAATGTTATTTATGATGGTATAAAATTCCAAAGAGAAACTTCTTCTAGAAAAAAGAAATTTATGTTTAAATAACAGTTAAATCTTTAGTGGTAATTCAGTATGCTTTAAATATTCAGGTTTTAGGAAAAATTATTCCTAAAATATAAAAGCCATTGAAAATATTTCAGCCCAGAATATATATTTTTTCTTTTTCTAAATGGTAAATGTTTCCAAACAAAATTTTCCTCCAGTTATCAGGCTCTGACTATATTTGTAATAATCATTAAAATTTTAAAATAGTAATGATAATAACAGCTAACCTATATTAAGCATGTATAATGTACCAGGTATTTTTTAAAGTGATCTACATATTTGATCTACAACTGTTTTATTCCCATCTTATAGGTTTGAAAACTACTACAAAGAGAACTAAAGTATCTTATACAAGGAGTTAGACATGAAAGCTTTCAAAAACTATATGAGAGACCCATTCTGAAAGAATTTCTCTAGGATGTACTCAAGTAGAAGCTTAAATAACCTAGATTACAAAAGATTATACAAAATGATCATCAAAATACCAGTAAAAATGATAAATTGGGGCTTCCCTGGTGGCGCAGTGGTTGAGAGTCCGCCTGCCAATGCAGGGGACACGGGTCCGTGCCCCGGTCTGAGAAGATCCCACATGCCGTGGAGCGGCTGGGCCCGTGAGCCATGGCCGCTGAGCCTGCGCGTCCAGAGCCTGTGCTCCGCAACGGGAGAGGCCGCAACAGTGAGAGGCCCGCGTACCACAAAAAAAAAAAAAAAAAAAGATAAATTGTGACAACATAAATAATTATTAAATAATAGTATACCTTTTACAATAAATAATAGCACATAAAATCCCTTGGAAGACTTAGAAATTGAATTTGGGCAATAAAAATGAAATTAGGCAAATATTGCTATCATATCTTGGTAGAAAATATAAAAAATTATAAATGCATACAATGATACAAAAAGTTAAAGATATGTGGTGAAATGCTGAACTTAAATCTAAAATCACTAGAATAGATATATATAGCTTCCTAACAAGTAAAGAACTTAGCCTTCTCCCATTCCACACCAAAAAAAAAAAAAAAAAAATCAAAGGAATTTGATCCATTCAACAGAAGGCAGGAAAATTTTTATTGTTAATTACAAAAGTCATGGTAAATAAAAAACACAAAATAGAACATCAAGAATGATTAAAAATATTATATTCAACAGAGTAAATTAGAACAAATATGGCTATAGACATAGACCTAAAAATAGAACTAGACATGCACTTGCAACTACACCCAAAACTTAACCTACATCTATACCTAGACCAATATCTACACATACACAAACACATGGCTATGCCAATTGTTGATTAATGTAGTTACTGAGATACATGTAAAGCAAAAGGACATTAAAAAGTTGAAATTACAGAAATGGAAAAGCATTTATGAGGCAAATAGTAACAAAATAAAGAGATGCTAGTATCTCTACTATCAGACGCACAGAATTTATGGCAAGAACCATTAATGAAGAAAAAGAGGAATAAAAACAATCTCTCCAGGAAAATCATAAACATGAAAGCAGCTAAAATAATTTAAAACGGATAACACCAAAATTTCTAGAATTTTAAAAACATTAAGACCACAAAGTGGGATGTTTAAAAATATTTCTCCCAAAACTAATAAAATAAGAAGAAAAAAGAATATATAGACAAGTTGCATCATATATTTAGTGAGATTGATTTAATAAATATATAAAGAACTTTGAGCCAACCAAAATTATGTCTTCTCACTCAAGTTTACAATTTCATTAAGAACTGCTTTGTATTACATAACAAATAAATGACACTAAACACATTCTCTTATCACAGTGTGAAAACACTAGAAATTAAGAAGAAAATATAGCTAAAATGTTCATCCCCTAAAAAATTTAAATGTATAGTTTAAATAATTATTGAACTAAGAAGAAATCAAAGATGACAGTAAAAATTATTTAAAAATAAATACAAGTAAATTGCATTTAGAATGCTTATATATGGAATTTAAAATCTCACACATTTTAAAGGTAAATGTAAATGTACCTTTAAAATTTGAGGTAAATGTAGTCTTGCATATATTTATTAAAAATAAGATAATGATAATTGTAATATTAACAAATTTTAAGTTCTAATATTAAATAATTGGAAAAAGAATGAGAAAATAAAACAAAATAAAATTGAAAAAAAATAATCAGTAAAGATAAAAACAGCTTACAGAAACAAATTTTAAAAATCAGTAGGGCTTCCCTGGTGGCATAGTTGTTGAGAGTCTGCTTGCTGATGCAGGGGACACAGGTTTGCACCCCTGTCCAGGTGGATTCCACATGCCGCGGGGTGGCTGGGTCCGTGAGCCATGGCTGCTGAGCCTGCACATCTGGAGCCTGTGCTCCGCAACAGGAGGTCACAACAGTGAGAGGCCCGCATAGTGCAAAAAAAAAAAAAATCAATAAAAAATAGAAGCCAGTATCTTAATAAGATGGATAAAAACAGAAAAACAATTGGCAAGTGTGGTGAAGAAAAAAAATATGTTATCAGAGAAGATAGAAATAGAAAACATAAAAGAGAAAAAAGAATAAATGTTACATGAAGACCAGTGGGAAGAGGCATATTTAATCATTTGTTTAGCCATTTATTTTGGAGAAAGTTATGAAATAATTCAGATAAATTTTAAAGTTTAATAGAAATGGCTAATAATCTAAGAAATTAGTATGCAGGAAGTATTACTTAAAAGAACACCCAATTAATCAAAAAATAATTGAACAAAAGAAAAAATTTTCTTAAATATTTACCTTATATGAACATACCAATCCTAGGTAATTTAACTTATGAATTCTGCAACCATTTAAGGACCATAGAGGTCAAACGTTATACAAATTTTTCTCTTTCAGGAAAAACAAACATGGAAAACCTTGTATTTCATTTTGAGTTTAATATAATTGGATTCCAACTACAAAGGGCAGAACAAGAGAAGGCTAGTATAAGCTAAATCTCATTTATGCAACTTTGTATTTGGAAAAGAATATATCATGCTAAGTTTGGATTATGACAAGATTGCATGAATGTTTAATCATTAGGAAGTCTGTATATGTAACAGATCACATTGGTAGATTTTAAAACAAACGTATCACAAAACCACCTAAGTAGATCCTGAAAACAAAAACTATTTGATAAAATGTACTACTCATTAAATTTGTTTAATTAATATCTACCAGAAAACTAGAGCATGCTTTATACTTAAGTTTTAAAAACATCTGAAAATACAGTTAAAGTCAGCAACAAAGGAAAGGCGTATGCTATCTGAGAGAAATAACAAGCCAGAAATAACAACAGAATCACAGAAAATCAAAATACTCATAAATTAAAATTTTAACCAACTCTAGGTAAATATATCTGATAACTTGGATGAAAATAACAATTTTCAAGGATGATATAATTTGATAATGCTAACCCTAGAAAACCAATTTACATAGTAGGTATAGAGATATTTTCTCCAAAACTATTTCCAACAAATGTTCCTGGTCTAGACAACGTTATGGACAATTCAAAACATCCAAAAATTAAATTCTTAAGATAAAATAAAATATATTTAATATGGTCTTAAAATACTACAAATATATAAAATAATTAGGAATTAGCCTACTTAAAAAATATAAAAATGTATATTTAAATACACACACATACAACACACACAATTATGAGAATAACTGAATATAAAGAGAATTACACCATTTTCCTGAATAAAAAGTTTAATAGTATACTGATGTCAATTTCAGTATGCCACCATACTTTATTATAGAGTTAAGCTGATTTTCCAGTTCATCTGAAGTTAGCCAAGGTAATTTTGAAAAAGAATAAAGTGATACATACACCAATATATATATATAAAATGCTGTGAGAGTAAAGTAATTAAAATAGTCCCAGGCATAGTCAGACAAGAAGCTAGAATAGAAAGAAAATGATGGAGTTATGTATACAAGTGAACCCAATCATAATAAGTTGGCTGTTCAAATCAGTGACAGTCTGTAGTCAGGGCAAAGGAGATGTTATCAGACTTGACCTCTTAAACAGGTATAAAATCAGACCAGATGCTCAAAGTAACAATTTTCAGATGTGGAGAATAGACAGTGCTGGACTGCAATCTCTTTTGGAAGGAAAACATACAAGATGAACTGTGCTCTAGCTCTCTACCTAAAGGTAATTTTTCAACTGTGAAGTTTAAGGTGGAGCTTAAGCACTTTGGCCCCATTAAGCTGAGGGGATATAAACTGGAGTTTGGGCTAGTAAAACAGTAAAATTTATGGGCTAGGGCACTGGAAAGGAGGGCTTAATCCAGAGGTTTGGGTGGGAAGTGTTGCGTTGAGAAGTATGTGGGATGATTCTCTATAGACCCTTGGCTCAAATTTGGGCTGCACATGAGCAGGGTGAGACTTCAGGAGGCCTAGCAGAGAATGGCTGTCTCAGGGCTAAGAGCAGAGATTCTTGTGGTCACATAGGACTGGGAGCACTGCCACTGGAGTTTTGGTTCAACCAGAGCAAGATTGATTGTAGTACCTGGCGTTCCTCTGAGGCACCAGAAAGATCACATCTTAGGAGTAAGAACCACAATAGAGTAAGAGATACTCTACACCCAATGATATCAAGACAGGCTACCAGTAAAATAACTGATTGACAGAACACTCTTTAAAAGAAGGCAACATAATGTATACTCCTTGTTATACAAATACAATGTCCATCATACATTTAAATATTTGTAAATATGCAAAGAAGAAAAATATGCCAAGAAGTCATGAAAAAAAGCAGTCAGTAGAAAAGGGCTATAAAGTGACCCAGATGTTTGAATAGGAGAGAATGGCTTTAAATAAGCTATTATAATATGTTTAGGGAATTAAAGTAAATTATAATCTCAATGCATGAAGAGATTTGAGAAATGTAATCTAACAGAAAAAAAAATTCTAGAAATAAAAAGCACAATATCTAAAATAAGTGAGGCAGGTGATTGGAGTTGGCAAAAGAAAGCATCAGTGACAATCAGAAAGGAAAATAATTTTGAAAAATTAAAGAGAGCTCAATAACATGTAGGAAAATATCAAGTAATCTACCTTACTGAAATTGGAATCTCAGAAGACAATGTGAGAGAGAATGAGACAGAGAAACTAATTAAAGAAACAGTGGTTAAAATGTTCCCAAATTTGACAAATACTTAATCTAGAGATCCAAATTATCTCAATGAGCCCCAAGAAGGATAAATATAAAATAAATCCCAAGTAGCCACATCAAATCAGTGACAAAAGTTCAGATTATTCAACAAATAATCTTGGAACAACTTGCTTTACATTAAAAATAACTCAGTATATTGTATAGTACATGATTTATAGCTTTTAATGGAGTATAATCTGTAAAAATACTGATTACTATGCTATACATCTGAAACTAATGTAATATTGTAAATAAACTATACTTCAATAATTTTTTTTAATTTTAAAAAAGTATTGAAAAATTAAAAAATAAAACAAAATAAAATAACTCAGGTCACTACCTGATGTCATAAAATTCAGATACGTTAAAATGCTAAGCATGAAAAGCAAAACTATTAACAAGAAAAATTAGTGGAGGACTTCTATATATGTACTTATATATTTACTTTTATATGGTTTGAGGGGTTGCATTCTTAAGCAAGCCATGAGTTCCAGATGTCTTAAAGGGAAAAGGACAACAGAAATATTTTAATGATCTTTATGAGGGAAAATTCCATAAACATATTTAAGTACTAGCCACACACTTGGAGAAATTATTTAACTTGTATAACATACAAAGGAATTATTTAACTTGTATAACATACAAAGGAATGATAACCAATTTTCAAAGCACTTCTTAAAAAGAACAATAAAAAAGAAAAATAGACAAAACATATTTTTATTCAATTCAAGAGAGAAAAAAATCACAAATAGAAAATATATGTGAAAATAAACTCAAAGAGAAATAGCAATTATCAACACCAAAATTCTAATAAAATGTTTTATACATAGTACTGGAAACATTTTAAAGTATTGACAATCAAGTAATATGTAAGCTTTGCCTGGAAGCATGATAAGAGCATTTTTTGATGAATAAGGGACTAATAAAATTTCAAGGGGAAAAAATGAAAGAGTCAGAGAAAAGTGGATGCTATGTTCAGATAGAAGGAAGCGATCCAGTGCACTTAGATGTCCATGGAAGTATGTTGAGAGTAGAGGTTGAAAATCTTTCAAATGACATATTAAAGAGATTAGAAACTATCTTTTAAGCTGCATCTAATGAGATGTGTTTCATGAAATACTTTTATCATGAGATCAAAATAGAGGTGATCAATTTGAAGACAACGCTGTATTCACTGCCTCCATTTAGAGATTCATATTACACTTAAAAATAAGAAAGGATATGAAAAGAAATAAAATGAGCTTAATTTTTTTAGCTCTATTCTCCCAAATACATTTATCTTTGAGATAATATTTAATTTCTGTTATATTTGTTTATTTTTCAAGAAGGAGAGTGGCACAAAGTTTAAGCCATATTAATATTTCATGAAACTTGAGCACCACAGAACATTTTGGAAAGAGCTATTTCAAGTAATTAGCCATTTAAAATCTGGGGAGTGAGATAATTGTATATATAGATTAGAAAGAGGGGAGATTGCAGACAGGGAGACTATTGTAGTAATCAAGGGGAAAAGTTATACAGACCTGAACTAGATAAGATTTAATACAGAGAGTGTTAAGAGAAAGGACATGGACTGAGGAGATATAATGGAGGTAAAATCCTACAAAACCTGAAGGTCAATACATGCATTTGGGAAAACCCATTTTTAGGTATTAAATAATATTCAATAGCTTTTATACATGGATACTAGTTCATATATACTTATTATAACTTTGACCTGGGATCCACCTTTAAGGTCGAATAATGGCCAATATGTGGTGTATGTTATAAGTTTTAAACCATTATTCTAAATAGAAATTTATTCCCCAATGATAGCCAAAGTACAGGAATGGTGAAACTATTACTGTGTAGAGCTGACAGATAGGAAAACGTAGGACCAGAAAATAAAGACTCACAGACAAATGGTAACATGAAAACTTTTGACTAACCCATGAAATGGTAGACATCCAAAATTATGTTGCTTTAAGTTTTGTCCTGGACCTCTCTTTGGTCATAGAAAAGCTTTTAGAGGGTTACATCTTGGCTGTATGTAATTGTGTCCTCATTTGAGGATATTAAAATTACTAGTTTTTAGCTTTTCAACCTTCTTGTCAAGTTCATGTTTTCTTTGTTTTATTATTCTCTTTTCTGGTGATTTAATGTAATTAATAACTTTAATATTATCTATTTCAGCATAACATTTCTATGTGCACCAAGATGTTACAAGGCATATTCAAAACTATCCAATTGTTCTTAAAGAAAAAAAAATCATAGTGATAATGTCTCTATTCAAATGTTATAATTGTTTTCCACTTTTCATTTCTCAAATAATTTTATTATATGAAATAAAATGATATGCTGGGGTAAACAAAATCAAAGTTAGTATATTAGCTAAAAATACTGTTAACTAAGAAACACTAAATTTGATAATCACTTTGATACTTACATTTATAATTAAAATTGCTGCAAATACATTTTATTTCATTACTTTTGCATCAATACATATTCCAAATATTTTCAAGTGGGAAGAAAGGACAGTTAATGTAATGTCTTACTTAGAAAATAATTTCCTGTTATGCAGGTTTTTAGAATGATAATGTGATTGCAAAAGGCTTTGAAATTAAGAGGCATATCTATGCCTTAATGTATCTGCAATATCTCTTCCTTAAGAAGTCATAAAATTAATTACTAAATCAATATATCATATGGTGTCCTGTGTATATTTTCAATGTTTTTGAGAAAATAAATCCAGAGAAATATTCTACATACAAATTTACTAGGTAACTGAAGCTAGAAATTCAACTGAGCTCATTTTTTTTCAGATATGGCAAATAAAATTGTTAATGTCTATATTATTAAAAAATGTATGTGTCTATTCTCCAGATAGTGCAAAATAAACGAATACTCTCTATATCTATATCTACATATGTATATAAATTTAAATTAGATGGTTCCTAAACAGACTTAGGGCAAAGTAAATATTTATTTCCAAAATAAATAACCAAAATGATTTGGTCAATTTTATTTTATTATTTAAAAAATTTTTTTTGCGGTATGCGGGCCTCTCACTGTTGTGGTCTCTTCCGTTGCAGAGCAGAGGCTCTGGACGCGCAGGCTCAATGGCCATGGCTCACGGGCCCAGCCGCTCCGTGGCATGTGGGATCTTCTCAGACCGGGGCACGAACCCGTGTCCCCTGCATCGGCAGGTGGACTCTCAACCACTGCACCACCAGGGAAGCCCGATTTGGTTTATTTTAGAAGTACAAATTCTAAAGAGAATTTGAGAATTAGAGACTTTGCATGAGCAATAATAAAAAGTACAGAGATTGTTTTACTAAAGTTAAATTTATTAAAATTAACATATCTTTAAAATATTTAGATAAAAGTTTATTAGTCTACTATTAATCATACGTAAAATTTAAACAAATTATATGTTTTAGTGATTAAAAACAAATGTTTTGCTTATTATAATTTGATTAAAATATTTTACATTTTATATGAAAAAATACCTGAGAGTAGCAAGGAAATTTATACAAAAGAATAATAATTAAAGGGGTATTGCTTTATTGGTATCAGAATAGTCTCTCAATACTATGAAATCAACATAGTATTGACATATGTTAGTAAGAAATAATAGAAATCCATAAATATATGCCAGTATTTACTAATATATTAGAAAATTGGGAAATAAAAGGATTACACATTAATTACTCAGGCATTAATGACTAGTAACTGGAAGACCTAAAGAAAGGTACTCATAGTGTCTTGATGAGTTAAATTTAAAGAAAAAAAATTACTTAAAAAATTGATAAAACAATATCAACAATTTAGGATTTGGGAAATCTTCATCAAGACTGAAAGCACAAAAGAGGAAGATCATTTCTATGCATTGTTTTTAATCAATTTCAGAACATTAATGGTTCTGTTTTCAAAGCAGAAGGACTGAATTGCTGTCTTTGAGAATACCATAACTTAAGAAAGAAATTTTAACATCTAACATAATACAGAAAATGTATTCAAAGACATAAATTTTTGCTGTTTTTTGTTTGTTTTTGTTCTAGTGATTCAGTTAAATATATATATATATATATTATTTTCCATTATAGATTAATATATAATATTGAGTATAGTTCCCTGTGCTAAAAAAAAAAAGAATTGTGACAGATGTGTGTTAGCTGTTCTTTCTTTGAAACATGTGTTATATTTGAATGTTAGAACAGCAAGTTTAAAATCAAACATTCTATGACTGACAGGAAAAAAAAAGTTATGAAGATAATTTTAATAGTTCCCATATATCCCACACCCAGTTTTCCCTTTTGTTAATATCTCTCAATATTTTGGTTTATTAGTTACAATCAATGAACCAGTAGTAATACATTATACCAATAAGTCCATACTTTATTCAGATATACTTAGTTTTTTACTAATGTTCTTCTTCTGCTCCAGGATCCTATCCATGATACCCCATCACATTTAGTCAATGCTTCTTTTTAGGCTACTTCTGGTTGACAGTGTTTCAGACTTTCCTTGTTTTGGATAGCTTGACAGTTTTGAGGAGTGCTCCTCAAGTATTTTGTAAGATGCCATATATTGGAATTTGATTATTTTCTCATGGATAGACTAGGATTATCAGTTTGGGGAGAAAGATCACAGAGGTAAAGTTACATAAAATCAAAGGTAAATACCAAAAACATGGCATTACTCTTGATATCAACCAGGACCAGCTGGCTGAGGAAGTGTTTCTTTATTGTAAAGTTATGCTTTATTCCTCCCTGATGATTTAATTTTAACTTTGATTGGCAGCTGTGCTTATTTTCACCAGTCCAGGTAGATACCAAAATTCCACCATTATGATACATAGAGTCTGTTTCTCCTCTTGTTGGAAAAGAGAAAGCTTGGCAAACCTATCAACTTTATTATTCCCTTAGCTTGACTATCGTCTTCAGGTGGATGACGTTCAAGTAATGCTTATATGACTGGACAATATTATCTGTCATCGGTGGGTGAATAAGGCACTACTATTCTATGTGTATGCTCATTACCACTTTGAGCAGCCCAAACAAAACATTAATATGCAAAACCATTGAGGATCATGTGGTAGTGTCAATCTCTTCTCTAGAGAATTAATTTAATAAATCCAAATTTATTTTACAAAGGGGAGAAGTTTTAAAGACTTTAACATAGTTGGACTTTTAGTAAGCAAACAAGTTGCATTATATTAAAAAGTAAATACATAAAAGATGGAACTTCACAATCTAACCTTTAAGACAAGATTTAACCTATCCACTTATAGACATTTTTTAATCTTTGAGAATGGTCTCACTTGAATTTTTTTTTAATCTTTAATATACTGAACATTCTCACTTCTTCCAGACACATCCTTTTAACTCCCTGACCTCCAGTCACCAAGATCTACCTTCAGCATTTTTTCTAGAATCTTTACTTCTCTTTTTAAACAATAGAATCTCAGTTTTCCCATTATGAATAATGCATTTGTGCTGGCTAAAGGCAGCAGAAGATTTTTGTTCAAAACTGGAAGTGAGGCAGAAAACATAGGGTGACTGTCAAATTCAGAATATAGTTATCCTTTTTCTCCTTTTGTCTTCAGTTATATAAAGAAATAACAGACTTAGGGACAGAAGAAGGAAGACAAAAAACAATAGTAATAAACCTAACCCGCCCTCCCTAAATAGGGATTCCGATTCCCCCTGTACTTCAATCAAAGAAAGAAATCTTCAGTTCTTCTCTTCTCAGAAGCAGAGAAAGCAGGAGAGGAATATCTTTACTCATAAGTGACAATAAAGGCAATAATAATGGTAAGATACAGGAAGAGACTTGCACTTGCTAAATTTTGAAAGGAGGATAAGGGGACAAGAAAACAAGATGGATTGGGACTTCAGGAGAAAAAAACGTTTTTGAAAAGACAGAGGGTCCTTTGTGGGGTCGTTGTGAGAAAAGGGAAGAAGAAGAAGAAAGGAGAGGGCACTCACTTGAGACGCTGTTATCCGGCCTATTAAACTTGAACGGGTTGAAAACCTGATTCTTTGGCATTAAGGTTCATATACTCATAAAGTGTAAGTTAAAACAAAAACAACTAAATCAAACCTACTCATTCCATATATATTGTTTAGATTCACTACTACAAACCTTCAATAGAATTATTCTTTTTTTAGAATTACTTGCACATATTCAGCTCAGCCTCCAGGAAAATAATTGACCTAGGGAGGGAAAGAGTCCCTTTCCCCAACAACAGCAGGCAATGAGGGCTTATTTAGGGTGAGATAAGGGACAAGAAAGCGTCTACCTCAAGAAACAGATGTAGATAGATTGACTAAAGTCACTATCTCCAGAGGAGAGTTACAAATATAGAAGTATTAAAAGGTAAAGCAATAAAGGTATTCATTGAAACTAATGAATGTAGTTAGGGTCAGTGTCCCCTGATTAAGTAGAACAAACTTGTGACATTCTTCAGATTGGGTTAATTCAAACATTTCTGGAGTTCTTACAGACTTCAGGACATTGGGCTAAATACCTGGTATACCAATCTAAACACACGTTATCCACTTCTTTCCACCTCATTTAAGACACAGCAGAGTATGAAATTATTATTGTTCATTAAAAAAATCTTATCAGTCATTTAATCAATTTTTATTTATTCAAATTACATTAAAATGTTCTGTGGTTATAGAAGAACATACATTCTTAGAACTTACAGTGTTGTGAAGGCAACAGACACTAAACAAATATATTCATAGTATTGGGGTGTGGATATGGGCCAAGAAATAAGATAGAGGGAGAAGGGGTATGTGAAACGTCTGAAGAGAAGGATGTCACAATTTCAGTATCAGATATTTTATTGATAAATATTTCCTCAATGATTAAATGTAATTTTCTTGGTTAAATGAATTAATCATTGGTCATAACAAAAAATTGTGCATTTTTTAAATTTCTCAATAAAACATTTTCTATGGGTACTAGTTATAAAATAAATATTTTAAATGTATTGATGAATTCAATGTGTCAGTTAACATGAAGTAAAATAAACATATTTGTAATATTTTGTGGGCATTTATCTTATTTGAAGAAAATTTATGAGAACAAAAATGGAAAACTGGTGACATGGATAAGGATTAAATTTAAGTACATTAGAATAAATTATTTTTTATCACGTATTCCTAAAACATCTTTGATTTTATGGCTATAATAAATTTTGTTTTCAGTTACTTAACAGGCATAAATATTCCTTTAAGCATTATGTATCTACAAGATGTCCATTTCTTTCATTATACTTTAAACGCAGTATTAACCTGACTAAATAAAAATTTATTTATGCATTAGTATTCTCCAAGGTTAAACATTAAATCAAATTAAATCAATTACATCCACATGTAATAACTTTCTTAGTGGCTTCTTCCACTCTTGTGAATTATCAAGACTTATTGGTCTCCACTGAATTTTCTATATTAAAATTCTGTGGCAATGTAAAAATTAGTGTGGATAATTTCCAATCTCAAATGTAATTCTAATTGTGCAACCTCACATCTCTATAAAACTATCAGCCGTTAGATATTAAGACAAACATATTGCTTACATTAAAAGTTAGAAAAACAGAATAGTTTGCTATAATAACATAACATTTGAGAGTCAGCTTTGATTTAACATCATTTATACCAGAATTAGATCAGTGTTAAACATATGAAATCTTGTATTTTCTTAAAATGTGTGAACAAAATAACTGAAGTTCAATATTAGATGTTTGTACATAATCTAGGGGAAACACCTAAGACATAGTCTACAATGTTTTGGAGATTCAGCAGAGTCTTCAAGAAAATGATTAGCCTTGAACTAAGGCTCAAAAGATATGCAAATGTATATGATAGAAGGGATGGGAAGATGGGCTATTTCAGGGAAAGGAATACCTATAAGCAGGAGTAAGGAAGTATTAATACCATGAAATTCTGCAGGAGAAATTGTAATTAACTGATGGGAAACAGAAGCAAGTGGTAAGTTCTGAGAGATAAGCAGGGTTCAAATCATGAAAATTTTTAGTTTGCTTCTGTATTTATTCTGTGGATGAACCTGAGCCATTCAGAATTTAACTCTTTCAACTTTCATTTTAAAACCATCCTAAATATCTGAAAACTCTGTGACAATGAGTGGATTCCGAGTCCTGGATCTGTTGCCCATTCTGCAGTGCGTGTAGCTCAAGAGCCATAAGTGTAGAAAACAGAAACTGCAAAATACTTTGAGTTTTGTTTTTGCATTCACTTTCTGTTGTTCCATTTACATGGTTCTACTTCATATTCTCAATTTATTGATATAAATAATACCATGTAACATTTTATTTTACTTAGTTGTTTTAGATCTGACTTTTTCAACTTTGAGAGTCAAGGTTTGCCTTTTACTCATCATAGTACACTGAGCAATTAGTTATTCAAAGAAAACAATATGTAGCTTGTGCTTAATATTTTGAATAAATCAATATTTTTACTGGCAACATTTTAATTGAATAATGTATATGTAGGAACTTCTGTTTCAATTAATTTATTTCATTCCACTTAATATTTATTTTATTAAATTGAATTTTAAGTTTACAGTATTAGTTTTTACTAAGAGATAATCTAAATGGCAGTATTTTGGAAAATGATTGTACTATTTCTATAGCAATACTCTAGAGGATGTTAATTATTTTTGATATATCCTACACAAAACCCCATTTCTTTTACACTACATACCAGGGAAAATTTTGCTTTCTTATAGTTTGTTAGAGTTCAGACACTGACAAGCTCATATTTAAAATGTAATTAGAGCAAAAAATTATTTTCAAATAATTTAGATATAAAAAATCTAGATTCCATGCCTAAGAAATGTTTCTTATTCTATGTTTCATTAATTATTTACATTAATAATTAGATTAATAACCAGTAATAAACTATAGTTATTATTTACTAATTTGATACTTTTATAGCTTAATAGTGTGAACTCAAAATGCATAAATATCTAGTTTCAAATAGTTTATCACTTGGGTTTTAGAAGATCCTGGCTGTTTAGGCCTAGAATGTGTTAGTTACAATTTAGTGTTTCTTATAAAATTATACATTTATTTTAAAGAAAAATAATAGGTGTTCCATGAAAGGGTCACCATACTTAAATTTTTTAAAGCATAATTTGTACCCTTTTTTTATTTTGATATACATTTATGTTTATAACAAAAGAACAGTAATTATTAAATAAGGTAGCTTAAATTACAAATTTTTCTGCAAATATAATAAAGTTGACATGTAGTCAAATGTTAATATTTATAATATGTTGCCAAATTTCACAGTTTATTGTATAAAAGGCTCATATTATAGGATTCTGCAATAATTTGAATCATCATATTTCTTATTAGAAGAAAAATAAGAAATTCTGACAGAAAATCTGAATGGAAAATAATAAATTATTCTCTTAAAAGATTTGTTAGAAGAAAATATCTTTTATAATCATGAAATTTAGAACTATAAGAAGTGATTGAAGATAAATTGTATTTATTTTCTTAATTAGAATGATCTGAACAATCATAAGATATTTCCAAGTTAATCTTACATATGCCCAAATTCCTCTTCTTATTACTTTTAAATCAGAATACATTACCATATTTGATTATGGTTAATAAAAATTGATACCATTATGAATGATAAGCATAAGAGCTATGACACTATTGTTAAAATGTAGTTTTAGGAAAATTACCTGATTGCAATTAAGAATCCAGTGTTTTCTCAGATTTCACAGGTGTTGCTGATGATAATTTAATCTATAAATAATATAAGCATCTATCAACAAACCCTGATATTAATTAGAATGGGAAAAATATATTTGAAACTTGTCATATTGTGGTAAATAAGCATGTGCATTTGATTTGAAAAATATCTACTTCTAAGATTCACAATAAACTTATAGAAGTTAGACTTCATTATGTTTCTTCTAATACTATTCTGCTCAAAAAATAACTTTTCCTGGAAATCACACACAGAGGCACATATATATCTATGTAAGTACACATTATTTAAGTGAATCCTACATTCTGAGTTTCTGACATATATATGGGAAATATCTACTTTAAAAACAGTATAACCTAGAATAGATGATGATGGGACTTAAGTTGATGTATTTTTGAGTAATATGAAGGGAAATACCAAAAATAGGCACTTGCATCTTTTTATAATTCAGCTAGGAGTGTGGATATGGGATCGGCTTTTGCCTGTAATTTATTTAAACTTTGTTGATGAGCCATTAAATAGCAAAGAATCTCAACTTGTCTAGTACTTCCTAACTTTACACATTAAAGTAATTTTAAAAAATAATATTTACAGATCATAATCATTTATTAGAACACAGAACAAGAAAAAAAACACAGATACAGATGTATCCACTCATCACGAGGACAGTGAAGAGATCTTTGCTTCCCTTAAAAATTTTATTTTTATTATTGTATATAGTGCAACATCTTATTAGTTTATTTAGCTGCTTATAAACTATAAGAATGTATTTCTAGCTATGAAAAAGAAAGCTTATACTCTGAACATGTGGCAATTCAAATAATGAGATGAATAAGAGAAAAGACAGTGTGAAAGATGGAAAAATAAATAAAATTTGAATTTTATTCATTTGAATAAAGTTGAATAAAACAAGCAAGTGTAGATTTCCACTCAGAGAGTGCATGCTCAAGCTCTGAGCAGGAGTTGGCAGGAATAAACATCCTGGTCCCTCTGATGGTCTTAGTTCCACATGTTTCTCTCAGGGAGAGAATATTTTACATAAGCTAAGATACATATTTTTGTGCCACCTGACTCCTAACTACAGACTAGGTAAGAAATCTGATGTTGAAAAAAACAGCCTCAACAACAAAGGTAAGTTTTCTTTTTGAAGAAAAATCAGATAGTTTCAGACTCATTGAGAAAAGTGTGATGCTTTCTTAGGAGGTGTTGAAACATATTTTTAATGGTACAGTTTTTAATGTTTACATTACTAGTTACATTTAAAACCTATCCCTATACAAGTTGCAACTTTCTTCACTCATTAAAACAAAATGTTAAGGAACCATAAAATTTTTTTAATGAGGCATGATGTCTAATTCTTGTATTTCTTGTCACATTTCCAACTTCAAAATCTTCAGAAGTATTTATTTTAGAGTATATTTTCTGAAGTGTCAGATGACATATAAAGTTTATGATGTTTATGACTCCATGTTGAAAATGAATGTAGTGTGGCATTAATAGATATTGGTTTATTCTGATATGGTGGCTTTGTTATTCTGTTTTCCTGAGTATCATGGTGTACTCTTCTTGTAAGAGTTCTAGCTTTAAATTTTCCAACTTCAAAGTCTTCAGAAGTATTTATTTTAGGTATCATTTTCTGAAGTGCCTATTACACAGCTTAATCATATTCTCAATTTATTGCATTGAAAGGCAGGTAGTCATGATTGTTTCATAGATTTCATTTTGAATGTTTATTCAAAAGTAAATATTTTGGGGCTTCTTTGACTCATAGAGGGAATCCTCATCCTTTTAGGAATAAAGGTTATGAGAAACGTCAAGATGTTTAATTCACTTGAGAACATGCACTTGTGTCTCATAGTTAGCTTTCACACCTAGGGTCCTATATTTACAACGTCTTAAAGATTTTTGTAATTTTTGTGGACATATAAATATGTGTATATTTTCTGTGTCTGATGATATGGCTCCCATATTTGGGTACACTCATGTGCACAGCTGGCTATTCACTCAAATAAGCATGTACATAACCATATACATTAAAAATCTACTGAGGACAGAAAAATTGATCATTTATCCTAATACCTCCCCAGTATCTTCCAGAGTTCTCTCACCCATAATTGTATGGCTCTCATTTACATTGACAATTATTCTCCTCACACTACTTTCCTCTTTTCTCTTACACAGATGTTGATAATAACGATTGATTATTTATTGTTTTAGTGACTTGAAGAAAAAACTCTATCAAGTATTTGAATTGCACTAAATATATATGCCAAAAGAGATAGAAATTTAATTTTTCATTAGTATGTCTGCCATTTTGAGGTAATCAAATTAATTAGTTCTTATTGATTTAAAAAATTGTATACCTACAATAGAAAGCAGCCTCAAAAGTGGATCAATGTTATAACAATCACTCTCACAGTACAATGTACTTCATTCAC
Organism: Lagenorhynchus albirostris; assembly: GCF_949774975.1. Lineage (NCBI taxonomy): Eukaryota > Metazoa > Chordata > Mammalia > Artiodactyla > Delphinidae > Lagenorhynchus > Lagenorhynchus albirostris. The sequence goes on along the minus strand of NC_083112.1, from coordinate 35,326,410 downwards.
TCTCTTAGATTTTTAATTTGTCATTAATTTTCATGATTATATGATGCTTTATCTAAAAAAAGTGAGATAACATTCACTGTCTTTCTTAAAATAACCCTATTTTCAGGATTTTGAAAAATCCTATCTATTCCATAAGCATGTGAAATTTTAGATACTGAAAATAAAAACATTAAAAAATATATGCAAGATACAGCTTCTACCATTAAGAAGTTGGTGGGAAGACAAATAATCCAAGGCAACAGTGCTTTTAATGACAAATATACAATGTGCCATGACATCAGAAGGGTGGAATTTAATTTGATTCAGTCTCTGGGGGTGAGGATTAGGGAATATCAATCAAGTGTTCATGGAAGAGAAAATTCATAAATCGTGTTTTAAGAAATCACTAAGAGTTGCATAAGTAAAGGGTAAGGAAGTGATGTGATAGGCTTCTCAACAAGAAGAGCACATTTAAAAGCTCAGAAGTTAGATGAAATATTGGGGGAACCTGAATTATTTTCCTTTGACTTAAGAAAGTGGCTTTTGTGATAGAAAGGCAGGAGATGAAGGGCTCACAATACTGAAATAATGACTGAAATTCTACTACCTTCCAACAACTTGGCTATGGGCTGCCTCTAGCTCTTGAGTAGTGAGCCAGCATTGGAGAAGAGTAACTAAGGTGAGACAGGGTTGCTGCATCTTACTACAATGTAATTGTCATCTATTAAACCTCTCTTCATCTGAACTTCAATTTTCTCATCTGTAATGTGAAATCAATATGCATATTTTGTTGCTGTTTATTTTTTCAGATACTCATTTATTTATTCAGAAAATGCACATTATGTGATTTTATGTATTTACAGCAGTAAACAAAAGAAGTAAAGTTCCTGTTCTCATGTTGCTTACCTTTGAGATGAAAGGAAGACAAGCCAAGTTGGGAAAAATATCAAGTAGAAGAATAAAGCTGGAAAAGAGAAAGAAAGTTACCATTTTCTGGTAAACTGATGATTTAAGAGTAACTTAAGGAAGAGAGTAAGCAGAATATGTATATATCTGGGAAGAGTGGTTGCCCAGAAGAGAAAAAAATGAGTCAGGAGAATGCTTGATGGTTTAGAAATAACAAGGAAGCCTGTGTAGCTGGAGTGGAAGAACAAGGGAGATTGTTGTGGGAGATAAAATCAGAAAGATAGCAAGAATCTTGATTCCATAAGTTCTGTAGGCCTAGTAAGATTTTTGGTAAGCTGGAAAGCTATTACAAGTCCATGCTTTAGAAAGTTCACTAGCTGCTATGTATAGAAGAGATTCCTTGGACAAAGGTGGAATCAAGGTGACCAATTAGAAGCCTGTTACAAGAGACCACTACAAGTAAGAATAGCAGTTTGAATTTGGGTGGTATCAAAGAAGATAAGTGTTTGGGATATTTTCCAAAGGTACTACTGAGAGAGTATGTGGTTAGATTGGATATGAAGTATGAGGGTAAAAAAAGAAATACAGGATTATTTAAAGGTTTTTGACCTTAGCAACTTGTGGAATGATTTTGAACCATACCTAGTTGAAAAAAAGACAGGAGAAATGAATATAAACAAGAGTTCAGTGTCAGAATATAGCCAAGTGGCAATGTCAATTAGGCTATTGGATATACATTGTTGAGTTCTGGGGGAGTTAAGAGTTTGAGTAATATACTTGGGTACCATAATTTTTATTGACAGTATTTAAAACCATGCCACTGGGGCAGATCACATAGATAGAGAACACATGTAGCAAAGGTAAAATGTCCAAGAACGGAGTCCTGAGAAGAACCAGCAAATGAAGCTAAGAAGAACTTGTCAGAGAAAAGTTAAAGACAGAAACAAAACAAACAAACAAAAACAACTGTGAGATATTGGTGTCTCAAAGGGCCAAAGAAAGAAAGTTTGATAAGATGAAGTTCATTAAATATTTTGATAGATCCATTAAGATAAGGATGGAGACATCACCATGGAATCTGGCAATATTTTGGATTGTATGCACCAAATAAACAAATAAATAAAATGAACTCCTTCAGGCAAATGCCCAATGGTGAGTTCCAGTCAAACTTTTCCTTTCACTGTCTCTATTATTTTTTTCACTGACTTCCCAGAGACATCTTCATTGACAAAAAAAAAAAATAGGTAATTTCTAATGTTAAAAGCTTGTTTCTCAAAATTTCTAAATTATTCTTTTTATGTTTCCCTTTTAAATACTTCTCTTAATCATAATATTTATATTATTAATTTATAGTCCTTTCAGCAACAGGTATGAAAACTAAACAATGTGTCTTAAATATTCATTAATTTGTAATTTTTTCAGCAATGTGTCTATGAGTCTGAGTGTCAAAAGATATTCTGCCGTAATCCCTTCACTGGCTAGTCTGCATGCCATAATGTGAAAACAAAAGTACAACTGAAATCCTCGTAATGGAATTACAGACACAGAGTTGCAAAGCAGTCCTTACAAAAGAAAATGAAGACTTACAGATTATTTATGCTAAGCATGCAGAAAAATTCAAAGTTAAAGACAGAAATTAACCCAATTGTAGACCTTGTAATATCATTAATTTCTAGGCTCTTAAAATATTTATGAACCAAAATATTTGAAATTCATTTTGGAAATAAATAAAATTTTTAAAAATTCTTCACTTTTTGTTAATTTTCCATGTCCTATTTATTTCCTTCCAAAAAATTAAGACTATCTTATTTTCCTGTAGTATCCAGCTGAAATATACAGCATATGAATGTAAAATCAACAAGTTTTCTAATCCTAGAGTTATTTCTATTTTTTCAAATTTGATGTACTCATTGAAGAAAATGGGGAGGGATAACTGGAAAATAGAGTTCATTTTTGTTTCCATCACTCTATACTGATGATTTAATTGAACAATTTAGTGTAAAATTAAACCAAAACATTTATTTTAGGCTATCATTTTCTATATGCATAGAAAGTACAAATAAGTCAAATGTTACCTAGAATATAACTTAACTTAAAAGTTAATTTTGTATAAATCTTTTAAGTCAAAATGTGTTTGGAGTGCCAAATAATTTATCTTTTTTTTATTAAACTAGTAGAAATGGTATCTTAGATGATGCTTACATGCAGTGAAAATATAGGTGATTTGTGAAAATTCTTTTCTATTGAGAGTCAAATGATTTTTCTTAGCTTTGCATATGACATATCTCAACGATAGCATTGAACTAGGCAATACACTTTGAGGTCATGTTTTTCTTTGTTTTTCCATTAATAGATAAGTACTAATTGATTAATTGTTATCTTGGCTATACCATCTTTAACTGTAGTCCTCATAGAATGAATTAATGTTTGTCTATTTTTCATACTAAAGTCATAGGCCCACAACTAAATCTGGATAATGACAGTAAAAAAAGAGGGCAGGACTGCCACTGTCAACTGAAACCCTGAATTATGCACAACATACAGCCCTACGAAGACACCACTCATGTATTCTTCATTCATTTATTTTTGGAGCCAGTACAGAGTTTACATGTTTACTAAACATCCCCTTGATCAATACAGCCTGCCAGCATTCTTTTGGATTATGTCACATAAAATTTTGCAATATTTTCCAGTTTGCAATTACACAAACTTGATGAGTGTGATTTCTAAACTTTGGCAGACTAATAGATAAAACTATTGAATAATCAAACCCAAGGAAAGAACAGTTTAAAACCTCCCATCATTCTCTTCTTCAACAGTTTTTTATAAAATTATTCAACTAATAACAAATATTCTTTCATATGCACTTATTGTTTTACTTTATCTCTGTGGAAAAATAAAATATCTTCATGAAATAAAGATACATGCTCTATCACATTTATTTGGTTGTTCAAATTAATCTAGCAAATCATGAATAATGACCACTGATTCCTAGAGTTCACAAAACCTTAAAATTCTTTATTCCATTTTTCCATCTTAATGTCAAGCTTATTGTAATATAGTCTGAAAACATTTTCCTCCCTTTTGGAAAGCAGCATATTTGTTTTTCTTTAGCCTTATGGATTCTTTCCTGATTGTTAATATGCTTCAAAAAATACGGAGACAACCTCATTTGAAGGCTTAGAATTTTAGTATAAAATGTCTAGACCAGATACTAAACATATTTTGAGTATTTATACACTTTCCTTCCTTGCTGATATTTAATTTGCCCTAGCCAATGGCTTTTCTGCCTTTTCCATCTTGAAAAGCATCTTTTCTGACAGCGAAGAAGGAAAAAAAAAAAAAAAGAGGAAACGAGGAGTTAGGTTTCTGCCATCAGTCATTAACATTGGCTGGTGGTTCCAAGAGATGGGTCAAGCCCTATCTTGAGAGTTTTGCTGTAAATGTCACTGTTCTGATTATTATTTTTACAAGTGCAGATCCCCACTTGAAAGAGAAGACCAGATAAATAATGTTGCATAAATCTTTTTAGGTAAGATAATCCAGCTCTTGAAAAAGTTCAGGCTTAGAACTCACTTTCCCCTTCAAATATTTGTTACTCTATTCAGGCAAAATTTAATTAAATTTTGTTACTTTTTATTATTCAAATTGTCTATAGCGTTCTTTGAAGGCTGTCTATATTCTTCCAAATGTAGAGAGCAAATATTTGTTCTCAATAATCATATACTATGTGTAATACTGGTAGAGTCACTATGAATTTATTAATACTGGGTCCAGAATTATATTTTAAAAATTCTATTAAACTTGAAAATTTTATAAATAGCCCATTTTTCCAGAAAAATTTAATGGTTATGAAGCCTACCACATTTTGTTTTATTTTGTGTTTAGTTGTCCTATTTTGTATAATTCCCCACATTTTCCTTTGCCATTTAGGAGCAAAAGGTTTGTTTCTGTTTAACATTTGTCTTCTTTCCCAACAGTTTGTATTTTCATTATTTTCCATGTTTATTGCTTTAAGTTCATATTCTCTTAGCTATTTTCACCCTCTAATGTCTACCTTTTAAAGTGGAGTCTTGAAATTGTAGTTACCTACATCTTTCACTCTCCATTTTATTAACATATTGATGGATTTCTACTTTAATTTATTGACAGAAATTTAAGTTTGTTGGTTCTCAAGGCAGATTTTGCTTAAGAACATTCTCCTGCCCATAAATTCCAGGAATGTCATTTCAGAGGGCTGGTTTGGTGGCCTTTGGAAGGAGGAATGTAGGCACAAAGATATAATTTGTATGGTAGTAGGTATTATGAAACCTGTGATTGTGCTAGAAACTCCTAGAGATTTTAAAAACTCCTCTCTATACCATACTTTTTATATTTTTGACATATGACAACTTACCATTTGCCTTTTTATTCCTCATTTAAATATTATTTGCACGTAAATTCTGGTATATTGTTTATAATTCACTTCTATGATGATTCTTAGACTAGATATGGAAACATAACACTTAAAAATATTAGGAAATGAAGATCAAGAACACCAAATTCTGGTGTCCTATTAATTTGTAAGTAAATGAAGAATAAATATAAATAGTCAAAAACATCCTTAAAGACAAAATACCACTTCAATGTACAACACTGAAAAGAATTCTAAACATTTTAAAAATATTTTTTGACAAAAAGAGAAGAAAGGAAGTTGGAGAACCCATCAAAAATGCCACTTGTGATTACATGTTAGATTGTTACTCTGCTTGACTGTAGAGGGGTTTCTCACAAGTCTTTTAATTAGTCTGGGGCATAATAAAGCTTTGGTCTCCCACCACAAGGTTTTCCTTGTTGGTAACTTGGGGGAAGGGCCAGATGGTAGTGTAAAAATAGCGCAGTATTCTTATCTTTATTTTATCAGAATGGAAGTTACCTCACCGATTTGAAGCATTGCTCTCTGCATTTGAAAAGCTTATAACTGTTTTCTCATCTCTAATAATTTGGGTTTTCTTCCAAATTGGTGTACAAAATGAATCATGTTACATAGTTTCCTATAGGAATTCAGTATCATATTTGCATTATAATATTATAAAATATTTGAAAACTGGTAAATAACAAATTTCTAGGATGTATTAATTTTGCACTAGTAAGGTAGAAGCTTGCTATATCACAGATGCCTATAATGAAGTTTGAACTATAAATATAAAATAGATTCCATACCTGTAAAATATAGGCTTCTGCATGTGGTAAATTCCAGATTTAATAAAACAAGCCATTTTATCTCTACTTGTTACAGACACCAAAAGCTGTGATTTACAATTAGTTTATGGTATATAACCTAAGGTTTATAACTGCAACAAAACAATTCTCTGCATAATAGCTTGCATTTACTTGGTGGCTAATATATGGAGAGCTAGAAATCAAATTTGAGGAGAGAAAATATATTAAATATTAGGTTGTCTCTAGGGATATATATTCCAAAAGTAAAATGCTAATAAAAAGTATTGGTAAAGAATATCAAATAATAAAATATGCCTCCATTTTTCAGATGCTTATGTGAATCCATATGTTTGAATGAGAAAAATTAATGATTTTATCCTGAAGAACTGAGACAAAAAATGAGCTGAAAAGGATTGATATTTCTAGTGTTAATATTAATTTTCTGTTTAAATAATAAGATATAATCCAGTTTCATAATAATCAAAGTTAATTAAAAAAACTCTATGAGGAAAAAGGAGAGTGAATACTGAAGTTAAAATGAATGAGCAACTTTATAAAAAATCGATCATTGTATGTTGCTGTAATATTCATTGTCTTTTTTTAAAATAAATTTATTTATTTATTTATTTTTGGCTGTGTTGGGTCTTCGTTACTGCACACGGGCTTTCTCTAGTTGTGGTGAGCAGGGGCTACTCTTCCTTGTGGTGTGCAGGCTTCTCATTTCTGTGGTTTGTCTTTCTTGGGGAGCATGGGCTCTAGGCACACAGGCTTCAGTAGTTGTAGCACGTTGGCTCATTAGTTGTAGCCTACAGGCTCTAGAGTGCAAGGTCAGTAGTTGTGGTGCACAGGCTTAGTTGCTCTGCAACATGTGGGATCTTCGCGGACCAGGGATCGAACCTGTGTTCCCTGCATTGGCAGGCAGATTCTTAACCACTGTGCCACCAGGGAAGTCCTAATATTCATTGTTTTTTGTTTGAAGAATGTCAGAATACTCTGGTGCAGTCCTAATAAGAATTCTAATAGCATTTATTAGATGATAAAGGGTTAAGAGGAGGGCTTCCCTGGTGGCGCAGTGGTTGAGATTCCGCCTACCGATGCAGGGGACACGGGTTCGTGCCCCACTCTGGGAAGATCCCAAATGCCACGGAGCGGCTGGGCCCGTGAGCCGTGGCCACTGAGCCTGTGTGTCCGGAGCCTGTGCTCCACAACGGGAGAGGCCACAACAGTGAGAGGCCCGCGTACCGCAAAAAAAAAAATGGTTAAGAGGAAAAGTATAGAAATGTTATATTTTGAGAATGACAGCTAAGAAAATCATCACTGGTTCTGTCAAATGGAAAGCTAGTGAAAGAGAAGAAAATGTAAAGTCAAGTCAGAGAAGGAAATGTAAAGTCAAGTCTAGGTGTTTTTCATACTTTTTATAGCATCATTCATGCATTTATAATGAGAATCTCTACGATTCAAAATGTTATTCCAATTACTATGGAAACTTTATAAAAAACAGTGTGTTTAAAACATTATGAAGACATACAAAAATGTAGTATGAATAATGATAATGATAATGTTGGATATTTATAAATTTTCAGTTAGCTTGCAGGGCTAAAATATAGAAGAGCTAAAGAAAATGAACAGATAGTCAAAACATTCATTTTCATGGGAAACAATATGCTGGTAAACATGACATTTTAGCTTATTTTCCCCTTTATTTGGAGTAGTTTCTAGAAGTATGTATTGTTGTTTCACAGTATTTTAAACAATTTTAGAGCAATATACATAGGATTATAATACATACTGAATTACTCATAAAAAATTAAGAAAAACAAAAAATATTTTTAAAAATTTAGTTTAAAGTAATTTATACTAATTACACTAATAAGAAGTGATTCACAAACATGATCCGAATTCATCATTGAACTGGAAGCAGTAGGATATATACATACACACATACATACATATACACATATTATATATTTATTATAGAATTGAAATATAATATTACCATAACCTTCTTGAAAATATTTTTATTCCTTGAAAAAACACTATCTCATACATGGCATCATTTCACTTTTATGTCACCCCTGTTTGGTAGACCCTTAAGTGTTAAATGCTTTAATTTTAGAGATGAATAAAAATATGGTACAGAAATGTTAAATGATTTCTTGCATGTTTTGATGAAGATATTAGTTTCAGAACTCAGAAATTTTCTAAGGAAATGCACTGACCTTTATACAAGTAAGAGCACCCTAAAAAATGCGGGTCAGTACTGACACTTCTCTGTCTTCTAAAAGTGCTGTACTTCACCCCAGAAAAATCTCTTACAGTCCTCTGAAATTACTCTAGCCATCTATGACAACACACACACACACACACACACACACACACACACACACACACACACCCCTATGACTACTAAATCCTAATGTTAAAAAAGCAAAGTAAACAGGATTAAAGGTATGGAAATAAAAAACAACATTATGTAAGGCTGAAGTATAACATTGTGGCTGAATCTCAGAGTGCTTTCTGGGTAGGGGCAAGAGATAACTGTAATAAATTAAAGATGGGGCTGAAATCATAAAGTTATTTATGTGCAAAGTTTTTTAAACGTTTAAAATTTGTCTTGAAAGCTATAAGTAAACATTTTATGGGGAGCTAACATAGCAACTAACCCTGATACAGCATTTACTTTATGTCATGTTTGCACATGTTAATATAATTATCACAATAACCCCAGGGTATAGATGTTATGACTATCCCCACTTTATAAATTCAGAGGTTGAGGAATAGGAGATAAATAAATTGCCAATGTCACACAGCTATAAAGTGGAAGAGGCAAGAGTTGAACTCAGACGGTGGGGATGTAGAGACTGCGACATGTCCTATTTCTCAAGACTAATTAAGTAGCTGCTGCAGCAGTACAAACCAAAAGTAATGAAGACTTCATCTAAGCAGATGGAGAAGTGAACTCCATGGGGATTGGTGTCAAGTTTTAGAGAGTGACAGAGTATTTTCAAGTGATTTTGAAGTTTAGAGCTTAGGTGACTTGTGGGATGACTGTGCCATTTCATGAAACTGGAAGAAAGGAAAAAGAAGCAGATTGGAAAAATATACTTAGTTCAGTTGTTGAATTGTGGAGTTGGAGGTACATATAGGTAATTCAAACAGAATAAAGTTTCTGATGATTTAAAGGGAGGTCTGAATAGAAAAATAGATACTTAAGACTCAGTAGTACACAGTTAGGAGTTGAAATGAATAGTTAGAATATGGTCATGTCAGGATATATTGTAAAGTGAAAAAAAAAAGGAAGGACTTTGGGGTTACCAATAATAAAAGGATGAGAAAGCATTGAAGCCAGAAAGACAGGAGAGAAACAGAAGAGATTGGTGCCACTAAAGCAAACGGATGAGAGAATTTCAAACAATAAAAAAATGAAGATAACAGTTGGTTAAATGCTATAAAAGTTGATGGAACACTTGAAAATAAAATATTCACTAGAATGTTTTATGTCATTAATAGATTAAAGGCAATTTTTCAATGGAATGTGATGACCTGAAGTCCGATTCCATAAAATGATATTTGAGAATGAAAAATTCCTGCTTAACTTAAACCATGAAGAAATGCCCTGAGGGCTAGCCAGAGAGAAGCATCAAATCCAGGGAAGGTTACTCGTTTTAGTGTTTTGAGACAGAAGAAACAAGAGGTGTTTAAAAGTCCATAGAATAGAACCAGTAGGAAAGGAACATGTTGAAAATCTAAAAAGAAAAAAATGGAGTAAGGTTGGAGACAGGAACACAAAGGAAGACATGGTATCCAGAACCCTGGAGGAAAGAGGTTCACAGAATTGAGGATGCCATTGAGAGTTAAAGAAGGATCCAAACTCAGGCATTTAGCACCTAGGACATAAGAAGAGAATTTCCTTACCTGCTGGCTTCACTTATCTCAGTGAAGTAACAGGTACTGTTATGTTCAAGGAGCAGGGACTAGTGGAGGGGCATTGGATTTGGTGAAAGAACAATAATAAACTAATACATTGACTACTAACTCCATGTTAGATGATGTGCTAAATATTTTACAAATATTATGTTTTTAAATTTCACAACTATTTTCAGAAGGTGCTATTATTACTTCTGTTTTACAAATGATGGAATTGAGACAGAGAGATAAATAACTTGCCCAAAAATAAACAGTTTTTATATGATGCTGGAGTGAATCTGGGCAATTTGACCTCCTGCCTTCAACTATTATATTATACTGTCTATTGAATATTAAAATTCTTTAATAATTTAAATGGAGAAAAAGATCTGTTTAAGGAAAACAAATTATTTCTCAGCACCATCAGTAGCTAAACTAAGGTATAAGACAAATAACTGTAATGGCACCAATATGCAAAATGGTGTGACTTCTCCAGAATGCTTCACTAGCTGAGGTGGCTTAAAGGAACACTAGTTTTTTCTGCCCTTCTTCCTCTACTTCAGTGTTTTCACTTTAGTCCTTCAAAACTCACATAACCACTCTGCTTTTTTTGTGATCCCCCTTGCCTTGCCCTTAAATTAAAGATTAAGCATTTTTCTTAGTGTGTAGAACCATGGATGTATTTATCATACTTACCTGTGTTCTCATCTTTGGCTAACTTAACTCTTTCCACTCTATCCTGAGACTACCTGGAGAGCAGGAACTGTACCTTTTATCTCTGGATTCTAGTGCAGAAGTAATCAAGTTACAAAATGGCACTCAACACAAGACACAAGTCTGCTGAATGCATTAAGTGGGAGTATATATATATATATATATATATATATATATATATATATATACTAAAATGATGTTATTGATACATCAACAGACTATTAGTTAAAAGCATTTATTTGTATATTTTGTTATTGTTTTATCATGATAATGGATTAATGTGATTCATCTCTCTCTATCTCTATCATCTATCTATCTATCATCTATTTATCTATCATCTGTCTACATATCTACTGTCATCTATATCTATCTACCTATCTATCATCTATTTATCTATCATGTATATACCATCTATTTATCTATCTATCATCTATCTACCTATCTATCTACTGTCTATCATCTATATCTATCTATCATCTATATCTATCATCTATTTCTCTATCATCTATCTACCTATCTATCATCTCTATCTATCTGTGCATCTATCTATGTATGTATATTAATTGACTTTGTTTTTACAACAGTTTTAGGTTCACAGCAAAATTGAACTGAAGGTACAAAGATTTCCTGTATACCCCTGCCCCCATACATACATAGTCTCCTCCATTATCAACATCCCCCACCAAGAGTGGTACATTTGTTACAACTGATAAATCTACATTGATACATCATCATCACTCAAATTCCATCCTTTACATTAGGGTTCACTCTTGCTGGTGTACATTCTGTGTGTTTGGATAAATGCATAATGACATATATCTGCCACTACAGTAACATGCAGAGTAGTTTCACTGACCTAAAAAACACCTCTGTGCTCTGCCTATTCATTCCTTTCTCTACCCAGTTCCTGGCAATCACTGATCTTTTTACTCTTTCCATAGTTTGGTCTTTTTCAGGATGTCATATATTTAGAATCATATAAGTACATAGCCTTTTCATATTGGCTTCTTTCACTTAGTAATATGCACTTAAGTATCCTCCAGGTCTCTTATTGGCTTGAAAGCTCATTTCTTTTTAATACTGAATAATATTCCATTGTCTGGATGTACCACAGTTTATCTATTCACCTACTGAATAACATCACCTCCTAAGAATTCTTAGTTGCTTCCAAGTTTTGGCAATTATGAATAAAACTGCTATAAACATCTGTGTGCAGTTTTTTGAGCAGGCATCCATTTTGAAATCCTTTGGGTAAATACCAAGTAGCATAATTGCTGGATCATATCTAAGAATATGTTTAGTTTTGTAAGAAACTGCCAACTGTTTTCCAAAGTGACTGTATCATCTTTCACGCCTATCAACAATGAATCAGAGTTCCTGATGCTCCATATTCCCAACAGCATGTGGTGTTGTCAATGTTCCTATTTTCGACCATTCTAATAGATGTGTAGTGGTATCTTACTGTTTTAATTTCCATTTATTCTCTATTTTTTTCTTTTTATACACCCTTCACCACTTCTCCCACCCCCTACACCCTGTCTCTGGCAACCACGAATCTGTTCTCTGTATGTATGGGCTTGGTTTTGTTTCTGTTTTTGTTTAATTTTTAGATTCCACATATAAGAGAGATCATATGGTATTTGTCTTTCTCTGACTTATTTCACTTAACATAATACCATCAAGATCCACACATGTTGCTGTAAATAGCAAGATTTCATTCTTTTTGTGTGGGCGAATAATATTCCGTTTTATATGTGTATATATATATATATATATATATATATATATATATATATATATATACCACTTCTTTATCTACTCATCCTTCCATGGACACGTGTAGTTTCATATCTTGGCTATTGTAAATAATGCAGCAACAAACATAGGGGTGCATATATCTTTTCAAGTTAGTGTTTTTATTTTCTTCAGTTAAATTTCCAAAAGTGGAATAGCTGGATCATGTGGTAGTTCTATATGTAACTTTTTAAGAACCTCCATACTCTTTTTTCACAGAGGCTGCAACCAATTTATATTTCTGCCAACAGTGTACTAGGTATTCCCTTTCTCTGCATCCTCACTGACACATTATTTCTTGTCTCTTTGATACCAGCTATTCTCACAGGTGTGAGGTGGTATCTCACTGTGGTTTTGAATTGTATTTCTTGCTGATTAGTGATGTTGAGAATCTTTTCATGTACCTATTGGCCATGTCTTTTTTGGGACAATCTCTATTCAGATCTCCTGCCCACTTTTTAATATATATTTTTTTGCTGTTGAGTTGTATGAGCTCTTTATATATTTTGGATATGAACCCCTTATCCAATAAGTGATATGCAAATATTTTCTCCCACTTGGTAGGTAGCTTTTTTATTTTGTTGATAGTTTTCTTTGCTGTGCAGAAGCTTTTTAGTATAATGTAGTTCCACTTATTTATTTTTGGTTTTATTGTTTGTGCTTTTGGTGTCATATTAAAAAAAAATCATTACCAACACCAATGTCAAGGATCTTCTTTCCTTGGTTTTCCTCTAGGAGTTTTATGTTTTCAGGTTTATGATCAAGTTTTTAGCCCATTTTGAGTTAATTTTTGTCTGTGGTAAAAGACAGTGGTCAAGTTTCATTCTTTTGCATGTGACTGCCTAGTTTTCCCAACATCATTTATTGAAGAGACTGAGTTTTCTTCATTAGCCTCTTTGTCATAAGTGAATTGACCATATAGGTGTGTTTTGGTGGGGAAGGGTTCTGTTTTTTTGATCAATGTGTTCAGTGTCAATGCCACACTGTTTTAATTATTATAGTTTTGTAATATAGCTTGAAACCAGGGAATGTGATGCCTCCAGCTTTGTTCTTCTTTCTTAAGATTGTTTTGGCTATTTTTTTTGTGTGTGTGGTTCCAAACAAATTTTAGGATTTTTTGTTCTATTTCTTTGAAAAATGTGACAGAAGTTTGATAGGAATTGTATTGAATCTATATATTGCTTTAGGTAGTATGAACACTTTAACAGTATTCATTCTTCCAATCCATGAAAACCAAATATCTTTCCATTTAATTATGTCTGCTTCAATTTCTTTCACTAATGTCTTGTAGGTTTTGATACACAGATCTTTCACCACTTTGGTTAAATTTATTTCTAGATATTTTATTATTTTAGATCAATTTTAAATGAATATTTTTATTAATTTATCTTCTTTTACTTTGTTCTTGTAACATATCTCTGTGTATTGATTTTGTATTCTGCAACTCTACTGAATTTATTTATTAGTTATAGCAGTTTTCACTGGAGTCTTAAGGGTTTTCTATATAATATATCATTTCACCTGTAAATAGTGACAGTTTTACTTCTCCCTTTCCAGTTTAGATTCCTTTTGTTTCTATTTGTTGCCTAACTGCTCTGACTAGGACTTCTAATATTATTTTGAATAGAAGTGGCAAGTGGCCATTCTTTTTTTGTTACTGATCTTAGAGGAAAGGCTTTCAGTTTTTCACATTGAGTATAATGTTAGCAGTGGGTTTATCATATATGGCTTATATTAATTTGAGGTACATTTTCTCTATATGCACTTTGTTGAGGGTTTTTATCCCAAATAGATTTTAAATTTTATCAAATGCTTTTTCTGTACCTATCAAGATGATCATATAATTTTTGCTGTTCAATTTGTTAATGTGGTGTATCACATTGACAAAATTGTGGATGTTGAACCAGCCTGATATCCCTGGAATAAATTCCACTTGATCATGGTGTATTATTCTTTTGATGTATTTTTGCATTCTGCTTGGTAATATTTTATTGAGGATTTTTGCATATTTATTTATTAGAGATATTGGCCTGTAATTTTCTTTTCTTTTGGCATCTTTGTCTGGTTTTCATATCAGGATAATTTTGGCAACATAAAATGAGTTCTGAAGGTACCTTCCCTATTTTCTTGGAAGAGTTTGAAAAGGATTGGTATTAATTCTTCCTTGAATGTTTGGTAGAATTTATCAGTGAATCTGTCTGGTCCTGGCCTTTTATTTGTTGGAAGTTTTTGACTACTGATTCAATCTCCTTACTAGTAATCATTCTGTTGATATTTTCTATTTCATCATGATTTAATCTTGGTAGGTTGTATGTTTCTAGGAATTTATCCATTTCTTCTAGCTTGTCCAATTTTTTGGTGTGTAATTGTTCAGAGTAGTCATTTATGATCCTTTTAATTTATGTGGGTACAATTGTAAGATCTCCTTTTTTATTTCTAATTTTATTTATTTGAGACCTCACTCTTTTTTTTTCTTGGTGAGTATAACTAAAGTCTTATTAATTTTGTTTATCTTTTCAAAAACAATCACTTAATTTCATTGATCTTCTCTATTGTCTTTTTAATCTCTTTTTCATTCATTTCTCCTCTAATCTTTGCTATTTCCTTCCTTCTACTAATTTTGGGCTTTGTGCATTCTTTTTTTGTTCCTCGAGGTGTAAAGTTAGGTTATTTATTTGAGACTTTTCTTGTTTGTTGAGGTAGATATTTTGGCTATGAACTTCCCTCTTATAACTGATTTTGCTGCATCCCACAAATTTTGCTATGTTACATTTCCATTTTCATTTGTTTTGATGTAATTTTTAATTTCTCTTTTGATTTCTTCTTTGACCCATTGGTTGTTTCATAGCATGTGGTTTAATCTCCAGTATTTGTGAATTTTCCAGTTTACTTCATGTAATTAATTTCTAGTTTTATACCATTGTGGTCAAAAAAGATGCTTGATATGATTTCTGTCCTCTTAAATTCATTGTGACTTGTTTTGTGGCCTAACATGGTCTAGCCTCAAAAATGTTGCGTGTGCATTTGAGGACAGGAATGTGTATTCTTTTGCTTGTATTATTCTGTATATACCTCTTAAGTTCATTTGATCTAATTGATATTTAAGGCCAATGTGTCCTTTTTGATTTTTCTGTCTAGATGCTCTATCCATTGATGTAGATGGGGTATTAAAATCCCCTACTAATACTGTATTTCTGTCTATTTCTCCCTTTACATTTGTTAGCATTTGCTTTATATAATTAAGTGGTCCTATGTTGGGTGCATAAATAATTACAATGTTACATCCTCTCCTTGGATTGGCCTATTTTTATTTATGTAAAACCCATCTTTGTCTCATATTACAGTCTTTGTCTTAAAGTCTATTTTGTCAGATGTAAGTATAGCTACTCCAGCTTTCTTTTGCTTTTCATTCGCATGGAATATGCTTTTTCCATTTTTTCACTTGTAGCTGGCATGTATCCCTACATCTAAAGTGAATCTTTTGTAGGCAGAAGATAGATGTCTTTTTTTTTTTTAATCCATTCAGCTACTCTGTGTCTTTTGATTGGAGACTTAGCTCATTTACATTTAAATTATGATAGGTATGTACTTGTTCCATTTTGTTAATTGTTTTTTGGCTGTTTTGTAGTTCTTCAATTAGAATCCTTTATCTTTCATATATTTACTATAGGTTTTTGCTTTTTGATTTCAGTGAGGTTTATATATAACAACTTATATCTATAAGAGTGTATTTTAAGTTGATAACTTAAGCGATCATATTCTAAAGTTTAACACTACTACTCTTCCCCCTTCACATTTTATTTTTGATGTCACACTTCACTTGTGTGTCCCTTAACTAAATATTGCAATCACAGTTATTTTTACTAACTTTTGTCTTTTAACATTCATACTAGCTTTATAACTGATTAATCCAATACTTTTACTATATATTTACCTTTCCAGTGAGATGTATTCTCTCATGTTTTCTTGTTTCTAATTAGCACCCTTTCTTTTCAGCTTAAAGAAATCCCTTTAACATTTCTTTATAAGGCTAGTTTAGTGGTGATGAACTCTTTTAGCTTTTCTTTGTCTGGAAACCTCTTTAAACTCTTCTTCAATTCTAAATGATAACTTTGACAGGTAGAATATTCTTGGTTTGAATTTTTTGCTTTCAGCACTTTGACCATATTGTGCCACTCCTTTCAGGCCTGCAAATTTCCTGCTGGAAAATCTGCTGATAGTCATATGCTGATAGTTCCCTTGTCCATAACAACTTGTTTTTCTCTTGTTGCTCCTTGTCTTTAAATTTTGACATTTTAATTACAATGTATCTTAGTGTGAGTTGCTTTGTGTTCATCTTATTTGCTACTCTCTGGGCTTTCTGTATCTGGGTGTCTGTTTCTTTCCCCAGGTTAAAGACATTTTCAGCCATTACTTCAAACGGTATTTCTTCCCCCTTTTCTCTCTCTTCTCCTTCTGCAATCCCTATAAATAAATGTTACTTCATTTGATGTTGTCTTATGTGCCCCTTAAGCTTTCTTTCACTTTTTTTTCATTCATTTTTCTTTTTGCTGCTCTGATAGGGTGAGTTCCACTGCCTTGCCTTTGAATTGATGAATCCTTTCCTTGCTTCACCTAGTACATTTTTGAACCCCTCTCATGTATTTTTTTCAGTTCAGTTATTAAATTCTTCAGCTCTGTGATGTTTATTTGGTACTTTCTTATATTTTCTATCTTTTTGTTAAAGTTCTCACTGTGTTCATTGCAGCTTGATGAGCATGATTATGACCATTACTTTGGACTCTTTATCAGGTAAATTACATCTCTCCATTTCATTAAGGTTTTTCTCTAAGGTTTTACTTTGTTCTTTCATTTGTAATGTATTCCTCTGTTTGTTTGTTTTTTTTATTTTATTTTGCTTGACTCTCTGTGTTGATTTATCTATACAGTAGATAAAACAACCACCTCTCCCAGTCTTGAAGGAGTGGCCTCGTGTAAGAGATAAAACTTGTAGTCCAACCCTGCCCCAACTCTCTGGTATCTCTCAAACATTTTTGCTTTCCAAGCAACCTATTATACTTTTGGCAGATTCCCAATAATTGAGGATGTGCCAAGACTAGTCAGTGTCACTCATGGGAGTATCTCAGCACCTAAATTCAAACTGTTTGGAAGCCAGACCCTCAGGCAGTAGCTTTTAAAAGTATGCAAATATCATATATTAATGCATATATGTGGAATCTAGAAAAATGGTACAGATGAACCTGTTTGCAAGGCAGAAATAGAGACACAGATGCAGAGAACAGATGTATGGACACCAAGGGGGGAAAGTCAGGGGTGGGGAGTGATGATGGTGGGATGAATTGGGAGATTGGGATTGACATATATACACCAGTATGTATAAAATAGATAACTAATAAGAACCTGTTGTATAAAAATAAATAAATAAAATAAAATTCAAGAAATTGTATGCAAATATATACTGATCCTTGGGACTACAGGCATACCACCACCCCTCCAGGTAATCTGGTAGTGTTCCCTGTGTGGTAATCATAAAAATGAAAGCTCCAAACAAGTGTATAAGCTCTTGTATGGGAGATACTGGCAAGCTGGAACAAGACAGAGGGATGGAGTCCCAAGATGGTGTCTACAGCCTACCTTTTTGAGAACAGCTTCATAGTCCACTCAATGTGTATCAAACCTGAAGCCTATCCCTTAGTCTGTAGCTCCAGAATAAGGCAAGAGGCTTCCTTTACAGGAAGACTAGGAGTGTACCTCAATCTTCTGTCTGGACAGTGACCTGTTGGTGGCAGCCTACCAAGAATGGTCTCCCTGATTGCTGCTGTGCTATGGGACCCAGGAATGTAAGCCTTCCACACCACAAGAGTCAGGTAATCAATGGTATCATCTGGGTGGCAGCTTCAAAAACTGCAACACCAGTTATAAAAACCAAGGCACCAGCCACCTGTAATGCTCCCCTCCAGAAGGCACTCATGTTCTGGAGCACAGGAGAAGAAGAATGCCCCAGATGTCTCTGGAAAGAATTACAGTCAGCCTTTAGATGCATGTTTAATTAGAAGCCTGCCTCTCAGGCTGCAATCATGATGATTAGCTAATAGGTCTCCTTCACAGAAAGTCCTAGCTCCTGGGTCTTATGCCTCTTGCTGTGCCCTGGGGAAATTTGCATTTCTATGATGACATATGTTGTAGAGCATCTTTTCATAGGCTTATTTGCCATCTGTGTATTCTCTTTGGTGAGGTATCTGTTAAGGTATCTTTGGCCCTTTTTTTTTTTAAGCTCGTGTTGTTTGTTTCCTTACTGTTGAGTTTTAAAAGTTCTCTATATATTTTAGATAATAGTCCTTTACTGGATATGTCATTTGCAAGTATATACTCCCAACGTGTGGCTTGTCTTTTCATTTTCTTGGCAGTATCATAAGCAGAACAGGAATGTTTGGTTTTAATGAAGTCCAGCTTATCAATTCTTTCTTTTAAGGCCATGCCTATAGTGTTGTATCTAAAAAGTCATCTCCATACCAAAGGTCACCTAGATTTTTCTCCTATGTTTTCTTCTAGGAGTTTTATAGTTTTGCATTTTACATTTAGGTTTGTGATCCAATCTGAGTTAATTTTCATGAAAGGTAAGGTTGTGTCTTGATTGATTTTTTGCCATGTGGTTGTCTAGTTGTTCCAGCATCATTTGTTGAAATATTATCTTTTTCCCATTGGACTGTCTTTGCTGCTTTCTCAAAGATCAGCTGACTATATTTATGTAGGTTTATTTTTGGGGCCTCTATTCTGTTCTATTGATCTTATTCCTATATATATATATATATTTTTTTTTTTTTTCTTGTCACCACTATGACTAATGACACCTGCTTATTGGGATGGGGTCAAAAATGTAGCTTCATACACAGAACACATCAAAATATTCTGTGTCATTGTCTTTATTGCACCCCCAATATTACTCAAGTTAAAAAAATGAAAGGGGGCTTCCTTGGTGGCGCAGTGGTTGAGAGTCCGCCTGCCGATGCAGGGGACATGGGCTCATGCCCTGGTCCGGGAAGATCCCACATGCCGCAGAGCGGCTGGACCCGTGAGCCACGGCTGCTGAGCCTGCGCGTCCGGAGCCTGTGCTCTGCAAAGGGAGAGGCCACAACAGTGAGAGGCCCACACACACACAAAAAAAAAAAAAAAAGAAAAGGAATTTATCTCTAATAAAATATCATGGAAAAGCAGACATATTATGAAAAAATTCATATAAAAACTATAAAATAGTTATATTTATCTTAAAATTAGTATTTACCTGATTTTAAGGTATAATACAACAAATAGAAGAATAGAATAGAATAGAAGCAAAAATCCTTCATTTTTATGTATGCAAATTAGCAGACTTGACAGTGAGGTTAGATGAATTTAGAAAAACACAGATCTAGTTATTTTATATGGTACCATCTGAAGTGGACAGATGTGAAGTTATTCTCCGAGCATATGTTGAAGCTTAAGCCTTTTTATGCTTTACTTTCATGCTTTCCTTGATGCATAGTTTACAAAGCAAGCAATCTGGCAAACTGTAACTGTATTGAGTTCTCAAGTAAGATAAAATCTATACTGAATAAAAGTACATCACAAAGCCCAGAACTACATGATGGTTTATTTATGTTGAAGTTTGGATTATGTTTTCCATATGGATAATACATCTATGTCTTCTTAAAGGGTTCCTTTGTTTAAAGAGTGCTCATCAATGATTTTTGTTTACATATCTTTGTTCACTATACCTTTAGAATGTTAGAAGGGTTACATATAACATTTTAGCCACCTTTTTATTTAGGAAATGGTCAAACCTATCAGATCTATCAAGCCTATCAAAAAGTTGAAAAGCTATACTCATATACCCTTCATCAGATTTATTGTTAAAATTCTTTCACATAGGTTATCACTCTACAGCTCTCCTATACACATGTGCTGTGTGCCCTCACCCTCAGTGCGCACGCACACACACACACACACACACACACACACACACACACACACACTTGTAATTCCCCGAAACATTTGATAGTGTATCGAGGACATCAATACACTTCACCCCAAAATAATTATGAATTTCATAAGAATAAAGGCATTCTGTAACAAATTTAATACCATGTCATGACCTAGAAAATTAGCAATAATTCCATAACATCATTCTAGTTTATATTCATATTTCCTTAATTGCCCTAAATATCTTTTACTGTGTTATTATTTTAATCTAGGATCCAGTCAAGTCCACAGATTGCATTTGTTGTGTTTGTTTGCAAACATTTAACCTAGAGCTACTTTATATCTTCCAAAATTTCTTTCTTTCTTTTTTTTCTTTTCATGACATTAACTTTGTTGAAGCAACCAGGACAATTCTCCATAGAAAAACTCATAATATGACTTTGTTTAATTGCTTTCTCATAGTGTTGTCCAACTTATTTATGTACCCTTTATGTTGCCAGTAAATGGAAATTTAGGTCTAAAAGTTAAACATTTGTGGCAAGTATAGGTGTTGCCTTGTCTCAATAAGATACCACAATATGTCACATTGTCTGTTCTTTGTTACAGTAAGTTTGATAACTGCTTAGAATGTGATTACCAGATGCCACCATTATAAAAGTACATATTTTCCCTTTGGAGTTAACCTGCCACACATTTTTATTTTGATAATCAAAAATGTTTTTCATAAGTTTAATTAGTTGCAAAGAATACATGACCTAACTCTTTAGACATTGTTGAAATCTTTCAAAATATTTAATTTGTTTGTTTGTTTGTTTAAACTTGACTGACCATTGAGTGCCAAGATTAGGCATTATTTCTAAGTGTTGTGAGGGTGTTTCTGGATGGGATTAGCATTTGAACTGTTAGATGAAGAAAAGTAAATTTATCTCGCCATCCTGGGTAAGCATTATCCAATCAGATGAAGAGCTGAATAGAACAAATGACTGAAGTTGCCTCTTTTCTCTGCCTCACAGCTGAATTGGGACATATCATCTCAGACAGGGATTTACACCATTGGCTGTTCCAGTTCTCTTATAAGGATAGAGTTTAGGAAGGGGTGCTTATAAAAGTTGAGGATATGCAAGTTGATTTCCTTAACCATAGTCTAACCCTTTTAGTTCTGAAAGAGTCTTTGTGTGCCCCTAAAAGTATGTATATTACAGTGTGAAAACCTCTAGTCTAAAGGACAATCACAGGGATAATATTATAGTAGGTAATAGTTTATAAGTTCCTAATATTGGCCAGACCCTTACAATATTTTATTTATAAACCTCACGACAGTCCCATGAAGAAAGCTACATATTCTAATGTAGCATTTGATATTTGCATACACCTGAATTTCATGTGACCCTGCAGGAAACTAACCAGGCCAGGTGGCACCAAAGTTTCCATATCTCCACTATTTAAGCTCACATAAATCATAGTCAAGATCTTTTGACTATTTTCCTAAACAATGCCCAGAATATTATACAATGGTAAACAAGGATGTTTTCATTGATATTTTAAATATAATCTATGAGTATGATGTGCTAATGAGGATATAGACCACTATTTACTTATTCAAAGCATGTATCATGACTCTAAGTGGTTACCTTCTTTAGTTTATTGTGAGGTGGAATTATTTTATGCATCAATATATATGCTCAAGTTGATATATCATTTATTTCTTATCTTTAAGAATTCTAGTACATGCTGTGTAGTGGACTTTAGTCTTCTTTTGTTTCTTATTTTTTAATGATCTTACTACTGAACAGAACATCTGGAAAAGAACATGCATGGGATATTTAAGTAGTAGGCTCTGGAGTAAATGATTATGTATCTTGAGAAAGTTACCCACACTATATCTGAACAGCCAACTCCTGTATATGTATAAGTTAAGAAAACATAGACTGGAAAGATGCCATTGAATTCAGATCAACAACCCCATTATAAACATGTGAACTTCCCAAACCATTTTAAAGACTTTTTTTAATCAAAAGTATTTTAGAGTGCTTAAATGCCTTACATATGTAAACTGTCTCTGATCGTCTTCATGCTACCTACAGACTGCCAGGTATATTAAAATAACAGAGACAGAACATTCTCAGCAGAAGCTCTAAAGCTAATAAAGCATCAGTCTCAAAAGCACTGACTCAGGTAAAACATTTTGGAAGTTCAGCAAAGAGAGAAAGTCAGCGAAGTCTCCTCACATTGACCTTCCTCTTGAAGTCATCCAAAAAGGACCTGCTCACTGCAGGAACATCCTGAAGTTAGAGGAAAAAGGATATCCTTTTGGCTGTTATTTTTATGTTAAAAGAACTCCTCTGTTAAAGCACAACAGGATCAGAAATAAATAAACAATCTAGATAAATGAATATTTGATAGTTACAAAAAGAATTTACACATAATTTAAGATAGCCACAAATCATTATTGTTTGAACATGTTATGAGATACATGTATAACTGAAACTAAAACAAGAACAACAAAAAACCTCCTTGGATGATGTAAAGTTGACAGAATTGTATAGATTGTTTCTAGACATGACTATTTGAACAATAAAATTGTACTACATATAGCTAAGTTTTAAAAGGTAGGGCATTTTTTTTCAGAAATTCAGTTTTAGGGATCCAGAAATACAGAGTTTACAATGTTCTAATTTATATAATATGTACTATAGTTATTCATGTATATTACATGTAAAGGAACATTAAATTGAGAGTTAGTGTATTTGGATTCTTATCCTACTATTGCTGATTGTTGACTATCATATTGAATAAGTCACTTAGCCAGGTTGAGTGCCTTTTTTTCCATGGGTAAAAATAATACAACACATATATATAAGGCACCTAATACAGCCCAAGAATTGTGCAGTTGATAGAAATTTAAAGATGATTTTAAAAGAGTTGCTATCATTTAAGAACTTAGAGTGTGTGTGTGTGTGTGTGTGTGTGTGTGAGAGAGAGAGAGAGAGAGAGAGAGAGAGAGAGAGAGAGAGAGACAGAGAGAGACAGAGAGAGAGAAAGAGAGAGAGCACAAATGATGAGAATGAAACACCATTTGAGTTGTGCATTGAGGGATTAGTTATTAAAAAGAAGGAAGTAAACTACAAATTTAAAAAGAAAACATAAAGATATGGGAGAATTAGAATGTGGCGTTGTTGGAAAATCATGTACTTGGACTAGATTTGTCAATATTGTGAAATGTGTTATCCCCTTCAATTTTATGCTTAAAAGAGATCTAAATAACAATCATTATTGAGTTCATGCTGTTGGTTGTGCATGTATCAAGTACCTCATAATGTGAATAAAACTGGTAGCTTAGAGTGATTGTAATGAAAGAATATTCTCAAATACAAGAGTGAATATGAAAGATTAAATGGAGAAAGAGAACCACGTGGCATAGGATGCTTGTTTACATTTAAAAAGACTACTGTAGCATTTTGACTATTTATAAAAATATAATGTTTTTAAAAGGTAAAATAAAAAACAAAATTACTTCTCTTTTACAAACATTATATGACTGAAATCCGATCTGGAAAAACAGAGACAAAGTAAGAAGGCACAGAGATACAGGGACTGCTTCAGTGGAAAAAAAAAAAAAGCCTAAGGAGAATGATGGAGCATAAATCCCTCTTAGAATCAGTTCAAAGTAAATGTTGCTCTTTTCTTTTCCTCCATGGCTCCCAACAAAGCCCACATTTCTTCAGGATAGAACTTTGCAGTTACAAAACCAAGGCAAGATATGAATACAAATATAAGTTCTCTACTGTAGCAGTAGCAGTCTGAAGTGATTGCATTTCATAGAGCAGGAAGGGGGGAAACTATACTAAAAAGCAATATTGCAATTCTACCATGACAGTTACTACCCTCTCAAAGGCCCCTTAATGTTACCTAAGAGGGAACATTTTCAAAGTGCACAACATAAAAAGTTTTTTATGTTGTTAAATAGCTTTATCACTGCAACAGCTGATTAAAGATAAAGTATTTGGGATTGGTTTTGGAGTCAGGTGGCAGACAGTGAGGAATCTTTTTATAGAGATTGGAATAGTGACCTGTTATAATATTGGTGAAACAATTGGTAAACCTACTGACCAAGAATATTTGAGAGGCAGAACATATACTTAATGAATTTATGTCTCTGGCCAAAGAAATTCCTAGAAGAAAGTTACTAGAAGGACTTGTGTTTTATTAACTGCATTGGATAAGGTACTACAAAGAGTAGGTGAGGTCAGAAAAACAAATTATCCCAGTGAAATTTGTGAAAAGGGAAGGAAAGAATACAGGATTTGGACTGATATGAAAGGAAACTATTGCCCATCTTACCAGTCAAAGGTAAAATTCAGATATACTTTGAGTCATAAACCATCATAAGATATTTGTTAAGAATCCTGATTGGATTAATCGGTCCAGCAAATCCTTTCAGTTGGACCAAATAATTCAATAAAAAGGGACAAGGATGAGGTCCATGGAAGATTGATAACCTCAAAGTACTTGTGACTGAGCTTATAAATAGAAATACAGTTCTTGAAAAAAAAATGGTATGATTATGAGCACATGGAACTGACTGGATTGGATTATTTACTTTTCTTTTTTTCCCTTTTGGAAGGAAATCTGAATTAAAGGAGACAATGACAATTCAAAATGTAAAATGTTTCTTAACATTTTATGGGAAGGAAGCAGTCTGAGCACTCTATTCAGGTGAAAAGAAATGCATATTTCTCAGTTCTATAATTAAAGATGATGCTGAAAATTTGGCCTCTGTGCACTGGTGCTGAATCAAATCTGAGACAGAGTTTTAGGTAAAGTAGAAAAGAATAGCTTTATAGTTTTGCCAGGCAAAGGGGGACACAGCAGGCTAGTGCCTCAAGAACTGTGTGTCCCAACTCTGGGGATTTGGTGAGGAGTTTTACAACAATGGTTCAAGGGCAGGATTGCTGATAAGGATCAGGGTGTGCACTCCTTTACTGTGGCCTCAGGTGGTCTCCTGATGAGTTTCTGTGGTTCCTTTAATGTGGCCTCAGGTAGTCTCTGCATCCCCTCCCTTTCCTGATTAGAAACTATTCAAATCTGCCCTTTGGAACTCAGGGAAGGTCATGGAGGGTGTTGTCTATTCCCTACAAACAAGAAACTGCGGACACAGAAAGGCTTCTGTGCCCAGCAGCCCCACAGGGTCCCACCTGGTTTCAAGAATCATAGTTGAAGGAACAACTTCCTGGGAGCAATAATGGGCCTAATCAAGGAACTCTGCCATCTTGGGTGGGGGTCCTTGCAATATTTGATGAACAGTATTTTAGGATTGCCATGATAAACAATGGTGTGGATCACCCATTCCTGCCCTTTTTTGAATGGGAGTGTTTACTGCCATTATTTTGTCTTTCTGTCACTATTATATGTTTTATGTTTGAATGTGTGTAAGAGAAGAGGGCTGCTGATGGCTCAAATCTGGACTGATCTGGATACTATCATGAGATCTTGTGTTTTGATCCTGACATCATGTTGGGATGAGAATTTCAGGGTGTCTTCCTTGGGGAGGGCTGAATATATGTTGTGTGCAGAAGAAAGGGATATAAATAGTGACTTTCTGTAACCAAAAAATCAGACCATAGTGAAATATATTATTAATCAGCAAATGTTGACTCTCTACTTTATACCCCAATTTGATGGAATAAAGCCCAGTACTTGAAATTTTAGATGTTGGGTTTATCCAGTAAATTTATTTTGCTTATAGAATGAAAGCACAAGTGACAGTGTTGAAATTCTATGCAAAGAGCTTTAAGAAGCATTATAAATATGATCCAGCTCCCCTAAGCTGTTGCCCTCCAACCAGGAGTACATTGCAAGTCAGGTAGAATGTGCTCTTTAAGCTTGGAATCCAGAACCTGAAGACACATGGAGTTGACCTGAACCTAACCTACATCCCGGACAGAACCAGTTTTACCAGGCGCCTGCGTCTCTGGATGAGAAAAAAAAAAAGTATGAAAAGAATTGGTATTTGGGGGTTGTCTGTTACTCAAAATTAGTTGCAGAAGTTAATTCATATATAACCAAAGTGCCTAGAAAAAAATACTTTTTTCTCTTTCCCTTAGGCATGGTCTAAGACACTGTTAAACAATAAATGACACCGAACATACTGGTTCCTGAATATCAGCTACAGAAAGGTTGTAGTCCTCTGTACTTTTTGCAAATTGATGGTGGATGATCAATCAGGATCCTGAGCTAGATATGAACTGGCTGCTCTGAATAGCAGATACCTAACCACCACCCACATCCTCCCAGAGAGGAAAGAATACAAGACTATTTACTTAGAAGCTATATATTCTTCAGTTTTTCTAGAGTGTTAGTACACTATAGTACAGGAAAGGTATGACCCTAGGCAATGAAAAAAATAAAAATAAATAAATATGAATGTTCTCCTGTACCATCTAGAATGTGTTAGTGAAACACAAATAAATATGAATGACAACAATAAGATGGAAAATGTTAAGTGAATCTAGAAGAGTCAAAAGTATCACAGAATTTCAAAGGACAGAAAGATATGGGGTAGAGAGGAAGAGGACAAGATTTAGAATATGAAAGACCAGGCTAGAATCCTGATTATACCACTAACATATAATATACACTTTGGGAAAATCAATTTAACCCATGTGAAATTCAATATCACAGTCTATAAAGTGTAGCTATGTATGCTTACCTAAAGGTTTATTGTAAACATTTGTCAATGAATCACATGTCTAGTGCTAAGCATAGGATGTAGCATACTAATAGATGCTATGATTATGGAGTGGCAGAGTGGGGCAAGAAGGTAAGAAAGGGATGGATGGGAGAAAGTAGTAATTACCATAATGACTTGCAAAATATACAAGATTTCTAAAGTGTGAAACCATGAGTAGGATAAGTGATCACTTCACTACCAAAGGAAAAAAGATTGAATCCAATGTGCTTAAGTATTAACTAATAGAATCTGATAACATTTTATTATATCTTATTTCAGTAAAAAATGGTAGAAAATACAACGACAGAGGAAGTTAAAGAAATAAGTATAGTGGGCTCCAATTTCATAGAAATGAAACAAGTATAATGCCATGCAAAATTGTATGTTTCTGGGTCAAATAACTTATATAACATTGCCCTGTGAAATTTCAATACCTTGTTCTTATATATAGCTTTAATTTTAAAAAATCTTAAAGCTCCATGACCATTAAATAGTTGAGTGTGTTTTTCATTTTAAAAACATAGTTTTCAAAAATTCTCCAAAAATTAAATGAATTTAAAAATAGTTCTTAAATATTGTTTATATGCATTTGAATATGCATCAAATATGCATATAAAAATAATCTATGTTGAGGTGAATTCCACTAAAAAAACACTGAGTAAAATGTATCATTTTTCAAATATAATTTAAATTTTAGATTTTTTTTTCAGATAACTAGTATTTCTTTTTTATGATCATTAAATGCCATGAGAACCTTTAATTTCCTTAATTATCTTTTGTAGCTTTTAGTTTTTGAGCATAGATACTACCTCTGGAGTTCAGTGAAGTTGCTTTCTATTAGTACTTCTCAATCTGAATCTACAAATGTAATTTTGTATCCTGATACGTATTAAAATTCATACTTCACTATATTTTAATTATCTTCATTTTCCTCAAATATTTTCCGTTTGAACTAATTGTTTACATATTTTTTTGTGTTCCTTGAGTCACTCTGCTTTCCACTGACCTGTGTTGGAAGAAAAAGTTTTACTCACTTTAAGTAAGTGATGAGGGAAAAGCCACTCTTAAACCCCATATAGGGGCTGCCCTTAAACCACTAATGAATGTTGCTTAATTAAAACCCAACCATTAAGTCCTAATACAGACTAAATATCAAATGCTCAGGTATACTTTTATAGGGGAGGAAAATAATTTTTTCTCTACCCTTCTAGGTTTTGTGGCTGAAAGCCCCCTAAAATAAAAGACTGATTAACGGGAGAAAAACAGAAGTTTAATATCATATATATTTCCTGTACTCATGAGAGAGACCCAGGAAAGTTGAGTAACTCCCTGAAATGGCCCAAGCTCTCACCTTAAATACCATCTCCAGTTAAAGACAAAAGATAATGGGGGAGGAGGGGAAGTTATGGGAGGTTATCAGGCAAAGCACAAAAAAGGGGATGGTTGTTATGCAGATATAAGACTGCTGCCTTTTCCTTTGATAAGAGTTTCTAGAGATTTAATCATTCTCATCTTCCTGATACAGCAAGGGAGACGTGCTTAGAAATGAAGATTTCCATTATAAATGTAAATTTCTTTTACAAAAGAATAACTTCTACTTGATTTTCAGAGCTTTTCTTATGTTTACTGTCTTTTAAATTTTAATCATCCTAAAATAATCTTTATGACACAGAGAAATGTTTTGGGGATGAAATTCTGCTCTCATTCATTTTCTCCTTACTCAGATACATCCTAGGGCATTTTTGAGAACCATAGCACTTCCTTAAAAGACAGGCAAAAAATAACAGTGCTTTAGTTATTTAAGAATTAAGAATCACCTCAAGTGCTCCAATAACATATGCAACTTGTTTTAGAAAACTTTCTAGAACTTATGTATTGTTAATTTTTAAATCATGCATAATTTTACTGTTCTGTCAGTAATGAATATACATGTTCTGTCATGAATATACATGGATTCTAAATGAGTTATTGTTGCTATCTTATTGAACATTTAAACAAATGCTTTATTACAAAATCTTTCACACATAAGAAGCTAAAGAATGTTGAATAGAGAAAGCAAGCTACTACTGACTTTGAGTTTAAAAAGAAAAAAATCTCTGTTCTCTGTGCTAAAACGGATTCTTCAGATCAGGAGAGTCAGAAAAAAATGAATGGTATGAACCTAGGATCTCCATCTGTCTGTTAAACAGGGACTTGGCAGATACTATGATATGGGTTTGCCTTAAGTTTGTGGAAGAGTTGTCATGGAAACTGCATTTCTATGCATCTCTGCTTGTATGAGATCAGGAGCAGGACAGAAAAAAGTTCCCTTGTCAGAAACAGGAACATATGAGAGTAAAATTTTGCAGTCGTCTTTACCAGAAAAATAATGTATAGGTATATTTCCTTAAAATAGCATAGTAACTAAGTAAAATAACATTTGTTGGTGATATTAATTTGAGTTAAGATTATACATTATACAAAGAAAAAAATCACTTTATCAATAAGTCATTAAAGAGAATCAGTCTTGGTAAATATTAAGAGAATAGTCCTTTGTTTACAAGCACGTCTGTTTATGAAGATTTGGAGACTGAGGCCTAGCCATTGTTTCCCTCTAAATCAAATGAGAGATTTATAAAATTAGGAAAAGGAGGTTGGTACAGTTTCGGGAATCTAGAAAGCAGGAGCTCATGAGCAACCTGAGTTTAGTGAAGGAAGGGCAAAAACTCTGATGTTAAATCATCATTTTAGGGGAATCAAGTGAGGTGATAAGAACTTTATCAAGTCTGGTATGGAATTAAATGATGGATAATGCTAAAGGAATAAATGTGTCTAATACATTAACTAGGACCATTTATAGTCTGTAGATTAGAGCACAGAGAAAAAATATGTCAAAAAGAAAGATTCATGAAATAGTTAATTTTATAATGTTACTGCTTTAGCAATTATGCAATAAAATATCATTTAATAATGCTTCAAAGCATAAATGTTTCAACAATGAATATCAATGTATTGAATAATTCCAGTGATTACAAAGGTTCTTACATTCGGAAATACTAGTCATGTTTCTAAAATAGTTATAGTTGCCATTTATTTTGTTTTATAATTTTTACTTTATCTGGGAATAATGTACTGAACTGACTGTGAATATACAAGCTGTATCTAGGTGGATATAGGAAATTTGTAAAAAGGGCTTTATTTTTATCATCTTTATTGAAAGATAGTATCACTGGATATACCCCTAGATGTATTTATTTTTCTATCCAACAAGCACTTTGAAGATGTAACTCCACAGTGTTTTGGATTTTACTGTTGTTTTTGAGAATTCAGTATCACTGTTGCAATTCTGTTGTATAAATTTGGATTTTCTCTGTCTCTGGTGTTCTGCCGTATAACTATGCTTTGTTTGGGTTTCTTTTTATGTATATTATTTGTAATTTAGTGTCTAAAAGCTAAGAATGTGTCTTTTATTATTTCTAAATAATTCTTTACATGTAAATCTTTGTATCATCCCCTTATTCTCTCTGATATGTCAATTCAATATAAAGTTAGAACTTATCCCTCCTTTCTCATTATCTTAACTTTTCTTTAGTGTTTCTTTAATATCGTCTGTCTTCCCGTGCTATGATCCATGTAATAAATTTATAACTATTTCCAGTTCATGAGTTTTCTCTTCATTACTAAATGCTATTTAATGCAGTAATTGGGTTTTCTAAATTCATTTACTATTTTCTTCACTTCTTATAATTCTATTTTGTTTTTTGTCAATATGTTTGATCTTTTTTGATGGACTCATTCATTGTATTAACAATCCCATTTTATTTCTTTAGATATTTTGAACATACATTTTATATATTTAATGTGATCATTCTAAGAACTGTCATGTGAGTTTAATTTCACTGTACCTCCATTTTATTACAGAAAATTTCCTGTGTTACCTATTTATAGTCACACCTGCCTCTCTCCCCCTCCCCTCCATAACTAACCCATGACAAACACTAATGTGTTTTCCATCTTTATAATTATGCTATTTTTGAGGATGTTAGATAAATTTAATCATGCAGTGACTTTTTTTTTTCATTTTTATGCCCTTGAGAGCCATCCAAATTGTGCATATGTCAATAGTTTCTTCTTTTTTACTGAATAGTAGTCCATGGTGTGGATGTTCCACACTTTGCGTAACCATTAATCTGTTGAAAGGTATTTGGATTCTTCTCAGTTTTGAGCTATTACAAACAACCCAGCTATGAAAAATCTTGTATAGATTTTTGTGTGGCAATGCATATTCATTTGTCTTCAATAAATGCCCAAGAGTAAAATTTTTGTGTTATACTGGATTTTGTTGTTTCTGTTTGTTTTGTTTTTTAGTGAAACTTCCAAATTAATTTCTGTAGTCGTTGTACGATTTTACATTCCCAACTGTAGTGTAGGAGAGATCAAGTTTCTCTACATCCTTGCTAGTTTATTTAATACTATCTTTTTTTGTTAATGTGGGTTGTTTTAATAATGTGTAGTGATATCTCATTATGGTCTTAATTTCTATTTCTCTAATGGATAGTGAGGTTGAACATATTTTCATGTGATTGCCATTAGTATATTATGTTAAATATTACTTCATTTCTTTGCATGTTTTCTAATTGGATTGTTTGAGTATTTTTATGATTGAGTTTTGAAGTTATTTAAATATTCTAGATATGAATCTTTTGACAGATATGTTGTTAATAAAGATTTTATCCCATATTTAGTTTGTTTTATTTTTCATCTTTTTAATAACAGCTATCTATAAGTGAAAGTTTTTAGTTGTCATTTTATTTATTTTTTATGTTTTTCTCTCTGATTTTTTGTTTTGTTTTGTTTTTTACTGCTTTTGTTTGGGTTTCTTAAATAATTTAAATTTTTTTATTTTTATTTTTAATTAGTGTTTTTATAGTATCTCTTTGTATACTTTTTTTTAGCGGTTGCCCAAATGTTCCATTATATATACATAACTTAAATTCTATATGTGGCAACATTTTATCAGTTGGATTAAAGTGTCAAAACATCACTTCATATTCCTTTACCCTCCTGCATTTACTACACACATTGGACAGTGTTATAATTTTTGCCTTAACCATCAACCATAATTAGAAAACTCAAGAGTCAAAAGAATGCCTGTTGTATTTACCAATAATTTTACTCTTTTTGCTCTCTTTTTTTCTTCCTCATATTCAAAGTTTCTTCTTTTATCATTTCTCACATGTTTAAAGAACCCCCTTTAGTTTTATTTTAGAGTGTCTAATTCATTTGACTTCTCTGGGTCTGCTGGTGACTAATTCACTTTCCTTTATCTGAGAATGCCTTGGTTTTCTCTTTATTTTGGAAGAATATTTTCACTCAATATAGAATCCTTGGTTGACAGTTCTTTTCTTTCAGCACTTAAAAAATACTGCACCACTTCCTTCTGACCTCCATGATTTTTGATGAGCAATTCACAGTCATTCAAATTATTTTTCCCTTATAGGAAATGCTTTGTTTTTCTCAGTTTCCAAAATTTTTTATTTGTCTTTAGTTTTCAAAATTTCATTATGATGTGATATGGATTTGGGGGGGGGGTTATTCTGTTTTAGGTTCATTCATCTCCAGTCTGTGAGTTTACATTTGGTATTGTCATTTTTTGTTTTGTTTTGTCTGTCAGATTTAGGGAGTTTTCAGCCATTATTTCTGTGAATACATTTAAGTCTCACCCTCTTTTCCTTTCTTTATGGAACTATAATGACACAAATAATTGATATTTTGTTGTAGTTCACATGTCCCTGAAGCTATGTTCTTTTCTTTTCTTTTTTTTCAGTCTTTTTTCTCATTGTTTAGTTTGAGGAATTTCTATGAATCTATCATCAAGTTAAAAAATTCTTTCTTCTGACTTCCTCTTCATTCTGTTATGGAAGTCATCAATTGAGTTTTATTTTAATCATTATATTTCTTTAGTTCTGTAATTTCAACCTGGTTCTTCATTATATCTTCTGTGAATTTGCTGAAGCTTTCTATTTTTTACTTGTATCCAGCATGATTATAATGCTCCTTGAAATATTTTTTATGTTGGCTGCTTTAAAATCCTTGGGAAATAACTTAACCCCTGAGTCATCTCAGTGTTGGCCTTTGTTGTTGCCTTTTTACATTCTATTTGGATCCTCCTGATTGGAGTATAATTACAGATTGTCAATTGTAACTGGACATTTTGGATTTTCTATTATAGTACTACGGGTCTTATTTAAATCTTGTGCTTTAGCATGTCTTTTCTGGCACTGCTCTGATAGTGAAGTGGGGCACAGCCTCATTATTTATGTGTTGATATTTAAGTCTAAGTTCTCTACTTAGCTTCTGTGGGTTGGGGCTACAAAATGCTCTCAGTTACTACTGTGTAGGGGTCAAGTGGGAGGTCAGGCTCCCCATTAGGTCTCTACTGACATCACCCTGACTGGGAGGGGTAGAAACACATTATTACTGCTTCCCACTTGGCTTCCACTGACACTGTGGAGAAGTGGCCTTGGTGATAATGAGTGGTGGTGAAAACCCTGAGTCTACTAGTACTCCTCTCCTCACTAGTACTCCTCCCCTCCTCTAACACCATCCTAGTAGGGAGGAGAATTGTCTTGTTACCAGTTAGTAGGGCTAGAAATCCAGGGCCCCCACATGGTCTCTACTGATGCAGTTGGAGAGAGGAGTTGGGAAGAGGGCCTTTTTATTGCCACGTGAGGATAAAACACCAGACTCTGGATGTTATTTAAATCTTGTGCTTCAGCACGTCTTCTCTGACACTGCTCTGATGAGTGCAGGGAGCACTGCCTCATTATTTCCATGTTGAACCTTCTCTGAGGTCACTACAGTGGGCCCTCCTTATGCCCTGGCCAGGGTGGATGTCTGGGTTCCCTAGTCAGCATATGCTGGTGGGAGTGAGGATGAGGTTGTAGTTTGTTTGTTTTTTTTCCTCTTGTATCTTGCTGAAGTAGATAATATGTTATCTAAAAGATTACTGTCTAAAACCTTCTATCATTTTAGACTTCCCATTCCTGGTATTTGCCTAAACAGCAGATTTTCTTAGGACTTTTTTCTCTTTCTATTGGTATTTCCAGGTTGCTGACTTCTCCATAATTCAAACTGGGCTATATAAGATGAAAATAAAACCAGAAGAACTCACCACTCTGTCATTCCTTGGGTACCTAAACAGTATGACTTCTTCTCTATACGTTCTATCTTCTTATGTATGTCATGTGTGTATGTGTGTGTGTGTGTGTGTGTGTGTGTGTGTATATATATATATGTATATATATATATATATATATATATATATGTATATATCTTCCCCATTTCTCTGGCTAAGTAAATGAAAATCCCAAGATATCCATAACTATATCTCTTTTACTTATATCTATTTTTTACTTATATATATCATTTACTTAGCCAGAGGAATTGGGAAGAGTCTGTCTACTCCATCTTCCTAAAAGCAAAAGTTTTAAAATACAATGAGTTTCTCAGTGCCTCTACCAATTCCGCCCTGATCCATCATCTCTCACCTGCACTTCTGCAACTGCTTGCTAGTTGGTATCTTTCTGCAATTCTTACTTACCCTCATATACGCACTTGTCTTATAGCAGCAGCAATCTATAAAAAGTAAGTCCCTGACATCATCTGTGCAACACTCTACAGCAGCTTCCCATTATACTCAGAACTAAATTCTAATTCCTTACTATGACCCATAAATCTCTATGTAGCATACTCTCTTCTTCCCCACTTATTTCTCCTCTTACAACTTTTCCCCAAAGCTCAGTTACTCATTGGTATTTTGGAGTCTGTTTATATTCCTAGGACATTCCACATTTGCTCCCTCCTAAGAGCATTTCACTTGCTCTTCTCTGCCCTACAGTACAACTACCTCAGTTGTTGAGATGGTTCATTCATTCCCTCATTGCATTTAGATCTCTGCTCAGATGAAATGTTCTGGAGAGGCTTCTTATCAGTTTGTCTAGAATACTACCATCATGTTGGTCACTTCCTGCCTCTTTACCTTCTTTAATTTTTTAAAATAAAAATGTTATAATAGGACTTCCCTGGTGGTGCAGTGGTTGAGAGTCCACCTGCCGAGGCAGAGGACACGGGTTCATGCCCCGGTCTGGGAAGATCCTACATGCCGCGGAGCGGCTGGGCCCGTGAGCCATGGCCTCTGAGCCTGTGTGTCCGGAGCCTGTGCTCCACAACGGGAGAGGCCACAGCAGTAAGAGGCCCGTGTACTGAAAAAAAAAAAAAAAATATATATATATATATATATGATATAATAGTAGGTCTGAAATAAATATTAGTTGAATTAAATTAAATTATTTATATTGAATAAATAGACAAATTCACAATAAAAAAACATAAATCTAGATCTTTGTAAATATATAAATATATATGTAAAATCTAGATTTATGTTTTTTATTGTGAATTTGTCTATCAATTTAAATAATTATATATATATAAATTTATTTTTAAATACCTGGTAGCAAGATATATGACTAGGTGTAAGCTACAATATTCTCCTTTTTAACAAATAGCATTCACATTTCCAAATGTATAAATACATCATCTTTGGATTGGTCTGCATGGAAAAAAATCTAAGTCCCTTCAATACACTAATTTAAATGAGATTGTTGGTATTATTTTAAAAATTATAAAACTTCACTTAATTCTCAATCTGGAATCTTATTTGAGGATTAAAGGAAGAGTAGACACTTTATCTCTAATGTAGACATTTTACCTTTCTAATAATTTAGAAAGAAATGTTACTAAATCTCTGAGCCTCTTGACAGCATAGTCAATTTGTCAATTTTCAAATATTCAGGATACAGGAGTCACAGAACTGAACTGGCCTCCTGGGCTCTATTTCCAGTCTTGATTATGACTCATTGAGGAACCTTGGGAAAGTCATACAACCTTCTGAGACCAGGTTTTGTTGGTATAAAAAAGAAACAGCAACACTTAACTCTCATGAGTGTTATGTACAGCAATTCATATTTGAAATCATTTTGATGATTTTTACACACACAGAGCACAAATTGCTATTTTAACTACAATCTCAAAGTCAATACACAACTCAAAGAATGAAACCTTGATTCCTCAATCCATCATCTAAAAGTCTGGGAGTTCTTTCTCTAAGGTGATCTTTCCACAAGAAAACTTGGATTACTTTCTAAAATCATTAAATCAAATATATTGCAATCAGGAGCAAAATAAATCTAATAAAACAAACACACAAATGCCCTTTTATGCTTTATCTATTTTCAAATCCTTAGTTTTGTCAGTTACAATTCCTCAATTGCAAGCATTCTCTTAACCTTTAGCAAATATACTCTAAAAACAGTGTTTTTTTTCTTATTGTGTTCTAAAAGTAAAACCACATTTAATTGATGACACATTTGTGGAATATTTACCATCTGTTAGATAAATTGCAAGAATTGGGGGT
Source organism: Lagenorhynchus albirostris (assembly GCF_949774975.1). NCBI lineage: Eukaryota > Metazoa > Chordata > Mammalia > Artiodactyla > Delphinidae > Lagenorhynchus > Lagenorhynchus albirostris. The sequence continues at coordinate 35,289,766 of NC_083112.1, read as the reverse complement.
GTACATACATGACTGTCTTATACTTGGCAAGCAATAGAGTGGGGAAAAGAGCTAATTAAGAAATATAATGACTTGAACTCCATTAAAAAGTTAAAAACCAAAAAACAGAACACAAGAAATCCCCTTTAGACTTCTAAAGGTAACTGAGCACAATATATGTTTAAATGTTTGAAATATCTTTGGATTTGCTCTTATAAATACAGATCTGGGTTAAAGAAAATATTTTCTCTAAATGACAATTGGACAGCCCATAACATATCTCCTTATTTGGCAAAATAAAATGCTTCATGTTAGTTCTATCAAGTCAGGTGGTGCTGCTCTACCTGCACTCATTCATAAGGACAAGAGCTGATGTTTAGTTTCCAGATTAGCAGAGAGATTTTCTTATACTAGTTTTGTCAAAACTTTTAATCAAATTTAAACCCTTTCTCTGAAAACTGCCTCATCCCAGTAAAGCTTTCTTTCGTTCAATCAAACCTTCAACTGACCTCTTTAAGGAAATATTTTCTAGTTAAGTTGTCCTTTTGTACTTTTTCTGCTCTCTTTGTTTAAGATGAAGAGGGGACCTATGTTGAATCTCTTTTTGGTAGCAGAGCAAGCTTGCTATAGAAAGATTTGATTTGGTCAACAAGCCAGCAGACTGGAAGATTCTAGACAGAGGAGACAGCCAATGAAAAGACATACAAAGGACTGAAAATATTTCTTGTTTTTGTCACTGGGAGCTTGAGTGTGAGAGAAAAGGTCACAAAGAATAAGGTGGGAAACATAGTCAGGAGGACACAGTGGCAGACTTTGAGAGATGTTTTACATTAATTATTACATTTAATCCTCATGCAACTTTTGGAAAGTAAGGAAAATTGTCCCCATTTTACAAACAAAGAACATGCCTCTCAGAGAAAATAAATCACACACTAAGATCCCACAGGTATAGAGTGACAGTTTCTAGACTTGGACCCAGGTTCATCTGTCTTCACAGCCCATGTTTTTCTAGCTTACCACAGCAAGCATTGAAGCAACAATTCTTGATTATCTTTATCTTCTCTCATCCAATGTATTAAGGCATTTGTTTTTCTACAGATTATTAACATTAGGTTTTCCCTTCATAGTTACAAACTTAGGTTACATTGACTGCTTTTAATAAACTCATTCAAAGAATAGTTATCCTGTGTTAGAGATTATGAATAGTTCAGTCAGTAAATGCTTATCTTCTTATGGAGCTTGCAACCAAACCATCTAAACATGTACACAAGAGTATCTATGTGGACTGACCAGTGCAGAAAACAGGAATAGCTCAGGATCTGAGATGTTTGTGCAACAGTAAATCTTTTTAAAAAACGCAGTATCATAGATATAAAACATAAGAAAAAATAATAAAAAACTTAGATTGACCAGTTTGATTTTAAAAGAAGAAAACAATGATGACAAAGGTTTGATTAACTTAGAAAATGAAGATTATATTCCAATCTAGAGATTAGTTCATTGTGCACAAATATCCATATTACATAAATTAGCTTAAAAAGGAAATTAATATATATAATATATAGTATATATATAGTATAGTATATATATTATATATATCTAATGTATATAAAATCATACAGGAACTAATTTGGCTCCATGTAGTAGAGTTTATGAAGGCCATGTTCTTTAGAGACAGATTATTTCACCATTCATTGTTTCTGAATAATAATACAGAGAATTCATTCATTAAACATAAAAATCTGATCTATTGAAAAGGAAAATTCTTCTGACCTCTAGGCAGTAGTCTGCATGTCATGTTTTAGTGATTTCAATTTAGCAAAATAAATTCTGGACACACTGCTTTAAAAGCAAAGCTAAAGGGCTTCCCTGGTGACGCAGTGGTTGAGAGTCTGCCTGCTGATGCGGGGGATGCGGGTTCGTGCCCCGGTCCGGGAAGATCTCACATGCAGCGGAATGGCTGGGCCCGTGGGCCATGGCCGCTGAGCCTGCACGTCCGGAGCCTGTGCTCCACAACGGGAGAGGTCACAGCAGTGAGAGGCCCGCGTACAGCAAAAGAAAAAGAAAATAAAAAAACAAAGCTAAATATATGAATTGAAATATATTAGAAACAAAATTAAATTCTTATCTTCAAAATGTAAGGTTTCATCTCCCATGGGTTTTATAACTATATCCTACTTCTTCTACGGCTGCTTCTAGATTTCCAGGCAGAAGCAGAACAATATTCAAAAGGAGCATGGAAAAACACCTCATGTGAAGCTGGGAGCCAGTCTTGGTGGTTCCAGTAACCAGTTTTAAAACCTTAGACATGGCCCTTTGTATCTCTGGACTAGGGCTCCCCCCACAAGATCATAATGGAAGTGCTCAGATAAATTTTTGATGAGATCTCTTCAGAGTCTTAGACAAGTTTTCATTCCTTTTTGCGGGGAGACTTCAGCTCTTTTATCACTGGCATACATCGCTCTGCAATTTGGCACACTGTCTCAAGGAAGACCTTAGGAAAAGAAAAATGAGACTACTGCACAATTACATTTTCCAGGAATTTAGAAAAATATATACTCCCTAGAGTTTCAGTAAGGCTGACTGGCCTGACAAGAAATAGGCATTTCAAAAACTCAGAACTTCATGATGTATGATTATCCTCCTATAGCAAATGTTGTTACTTAGAATGAATAATTACCTAAATTCTGTGTATATTTCAGAATACAATTTAAGGTTCAGTGTTAATTTTGTGATTATCTCTAGATTTATCTTTAAGTATATTTGAATGATAAAAGATTGCTTCAATTCACATTCTTTGGTAAGCAAGGAAGTTATTAAATAACTATAGGTGGATATTATTACATCAATTTTATATGGCAAGGCAACCAACTAGAAAGATTTTGAAACCTAAGGATGGTATTTAAAAGGGGGAAAACATTGAAAAAATAAATCTATGTGTAAAGGTAAGGCTATAAAAATCATTTTATCTACTTTCATTTTAAAATTGGTCTATATTATTGGGGTAAATACTTTCTCTTAAATAGAAATTCATTTGTTACCACTTGGACATGTTTTATTGAATGCAATATCTTTGGTAATACTAATAAACATTTGATTAGCAATTTATAGTTTAGGAAGTACTCATTATTTAATTTTATATTTTCTGTAATATTTTCTTCCAGTGGGGGAATACTAAAACCCAGTTTATAGATATGGAAAATAGAGGCCAAAATATTCAATAGTTTAGATGAGGATCTGTTGTAGAGCTAAGTGACAAAACCAACTCTCCTATCTATAACTGAAATCCATTCTTTTATTTCTTTTTGTCTCTAAATCTAAGTTGAAGGGACTTCCCTTGTGGTCCAGTGGTTAAGACTCCACACTCCCAATGCAGGGGGCCTGGGTTCAATCCCTGGTCAGGGAACTAAGATCCCACAAGCCGTGCAGCATGGCAAAAAAATAAAACAAACAAACAAACAAATAAAAACAAAAATGCTGTTTCCTTCAAAAAAAAAAAAACTAAGTTGAAGAAATATTATTAGTTCTTGAAAAAGCTACATTTTTCCTTTTTAAAATTCATCTATCTACATTTTGAAATACTTAGGCAACAGTTTATCAGATTTCAAAGTTCTTCTAGCAATCACTACTTGACCTTTGTCTGAATTACTAATGAAAACCTTAATGAGTTCCTAAATCAGCACACAAATGAACTGCAGCTTCTCCACTTGTGCTCTCACCATCTGCTGGAGTGTCATCATCATTGCCATCAACATAAGCATTTGTAATTTATTACACACCAATGGCACTAATTTAAGGTCTGTAAACTTTTAATAGTTTATTTACATGGGATATTATGATTTACAATGTGCTTTTATATACAGTATATTATCTCATGTTAACTTCATAACAAACTTCAAAGTGAGAAAAGAAGGTATTTTTATATATAAGGAAAATGAGGCCAAGATAAATTATGTTTTCCCAAAATACAGAGTTAGAAATACAAATTTAGTATTGTTCAAATCTGTTCTGGCTAACCCCAGAACAAAACAAAATTATTTTACCTGTTGTCTTCTGATATAACATTAATACAGACAACAAATCAAAGTGTCTAAAACTGCAAAATATCAAAATGGGAGAAAAAAATTAAGAATAAAGCAGACTAATAGATAATTTTTTTGAGAGTGACAGTTTAACAAATACTTTTTCAGACTGTGAAATATAAAATAAAACTGTAGATGATCATTTCCTGCCTTAACTCTTTACTGTGAATATACTGCTTCCTTTAATTGATCATTTAAATGGATGGATCAGGTGAAATTATTAAAAATTGTAATTTTATCACTTTAGTATTAGCAACAGAATCCATCTAAAGTTTGAAAATCAATTTTTGATGCTCTGTATGTCATCAAAAGGAAGCCTTTTGAAGCAAACTGACTTGCATTACATGAAATATTCACACATGATTCTGGAGCCTTCTTCTTTCTTAAGAAACCTTTCCAGGGCTTCCCTGGTGGCACAGTGGTTAAGAATCTGCCTACCAGGGCAGGGGACATGGGTTTGAGCCCTGGTCCGGGAAGATCCCACATGCCACAGAGCAACAAAACCTGTGGGCCACAACTACTGAACCTGCGCTCTAGAGCCTGCAAGCCACAACTACCGAGCCCACGTGCCACAACTAATGAAGCCCATGTGCCTAGAGCCCGTGCTCTGCAACAAGAGAAGCCACCACAATGAGAAGCCCGCACACTGCAATGAAGAGTAGTCCCCGCTCGCCACAGCTAGAGAAAGGCCGCACACAGCAACAAAGACTCAATGCAGCCAAAAATAAATAAATAAATAAGTAAATTTATATATATAAAAAAATGAAACCTTTCTATAAAATTCTTCTTCAGAAGCCAGCCTCTACCTCTGTATTAAACTTTTATCTAGAGAGTTAAAATTTCATAAGGTTTAAGATTATAAAATATTAAAATGAAAGTTGAGGTTCTGATATGTTCAGCTAAAGCAAGTGAGCTTTGGCTTTTTTTTTTTTTTTAAACTCTTAATCTTTTCTTTATAAAGAGCATAGAAACTGAAATGCAGTGCACTTCAGAAATTCCCTAAAGGACAATGGTGATTGATTGATTCCCCTTTTATGTGTCATAACTTGTATTCTAAGGCTCAGTTAAAATAAATATTAACCAGGCCAGTTACTACACTGATTTGAATTACTAATTTATTTTTTCTTCTGAGTTTATTTAGTTGGTGATACAAACTTCTATTTCTCCAGCCTATGGAACATTATAAAAATATTTAATCATGACAAAAGACAAACATTAACCTGGTAGTTGATAAATATCAAGCCCTAAACATAGCTTTTTTTATGAGAGCAATTTCATAATAATCTTCAACATATTATCATCAACATCTTTGTGGCATTTTACCATTTTGAAAGTGTTTTTATATGCATTAACTAGTTTTGTGGCAATAATTATTATCCCTAGGAAAAGGAATCTTGTATTTTCCATAGCTAGTGATAGCAGATAAATAAATCTTTGTCTAACATTATACTTAGAATAGAATTTTAAATGGAAATCAATACTGGTTAATATAAGGAGGTTCGTTATACTCTCAAGTTTAGTAGGAATATAACATGTTATTGGGAAAGATATTAGACATGTCTAGGTCACAGATTTCTTTAAAAATAGATGTGTGGCATGGTGTGTTAGGGTGTTCTATAAAATAATCATTAAGATATTTTCTCATGTAAGAATCTTGGACTTAAGAAGTTTTTATTAATATTGTATAACTATGTCATGTAGAAATTGTATAGCATTTATTTAATTAGTAATACCATGCTCCTAAAATCAGAATCTCACAAGATGAGCATCTGAAGACTTCTGCCCTTATTTAGCAAATGAAAATGAATAACAGATGGTTACATCCTTTATTGATAGTTGCCTTCAGCTCATCAGGTTTTACTTTTGGTTATAAAATATTAGCATTAGCCTAGAGTTCTTTCTATGTAGAATTAACCATTACTGTTTACTTTGGGAAAAACCAGTGCAGCAGATACTTGACAGTCACTGGAAAGAACACATAGACACTTCCTTTAAAAGGCAAGTATTTTATGCAGACACTCCATGAATCAAATTTAACTCAATAAATGGAAGAAATTCCAACACTGACAACATTTAAATGTACAGCAATGAGGCACCTGATAAAGATATTGTTAAAGAGTTTCTTGGACTAGATTAGGGGATATATCACTGATTTTTAAGGGTCCTTTCCACCTGTGATTTATGATTCTATCTGCCCTTGCCAACATTATTAATTATCTGCCAGTTCTACTAACATTTCAGAGATGGAGGTAAATTGCTAAGAAAATCTACATCTGTTTTTTTGTGGATTCCAAAATAAAAATCCTAACTTAAAGAATGTAAATAAAGGTATTTTTTTTTTAGTTTTGGTTTTATCGAGAGTTATTTTGATTTGTCAAATTCTTTTAAGCTACATTTTTGTAGATTAATTTTTATTCTTAAATATGACAAATATTTCCAACATTTCAGACACAGATTTTATATTATTTATCATTGATCTCTACTTTCTTTGCAGCTGCATAGGGCATTGAATTCAATTCAGTTCATACTGCAATCCAAATTCCCAGTAAGTAGCAAAAATTTTGATGCACAGAAAATATGTTTGCTCAGTCAGCAGTGGAATTCAAAGTTAATGAAGCCATAATGAAATATGATTTATGTCTCTTTTTAATGTAGTATATTTAGTATCACTCTTTTAAGGCTACATATTATCCCATTAACCAGGAGACATAAAAACAAAATCAATACACTTGCTCTATGGGAACTTGTGAGAAAGGTAAGGAACAGTGCTGAAGAATGTTTACATTATTTCTCACACTTCTCTAGTAATTGTGAGAAATATCCTGATGTAGCTATATTCTAAATAAAGAGATCTTTTCTGTGATGGTAGCTAAACTGTAAAAACAAAACAAACAAAAAAAACCTTAATATCTTTTATCTCCCAAATTTAGAAGGCATTATCTAACAGAGGCTTTTCCATATTTGAAGCCAGTACTTAAAATTTGAATTTAATAAAAATATTTTTGCTAAAAATAAGCATCCTAGACATAACATATTTTGATATGTTATTCTTCAATATATTTTAATAACTAATTTTGTACCAATATTGAGTAACACAAACTATTAAAAGAGTTATTAAAAACTTAACTTATTTTTGTATTTCCCTTTAAAAAAGAAAAAAAAAATCTAACTTGCATTTTTCTGTTTCCTCTGAAACAGGCTCTCCTCTCTCTCCCATGCACATACCTTAAATTCAGTTCAATCATTAGGGTGGGGGGAGGAACAAGTTGGGCGTTAGGTCCTGTTCTTGAATATGGAGAAATAAAACAATGAATTACACATGCTGCTTGATCTTCATGGACATATGCTTGAGTGATAAAAACAAAAGTACACAGTTTACAGAAACAAATACAGGGCAGAATGGTAGAAAGTGATTATTGCAATAAATATACTAAACAAACTGTTACAAGCACACAAAAAAAATAGACTGTTAACTTAGATTGATAAGACAGAAAATCTAAATGTAAACGATAAAATTTGACTGTAGTCTTGAAGAAAAATATAGAATTTCAAAAACTACGATATGAAATCAAAAGGGTAAAAAGTATTACAGGTTCTATGAATAAAATATAGACAGATAATTAACTACAAGAATTTTTCCAGAGGTGTCACAGTTAGAATGGTGGTGACTGAAATATCTAAGGGTACTAGAAGATGTAAAAGTTAGATGAGGGCCAGATTTGGGAGCGCATTATACTCGGCACTAATTTTATTCTTTATGGTATAAGCAATGGGAGACACAGAAAGCTCTGTGAGAAAGTGACAATACGTTTTTTAGAAGTTTAATTCAGAGAATTTTGTGAAGGGTGCACATTAGCAGGAAAGAAGTTAAAGACAGGGAAATGAATTATGATACTATTGTGAAAGTGTACTTAAAATAGATGCAATGGAGAAAAGAAGAAAAAAGGGGAGACATATTTGAGGGATAAAAGGGATTAATGACTAATTTAGTATGAAAGACAGAAAAAGGGAACTGAATAAAGATATCTCTAAAGTTTCTATTCTAAAATACAAGATACCTGGGAAATGGGCTGGTTCTGAGCAGGTTCAAGTGAAAGAGTTGGGAAAAAGCTTTTATTGACATTTATTTACTATATGCCACAAACTGTACTAGGTACTCTACACACATCATGTCACTTTCTGTGAGAAAGTAATGAGATAGACATTATTATCTCTCCATTTTTTGTAGAAGAAAAAGCATGTCAGGGAAAGTAATTTACCTATCATTGTACAACTTTAACTGATAAAAATAGAATTTTTGCAAATTAAATAAACCCATGCTTTCTTTGAATTTTAATGATGTCGTTGTACAATATGTGCTATTTTGTGTTTGGATTTTTCTCAAAGTTATGTCTGTGAGATTCACACTATGGTATGTTGCAGTAGGTCAATTTTTTTTTTTTTTTTAGTAGGTCAATTTTTATTGCTTTAAAATAGTCCAATGTAAAATTTAATGTGCATCTTACTCCAATTAAAATAAGTAGTATTCACTAAAAAAATAAAATAGTCCAATGTATGAATATGCCACATTTTATACACTGTATTGTTGATGGATATTTGGTTGTTTCCAGTTTGAGTTATTACAAATAATGTAATATTCACATTTGTAAATATGTTTACATATGTTTGGGTTTATACATGGAAGGTGTGCATATTTAGGAGTGAAATTAGTGGTTCATAAAATATGTGTGTTCATTTTTAGCATTATATTGCCAAACACTTTTCAATTCCAGTTGACAAATTTACACTCACACCAGTAATTGTACTGATTCTTTGAAAAGAGTAGATATTGAATATTCTTTTCTTTTTAAAAAGCTTAGCCCTTCTGATTGGTACTTACTTCCATTTCACTGTGTTTTTAATTTGCATTGTAATGGTACCCATTTTGGTGCCTGCTTTTGTAAAGCGGCCAGTTCAAGTTTTCTTTTTTGAAAAAGTTGGCTATTTTGTTTTTAGAGTTGGTTCATTTTTGGAAATATATATTACATGGCTTTTTGCATAGCGTCCATAACCTGCCCTGTGAATTGGCAAAGGTTTTGAAGGTAAAAGTAGCTGCAAATACAGGGTTTATCCCAATTCCCTTCTCTGTATATCAAGATTTTGCATCCCCAAATCCTTGCTGCCTGCTGTTTTTGTTTGTGTGTTTATTTATTTTTAATCCACTTTTTAAAATTCTCAGCAGGAGTATCTAATTGTTGTCTGTGACACAGCCAGAAGTATAAATCTTGTGTTCTTTTAAATATAATAAATATGAGAAGCAGAAAATCCATATCCATATAAAACTATCTATCTTGAACTGATGAGAAATTTTGAGGTACAAATGAACAATTTAAATTTGAGATTTATTCACCAAAATTTATCAATATAAACCATTTGAATCATTTAGATGTAAAAGTAAATGGCGTGCTTTCTAAATATATTTGTATTCCATGAACCATAAATTAATTATTTAGGGTGCATGAAGATATTGAAATAGAAATCTAGATCAAAACTTCTCAGTGTAAGATAACTTTTTCCCTATTCTGTTTAAGTAAAACTAAATTAGTTCACTTAAATCAGCGCAACATAAAAATACTCATTAAATTGAGTATAAGTAAATTAATTGATGAGTAAGTGAATATAGCATCTATCCATGCCTGTCTTATAGTTACTTTTATTTGTTTAGTTTATTTTTTTAATGTTTTGAACATGCATTTGTGAAAACCATACTATTCTTATTAGTTCAGTAATTTCATCCCCATTCACATTTGCATAACAGAATTATAATCTAGTTATACAAGCACAAAGTTTACTAGAAAGAAAAAATAACTTAAAAAATAAAATGAATTTGAAAAAAATTAAATGAATGTACCTTCTCAGTTATCAATTTTTTCTTCTGTTCAAAGGTATGTGATATTGTCCTTGATCTTTTTACCTTAATAAAGAATTTTATTTTCTCTTCTAAAACTCCTTTTTCATTTTAACTTTCCCAATCACATCATGGTTGCTTCCTGGAGATACTTAGTACTGTTAAATTAGGCCACAGATTCTAATCTTTCTTAATGGCAATTCAGTTGCCTCCGAAGACAACTCAGTTGTAATTCATCATTCATTCCAAGCCTTCACCTAAAACTCTAAGCATCCAGGTCCATCTCTGGTTGCTTTTCTTTATGTAGACTTTTGTCAGTGGGATACCTAAAGCTCTTGAGAGATACAAGTGTCTTCTTTATTCCAATATTATATTTTTCTAAGAATCAAGGTTTTATTTTTTGAAACAGCCACTCCACAGACAGCATTAATAATAAGTGCACAGTTTTTAAATCTAAGAAGGATACAGTCTTTTTTAAAGCCACAGTCATAGCTTTTATGGATTTAAACATGTAATGTATTTAGTAACACTTCACTGGCATCATGAAATGATTTCTGATTTGATCTTTATAACTAATGAACTGTTATGTACAGTAATGTTTATATTGTCACTTTCACTCATACTCTCATTTCCCCTTGCCATTTTGTCATTAAAAATGTATCCATTGATAAAAATTTAATTAAAAAAGAAAATATAAGTGTGAAAGGAAAAGAAAACAAAATCACAACCTAACAAGCATGATGATATTCCATCCACTTAATAGCATACTTAATCAGAAACTTCAATGTAAGTAAAATAGGATTTGGGCTTTGTAAAATTCCTTATTTTAAAAAATGTAACCTCATCTTTCACTCCAAAAAAAATCCAAAATAAGAAAGAGGACAACTATTGAGATATTTTTTAATATACTTAATTTTGGGAAAAAAAAGAATATGAAAATATTCACTTCTCTGTTGCTAGTAACACAGCCTGGAAAGCTACCTCACAATTACCTGTTTTGTATGAATGCCTTGCTTTCTTGTATGTGAGATGTTCTGCCTTGGAGAATAAATTTTGAAAATATTGTGTTTTGGCTTAGATTTTATTTATAGGTGGGCTTATGTAACTCTATGGTTTCTTTTTCTACCTAGAGTCTGAGTAATTCTTAAACTCAGCAGGGTTAACTCAAAACTACCAGAACATTGGGCTTCCCTGGTGGCGCAATGGTTGAGAATCTGCCTGCCAATGCAGGGGACACGGGTTCGAGCCCTGGTCTGGGAAGATCCCACGTGCCGCGGAGCAACTAGGCCCGTGAGCCACAATTACTGAGCCTGCGCGTCTGGAACCTGTGCTCCGCAACAAGAGAGGCCACGATAGTGAGAGACCCGAGCACTGCGATGAAGAGTGGCCCCCACTTGCCACAACTAGAGAAAGCCCTCACACAGAAACGAAGACCCAACACAGCCATAAATAAATAAATTTAAAAAAAGAAAAAGAAATAATTTTTAATAAAAAAAAAATCTACCAGAACATCAATACTATGAAATGTTGTTTTCTTCAGGAAAATATCCATCAAAATATTAATTTGATAATCTCAGGTTATAAAAATACCTATCCTGAGAACTGATTGACTATCAAGCTCTAGGTAGAAGACTAAGGGACATGAGTACATACTGAACAAAGCAACAGTTATTTATGAGAACTAGTTAATCAGCATGCAAAGAGAATGAACAAAGCAGCAATATTTATTTTGGTCAGTTGGCACCCAAAATTTGCTAGATGAACATTAAATACATAGGAATGCTATAGTGTGTTTCATGTCAATATGTACGGGGGTGTTATAACTTGTCATTCAGAAGCTGATGCTCAGCCTTTGTCCACACATCTGTTGTGAGAGTCCTCGTCATGACTGTCTTGTTTCATATTTTCAGTTGTTCGGTTAATATTCTCTTAACTGTAAGCTTACAAGGTTAGTGACCATTGCCCACCATTGTATATGTAGTGCCTAATACTGTGTTGATGAGTTGAGATATCTGGAAGAAATGAAGAAATATAATAAATAACCTGGTCACCTGCCAATGCTAGTGCACAACAGACCTGTGCCACTATCCTAGACTTAAGTCTAAAGCAGGGTGAGAGAAACTGACTCCCATGCATGGTCTCCTTGACATTGTTACCTGGAGCTTTCAGCTCTTCAAGTCCCCTGATTATCTATTTTCTTTTAATTAATTTTTAGATGTAATTTCAGTACTACAAAATGCACACATATGAAGTATACAGTTTGTCTAGTTTTCACCAACATGTACATGTATGAAAGCACGATCCCATCTTAATTACATTTTATTTCCCTCATTCAGGAAAGTTTCATTATAACTCTGGGCAGTCAAATCCCCATCAAACATTTTGATCAGGCCAAGACATCTAATTTTTATCACCATGGATAACTTTGGCCTGTCATAGGATTTCACATAGGATTTCACATAAAGTACATACTCTTTGTAACCAGCTTCCTGTGCTCAGAAATTTATTGAGATTTACCTTTTTTTAATAGCTCAGTAGTATTCCATTGCATAAATATATCCTAAATTTTTTAAAAAATATTTATTCCCTTGTTGGATTATTTCCAGATTTTAACTATTTTGAATAAATTTGCTGGTTTCCTGATTCTGGTTTATATCCCTTTGAATTTTAACCACAAATTATCAAATCTATGTTGTCATTGATGTCTGAATCTCTGAAAAATTTCCTGTGTGTGCCTATATGCAAAGGGGATAGGGCAAAATAGTTCATAATTTTTATTCTCAAAGACAGTTGGCCCAAAATAAATGAAAGCTGTTGACCCTGTTTGCTTCTTTTGTTCTAAAACACATCACAAATTGTCTTGGGGCACTGTCTGCTCACCGGCTCAATTGTCAATTCCTGGCCCAGCGTCAATTCTCACTATATCAGCTCTTCATTCTAAAGTAGAAACACTCCCTTAACACAAATATGTTATGAGGGAACAAGGAAGCAAATTAGGAAAAGTATGGAGAAAATAAGCATTGATTACAATCTTCTTTATTGCTGCACTTCTGATATTTCTTTAAAATTGTCATTAGCTTATTTAATATTGTTTCAAAAGTACTAAAAATCTGAGACAGGCTTTCCTATGACTTCATGTTTCTTACCTGTAAGAGATTTATGTTCTACAATATAGATATTATGTAAAAACTAAAGCACAGCTGTTATTTAATTGCAGTTAGGAAAATTACATTTTAGAAAAATGAATCAAGGTTTAAAAGGATGGAGAGGGTGATTTTGGCAAACACCTAAGTCATGATCAAATGATGTTGACTTGATACTCTAATGCTGTTTATTAACTATAAGTCCAGGACAAATTAAATACCACTCAAGTTATTAAAATTCGTTGGTACTTTTATGCAGGATTTCACGTCCTTGGGTTTTTCAGACCAAGCACTTTGCTTGTAAGAGATGACCATTGCCAGCACCAGCTTTGTAGTCAAATCTCACTAGACTATGGCATGCTAGCCAACCTTCCCTACACCTTGAACCATATTAAGGAGAGAATAATAGATTGGGAAGAGGTAGGAAGTATCTGATTAAGAATGAAAGGCTGAATGCTGAGGTGCTTGCCTATTCCTACCACAGTCAGTAACAAGAAAGCAGACATCTTTTATTTAAGTTATTGTTCATTAACACTGGGAAACAAATACACTTTCCAGCAGCAACTACTGTTTAAAATAAAACTTTAAGAACAGTGGAAGGTTTTAGAGACCATAACATTTTCCCTTGGATTTTATTCTTTAAATCTATGTGTTTGGGGGGAAATAAACTGTGCAAAGGCAAGTAATGTAAACCCATTATAACCAGAACTTTTTTTAGATTTACATTAATGCCAGAAGCAATGCCTTTGTTTTATTCAATGGCATCTAAGCATCAGTTGACGTAAGGGTTTAGCAGGTGGATCAAACAGATGGTAGTCTGAATTCCCAGGTTTACCACTAACATTCATCACTTCATCAAAACCAAGATAAAGCAAAAAATATTTAAAAGAGAAGGCTAAGCATATATCAGCTCCTATTATGAAGACCAGTGTGATAAATTTTGCATTCCACAGTGATTATCCGGGGGAAATTAAAGCATCAACTAGAGACATTGATAAATATTTCTATCAATTTACTCAGACAAAAATGTTTTTTAAACTACAGACTATAGCATAATTATTCAAAATAAACAGTAATTAACTGAACTAAATCAAGCAACACAAGGGTTTGCAAATTTGCATTGTGGTTTACCAGCTGTGCTTTTTACTGTCTGTTCTGTGAATTTATACTCAAGCTTTGTGTTCTCAAGAGGTGGTAGAAAATTTAAGCATGTTTTAGAAGCATATTAAGTAAGGGTAAAATTACCAATTTAGTCAGTCTAAATCATCTGGAAATGAGAGATTTATTTTTTAAAAAGATCTTTATGAAGCAAGATTAGCAAGCCTTTATTGGACACCCTCTCCATGACAGTTGTGTGAAGCATGAGGATATAGACTTAAATAAGACATTTAGGGTGTAAATAGTATAAAACAATATAGAAGCATTATCAAAAACATTTTGATGAATAATTTAACTCCAGGTTAATGACTTAGTAAATTAGGGAAATGAGCAAAATTCCTCTTTAGAGCTACATTAAAAATAGGTTTGGGGAAAAAAAATAGGTTTGGGAAAAAGAAACTTAATGTACTACCTCGATTTTGGCCTCAGATTCCTAATCCTTCCTGGGTAGTGAGAAAAATTTATTCTAGAGCCTGATAATGCTGGGCAGGTTTTATTTGCTTCTCTTTGTCATTAGAGATAGGCCTCACAACTCAGCTGCAAAGGAGTCCTTGTCCCTGTCAGGGCTGGAATTATAATGAATAATTTGCATGGCATATGATGGCGGAGTGGCTGGGCCCATGAGCCTGCGCGTCCGGAGCCTGTGCTCTGCAACGGGAGAGGCCACAACAGTGAGAGGCCTGCGTACCGCAAAAAAAAAAAATACACTAATCAAACCTGGTAATACCTAAGCATTTTCATATTATACTTTAGAAAGAAATAAGTAATATGTAAAAAGTGTCCTCTTTTCAATGTTATTCTATTATAACATTGTAATAATACAATGTAATATTGTAATACACTGAATACACTGTAATACACTGAAGTAATAGAATTATCTCATTAGATTTTCAAAACACCCTGTGAGATAGGTATCATTTTTTCCCATTCCTACATTATGTTTATTTTAACTTACTCTCTATTTTTTTGGTAGAATATTATGACTTTAAGAATGTGACAGACTTGCTCAATGTCACACAGCCACCAAGTGGTTACCCAGGGACTTAAACACTGTTTGGGATAAACTGCCATTCAGACCACCTGCTGCTCAGGCTGTGGTCCAACATGGGCAAGTCATTCAAATGGAACTCCTTTTTACAGGATTGAAAAGGAGGGACAGTGCTAGTGCAGGCAATAGGAATGACAGAGTCCTGCACAAATGTTTTGGGGGAGGCTCTGGTTGCTGAAATATGCAAACAGTGGTACTTTTCAAGGAGCATGGAATCTATGGCCATAGGAGTCACTGAGACCCACCATCCTTCATCATTACCTCTGCCATAACCATTGCTGTCCTCAGGTAATGGTTCTACCAACAAGTGGAGCAAAATTTTTTCCAAAACTAGAACGTGGTATAGAAGAAATAGAAAGCTACAATTGCCACACCAAGACATCTGGTAAGAAAGAAAACTCCAGAAATACTGACTGACAAGCTTGATAGTGACTATTCCAAATATACAAATCCTCTTGAATATTCAGACCATCTCAGACACATTGATCAACACTCTCCTTTGACCTTTTTGGGGAAGTGGGAGACACTTTAATTACTCTGTTAACTCCAAAGACTATTTTTAATGTAAATAAAAATGCTTGGGTTTGTTTCCCTAAGGTTAATTGGGTATATGTGAAGATACCCAATTGTCATATGAAAACCAAGGTAATTTAAAATTAATTTTAATTTAATTTTTTATATAGATACAAATTTATTTTATTCCACATGGTTTTAACATGTTATTTCTTTTTTCTCTTTTTAATATTTTTCAGCTTTATTAAGATATAATTAGCAAATAAAATTGTAACATATTTAAGTTGTACATTGTGGTGATTTGATATAGGTATACACTGTGAAAGGATTCCCCAAATCTAGTTAGTAAAAATTCCACATATTTATCTCTTTTTTTGGTAAGAACATTTAAGTTCTACTTTATTATCAAATTTCAATTATTGTAATATAGTGCTATCAACTATAGTCATCATATTTTAAATTAGATCCTCAGACCTTATTCATCTTACAGCTGAAAGTTTGTATCTTTACCCCTCCCTATTTCTCCCACCCTCTAACCCCTGGCAACCACTTTTCTACTCTCTGTTTCTGTGAGTTTGACTTTTTTTCTTAGATTCTGCATTTAAATGGTACCATGCAGTGTTTGCCTTTCTCTCTCTGGCTTGTTTTACTTATTTTAAATATCGTCATTGATACTTTGTTAGTTATTATTTATGAGAATAATATGTGTTTCTAAGTATTTATTTAGTTAACATTATTATTATTAATTTATTTATTTTTAAAAACTATGTGTCCCAACCCTGGAGGATTTCTTTTTTTTTTTTTTTTTTTTTGCGGTACGCGGGCCTCTCACTGCTGTGGCCTCTCCCGTTGTGGAGCACAGGCTCTGGACGCACAGGCCCAGCGGCCATGGCTCACCGGCGCAGCCGCTCTGCGGCGTGTGGGATCTTCCCGAACCGGGGCACGAACCCGCATCCCCTGCATCGGCAGGCAGACTCTCAACCACTGCGCCACCAGGGAAGCTCTAGTTAACATTATTTTGATTAACATTAGAATTTGTTTTAAGAGTAACAGAAATGAGTATCAATTTTTCTAAAGTTAATACAACACATAAAGTATAAATAACTTTTGTATGTGCTTTGTATTGACAAACTATATCTGTCACAGAGTTATACCTTCAGCAGAATATGCTGTTAATTTTCAAAGTTTTCTTTGGTCATGGTAAACCATATGTTCTTCACTAAAGTTTTGACCATTAGATTCATCAAAAGTATAAATGAAAGTAACATTATTTTTCATTTTCTTTACATTGACATAAAATCATTAAATTATGATGATTTTATTAAGAACTTTAAGGTCTTCTAGAGCAAGGTACATTGTATTGGATGTTGCTAATTGTTTTTAAATATTTTATCTTTTATACAGGGATATATATCTGAGTTTTGGACCCCAGTTTAAGTTTCACAAATGTCACCTCACTTACAAGCAACTTCCAATATTGTTTTTAAAGTTATTACATACAGTGGGTGTGCATATGCTATAGTGTATAAAAATGTGCCTATTTTGTGAGTAGAAATAAAGAAGATGCACTTGCTCACCTATGAAATAACTAAATAGTTATAGCTTAATGTAAATTTTGATGTAAACGTTTGATAATAAATTTATGTAAATAGTTGAATAGATTAATTTTTAATAATATCAGTTTTTTTCTTCCCATAAAAATAACTAAAATTCAGTTTAAACTATGAGGAAGTTAGTCCAAGAGTTAAATGTTCCAGAGGCCCAGTTTTAGGGTAGGGAGGTTCATGTTTTTGTGAGTTTTAATTCCAGGGGCCTTCTACCAGAGTCTTAATGTGAAGATCTGAGAAAAATCCTTTCTTATTTCCAGTAGGAGAAGGGAAAAAGATGAAATTCTTTTGAAATACCCTCAGGGTTCTCTGTTCTTTTTAATAACACCTAACCTCAAGGGATCTATTACACTGTCATACCAGAATGTAACCTATTGGAATTTTATCAAAACTTAATCCATCTGAGAGAAAGGAAACAGCCAACTCAGGCTCACTAAAAGATTGACCATTGGGGTGCATGTATCCTTTTGGGCTATGTTTTTCTCTGGAAATATTCCCACTGTTTACAATAGCCAAGACATGGAAGCAACCTAAATGTCCTGTGACAGAGGAATGGATAAAGAAGATATGGTACATATATACAATAGAATATTACTCAGCCATTAAAAAGAATGAAATAATGCCATTTGTAGCAACATGGATGGACCTAGAGATTGTCATACTTAGTGAAGTAAGTCAGACAGAGAAAGAGAAATATTGTATGATATCCCTTATATGTGGAACCTAAAAAGAAATGATACAAATGAACTTATTTACAAAACAGAAACAGACTCACAGACTTAGAGAACGAACTTATGGTTACCAGGGGGAAAGGGTGGGGGAAACGGATAGTTAGGGAGTTTGGGAGTGACATGTACACACTGCTATATTTAAAATGGGTAACAAACAAGGATCTGCTGTATAGCACAGGGATCTCTGCTTAATGTTATGTGGCAGCCTGGATAGGAGGGGAGTTTGGGGGAGAAAGTATACATGTATATGTATAACTGAGTTGCTCTGCTGTGCACCTGAAATTATCACAACATTGTTAATTGGCTATACTCCAATATAAAATAAAAAGTTTTAAAAAAAGAACTGTGACCTAATCATAGGACACTATACAGTGCTTCCACAAACCCACCTCTACCACCACATCAATAATTCTCCTGTATAATACAAGGGAATTATACTAAAAGAACTGAAAGACTCCAGTGCTTTTTAAAGAGTGTTTAGGGATAACCAGATAAAACACAGGGGGCACAAATAAGAAGACCAGAGCAAAGTTTAGCCTCTGACATCACAGCTTTAGCAAAACATAAACAAAGTCTAACTTCTAGCTAGACAACCATAAAGCCTCAGGTTCTTTTTGCCTGATACATCATGTATGGCTTTCAACAAAAAAATTGCAAGGCTTGCTAAAGGAGTAAAATATATAGTCTGAAGAAACAGATCAAGCATCAGAACCAGACTCAGATATGGCATATATTTTGAAATTTTCAAATTGGGAATTTGAAATAACTTTGCTAAGGACTGTAATGGGAAAATTAATATGTTAAATATAGCATGTTAAAGGCTCTAATAGTAGACAACATGCAAAAACAGATAGAAATATAAGCAAAGATGTAGAAACTCTAAGAAAAAAGGAAATGCTAGAATTCAAAAACACTCTAACAGAAATGAATGACTTTGATGAGCTCATCAGTAGACCACACACAGTTGAGAAAATAATCAGTGAGTTTGATGATATGTCAATAAAAACTTCCAAAACTAAAATGCAAAGAGAGAAAAAAAAAACTATGAAACAGAATATCCAAGAACTGTAAGCCAATTGCAAAAAGTGTAGTCTTATGTGTAATGGACATACCAGAAGGAGAAGAATGGAAAAAAGAAACAGAGAAAATAATTGAGGTAATACTAGTGGCTGAGAATTTTCCAAAACTAATGAGAGACACCAAACTGCAGATCCAGAATTCTCAGATAACACTAAACAGGATAAATATCAAAAATTATTTAGGTGTATTATATTTACACTGAAGAAAATCAAAGGCAAAGAGAAAATCTTGAAATAATCCAGGGGGAAGAGGGAAACACCATGCCTATAGAGGAGCAAGATGAGAATTACATCAAACTTATCTTCTGAAATATTTCCTCTATGCAAGCAAGAAGAGTGGAGTAAATATTTAAAGTGTTGAAAGAAAAAAAGCAAGAAAACACCAAGCTAATATTCTGTTTAGAGTGAAATTACTCCTCAAACATGAAGGAAAAATAAAGACCCTCTCAGACAAGAAAAATAGACTTTACCACAAATAGGCTTACCTTGTAAGAAAGGTTAAAGAAGTTTTCCTTCAAAGAGAAGGAAAACTATATAGGTCAGAAACTTGGATCTACATAAAGAAAGGAAGAATATTGGGGACGGAATAAACAAAGGTAATATATAAAATTTTCTTTTCTTAATTTAACAATTTGTTCAAAACAATAGCAATGATGTATTTGGTGGTTATAGCTTGTGGATAATTGAAATAAACGATAGTCATATGAAAAGCAAATGCAGAGAGGAATTGGAGATACTCTGTTATAAGGTACTTTTATAAGGTACTCTTATAAGGTACCTATAAATCTGTAGTGTTATTTAGAAGGGGATTCGTATTACTCATATATTTAAAACTCAAAGGCAATCACTAAGCACCTTAAAAGAAGCGTAACTGATATGCTAAGAGAGGAAAGAATATTGAATCATATAAATTTCTCAAAACCAAAGAAAGTAGAAAGAGTGGGAGATAAAAAAGAAACAAAGAACAAAGACAACACATAGAAAACAGTTAAAGTATAGGAGATATAATAGCAACTATTAATAATCGCTTTAAATGTGAATAGTCTAAATAAAACAATTAAAAGACAGAGAATCTCAGAGCAGAAAAAAGAAAAAGACTCATCTATATGTTGTCTAGAAGAAACCCACTTTAAATATAAAGACAGAGAAATATATGCCAGACTACCATTCCTCAAAAGAAAATGGGAATAGCTATATTACTTTCAGGCAGAGCTGACTTCAGAGCAATAAGAATTATAAAAAGATGCATGACATAAAGGTAAAAGGATCAATTTTCCAAGAAGACATAACATTCCTTAATATCTATGTGCCTAATAACAGAGTGTCAAAATATGTGAGGCAAAACTGATAGGATTGCAGAGAGAACTAGATAAATCTACTATTACATTTGGAGAGTTCAACACTCCTCTATCAGTAGTGGACACATACAGGAGGCAGAAAATCAGTAAGAATGTGGCTGAACTAAACGGGACAATCAGTCAACTGGATCTAATTGACATTTATAGAATACTTCATCAAACAACAGCAGAATACACCTTCTTCTCAAGCTCACATGGTACATTCACCAAGGTACATGACATTCTGGGCCATAAAACTCACCTTAATACATTTGAAAGTACAGACATCATATAAAGTATGCTCTCGGACCGCAGTGGAATTAAACTAGAAATCAATAACAGAAGGACACCTGGAAAATTCCAAAATATTTGCAGACTTTGAGACTTCTCAATAATATGTAGATCAATAAAAGGTTTCAAGAGAAACTTTAAAATAGTTTAAAATAAATGAAAATGAAACCACAACCTATCAATGTATGTGGGATGCATCAAAAACAGTACAGTGAAATTAATAGCATTCAAAGCATATATTAGAAGAGATCTAAAATTAATAATCTATGCTTCTGCCCTCAGAAACTAGGAAATAAGAGCAAATTTATTCCAAAGTAAGCAAAAGAAAAAAGATAATAAAAATCAGAACAGAAATCAATATAATTGAAATGAAGAAAAAAATAGAGAAAATCTAAGAAATCAAAATCTGATTCTTTGAAAAGATTGATAAACCCCTACTTGGACTAACCAAGAAAAAAAGAGAGAAGACAAAAATTACTAATATCGAAAATAAAAGAGGGACTATTGCTACTGAATCCATGAACATTTAATTAAGGAATATTATGAACAACTATATGCTCACAAATTTGGTAACAGATGAAATGAATCAATTTGTTGAAAGACACAATCTATCAAAACTCATGCAAGGAGAAGCAGATAATCTGAATAAACTTTAAAGATATTGAATCAAATAAATAACATTCCAAAACAGAAAGCACAATGTCCAGATGTTCTCACTGGTCAATGGATTTCTTGTATACCAGCAATGAACAATTGGAATCTGAAGTTTAAAGCACAACACCATTTACATTAGCATCAAAAAATGCTTAGGTAAAAATCTAACAAAATGTATATGAGGTCTATATGAGGAAAACTATAAAACCTGATGAAAGAAATCAAAGCTCTAAATAAAGGCAGAGGTAGTCTATATTCATAGATAGGAAGATGCAATATTGTTAAAATGTCAGTTCTTCCCAAATTGATCTATAGAATCAATGCAATCCCAACCAAAAATCTCAGCAAGTTACTTTGTGGAAATTGGCGAACAAACTCTAAAGTTTATAAAGAAAGTCAAAAGACCCAGAATAGCCAATGTAATATTAAAAAAGAGCAAAATCAGAGGACTGACACTACCTACTTCAAGACTGGTTATAAAGCTACAGTAGTCACGATAGTGTGATATTAGTGAAAGAATAGGCACATAGATCAATGAAACATAATAGAGTCAGAAATAGACCCACATGAATATAGTCAATCAGTCTTTCACGAGGGGCAAAGGCAATCCAATAGAGACAGAATAAATAGCCTTTTCAAAAAGTGATGCTGGAACAACTTGCCACATACAAAAAAAAAAAGTGTATTTAGATATTGACCTTGTACTTCTACAAAAAATAACCAAAATGGACCATACACCTAAAGTGAAATATGAAACTATAAAACTTTAAGAAGATAACAGAGAAGAAAATCTATGTGACCTCAGGATTGACAATGATTTTTTAGACTAATACAAAAAGCCTGATCCATGAAAGAAAAAATTCATAAGTTGAACTTCATTAAAATTAAACACTTCTGCTCTGCAAAATTTTCTCTTAAGGGAATGAAAAGACAAGTCACAGACTGGGAGAAAATTTTGCAAAATACATAGCTAATAGAAGAACAGTATTCAAAATATACAAGAACACTCAAAATACAAAAATAAGAAAAAAAAAAGGGAGGCTAAAGCTTTGAACCGACACCTCCCTAAAAATATATATATATATATGTATATACATATGTCAAACAAACATAGAAAGAGATGTCAATAACGTGTCATTAAGAAATTGCATATTAAAATAATAATGATATACCACTGCACACCTATTAGAAATGCCAAAATCCAAAATACTGACAACACAAAATACTGGTGGAGATGTGGAGAAACAGGTACCATCATTCATTGTTGGTTGGAGTACAAAATTGTGCAGCAGTTTTTTAAAAAGCTAACCATATTCTTACCATGTAATACAACAATTGTGCTCCTAGGTCTTTAACCAAATGTACTGAAAACTTATGTGCACACAATATCCTGCACATAAATATTTATAGAAACTTTATTCATAATTTCCAAAAAATAGAAGCAACCAAGATGCCCTTCAATAGTTGAATGGATAAACAAACAGTGGCATGTACATCCATAAAATAAAATATTGTTCAGCAATTAGAAAAAACAACTATCAAGTTACAGGAAAGTATGGAAGAACTTTAAATGCACATTACTAGGTGAATGAAACCAATCTGAAAAGGCTACACATTGTAAGATTCCAGCTATATGACATTCTGAAAAAGTGAAAACTACAGAGACTAAAAAAATTAATTTTTAAAGGTTTACTCGTGGAAATAACTATGTGGAAGACAGGGAATTTTCAGGGTAGTGAAAATATTTTGTATAGTATTAGAATGGGGTATGTGTATAACTTTATACATTTGGCAAAATCCATAGAACCAAAGAACAAAAAGAGTGTATCCTAATGTAAACAATGGAATTCTGTTAAAAATAATGTATCAACGTTTGTTCATCTGTTGTATCAAATGTTTCTCACTGATGCAAACTGTTAATAATAGGGAAAATGGGGGGTGGGTAGGCAGAGGGAAGTTTATGGGAAGTCTCTGTACTTCATGCTCAATTTTCCTATAAAACTTAAACTGCTCTAAAATAAATTCAATAATTAAAAATTATATTAAGCTAAAAATATTAGGAACTACATTATAAGCATCAAATGTTAAGGGAAAATAGTATTGTATCCAATGAAATAGAAGCCATGCAAAACCTCTGTACATGTTCAGTGCCCTTTCTGTGATATTTACCTTGATAGGTTTTGTGTGTTTTTTTCAAAGACTTTCCTCTCATTAAATAAAAGGTCAAGCAGAATTTAGCCCATATTTATTATTCTTTTAAAAATCCTGTACTGGAAAAGATTCTATTAATCCGTTCTTTACAGGTGCCCTTCTAGGGGGCCATTCTTTACCTAGCAGAGTCTGCATCTGCTCTGCCTGGTCTAAACTGAGATGGGAAAGATTTACAGAGCTGGCACAGCTCAGCTCTGTATGTTTGCCGAGCATGCTCTAGTGAAGTGAATTAACTCAATCTGGGTAAAGGAGAAAAAAGTATCACAGAAGATTTTTAGACCACTTAAGCACCAGCCAACAATCTTATTGCTACCACATTCACAGTGAGGAAAGGATTCAATTTCATCTGCTTATATTTAAAAGGTTATATTAAATAGGCTCCTCATTCATAGACAAAAAAGTGTTTGGGATTAGCAAATTAATGATGTTTGAAGAGTTATTTAAATACCCCATTAAATTTTTAATAACAAATTTAATCATAGAAAAGTTTCATCTGTATAACTTCCAAATCTTCTCCCCAAATATTAATAAAAATGTGACGACAAAAACAAAAATACAAACTCAGATTTGAAAGCCAGAAAGCTTAGTGAAGGATATTGGCTTTGCAGTCAGACAAATAGTATTCTAGAACTTGGAAAGCCACTAATGAGATCTGAGACCTTGTAAAGGTCAATTAATATTTGACAGCCTTAGCCTCCTTGCCTTCTCATTTATAAAATGAGAATGTGAGTCCAGCTTATCAAGATCACTGCCAGTTCTACGGTTCTTTTAAGTTCACCACTCTATTCAGTGTATTGGTACAAATGTGCTTTTTGAAATTATAAATGCATTTCAACAGGAATGATTTCACCAAAAATAAAAATAAATACATATGTATACAAAATAACATACTTCATTAAATATCAAACTCAGGAAACACATTTATGTGGAAATGAATCAATTTAAACAATCAATTCTCTAAAATGACCTATCTCAAAATATGCACATTGGTTTTCTCATTAGCATCAAGTTGTCAGCTCTTCCACTTGACAAGATGCACAGTTTGATGGCCAGCAGGGAAATGGAACAGTTTTATGATATTCAACCCAAATAATTAAAGACAGAATGCTCGTGAGCATATGATAGAAATACCAACTTGGCAGTTATTAACCATGCCAGACATATTACAGTTGATATAGGCTCTCCAAGGCTTCGTAGAATGTAGACCTGGGGCAAGGCAGGGTCAATCACTTCGCTAAATCTGTTCTGTATCTGTGGTATCCATGCCAGTTGACTTTAATAACCACTTATAAGCTTCTTAACTATTCCTATAACCAGAATCCATACCACATTCACTGAATCAAAATCTCCCAGGATGGGTGGAGCTTAACAATGTCTATTGTTCAAAGACTCCCAGGTGCACTGATGTTTACGGTCCATTTCATATATGCTATGTTAGATACTCAGTAAAGTCCCAAGACCATAGCTTTCTAACTCTCTTCTGTTGTCTGTGTAACCTGTGCTATTTCACTCTTACTTCATCATGTCTAAAAAATTACTTCACTTTGTTAATGTCCCACCTAATCAAGGATCAGCACAAAATCTCTTATTTTAGTTTCATCAGCACAGTAAGAACAGAGAAATACATTTTATGACGACTTACATACCTTATAGTGTCAATATTTTCAACAACGGAATAATACTAATAGCAACCATTTATATAATTATTATATAAGTGCTGTTCTAACTGCTTTAAGAATATTATTAACTCTTTATAACAACACAACGGGGTAGGTAATATTATTTCTCATTTTACAAATGGTTTAGAGAAGAAAAAAGGCTTAGAGAATCTAAGTAATATGTCCATGGTTGCACCTCTAGGTAAGTGTTAGAACGGGGATTTAAACTCAGGATATTGAACTCTTAATTTATACCCTATATGGTTACTTTATTTCACTCTTTTAGAATGTTTTTAGAATTGTTCCATAGCAGATCTCCAGTGCACGTACACAGCAGGACATGATGGTGTATTCCATAATTCTTGATAGCTCATCATTCTATCTCTGGCTCAGTAGGTGAAAAAAGGGATTTGTGGACAGGTACCAAGATACTGCCACTAATATGGTAGGCTGTTCATTACTCAACATGCAGCCTTGTCAAAGTCTGGCATAGTCTGAAAGGACACATGTTGGCATGGGTCTCAGACTGCCTTTGTGTGTCTGCTAGTCTGAGAGCTGTCCGATTGGACCAGGGAATGAATCTGAGGAGTGTGCCAACACAGCTTGACTCTTATTTCAAACACCCATCAATACTTGGCAAGTGCTCCAAGACTGCAACAATTAAGTGACCACAGAATCATTTTTACTTCTCAAAAGGAAATCATAAATGCAGAAAGAGGTACGATAATTGGATGAAAGGGTTTTAAAATTAAATCATTTATAATACATTGTTAAAACAAAGTCATTCTGTATCTTCCACATAAACCTAGAGACTAATATTACTTCTTTACTTTGTTGTATCTCCTCTTCTCACTAGAACATCTGCTCATATTTTTATAAATATGCTGACAGACTGATATATTGGCCAGTCACAACCATGTTAAAATTTAGTTTTTTAATGTTCAACCATTTTATTTATTTATTTTATTATGTGCATAGTGACACAAGTTTAATTCAAACGTACAAATAGAATCCTTTGAAAATCATAAATACTCTTTATATTTTGGAACAACCTTTTTTTCTAGGTTGTTTCCCTTTCTTTCTTCCTACTCAATAGTACCTTATGGAAGTCCCTCTAATCAACCAGTATATTGCTAACTCATTATATCGGTGGCCTTGTAATATTCCACAGTGTCACCAGGCTATTTATGCTTTTGATGGTCTTTCATATTCTTTATCAAAATTGCTACTATAACAACGCAACAAAAATCTTTTGAGAGGTTAACTTAAAACTGTGGTTCTAATCAGAGGCATTTTTGTCCTTCAGAGGACCTTGAACAACATCCAGAGACAATTTAAGTTGTCACACTGAGGAGGGTGGGTGCAGGCCAGGGATGCTGTAAATATCCTACAGTGCACAGGACACATTCTCCTACAAAGGTCTGGCCAGAACATCAACTGTGCCAAGACTGAGAAGCTCTCATTTAAAAAATATCTGTATTTTTAATATTTATAGCTGTCTTCAGAATATTCCCCCAATGATATAACACTTCATGATTCTGCCAAAAATATTAAAGAGTAATCCTTTTGTTACTTTTTTCAAAGTTCCAATCCTAATCTGTGTGACAGCTCTTTTAAGTTTTTTGCCAGGTTGATGGGTGTGAATGAGATTTCTTTTTGTTTTCATAAATTGCTACTAAGTTTGAGCAAAATTCTTACTTGAACACCATTTTAATTTGCCTGTTATTATTATATGCCTGTATACTACATGCCTGTTTTTCTACAATTATCATTTCAAATGATTTTTACAGATCATTGTTTTCAATTGCCTTTTGATGGGATATTTTTGGCCACTAAAATGTTGTATATTTCATTTAGTTAAATATGTTGATGAGATATTTTTGACTACTAAAATGTATATTTCATTTAGTCAAATATGTCTATCTTCTTACTTCTGAGTTTCATGTCTTAATTAATATATTTCCCACTTGTAGATTATTTTTCTTTTGACAGTTATATATAGTATAACTCATATCCCAATATGAAATAGAGAACATTTCTATTAACCAAAATAGTCCTTTAACAAATAAATTTTCCATTCTGTGGCTTATATTTTCATTTCTTAATAGTGTCTTTTGATTAGCAGATATTTTAAGTTTTGGTTAACTCTGATTTATCACTTTTCTTCTTTCAAATTCAGTGCTTTTTGCTTCCTGCCTAAAAACATATTTGCTTGCATTAATGGTATCAAAATATTTTACCACATTTTCTTCTAAAAGATTTGTGATTCTAGTATTTATGTTTAGGCCTGTGATCCATGTGAAATTAATTTTTGTATACAGAGTGTGGTAGAATTTGAGGTTTGATTTGCCCTGTACAAAGTTTTGGTTACTCTAAGAACAATTTGTTAAAAACAACTTTTCTTTCTTCATTGAATTGACTTTGAATCTTGATTGGCTACTGATTGATCATAAACATGTGACAGTTTATTTCTGGATTCTCTATTCTATTGGTGTATTTGCTCTATTTTGTACACTACCACCATAATGTTCTGATTACTACAGTTTTATGATAAGCCCTGAAATCAGAAAGTTTAGATCCTAAAACTATTCATATTTTTCAAAATTGTTATGGTTATTCTAAATCCTTTGCATTTCCACACAGATTTTAAAATCAGCTTGTCAGTTTTGTCCACAGAACTATCTGGGGTTTGGATTCCAATTGTATTAAATCTGTAGATTAAATGTGTAGATAAAGTCTAACACAATGGACAAACTAACAATGGTAAGTTTTCCAATTTATAAAAATGTTATGTCTCCATTTCTTTAGATCTTAACGAAATTTTCTCAGCAATGCTTTGTATGTTTCATTGTGGAAGACTTGCACATATCTCATTAGGGTTACTCTTAAGAACTTGATGATTTATTATTCCATTGTAAATTGTATTGTTTTAAATTTTCACTTTCCAGTTGCTTGCTACTAGTATGTGGAAATACAATTGATTTTTAAATTGATTTCATTACATTTTTAAATGTTCAACTATCCTAAAAGATTATTGCCTGGTTTTAATATTATTTTTAGGAATATAGCACACTTATTTTAATTTAACCACTACTTTCAGGGGCTTCCTTTTCCAGAAATATCACAAAGTACATATCATGAAAAAATAATTATTTGTATAGAAATTTTGCAAAAATTATACCAAGTATATTTTAAAATGCACACCAGACCCAACAAGAAAGTAAGGAATGTTTAAGATAACCAATTTACCCCAGTTTGCCCAAGGATGTCTCAGATTTAAAACTGAAATTCCCATATTTGGGGAAGTACTTCAGTTCTGGGTAACTGCCACAGTGGTATATTAAGTTTCTATTGCTGTGTTACATATTACCACATATTTAACAGCTTAAAACTATACACATATTTATTATCTCTCAATTTTCTTGGGTCATGATGGAGAACTCACAGCCTGCAATCAAAGTGTTATCTGGGCTGCTTTTTCAGCTGGAGGCTCAGATTGGTGAAGAATGTGCTTCCAAACTTATTCTAGTGGTTGGCTGAATTCATCTCCTTACTGCTAAAGTCTTTCAGCAGATACGTGCCATGTGGATTTCTCTACAGGTCCTTTCACAACAAAGCGTCTCACTTCCTCTAAGCCAGCAAGGAGAGAGTCTTGAGAGTTTTTTGTTTGTTTGTTTTGCGGTACGCGGGCCTCTCACTGTTGCGGCCTCTCCCGTTGCGGAGCACAGGCTCCGGATGCGCAGGCTCAGTGGCCATGGCTCATGGGCGCAGCCGCTCCGCGGCATGTGGCTTGTGGGATCTTCCCGGACTGGGGCACGAACCCGTGTCCCCTGCATCGGCAGTAGGACTCTCAACCACTGAGCTACCAGGGAAGCCCTTGAGAGTTTTGTGTATGCTGTGGATATAGTCAGATCTAGATCAAGAACTATCATCTTATTTCCTTTGAAGTATAAAGTAACTTAATCATGGGAGTAAAATACCATCATCTTTGAGGTATTCTGTTAAAAGAAAGTCACATGCCTCATTCACACTCAAGCAAAGGATATTATACAGGGTGTGGACATCAATGGCCATGTTCTAAGGTCTATCTGTAACAGCCCAACTTTTGACCCCCATGACTCATGTCCCTTCCAATTCAAAATACATTTACTCCTCTCCCCAAATTCCCCAGAGTCTCATCCTGTTATACTGTCACTTCAAAGTCCCAAAATACCATCATTTAAATTAAGTTCATGTGTAGATGAGACTCCAGTGTGTAGTCCATTAAGTACAGCTACTACTGCAGTATTCCTTTTCATCTGTGGATCTGTGCAAGTAGAGACAAAATATCTGCCACAAATGTTCCCTGCATTTAATAGTGGGACAAGCATAGGAGAGCAGTTATATACATTCCTGCTCAAAAAGGGAGAAAATGGAAAGTACAAAAGAATCACTGGTTCATGGCAATACTTTAGTCTATCTCCTTAATTCTGCCTGCCTGCTGCTATTACACCCTGGTTTGTCCTGAACTTTTTGGCCAGAATTGCTTCTTGAATTTTAGCTATGCTCATATTCTAATACTAATTCTGGATGCTCTACTTAAGTGACAGTGGTTTTGCTGTTGTTATTGTCAGTAGTTTTCTTTTTGTTATTGCTTTGTTATTTTTAATGTATCACCAGAAGTTCTCCACAGAACACACAGCATTTTAAGACAAGAAAACATATCTGAGAAAAAGTTTATAAGAGAAATATAAAACTTAAATAATGTTGGCTAACTGCTCTACCAACCCATCCAATTTGACTTTGATCTTATTGGCAAAGACATAAAATACATACCTCCTGGTTATTAAAATAGCTTGACCTCCTTGGATAAAGCAGTTCTAAGTTAAATTTGCATTTTATTTATTCTTCATAAAATATAGTGAATAAAAATATATAAAATCATATATAATGTACATTATAATATATATTTTATACATATATAAAATCTGTGTATAGCTCTATCAATTATGCTAAATTGTTCACATAAATTTAACATTTACAGATTCAGCTCATGATTTCCGAAACATAAATTTCTGGGATTTTTAAATTGAAGTAGAGTTGACTTACAATATTATATGAGTTTTAGGTGTATACCATGGCAACTTGATATTTTTATAGATTACGTACCATACAAAATTATTATAATATTATTGACAATATTTTATGTGCTGTACTTTACATCTCTGAGGCATACTTATTTTATAACTGATAGTTTGCACCTCTTAATTCCCTTCATCTATTTTGTCCATCCTCTCACCACCTCCCCTCTGCCAAACACTAGTTT
This sequence comes from Lagenorhynchus albirostris, assembly GCF_949774975.1. Taxonomy (NCBI): domain Eukaryota; kingdom Metazoa; phylum Chordata; class Mammalia; order Artiodactyla; family Delphinidae; genus Lagenorhynchus; species Lagenorhynchus albirostris. Next base: position 35,259,083 of record NC_083112.1, on the reverse strand, counting down.
GTTCTCTGTATCTGTGAGTCTATTTCTGTTTTGTTATATTTGTTCATTTATTTTGTTTTTTAGATTTTACATATATGTGAAAATATACAGCATTTGTCTTTTTCTGCCTGCCTTATTTAACTTAGCATAATCTTCTCTAGGTCCATTCATGTTTTCACAAATGACAAAATTTAATTCCTTTTTATGGCTGAGTAATATTTATATATATTTATATATATATATATATATATATACACACACACACACACAAACATACATACCTGTGTGTATATATATACCACATCTTCCTTATCCATTCACTTGTTGATAGACACTTAGGTAGCTTCCATATCTTAGTTATTGCTAATAATTCTGCAATGAATATTGAGGTTCACATACCTTTTCAAATTTGTGTTTTCATTTTCTTTAGATAAATATCCAAGAGTGGAATTGCTGAACCGTCTGATACTTTTATTTTTAATTTTTTGAAGAACCTCAATACTATTTTCCATACTGGCTGTACCAATTTACATTCCTTCAAAAGTTTACAAGGGTTCCCTTTTCTTCACATCCTTGCCAACACTTGTTATTCCTTGTCTTTTTGGTGATAGTCATTCTGACAGGTATGAGGTGATAGCTCATTGTTGTTTCGATTTGCATTTCCCTGATGATTAGTGATGTTGAACTTTGTTTCATGTACCTGTTGGCCATCTATTTATCTTATTTGGGAAAATGTCTTTCATCTCCTCCTGCCCATTTTTAACTGAATTTTTTGTTTATTTATTTATTTATTTATTTGGTATTGATATTGAGTTGTAGGAGTTCTTCATATATTTTGGATATTAACCCCTTATTGGAGATATAATTTGCAAATATCCTCTCATATTCAATAGTCTGCTGTTTTGTTTTGTTGATAGTTTCCTTGGCTATGAAAAAGGTTTCTAGTTTGATTTGGTCCCATTTATTTATTTTTGCTTTTGTTGCCTTTGCCTGAAGAAACATTCAAAAAATATTGCTAATATCAAAGAGTATACTGCCTATTTTTTTTTTACAACTTTTATGGCTTCAGGTCTTACGTTTAAGTTTTTAATCCACTTTGAGTTTATTTTTGTATATAGTGTGAGAAAATGGTCTAGTTTTATTTTTTACATGTAGCTTATCCAGTTTCCCAATAGCACTTGTTGAAGAGGTGGTTTTTCCCGCATTTTATAGTCTTTTCTCCTTTGTTGTAGATTAATTGACTGTATGTGCATGGGTTTATCTCTGAGATCACCATTCTGCTCCACTGATCTGTGTATCTGTTTTTGTGTAGGTACCATACCATTCTGATTACCATAGCTTTGTAATATAATTTGAAGTCAGAGAGCATGATACCTTCAGCTTTGTTCTTTTTTTCTCAATATTGCTTTGGCTATTCAGGGTCTTTTGTGGTTCCATACATATTTGAGGATTATTTGTTCTGGTGCTATGAAAAATGCCATGTGTATTTTAATAGGAATTGCACTGAATCTGTAGATTGCTTTGGGTAGTATATAGACATTTTAAAAATATTATTCATCCTCCCCATGAGCACAGTATATCTTTCCATTTTATGTGTCATCTTCAGTTTCTTTCATGAATGTGTTACAGATTTAAGAGCATACTCTTTCTCTTCCTTGGTCAAACTTATGCTGGATATTTTATTCTTTTTGTTATAATTGTAAATGGGACTTTTTTCTTGATTTCTCTGATAATTCATTATTAGTATTTAGAAACACAACAAATTTCTGTATATTAATTTTGTATCCCACAACTTTACTCATTAGTTGTAAAAGTTTTTTGATGTAGTCTTTAGGGTTTTCTATATATAGTATCATGTCATCTATAAATAGTGACTGTTTTACTTCTTGCTTTTTAATTTGGATTCATTTTATTTCTTTTTCTTGTCTTATTACTTTTTTCTAGGATTTCCAATACTATGTTGAATAGAAGTGGTGAGAGCAGTCATCCTTTTCTTATTCCTGATCTTAGAAGAAAAGCTTTCAGTTATTCACCATCAAGTATGATGTTAGCTGTGGGTTTGTCCTTATTTTTAAAAATAAATGACCTTATTATTTTTTAGGTATGTTCCCTCCATACCCACTTTGTTGGGAATTGTTATCACAAATAAATGATGAATTTTGTCAAATGTTTTTCTGCATCTATTGATATGATCATGTGATTTTTTTATACTTTGTTTTGTTAATGTGGTGTATCATATTGATTGATTTGTGGATATTGAACCATTCTTGCATCCTTGGAATATATCCCACTTCATCATGATATATGATCCCTTTAATTTATTATTGAATTCAGTTTGTTAGTATTTTGTTGAGGATTTTTGCATTTATGCTCATTAGTGATATTGGCCTGTAATTATATTTGTGTGTGTTGTCTTTGCCTGGTTTTGGCATCACAGTAATGCTGGCCTTGTAGAATGAGTTTGGAAGCAGTCCCTTTTCTTTAAATTCTTGGAATCATTTGAGAAGAATAGATAATAACTATTTAAAAAAATATATTTGGTAGACTTCCCCTGTGAAGCCTTATGGTCTTGGGCTTTTATTTGTTGGGACTTTTTTTGTTATTGATTCAATTTCATTACTAGTAATTATTATGTTCAGATTTTCCATTTATTCTTATTTTTTATTTTTTTTTTTTTTGCGCTATGGGGGTCTCTCACTGTTGTGGCCTCTCCCGTTGTGGAGCACAGGCTCCGGACGCGCAGGCTCAGCGGCCATGGCTCACGGGTCCAGCCGCTCCGCGGTATGTGGGATCCTCCCGAACCGGGGCACGAACCCGTGTCCCCTGCATCGGCAGGCGGACTCTCAACCACTGTGCCACCAGGGAAGCCCTCCATTTATTCTTGATTCAGTCTTGGAAGATTATATGTTTCTAGGAATTTACCCATTTCTTCCAGGTTGTCCAATTTGTTGATGTTCATAGTATTATCTTATGATAACTATCTTCATATTTTAATATTCTTTTTGTTTTGCTGTTCTGATAGGGTGATTTCCACTATTCTGTCTTTCAGGTCACTTATGCACTCTTCTGTATCACCTAATCTGCTATTGAATCCTTGTAGTGAGTATATTCTTCATTTCAGTCACTGTATTCTTCAGCTCTATTTCTTTTGTATACTTTCTAGTTCTTTGTTGAGGTTCACATTTTATTCCTCTTCTTTTCCCAAGTTCAGTGAGAATTTTATGACTGTTACTTTGAATTCTTTATAGGATAAATTACTTATCTCCATTTGATTAGTTTTTTCCCTGAGGTTTCATCTTGTTCTTTAATTTGGACCATATTTCTCTGTCATATTATGTTGTTTTACTTTCTGTGTTGGTCTCTATGAGTTAGGCAAAACAGTTACTTCTCCCGGTCTTGAAAGTGTGTCCTTTTGTATAAGCAAATCAGGCTGTCTGTGCCTAGTGGCTGTGACAGGAGGACTGGAGTCAAAGTTGGCCTGGGTTGGGGCTTTTGCCAGGGTGGACCGGGGGCCACTGCCTTGGCAAGGCTGGCTGGTGCCACAGCCTGGTGCAGCTCACAGCTTCTCCCAGGATAGACTGAGGTCCACTGCCTTGGTGGATGGATCTGTAGTCAAATCCCACCCTGGCTTCTCCTGGGGCTTGCCAAGTGTTGCCACCTTGGTCAAGTGGGAGTCTGAGGCCAGAGCCTGGCACTGGCTTGAGGTGGTGTGTTGGGGCAGTCTTGGCAGCCTGGCTAAAGGGCCTGGAGTATTTTAATTTGCTACCTCTGCTCTGGAACTCAAAGGGAGTAAGTTTGTGTATGTGCCTTTTAACAGTGGAATCTTGTTTCCTACAATCCTTCAGCTCTTCTGGTCTTGTGCCCTGTTGGTTTTTAAATCCATTAAGGGGGTTCAACCACTTTGTGCCAACATCCAGGGCTGGGGTGCCTAATGTAGGACTCAAACTCCTTGCCCCTTTTGCAAGGACCTTGGAGTTTGTGATATACCTTTCCATTTTTGGTTTGCCCTCCAGAGGTGTAGGTCCTGACTAGGTCATGTCTCTGTCCCTCCATTCCACCTTGATGGAATATTTTTTTCTTTATATACTTAGTTGCAGAGGAGCTATTGTGGTAGTCTTTAGGTCTTTCTCAAAGAGAGTGTTTCTATATGTAGTTGTAATTTTGGTTTTACTGTTGGAGACGATGAGCTCTGGGCCTTTCTACTCTGCCATCCTGATCCTGATTAATTTAAATTATATAGAATGATAAAGACAGAATTGGAACCCAGATCTTTTGATCCTGTTTTCAGTTAGGTCCTGTAAGATTCAATACTTGCTATAATTCATAAAGAATTCAGAATCTTTAAGAGCTACTCATGTGGCTACATACTACCTGGTCAACGAGTATAAGCAAGTATAGAAAGACCTACTTAGAGAGGGAAATTTAGAAATACAGTAAGTTCAATAGCTTTCCCAGATGGTCCCTTTTCCTTTTTTTCATAGAAATATGTATTGCTCAGACTGCTGATGCATTTAAAGGAGATAGATTATTCATTATTCACTCACCAAATTGTGACTGGGGCTATTTTCTCAATAAGCCAAAATTCAAAAGGTTATTATTGATTGGATATATAAATTCTCTTGTGTTATAATAAAGTGGAAAGCAAAAATTTGTTAAGTTAAATAGTTATACAAATATATATATATACTAATGTGAATATATGATTTATAATCTTATCTGTGCCAATATTAGGCTTTGTGATATAGCTGTCCCTCTATTTTCTCATCTGAAAAATGAAAATAACAATATTATCCATTCCCATAGAGGTTAGTTGAGGATCAAATAAAACGATACATATAAAATTCTTGGTATAGTGTCTGGCATATGGTGAGCATTTGACATATTATACCTATTTTTATTACAGACCATATGTGATTGAGTTATAATTTTTGGTAATGTCTAATTATAACAGGGCATATGAGCAAGAACACTGACTAGTACAAATATATCCTACTTCCAATTCAAAATTTTAAAAATATAAAAATTGGAAAATATAGGCCATGTGGTTTCTTCCACCACTAGTGAAACCAATTGAATTCAATATAAAGTTACTTTTTTTCTTGATAACAGAAAGCCAAAGGTTAAGAATAGAAGAGTTGTAAAAATGGAATCCCACTTAATCTTATTCACATGAATACTAATGTTTAATTCTCCTTTCAAAGTTCAAGAAAGAAAACTTGCAATTAAAGACAGAGCAAGCCACATATTTAGGTAATATTTCTTTAAAAACCTAAAAAAAATATTTGACACAAGACCAATGATATCAGTGGCATATATGCTATTAACACATTTTCTGAAATCTGGTAGGTGTCATCAGTCCTGAATTAATTGCTAACTAAAAAGAATTAACTGAGCTTTATACTTTTTCTATTCCACTATAGCTTTCTTTCATCTCATTTTAATGTCATTCTTCACTTTATGCCACTTTCAGTAGGATTCTAAAAATCTTCAAACAATAATCCCCTGTTTGGTCTGAGGTCTTACCATATTAGTTTTCACTGGATTGAGCGTCACCTTCAGATTTAATGTCTTCACTAGTCCCATTGACCTCATTCTTAGTATCACTTTCCTTCAACTCATTGAACCCCAAATGCACATTTTTAATTTAGTTTTCTTTTCTTTTCTTTTTTTTAAAAATCATCAGATCTCTTCTTTTCTTTATCCTTGGGCTTTATATCTTGCTCTCTGTTCCAACTTTTACTTCTGTGCTTACATGACTTTCTATATTGGCTTGTTGATCTTCTTTAATCATGACTACAAGATCTATATTCATTTTTTCCCAACTATCCTGGTGGCTGCTTCTTCCACTATCTGCTTCATCTTCACTCTCCTCCACTTCATGATTTTTTGTGATTCTGAGATCGGCTGCATCTTCATTCATAAGTTCAGCTTATGTGCATATTTTGTAAGCAACTTATCTTTCTTATTTCTCCACCACAAGCCCTTTCTTTTTCTCTTTCTTCCTCTTATCTTCCTTTCTATACTCTTTCTTTATTTTTTCTCACCCATTCATTTTCTTTCTCCTTGTTCTTGCTTCCCTCTTTTCAATCACTCATTATGATCAGATTCTTAAGTTCCTTTTCTTTCATTCATTAAAAAAAATCCACAAGAGCTTTAATATTTTCAGAGTCCGTATGTTGTTTTCTTACAAAATGGTCATCTGTCCAGACTGAGCATCTTCTACTATCAAAAGAGCTCCACTCACTTCACAAACTTCCAATTGTTTAAACTGGGCAGCAAAGATTTAAATCATCAATGTTGTAGATATAAGCAACTCTTCTCTTCTTTTAACTGTATAATTTCACATTTCCTTAGGATTCCTTTATCTTGTTTTCAGATCCTAATTATTCAATCTGCTCCATGAGTACATCAATTATTTTTGTTAGAACCTGAATTTTTAATTTTTAAAAAAATTTTGCCTATAGGACCAGTTGCTTCAGAGGACCGCTGATTTTGAGAGAAGGCCAAACAAATATGGCCTTACCTAATTCTACATGACACTTCTACAACTGAACTCTGTAAGTATTGCAAAAAAATCTCTTACAACCAACTTTCATAAAATGAGGACTCATACTATTTTTGTGGCTTCTCATCATAAATTTTTCTCACATGGACTTATAGATTACTTCCCAGAAAATCATTTTCTCTAGAGAAAAGTCTTCTGTCTGGGAAGAAAAAGAAATCTAGCTGTATCTTTCTGGCACCTCCAAATCCTGAGCCTGTCCTGAGTTCTACTCATCAAACACTCAATTCTCTTTAGTATCCCCATCTGCAGGCTCTTACAGCAGGTGTTTCACTTGTTCATTGAGTTTACTGCTACTCCTCCATCCACTTATTATCTTTCAAAAATTTGTTGATATCTGAAATTTTATCTCCTCTTCCACCTACAGCAAGATCAGAAAGAGTATTTGTGCACAATTCCACAGGTCAAAAACTACAGAGAAAATATTTACAAATTCTCTTGTGGTCCTACTGCACATAGTTGTGCTTATTTTCTGGGACCAGGTTTTGGTACCAGCCCATTAACTCAAACAACAATTGCATGGTTGAAATTATGATGCTTTCTTTGGGCGGTTGCTACTCCCTGTCCTGCTACCTGCCAAAGAAAATGTTGGCAATACAACTGCCAAGTTCTACATCCACCACTCAGGTAGAAAAACCTCCTCTACAGAGGAGTCCATAAGGCAAAATGGCTGCTAACGGGGCACCTTCCCAGAATGTGTGCATGTGGGACATACCCAGGCCTGGCCTACAGTACTTTTTATTATTGATTTTAATATGGCTTTACAGTCTTTCCTTGGTTTTGTCCTATGTAGTTTTAAACAGATGTTCTTGTCAATTGGACATACAGGATCAATACAATTTTATCTCCTATTCCATCTACGACTATAAATTGACTATTATACTGAAAAACTTGTAATTATATATTCTAGGCTTCAATATATTCTTTCATTATGTCCAAACATCCTTATACCTAAAATTTCAGGAATATTCAAAATATCTATACATGAGAAGATTTTACAAATAACAATTATCTTTCATTAAAAATAGTTTCTTAATTTTTACATAATAGTTTAAGATATAAATCACATACCATACAATTTACCTACTTAAAGAGTACAAATAAGTGTTTTTCTTTGTATTCAAAGTTGTTCAAATATCACCATATTCAGGTTTTGAAAATTTTTATCACCCTCAAAAGAAACCCTGTACCCATTAGCAATCATTCCCCATTCTCCTCAAACCCCCAGATCTAGGTAATCACTATTCTGTTTCTTACTTTTAGACACTTGGAACTACTGATAATATTCCCTCTTTAAAAAAAAATTTTAATCTTGAAGGATATTGCATCATAGGTATTTTCACCTATTACCTCAGGGAATACATTCCTTCTCATTTTCTTTTTTTTTTTTTTTGCGGTATGCAGGCCTCTCACTGTTGTAGCCTCTCTCCCGTTGCGGAGCACAGTCTCCGGACACGCAGGCTCAGCAGCCATGGCTCACGGGCCCAGCCACTCCGCGGCATGTGGGATCTTCCCTGACCGGGGCACAAACCCGTGTCCCATGCATTGGCAGGCAGACTCTCAACCACTGTGCCACCAGGGAAGCCCTCATTTTCTTTGTTACTCCTGTTTTCTTTGTTAAATTTACTTTTCTCTCTCCAGTTACAGATGCATGGTTGACATGCCTGACACCTGTGCTCCTGATCACACTTCTAGGGAAGATGGAATCAGCACACTAATTCTCCTTAGTTTCCTTAATTACTGCATTGGCTTTTTTATACTACAGAAGTTGTCACTCAAATATAGGGCTTTACTACCTGATAACTGTCTAGAGTAATGCAAGGTGTTTTAAAAAATTGATCCTTTGACTTTAGTTCTATCAAAACAAAACAAAGCAAAACAAACAAACAAACAAAACCTCTGATTTTATTTCCTCAATTAAATGAAGACTTTATCTAAATGACTTGAGTCCCTCTCCATTGTACACTGCAACTTCAGCCTTCAAAGCACTTCTTTTAAATGTATATCTACTCAAAAACGTATGATGTTCAAACGGTAAATCTATACACTCCACAACTAAATCCCAAATAGCTTTTTATACTTGACTCAACCTAAGGTGGTCCTTAATGAGATCTCATATCCTAATATAACCTCTTTCCCTTCAGTGCAGGTGGAATCTGTGATTTACTTTTAACCAGTAGAATGTGGCTTAGGTGATAGGATGCAACTATCTTAATTTACATTATATGAGACTCCATTGCATGAGTCTGCAGAGATAAACTTTTCTTCTGGCCTTGAAGAAGCTAATAGCCAATGTGTGAACTGCCTATGGAGAAGGCAGTGTGGTAGGGAACAGTGGGTGTCCTTGAGAACCTGAGGGCAGCTTCCAGATGACAGCCAATAAGAAGCCAGGACCCTCAGTCATACAGCCACAACAAAAAGAATTGTGACAATAACCTGAGTGAGCCTGGGAACAGTCTTCCCCAGTCAAACCTCTGGATGAGAATGAATCCCAGCTGGCACTTTGATTTCAGGCTTATGAGGCTCAACAGAGGATACAACTAAGTCATACCCCCACTCCTCATTCATGGAAATAGAGATAATTATTTGTTGTTTCAAGCCACTAATTTTGTGGTAACTGGTTACAAAGAAATAAAAACAAATCAAAAATGAATGCAACTTTCTAATTTATTCTTCAGTCCAAATCTATTATTTTTCTGATCAACTATCATTTATTACTTCTATACTTAATTCTACCTATATGACTTAGTTCAGATTGTTTCCTGTATTTAGAATCTTTGCTTACCCACCATATATTTGCCTAAAACCTTACTTCCTATTTAAGATGAAATAGTAACCATTCTTATCTTTATTTTATTTATTTATTTTTTTGTGGTACGCGGGCCTCTCACTGCTGTGGCCTCTCCCGCTGCGGAGCACAGGCCCCAGATGGCGCAGGCTCAGCGGCCATGGCTCACGGGCTCAGCCGCCCCACGTCATGTGGGATCCTCCCAGACCGGTGCTTGAACCCTCATCCCCTGCATCAGCAGGCGGACTCTCAACCACTGTGCAACCAGGGAAGCCCTATTCTTATCTTTATTTATGCATAATAGTCAAAACTGTAAGCATGTATTTCATAAAATAATGAGTAATTTTGTTTATATTTTGTACCATACAGCTTATATAATTTTAGTTTTAATTAATGAAAAGTAGTATTAGTAATTAAAATAATGACTTGTGGAATGTAAAGCATCCAATGGATTATAAATACAAAACTTTACAATCACAATTTTATTTTTATGTGCTGAATTATCCCTTTCTTAATTCCACCATGGTATTGTAGCACACTAAAAATATAGAGAAGTTGCTCATATTGTTCATTATAAGACGGCACTAGTCCAATATGGTAGCAACTAGCTATATGTGATTGTTTACATTTATATTTAGAATAATTCAAATTAAATAACTTTAATCAGTTTTTTAAATCAGTTTTTCAGTTAGACTAACCACATTTTAAGTGCTCAGTTATCACATGTAGATAGCATCTATAGTATTGGACTGTACATCCATAGTATTGGACTGTGCATCCGTTTAATCATTACAGAAGTTCTATACTGTAGAACAATAGTTATGAGATTTATACCCAAAATACATTAATACATTTTAAATATAATTTTGAAATCATAAAATATGATTTTATTTTTCAGTGCCATTGGATAAAATTAGGAAAATCCCCTTATAGGACAACACTATAAATATTTTTCCTCATAGGAACTTCTTAAGAAAGTTGTATCAAGTTACATGTGACTCCAAGAAAGCTGCATAGTAGAATAAAATGAAAATAAACTATATGATACTTCTTTTAAAGAATTTTATCATTATCTAGAATTGAATATGTTAGATGAGTTGAAAATAAGATTGGGGAAATAGAGAGGAAGAAATACAGACAGAGAGTCAACAGAGAGTAGGCATCGAGGGAGAGATGAAGGAAGGGAAAGAGGTAGGGAGTAATAGAGGACACTTCTGATCCCATAATTGTGATGGAGTAAATAAATTATGTCTGTCAGCCTCAGAGAGGCTCATCCACAAGACTGAACACATCCTCTGCCATCATATCTCCAAAGACCAAGTGAAGTAGACTGGCTCTGAAGTCCTAAGTCGATTTGATAACCAAAGGCTCTTACCTTCAGATAGATAATGAAATGGGGGGAGTAGAATCTAGGTATCCCTAAGCACTATAGTTGTATCCCCCCAAATAGAGCAGCAATATCCTATTTTTCTAATTTTTTCTCCCAAAATATCTGCCTCATTGTAAGAAAAATATTTTGACACAGAAAGTGTGTGTAGGAAGGTATTATTTAGTTTGGTAGATTTTAAAATAATTTTTTAATTTCCAAATTGAAGTTTGTACTTGACATTAGTCTGATTTTGACAAAGTATTTGTTTTCTCATGGAATTTTGAACCAATTATATCATACACAAAGAGCTTTGCCACAAATGGATGGATCACACTTGGGCGATCAAAGAGTGGAGCATGAAGGCTAAGTTATAAAAGCTAAGTGACAATCAGAACTGCAGTTCATACTGCAAACTGACATATACATTTTATCAAGATCATATTTATATGTATAAAGTTATTTAATATGCTTGATTAATTAACTAAATAAACAGAATTTCTCTTGTGACATTATTTGTGTCTAACATTCATATCTGATTATGGAATTATATATTTTACTAAAACATGGTAAAAGGCTATATTCAATTGTACCAGTCATGAGAACTAATTTTATTTTAAATTACCCATGGTTCTTTTTAATGTGAGAAAATTGGATTCTTTAAGCAAGATATTTTGTGGAAATGAGCCCTCTTACAGGAGGCTGAAAGGTTGCCAAAGAGCATCTAGAAACTTCTCTAAGATTTATGTAAAAGAAATATAAAGCATTCCTCTAAAATTTTTTAATGTAAGAATATATTAATTATTGCTGACTGGATTGAATTTGGGAAAATGGAGCTGTTTGGAAAAAAGGCAAAAGTTTACCTGGTACAATTATTAGACTCATGTAAACTAAAATAGAAAATTCCCATTCTTTCATGTCAGAAAACTTTTGAGTAGATTGTGCTTAGAAAGGTTTAGAATTAAGTTGTAAGACACTACATTACAGTTATCTGTCTAAAGCAGAAGGGGCCATTTTACTCCAAGTGTACTTTGACTTATCTGGGAAATCACTAGAGAATTGCCATTTTTACATAGAAACTTGAGTGGCTTCCTTAGTTGGGCAGGTAAGTTGAGGACATCCTTTTGATCCCTATTACTCCTTCCTCTGCTTTCTCCATTGCAAACCCACAACTGCCAACTTTTTTCTACCTGCCTACTTGGTTTCCTCTCATACTGCTCCAAATAAACCAAGTAAGGAATTATATCTGTGTTTATCTCCCTTGAATTCTGACCCAGCCAAGAGAATTAATGATAAGAGATGTGGGAAAAGAGTTGAATAAATCTCAAGGACCATGCCCTCTATCTAATCCCCACTGCTACTAAAAATAGTCTCCTCTTTATGTCTAGGCCTAGATATCTTGCTTTTCAAGCTTCTGTTTCACTGACCCTGATATAGCATTGATATGGGCAGTTCAAAGAGTGATTAAAAACCTAATTTTTCTTCCAAATAATAAGTATTGCTTCAGTCATTGATCTACTCAACATAATCAGTGGTATCAGTGATAGGATCTAAGTGAAATTTGGTAAGGTCCTGGGACTTTGGGACTCTTTTTGAAAAAGCTTATTGCAATAATCTTAAAATAAAAAGTTTTACAATGATTGGCAGATTTGTCCAGTGGAAAGTTAAAGGTATGTAGGACCCAAGAAAGAGAAGGACTTGTTCTATTTGCATTCTCAGGATTATCAAGAACTAATGACATAATTGTGCGACTCGATGCAAAATGAAAGTGTAGGGTCCCTCACGCAAAATTATTAGGAGTTTCAAGAGAGAGACAGCAGAGCATTAAACCAACCATGGGATCCTTCTAGGCACAGCCTTGTGAGACTGGGCAGAATGCATGCCATGATGTTGGCTCTATCAGGAATATTTTAAATGGTTATTTTTCTTAATGCTGTATGCAAAAAGTCCCTGATTCCAATGCCATGCTTTTTATTGAGGAGGGGGGAAGGGATACTCTTCTGTAATCCCAAGGTGGGAACTTTAAAGACACTCTCAATACGGTGTTCAGTTCTAGTGTAATTATCATACATTATGGGAATTTTGAGAACTTTCTACCAGTGTCCTTAGGAGAAAATTCAAAAAGACCTCAGAACAATTCCATTTGGGGAATTGGTAAGGGTTTCTATTTAACAAATAGAAACAAGGGTTTATATTTCCAAATATGGGCCCTGAAAAGCAATTGCTATGAGAATAGACTTGAAAGCAAAAACAAAACAACAGAAGCAAAACTTCAAATCAGAAGAAAAGTTCCTTGCTTTGTGTAATATAACTTGACCTCACATTCCAGGTAGGAGAGAGATGTGATTAGCAGAGTAGACTTACCAGGGTAGAGTCTCTTCTCAAGGAAGTGGGATAAAGAGAATCAGTTGCAATTCAAATTATTAAAGCAACAATTAGCTAAATGAGAATACACTAGTTGTTATTACTAGCTTCAGGACAAGATGACATTTTGAAAGACAGCCAGAGTTAGACTTGCAAACATGTTGCTTCTCTGAAAGAGAAAGACTGAAGCATTGTCCTGATAATATATTTCAAAAACTTGGAGAAACATTCAGAGAATTAAAGAGGGACTACTATTTGTGTGCTGTTTGGGTTGTTTTTCTTTTCATCCCTTCCTCCCTTCCTTCCTTCTCTCTTTTCCTTCTTTCTTTTTAAAAAAATAATAGCCAATGAATCATTGTGGACAACATTGTCAGGTTATTATATAATATTTAGTGCAAGGTTACATGCTTTACTAATGAAGTTCTATATAAACATTCTCTAGCAAATTACATATGACAATATTAAAGCCTAGATAAAGCTCTGTCTCATGGGAAAAAGTGACACACTGCAAGTATTTTCAATCTAGTTTCATTAACTCTGGTATTATGGACCCCACTACCGACATTGCTAGCTCAATCGCCATGATGTAAGTAATGTGTTAGTCTCCAAGTGCTTTTAGATGCTCGGCTGTGATTTCCTCAATAAATACGCATGTGAGGTGGATAAGGCAGACGTGAAAACCTCATGTAACTCAGGAAGACACAGACTTAGGGTAGCCAGCTATTTTTTAATTCTAATAATCTAGACTCCATAAATTTGGCTTGTATAATTTGAAAGTGTTGTCATTTTAAAATAGAAAATTTCACCTGAAATTTAGATAATACTCTTTTAATGTTATACTTATATATAATATTAAATAGTTGAAATTGTTATAGTTTATGAGTAGGCACACTTAATTCTCTTTCCATTATTTTGGAAAAGAAATCTAAGCAAATTTTGATAATATTTGAAAAGTTGGAGAGTGAGCTCATCAAGATGGTGACATATGTTGTTCCCAACTTTAGTCCCCATAACAAGAAGACCAACTATCAACTTTCCATAGAAAAACACCATTGTGAAAATCCCAGAAACTGGGGGTAAGGCTGATGCATCTTCCTGAATCACAAGGACTGAGAAGGACCTCATTAGATGGGTAATGAGCAGTTTCACTTTGATAGCATCTCTCTCCCTCAGGCTGGCATAGCAGCTCACCAGGAAGGCCCTCCTGGGATTATGGATTCTCCAGCGGGAAAAGGAAGGCCAAGATAGATATCCACATCTGCCTTCCCAAGGGTCACAAGGGGAAATCTGCGGGTTCAACCACTGGGGATCAGATAGAGAAGGGGGCAGGGCTACCAGCAACCAGTGATCAGATCTTGGCTGACTGAGTTCCTGCTTACAGCAGTTCCCAAACAAGGATCCAGCCAATGGATCTGCCCATCTTCAGAGATGAGTCAGTGGCCCCACTGGTCAGGGAGCTCAGTTGGCAGATTTGAGGCCCCAGCCAACAGGCTATACTGGCCTTAAAGCCATTTTCTGGCAGATTTGAGTCCCCAGCCAACAGACTATACTGGCCTTAAAGTCATTTTATGACCCCACTGGACAGGTAAGCAAGCTCAAAGCTCTACCTAATTGCTAAAGCATCCCATAGCCCACCAGGGTAGAAGAACAAATTTGCAGTCCCACCAACTACTGAACATAGGCTCTAGTCCCACCCCATCAAGAAGCCTGGCCAGAGAATCCAGGCACCCTACAGACCTGCTTGGGCAGGGAAACAAGCCAGAAGTCCAACTCTTGAGCATAGACAGGGAGCCTGAACAGTGACTCTGGGCAGCCTCAGAGCCCAGCCAACAGTGCCACCTAGCCTACAACCCACCCAGCAACACTGCCCAGCCTATGGCCCCGTTCAATTGTTGAACACAGACAGTGGCCTTGCCCAAGCAGGGAGCCAGCTAGTGGCCCCACTAAATCATAAAACACAGACTGCAGCCACACACAACCAGGAGCCCAGAACACAGACAGTGACCCTACCGCATCATGGGACACAGTCTGCAATCCCACAAAATTGCATCAAGTAGCTGGAGGCCCTAGCCAAAGAGAGAGCCCAGACAGTGACCTCACACAACAGAGGAGCATAGCCAGTGGCCTACCCAATCTTCAAGCCCAGCCTGTGGACCTGCCCAATTTTAGGGCATAGCCAGTGGCACCGCCACCTCATCAGGAGCAATTATGGATCCCAGCCTGCAGACTTATGTAATGCAGAGTCTAATTAGTAGCCTCATCTGTCAGTGAACATAACCTGCAACTGCACCCACCCAGAGGTGACTACAGACCCTAGCTAGTGACCCCACTTGACCACAGAGTACAGTCAGCAGCCCCAACAAACCAGGAGGCCTCCCAGCAGCTCCACTTGAATGCAGAGCCCAACCACTAGGCTAACCCAATTTTGGAGCTCTGCTGGGGAGCCCTCACTCTCAACCTCAGAGCATTGGCAGTGGTCTTGCCCAACTAAGATCCTTGATAGTAAGCCCTGCCCGTCTGCAAGTAATACCAGCTGATTGGTCCAGTGCCCAAGCTGGTTGGACTAGTGATGGTCTTTCTCTGCCAAAGGGAATGTGTAAAGTCTGAAAGAGGAGATCATTTACTCAAATGAAGATGCCAACACAAAGATACAAGGAGCACAAAGAATCAGATAAACATGACACCACCAAAGGAAACTAATAAAGTTTCAATAACTGGCCTTAAAGAAATGGAGATCTTTGAACTGTCTGACAAAGAAATCAGAATAATTATTTTAAAAGGAGTTCAGTAAACTATAACAGCATATAAATAGACAACTAAACTAAATTAGTAAAGCAGTGTATGAAGAAAATGAGAAATTCAACAAAGATAAAGAAACCATCAAAAAATAAAGGAGAGAGAACACACCCAAATTCATTTTATGAGGCCAGCACCACCCTGATAGTATAATGAAAACTAAATATAATGAATAAGAAAAAAATAATCCCTTGGTGAGTGTTTTGGTATCTTAGAATATTTTAATGTCCTTATTTGTCAGCTACATATATATCTATAGTTTTAACTGCTTGGGTAATAATAATATGTATATTATAATATGCAATAATAATATGCATTATTCTTAAAGTAAATATTTAATAAATTAAATTTTTTGCAACTTTTCTTAGCTTATTAATTTAAAAATATAATTGTAATCAAGTTCAATGTATCACATCAAGAACATAGAAAAGAATCTTATAATCTTCAGGAAACAAATGTAAAAATGTGGTATTTAACTTACCATGCTATTCTGTCTTACAAAGGCATTTACACATATAAACATGCATGTGGGGATGTTTTGTTTTTAGGTTTAATATAATTTGATCATATCTCACATGTTATTTTTACACACATCTCACACAAATTTTTACAAATTGCTCTATGCACCAAATACTAGTGTTTTCCAAGACATTCTAAATTTATTTATTCTTTTTCAAATTCTATATATTTTACATGACATATTTTGACATATATTTACATGATATATTTTATATGGTATATTTTACATGAAGGATACAAAATGATTTCTTGTCATTTTTCTATCAATGAGCAAGTATGGGATATGGGTCTTCCTTAACTTCTAGTTCTTTTATTTCTGAAGGATATATTCTCAAAATTTGTATTACTGAAAAAAAGGCTTTTATGTTTTTGTCACTAAAAATTTTGTCCCATTGCTCTCTACCCCCCCTAAAAATACAGCAAATTATATTCCCACCAGCAATAAAATATTTCTGATTATTTCTAACCTGTATATCACAAGTATATAAACTTAAGCCATTTACTTGTTTAATAGTGACTTGAGAATTATGATATAATTTCTACTTCAGATATATTTGTTATTTGAAAAAGATTAATCTATTTCATCATAAAGTTTCCATAATTATAATTTCAAGGAATTGTATTTTCAGGTGCAGCATCCTTCCTTCCTTCTAAATTTTTAACTGTCAAAGTTTCTCTATCTAAAGAAAGCAAAGTCCAGACTTAAACACCCCACTTTCACCCATGGACAGATCATCCAAAGTGAAAATAAATAAGGAAACACAAGCTTTAAATGATACATTAAACACGATGGACTTAATTGATATTTATAGGACACTCCATCCAAAAACAACAGAATACACATTTTTCTCAAGTGCTCATGGAACATTCTCCAGGATAGATCATAACTTGGGTCACAAATCAAGCCTTGGTAAATTTAAGAAAATTGAAATTGTATCAAGTATCTTTTCTGACCACAACGCCATGAGACTAGATATCAATTACAGGAAAAGATCTGTAAAAAATACGAACACATGGAGGCTAAACAATACACTACTTAATAATGAAGTGATCACTGAAGAAATCAAAGAGGAAATTAAAAAATACCTAGAAACAAATGACAATGGAGACACAATGACCCAAAACCTATGGGATACAGCAAAAGCAGTTCTAAGGGGGAAGTTTATAGCAATACAAGCCCACCTTAGGAAGCAGGAAACATCTCAAATAAACAACCTAACCTTGCACCTCAAGCAATTAGAGAAAGAAGAAAAAAAAAAAAACCCAAAGCTAGCAGAAGGAAAGAAATCATAAAAATCAGATCAGAAATAAATGAAAAAGAAATGAAGGAAACAATAGCAAAGATCAATAAAACTAAAAGCTGGTTCTTTGAGAAGATAAACAAAATAGATAAACCACTAGCCAGACTCATCAAGAAAAAAAGGGAGAAGACCCAAATCAATAGAATTAGAAACGAAAAAGGAGAGGTAACAACTGACACTGCAGAAATAAAAAAGATCATGAGAGATTACTACAAGCAACTCTATGCCAATAAAATGGACAATCTGGAAGAAATGGACAAATTCTTAGAAATGCACAACCTGCCAAGACTGAATCAGGAAGAAATAGAAAATATGAACAGACCAATCACAAGCACTGAAACTGAAACTGTGATTAAAAATCTCCCAACAAAGAAAAGCCCAGGACCAGATGGCTTCACAGGCTAATTCTATCAAACATTTAGAGAAGAGCTAACACCTATCCTTCTCAAACTCTTCCAAAATATAGCAGAGGAAGGAACACTCCCAAATTCCTTCTACGAGGCCACCATCACCTTGATACCAAAACCAGACAAGGATGTCACAAAGAAAGAAAACTACAGGCCAATATCACTGATGAACATAGATGCAAAAATCCTCAACAAAATACTAGCAAACAGAATCCAACAGCACATTAAAAGGATCATACATCATGATCAAGTGGGGTTTATTCCAAATGCAAGGATTCTTCAATATATGCAAATCTATCAATGTGATAAACCATATTAACAAATTGAAGGAGAAAAACCATATGATCATCTCAATAGATGCAGAGAAAGCTTTTGACAAAATTCAACATCCATTTATGATAAAAACCCTGCAGAAAGTAGGCATAGAGGGAACTTTCCTCAACATAATAAAGGTCATATATGACAAGCCCACAGCCAACATCATCCTCAGTGGTGAAAAACTGAAAGCATTTCCACTAAGATCAGGAAAAAGACAAGGTTGCCCACTCTCACCACTCTTATTCAACATAGTTTTGGAAGTTTTAGCCACAGCAATCAGAGAAGAAAAGGAAATAAAAGGAATCCAAATCGGAAAAGAAGAAGTAAAGCTGTCACTGTTTGCAGATGACATGATCCTACACATAGAGAATCCTAAAGATGCTACCAGAAAACTACTAGAGCTAATCAATGAATTTGGTAAAGTAGCAGGATACAAAATTAATGCACAGAAATCTCTGGCATTCTTATATACTAATGATGAAAAATCTGAAAGTGAGATCAAGAAAACACTCCCATTTACCATTGCAACAAAAAGAATAAAATATCTAGGAATAAACCTACCTAAGGAGACAAAAGATCTGTATGCAGAAAATTATAAGACACTAATGAAAGAAATTAAAGATGATACAGATAGATGGAGAGATATACCATGTTCTTGGATTGGAAGAATCAACATTGTGAAAATGACTCTACTACCCAAAGCAATCTATAGATTCAATGCAATCCCTATCAAACTACCACTGGCATTTTTCACAGAACTAGAATAAAAAATTTCGCAATTTGTATGGAAACACAAAAGACCCCGAATAGCCAAAGCAATCTTGAGAACGAAAAAAGGAGCTGGAGGAATCAGGCTCCCTGACTTCAGACTATACTACAAAGCTACAGTTATCAAGACTGTATGGTACTGGCACAAAAACAGAAAGATAGATCAATGGAACAGGATAGAAAGCCCAGAGATAAACCCACGCACATATGGACACCTTATCTCTGATAAAGGTGGCAGGAATGTACAGTGGAGAAAGGACAGCCTCTTCAATAAGTGGTGCTGGGAAAACTGGACAGGTACATGTAAAAGTATGAGATTAGATCACTCCCTAACACCATACACAAAAGTAAGCTCAAAATGGATTAAAGACCTAAATGTAAGACCAGAAATGATCAAACTCTTAGAGGAAAACATAGGCAGAACACTCTATGGCATAAATCACAGCAAGATCCTTTCTGACCCACCTCCTAGAGTAATGGAAATAAAAACAAAAATAAACAAATGGGATGTAGTGAAAATTAAAAGCTTTTGCACAGCAAAGGAAACCATAAACAAGACCAAAAGACAACCCTCAGAATGGGAGAAAATATTTGCAAATGAAGCAACCGACAAAGGATTAATCTCCAAAATTTACAAGCAGCTCATGCAGCTCAATAACAAAAAAACAAACAACCCAATCCAAAAATGGGCAGAAGACCTAAATAGACATTTCCCCAAAGAAGATATACAGACTGCCAACAAACACATGAAAGAATGCTCAACATCACTAATCATTAGAGAAATGCAAATCAAAACTACAATGAGATATCATCTCACACCAGTCAGAATGGCCATCATCAAAAAATCTAGAAACAATAAATGCTGGAGAGGGTGTGGAGAAAAGGGAACACTCTTGCACTGCTGGTGGGAATGTGAATTGGTTCAGCCACTATGGAGAACAGTATGGAGGTTCCTTAAAAAACTACAAATAGAACTACCATATGACCCAGCAATCCCACTACTGGGCATATACCCTGAGAAAACCAAAATTCAAAAAGAGTCATGTACCAAAATGTTCATTGCAGCTCTATTTACAATAGCCCGGAGATGGAAACAACCTAAGTGCCCATCATCGGATGAATGGATAAAGAAGATGTGGCACATATATACAATGGAATATTACTCAGCCATAAAAAGAAATGAAATTGAGCTATTTGTAATGAGGTGGATGGACCTAGAGTCTGTCATACAGAGTGAAGTAAGTCAGAAAGAAAAAGACAAATACCGTATGCTAACACATATATATGGAATTTAAGAAAAAAAATGTCATGAAGAACCTAGGGGTAAGGCAGGAATAAAGATGCCGACCTACTAGAGAACGGACTTGAGGTTATGGGGAGGGAGAAGGGTGAGCTGTGACAGGGCGAGAGAGAGTCATGGACATATACACACTAACAAACATAGTAAGGTAGATAGCTAGTGGGAAGCAGCCGCATGGCACAGGGATATTGGCTCGGTGCTTTGTGACAGCCTGGAGGGGTGGGATAGGGAGGGTGGGAGGGAGGGAGATGCAAGAGGGAAGACATATGGGAACATATGTATATGTATAACTGATTCACTTTGTTATAAAGCAGAAACTAACACACCATTGTAAAGCAATTATACCCCAATAAAGATGTTAAAAAAAAAAAAAGAAAGCAAAGTCTGAAATAATTGCCAATTTACTTTCATACACTAAATTAAATGTATCTGCACTTTTAAATAAAATATAATATTAAAAAAGAGGAGTTATATTTAACATCATACTGGAAGATAATTTTAGTCAATAAGAAATATTAATAAGGATGCTTCTTGAGATTGTGGCAATTATTGATTTTTCAGAAGTGATTGTATTACTTTGACATCCTTATGTGTATAGGTTGTTGATATTGCATCAGCTCACTCTGGTACTCATCTCTTTGTGCTGATTCCTGGACCAATGCAATTCTCCCACCTCGTAGAATATTGGATAAAGCTGTGTGAAATATAAAGCTGCTCATAACTTCGTTTTTCTAAAGAATGTAGGAATTATTTTTATTCATTAAAAACTCAACATAGAAATAGAATTTTTATTCATTGAATTTACAATAGAAAATTATAGGCATCTGTGTGAAACTGAAAAACTTTTGAAGTAGTTTTAAAGTCCTGGAAGCCCAAGCATTTGGTATTATCTCTTTGGTTCCAATAGCTTTTCTCTCAAATGAAATAATGTGTTGGGTATTTCAGAAGCATTGTACTCTTTGGAGAAGTTATTTACCACCTTAAATTAATAAATTAAAAAAGAAACATTTTAGTATTTGTCCATTTATATATGACCATTTATAAATTTTATTTTATATTATATATGGCCATATATATTTTTATATAAATGTACTAATTTATATATAAATGTATAAATGTATATATATGTATATATGTATATAAATGTATAAATTAGTTAATTTATATACATATTATATATTATATTATGTTAATATATTATATCATATAATTATATTATATTATATTATATATTATATATTATATATATTAAGTTATATACATATTACATATACATTTATATGTAAATATATAAATTAGTTAATTTATCTATAAATTAAAGTTTATATCTAAATTTTACATGTAATGTATATACCCATAAATTTATCAATAAATTAAACAATTACAATATTAATGTTTCACCAAAAAGATTTATTGATATATATAGACTCGAGTGAGTTGTTTCCATTAATATACCTCATACTGATTTTCTTATGCCCTCTATTCATTGACAACATTGAGATCCCTCAAATCTAACTTTATTCCTGGACATATTCAGTCTTCCATAGATGATTCATCAAGCAATGTAGCTCCTGCCTTGAATTCCACATCTTCATCCAAATTACTAAATTATTCTCATGGCCACATATTTCATGTTGTCACTATCCAGGTCTATGCTTCATGTGAAATCTGAAGTCCCAACATATTCTTCAACTAGAATTTTCTAAATTTTAATTCCTATAATTCCTTTACCTCACTACAACTCTTCCAAAAGGACTAAAAAATAATTAAAATATTTATGTCAGCTACTTATTGGACTCAGATTGTTCAAAACAAAAATTATTTTCTTCCCTCTAGTTTCCTGCATTGTCCACTTTGTAGAACAACAACAAAAAAATCCATTCATTTGCCCACCCAGAATTGTAGGAATCTTCTTGCCTCTCTCTCTTTTACAATTAAAACTTCAATTAATGGACAATTGTGACATTTTATTTTCCATGTGCTTTCTTTTCCTTCTGCCCCTTTTCTTAGTAATAGTTCTTCAGTAGAACTATTGTTTTAGTCTTTTAAGATGGCTATCTATTTTTAGTTTCATCCACCTTTTCTCTAATCCATCTTACATACTGTAACAGAAAAATTTTCTAAAGTTTGAATCTTGTCAGCTAGATTCATTGCTTCAAAGTCACCATAAGTTAAATCCAAAGTTTTTAATATAATCTAGAAGAATTCTGGCTGTCTGGTCATGGTCTATAGCTCTGGTCAGATCACCTGACCAGTCTACTCAGGCATAGTCATGCTAATTTACTTGATATTTTTTCTTCTAATTAACAATTGTACACACTGATGCTGGTCTGAACTTATATTAAAACGCTTTTGAAGCTTTCTTTTTCTGTACCTTTAAAAATCCTTTTTAATATATATATTTAGTATAGCACTAGTTAAATTTCTATAATTACTTATCTGTTAATTTTTTATTACTAGTTTTTACTCTGTGGAAAAAAGGAGTTTTCTATACATCTTTGTATATCAAGAAGCTGGCATATCATCTGGAAAAGAATAACTAATTCAAAATAGTCTTCATTGAGTGAGAGACTATTTAGTTTCTTCTTAAGGTACATTTGGCTCAAAGTATATACCTTAAGTGTTCAAAATAGAGATTAATTTATATCTTAAGGGCAGCCTAATTGACACTGCTGCTAGGGGTCAAGCTGAGTCAACTATAGGTTAAGATCTGTTGTCTTATGGAAGAGAGGCTAGATGACTTTAGATATAATGTATTTCTTGCCCTCTCTAATCATATTCCAATGAAAAAATGAGATAAGCAGCAATTTAAGTGACAATGGTGACATTTTCCTATAGTTTACTCTAGAACTTAAGTTTTCAAATGCCATATCCAGTTTTCTTCCCACTGTAACATGAAACTGTGGGTGTCAACATATTAGAATAAGGCAAACAATATTAATTTAGAGAAATACATGCTGTACAAAATTATCAGTATTTATAGATCATACATATTTTCAGTGTGTAGCATTATAAAGGCCAAAATTTTTTCTGGAGTTCATTCATGAATAAGAATCCAAATGTTTACCATACTTGGAGAAAATTTGGTATGAGGCAAATAAAATAATGTGAAAATATAGGAGTAAGAACAGATACAAGTGAGTCTTCAACTTTAGATAAGATTTCAAACAGATGTGTCAATTTTAAGAAAGAAAAAATTACATTCAGAAATAATTTTAAACTACCCATGACATTTTTCACAGAACTAGAACAAATAATCCTAAAACTTACATGGAACCATAAAAGACCCAGAATTGCCAAAGCAAGCCTGAGGAAAAAGAACAAAGCAGAAGGCATAACCTCCTAGACTTCCGACATTACTACAAAGCTACAGTAATCTATATGGTAAGGTATTGGCACAAAAACAGACATATGAATCAATGGTACAGAATAGAAAGCCCAGAAATAAGCCCACACACCTGTGGTCAATTAATCTTTGAAAAAGAAGGCAAGAATATACAATGGTAAAAAGACAGTCTCTTCATCAAGTGGTGTCAGAAAAGTTACACAGCCACATGTAAATCAATGAAGTTCGAACACACCCTCACACTATACACAAAAATAAACTTGAAATAGCTTAAAGACTTAAACATAAGACATGACACCATAAAAGAAAACATGGAAGAGAACACAGAAGAGATCATGGGCAAAATATTCTCTGAAATTGTACTAATGTTTTATTAGGTCAGTGTCCCAAGGCAATAGAAATAAAAACAAAAATAAACAAATGGGACTTAATCAAAATTACAAGTGTTTGCACAGCAAAGGAAACCATAAACGAAACAAAAAGACAACCTACAGACTGGGAGAAAATATTTGCAAACCATGTAACTGACAAGGGCTTAATTTCCAAAATATACAAACACACAACTCAACAACAAAAAAAAACAGTGCAATTGAATAATGGGTAGAAGATCTAAATAGACATTTCTCCAAAAAAAGAAATACAGATGGCCAAAAGACATGTGAAAATATGCTTAACATCAGTAATTATTAGAGAAATGCAAATCAAAATTACAATGATG
The DNA here is from genome assembly GCF_949774975.1 of Lagenorhynchus albirostris. NCBI lineage: Eukaryota > Metazoa > Chordata > Mammalia > Artiodactyla > Delphinidae > Lagenorhynchus > Lagenorhynchus albirostris. The sequence goes on along the minus strand of NC_083112.1, from coordinate 35,234,551 downwards.
TATCACCTCACGCCAGTCAGAATGGTTATGATTAAAAATATACAAATAACAAATGCTGGAGAGGGAGTGGAGAAAAGGGAACAATTGTACACTGCTGGTGGGAATATAACTTGGTGTAGCCACTATGGAAAACAGTATGGAGGTTCCCCACAAAACTAAAAATAGAGCCACCATATGATCCAGCAATCACACTGTTGGGCTTATATCCAGACAAACTTATAATTCAAAAAGATACATGCACCCCTATGTTCATAGCACCATCATTCACAATAGCCAAGACATGGAAACAACCTAGATGTCCATTGAGAGAGGAATTGATAAAGGTGTGGTAGATATATACAATGGAATATTACTCAGCCATAAAAAATAATGAAATAATGCCACTTGCAGCAGCATGGGATGTAAGTAGAGATTATCATACTAAGTGAAGTAAGTCAGAAAGAGAAAGACAAATATCATATGATACCACTTATATGTGGAATCTAAAATATGACACAAATGAAACTATCTATGAAACAGAAACAGACTCACAGACATAGAGAACAACTTGTGGTTGCCAAGGGGGAGATGGGTAGGGGAGGGATTGAGTGGGAGTTTGGGGTTAGCACATGCAAACTATTATATATAGAATGGATAAACAACAAGGTCCTACTCTATAACACAGGGAACTATATTCAATATCCTGTGATAAATCATAGTGAAAAGAATATAAAAAAGAATATATATATATGTGTGTCTGTGTGTGCATGTGTGTGTGTATAAGTGAATCACTTTGCTGTAGAGCAGAAGTTGACACAACATTGTAAATCAACTACACTTCAATTTAAAAAAAAGAAATAATTTTAAGTTGTGCTCTTTGATAGGCTCTTTAATAATACATATTTAATTTTACAATTGAAAAAGTATTCTTCTAATAAGAAATATATTTAAAAGTCACAGGCCATTATTAAGGAGAATAATTACAGGTAAATATTTTATATATGTTAGGACAAGAAATAAAATGAAGAATGAGCTCTCTTTTCTCTGTGGGAGAATATGTTTAGTGGTGCTTCCAAACCATCTGGTAAAATACAAAGAAGAATCAAGTTGAGAGTCTGCCTGCCGATGCAGGGGACGCGAATTCGTGCCCCAGTCAGGGAGGATCCCACATGCCGTGGAGCGGCTAGGCCCGTGAGCCATGGCCGCTGAGCCTACGCGTCCGGAGCCTGTGCTCCGCAACAGGAGAGGCCACAACAGTGAGAGGCCCGCATACCGCAAACAAACAAACAAACAAAAATTATTCAGACTTCTCATCTGCTGCTAAGAAGAAGACAGCAAAAAACTTAATGTGAATATTTCATTATCATGTTCTGCAAGGCAAATATCAATAGATGATTCCTTGAACCATGTATCAAATTCAAGAGATGTGTTACTTCAATACATGATTCAAGGCAAATTAGAAGCAAATTTCTATTCAAAATATGAATAATCAACAAAATGGATGTTTATCTGACTTATAGTACTTAAATGTTAAAAAGAAATATACCATACAGTTTTCTTTGACTCATCATATTTTTTCATTCAGTCATAAGTATTCAATGACCAGTTGTTTATTCCTTTTTTATGGCATAAAGTATTACTCAATATGGCTATTGTAAAAATGTTTTATCTATTTCCCATTAATCTATATATTGTGACCTTGATAGCACACTATTTTGATTAAAGTAGCTTCATAATACATCTGGAATCAGTAAGTGTTAGTACTCAAATTTCTTAGCTTTTCTCAAAGTTGTTTTGTCTCTTTCTAGTTCCTTTGAATTTTTTAATGGATTTTAGAATGAGCCTGTCAATTTGTACAAAAAAAAAGCATACATATATTTTCTTGGGGGATGTGTACTATCAATAGATCAATTTGGGAAGAACTGACATCTCAATAATAGTAAGTTTTCTGACCCATGAACATAATATATCTTTCCATTATTTAGGTCTTTAATTACTATCAGCCTGATTTTATTGTTTTGAGCTTATGAGTTTTTCACATCTTTTGTCATAGGTATTCATAAGTATTTCATACTTTATTGATGTTACTATGAATACATTATTTTTGTAATTTCAATTACTAATTGTTCCTTGATGGTATATAAAAATACAATTGAATATTGTATATTGATTCTATATCCTGCATTGTGAAAAACTTTTTTATAGATTCCATAATTTTTTTCTAATAAACAATTCTGTCTGCAAACAAAAACCATATTGTTTATTTCTATATAGATGATCAATTCTTGTACAAATGAAAAATTTTCTTTTTCCTTTCCAATATAGATGCCTTTTATTTCTTTTTTTTTCTTCTATTGAACTGACTGGCATCTCCAATACCACGTTGAACAAAAGTGGTGAGAGAAGACATCCTTATTTTGTTCCAGATCTTAGAGGAAACACATTTAATCTTTCAACATTATGATGTTGGCTCTAGGTTTTTTATAGGCTCTTTTTATCAGATTTATATTCTTTTCTCTGAGATATACTTTATCTAATATTGATACATCCATTCAGCTTTCTTTTGTTTAGTCTTAGCATGCTATGTATCTTTTCCATCTTTTTCTTTTTAACCATTTTTTAAATATTTAAAGTATTTATTGTAAGCAAAATATACTTGGGTCTGGCTTTTTATACAAGTTGATAATCTTTGTCTTTAAATTATGGATGTATAGAGCTGCTACTTTAATATAATTCTTGATATAGTAAGGTTTCAGATTATAATTGTGCTGTGCGTTTTCTATTTGTCCCATCTTTGCTCCTGTTTTCTTTTTTTTTAGATTAATTGAATATTTTTTATGAGAGCATTTAATTTTTGTTGTATTACTAGCTACTTATCATTGTTTTGTTAATTTAGTGGTTGCTTTAGGATTTCTAACATACTTCTGAGACTACCTTCAAATGATATACCACTTCACATTTAGTATAAGAACCTTGAAAAACGATGCTTTCATTTCTTCCCTTGAGTCTTAATGCTGTAGGAGTCATGCGTATATCTTATGCATGTGATAAAAACCTCAAATTATAGTGTTTTTTGTTTGTTTGTTTAACCACCATTTGTCTTCCAAATGTTCCAGATTTATATAATCAAGAATAACCTTAAATGTTTACACATGTAGTTACCATTTCAAGTGGTTTTCATTCCTTTCTGCCAACTGGTGTCATTTTCCTTGTGCCTGAAGGACTTTAAAATTTCTTATAGAGCATGTCTCCTGCTGACGAATTGTTGCAACTATTCTATGCCAGAAAAAGTTTGTAATATCACTCTCACTTTGAAAAACATTTTGGGTATATAAAGGACTTCATATGGGCAGGGTTTTTTTATAGTGCTAAAAAGATGTTGTTCCACCTATCATTTGCATCTTTTTCAATGAAAAATGATCCATTATTCTTATTTTTATCTCTCTCTGCATAACATGTGTCTTCTCTGGAAACTCTGATATTTTTTCTATTTATCGTTCATTTTGAGAATTTGATTAAAATGTGACTTATGGTAGTTTTCATGCTTCTTGTGTTTAGAATTCATTAAGATTATTGAATCTATGGGTTTATACTTTTCATAAAATTTGAAATCTTTCTGCCATTATTTCATTTTTAATTTATTTTTATTTCTTATACAGCAGGTTCTTATCAGTTATCTATTTTATACATATGAGTGTATATATGTCCATCCCAATCTCCCAATTCATCCCATCACCACCACCCCTCCCCCCACTTCCCCCCCTTGGTGTCCATATATTTTTCCTCTACCTCTGTGTCTATATTTCTGCCGCAAACTTGTTCATCTGTACCATTTTTCTAGATTCCACATATATGAGTTAGTATACGATATTTGTTTTTCTCTTTCTGACTTACTCCACTATGCATGACAGTCTCTAGGTCCATCCACATCTCTACAAATGACCTAATTTTGTTTCTTTTTATGGCTGAAAAATATTCCATTGAATATATATACCACACCTTCTTTATCCATTCGTCTGTTGATGGGAATTTAGATGCCTCCATGACCTGGCTATTGTAAATAGTGCTGCAGTGAACATTGGGGGGCATGTGTCTTTTTGAATTATGGTTTTCTCTGGGTATATGTCCAGTAGCGAGATTGCTGGGTCATATAGTAATTCTATTTCTAATTTCTTAAGGAACGCCCATACTGTTCTCCATAGTGGCTGTATCAATTTACATTCCCACCAACAGTGCAAGAGGGTTCCCTTTTCTCCACACCATCTCCAGCATTTGTTGTTTGTACATTTTCTGATGACGCCCATTCTAACTGGTATGAGATGATATCTCATTGTAGTTTTGATTTGCATTTCTCTAATATTAGTGATGTTGAGCATCTTTTCATGTGCCTCTTGGCCATCTGGATATCTTCTTTGGAGAAATGTCTATTTAGGTCTTCAGCCCATTTTTTGATCGGGTTGCTTGTTGTTTTAATATTGAGCTGCATGAGTGGTTTATATATTTTGGAGATTAACCCTTTGTCTGTTGATTCATTTGCAAATATTTTCTCCCACTCTGAGTGTTGTCTTTTTATCTTGTTTATAGTTCCCTTTGTTGTGCAAAAGCTTTTAAGTTTCTATAGCTCCCATTTGTTTATTTTTATTTCCATTACTCTAGGAGGTGGATCAAAAAAGACCTTGCTGTGATTTATGTCAAAGGTTGTTCTTCCTATGTTTTCCTCGAAGAGTTTTATAGTGTGCAGTCATACCTTTAGGTCTTTAATCCATTTGAGTTTATTTTTGTGTATGGTGTTAGGGAGTGTTCTAATTTCATTCTTTTACAGGTAGCTGTCCAGTTTTCCCAGCACCACTTATTGAAAAGACTGTCTTTTCTCCAATGTATATCCTTGCCTCTTTTGTCATATATTAGTTGACCATAGTGCATGGATTTATCTCTGGGCTTTCTATCCAGTTCCATTGATCTATATTTCTGTTTTTGTGCCAGTACCATATTGTCTTGATTACTGTAGCTTTGTACTGTAGTCTAAAGTCAGGGGGTCTGATTCCTCCAGCTCCGTTTTTTTTTTTTCCATCAAGATTGTTTGGCTTTCTGGGGTCTTTTGTGTCTCCATACAAATTTTAAGATTTTTTTGTTCTAGTTCTGCAAAAAATGCCATTGGTAATTTGATAGGGATTGCGTTGAATCTGTAAACTGCTTTGGCTAGTATAGTCATTTTCACAATATTGACTTTTCCAATCCAAGACCATGCTATATCTCTCCATCTGTTTGTGTCATCTTTGATTTCTTTCATCAGTGTTTTATAGTTTTATAGTTTTCTGAGTACAGGCCTTTTACCTCCTTAGGTAGGTTTATTCCTAGGTATTTTATTCTTTGTGTTGCAATGGTGAATGGGATTGTTTAACTAATTTTTCCTTCTGATATTTCATTGTTAGTGTATAGGAATGCAAGAGATTTCTGTGCATTAGTTTTGTATCCTGCAACTTTACCAAATTCATTGATTAGCTCTAGTAATTTTCTGATGGCATCGTTAGGACTCTCTCTGTATAGTATCATGTCATCTGCAAACAGTGACAGTTTTACTTCTTCTTTTCCAATTTGTATTCATTTTCTTTCTTTTTCTTCTCTGATTGCAGTGGCTAGGACTTCCAGAACCATGTTGAATAAGAGTGGCAAGAGTGGACATCCTTGTCTTGTTCCTGATCTTAGAGGAAATAGTTTCAGTTTTTCACCATTGAGAATGATGTTTGCTGTGGGTTTGTTGTATATGGCCTTTATTATGTTAAGGTAGGTTCCCTCTATGCCCACTTTCTGGAGAGTTTGCATCAAAAATGGATGTAGAATTTTGTCTAAAGCTTTTTCTGCATCTATTGAGACTATCATATGGTTTTTATCCTTCAGTTTGTTAATATGGTGTATCACATTGATTGTATATATTGAAGAATCCTTGTCCTCTTTGTCTCCTGTAATAATCTTTATTTTAAGGTCTATTTTATCTGATATGAGAATTGTTACTCCAGCTTTCTTTTGATTTGAATTTGCATGGAATAACTTTTTCCATCCCCTCACTTTCAGTCTGTATGTGTCCCTAGGTCTGAAGTGGGTTTCTTGTAGACAGCATATATACGGGTCTTATTTTTGTATCCATTCAATGAGCCTGGGTCTTTTGGTTGGAGCATTTAATCTATTCACATTTAAGGTGATTATCAATATGTATGTTCCGATTACCATTTTCTTATATTATTTTGTGTTTGTTTTGTAGGTCCTTTTCTTCTCTTGTGTTTTCCACTTAGAGAAGTTCCTTTCGTCTTTGTTGTAGAGCTGGTTTGGTGGTGTTGAATTCTCTTAGCTTTTGCTGGTCTGTAAAGCTTTTGATTTCTCCACCTAATCTGAATGAGATCCTTGCTGGGTAGAGTAATCTTGGTTACAGTTTCTTCCCTTTCATCACTTTAAATATCATGTCACTCCCTTCTGGCTTGTAGAGTTTCTGCTGAGAAATCAGCTGTTAACCTTATGGGAGTTACCTTGTATGTTATTTGTCATTTTTCCCTTCTTGCTTTTAATAATTTTTCTTTTTCTTTAATTTTTGTCAGTTTGATTACTATGTGTCTCAGCATTTTTATCCTTGGGTTTATCCTGCCTGGGACTCTCTGCACTTCCTGGACTTAGGTAGCAATTTCCTTTCCCATGTTAGGGAAGTTTTTGACTATAATCTCTTCAAATATTTTCTCAGGTCCTTTCTCTCTCTCTTCTCCTTCTGGGACCCCTATAAGGTGAATGGCGTTGCGTTTAATGTTGTCCCAGTGGTCTCTTAAGCTGTCTTCCTTTGTTTTCATTCTTTTTTCTTTATTCTGTTCTGCAGCAGTGAATTCCACCTTTCTGTTTTCCAGGTCAGTTATCCATCCTTCTGCCTCAGTTTTTCTGCTATTGATTGCTTCTAGTGTATTTTTCTTTGCAGTTACTATATTGTTCATCTCAGTTTTTTTGTTCTGTAATTCTTCTAGATCTTTGTTAAACATTTCTTGCATCTTCTTGATCTTTGTCTCCATTCTTTCTCTGAGGTCCTGGATCATCTTCACTAGCATTATTCTGAATTCTTTTTCTGGATGGTTGCCTATCTCCAATTCATTTAATTGCTTTTCTGGGGTTTATCTTGTTCCTTCATCTGGTACATAGTTCTTTGCCTTTTCATTTTACCTATCGTTCTGTGAATGTGGTTTTCATTCCACAGGCTGCAGGATTGTAGTTTTTCTTGCTTCTTCTGTTTGGCCTCTGGTGGATGAAGCTATCTAAGAGGCTTGTGCAAGCTTCCTAATTGGAGGGATTGGTGGTGGGTAGAGCTGGGTGTTGCTCTGGTGGGCCAAGCTCAGTATAATCAGAATCTACTAAAGAAATAAACCAAACCAAATCACATACTTTATTGTAGATACAAATAGATTTTGGCATTCACCTCTTGAAGAACTATAAAATAGTTGTATTGTATTCTCCCTTCCTTTGTACTATAAACTCTCGCAATTTTCTGATCCCATTTTTAAAGTTTTTCTGTCATATTTCAGCCAAGATGAAAATGCTGATTTACATGGGTAAACATCTAGCAATATCAGTAAGGAAAAAGGAGTCCAAATGATCTACCAAGATACAGTGTCACAAACAAGTATGATAGGAAATTAAACTGAATGATTTTCTATGAGAAATTATCAGAGTTGGACTAAGGCTGCCTAGGCGATGGGAAAAGCTGAATTTAGAATTAACATCAACTGATTCCACTCTTTACTATTATTGATGACCCTCAGATTACTTTTAAGTACCATTTCTGTGACATGATCTTCAGCCAAAATGATCTGTCTCATTTGCTTACCATTCAAAATGACATTTTCCTGGGATACTAAAATCATAGTACACATTTTCTCTGGTCAAGTTAAACTTTGTTATGCTTTCATAAGTACTTAGATCAATCTGTTTTCAAGTCCTGGCCAGAAAAGTCAGCAAAGGTAGTTAGCATCAAACCTATATTGTTCAATAGATTTTCTTTTCTTTTCTTTTCTTTTCTTTTTTTTTTTTGCTGTACGCGGGCCTCTCACTGTTGTGGCCTCTCCCGTTGTGGAGCACAGGCTCCGCACGTGCAGGCTCAGCAGCCATGGCTCACGGGCCTAGCCGCTCTGTGGCATGTGTGATCTTCCCGGACCGGGGCACAAACCCATGTCCCCTGCAACAGCAGGCGGACTCTCACCCACTGTGCCACCAGGGAAGCCCTTCTTTTTTTAATCTATACTTGACTTATAAGATTTTGAAATATTTAATTCTGCTCAGATTATCTGTGTCTATATAGGATGTTTTCTTCAAAGTTTTGAATAACCTTATCTTAAATGCAGAAAGGTAAATTAATTATTATCTGGTCTAATCTAATATGTAAATTCCAGAGCATTTGTTTTTACAGCTACTACAAAAATACCTACAGTTATTTTGGATGTTAAAATAAATCAAAAGAGACTCATTACTATAAGACTCTGTTTAAAATGTTGTCATTTTCATGTTCAGAAACTTGACATAACTCTAAAATACCCTGCAGGTCTAAGTTTTCTGTAAATTCTATAAGAGCTCTTGGTCAAAAACAATGAAATTTGAATTAACATGTACTTGTTAGAAGCATATCATCCTCCAGATACACAAATTATCTTTTGAGACTTAGGAAAAATAAACCAATGAAATAAATATCTGATCAATAGTATATTCTGTATTAACCAAATTTTGGATAGGGAGGATTTCTTTATTATTTTTAAATTATTTAAAGTAGTACCTTAAAGTGGTTAATGATATAGTTTACAAAGTATTCATTAGCAATTTATCAAAGAAAGCCAGAATATGATTCTTCAATTAGTGTAGAGGTTTTATTGTTTGTTATAATTAAGAGTTCTATTTATTTCATCTTGCATTTATTGGGTTGGCCAAAGGGTCTGTTTAGGTTTTTCCACAAGATGTTACAGAAAAACTAGAATGAACTTCTTGGCTAACCCAGTATACTCACATCTTTCTCTCAGATAGCTGTGGAGTTTTGTGTACCTGAAAATCCAACCTAGTGATCTTATTACCTTTTCTTTTATGATCTTCTTAGTTTGCCTGAAGCAAATTTGCTCAGAGGGGAGGGCACCTGGAAATTGTGGACCTCTTTGCAAACAATATATAATATTGGTAAACCCATCCTAAATTAAGTAAAAAAAAAAAAACTTTCACCAAACAAGCTATTGTCTTTTGCTAGTTCTGACTTAAATGCTAATAGGCTATATAATACCCAAGCCTAGAATAAATTAGTAAGGAAGACATAAAATTGAGTAAAATCACTCTATATACTTTTTCACTAAGAAATTGAGGTCATAGGGAAAATATGAACATTATTTTAATTTAGTGTCCATAGAAGAATAGTTTGAGAACTACTTTCCTGAAGAAATAGCCCTTTGCCATTTTTTAAATTTTTCTTTTTTCTTTTGACTGAAGCAAGGCTGCTTTCTTTTTATTCTAAACAAATACGACCATGTGATTCTAATGGTATATGCTCTCTGTGACACTTCTCTTTATCAATTGTTCTGAACTTCAGAAGGAGAGTTTCTATCATGATGCTCTCTTTTGGATTCCAAATTTAAATAATTTTTCCCTATCTAGGTTATTTCCTCATACTTTTGTTTAATTAAAAAGTAAAATACACTGAATGAACCATAATTCAGGAAGTAACTGAATGTTTTTTAACTTGGGCCAAGTCCTCCTTGACTGATCTTTCTCAGGCATTGTCCATCACTATCATTTTAAATAATGTATTTAAACATTCAGACACAAGAATAATTTCCACCAGAGGAACAAGAGAACTGCCTCAGCATAATCTTGGTTGGAGCCTCTTTTCTTCTGTTTTGTTTGTTTAAACAGAGGTAAAGAAGAGTTGGCAAAATCACCTGGAATATGGTGTCAGGAGTCAGAGTGCAAGGATTAAAAATCTAGCTGTACTACTTACAATCCTATGTTTTGGGGCAACTTAATTACCTGTCTATATCTCAGTTTTCTCATAATCATAAAATGATTATGTAATCATTTTAACAAAGGGATCCATAATTGTACCAGAATCATAGGGCTGTTCTGAATATTAAATTCCACAATATAAATATTCAGCTTGATATCTGGAAGACAGCAAGCTCTTAATCAATGTCACCCATTATGATTATGACAAATATGTATTCACTCAGTGATATTTATTGAGTAACTACATGCTCTATGATAGGGATAAAATAATGAGCAAAACAGAAACATCTTGTCCACTGGGCAATTGTAGTTAAAGACAAACAGAAAAGGAAACATGGATATTAATATATGGCTACAATAAGAAATTGAAGACAGAGAACACTTACTCTAAGAACATAAAATAAGGGGATAAAATAAATTTAAAAATTTTTAAATGATTTTTCCTGGGGGATCAATGAACACTTCTTTAAGAAAGGTACAGAACTTTTATTCACAACATCTCAGTAATGAATAAGAATGAATACAGAAAAGGGTGGATTGAGGGAAGGAGAACCACTATGTAATAAGGAAAGGAATTAATTTTGTGAGGCCTAAAGGCAGAGAAAAATGGTAAAGAAGAATGTTGCCTGTGGAAGACAGGGGACAATGGTGGGGTTGTGATGAGTGAAGGGCCTGGATGGCAGACAAGAGTCAGCTCTTTCAGGGCCTAACTGACCAGGAGATAGAGTGTGGTCAGAGTGGTGGAAATGCTTTGAAAAATAAAAGGAGAGCCAGGATATGGAGAAAAACTTTAGATTTTTATCTTATAAATTTTCATTGACTCTGGTGTGGAGAAAGGATTACAGGTGGCAAAATCAATGAGGAAAGAGGATGCAGATGGCAGTTGCAGAAGTTGAGTTGAAAGATGACAGTATTTTAAAATTAAGTGTGGACAATGGATATGGAGAGATGTGAGGCAGACATAGGGGAGGACATTTTTGAAGGAAAAGTGACAGGGCTTGGTGGAATATTGAAAATCAGGGGAAAGAGAATTCTGGTAAATATGATCCTGGATTTCTGGCTTGTACAACCTAATGTATGGCGAGCTATTCTCTGAGATAGAGAAGAAGAAAATTGAGCAAGAGAGAAGGGAGATTATGAGCTCAATTTTGTGTGTGCTGCATTTATATTGTATCTGTGATATCTACCAGAAAGGTCAAGTGGATGTGTGAGACCTGAGTTCATGGGGGAAGTGGGGGGAGAGGGGGTTGTGGGTGTGGGGAGGCAGAGTCTAGGTTTTGAGATGCAGCTCTGAAATACAGTTTATGGGTGGTAACTGAAACCATGGAAATAGATGCCTGCACTCTGTGAGAACTGAGAAAACTAAAAAAGCAAGTAGTTAAACACGACATCTTTTCTCCTACTCACATCACTATAAACTGCAAGAATAGAAATATTTCTCTTTGGTTTCTTAGTTTACTACATATAGAATTTTGGACAAAAAATATGCATATCAAAAATATATAGTGATCTGAATGGCTAGGAAATGATACACTTTCTAAAAATTACATTCAGACAGTAAAGTAGAAAAAATAGATGATTAATAGCATAGGGCAAGAGCCTATTACTGTAAGAGTTAGGATTCTTAATGGTGTCATGGTTAAGGTAGTAGAATACTGAGATTTGTTTATGTGTGTCTGGTGGAGTGGGATAAGATAAAGGCTGGGTTTCAGCAGTAATTCAGTTTACTACTGTCTTATTGCTACCTTTATGTTTCAACTCCATGATAATTTGACCTTTCCAGAATTCTGAGATTAAGAGCAGCTTTCTGCTGAGCAACTTCCATCTGCTGTTTGAACAACAAATAAAACCAACTGAGCTACTTATCCTTATCTAAAACAATGTTCTTAACTAGTATGAGACCAAATGAATAAAGAGAAGATCAGAAAATGAAGGAAGAGAAAAAGAGCCAACTCTTTTTTATACGTGAAGATTAATTTAGCATAATGGTCAGAATTGATGAAATAAAATGTTAAATATCAAATGTGATATCACAGAACGGTGATACAGTAATGACCCAAGTAATCAAAATGATCATGCAGGTTTATATACTTCATGTGTTCATTGGTCATTATGAACGATATGTAGATTTCCTGCATGGATTATGATAGAAACCAAAGTAAATCCACATTACTGAATTATTTTACCTATTGTTTTCCATTCCATACTTAACTTTGGAAATGCTGTCCTTTCTGGGAAATGAACATTATTCTTACTGCGTATTATAATAATATATATTGATAATAGCTTATTGCTTAGTTTAGTAGCATGTTGTCAATCAATCATGAGCACAGATCCAGTAGTCTATGAATGTTTAGGAACATATAAAGTCCATGAGAATACTATCAGTGTTGACTGATTTGTCCAGTGAGAAATTAAAATTTAACTAAAGGATTTAAGCATGAATAAGAATTTTAAAATAAAATTAGACCTGATTTTCAATATTTTACACATGCAAGCCCTCATTGGAAACCCTCATTCCAAAAGTAAATATGACTTGGGGTGGCACTTGGCTTATTTTCAGAATTCTTTCCATTTACAACCCTTTGTGTGTATAAACACTGATGTATATTCAAAAGTAAGGGATTGGAAGTTAAATCTGATGGATGTTTCATCCCTAACTGAGGTTATTAGTTATTAGTTTTATTTTTAAATTTATTATATTTTCTATTTCCAAATTGTCCAATTTACATGAAAGTCTTCTGAAATTACTCATGCCAAGTATGCCTTATTTACTTAAAACTGTAGTTTTATAAAGAAAAATTTTTTAATTATTAAACATTATTAAACATTAATATTCCCAGAAATCAGATATTTGAGCTGATTTGAAGACTCAAAACTGAAAGAAAACGACTCAAAACTGAAACTAAAACTGAAACTGAAAAAAAAAGACTCAAGACTGAAAAACAAATCTATTTATTCCCTGAACTGTCTGAGACACAAAAATATCAATTTCAATAAAATAGTAATTAGTAAATCTTTAACCTAACTGGTTTTCTTTTAAATATATAAGGTGAATTGCTAAATGTTTATCAATGATTTCCTAAAACTAAAAAATTACATTTCCTCAACTAAAGGAGGTAAAGCCCAACATATTTTATTTTTAAAAACGATCTAAAACTATAGGTCACTAGTGAATACATAAATCAAATAACTTCATAGTATTAATAGTACCCCAAATTATAATCATTTTGGTAAATTATCTTAATTGATTGAATAATAGATAAATTTATATTTAATCGCCTATATATGGAAAAAACTTTCTCATACTCGAAAATTGCAAATTAAATTTCTTTGTCTTTAAAATCATAATGTTACATATTGTCATCACATATTAGATTATGTTCAAGGCTCTTAAAATTCAAATCCACATAATCCATATAATTGAAATTTTTTAAGTATAATTTTTGTATCTTTAACTTCACATTTGTCAACATAATTGGAGACCACCTATGGTATTATTTTGTTTTATGTGTTCTTTTTGTGACTTAACTTTATAAAAAGTTGATTCAATCAAGCAAAAGTTTAAAACATTGCTTCTGTTTCTAATTTTTATTTTTACTGAAAGGTAAATTTCATTAAAATTTCATTATTATTTTCCTATATCTCTCCTGTATTTCTTCTTCAATAATATATTCTGATATATGAATTTAAATGCAAATCTTTTCGTATCATCACTATACGCCAAAAGTAGTAATGATCTAGTGTAGAATGAATCAATTCTTTGAAAATGTCAAACTCAGAAGGAGGTTATGTGTGCGAAGGTTTTCTATAAGTCTTGAAAGTAGAAGAACTGTGCTCAAAGAAGTGTAATATTAGATATAAACAAGAAATAAATGTTGACCTGCTCACTAAGAATACACAGTTCCATACCGAGACAATGAATCAGGACAGAAAAGTGAAAAGGGCATTAGCAAGAGTTTAATTCTAAGACTTTAAACAAAGCAAAGGTGTTCATGAAGTAGGATAAAAAGGGAAGCTAGGATAGAGAATAGTAACACTGTCCTTTATGGGGAAAAAAAGAGAGAAGATAATCTTGCTGTCTGGTAGCCTACTGTCCACATCATTACTCCTGGAATATAGATTCAAGCCACAGGGATCCTAGGTAACCTGCCAAGTCAGTTTCTAAGCCAGTATATGAGATGCATTTGAATGGTGTTTAAAGGAAGTTCCTCCTCATATCAAATAACTGGGAGACTGATGTATGTAATTTAATGACAGAAGATGACAGAAGAATACTACAACCTCAGAAATATGAGAACCACTCTACATGGATAGTTATCAAAATGCATATATATTCAATATGTGATTAAGCTCCGAAAACTTGGGGAAAGAAAAGCAATATGCATGAGCCAATAGAAACTAAGGAGGAAACTTTTAATGAGGTTGCAATTTGAGTAATAAAAACCGGGTTGGCATCTCTTAACCAAAATTTTCAACTTGAAACGTTTTAGACTTAGTAACTACCCAGAGTGCACAGGGTGGGGGGAAACGAGTGGAAATTGAGGAATGCTTGGATGTCCCATGGGGACTTACTGTACCTGTGTCCACATCCTTCACCTGTTGCCTGGCTCGAGTTGGCCGGTTCCACTTTGAGCTCTTGCAAGACAAGCCCTTTTTCGTGTGGTCCAGGAAAGTCCATGCCTGGCACCTCCTCCTCTTCTAGGGACTCCACGTAGAAGAGAGTCCTGGCCGGCTGGTGGGTGCCCTGCCCAGGCGCCCCTTGCTGCAGCCTCGTGGCCACTGGCAGCAGGGTGCCATTCAGTGGGTTGAAGGAAGAGGAGGAAGAGGACGGGGAGGCAGAAGAAGAAGAGGAGGAAGAAGAGGAAGGCTTCTTCCAGAAAGTGCTCACGCTGCCCTTCTCTTGGCTTTTGAGCAGGCGGCTCTGGCTAGGTCCCCAGTGCTCGAAGCTGCTGCTGCTGTCTTCTTGCAGGCAGCTGCCCCCGGCCGGAGCGCCGGGGGACTGCGACGGGTGGCTGAAGAGTTTCCAGCGGAGTCGCAGGATGTGCTTCACATCAAAATCTTTTCGCCCAGAGCCTGACATGCTTGACGCAAGGAAGGCAAAGGGGATTCAGCGGATGCAGGAGTAGACGGGTCAGCGGGTGAGGGAGGCCAACGGAGCCCGGGGTTGGAGGAGGGGGAGGGAGGCGCCCTCTGCACCCTGGCAACAGACGGGACCAGGCGGCTGCGCGCCCTGCCAGGCGACGAGCGGAGCGCGGACAGCAGAGCCGCGCGGCTCAGCGGCGGTCAGGTCCGCAGGACCCGCGCGTGGTGAGCTCAACGGCCGGGAGCAGAGGAAGGAGCTGGATGCAGAGGGCTGAGAATCCCCGATCTCCTTGCGGGGTCCCCGTGGTTACCGCGCGGGGAGGGACGACCCTGATGCTGGAGATGGGCGAGGGAGAGAGGTCTGCGCGCTCCGAAGCTTCGGAGGCAGCGACAGCTGAATACACCTCCCTGGCAAGCACCGGTGGCAGAGCCTCAGTGGAGAAGCTGTCGGCTCCCCTATCCTTGCAGCTTAGAGTTCAGTGCCTGGGGAGCGCAGAGAGAAAGATCCCCAAGTCGCGAAGAAGCGCACCCCCCTCCCCTCCGCCTTCTCGTTGCACCTGCGCTCCTGTCACTGGTCTCTCGGAGGATGCTCTGAGAGCTTGCGGATACCTCTGAGAAAGTCAAATGCCTTCTGCAAGGCGAGAAGGGGTGGTTTTGTCTAGTCAGTTTGTAAAAGAGAAAAAAAAAATCTATTCCAGAAAATATAGGAAGGCAAAAAGAAAAGCCCGCGCCGGTAAAGCTGTCAAGGTCCTCACAGTACAATTTTCTCTCTGCCTCAGCGCCTCCTCCTCCAGCGTCAGTGACGCAGATGTGCACTGGGGCCTATACGGAGAGATGGAGGGAGGGAGGGAAGGCTTCAATCTTCTTTATGCAAGTGTGTCTGCTGCTCTTATTGTCCCCTTGCGTGGGTCCTGTCACCTTTGTTCATTCTCTTTCCTCACTACATTACTATGTAGCAATAAAAGTAAAGCAAACAGGCAATATGCTTTAGCATCAGTAGACACCAAACATGAATCATGGCAGCGTAAACTTAACAGGCTGCCATCGGTTTTCAGGTTGCAGGTTAATGGCTTGAATTATTTAATAAGCCACATCCTTTAACCTTTAGCCTTAGTTTCTCTGTAGTGAGAAGAAAGAAAGGAGGATGTTGGCGTCAAAGTGTGATGATGCCACCATTCTGACAATTACATTGTGATTCTGCCATTAATGCACTCAGGCAGTGCTTCACCCTGGGGGCCAGAGGCACGCAGTAGAAATCTGAAGATGGGCATCTTAGCGCAGGGGACGAGTTTTGCAAAATCAGTGTATTTGGTGCGTCGCCTTAGAATGAAAGCTGTTCTGTAAACCAAGAAGTGTAATAAAATAAAATAAAATTTCAAGGCATAACCTTCTAGTACATAAATCATGATATAAAATGTATGGAAGAATTTAGGCAATAAATGAGTATATCCAAAGGCTACTATTCTGCAAAAATCTCTTGTTTGAAGAAGGAAAGATGTGTTTTTCCTTATATTTAGAATGATGAGGATTATGATCCCTTTCTAGCTATGACTACTTAGAAATTTTTCAGCTTTTCCTTTAATGAGCAATTAAAATAGAACCCAGGCACCTTTGCTAAAGCTAAACTGGGGTCAAAGAAATAGTAGTTTCCTTAACTCAACAAGGAATATGGTTGTTTAATGAAATGAAATTCACAGAAATTTATGAAATCCAAAGCTTCAGCAACCCCCAACAGGGCACGGAAAGACAGAAATCAAATATTAAAGTGCAGTTATATTCCTGTTCTGTTACCCCATTGTTGAGCAGTAAATTTAAACAGAAACTGAAGCTAAATTTTCAGTCCTTCCTAGACAAAGTTGGACATTTTAATAAAACAAGAAATTAAGCACACAAAATCCCTACTTTAGAGGAAGAAAAATCACTATTGTGCATTTTAAATATTGATTTATGCCACAACAGCTGGACTGCAATCCCCTGTGCCTTGATTTTTTCTTTCAGTATTCAGTGTTTAAATAAAAAAAAGTAAAAAGCCCTTTAAAGCAAACAATGGTGACAGATCATTTTTATCCAAGAACTGAATCAAGTAAGTATTTCCCTTAGGGAAGAAAACAGTGTATGAAATTACACATCACAAACAGGGCAGAGAAAACTTTCCATCAGAGGTAATATAGAAATATGAAATGTATATAATTAACTGACTTTTGTAGAAATTGAGGCTTCATGGATTTTCTAAATTGATGTAATTTAACTTAAGTAATATAAAATGTATAATACAAATATATTTATATTTTATAAATATAATATAATATAGCATAAGTGATATGTCTGTTATATCTATAGTTTTTTCCTTAATTAGTACCTATAACTTTAAAAACTGTAATATAAAATTCATTTTTGTTGTTATTCTAAAATTCCATTTTGTATTCCCTTTTACTTTGCAATTCTGATATTATCATACAGTTTAAAAGTTATCTGTTCAAAGGTCAGTAACTTCTATGACCCAAAAGAAATGTAATATTGAGTTTTAGTATAAAGGAACATGAATTAAAATATTGTCATTTTTAACAGATGGTGATTATATATTGATTATATATATATTTTTTAATTTTAGTGTTATATTCTATTATTGAGATGGAAGGAAGGAAGAAAGGAAAGATGAAGTAATAAAGGAAGGAAGGAGGAAAGGAAGGAAAATGAAGGAGAAAGAAAGAGAGAGAGAGAGAAGGAGGAAGGAAGGAAAAGAAAAAATAATTTACTAAGATAGCATGACTAACATTTACATATTGTTAGAAAGCTCCTTGAAAAAAATATGCCTTGTCAGATATGCACTCATTCATTTATTTATCCACTACTCAAACTAAAAAAATTTAACTTAGCACTTACAGCACATTAGGTCTAATGCCAAGTAGTAGCAAATATGGAAGAATTAGGTTCCTTGCAGCTGGCTGTAACAGCTAACAAAGGATGATATTTTAGCCAGTTATAATTTGTAATCTACTTCTGAGTCGATTAAATTATGATTTAAGATAACCAAGATTATAAGGAACAGGGCATAGACATAATAAATTTCACTTTTTAAGTATTCTAACAATCACATTACACTTTCCTTTAAAGACAAAATCAATTCAATTTTTCTAATCCTGTTTAATTAAATTGAACTGTCATTTCAGTCAATTAGGGTCTTTCAAATGACCCTAATTGCCATAGTTTCCTGACAAAATCTTATCAAAAAGGTTTAATCAGGATCCTGAAAATCCAGAGGATGCTCAAACATTTACTACTATACACATAGATAAAACTCTTCACATAATTAAATTCAACATGAATGTTAAATATGAAACTGTAGGAACTGAAAGTTCCTACAACTCAAGCATTTAACCAATAAACAAAATTGGATGTGGATCCAAGCATTTTCTTGGTGGAAAATTTTCTCTTTTACCAATCATTTTCTAAACACACTCAATTAGATGTGTGTTTACCCCAGGTAAAGTAAATTGTGATCCTCCTAAATCTTGACAGTACTTCTACAATGTCTAGTAAGTTGCCTCTACATAATAATACTCAACAAAAGCATTTGAATGGCTAAGTATTATCCAATTAGAAAGTTCAGGCCTCAAAGTCTCCTATATTTTTGATTTTTTTTGTTCATCTTTGTTCTATTTTAGTGAAACATTTCTATGTACATTATTAGAAAATATTATTTAAAATGAATGGTTGTGGATGTGGAAATTAAGGTAGTTCTTTAATGACACTTTCTTTCTGAAAATGAATGAAACAATACCATATAGCACTAATATTAAGTGAGCTCATGTATAATATCAATGTATAATATCAAGAACTTCTACTTCTTAAAGCAAATAAACATAACCTGTTCAGAGTCTATTAATCTTCATTACCGTGTGTATAGTTTAGTTCAGTAGCAATTAAGTGACTGCTTACTAAACATTTGTAGGTGTTAATTGATCCTCAGGGACCATTTTAATCCACTCTACCTCTTTGGCCTATTTGACCTTTTGATTTGAATCAGGTAATAAATGTATATACTTGAGAACTTCTCATACATAAATTTCTGAGTTAATTGCTTGAATGTAGGAATTCAAAATGGCACTAAAAGGATGCATTCATATTAATGATGACCCAGGTTTCATTTAAGTATCTTTTTATTCCCAAAATTGTGTGCAGAATATCAAAAGTGAAAATTCACTATTTTGACATTTGACTAGGTCCTCTGGTTAATTGCACTGCTCAGGGCAATATGATATGATTAAAGAAAGCCTACTTCTTTTATGGAAATATTTCTATAACTATATAAATATAAATATATAGGTAAAGATAGGTATATTTAATATAGAAATAGAAATATTTAATATATGTAATTATTTTTCAAGAATGTTTTCTACTGTAAAAAACATTTGGGGATATCATAATACTCATTTGTATAAAACTGAAATCTTTTAAAAAGAAAACTGCTTAACTAATACTTTATATTTCCAAAAGTGTTATTTACATAGTATAAAGTAATTTCATTATTTTGCATGTTTTATTTAAATTTTCCATTATCATTGTGAGGTAATCTGAGTGACCTCTGAAGTTTTAACCATTAAGAACAAAATAAAATAGTAAGATTATAGTGTATACAATACAGACTTGAAAGTTATAGACTTTATCATGTCCATGTAAAAATGAATAAAATAACAAAAAAATTAAATATTAGTTTCAACACAGTTGCAATTATTTTTTTCCTGGTTAGGAGACCTGAAAATTCCCTCTTCTTTTAAGCCAACCCTGAATGAACTTTGTGGATGATATTTTATTGTCTCATGTCTCATTTGGACGTGGGTTTTTGAAAACTGTAAAAGATTTTCTTATGTCAGGTGTCTATACTTCAGTCTCTCTTTCTATCTGGAGACACATCTGCCAAACTTTTGTATTTGCTTTCATCTGCATTATTACCAGATCTTTTAAAAATCTAGGGTCAAAAAAGCATGGCTTAAGAAACTGAGATTCCATATGCCTTATCACAGTTTTGAGTAGGTATACAACATAAATTACACATAGTTTACAAATGCTCCTTTTCCCAGGAGTAACATGTGAACGTGTAACAGCTGAGAACAACATTTTATGCAAACTCTGTTTTAGAAATAATACTGTGACTTTATTTCAAGTAAATTACATACTCAAAGAGATTCAAGAAGTTTATTCTGAGAAATCAGATTCCTTCTGAACATTAACTACGAGTAAATAAGTTTCTAATTTGAATATCATAACACTAAGTATTTGGTATATTTTCATGACTCTTACTACCAATCAAGATGTCTTTTGGTCCCCAGTCCAAAAGAACATTACTTGTCAACCTTGTAGGGAGCTAACCAAGGGATCCCTGCCCTAGAACCTATCTCCTGTGTCTACAGGGACCTCTCTCTTCCTATGCTACACTGGTTGTTAGCCATCATGAAAGATGGAAAATCTCACTTTCTTATAGAATAGGGGAAATTTGACATGTGTTGAATATAGGCATACTGTAAAGTCTGAAAAATATTAGGTTAGATAAATCTGGAAATCATAATACTACAGAGTCTAATTAAGTTTTTGTGTATACTTTTAGGACAAAATTATAAAGATGACAGTGAGAAAACAAAAGATACAATTGTAGATTATACTAGATTCTTTAAATCTATTCATTCTAGATAGACTCAGATTAAATATTGAATATTTTCTCAAATTGATAAAAATATAGAATTTTTAATGTTATCATTATTTTCTTCTTAAATAATGATCTGGGAAACTAAGATAAGAACTGTAATTTTGTAACATTTTATTAAATGCCAGACAACTTTTTCATTTAATCCTTATAAAAATCTTATTAGGTAGGCATTATAAAAGACTTAATATAAGAAAAATAAATTTAAAACTTTACTTGTCACAGGTATTTTCTTTTATTATCTATCTCAGACACTTTTCCAGAGCTATATATACTTCCTCCTGTTATGTACAAGAATACATTTTAAAAAAGGATACACTCATTATGGGTTGGTATTCTCAATATCCTTTCATGAATTGTGTGATTCAGAGTTTGGAGGTTCATAATTATCTATACATTTGCTCTGCTCTAATAAAAGAGAAATTTCTAGCATTCTCAAAGGTGAACTTTTTAATACTAGTGTGTATTTGTCTGTGTGTGTGTGTGTGTGTCTAGACTTGAAAACAAAAATAATGTCTCCTTTGAGACAATAATTTCTGGAAAAATAGAGATTATTTTACTAGGCTAGAATGGTTCTAGAGGGCAGAGAACATATCTTATTTAATATTGAATTCACAGTACCTAACACAGTGCCAATCATGGCATGGGAAATTAATATACACTTTTTGAATTAATAATAATGACAAATTTGGGGAATGGGGAAAAAATAGCACTAGTGAAGGAGAGAGAAAAAAACATATTTAAACAAAGGTACTATAAAATTGTGTCTGGAGTTATTTTATGTAAGAGCAAATAGAATTATAAGAGTGGTTTCTGGGGCTCCCCTGGTGGTGCAGTGGTTGAGAGTCCACCTCTCAACAGGGGAGAGATGCAGGGGACACGGGTTAGTGCCCCGGTCTGGGAGGATCCCACATGCCACGGAGCGGCTGTGCCCATGAGCCATAGCCGCTGAGCCTGCGCGTCCAGAGCCTGTGCTCCACAACGGGAGAGGCCACAACAGTGAGAGGCCCATGTACCGCAATAAAAAAAAAAAAAAAGTGGTTTCTGGAATATCAGCCATATTACTAAATGATTCTAAAATACTAAACTATTTCAGCATATATTCTGCATATTCATTTTAAGAAAGAGGCAGGGCAATGTGCAATATATTTAGACAAATTTTCATTGTAATTATTAAAATTTATTTTAAAAGTCTTTACATTTAAATTTATAAACTATAGTTACATTAGAAACAAAAAAATCATCCACCCATGCATTGCTTCATTTACAAACATATATATATATTTTTTTTTAATTGAGCATCTACTATGTGCCAGGCCCTATTCAAAGTGATAGGGATGTGACAATTAAAATAAAAATGTAAACTAAAATCCGTGCCGCCACTTAACTTAAATTTTTGAAGTGAGGGATATAAATTAAAATTCAACAAGTAAATAAGTATATCAGATGATGAAGACATCTATGAAGATAGTATCACACACGGGAGGTAGAAAGTTTTAAAGTGAGGGGGGTTGAAATTTAAGTAGTCTGAAAGGCCAAACCCCACTGGAAGGTGAACACTTCAGCAGTGTCCAGAAGGAAGTGAAAGCAGATGTTGTTCATGTACATTGGACAGTACCCTAGGCAAAGGGAATAGAAAAGCCAGAGCCCTGAGATACAGTACATTTGGAATATTTGAGGGACCATACAACCTGGAGCTGAGTCAGCAAAGGGGAACCAAGTTGGAGATGAGCTCATAGAGGCAGCAAGCACCAGGTTGCTTGTAGGATCTTACAGGCCAGTCCAGGAAGGTTCGTTTTTATTCTGAAAGAGATGGGAAGTCATTGGAAGATGTGGAGCATTGGTGTGATGGCATCTGGCTTTTATTTCCTAAGAACACCCTGGCAGCCATGTTTAGAATAAACAGAAGAAAGCAAAGTAGGGAAAAGAGACATTAGGATGCTATGGCAATAAAGGTGATAAGAGAGGATAGAAGTGTGCACCAGGAGTTCTGGGAACGTCTTGCATTTCTAGGACATAGAGTTTTCTAAAAGCTCACAGTCCTTTTTTTTCCTTCTAGATTCTGTTTTATAATGTCTAATCCTATTTTTGCTGCCCAAAGATAATCTCTTCCTCCATTTTTTCTGGTCTTGTTCATTGATGTTGGATGCTCACATAACTAAGGTCATCCTCAGGTATTAATGGGCAGTTTCAACCAGATAAAATAATTTGTATTTCATCAAGATTTAGTAAATAACCATGCTTTTCCCCAGGTTTTAAAAATTTGACCCAAGAGATACTCAAAATTCTTTACCATTCTTTAGGGGTTGCTAGAAATATTAGGGGCAGCACAAGCAGTCACAGCCTAGGGTGGGCTCTCCAGTTTGAATAAAGACAATCTTGCTTTTATCTGTTTTATAAATAGGGTTCTGCATGAGTTTAGATATCTGAAGAGTTTCTACTGTTAAAATTTTTTTTAAAACTACTATCATACTCTCAGGTTGAACGTAATTTAGAAAATTACAGGCATGTTGGCAGAACAAAATATGGATTATTTCTGAGTGAATGGATCCTTTTCTATATTTTTTAATCCCTTTCACCACGTTACCCAATGTTACTACACATAGGTTATTGTGTATATGATTAAGTTTATCCTAAGGGCATAGGACTAACACATATTAAATTTTGCACCATACCCTTTTGAGGGATGGTTTCTGATGAGTTTATGATTTAGATTCTAAAGGAAAAGGAAGTTTAATTTAAAAAAAGTTGAAAGTTTTTTTTTTTAACATCTTTATTGGGGTATAATTGCTTTACAATGGTGTGTTAGTTTCTGCTTTATAACAAAGTGAATCAGTTATACATATACATATGTTCCCATATGTCTTCCCTCTTGCGTCTCCCTCCCTCCCACCCTCCCTATCCCACCCCTCCAGGCGGTCACAAAGCACCGAGCCAATATCCCTGTGCCATGTGGCTGCTTCCCACTAGCTATCTACCTTACTACGTTTGTTAGTGTGTATATGTCCATGACTCTCTCTCGCCCTGTCACAGCTCACCCTTCCCCCTCCCCATATCCTCAATTCTGTTCTCCAGTAGGTCTGCGTCTTTATTCCTGTCTTACCCCTAGGTACTTCATGACATTTTTTTTCTTAAATTCCATATATATGTGTTAGCATACGGTATTTGTCTTTTTCTTTCTGACTTACTTCACTCTGTATGACAGACTCTAGGTCCATCCACCTCATTACAAATAGCTCAATTTCGTTTCTTTTTATGGCTGAGTAATATTCCATTGTATATATGTGCCACATCTTCTTTATCCATTCATCCGATGATGGGCACTTAGGTTGTTTCCATCTCCGGGCTATTGTAAATAGAGCTGCAATGAACATTTTGGTACATGACTCTTTTTGAATTTTGGTTTTCTCAGGGTATATGCCCAGTAGTGGGATTGCTGGGTCATATGGTAGTTCTATTTGTAGTTTTTTAAGGAACCTCCATACTGTTCTCCATAGTGGCTGAACCAATTCACATTCCCACCAGCAGTGCAAGAGTGTTCCCTTTTCTCCACACCCTCTCCAGCATTTATTGTTTCTAGATTTTTTGATGATGGCCATTCTGACTGGTGTGAGATGATATCTCATTGTAGTTTTGATTTGCATTTCTCTAATGATTAGTGATGTTGAGCATTCTTTCATGTGTTTGTTGGCAGTCTGTATATCTTCTTTGGGGAAATGTCTATTTAGGTCTTCTGCCCATTTTTGGATTGGGTTGTTTGTTTTTTTGTTATTGAGCTGCATGAGCTGCTTGTAAATTTTGGAGATTAATCCCTTGTCAGTTGCTTCATTTGCAAATATTTTCTCCCATTCTGAGGGTTGTCTTTTAGTCTTATTTATGGTTTCCTTTGCTGTGCAAAAGCTTTGAAATTTCATTAGGTCCCATTTGTTTATTTTTGTTTTTATTTCCATTACTCTAGGAGGTGGGTCAGAAAGGATCTTGCTGTGATTTATGTCATAGAGTGTTCTGCCTATGTTATCTTCTAAGAGTTTGATAGTTTCTGGCCTCACATTTAGGTCTTTAATCCATTTTGAGCTTATTTTTGTGTATGGTGTTAGGGAGTGATCTAATCTCATACTTTTACATGTATGTGTCCAGTTCTCCCAGCACCACTTATTGAAGAGGCTGTCCTTTCTCCACTGCACATTCCTGCCACCTTTATCAAAGGTAAGGTGTCCATATGTGCTTGGGTTTATCTCTGGGCTTTCTATCCTGTTCCATTGATCTATCTTTCTGTTATTTCATCCATTGATAAATGCTTATTGAGTACTGTTAAAATGGCAGTACAGTGGCAGGTAATGAAAATACAAATACAAATACATATAGCCTAATAAAGAGATAGAATTGTAAGAGAATGATTCTAAACCATTAAGTATTACAATAATTAATAACAAAATAATAATAATATAATAAATAATAATATTAATAGCATAATACAGCCATATGCAGTATGCCATGGGAGCATAAGTATATTATTGATTGAGAAAATAGAATATCTAGCAAGAAATTTATTACAGTTTTATTAAATACTTGCAAAGGTTTATGTGCACTATTCCTCCTGTTTGCATTTTGATTAAGAAGCAATATTGCAGATTGGAAACTTCACAGGCTTTGAAATCAAATTATGATCCAAAGGCTTCTCTGCTACTTATTAGCTGTATGGCTTTGAGCAACACTCTTAACTTCTTTGAGTCTCAGCTTCCTCATCTGCAAAATGGATGTTAAGGGAGGGCTACTTCGTTAGATTTTTGTGTGGATCAAAGAAAATAAAACCTGCCAACCAACTAGAACTTTGCTGGTGCTTAGGTAATTGTACCTATCTATATTTATTTTGAAATTATGTGTGAATTTAATAAACTATCTTGGTGTAGACAGAATTTTGGAAATAAAACTTTCAATAATTTGGTCTTGTAACATTCACAAATATTCTGTAAAAAATAGAACTTACTGTACACTTGAGTATTCACAATATATGGATTCCTGATTAATCACAACATTGCTTTTCTCGGTGACCTAGGGGTTTTGCAAGTGAATGACAGCAATTGAAAATCTTTTTTCTTTTTTACATAATTTTATTGTAAGAATAGCCAGTATCATAAATGTCTGTATAAATGTTATAATCTAAAATCAAGTAGGAAAAATGTACTAAAAATACTTGTTTCAGTTGACAAATCACTTAAGTTAATTTTACTCTCACATGAGTGGGAAAGATGGTGAGAAGTTAATGAATAAAGTGATTTAGAGATTACAAAAATATTATAGGCATTGGACTGTGATGAATTAAGGGGAATTCTGGTGCAATACATGAATTCCTAATAGTGTGAGTGAAACAATTTTACTGAGGAAACATAGAATTTATGTATATTAACCACCAGATATGATGTATTAAAAGGCATCATCGTGTTTTTATTTGTAGTAAAAATTTAGTCAAGTGTGTTTTCTAGTCAAACTGCTGGTCTTGCATAGGAATGTTAGCTATATTTCCTAAAAAAATTAAAAATTTAATTTGCTTTGAAGAAACAAACTTTCAACAATTGAATATTTCTTCATTTACTAATGCTGTTTTTGTGAATATAATAGACTACTACAACAATTTATATCACAGGATAGACTTCAAATTTTCTGACTTTCTAGATTACTGACTGGAGAATCTAAGATTGACACTTACATCCAATAGAACAAGCTTACTAGAAGATTCATTCATCATTTTGGACCTACTGCTACAAATCTATACTTCCATATAAGCATTGAAAACCCAGACTATGGATTTCTGACTCACAAAAATGTCTAGCCATGCAGAGCTAATTGAAACCACAGGAGATTTTAATAAATCAATCAATTAGTATTGAGAATTGGCTGTGTCCTTAGTCCTGTGATATGAAGGAAATAGGGACCCATTTTGGTAGAAAACACACACACACACAAAGATTTTAAATTATGACTAACTCACAACATATGATGTTTCGTATAGTTTTCTAATTCTTATAATGTACATACAGATTTTGCAGCTTATTTTTCATAATTACTTCACATGCCTGTTTCCCAAACATGCAAATATAAAGCATGGAGAAGCCAAATTAATAATCACAAAGTACTACAGACTCTATCAGCCACTGCTGAGTCTATTTCTTTGATTAACAAGAGAATTTTATAGGTAATCGAGAATTGTAAAATTTTAATTTTCATATGGAACGTAACTTCTAATATTGTCTACTTCCTTTACAAAAGATTGTGTTTCATAATACATTTGAAAGCCTCTTTTCCTTTGCTGGGGGTATTGTTCTTCAATAAAGCCATAGAGTAAAGCAGTTATCACAGTATGAATTTATTATTTTCTATTCAGACACATTTGTATACATATGTGTGTATATGTAAATTTATAGGTGCATGAACACACAAAGTTTGAAAGGGAATCAAATCATAAAGAACAATATAGCCAACAACATGAAAGTAGAAACAAATAATTTGACATTTATTTCTTTTTGACAGAGATTAGGTCAGCTTATGGGGTAGATATCACTTGCTAGATATTAAAAAAAGTTTCAAAACTTTAAATGGAGTCAATTCACAGAAGATACTGAATTCTGCACAGCTGTAATGCTTTAATTGTCATTGTTTTATTATTGCTACTGAGATTGTGACATTTTTGGGGGTGTCATTGACACATACAACCTCTACTATGTCCCCTTTCAATAGGGTATTCCAAGAGAAGACAGTGGAGAAGGAAATTTTAAGATGATGTTGGCAGCTGGTTTCAATGATGTCAGAAGGTCCAGGAGAATTAGAGTTAAGAAAATGAATTTATCGATAAGGAAAGATCTACTCATGATCTTCAATAAAATAAGTGATTTGACTAATCTGCCATTCAGGTAGACAAAGACTGTCCAATACTGAAATATCTAACTTCCTAATAATAATTTAGGCTGTTAGATAGAAATGATTAACTATTGGATTTAGTGTCATCAAACTGTTGGAATCTATTCAGTCAGGGAACAAATATTTATTGAGCACTAGTTATGTGCCTATAACGTGCATAGTGAAGGGGGCTTCTCGCTGTCCACACAGAACTTACACTTTATTTGGAGACAAAAGCTATAAACAACTAAACAAACAAAAAACAAACCCAAACATTTTGGTAAGTGTTATGAAGTGATCAAGAGGGTAAAATAGCAAAAGACATTGCACAGACAGTTCTCTATTTTATGTAGAATCCTTAGGGAAGTGTTCCTATAAAGTTGACCTTAGAACCCATCTGAATGATAGAAATACACATATGTGTGTGTATGTATGTGTGTATATATATATATAATATATATATAAAATGGATGAAAAGATCAGAAGAAAGATAAAATGAAAAAGTGGAAAACCCAATCAACACAAGAGCAGGAGAAAGAGAAAACCAGGAAGAGAATAGCAGCTGAAAGCCACTTAGCAAAGAGCATGGGACATTGGAGGAATATAAAAGTCACTCTTATTGAACATGTAAGGTGGAGAAGGCTGAGATGACGTTATCCTATAATTCACAGTATGGAGTTTTTTGTTTGTTTTTGTTTTTTTAATTTATTTATTTATTTTTGGCTGTGTTTGTTCTTCATTGCTGCGCGCAAGCTTTCTCCAGTTACGTCGAGTGGGGGCTACTCCTCGCTACGGCACACGGGCTTCTCATTGCGTGGCTTCTCTTGTTGCAGAGCCCGGGCTCTAGGTGCACAGACTTCAGTAGTTGTGGTGCGCGGGCTTCAGAATTTGTGGCACACGGGCTTAGTTGTTCCGTGGCATGTGGGATCTTCCTGGACCAGGGCCCAAACCTGTATCCCCTGCATTGGCAGGCAGATTCTTAGCCTCTGCGTCACCAGGGAAGCCACAGAGTTCTTTTTTAAAATTGTACCTAAATTGGAAAATTAGTGAAGGGTTTAAGTAGTGAAATAATGAAACACTGAAGATTTTTTTAAAAGTTAGCTTGATTAGATTGGAAAATGGCAAGGACCAAAGAAAGAAATACATCATCAGGGATATTTTTTTCTCCATCAGAAAACTCGATAATATAGCCAAGGATCATTCCATAATAAGTTTCAGAAATAAGCTGGGTAGTATTAATACTTGCTTTCATATAGAGGTGTTAATTTAATTTAGGAATTTAACATCAGAATTGGCATTTAGTAAATGGGTATAAATTACAGTGCTAGGTTTGTATTTTTTTAAAGCACTTTGCTATATGTTATCTCGCTTTATAAATTGTTTTGATTCTCAAGAGGAAATCAGGACTCTGCAGACTGATAGCAAAGCAGAATCCTGATGGATGAGGAGAAGCAAGCCATGGGAAAAGCAAGAAGAAAAAAGAAATGTTATGTGCAAAGACCCTGGGTCAGGAAAGAGCTTGGTGTAATGAATATTGTGGGGAGAAATAATTTTGAAAAACAGGAGAGGTCGTTATTATTCTTTTCTAGATTATTAACCTAAAGATCAAAACAATGATGGAAACCATACAAATTTTTTATTACTTTTCAGCATTTTCAGAATTATTGATCTAGATCTTCTGTAAGTACCATACCACACTGATCCCTTCCTGCAAACATTGATGTAAAATGTTTATAACCAACAATACCATATCCCAAGTAAATTTGCATATTTTAACCTGCATTATCAATGTATGTTGTCAATTGACATACAGCCCAGAAATTTCATCTGGATAATCTCTAAATTTTAGTCTTCCTCCAGTCTATCTCCAATTACTCTAAAGATTAACTCAATTTTCTTATCTTCTGCTCATTTAGTATTCTGCATTAGGCCTGCAATTTGAACTTCCTGAATGCAGTTTCAATTTTTCTAGCACTGAAGTCTTAGTAGTCCATTTTATTCTATGATTTAACTTCAGAGAGTTAGTTCTGAGGAAAACATGATTGTAAATACCCATGGATTCTTGAAAATTAACTGAATAAAACATTTATTGTCATCTGCTCTCTACTCCTTTTCTTAGACAGGGATCTACCTCAATATTATCTAAAAGAAAAAGAATTCATAAAGAAATAGAAATGGTCTGTAAGTCAAAAATGACATTTTTAATGTGCATAATGAAAAAAAATACTTGTACATTTTTATAAAACTGTGGTATCTATGATTTGAGATTCTTTAGAAATAATATATAGAAAAAAATAATAGAATTGAAAGAAATAATTGTGTAGAAAGTACAGAAAGAAGAAACTGAAACAATAAAAATGAAAGGAGAGGCATCAAGAGGAGAATTATATTGATGAGTCTTCAAACTTAACTAAATAAGAGGAGCATTATCAAAATCTACCAAAATTTTAAAATGATACAGGTAAGGCTTACTCTTGGCCCTACAACTTGGCTTTGAATTCTAGCTCTGGTAATTAACTGTGTTAACTTGAAATATTTTCAAAACTTCTCAGAGACTTTGTTTGCTAATCCATAAAACAGAGGAAATAATGTTTCAAAAGGTTTTTTTGTTTTGTTTTGTTTTTTTGTTTTTTTTTTTTTGCGGTACGCAGGCCTCTCACCATTGTGGCCTCTCCCGTTGCGGAGCACAGGCTCCGGACGCGCAGGCCCAGCGGCCATGGCTCACGGGCCCAGCCGCTCCGGGGCACGAACCCGTGTGCCCTGCATCGGCAGGCAGACTGTCAACCACTGCGCCACCAGGGAAGCCCTCAAAAGGTTTTGAGGAAAATAAATTAATTATATCTTTCATCATAGGGGCCAGCATATAGAAGTTTATATATATATAATATTTATTTATTTACTTATTTATAGCTGCTTTGGGTCTTTGTTGCTGTGCGTGGGCTTTCTCTAGTTGCGGTGAGTGGGGCTACTTTTTGTTGCGGTGCACGGGCTTCTTATTGCAGTGGCTTCTCTTGTTGTGGAGCGTGGGCTCTAGGCGCATGGGCTTCAGTAGCTGTGGCAGGCGGGCTCAGTAGTTGTGGATCGTGGGCTCTAGAACGCAGGATCAGTAGTTGTGGCACACAGTCTTAGTTGCTCTGTGGCATGTGGGATCCTCCCGGACCAGGGCTCAAACCTGTGTTCCCTACATTGGCAGGCAGATTCTTAACCACTGAGCCACCAGGGCAGCCCCAACTCAATATACATTGATCTCTGTCTTTCTATATCCTGTCTCTAAATTGAAATGGTTTATGATAAATGCACTATTAGTATGCAAATTATGGAACTCTTAGTTAATAAATGTTATGAAAATAAGAT
The DNA here is from genome assembly GCF_949774975.1 of Lagenorhynchus albirostris. Lineage (NCBI taxonomy): Eukaryota > Metazoa > Chordata > Mammalia > Artiodactyla > Delphinidae > Lagenorhynchus > Lagenorhynchus albirostris. The sequence goes on along the minus strand of NC_083112.1, from coordinate 35,203,536 downwards.
ATTATAGGTAGAAAACATTACTGATGTTTAAATATTAAAATAATGCATTGATGTCCATAAATTGGAAAGGAAAAAAATAGGACTTTTTGAAGTTGACTTTGAAATATAACCATGTACTTCAACAGTAAGTTCTTTGATAGCAATTTCAGATTATTACATTAATTAATGGTGAAGTGTGACAAGATTTACATTATCAAATTTTTCATTCACTGATCATAGCTAACAGAGTGAGTCTTGAGAGTGATTGTGAGGAATATTCAAAGTTCCATTTACCATTAAAAATATTATCAATTTTTAATGAAGCAGCCCTATATTCCGTTTACATGACCAGACCATATAGAATCACCCAGGGAAGGCAGTGGCCTGATTGTGAAGCCTCATACGAATGTCACTTTCTCATACTAGGGGAAGTCTAAAGATGTCACTGATTGGTACCATCCCCAAGGTCTGTCATCAGGAAGCAAGTGGCAACCACTGGGTAATGGAAAAGATTTCAAATATAGTATGTTAAACCAATAAGAATTTATCATTAAGTAATGGGAAATATATATCAAAAAAGGAACCTACAGAGAAAGTAGTTATTTGCACTTAGAAAATCCTTCTCACAATAAATATTTTACTCAGTGCCTCAAGATGTCACCAAAGATGTCACTTTATTGAATTCTTGTATTTATTTAAGATCATAATATATAAAGGATATTTAATTTGTGTTATTCATAATTTGTGGTTAAATTGCTGAAATATCATCTGAGTATGTTAAAGACAAGATGTAGGCTTTTTGAAAATGAGATTTCCTTTGATAAAAATACAAACAAAATTGAATTTATTTTGTTTATTTACTTTATAAGAATTATATTTAGAGACACAATGTTAAATCCAGTGGAAAGCATTTGTTATTGAATTTCATATGTCATTTTTGTTCATATTCTTCCTTTAGCATTTAGAGAAGATATAAGTAATATATTTTTCTTGTATGATTTTCTGCTTTTGCACATTAGCAAGTGACCATCATTTCCCAAAGAAGCATTGGTGGGGTGTCTCAGCTCTTGCTTTTCCAAGACATTAAATAATTAATAATGTTTCTTGTTTCATACTAGTGTCAAACCCTGTTCTAGATGCTTCAGTGGCGCTTACATCCTAGTGGAAAAGACAAACAAGAAAATAAATAAGTAAATAATGGCATGGGGTTTTAATTATCATGTAAAAAAATGGAGAACTAGAGAATTCTGAGGGAGCTACAACAATTATT